>NW_027511893.1:0-2400000 GCF_048772815.1 Callospermophilus lateralis
ACTCCCTTAATATGTATATTTACCAGGAGATGCCCATCTAAAGAACAACTATCCTCTTCACATACACATAATTTCAAGGAATGCATCAGAGCAAAAAGCTTATTTTGAGATGAAAGAAAAATAATTTCAAACAACAATAGTAGCTGCTTTAGGAGACAACAAAGAGATTAATTTCACATGAATTTTCTAAAAATCTGAACAGATCCATTAATAAGGGAATGTATATTGAAACACCAGCAAATCCAGCTTGCTGATTTACAATATAAAAGCAAGAATGTTCTATGTGAAGCCAGAGTAGGCTCCAATTGGTGAGTGAGATGTTAGAATGAGCACTTATGCAATGAATTTCCAGAATTATTGAGTAATACAGAATAAAATAAATCAACTTTGAGGACTCCTTTTTGCCTAAAGATGCATGCTTTTCAGAACAGATTATTTCATCGTGCAGCCCAACCAAGTCACTAAATTCAAATTGGCCATGAAGAAGGACCCTACAGAGGAAGGAGACAATTTTTTCTTTACATAGTATAAAATTGCACACCTCGGTCATCTGAATGACATCTTTTATTACCACTGAATATAGAAGTGTGGTCATTCAGGAGCTGCCCCTGGGAGCTGAGTCATGGGGTATTCTATCTGAGAATTAGGTAGTCCCTCTTAAAAGCACTGCTGTAGCTTAACATCAACAATCTTCCCTGACTTCTCCCGCTGCATTGGAAAAACACTGCTACCACTGAGGCTTATACAAGTTTTTGTTATAGACTCAATTTCCTGGGGTTGATTTGTCTTAACAGTCATTTTTAGTTACAAATGGAATCTACTCTCACCGTACATAAGCTGTCAGTTCGACTCAAAAGGTCTTTTAAAAAATAGTGCGTCGCCTGTAAAGAGACTGGTGTGGTCTTAAAAATGAGGCAACCTGATATTTTTGTGAGTCCATCAAAAGGAGCTCACTGAGCAGAGCTGGAGGAGGGGGCAAGTGTTAATCCCTAGAGGACAGACATTTTTTTTTAAACTAAGCAAGAGGTGGTCTGGTGGGGGCTAGTTAAAACCAGAGCTGGAATTATTAACAGAAAGGGAGTTAACAAACTCACCATTGGGATAATTTGTTACGTTTAGAGGAAAAAAAAAAAAAGCTCATGATTCGATTTGGAAATGTATGAAATTCATTCAGTGGCATTTATATAAAAACTCATTTTGGGGATAAAGAAAAACAATCATTTACAGAGGTTGTTTTTAACAGATTCCTAAGTATTCTCCTAATTTGCAGTGATGGTGCTTGCTGCTGAAAATAGGAAATCTTTGCTTTAGCTCATATAAACAAGACAAGGACAACACCGAATTCTGCGTTGATAAACTTAAAGCCACAAACATTTTCAATATAAATGCCCTAAGGACAGAAAAATAAATTGTAGTACAGAAAAAATAATTAGGGATTTAATTCCAACAGAGGATATAAACAAAACTTGAAACAAGGCATAATAAGAATAATGCATTTTCTCGATGAGTGAACATGTACCCTGCCAGGTACATTTCAGGAAATGTGGAATTTAGCTGTTGGGAAAATCAGACATGATGATCATATGCATAGGCCTCTGGCAACATTTATGGGTTTAATGAAATTACACTCTTCAGTGTTGGTGGGGAATGTGCTTGATGAGTTACATATTATTATAATATAAATAAGTTCTTAATTGGATCCACCTTTTTATAATGAGGTCATGATAAGAAAATATCATCAATATAAGTCAATGATAATTAACCACCACCATCAACAAAGAATATATTGACTTTCATTAGAACCTACTTTCTCAGAGGATAGAGAAACTTTCCATAACTGTCCAAAATTTCTTCCTGACATTGCCTATCCTTCCCAATATACATTTTACCTTTCTGTATTTTTAAAGCAGTATTTGCCTGAATAACAGTGCAACCTCGTAGTGGCACTTAGTACTCCTGTACACAAGAATCAACACACTTCCAAAAACTGGATGCTGCCCGTGAAGTGAAATCTATTAAGGTCATTTTTATAGATAAGGAAACTGAGATTTCAAGAAAGAATAAGAAAATTGCTGAAAGTCTAAAGCTAAGAAATACGAGATAAGACTCAAGGAAGCCTAATCACAGACCTTTCTTCTCCACTATTCAACTGAATCCTGTATAGACCATGGTGAGGAGGGCGTGCTGTGAATGTTAATGTAGCACTAGTGGAAACCCAGCTCTGGTACTGCTGCCTGTGATAATAGCTCTCTCCTCCAGTCCACAAAGAGCGCCTCGCCATGCGTGCCCTTCATTTCCCATAATCACAGCAGCCCTGCAAGATCATGAGAAACTTTCAGTTTAAGGAAAAATAAAAAGGTAACTGAGGCTCAGAAACTCAAGGCCAGAATCTCAAGTTCAAGGGTTACTTGCTGCCTTTCTTAGTTTTTTAGTCTGAATTTTATGTTTCTCCTTTTACAGCCTAAGTATTCAAAAAATGATTTCATACCATCACCAGTAAAACTGTACTCTTCACATTATTTCTGTTTCTTTCCATTATTTGCATGGATAATGATTGAATGATTGCTAGACAGGTTACCAAATGGTTTGATACAGTTTTATTAGTAATACCAACAAATCCATATAGCCATTTTGACTAATTTCATTTTGGGAACAAAAATCAGATAAATTGTTGCTAATTCAGTGAGTGTCTTGCTAAGAGTTACATCACATGTAGGATGATCTGCATTATTGACATATGGATCCAGGCAGGCCTCCGTTGTAAGGGTCTGCTCTGTGCATTCAGGATGTTTGTTTCAGGATGCTGGCAGCATCCCCAGCTGTTCTCTACTAGGTGGCAGTAGCACTTCAGGTCACCCCAGGTGAGAACCACCACAGTACTTAATACATTGGTCACGTGAGGGGGAGAGTGAAACCTGTAACAGTCTTAGGTCAGGCTGCTATAACAAATTGTCACACACTAGGTGGCTTGTAAACAACAAATATCTACTCCTCACAGTTCCACAGGCTGTCAGTCTGTGATCAAGGCGTGGCTGAGTCAGTGTCTGGTGAGGGCCTACTTTCTAGTTCAAAGAATGTGTTTGTAGAGTGGAAGGTGAGTAGTTCCCTGGGATCCCTTTCATGGGGATTCCACCCATATGACCTATAAAGGACAATGGCCCCAACTTCAAACATCATCACATTATGCATTAGTTTTCAAGATATGAATTTCAGGGAGACAGGGACATTGGGTCTGTAGTAAAACTTACAACCTGGTTTCTAGATCTTATACTGAGGATGAAAACATCTTAGAGTGACTTGTTCTCCTTTCGGAACTTCACACTGATGCTATTTCTCCTATTGCCATTAAAATAAGGTAAAGGTAAAGGTTGCTCTCTTTCTCAGCATTCCTGGCCAAAGTGAATCAAGTTCTGTTAGTTAGAAATCATTATTTATGACCAGACTTATCTCTTTTTTTTTCAATCTTCCTAGATCTAACCTGTACAACCAACCCTCTGTGCAGCAGGCCGCTCATCATCCCTTTCAAACAACTGCCAGTTGAAACACTTATTTGAAAAGTTGTGTCTATAGTTAAACATAGTATGAAGTATTTTTCTTATAATTCCTCCCTAAACATCCAGTGTGACAGCTGTTCCAAGAGTAATGCAGTGTACTAGGTATTATAACTACACCAAAGATGGTTTTAGGTATACTGCAAGATATGTATCTTGTATATGCCAATAGTACACCATTTGGGTATAACTGATGGGTTGGGTATCAGTGAGGAGATCTAGAATCAACTCTTGGGAATATCAAAGGGCTTCCCTATGCATATAGAGGATATTCAAAATGACTTTTGCTGTTGGTAGTGAATATCACCGCATAAATGGGTAAAATCTGGTGGCATTTGAAAAATAAGGCACAAAGTTTTAAGTAATCAATAAATTCAGATGCAAATAAAACTGTGAAATTTTTAAAAGAATATATTACTTTCAATATATTTAAGAAAGCAGTTCCCTGGTCCTTTAAACATATAGATGGAAACTTATTCTTGATAAAAAGTAGAATCTTAATATGACATAAAAAACAGGAAGGATGGGAAGTCACATACCACTGTACACAAATACACAATGTTTAAAATATAGATTATGTTACCATGTTTGAAATGCATAGCTTTGTTTTTGGGTCAGTAGTGCTTTTGTGATCTAATTTTATTCAACAGCACATGGTTGATTTAACTGGGAGAGGCAAACTTATCAAAAAAAAATTAAATATTCATTAAATTTCCCATTCTGAGCACTATTATTTTTTCAAAGGTAATTTAGGTTTGTCATGAGTTATGCAGTGAAATCTTCCTTCTCAGATTCTTTAGCATGGATACCCCAACTTAACCACGTCAAGGGGCACAGAATCTGTGGAGCATCCTGACATCCTCACACACCACTTCCGTTCTCTGCCTGCTGCAGCAGTGTCCCTACCCACTCTGCTCCTCGATACTCAGTGAGTCCCAGGACTGGTTCAAGTGATGCCAACTGTTCTTTAAGAACTTGTTAGACTGAATTACATGAGATGAACAAGTGATAAGCAAGTTTTTCCATCATCCTGGTGATAATTTATCTTTTAAGCATGCAACAGGTTAGAAACATCAGTTGGGATAAAACTTTAAATATTCTTTAAGCATTGATGAAATACTAGCAATGAGTTAATAAATGTAGTTAAAATTAGGCAGTTATGTAGCTAGACTCCACTGAAAACTGTGCTTTTAATCTTTCTCTTTTTAAAAATTATTATTAAGCATTTTACATTTTAGATTGCAATAATAAAGATGAAATAGCCAAATAATATACATTATATCTTATCTTGAAACAAAGGAGACCATTTATACTTATCAGCAACTGAAAGTTCATAGCCTAAAAAAATATGTCTGTGCTAAGCACACACAGAGACAGATATCCAAATTTAATTTAAATACTTGGCAAGTGTAAGAATTACTGTCTGATAGACACTTCATATGTTTCACAGTCTGCTCAATCTCTTCTATATTTTCAGATCAAGCTAGCAAAAAGTGGATTACACTGGGCATGTACCTGATGACTATAGTACTCCTTTATTCATTCAGGATGGCAGTGAATCTCTGGGAGCTGTCTTATGCTAGCAGATTCTTGCTGATATGGAGGGGGGGGAAAGATATTTTGTTCTTGTGGTTTGCAAACAAGAAAAAAAGAGACATAATTTGACTTAGTAAATCCATTGTAGCCATGCCTAAACCTTAATTAATTAATTTATTTTTTGGCCTTAAGAAATTTTTCTACAGTTTTTTCTTTTTCATGTAAACAAAACTAAACACTTTTAAATTACTGGAGAGATGACAATTTAGGCAGTTACATACAAGAGTGTTTCATAATCTTTTAAATTTCATATCTAAAAACAACATTTTCTTTCTGTTTTGAAAGCAAAATTACAATATAGCACCTTCATTTAATTGCTGATAACCACCAGCAGGGTCCTACTTAACACTTCCAGGTTAACCAGTTTTCCTGTCACCTCAGAATAGAGTTCCTACTGTCGTCTCTGTTAGCAAATATGCCATTTATAAGGGAAGGCAGAACTGGGCAGCGTCCCGTTTTCAGGTCAGCCCTACACAGGCTGCACATGCCGCAGAGGTCCAGGTGAGTATGCGCAGAGTGCCACGTGCCTGGTCTACTGCACGCGAGGATGACTCCCTGGGAGTGGCACACAGACTTCCCCTGTGCACACTGCTGAGGGCTCCAAATGGGTCTCACCAGGATGGGAAAGGACTAGAGGCCGCTTTGGATTGAAGACAGGACAGACCATCACTCCCATCTTATGTTGATGACAACAGCTTTAAGCAGTTGTTAAATCTCTTGGCCTTAACATTTTGACAGTTGAAAATGTTCTTTCAACTTCTTAGGTCATTTTAATTGAAGGAGGTTCTGAAGCTGCGAAGCAAGTTGATACAACAGTCAGCATGAGGGACGATGTGCGACTTGCCATGGCTCCTTCCCAGTTTACGCTGCTCAACCAGAGGAACCCAGGCTGAAGTCTGGAAAAACATTTGAAGCAGAAGAATCAGAATCGCTAGGATTGCAACTTGGGCAGAATCCCACGGTAGAGTCTGGAGAAGGACTAGAGAGGAAAAAAGAAGCACAAATACTGATGACGACAAGAGTTGTTTCAAACACTGTCACAGAGAAGGTAGTGACACTGCATTTCCCATGCTTCCTAAAGGGAGGGAAATGGGGGAGTGTCTCCAGCCGTTATGCAAGAAATGAGAGTTTGTTTCAGTTTTCACGCCGTTTCTTTCTAAGTGCTAGTCAAATCAGTAAATTTTACATTTGGAAATATTGGAAAATCTCTTGAAGAGTAATCAGAATTGGATTTTCAAACCTAAATTAATCAAAGTACTTTCTTTAGGCATTGTTTGTCAAAACAAAACTGATAAAAAAAACTATGAATTTTGAAGCTTAGTGAACTGAGAAAATTGGGTTTCAAGTGTAAGCACATTCTAGGCCTGCTTACACCTAATACTGGTTTCTTATTATTACAGGAATAACCTTAAATTAATTTCAAGACTTAAATTCTACTGCTGGAATAATTATTGCTTCTGTTTATAAGAAGCAGTAGTTTGAAAATTGCTCAGGCATTTTATGAAATTAAAACACCTTGGGAATCAGTCTACAGTTGAGAAGTAAGTAAGGATTGCACACATTTCAGGATTTCTGTGTCACTGGTAACATTTGTAGGTTTAAAGACCAGCCTTGGGTCCTGGCTCTGCACCCCTGTTTCTAGAGAGCATTTAAACCTGCTCACACAAGGCCACAGCCCTTCAGAAGATGAGATAAGAACCACTGAATTACATGCAATTCTGAATTTTAAATTTTGAAGGAATCAAATTTTCACAATGTTCCATTGAGAAGGATTGCCTGGAGGTCACCAACAATTTAAGCAGAAGCTGTTTAGTTGCTTAGGATCTTTTAAATTAATGACATGAACAACAAAAAGACCTGAAAAGAATTTTGATTTTCTGTCTTCGAAATCTGTACCAAACAAATATTGCAATGAACTTTCTAAGAAGTTGTATAGGAAGGATAATATTACTTACTTTTGAGCTAAAATCTCATTTATTCCTCAAATGAAAGCCCTAGTCCCTCTCCCTAACTTCTCACATCACTTGAATTCATAGAGGAAGATTGAAAGTCAAGTCTCTGAAATTGTAAAGCAGTTTAGTAAAGAAAGTCTAAAAGTAAATCACCTGAAATTGAATACCAAGTTTCATCTTTACATTTTCTTTTTTAAAGCCATTGTAAAGAATAAATGTCAGAGATAACTATATAAAATAAAGGATAGGTTATCAATGAACAAAAATGTATCTCCTTTTAAAAGAGAAGATGGAAATACAAGGGTAAAAGATAAAATAGTCTGAGAGTAATTTGACCTAGTGGGAAGGTGACCAGAGACAGTATTGAGACACAGAAGAATTGAACCTGAAGGGAACAGTATACATTTTTCTAGCAATGAGCAATTAAACTGCACAATAAAAACAGCAGCACTTTATCATCTTTCATTGTATGAAAACAGTAATACCAAACATGAAGGAGTCACATACACTATTAATAATGTACTTCCATGAGCTGACATGGGAGAGTAAACAAAGACATCGATGGCAGCTAATTCCTAGAGTGCAGGCTGAGGTCTCTCATAGGGATCGCTGAAATCAATTTGAGAAAGAAATTGTTAGCTCTTTCTTACTTCACTGCATGATACCTTTTAAACAAACAGGGCGCTTCTGTGTCATTACTCTCGATGGTAGTGGGAATCAAGATCTAAGGAAAGAGCTAGCAAGGAATACTTAGGTGAAAAGAACAATGTGTTCTGATGGAATACACATGAATCTTCTTAAAAATGCTCTCATTGGGGGGCTGGGGATGTGGCTCAAGCGGTAGCTCGCTCACCTGGCATGCGTGCGGCCCGAGTTCGATCCTCAGCCCCACATACAAACAAAGATGTTGTGTCCGCCAAGAACTAAAAAAAAAATAAATATTAAAAAATTCTCTCTCTCTCTCTCTCTCTCTCCCACTCTCTCTTAAAAAAAATGCTCTCATTGGGGCTGGGGATGTGACTCAAGCGGTAGTGCGCTCACCTGGCATGCGTGCGGCCCGGGTTCGACCATCAGTACCACATACAAACAAAGATGTTATGTCTGCCGAAACAACTAAAAAATTAATATTAAAAAATTCTCTCTCTCTCTCTCTCTCTCTCTCAAAAAAAAAAATGCTCTCATGACATTGGAGACAGGGATAATGGGAAGGAGGGTGGGTTTGGGATTCAGGAAGGTTAGATAAGAAGAGCAGAGAAGCTTTCTCCTGAACAAGGGTCCTTCTGCCTTTTGTCAAATTCCTAGGTCACATGTTAAGGGAATGAGAAATGATCATCACGTCAGTAACATTTAAGCGATATGATAAGCACGGAGAACAACTGGCTGGGAGAAAGCTGATTAGATTATGCACTTGAGCTACTGGAACAGAGCAAACTTAGAGGAACATAAGGTGGAATGTAGAAGAAAGTAACTTTTGCTCTCTGTTAATGTTCTCACGACTGTACCAATGTCAACTGGGAACATACATTTCTATGATAAAAACACATTATTAACTACACCTGATTATGTTCTTGCTGAAAAGCTAAATTTGTAATGTGAGCTACTATGACTTTTAGAACTTCAAGAACCTCACATTAAACAATTTCATACTCACATTCTCTCCATCAACCAAAAACTCTTATATTATCTGTTCATATTCCATACAAGTAAAAAGTGTACACATATGTCACAGTCTCATAGGCACAGGAAATAAATGCATATACATGTAAACAATTTTACCTTTTAAGATTATTTTGCATTATTATTTCAAATACTGTTGGCACAAAACTTTCCTCATCTTTTAATCTAGATTTTTTAACAGATAAACCACATCGCTTAAGAGAAAAGTAAAAAAATGTGTTTGTAGCTTTGTAAAATCACTTCTGTGGTCCTTATGTGGACCTGCCTTCATCTATGGGGAAAAACAGTAAAACCTACAGTATATTTTATGGGAGTGTAGGAGCACATATACTGCTAGACATCTGCAGACTGAGTTAGATCACTCACTGAACCTCCATCTATCTCCGTTTAGGAATCAAACACCCACTTTAAACAGTATTTCCTTGCTTTCCTAAATCATTGCTGTTTCCTATCCAGTTGCCAGGCTTTAAAATGAAAGGATTCTGAGAATTTTCATGATGTTTTGGAAGGAGACATACTCAAGCATCCTAGCAGCATCTAGAAGGTGGCCTGTAACCTACTTGGAAATTCTTGCATAGAGGAATTTCCGTTAAATAGTAATGAGCTGAGTTTCTCCCCCCATATCCTCTCCTTGAACAGCTGTAGAGTGTTAGCTAGTCTCACTTTATTTTCTCAAAAATTGTGCTAAGTGCTAATAAGATCACAAATTCAATTGATAAAAATCAAGCTGAAGTGGAAACAAAAATGTGTACACACACACACACACACACACACACACACACACACACAAACAAACACCAGTGTAACTGGCAGACAAATAGCCTTAACCTCAAAATTACTATTTTATGATGTGTACATAGAGAATATTCACTTTTTTCCATGAATCATAATTACCAGGGTCTTGCCTCTCCAAAGAAGATTAGACAACAAGAGTCTAATTAATTCCATAGCCGTTGGAGGTAAACCCATCAGACTATACAGGCAATGCATTAATTTTACTTGAGTTTCGAAGACAATAAGAAATCAAGACACAGAGAAGCTCCTGTTGTGGTGGTGCTGTGGTTGATTGCATCGAGAGTGTAGACAGAATAGCTTTGCTCTTTTCAGTGAAAGTGCTTCTTCCCTGATTGCTAAGGTAGGCACAGAAAGCATCTTTTAAAGCTTGGGATATTGTCATTTCCTGTAAATGTAGTGCATCACGGTGTGAGGTCTAAAGGTTCGTTTCTTTTGCATTTTGACGGCTTAGGTTACACTAGTCAGTCGGAAACCCAGGGGAAAGCTCAAGCAGAGATTCGAGGCCCGCTGAGCTCCCCGTCAGGGCCCTTGAGCTCTGTGTCATCCTGGGGGAGGAGCACTGGGTCCAGAAACATCATTCCTCACTACCTCCCTCAGACACTTCCCAGGTCCTGAGCCCACTGGGACCTCCCTGTCTTCCCCAGGGATTGGATGGAGGCTGGGTAGCACTCTGTGGTGTGGACCACGCTGCCTCATCTGGCCTTAGCTCCCAGGGAAACACCTGCTCTTCTGCCAAGACTGAGCAAGCACAGCTGGGCAGCTGTGGTCAGCAATACTCAGGGGCCACTGCCCCCACACCTTCCTCACTCCACATGCATAGATATGTGTGTGTGTGTTTGTGGCTTCCCGACACTCACCTTGACTTTTGTCCTTTGCTTCTTTGAATATTCACCTGGACACACTCACTCACCTTCAGATCTCCTCTGGGGAATGGGTAATGGGAACCAAGTTTTCTAGTGACTCTTCTCATTTCACTTTGAATATAAGTGCTGCTGTACACACTTATCACCAAATACTATTTACTCTTATTAAATAGGTTTTACATACTTACTGTGCTCAAGTACTGTTTAGTGCTGCTAAATAAAGTTTTTGTGGCATATTTATTAGTTGCTTAAATACACCACACACTATTTCAGGGCCCTTGCTGGGCTCCTTTCCTAAGGTCTTTGAAATTTGCGATTTTTTAAGATTGGACATGTGACCATCCATTGAAACAGTTGTTTTAGTTTTTGCAGCAGTCCGGCTGCAGCAAACTAACTGGAGAGTGACCAATAACTTGTGTAGATTGATACAGCAGGAGTAGGAGCCATTTATTGTAGGACAACAGAGGTATTTATACATTCCGCACAGCTTATCTTAATTAGCATAAACTAGATACAGCAGTCAACCAATAAGAAATCTCCACACTTAATGGCTCGCTGGCTCCACCTCACAAACCACTCCCCCTGGCAAAATGCCACGCGCCATCCAGACTTGTTTACAGACTCTAACAAGTTTTCTTTTTTTTTAATGTGGATGAGTGATTTTACTTCTTATTTTAAATATAATAGCAAAGTGACTATAGAGTCTATAGAGGTTTTATGGCTTCATAAAATTATTATCATTATTTTAAAGATGTTCTCCTGCGAGAAAAGAGAAGTCTTTTCTCAATAGGGCTCAACTCATAAAAAAAAAAGTCTACAATCAACCCATATTAACAGGAATAGAAGAAATTAATTCAGATACATTGACACATTTGAATACATCATGGAATTATACTGTAGTACTCTTAACTGCTAAATTACATTTGATCTAATACGAAAATACCTAAGACCTTTTAGACAGATCAGAATTCAATGGTAGGTTATGTAACTACTCTAAAATTAAAGCCTTGCTCCAGATACTCCAAATGCTGATAAATGATAGCTAAATTACTCTCATTCATCACCTCTAAAGACCTGGTGTATTAAAATATCATGGGAAGGCTGTGAATTTTAGTCCAAAATCAGACATGCGAGAATATTCCACTTCTCTGTATTCTATCATGTCAACTTAATTGTGAAGTTAATAATGTTCTTGATTGCATCTTATGAAAAGCCAGAGTCTGTGAATGTGTGTATGTGCATCCTTGTGTTCTGTATTATGTATGTGTGTGTATTGTGTGTCTTGTGTGTGTTATGTATGTGTATGTGCATGTGGTGTGTGTTATGTATGTGTATGTGTAAGGTGGTGTATGTTTTATGTGCATGTGTTTTGTGTATGTTTGTGCATGTGTGTGTGTGTTGTGTGTTGTATATGTGCATCTGTGGGTTGTGTGTGTCATGTATGTGCGCATGGTGTGTTTATGTATGTGTATGTGTGTGTGGTATGTTTTGTGTATGTTTGTGTGTGCACGTGTTGTGTGTTCTGTGCATGTTTGTGTGTGTGTGGTGTGTGTTGTTTATGTACATCTGTGTTCTGTGTGTGTTTTGTGTTATGGATGTGTATGTGTGTGTGTGTTGTGTTATGTATATGTATCTGGTGTGTGTTTTGTGCGTGTTCGTGTGTGCATGTGTTGTGTGTGTTCTGTGCATGTTTGTGCATGTACATGTGTGTCGGGGGGGTATGTGTGTGTTCTGGGCCACATGGGGGGAGGCTGTGCTGTGATTGCTTTGTTCACTTCATTTACTCTAACACATTACCGCAGGTGGGGGGACTTGAATGGTAGGAACTGATTCCAGACAGTTCTGAGGGATGGATGCCCTGTACCATGGTGCTGATAGATCAGGGTCCTGTGCTTGCAGATATCTGTCTTCTCACCATGGCCTCCTGTGGTAAAGAGCAGAGGCAGATGACAAGCAAGAGCTCAAGGCTCTTCTTATAAAGGCAGGAATCCCATTCATGACGGCTCTGCACTGGGGCTCTATTACCTCCCAGTACAATGGTGCTGAGCCAGTAAGAATTCGGCCTAGTGAACTCCGGATGGACACCAGCATCAGGTTCATAACCGTGGTCATTGGTGTCCATTCACAACAACAGCTCAATGACCCCTACAGTCCTGATAGTGATCTGATAAAGACTGGTTCTTTTGTGTCTTATGGCTTTTGTCTATTTCTGCCTGATATTTGGGACCTCAGATTGTTGTGAGGTTCTGTCTACTTTGTCCTTAGCTATCACCAACAATACCTAATCCTGCATCCACAGTGCTCTACTCTGCTCTTCTCTTCCACATCCAGGGGAATGCCTCTCTCTTCCATCTGCTTATCCCACATCAATTTGCTTTTTCCCCAGCAAATGTCTTTTTCTGCTTTATCTTACAAATGATACAAGTGCACTATAGGCTTAGTGTTTTGGAAATATATCAGTAACATTTGAAGAGAATTTTGACCAACAAGGAAAAATAGAAGGGAAAAATGTTAAATAAAATAATGAGTTAATGTTTCTAAACAGATTAATCCACCATTAAGATGGAAATTAGACAGTACCTTTCTGGTGTAAATCTTTGCTTCCGTTAGGCTGATTACTATTCTCCATTTCATATGTGCCCACGCAGTATAATCTAGTTACTAGAACTGATAATGTAGAGGAACGAAGGAAGAAATGTGGGAACACACATGTGCTCAATTCTCCTTTCCTTTGGACTCCAGTACATCAATTACAGCTATATCATCCAGGTAAACAGAAGGTAAAATTCAATGAAAACATCACTTGGTCCCAGTATAGTGGATTGTTTCCTAAATGACTATTGTAACCAATTTTACTTTTTTGTATTCTTCTTTCAATTTTGCACTTAACTTCAAATAGCGTAACTGTATATGTAGACATTACAGGAACAGGGTACACATATAAAACTTATTCTTTGTTCTATAAATCAGAATGTCATACTATTTATGACCAAATTTAACATGATTTCTTGAAGTTTCCTTTAATTTAACCTAAAATCATGCACTAAATTATTACAAAGAGAATTTTTTCCCCAAAATATAGATGGACAAATTATCCTAAAATTGATCAGAAGTATACTGAAAAGATATGAATAGATTGGTAGGAGGAAAAATCATCATTGCCAGAAAAATTGCTAAAAATATATTCTACAACAAAAGAATGGGATAAAGGCCAAGAACATCATTTTATGAGGAGAATGGCGTATTTATTTATTGCATGGTTCAGTGACTCAGAACTTTTAAAAGCAGGTTTTAGAGCAATCAAAACTCCATAGAGTCAAAGTTGTTAAACCTGTTTCTACTCTTCTGTGCCTGTTTGGATCATTTGCGGTGATGTTTCTCCATCTCTATCAAATTTCATACTTTTAAAATTGTTAAGAGAAGAAAAGACCACTAGCTCCTGATGTTAACAGTACCTTTCTGGTCTAAGGTCAGAGCACTGGGTCCTGCATGGACCCTCGCCCTGGATAGCCTGGCCAGCCTAGGACAGCATGCCCTCATGGGAGAAAGAGGGTCACTGTCACAGAGCCTCTCTGTAGGTACCAGCCATCTCCCTAGTGTGGGGGCTGGTGGCTCTGAAACCCCCCTGGGAGCCTGGCTCTGTGGTTCTGTGGCAAGAATTACACATGCCCAGCTTTCTCTATGTGTGGATGTCAGCTGTGGTCATCTTTCCACCCAGCACAACAGTTGAGCTCTCACTGAAAATGAGTCCTGCCATTTTGGAGATCACTGTGGGGGGTGGGAGTTGATGCAATTCTTTCCAGTTCCTCTGGTTGTGAAAACAGAATTCCTCTCCTAAGCAAATGTCCTCCTGACCCCTTGTGAATGGGATAATTTTATGAATTGTAGGTGGTATCCCCCCTTGTCCTCTAAGATCAGTCAGAGAGTGTGGCATGCTTCACCAATAAATGGGTGAGTACCTGGTGTGCCTTCCTCCTGTAGGGAACTCCTCCTTCCTGCAGTTGGGGATGAAGGTGCATATGGACCTTCTTGGTCTCCCTTATTACTGCCTGCTCCAAACAGAGAGTTGCTTGTGGAGATGGCTCTGCACCAGTCCCAAAGCTCAGACTGCCTGGAAAAGTAAGGGTGCAGTGCAAAAAGGAATCTGTGGCTCCTGGGATTGGGCTAGGAAGGAAATGTGCATCTCAATCTGGGAGTCAACAGCTGAGGGCCCCTGAAGGATCGCTGCTGCCCACTGCGGGAACATCAGCGGTTAAACAGAGGGCTGGGTTCTATTTTCCTTACCTAACGAGTTTTTAAAGGAATTTTTCTATTTGTTCCACAGTTGTTAAGATCAGATGATCTACTAGCTTTATGAAACTTGTCACCAGAATGGGAGGAACTATAACAGGTAAATAATGTGTGAGTGATAAATAAGCAAACATATGCGGCAACAGCAAAGGTGTTAGTCATTAGAGCCTGATCGTGTTAACAGCAAACATACTGCTCAAGAGAATGTCCTTTGTCAACTTTGGAATTTGTTTAAAAAACATGGAGGCAAACATTTAGAGATTTGGGGGGCTGTTTTTATGTTGGTTAAAATGATACTTTTACTTCCAAAGCAAACCTAAAATGCCATTCCAAAAACAACAGACTTTTAGAACATTCATCTGTTCCTATTAAAAGAATAATATTTTGATTAAACTAATTAAATTTCCCATTTACATCTTAAAATCTACATATTGCACTTTTTATAAAAGTTGAATGAAAAGTACAATAAATCAACTGTTACAAATGTTTGCTCTTAAGAATCAATTTCATATCTTCCCAGCCCAATGGAGCCACTACTCGGTTTTGGAGGTGATGAGGTGGTTGGTACCTACATCAGGTAAAGACAGCTGGTCCCGAGTACCAGCTTGGCCTGGCTCTTCTTCTGTTTAAGAAGAGATTGTCAAAAATGTATAGATAGAAATAAATTTCAAGTATTAGGTGTCAAGGAAATCCCATGGGATTTTACACAATTCTCCCTGTGAAAAGCAGTTTTATTTTCTGCAATACCTTTAAAAATATCTACATAAAGTTACTGTTGATATCTCATAACTTAAGTTTTCTTGACCTCATTTCCCTATTGATAGGTATCTACACATGTTACTTGTTTCATTTTCAAGTTTTGAAAATAAGTTTTTGTTGTACTAACCATCTTTGACCAATATTTAGCTAAGGTCTAGAGTAATGAATATTCAACCTATCGTCAACTTTTGTGGCACAAGACTGGAAAGAAACAAATCCCAGCAGGTTTTTAGAGGAAAGTGTGGCTCAGGATGAAGATTTAGAGAAATGAAAAGACAAGAGGACAGTTAGGAGGTGCCACATAAGGATCTCTGCATGTTACATACATCAGTTCATTTAATCTTCATAAAAGAAAGTATTTCTGTTTAAATTTTTCTGAATGAAGACCTGGGGACAGCGAGGGTAAATGTCTGTCAAGTCCTCTACATCTCCAGAGCAAACCCCAAGGTTTGGACCCCAAAGTATCCTTCCTTGTCTGTCAATACCCTCCCACTGCGGTGCCAGTGCAGCAGATGGGCACTTACCAGCACCCCTGGTCTTTCCCCTGGTCCAGCTGCGATCAGGCACACCCTCCATCCAGTGGTAGGGACAGATGGCTCCTCTTCCTTTGGTGTTCTCCTGCACATAATCCCTGCTGCTGAGAATGTTCCCAGGCAGCTCCTAAGGAATGTTGAAGATGCTCCTGGAAATACTGCTCTATAAAGCCGGTTTCTCCTTGGCACCTCCAAGCACAGATGTATGCTGTCTATCTTCTTTCCAGCTCCATTGTCATTACCCTTTCTGTGAAATCTTAATTCTTTCACATCACAGTGGTATCTCCTGTGAGTAAGAGAGAGTGGCCCCCTCAAAAGCAGGTCCTTCATCTTTTTCACCTTAATATTCCTTTGCCAATTGCTGCATCTGTTTAGCATCTGGTATGCAGTAAATGCCTGTTAAATATTTAGTATAATAGTGAATAATCAAGGCATGAGTAAGACATTTCCAAAACTACTTAACTAAGACTAAATTAGAAGAGGAAACTGAGATTTCAAAAATGAACCATTAATGTGTTTCCAAAAATATCATTCTCAGTGTAAAAACAGCTTTTGGTTCTTGCTTTCTGCTTAGTCATTAAGCAGGAACTAACCAAAGACAGAGAAATTGAGCAAATTACGCTAGATACATACATGAATACATACACAGCGGATTTCACCTTTATGTATATCTATGAAGTGAGAATTAAAATACATTAAATGGTAATGGGAGGAAGCAGAGGGAAAGAGGAAGTACTCGGGACTGATATCTAGCAAATTTTACTCTCTGCATGTATGATTTTGCCAAAATGAACCTCAATGTTATGTATAACTAAAATGCACTACTAAAAGTTTGTTTGAAGACAGTAAAAACTTGAAAAAAAATATTCCCAAACTGATCAAACTGGCATTTTGCTGGAACAACATCTATCAAGTGTTAAGATTCACATAAATTTTTCCCGTATAATGTATGACCAGGATGCATTCTGCACATTCGTTGTAAACAGTGTGAAGTTGACCCTGTGTATTTTAAGTAGAGAACATGCAAAACACTTATCTTTTACTTACCTAGATACAACTGTGACAATATATTACTTGCAGCCTCACCTCTATGAACTCTCTGATATTCTCTGGTCCCCATGTCAAGCCTTTACATAGGTTTCATGAACTTAATGAAAATTTTGAAGAGAAGCTCTGCTTGCTTTTCATCATAAAAAGTTAGATTTTTTTGAAGTGCTGTGCCTGTAGGAAAATGGGCCTTTCATATACATAATAGGAAATTAAACTGGACAGTTCCCACTTTTAATTTTCTCAGAACCGCAGTTTGGTGCCTAAGTTGCTCATATATTTAAAAGCATTGCAATTCCAACTGCTGAAAAGTAGAGGATTCCCTGTGGAAAGGGGAGGAAATTGCCAGTTTCTTCATGAGCTTCCTGGGGATTCTTTCCTTTCCTATCATCAGGGTAGACCCAGGTGATTACAGAATATTCATGATTGCATTTTTTCTTTGGGTATTTTCACCCATTTCCCTGGGGGTATTACCAATGTGGACAAGTCACCTCTCTTTAAGGGTAAGCTGAGGTCCACACAACTCAGATGCTTTAGAAGCTGCCACTCTTCTCCTAAGTCAAGGACCAATGTCGAAACTCCACTTAGTTTCTCATGAAGCATGTGCTGCAAGCATGGATCTGAGGGCAGCCCTGTTCAGAGTGTGACCAGCTCCACTGCACACCACGACGCATGTCTAAGACATAGCATAGAACATCAATGTCAAACAGCCAAATTCTAGGAACTCTAGATCTCAGCACTCCTGGGTCTCTCTGTGGCACTTTTCTAATGCCCGGGAGAACACAGAGTCCATGATATTTTCTTAGGGTGAATGCTTTCATACTGAGCACTGTGGAGCCCAAGGCACATCCTGGTGTTCATTATATAGTGAACGTAACACATGCAGTCAGTGTCTGGGGGCAATCGTTTTCAGCCAGCCACATCACTTTCTGGTTATTCATGCCATCCTCAGTCCCACATTACTTCTGTTAGCATAGGAATTGCAAAGCTTCTTCTCCATTCAATGGATCTGACTCCTAAACAGAGAGACAAAAGCACTAGAACAAGCCCTATGAGATCAGGGGTACTCCTCCTTCATTCCCATGCCTGGGACAATGTCAAACAGTTGGTCACTTGGACAATGTCACACAGTTGCGGTCGTCAGGCTGCTATGAAAACACTGTGGACAACATAGATTGAAAAGCAGACAATTATTTCTCACAGTTCTGGAGGTTGGAAGTTCAATATCAAGTTTCCATCAGATCCTGTAGCTAGTGAGGATTTGTCCTTTCATGACACAGTTCAGTCCCTGGCACCAGGTTATGAGCCCATTTATGCCCTAGGTCACCAGTAGAGGACCTGCCTCTGGAGCCCAGCCTCTGCCCTGAAAGATGGGGACAGGCACACCAGACCCAGGTGACCCACCACTTTATCCAGAGCTTGTTTACATGCCAAAATGTCTTCCATTTAATCTCCACCCGTTCTGGATGGGACTCCCAGTACAGGCATGTCTCCTGGGCACCACTAACTGCCAGGGAAATTTTCCCAGACTACACTTATGGAGGACTTCCTTACAAGAATAACAGCGACCTCTCTGGACTCCAGCGGGATGATGGACACTTGAAGGTGAGCTCTGAGTCTGCCTGGGCAGCTCTGCCTCCTGAGGACCACCACTTATTCCTCACGGGGACACTTCATCAATTTTTTCCCTTTCTTTTATCATTCTGTTATTAAATTTCTGCCCTTTTAAAATACATTAATATATTCCAGAATTATACTCATTTGGACAAAGTCCTAGAGGACAGGCCTTGTGTTCCGAGTCCCACCACTGTGCCCTGCACTTGGCAGTGAATTACCACATTGATGACAGGGACACTCCTCAGGTGGAACAGAGAAAGATTTTCAGGGTTTGTCTTTTCTCAGCATTTTTTTTAAACTACAGATCATTCCTAAGCTTTCCAATAAACATTCCCAGGTGAACAGTGATAATCATAATTCCCACAGATCATTTTCAAACAACATGAACACATAAACATTACTTATTTACTTTTCTTATTGTTTGTGTCTGAATTACCAGTGATTATTTTCGAGATGCAATGAAAAATAAGATTGTATCTACTCAAACTTGATGCCTATTATTTATTTACATTTGATAATACACTAAAATTCTTCCAAGTTGGTATCTTCTTGCAACCGTTACTCTTAGTTTAATCTTAAGATGACTTCCAGTTCACAACAGAATCAGGAAATGCACCTCTTCTTTTATAGCTTGCTATAAAAGCTGAGTTCATCAGAGATCCCACCACTAATCAAATGTTCCCTGTGAATTCAGGATCAGATCACAGTGCACGGTGGTTGCACTAGTTCCCTGTAGCTACTAGTGCCAAATCACTGGCACATTGGTAACTATAACAAAATAATTTTTTTTGGTTGATCTGGAAACCAGAAGTCCAAAATCAGCACACTAGCATGACATCATGGATTTGGAGGATGCTGACCCTCTTGGAGGCTCTCGGGAAATTCTGTTGCTTGCCTCTTCAGGATCCTGTTGGTTGCCTGCACCTCTGCCTGTGTCTTTCCATCACCTCTGTCAAACCTCTCTCTGCCTGTCTTCTCAAAGGACTTGTGACAGCATTTAGGCCCACCTGGGAAATCCAGAATCATCTCTACATCTCGAGATCCTTAACTTAAACATCGGCAAAGACTGTTTTCAAAACAAGGAAAGATTTACAAGCTCAAGAGATTAGGACCTTGGAGAACATTATTGTGTCTACCAAGGAAGTGAAAAACATAAAGGAGAGAGAGAGAATCAAAAGAGGCACAACCACATCCTGCACATCCACATTGAAGCGCTGGATGCTTTCCTGCTGCAGGTGATTGCGACAGTAGAGACAGTGCCTGTGACTTTGGCAGCAACCATTTTGGCATTGGCAGGAGAGATTTCAGATTGACATCAGACAAAAATAAGCTCAGAACAGTGCTCAGCTGGCATTACCAACGGCCGCCGGGACAGCAGCAGCCACAAGTAGCCTGGGTATCGGCCAAGGTGCTTACTTCTTCAGACAGGGACAAGGGCGTGTGTGGTTGGGATGAATGGCATAGCAGCGGATTCCAACTTCAGGATCAAGAGCAGACATGACAGCTGTGACTCAGAGGAAAGAAGGAAGAAAGTAAATGCAAACCAGAAAACGAGTTTGAGGAGAATTAAAGGATGTTTCAAAGATACAGCTCCTCAGGACGTTCCAAAATTGTTTCCAGGGATTTTTGTGGGGACCCATAATTCCAGAAGAACAGAGAAGTGTAGGGCTGGAAAAACTCTTTGATGCCATCAGTGCTCACCCCAAAGGTGGGTTTGGTTTGGGAAACACAGTTCACTGGTGATCATCCTGTTCCTTTGTCCCATACAATCCTCTCTCAGCTCTTGTGATCTCCTTCTATGGGGAACTTTCACAGTCATGATGTTTTTAGAATAAAGAATGTAGATGAACTCATGGAGAAAGCTCCCCAATGGGTAGGCTTTGGCATGGTGCCTATAGCCCCACATGCAGGGATGTTAGACATGCTTGATTCTCAGAAGGCATTCGCAGGTCTACTCCATCACTGCCTGCCTGTCAGTGCACTCAGCTTGGGTTCTCAGTGCACCATGCCCAGCTCCGTGGACCTGCCCCTAAGATGTGGGCCCTGCCAAGCAGGAGGAACAGTCCTTTCTGGTTCATCCTGGGTACCCTGTGACTCTATGGACATTGAAAGAGTGTCTCTTGTGATTTAGCAATTAATTCTACATTCTTGAAGTGTTCACAGATATTCCATAATAAAAATTATTGGCTCTTTATATCTTTAAGGTCTTTTTATGCAGCATAATATCATCTGCACTCCAAGAGTGAGATCATTACATTTGAATTTTCATCTCAAATGAGACACTCGGATGTCAATTTTCATCTTGCATGAAATAGGTGCTTAGTAAATGTCCTTAAACTGAAAGAATTTAATCTATGTGGTTATATCCGTTACTGATTACTAGACAAGGATCTGGAATCAGAAATCCTAAATTCAGATTTTAGGTGCTCCAAGATAGAAATATTTGACACCTTGAATGAAATTATTGGAGTGTTTCATCTCAACTCATCTCAACTAAATCTTAGATAACAACAATTTTTTTTCACACCGATTAGTGTAAACCATTTTTTTGTAAATCTCTTTACTTTGTGGGGAAAATAACTATTTTTTTTCCTCAATGGAGCAGGTGCCAAAAGAAACAGATCAAATGGAACTGGTCAGGAATGATGCTGGGTAGCCAAGAGCAGAATACTAAAACCCAGTAGGGAGCTA
Source organism: Callospermophilus lateralis (assembly GCF_048772815.1). Classification (NCBI taxonomy): domain Eukaryota; kingdom Metazoa; phylum Chordata; class Mammalia; order Rodentia; family Sciuridae; genus Callospermophilus; species Callospermophilus lateralis. Next base: position 21,372 of record NW_027511893.1, read on the forward strand.
ATTTGGAGAGGGATGGCAAGGGGCCAGCTACTCTAAGAAAAGAAATAAAACTACAAGTGAGCTAACGTGAAAGGCAGAGCCTGGGTCAAGATTAATGGGAGAGAACAATACAGTCAGGATCATTGTGGGATGGATTTGGACTAAGGAGTTTCAATGTCAAGGCCTTATTGACCTCCACCAGAGAAGCAGACCTGGTTGGGAGACACAGCATTCCTGGTCTGAAGATGTAGCTACTTCTAGGGAGTGCTTGTTATTACCCACTTTCTGCTTATTGATTACTATACAATTAAATAAACTGCTGCCCCTGAGCAAAGGAGATCAACTGATGAAATTTCCTCCAGAGGATGTTGGAATTGTAGAAAAGCACATTCAGTTATTCTACTTCCATCCAAAAATCTAAACAGACAGACAGATATTATTGAATAAAACCAAAATTTCCTAAAATGGCAAGAAACTGGTCATGGCTTGGATATGAGAGAGCATTCAAAAAGCCCACGTGGCAATCAGGAATGTTCTGAAGTGCAATGGTTAGACTATGAGAGTCATAACTGAGTCAGTGGATTAATGCATTTGAACATCTGAAGGTCAGCTGTACTTGGTGGATAGGGTAGGCAGATAGGGTCTGGCTCAAGGAATTAGGCCACCAGGGGCATGCTTAGACGTTATTTTGTCTCTGGATCCCTGTTGTCTCTCTTTTCTTCCTGGCCACCATGAATGGAGCAGCTTCCCTCATCCGTGCCTTTCTGCCATGATGAGGCCCCCCTGAGGCCCAGATTAATGAATTTGAATGACCATGGACCGAACCAGAGAAACCATGAGACGAAAACAAACTTTTCCTTCCCTAAGCTGTTCTTGTCAGTTACCTTGGTCACAGCAACGAATAGCTGCCTAACACATAGCTATAGAGTTTGTGTATTTCCATGGGAAGAGTTTGACTCATATTCTAAGACATGGAGTCTTACAGCTCACTACCTGTCATGTGGTCCATCAAAATAAAAATATAGAAATCCTCTGTTATAGAAAAGTCTCCAAGAGCTCTCAGGTTTATTGTATCAATAATACCACATGAGGTGCTCTTGACCTCTCTACTCCAGTGCTCAGTAGGAAGAGTTTCTAATAAGGCAATTAGGGTGAATGTTCCTTGGGGAATAATGCAGTAATGAAGAAACAGAGTGATGATTCTGCACTCACTGCTACAGGTGATGGTCTCCTGGGCTTTGAAAGGGTCTAGCTACATTATGATAGGTGGCAACATTTAAATACATGTGTGCTTACAACTTGCAGCTTGTCATTGGTGGATTTCACCGAAGGAAAGCAATCAGATTGTATCTGCCCCATGACTCCTAACTTGGGAAAGCCATATTAACTTGGCTTGGTTCAATTTTACAAGCTAGAATATATAGTAAATCTAGTCTTTCATTTATTTTAAAGGAGAATTATGACAATAAATAAATAGTAAATGCTTTAGTTTCTCTAGAAGAAAGACATGCAGAGATAAATCTGAGTTAATCTTTTTTTAATATTTATTTTTCAGTTTTCAGTGGACACGACACCTTTATTTTATTTTTATGTGGTGCTGAGGAACGAACCCAGCGCCCCACGCATGCCAGGTGAGCACGTTACTGCTTGAGCCACAGCCCAGCCCGTGGGTTAATCTTAATACTTGCCATAACTACTGAGTGCTCTGAATGGAACAGATAGTTCCTTATCTCAGAAGAGGAAAATGCTGATGTGGCAGGACGCATGTGATTCCTTACTCATTTCTACAGGGCTTTCTGGTAGGAAAAATACCTTAATGTATGTATTTTATATTTGAAAAAATTATTAGACCCCAGAACTTACTTGTAATTTGTCAGACCATGGCAATTAGGAGCTTGAATACATTTGGAGAATAAGTTTAGTAGTAGACTTTTATTCAGTCAGGCATATGAAATCTTACACATTTTTAAATTCATAGATCCAGTTGATCAATATTTCTACACATCATGTCCGATTCTCTCAACAAAATTCCAAAGAACAATCTAAAATTTTTCATGAACATTTTAATTTTTTTATATCTCATGCTATCAATTTTATGTTTACATAAAATGCATGTCATCTAATTTAAACTACTCACATTGCCTTAAGAAACATTTTCTTCCAAATATTTATCCTTGAACATCATTTCATAATGGTCATGATGTTGGCATGGTCAGTTAGAATCACACTTGTCTGTTAGTGAAAACAACAGTTAGCTTGGAATCAGTACCAACGTAAATGACACAGCTCTCTACAATGAAGGCATTATGCTTCCTGTGGAGCCTCTGGGACTCCGAAGCCACACAGCAGAAACATACCCAGAATAAGGCAGCAGCCTTACCTGCAGAGGGTGGTGGCAGGGTGCTAAATGGATTCTCAGTGAGGTGAAGCCATCAGGCACCAAGCCAGGGATTCCCTTCTAGTCGAACTACAGGGCACACATATAGCCCGGATGGGTTGAAAATCAATGTGACTCTAATCCCAGTATTCTAAAATCTCTGCAGATACCATTTTGCCCAACCTGGGAAGCAAGGAAGCTTTTGGAAATGCTAACAGGTTAACATCTGAGGGCTGCAGGTGTAGCTCAGTAGTAAAATGCTTGCTTGGCATGAACAAGGTCCTGAGTTCAACCCCCAACACCACAGGATTAATAATTAAATAAAACAAATTAGCATCTGACTGGATGTTTATTGTACTTGCTGCTTTGACATTGGATAATGATTTGAGATTAGACACCATGTATTTGTATAGAGTCCATAATAACCATCAAATCTCTTGATTTACATGCTTCATTGCTGTAGATTTTCTCTGGCCAAATGTTAAGCTATTGCGCTTGGTTGGCTTCTCCTCATGGAGTAAGGAATTCTCTTCTTAGCTTGGCGTTTTACTCTTCCAACAAACTGCTTGGCCCCCCATCACAGCAAGTGTAGCTGAACCTCCAGCTGAGGGACATGCTTGTCCTCGCGCAGTGCCCTGCCTGGACTCATGCTTTCACCACCCTGTGACGTCTTTCTGTATCTGCTAACAAATCTCAATTCAATTAGACACTCAAAGTATTGATCCACAGGCCCATTATGGATAGTGACACAGAGGTAGTACACATTTGTGTTTGTAAATAAATGATGAAATAGCCATATACAAATGTTTTCTTAAGTGCTGTTGGGCACAGACAGCTGCAAAGGATGTGATCTTTAACCTCAGGCAAATCTCAAGCTAGATGGGGAGATGATATTGTGAAAGACTCATTTTCAAATTACATGAGCTGTTTTTCTTGATGAAGGTGAAATGTGAGGCTGGTCTACAATATGCAAGCACTCCTGGGTGTTCAGAAGCAGCATCTCAAGAAGGTGGCATTGAATTTCTGGGTGTTGGACAGCCACTCAGTCTTGCCAGACTTCAGAAAAAATTCAAGCCACATTTTCAGGTATGCAAGTCTGAAGTGTGTGCTGGGGAATTTCAGGAGCCGGGGATCTGCGGTCCCTTCCTCCCAGCTCCCAGCAAACCCACTTCACCAGGAGCTCTTCCTGAACTCCACGCTCCCACCCAGCTATCTGTCTGTGCACTCCTCCTTATGGGAGGCAGGCAGACAGATGTCTTGGACAGGTGAGACATGAAGAAGTGCAGCAGCACCGTAGCCCAGAAACCTCCTGGGGCTTCTCCAGGGAAGATGTTTCTCACTAAGGTTCTGAGGCCATCCAGCTGGCCCAAGCCCAGGTGCACATCGTCTTCACTGACCCCAGGGCCACGGAGAGTCCTCTGGCGGTCTTCTGCTTTCATCCAGCCATGAACTAAAAGAGCATGAGGGGCACTCAGGCCTGGACGGGACACCAGTGCTTCTGCCACGATTTATACCAAGAGTGACCTGCTTCGTGGCTCCTGGAACTGCACAGGAACGAGGAGAGAGAGTGTGCCTGGGAACAAAGGAAGGTTCTAGATTGCTGTCCTGACACTCAGCACACAGCACCAATGATCTACGTCCTATGCCATGACACAGGGTAGATGTCTCCTCAGCACATCCTGCCCCATGCCATACAACTTCTATGGTTACCAGGAAATGACCCACACTGCAAAATCATGACCAGGAAAGGAATACAAAAGGAATAAAAAAGGAATTTTGTAGTATTTTATAGAGATGTAATTATTACACCAGTAAAAAGTAGCAAATGTACTCATTTATTTAACTATAGCAAAAAAGAGGAAAGAAATACAACTCTTTCTTTAATAGTTTTTGTATCTCACTAGCTTATTGAAGCTTGATTTTTGGATGCAACCATAATGTATTAATGTTAGGAAAAAAATACCCAATAGATAGTAAGTGGATTTTAATAAAACCAATATGTTAACAAAAGCTACAATTAAAACAACTATTCAATCACACCACATACGGTGACTCTTATTTTCTTAAATATGCTTCAGTTTCAAAATAAAATAATAATGAAATTAAAAAGGAAAGACATGTTTTACTTTCTAAGACACTCAATTTTGTGAAAGTACTTCACACATTAGCTGAAATTTACACTTTCCAAACAAAAATATTACATCTTGTTACATCAAGTCTGTTTTGCCATTTACAAATAGAAGCTATAAGTGGTCATGGAAAAGAATAAGTCAAATCCTATTATTTAGATTTTATAACCACTAAGTCAATGGCATTTATTTGAAATATATTGTTTGAATATGGGAATGCAGAGTACTGTTTTGAGACATAAACTCTGCCCACCTTTAAAACATCATGATCCAATCTGTTAAAATTTAATCTGGTCTTGCTGAGCTAGGAGCTAACCATGTAAGTGGTCAACTTAAGTTTCCAGTAGTGAATGGTGTTACTAAACAATAACAAAATTATTCTGCAAAGTTTAAAGAATCATGTTCAGCATAAAAACTCAACTCTATTCATAACATCCTTCATATTTGGATCAACACAAACCTCTGCCCTAGGACTATGTCATCACCCACATTATTTAGAATTTGGAGGGCTATAGTGATGATGAAGAACAGATCAACATTTAGTCAGCTTTATCATTTCTGAAAAAATGTCCCCCCACAATTCCTGCTTACAAATTCTCTCCAGTCCCTAGAGGATGCAGGTCTCACTGGTATGTCACTCTGTTACACCATGAAAATTGTCTTACCTAGCTATACCAGGGATCTGAGAGAATGCCAAAGAGTTACTCCTTAATGTGTTATGAGTTTGGAAGGAACAAATTCCAAGCCATGTTGTGCATATACAGAGAGAATAATTAATTCTAGCTGTGTATGACTATTTGAAATGGTGGTCGTCTCTAGCAACGAACAGATAAAATGATTGTTAAGAATAACCCATCAGTCAGAGACACCTAAAATTGTAAATCTTCAAGCAAAGCCAATTCCAAAGTTCACTCACCTAATTTTTATTTTGCCCACATATCTGATGCTATTAGGTCCAGGGACTCTACCAACTAACCAAGACCAGGATCCTCTTGTCTTCATTAATGATATAATACAGTGGAAATGCTGGTAAAGATATTGCGCAGGAATTAATATGCAGTAATAATTTGTAAGATGTGCAGTGAAGTCCAGCTGGATTTAACTTCAAGTCTAAAGGAAGCCTGTTCAGCAAGATCAAGTCAGCCTTTATAATAAGAATGAAGAACTTAGTTCTGAAAAGGGCTCCATTCTGTGGAAGGATCAGATTGGTCTCCCGTGTGGTGTGGAGAGAGGGGGTGACCAGCTGAGGCACCACGGCTGTCCAGGCAGAGGCAGAAAGGATCCAGGGTATCTGCCAATAGCAAAGTCCCCAGGTTTTATCTGACATGTACTGAAAGACACAGAAAGCTGTAGGTAAACAGGTGACCTGACCAATGTCTGTGTTCCTGGATCATTCGCCAGTGGCTGGAGCCCAGACCGAACAGGAATAAGGGAGGAATCAGGAAGGGGGAGAGTTGGGTGACGGACATGGAGGGTGAGGAAGCCAGGAGATTCAGGATGACCCCGGGCTTCTGGCAGAAATGAGTCGAAGACAAAGGACAAGAAAGCTCAGTGGAAGTGCCAGCCAGAGTCAGGGCCTCCTCAAAGGGCACGAGTGGGTGGTGTATGGAGCTCAGGGCTGGGCTTTCACTGTCCTGAGGATGGAGATGTCTCTGAGATGCGTCACACAGGCGTGCAGTCAGTTGTGAGTAAAAACCTAGGCAGGGATTGGTGTTCTGAATGGAGGGAAGGGTTCCGGAGGCATTTACGTATGTAATGATTATACTGGTAAAAGTCCAGTAATTAATTTCCATACATAAAACAATGTGTACTCTGGAATTCTGCATTTTTCTATTCACTATACAATATACAGCAATTCATTATTAACCTGAAAATTAGTAAGCACTTTAAAGAAATAAAAATATTAATGTTGGGAGTTTTAGTGTTAAAATATTTCAAGTGAATTTTATTTTTCTTTCTTTTTTTTTGTGCTGAGGGGCTTTGTGCATGAGAGGCAGGCACTCTACCAACTGAGCTATATCCCCAGCCCTAAAGTAAATTTTTCAAACAAAGAGCACATGTGGACCACAAAATTGTATTTGATCTATGCCAATTAAAAACAAGATTATGTCAATAAGATTATTTAAATATTTAAGAATGAATACCAGGAAAATAAGAAAGAAACCAAAAGATCTCTCAAGAATGAAAATGCATACAAATGAAAATTAATTATTAATCAAAGAGCATTAATAGTAACAAAAAGTTCAACTTTTTGAAATCTTAATTTTCATATCTGCTTTTTCTATTGAACATTGTGAAAACTCTACCTCTTATCAAATAGGAACCAGATATATGAATTATGACAAAATATTTCTTCTGTGCCTAAAAATGATAACGCATTTGTTTCATTTAGAAATCAAGACATAAAAAAGACATAGACTATATATTTGTATTAATCATGCTAATAAATTATACACTGAATAATAAAATATAATCAGGTCAGACTATGAATTGTCCCTCACAAAGTGAGTGCCTCAAAATATAATGAGTTGTAGTTTAGCAGTTCAAGGTCTAGTGCTGTTATTTCTCTTTGATAGTTCAATCATGCCTATTCATGGCCAGTATAAAAAATATTTAAATGATTTATATTGACAAAATCCCTATTAAAGTTTTGCAAGGTGGTCATAAAATATAAAAAAAGAAGTTAAATTAACTTAATAAATACTCATTGATATTACATGACATTATACGATTCATCAATATGTTGTCTCATTGGAAATTCATAATTCTGTGCTCTGTGCAAATTTTTAGTAAAAATTACATATCAATGCTGTATTTCTATCAATACCTGAAAATGCATCTGATGTTTTCTTCAGAGAGTTTTTTGTCTCTGGTTTTCAGTGAATTGATGTGTGCTTTGTCATATGTTCATAAATGTAAGCAAAGAGGTTGTGATCTATAAATCCAAGCTGTCAGTAAATAGCAAATAAAAATGTATGTGTCAGTATTATATGGTCGTGTTGCATATATTTTTATCTCTGGAAAATAGTATTTTAAGATTTTTATTATGAGCTATAAAGGTGAAATTTGTACTAAATTGTTTAGATTAGCTTTGAGAAATTCTTGGGGCACGCATAGACATTCTAAGGGCACACAAATATGGTGGGTTAATGAATCCATCCCACACTCTTAAATCCTATGTCCTGTCAAACCAGACATCTGAGAACTAGACCATCTGAGAACTAGATCATCTGAGAATGAGTATGAGTTTCATTCTGGTTTTCCTCTCTCAGTTTTCTTTTCATAATGGTTCTTCTTTCTTTTTGCAGAAATGGCAGGTCCTCCCATAATGGATGTGTGAGCTCTTTCCTCTGAACTTCTGTCCATCACTCTGAGAACAGAATGGCTGTGCTAGCCCTGGTTCCCAAGGTGATGCTAAGAGACACCATGAGCAGAGCCTCCCAGCCTCTGATGGAGGTAAGTAACTTATCTGTAATGCATAGGTCACGTGTGAGCATCAACTAACCTGCAGATATCCATTAGGACACTGGCTCAGGCCAGTCCCTTTGCCTAGTCACCTCATGGGTTGCTCCTAAGCAGTTAGGAGTGAGAGATCTCTTTCTTGTCAAAAGATTAAATGTCAGTTACTGGAAAGTAAATGAAAGTCCAAGCTGTTTATAGCTGTCCAATTAACATAGATGCAATGAAAAGTGGATAAGCTGCAATAGGAAAATATACACTGGGTCCCTGGGAATATTAAATAAAGACAAATGATAATTTTTCTGAGATTCTTCTAGTGTACTTTTCAGATAGTTCTTTTATTTTTTTAATTTTAATTAGGTATATATGATAGCAGAATGCATTTTGATTCATATACACAATTGTGCAGCACACCTTTTCATTTCTCTGGTTGTACACGATGTAGCATCACACCATATGTACAGTCATACATGTACCTAGGGTAATGATGTCCAACTCATTCCACCATCTTTCCTACCATGTACCCCTTTCCCACCCCTACCTCCCCTTTGCCCCATTAAAGTTCCTCCATTTTCCCCATGTCCCGCTCCCGATTATGAATCAGCTTCCATTTATCAGACAGAACATTCAGCCTTTGTTTTTTCAGGATTAGCTTACTTCGATTAGCATGATGTTCCCCAACTCTATCCATTTACCTGAAATGCCATAATTTTATTCTCTTTTAATGCTGAGTAATATTCCATTTTGCATACATACCAAAGTTTCTTTATCTACTCATCTATTGAAGGACATCTAGGTTCCTTCCACAGTTTAGCTATTGTGAAGTGAGCTGCTATAAACATTGATGTGGCTGTGTTACTATAGTATGCTGATTTTAAGTCATTTAGTTATGGATCGAGGAGTGAGATGGTGGTTCCATTCCAATTTTCTAAGAAATCTCCATTCTGTTTACCAGATTGGTTGCACCAATTTGCAGTCCCACCAACAACATATGAGTGTGCCTTTTCCCCTGCATTCTTGCCAACATTTATTGTTGTCTGTATTCTTGATTTACTGCCATTCTGACTGGCATGAGATGAAATTTTAGAGTAGTTTTGATTTACTTTTCTCTAATTACTAGAGATGTTGAGCATTTTTTCTTATATTTGTTGATTGAATGTATACCTTCTTCTGAGAAATTTATGTTAAGCTCCTTAGCCTATTTATTGATTGGGTTGTTTGTTTCCTTAGTTTTAAGTTTTTGAATTCTTTATATATCCTGGAGATTGATGCTTTATCTGACATGTGTGTGGCAAAAATTTGCTCCCAAAATGTAGGCTGTCTCTTCACCTCATTGATTATTCCTTTTGTTGAGAAGAAGCTTTTTAGCTTGAGTCCATCCCATTTTTTTTAATTCTTGATTTTATTCTCACGCTTTTAGGAGTCTTGTTAAGAAAATCAAGGCCTAATCCAACGTGATGAAGACTTGGGCCTACCTTTTCCTCTCTTAGGCGCAGGGTCACTGGTTGAATTCCTAGGTCCTTAATCCACTTTGAGTAGAGTTTTGTGCATGGTGAGAGATAGGGATTTAATTTCATTTTGTTGCATGTGGATTTCCAGTTTTCCCAGCACCATTTGTTAAAGAGGCTCTCTTTTCTGTGATGTATGTTTTTGGCACCTTGTCTAGTGTAAGATAACTTTATTTATGTGGTTTTTGACTCTGTGTCTTCTATTCTGTACCATTGGTCTATGTCTATTTTGGTGCCAATACCACATTATTTTGTTACTATAGCTTTGTAGTACAGTTTAAGTTCAGGTATAGTGATGTCACCTGTTTCATTCTTCTTGTTAAGAATTGCTTTGGCTATTCTGGGTCTCTTATTTTTCCAAATGAATTTCATGATTGCTTTTTCTATTTCTATAAGGAATGACAGTAGGATTTTAATTGGAATCACATTGAATCTGTATAGTGCTTTGGGTTGTATGGCCATGTTGAAAATATTAACTTTGCCTATCCAAGAGCATGGGACATCTTTCCAACTTCTAAGGTCTTATTCAATTTATTTCTTTATTATTCTGTAGTTTTCATTGTAGAGGTCTTTCACCTCTTTTATTAAGTTGATTCCCAAGTATTTTATTTTTTTAGCAGCAATTGTGAGTGGGGTAGATTTTTCTAATTTCTCTTTCAGAGGATTCATCACTGATATAAAGACATGCATTTGATTTATGGGTATTGATTTCATATTCTGCTACTTTGCTAAATTCATTAATTAATTCTAGAAGTTTTCTGGCTGAGTTTTTTAGATCCTCTAAGTATAGAATTATGTCATCAGCATACAAAAGAAACAATTCAAAAATTGACAAAACAAAAAGCGGGTTCTTTTAAAAAATAAATAAAATTGACAAACCCTTAGCCACTCTAATGAAAAGAAGGAGGGAGAAAACTCAAATTACTAACATTTGTGATCAAAAAGGGAATATCATGACAGACACTATTGAAATACAGAAGACAATTAGAAACTATTTTGAAAGTTTATACTCCAGTAAAATAGAAAACCTCAAAGACACTGTCAAATTTCTAGAGACATAAGATCAACCCAAACTGAGTCAAGTGGACATACACAGTTTAAACAGATCAATTTCAAGCAAGGAAACAAAAGCTGCCATCAAAAGCCTACCAATCAAAAAAATCCCAGGATCAGACAGATTCACAGCTGAGTTCTACAAGACCTTCAAAGAAGAACTAATATTATTACTCCTAAAATTATTCTATGAAATAGTAAAGGAAGGAACCCTTTAAAACTCATTCTACAAAGCTAGTATCATCCTGATACCAAAACCAGGCAGAGACACATCAAGGAAAGAAAATTTCAGACCAATATCTCTGATAAACATTGATGCAAAAATTCTCAATAAATTTCTGGCAAGTGATATACAAAAACATATTTATAAATAGTGCACCATGATCAAGTGGGGTTCATTCCAGGGATGCAAGGTTGGTTCAATATATAGAAATCAATAAATATAATTCATCACATCAATAGACTTAAAGATAAGAATTATATGATTCTATCAATTGATGCAGTGAAAGCATTTGACAAAATACAGCACCCTTTCTTGTTCAAAACACTAGAAAACTAGGGATAGTAGGAATGTAGCTATCTATTTAGTAAATGGTAAACATAAGTGGTAAAAAATGGAAGCATTCCCTCTAAAAATGGGAACAAGACAGGGATGCCCTCTTTCACCATAGGAAATCGTGGGTGTGTTCGCGCTGTGGGGATGTCCTACAGGCCAACTCCATCCGGCTGCTCTGGGTCCTCTATTCAACATAGCCAGAAACTCTAGCCAGAGCAATTAGACAGACAAAAAAAATTAAAAGGATACGCATAGGTAAAGAAGCACTCAAACTATCATTATTTGCTGATGACATGATTCAGACAGTTCTTGATGCCTCTCTGTCCCCTCCTCACTGCTAAGAGATAAAATTTATGGGACTGGGGCATTTTGGTGCTTAGTCTGAAGGGAGAAAAATAGTTAAGAATCATGTGAGAATTGACAATCGTAGGGGCTCCCACCTGAGGATTCTGTAGAGGACCCAGAGCAGCCGGGTGGAGTTGGCCTGTATTACATCCCCACAGCGGGAACACACCCATGCTTCCCCATCTTAAGGGTTCAAGGAAACATAAGTGGTGTTCCTAGGGAGAACCTGCAATTTTTTCAACCAGAGCTGCAAACTGGAAACTAAGAGCCAAACCCTGCCTATCAACTATTTGTAAATAAAATTTAATTGAAACATCGTCACGGTCATTTATGTATTATTTGTCCTCTGTACCATAGTGACAAAGTTAAAAAAAATTGCAACAAAGACGATGAAGCCATAATCCTAGGTCCTTTATTATTTGGTTCTGAGAATTAAAAATTTAGCAGCCCTTTTATTAAACTATAACCATTTGACTCTAATATATATGTGTTTAAATGTTTGTAGAAAAACAACTTTGGCCAATGGCCTCGTTTATATATTTAAGAGTATTTAGAAAACTAGTAACTCCCTCTTTTGTGCATTTCTGTCCTTGAAATAGATTATCAAGTATAATTTTAACCCTTTAGTTGAAGACTAGTTTTGGGTATCAGTTGATATTTTTTTTTGTAAAGCCATCTCTAAATAACCTGTAATGTGATTATGCTCAAAAATGAAATGTGTAAGACAGAGACAGTACAATCTTCTCCAGACAGGAGAGGAAATCACAGATGTGCCATCAATCACTCATAAATCTTGTGGACAAACAGGTAGCAAGTTTTGTATGCTAGGTTATTTAAAAGTCAATAATAGTAAAAACCAATTTTTCTGTTATCATGGAAAATAAACTGGTGGAGAGACTGTAGTGCTTACCTTGCTCAACACAGCTGAAGTCACACCTGTGCTGAATGATGCACTGGAGAAGCTGGAGAGCTTTGAGAGCCACTATGAGCGAGGACTTTCTCCTATTAACTTGAGTCTGGTTCAAGGTGGTGATGCAGGGCAAAGTCAGAGTCCCCTCTCAGAGCTTCAGTGAGCAGGGCCAGGAGCTCTGGGATGGCCCTCAGCACACACTGAATTCAGCCCCGGGTCTGAGATAAGTTCAGCCGCGGGGAAGTGGGTTCCACCAAGGATTCCCGGCAGCGCTTTGCTTCTTTCAATTCCTCTGTCAAGAGATAGCATGTGATACTGAATTAGGAAATTTGATTTTCAGTATTAGTATTTTACTTCAGAAACTAAATTTGAAATCAACATATTTTTAAGATATAGTTAAGCTAAAAATTAGGTAAAATACAAACCTGAAATGTGATTATGAAAATATGATTATGAGAAGATACTTGCCCCTGTCTTCTATACTAACACTCTTCTGGGTGATGCAGGTAGCATGATATAACAGAAAGGACCAGGCTTTAAAGTAAGTGTGACTCTGGGTCTTGCATGTATGCAGGTTCTGTGAGCTTAAGGGCCAAATTTGAATCTCCAGTCTACTCCACTGCTCAAAAAAGGACCAGCACCTAGCAAGGACCCATGAAATATTTTTGAGTGATTTAATGGACAATGTGTTTGCACCAGATCTTATTCATGAAAAGATATCAGAGTCAATATTCCAACACAAGTCAGTGTTTATCTGACTCCAGAATTTAAACAATCACCCTACTCATTTCTCAGGGTGGAAATAATACCTGACTGAGCAATTTTATATCATTGTGTGTGCTGCTAAAAACAAAGACTGTCTGATTATATGTGAATGTGTTTGAAAATCCTGAAACATTGGGCATATACAAATGATTGAAATATTCAGATAACTAGATTAATATCAATCATTTCAAATTTGAAGAAGAGCCAGTATTCCATAGCAATAGAGGATTGGGAAAGGGAGCCATCTAGAAGCCGTTCTTTCCCTTTGATGCAGAGAGGTCCTAAGAAATAAAGCATATTATTTATTAAATGTTCACTATAGTGTGTTACAGCTTCTTAGCTGATGATTTTTAAAATTTTAATATAAATTCCAGAAAGCATTATACTTTATTTAACACAAATCCCAACAACTCCTTTCAAATTATTCCTCACTGCTCCCCACCACATATTCCAGCACCCACAGAGAAAGAAAACATCCACCACATGAAAACCTTAATATTGTGTTTCTGTCTTTACCACAGAATAAAAATATCCATCAATTTCCTGGGGTCATTTTTGGTCAATTGACTTCGACCTCTGACAGCACCACAAATGGTGGAAGGCACTTTCAAGCAATCTTTCAGATTTTCACTAAGAATCTTTGCTTGAGGACATAATCAGCAGAGAGAGAATAAACAGGGAAGCTTTGAATGGAATATTTGATCCAATGTGCAGAAAATAGCTCAATTTCCTGCATTTATTTTCCTTTTCGATCCTCTTTTCTTACATAGACAAAGTAGAATTTAGACATTAAGGGATATGAACACTCCTGGGTAGTCAGGAACAATAAAATCATAAACCATAGACTCTATTTTGATTTCAGAATTGTTTTTAACATTTTTTTAACAAACCTTCTTGTACACCCTGGCCTTGGAGCTCCAGTTTTATTCAAGCATCACCAGAAGAAACAGAACATCTTGTACACAGTACGTAATCCATGCCATCATGTCAGCCTACAGTGTGCATGCAAATTGAGTGGGCATCTAGTTTAACTACAGCTAGTGAATCTACAAGTTTGGGTTAGGACTCAAGATTCTTCAGTTATAACAACCTTCCAGGATAAGACTGATCCTGAGGAGTATGGACCAGTTGGCATGGACCAAAGACCTCCACAGCTCTCAAGAAGTTTCTAACTCATGGATCTGTGCTTACCTAAGGACTTCTCCTGGGTCCTTACTCAGCTCTGAGCTCCTGTAGGATTGTCATATAACATCAACATGCTGAATTGTAAAACTCCTCTTTGAATTTGCCTAAGGTTCATAGAATGTCTGAAGAGTTTTATTTTAAATTTTTCTACATTTTCATTTGCCCCATTTTACTATTTTTTACTGATTGAAAACACAAATAACTTCAAAATACCCTTAAAAATTAACCATCTAATAGAAGATAATGAAGATTGCTCATTTACTCTATATTTTTACCAGAGTACATCAACTGCAGAGTGGCCTTTCTTGAAATAATAAAACCCAATAACTTAGTCTAGGTATTCCAAGAAAATGAATCAAAGCATTGGAAAGAAACCAGGAAATCAAATAATCAGCATGAAGAGTGGATGGTGGGGAGGAGGTAAGTGTGATCCTGGGTCAGATAGAAGGAAGCCCAGGTGAGGTTCCAGACAGGCCCAAGGTAGCATCTCCCGTCTTTGCAGGGCCTCTGATTTCTACAGTGTCTCACCACGCTTGATGTGGGTTCCATTATCTCACCAGCATTCTGAGCAAAAGCATCTGATTGGCAAGGCCAAGATAGGATGCACACCTGGCTCTCAGTGGAGGTCCCATGGCAGCTGGGCCGCAGGCTGAGCTTCTGCTGAGACTAAACAGCACAGGAACCCCTCACAGGAGGAGGTGCTGCCAGGTAAGGTGGGTGAGTTTGGGGACCCAGTCAAAAAGTATCGAATGATCTCCACACAGGTAATCAAGTATTCTATAAGGGCACATGTGTTGTTATGTGAGTGTCATAAACAAAAACTTCAGAAGACATAACATAAAAAAAAAATGTCAAATATAGACACCTGCCCAAATGTTACAGGATTTAATTTTCTTGTTTAGAAAAAAAATCTGTCATATGTAAGGCATTTTAGTAGTTTTGTTTTGTGTTTTGGGTGACAATTACAGAACAAGCAAATGCTACATGTTCTTCAGAGAGTTTTTCTCCTTCACAATGACCTTGCCCAGTGAAGCATGGCTCTGAGGTACACAGTGACCTGTCTGCTTACATAGCTCTTACTACTTACTTTACATTTGTTGAAGTGACACTATAATAAACAAGGGAATAACCCTTTTTGGTGAATATTACATACAAAGAAATATGGTTAATTGAGAAAAAAATCTAATAATCTCTAGGATTTGGAAATACCATATATACATAAAGTTGAAACAGTAACATCATTTCTGTTTAGAAGAAATAAAAATTGAGTACTTATCTGTGTGTGTGTGTGTGTGTGTGTGTGTGTGTGCACGCACACGTGTGTATGTTGTTGGTTGTTTCCTCCTTAAAGAGAAACACTTAGTTTTCTTTACCGTGCCCAGTTATTTAAATTATTTTTTAATGTGGCGAAGTCCTTGGAATTAATCAGCTCCATCTGCATACACAAAAGACATGACACAGGGAACAAAAACGTCTGAGGACAAAACTAGGCTTCCTTTCACAGGCAGTCGGGGAAATTAGTGTCATCACTAGGTTGAAGACATAAAGAGACTCAAAATTAAAAACCCTTTGAACGCTTCCAACAAGATTCCTATAATCAGCTGAGAGATAAGTAACGATCAGAGCCCTTTAAAACAGTATTGTTCGCTCCATTAGGACTGTTTAAACGTACCCTACTATTCACAGAAATTACACAAGATGACTGCAGCAACCACGCTATTGTTTCAGCAAGGACCCCAGATGTTTTAAGGATGGCTTTCCCCACCAGCACAAGGTTAGAAGCCAAGATATCATAACAGCTGCAGTTATAAACCTTAATTACCAGGAACATCCCACCACATAGGTGCCCAATTGCCCTGACAAATTGATTTATCCCAAAGAGAGTGGGCTGGAGCCCATGTTTGGAGACTGGGAAAGGCAGATGGGTACAGTGGAAAATGTGTTCCTACGTGGAATCAAATTTTGGATAATTCTTCAAATAAACCCTTCCAAACCCTCACTAACTTGATATTTGGGAATTCTTAGCCTTCTAAAGATTGCTTTTTCATTTACTGCCTGTTAACCAAGATTCGGTATGATGGGTGGAAAGAGGACATTACATTTCCACAGGCTTATTTACCACCGTGGTGCTCTGCCATTTTCCTGAGACGTCGCACACCGCATGGCCACTTTGGGACCTGAGAACATTCC
Organism: Callospermophilus lateralis; assembly: GCF_048772815.1. Taxonomy (NCBI): domain Eukaryota; kingdom Metazoa; phylum Chordata; class Mammalia; order Rodentia; family Sciuridae; genus Callospermophilus; species Callospermophilus lateralis. The sequence continues at coordinate 37,828 of NW_027511893.1, forward strand.
TTAGTGGGAGCTAAAAAATGAACATTTAACAGATTTACTAGCTCTTTTTCTCTCACTCCCTCATGTACTGTATGACTTTAATGAAATAATCATTAATATTTTTGCTGGTAACAACTAGGAAGGAATAATTTCCACCTCCATAAGTAAACATTTGGAGGATTTCACATGACATTGTTTATCATTATTAGCTGATGATGGAGAAAGAATTAACAGAACCTTAGCAACAGATTTCTACTACCCATTTTGGAAAAAAAATAGAAATTCCAGTTTCATATTCCAGGCAATCCCACTTTAAAAGTCACAGGCCCAAGGTTGCAGTTCCAGTCTTTGCAGGGCCTCTCATTTCTAGAGTGTCCCACCATGTTTGATGTCCAAAGATGCTCAGACAAAGGGGGATGTTAAACTGAGCGTGGTCTCTGAAGCCATGGGAAAAAGGCCAAAATCCCCGGAGCAGGGCTCAGATACACTGAGGGGCTGTCAAGCACGTATCTTGTTGTTCGGATCTGTTCATCCCCAGACATTTTGGAAAATGTAAACTTGGAATCTTGTTTTTCGGTGTTCTAAAATGTTCCTAATATTCCTTGACACCACTCATGGATTCCATGGTATTTCCGACCATTAACTTTCGTAAATGAACCCAACTCCCAGTGTCATTCAGAAGGTCTTGGTACAGTACAACCAGAGGTGGCACCGTGTGCATCGACACTCGGGTCGCCATGAGTCCCAATCATTCGTTCTTCAGACACAGACTCCTGATTGGAACATTAGTGTTTGAGAAAGGCACCACCATCCAGGAGACGGGTGTCTTGAATTGCACAGCAATGCCATCAGGTCGCCTGAGAAGCAGGTAAGGCATGTCCTCTGAGCTGTGGCAACACTTGGCCATCTTGAACTAGAAATTCTACTCAGTAACTGCTAACCTGAGAGAGAGCTGACACTGGAGAACAGCAGTCATATTTTGACTATTGAAATGCAAGATCATCGAGTTTGGGGATCATGAAATGGATTTTTTGGGCTCTAATATACATACAACAATTAAAAGGAAGCAAAACATAGGCAGTCATGACTTCCCAGACTGACATGGGCACCAACTGTCAGGATGCCGGATGACAGCATGCAAGTCCTGTATCCTGACACAGCGATTCGTTTCATTTAAAGTTATTTTGTTAAATTGACAGATAAAATTATATGTATTTGCTGTACAAAATGTGATGTTTTGAAGTATATATACATTGTGAAATGTCTAAATTTAGCTAATTAACATATTCATTTCCTCTAATAATTGTTTGTGGGGAAAACAGTTAAAATCTACTCTCACAGTATTTTAAAAGAATATAATATATTGTTAACAATGATAGTTGCCAAGTTGCCCAGCAGATCTCTTGAATTCATTCTTCGTATCCAATTGAAATTTTTAACTCCAAATTCCCTCATACCTGACAACTACCATTTTACTCTTTATGTCTATGAGATGAACTTTTTTTGATTCTCTATAGAAGTTAGATCATTAGATATTTGTCTTTTTGTGCCAGGCTTATATCATTTAGGCTGACTTATATTTAGAAAGTTATGATATGGAATAGCAAGAAAGAATTAGTATGCTCATCAATACCAGTGTTGCTGTTAAGATACACAAGTTCATTTTTTTATATATGTTGTCTGGTTTTAAATATTAGTCTTTGAGAAAGATATGACTATTATAGGAGATACTTATCTTGCAGTGAACAAAAATGGTTATCTGCAGGTTTATCTCTGTTGTTACAAATTACAGAATGTTCTGTTTTTTATATGACTGTATGGTATTCCACTGTGTATCTGTCCCATGCTTTTTCCACTTATCCACTGATGGGTACGTAGGTGGATTCCTTATCTTGGCTATTGTGAACAGTGTTTCAATGAGCATGGGAATGCAGATCTTCTTCAACACCCTAATTCTATTTCCTTAAGATATAGACCCAGTCCTGGTGCTGCTGGATCCTATGTGGATTCTACTTTTAGCACTTTAGAACCTCCACACTGCTTTCCCAGCTGACCATACTAATTGCATTACCACAGTGGTCCATAAGGGCACTCCTTTCTCTACATCTTCACTAACACTTACCTTCTGTTGGTGTGAGGACGGAAATTCTGAGAAACGAAGTTCTACCTCATTGTGATTTTAATTTGCATTTCTCTAATATTTAGCATTTTTGAGAAGCTCTTCATATACCTGGTAAGCATTAGTATGTCTTCTTTTGGAAAACATTCATTCAGGTTTTTCCCCTAAAAAATAAAATGAAATATAAATGTAAAATTGAGCTATTTGTTTTTCTTGCCATTAAGTTAAGTTCCTTTTGTATTTTGGATATTAACCTCAACCTCATACGGGTTTGAGAACTACAGTTTGAAAATATTTTTCTTCTATTCAATAGGTTGTTTCTTCATTTTGTTGATTATTTCGTATACCATGCAGAAGCTTTCTAATTTGATGTATTATATTTTTCCATGAGAATGATTCTTAGATACTAGTTACACCATAGTAACCCTCAGGGTATATCAACCCTAATGATGAAAGTAATTATAATAATTATAACCATTATGTGCCAAACATTCACTAAGGACCTTTCTAACCATTTTGAAACAAAATCCCTTTCAAGAATATAAATGCTCTAGAAATTCGGAATCTCTAGAGGTAAGGCCCTGACCAGATGATTTCAATTCATAATGTGGCTTGAAAATAACTGAAAAAAGGACACTATTCATATACTATGTTCCCGACCCTAGGAATGAGTGCTACTTAGTGAACAAAGAGTAAGAAGCTTCAGAGACAACCTGGCTCATCTTCCCCTAAACAGCAGCAGCGTTAGCCTGGACTGACTCCACTGTGTTTTGAAGGCTTTGGTACTCCTCTACTGCTCCTAGGAGAATGTTCAGTCTTCTATATCATTTGTCTGTATTTTCCAAGTTCCTTGGAAATTTTCTGAGATTGCCCAATACTACATCTTGCACAACTGATCCAAATCGGGCATTGTGAGTTAGTATCTTTGTTATGTGTGATAAAGATTCTAGGAAGTTCCTCTTTTTTTTACTCATTTGCACTAAATAAACATTGAGATCGGAATGAGTGTTTATATACTCTAAGATCTTGGAAAATTACTTCTAAAAATTATTTTGAGAAACCATGACCTTTCAGATGGTCATATATGCTGGCTTTTTGATTTGGAAAAATTCTCTACCATTCCAATGCTTTTCAGTTAGTAAAGCCAAAATCATTTTACCTACATCGTGAAATCCCTTTCTTACATTTGATAAATGAAATATAATCTACCTGGAGAAGCCAAAATAGACTATGTGTTCCTCAGGAGCAGGCGATAATCTTATTTAATTTTTATAAGTAATTGTATACCATATTTTTTCCCTAAGCCAAAGGTACTTTTTGAATATGCTTATTAAGTGAATTATTTAAAAAAAATAAGTTACAATTGATTCAAAAGTGTAAAGTTTGCTTTTGTGAATAAATTTTATTGAAAAACTTGGATTCTTATAAATCCAGAATTTTTGCAGTTATCATTATATAATTTTTAAATACACCTTGTGCAATATCATTGTATTTTAGTTCTCTAATATCCAATTAGAAAAGACTTGGTTCATGAGTTTCACCTGGAGGTAGTTTAATATTCTACTGAGACTATGATAAGCTGTTGATAATCCACATGGTGGAGAAAATGCTATCTTTATGCATATTTTCATTAACTAGACTTTAAAAGAATATATAAAATGATCAGTTTTGCTTAATTGCTTTGCTTGTTTTATGAGGATCACAGATCATTTCCAGTACATTTTTTTTTTTCACGGAAACAAGCCAAAAGCTTTGACCAAGCGTTAAATGATTGATTTTGGTCTAGACCCTAAGCAATGTGAAGATAGCTAGTCAGACATCTTTCATGCAACATAGGAAATAATCTGAAAAAAAACACTCTAGTGACAATGAAACTCTGCGGAGGAGAAGGTACCTACATAAAATGACTGAAATGTAAAGGGTTAACCAAGACTGAATTTCTGAATCAACTCTTTCCTGGGTAATATTGTCAAAGCCTCCAGAAACTACTCTTTTGCATGAGGCAGGCACACATTTCATTGAAAGTGAGTCAAATTGTTCTTAGTATTTGTGCTGCGTGACAGGCTATCAGTGATGTGCAGTAAGCTGGGTTTTATTATCTTCTCTTCACATTAGGCTCTAAAATTTTGATTTTCAGATATCTAACTATATATTTAAGGTATCACTTAGTTTTATTGGAGACAAAAAAAGGGGGGGGAGCTAAACTCTCTTTGAAACATGCCCTATCAAACAGGTTGCACGAGCTGGGCTTTCCTTCTATTTTACCTTACCCATGTCAGACTCCTGCCTGGCCCCCAGGATGGCAGGGCTAGCTCAATAAGATAGAAAGGAAGAGAGAGTGCAAGACGGAGAGCAGGCACAATGGAATGGCTGAGGCTGTTTGGCCACCCTACCCTGAGAATGCCTCCTTGGGTATGGGCTTGTTTTTATACACTCTGCCTGTTCTCATTTACCTTATGTGCAAATGGTATTGAAATATATTCAGTGTCAGCCTTCCCAGCTCAAATGCATGCCTTGCTTTGAAAGTCAAGCTCTCCTGCTCAGAGGGTCAGTATTCCAATCACCAAGCATCATGACCCTTGTTTCTATACAAGTAATGTATCTTGCACTTTTTCTCTATAAAGCAGTTTGGAGAAAAACTGAAGAACTAAGATAACAAGAGATCCTAGAATACTGTCACCATTTTTTTGTGTGTGTCCAATACCAACCACACCTAGATACAGCAAACTCCATCTCCTACCTAATGTCTGCATGCAATTTCTTTTCTTTTTTTTTTTACTCAATTTTCTGAAGAACAAGAAACATCTGTCTTTTTCAGTCTCTTTGCAGCATTCAACCCCATAGACAGATGTTTTCAAAACCACGTTGTCTGTGAACATTTAAAGGAATACTATATTTGCATAAACTCTGGGAATTCCAAGCTTCGTGCTTTCCATACTGTTCTAGTTTTTTAAATCAACATTTTTTTTTGTTCTGTACCCATCATTTTGTTTTACTCCTCATAAAGCAGACATTGTGTGCACACATCTGTTAAACCTGGGCTGCATTTATCACAGTTCTGTTCTCCCAGAAACAGGAAGGATTAATTACCACAGGCCGGCTCTAGAAGCACCCCGTGTTTCTTAACACACAAAATTAATTCAGAGTTGACCAAACTCTCTCAGACACAGCCTGCTTCCTGCTGAGGATGCTTTATTAGCATATTCTTCCCAGAAAAAAAAATGCCTGATAGACCCTCTTTACCTCTCCTCCGAGTTCAATTTGTGCAGCCCTGAGTGACAGGCAGCAAAATGGCTTGAATATATCTAAGGCAAGTTGCCAAAATCCCCTGATAGCAGCACTTTGGAGCCTTTGCTCCGAGTACATTAAAGTCACAGAAGGTCCATGTACTGTAGACAGCGCAGGGCAGGCAGGATGTTCTCAGTAAGACAAAACAGCAGGTGATAAATGACATTAAATAACAGTGAGAATTTACCACAGACTAAATTAACTGCCGGAGTGAAATGTTCTCAGCTCTAAAGCTGTATTAACAGTGAATTTATAATTAGCCGATTATCATTCTTTTTAGTGTTTGAGGAAGTCTATATGTAAAAGTGATGAAGACAGCTCTATTTGACTCTGGAGACGCGCTGCTGGAAGTGGTTCTAAAAACGCCAGAGAATGATTCTTCTTTCAGGCCTTTTAAAGTCATTTGTAAAAATAAGTGCCTGGAAGAGAATTGGATGTTGGATATCTTACATCCACACACAACACACACACAGAGTATTAATAATTGCTACCTCCTAGAGGTGAGGTGCCAGAAAACCAAACTCTCACCAGATATAATCTTGTGGGTATCCTCAAAGTTAACCAGAAATTGATGAGCTGGCACGAGAAGTTTTTCAGGGGAACATTGTCTTCTGCATTTGCTTTTCCATCCATCCTTACAAATGTTTCATTTCTAAGCCTTAAAGAATTCCTTTATGACCGCTCATAGCAATGGCCTTCAGAACAAATTTCCATATGCATTTCACCTAAGACCTCTGAGAATCTAAAGAATGGCAATATAATCTTCCAATCAGTGTGTCGGAAAGAGAATGAGCTGTGAGGTTCTTCATTGACCTTGTTCTGAAATCATCCCACAACAAGAGCTTTGTCAAATACCCTTAAACAAAACACCAATAATAAAAATAATAATTCAGATACTATGATGGCTCTTTCTTCTCATACTCTCCCAGACCTATGTGTAAGGTCCAAGGAACAGGGTTTCATAATTTCCTGCTTGTTCACAAGAACCCCCTCCTAAGAAGGGAACAAGTTCCAAATGGTGACAGAGGCACATATGGACCTTAGGTAGAATTCTCACCATGTAACATCTTGTGCACTTTCCATGAGGATTTCTTGTAAAACTAGAACACTTCATATTTGGCAACTAAGCCCCTTATGTCTAGACACATTATAGTGCTTGGTTACAATTGCATTTCCATAATAAACTAGTATCCATTCATTCATAACTTTCTCAAAAATTCTCCTTGTGGGCTTTAAACTCTCCAGGCTTAGTTTGAGCCAAAAGGTGAATATTTGGAAAGTTTCTGCTAAATCCATTTTATCAGATATTGACTTGTATGACTCAAAAAGTCATTTTCCATATGTTCACAAGAATTATTTCCCCAAGAAAGAACCCATGAGGAGCTGACTTTTATAATTTAAAGTTTTGAATCTGACTAGTCCCATGAGAAGAAAGGTCAAAAGCTGGAATGAAGGATTCAGATTCAAAACCAAAGTTTTTCTATAGGTATGCATATTCCACCAAAGCATAAATACATCTACCATGACTTCCTTTTTTCAAGTGTTTTGGATATGTATTAAATACACACACACACACACACACACACACACACACACACACACACAAACATATATAAGTGTGCTTCCCTTCCCACTTATTTTGTCTTGAAAAATTAGTGAACTCTCATTACCCTATTAGAAGTTCAAGCCTGCTGTGGAAGCTCAGTATGTGGAAAAAACTATAAACTTTTCTACCTTGGGGACACTTTCCAGTAGCTTGCTCCAGGCTTCAGACTTACCTGGTCCTGGAATGCACCAATCACAGGAGCCCTCCAGAAGTTCACAGGGAGATGAGCGACATTTGTAGTTCATGTGTTTTTTAATCTGTACTAATGTGAGTTTTCCCTTTTTCTTTAGTGGCATTATCTAGAATAATTATAAATACAACTTATGCATGAAATAATTAATGACATTTGGTCAGATCTATTTGTTCCAACCCATTTCCTTCTTCTAATCCACTCTGCAGCGGGCACCCAGAGTTCTGAGAATCTCCAGGGACCTTTTTCTAATAGAATAATTAATGAACATGGAGTTAATGGCAGTGTGTCAGTCATTCCAAAATTATTTTTATTTAAAAAAATGCAGGTAAAAGGAAGAATGATTCAAGAATAACAACAAAACTGATAATAGAATTTAAATTACTTGGTACTTTGTCAATAATAATATTTTGTTCAAAGTGAATTCACAGCAAGCCGGTGTAAATTATTTATTTAACCCCCTGTCCCTCAATTTCCACATCCATAGAGAGAAAGAAGAAAAAAAAAAGAAGTAGTGCCTACCCATTTGTTTAATTTATGAAGTTTAAATAAGATTGTTGTATCTATCACTTAGAAGAGTTCTGGTTTAAAATGTCCTCAGTAAATATTAGCTATCATTATTACTATTATTATTCTCTATCAAAGATAACTGGGACTTGTACTGTAAATGGGTAATAATGAGTGTAATACATTCCACTATTGTCGTGTTTATTAGAAATAAATAAATAAATAAAGATTACTGTGACTATCAAAGAGGACTAAGAATAGCCTTGAAATTTTAAATTCTGCATTTAAATCCAGTATGACTCATAATACAAATTTTCTTGCCTTTAATGATAATTCCAATAGTAAGATATAAATCATATCCCATAATCTAAAGTTTTAGCACAAACACACACACACACACACACACACACACACACACACACACCATGTACATACACAAATGCACCACTCTTATTCAAATTTCATGAAGCTGATAGTAACTTCTACTATCTGTAAATTAGGAAGTCACATCACACATTATATATTCAAGCAAGTTTAGGGTGGCTTCCTGTAGTCACCTACTCGGATCAGAACCACCTGTGAGCACTAGTGGATGAACGTGGATGGCATTGCCAATAGTCCTCAGCACACACAGCATCCAAGGGAGCAGCCCATTCTCACTCTTTTCAATTTTCTACATTCTTAAATCAAAGACCATAAAGCATCACTTAGAAAATTGATCAATATGTTCTTTCAGATTTTAGATTACCAGATAAATAATTTCTTGATTGTTTTATGCACAGAAAGAACATAAAGTATTTTTAGCCCTGATTGTTTTTTTTAATCCATAAAGAAAAGTCAGGCCCAAGTTGAACTTAGGGGTCTATAAGCAATTGTGCATCTGTTTCCAGAACTAAAAAGAGCATCCATTGAATTTAAAGAGACTGTGATTGGTGATAAAGAGGAACATTAATTTGGCTTTTATTATTTTTTGTTCCTCATCACACTATGACAGAGGTGTCACATAGACCTTTTTGAATGATTAAAATAAAAAAAAAACATACCTGCGGCTATTTCATAGTAGGTTCAGAAATGATTAGCTATTTATAAGATCATAAATAAACTAGGCAAATATGATGTCACTGAAGAATAGAAATTTAAAAAAATCACTCATGTCACATAATGGGTGGTAGTAAAATTTTAAAAAATGAAGGCCTTCTTCCCCAAATCAGTCACCCCTGGTCAGTATGTCTACTTTCCTTTCTTTAATTTTGTTATTCATTATTCATGGCAATCTCTACTTATTTATTTGTTTGTTTGTTTGTTTGTTTGTTTTGTACCAGGGATTGAGCCAGGGGTACTTAACCACTGACCCACATCTCCAGCTCCTCTTTTATTTATTTATTTATTTAGACATAGGGTCTTGCTAAATTGCTTAGGGCTTTGAGAGGTTGCTGAGGCTGGCCTTGAATTTGCAATCTTCCTGCCTCAGCCTCCTGAGACTCTGGGATTAATTTCTATCCCTTAAGACTAAAAAGACAATAGAGTAAAAATTGCATGTAAAAATGCATTTATTTGTGTTCTTATAAGAAAATCAATGACTCCATATTTCAATAACCAAATTATGCATAACACCTACCAAGTCATGAAGCATTTTCCTATTTGAAAATTTACCTCATTATTACAGAATTCAGGAATGGACTCTTTAAGATTTCCATTTTACAACTGAATTATAATGTTTACCAACTACTTGCTTCTATAAATACTAGAAACAAGATTCAGACTCAGATCTTTCAGATCACAAATCCCACTCCAAAACCAGGCTTCTGCACACTATTATTTTAAACTGCGAATGTTAATTACATTTGAAATTCCTTTAAAATCTTATTGAAAATCCACAACATATCAGGAAGTGCTGTACAGTTTATGTTTATTGTTTATTATTTGAACTTATATTCAAAACAACAGTGTGAGATCTGAGCTTTGTTTGTAATATCTTACACATGAGGAAACTAAGGCTTGAGACATTCAAGAAATTTCTCAAGATTACAAAGTTCCTAAATAATAGGACTGGAAATAAAGCCCTGATTTCCTTGCCCTCAGTCTATATACGTAGTCAGGATCTTTGGAGAATTACTGAACATGATTTTAGGAACCTTTGTCATGGGTGTTTATGGAAAATGCCTAAATTCTTAAAGAAAAGAGTGAAGGCTGATTACAGAGTGTAGGTAGGCACTGTGAAGTTTGCCTTGTGAATTCCTGTCTTCAAGGAACCTAGTGAACTGAGCTGCTAGATATGAAGTTAAGGAATACAAAGAAATGAACCATCACATCGATTTCACAAAATCTATCATACAGCTTTGTAGAAAGTTGGAACCTTCACAGATAGATCCTCTGAACACAGACTAGTAAAGAAAAGATCTGAGACTGCTGCCATGCTAACTTTTTAAAGCCACTTCAATGTGGATGTCCTTCTGTGGGAACCTCTTTGGAACTGAGAGTGCTATGGAAAAGAAAGGCACAAGTTACAGGATAGGCTGTGGAACGGACTTCTGTGAGTGATAATCATAAAAAGGGAATTATGAAGAAAGTAAGTAATAAATGACTGAGATTTTTAAACGTAGGAAATCTTGGCCAGAAATAAGACAAGGGCATGGATGACCTTGGAGTCAAGTGATGTTAAGTCATAAGGAATAAAAGAGAGTTCTTTGTGATCATGTATCCCTCCTGGATTGGATCATGCACAAGAGTAGGGTTAGCTGAAAGTCAAAAAGGCTTGAAGCCAGAAGTCAGAGCACTATGGGATAGACATTTCATTAATCTAAATGTAGTTGTTAGCCAGGGTCTAGACAAGGATTTATGGGTAAGAAAAACTTTTAAAAAGAGTAAATTTAGCAAGTAGACCTTGGAATGTGCACAACAGGTTTAAGATAAAAAGCATCAAATTCATATCTCATTTATTTTTGTGAAATTAATGTGAGAAATGATTATACTGAATTAATAGCAGAAGAAATTTTAAAAATTACTTCCCAGCCTGTCTCACCAGTACAAATTACACAAAAACTTGGATGAATGAAATTTGGTATTATTGGTATAAAGGGACTCCATTTTTCTATGTAATCAACTTAATTTCCAAACAGAGTAAGGAAATAAAAAAGGGATTGTATCAACTCTGTTTACAAAGCTGATGGTTTAAGATATTGATTTTTAATTTGCCTTTTAACATTGCATTCTATGGGCTATTTCTACATCAAATTGCCTACTTGCATCATAGTCAGTATTTAAGTAATTTCTAAAAACTGGTTTTAGTGTTTAGGCTAATAATTTCAGGGCACTTCAGATTGAATTATGTTTAAATGTTTTCAGGTCTCCAACTTCATTTTTCACCATTCAGATTAGCATTTTCAGGTTTCAGGGTCTTTTATACCTGTGTCTCAGACCCAGGCAATTTCAGTCCCTGGCACTCAGTCAAGAGGTAAGGTTACATAACATGCAGTCTTTCATCAGCTGTGTTGTGTATAGAAAACTGCTTTCCATTTTCTCTTCCTGAGCTTGGTTTTCTGATCTTAAATCTTTCAACTTATTATATGGCTGCATAAGAATGTCATATAACATGCACATGTCACAGTCTCCTGCTGAACACAGCTCTGCTCTTGATGGTTTTCAGTAAATTTGAGGCATGCAAATATGCCCCTGGAGGCTTGGGGTACCTCTGCTGGACACACCAGATTAGCAAACAGGCATTCTGAAAGCTCTAGGGTCAGAAACACTGGTAAATTTCTCACAATTTGTTACCAAATCTTTAGGAACTCTATCAAAATTGCACAAGAACTGACTCTGAGTCCATGTCATCTACATTAAAGATATAAAAATCAAGTATAAAGGTGGGCATGGTGATGTACGCCTGTAATCCCAGTGGCTTGGGAGGCTGAGACAGAAGGATCGCAAGTTCAAATCCAGCCTCAGCAACAATGAGGCCATAAGCAACTCAGTGAGATCCTGTCTCTAAATAAAATACAAAAATAGGGATGGGGATGTGGCTAAGTAGTTGAGAGCCCCTGATTTCAATCCTTGGTTAAAAAAAAAAATCTAGTATGAAAACAAATGAGTCATCATTATCATGACTTTTTCTCAACATGTTACTTCCTAATCTTTGGAACCACAAACAAAACCACAAATAGCCAAAACATGTTTATCAAGTTAGGAAGTTCTACTAGTAAGATCAATTATGCAAGAAAAAGGAAGCACAAGGCACCTAGATTGGAAAGGAAGAAGAATCCACTAAAAACTTGTTAGAAATAATAAGTAGAGTGCTTGCTTAAAATGCAAAGGCACTGGGTTCAATCCTCTGCACCACATAAAGATAAATAAATAAATAAAGGTATTGTGTCCATTTACAACTTTAAAATAAAAGATGCAGAAAAAAAGCTATAAAAATAAGTGAAGTTGTTGAGGGCCACAGCCGAGTAGGGATGATGCATGGCATTTTTGCCAGAAGTAGTGGTTGAGAGGTGATGCCAGCGAGCCATTAAGATGATGACTTTTGAGTTCTGGCGGAGTTCCCATTGAGTTCCACTTGAGCTCTCGCGGGGATTCCCAGAGAGTTCCCATTGGTTGGGGAAGTGCTGGAGGAGGGATTTCCCGTTGGTGGTTCATGGAGGAGCCATGTGGTGTTCAGGAGAGTTCCTGGGGAGTGTGTGTGTGGAGTGTGCTGGTGGAGTTCAGAAATAAAGTTTGTTCCTCTTGAGTGACTCGTGATTTGTGCCCAGCCAGACTGCGGCATGAAGTAGGAGTAGATTTCATCAAACTATGAGAATTCCTAACACAGAGAACTATAACACTTCGATAAAGAAATTGAAAAAGACACAAATAAATGAAAAGATATCCCATGTTCATGGATTAGAAGAATTAATATTGTTAAAATGTATATTATATCCAAAATAATCTAAAAATTCAATACAATCCCCATAAAAAATTTAATGAATTTTTAAACAAATAGAAAATAAAAACCTTAAAATATGTTTGGAACCACAAACAAAATCCCAAATAGCCAAAACAATTTTGAAATAAACAAAAAAAAAAAAGAGGAACACTGGATTTATATCACTTTAAGGCATAGTAATCATTGGCATCAAAACAGACTCATAGACAAGTGCAGTACAATAGAAATTCCAGAAATGATTCCACGTGTTTTATAATCAACTAATTTTGACACAGGTTCTGGGAACATAGAGCAGAGAAGAATCTCTTCAATAAATGAAGTTAGGAAAACTAGATATCCACATACAGAGTTATTATATTAGACCTTCATCTCAGAAAAGTCCAGTCAAAAGGTTTTGAAGGCTTACAGATAAAATCCAAACTGTAAAATTACTGAAAAAAAATTAATAACACAGAAGGAAAGCCCATGACATTGCATTTGGTAAAGATTTATTGGATGTGAAAGCACAGATAACAAAAGTAAAAATGAATAAATCAGATCACATCAAAACTGAAAAGCTCTGCAAAGCAAAGGGAACAATCAACAAAGTTGAGAGAGAATCTGTGGAAAGGAGAAAGTATTCTTCAGTTATACATCTCCTAAGGGTTGATATTAAATGTGCATAAGGATAAAAATGAACACAATACCAAGTGTACACATAAACTAGTTTATTTTTGGATAAAGGATAAGAACAGAAATTTCTCAAAAGATGGCACATAAATGTCCAGTGGGTATATGAATCTTCAACATCATCAATTATCAGGAAAATGCAGATAAAATAATGAGATGTCAACTCACACCTGCTAGAATGTCTCTTATGAAAAGTCAAAGGTCAGCATTCACAATGATACAGAGAAAAGGGGACTCTAACACACTGTTGGTGGAAATGGAAATTAGCATAGCCAGTATGCAAAACTGTATGGTGGTTCTTCAGAAAATCTGAAATAGAACTACCACAGGATCCATCTAGCAGCAGCACTACTACTACATGTCCAAAGAAAATGATTTCACTAGGTTAAAAGGATTATCTGTACTCCCATGTTTACTGTCCCATTATTCACGATAGACAAGATGTAGAATCAACCTAAACATCCATCAAAAGATGAGCAGATTGAAAAAATGTATTAAGATACACACTGGAAATTATTCATCCTTAGAAAGGAAGGAAATCTTAACATTTTCAATAAACTGGATAACCCATGTTTAGGGCCTTAGGTTAAGCAACTCAAGGCCAGGAACAGAAACAAAATGCTGTATGATCTCACTCACAAGTGAGACATTAAAAAATTGAACTTATGAAAATACAGGAAAGAATGGTGGTTCCCAGGAGCCAGATGTGTGTGTGTGTGTGTGTGTGTGTGTGTGTGTGTGTGTGTGTGTATAAGTATAATTGTATATTGGGGGAAAGATTAGGAAATATCATTCAAAAGGCACAAAATTTCAATCTGGTAAGAGAAAAAATTAAATTCCAGAGATACAGCATACAAAGTGATGATAGTTAATAACATTATATTATATTCTTGAAAGACACTGAGACAATACCTGTACTCATAAAAATATTAGTAAGTGGGACAATGCATATGTAAATTAGATCAATTTAGCCATTCCACAATGCATACACATATCAAAATAATATTTTGTGCATAAAAATATAGACAATTTATTTGCCCATTTAAAAATAGATAAATTAGTAAATAAACAGAAGCAAAAAAAATCACAGCAACAAGTCTTGGTGACCACACGGGAAAAATGGAATCATCAGGTGTCCTGATATTAAATAAAATAATGTGGCTGCTTTGCAAATAGTCTAGCACTTCATTAAAATGTTCACAAATGTCTATGACAGCACTATTCATAAGGGCTAAATAGTAGGAGCAACCCAATACTCCTCAATGGATGAATGAATAAACAAATACAGTATATTCATATGGTGGAATATTATTCAACAATTAAAAAGCCATATTTATTGAGAAATATTAATACATGTTACAACATTGAGAGATCTTGAAGACATTATGCTTAATAACATAAGCCAAATAAGAAAGACAACATATTATATAATTCCCTTTACAGGATATCCCAAATTAATAGTATATAAAAATAGAAGATAGAATATTGTTTGCTAACATCAGGAATGACTACTAGTGGCTGCAGGTTTTCTTCTTCTTTTTTTTTACCCTGGATTGATAAAAATGTTTTCAAACCAGCTGAATCTTATATTTTATATGTCTGAATTATATGGCAAGTGGCATATATGGCTTATATCTCATTACACTTGTTTTATTAAAATTTGGCCAATAATAGGGTTTTCTTAGAATTTTGAAACCAATCTGAAAGCCTTAATTTGTGGAACGTGCACATACACACATGACATTAAATGTTATTACTATGTATTTACTCTCTCTATGCAAAAAAGAAGTTGAGAGGTAAATAACATCAAACAAGAATGGAGAAATAACAAAACTAAATGTTTTCTTATAAAAAGAGAAACAAGAATACTTTCCTCCAACAGGAAAACAGTCACTTTGAAAACAGAAAATTGAACTGAAAATGATTAAAAAACATTCTGATCATCAAATTTTTTCCTCTGCATAAAATTATGTTGAGATCTTAATATCACCATAAATAATCTGAAAGTACTAATATATAATTTTCATGGTGCATACAAGTAAATATTGTTCCCTTTTTTCTATATCATTTATAATAATAAGATATTATTTCCTGGGCCTATAAAATAGCAATTATTTTAAAGACAATTAGAAAAAGTTTACAATTAATTCCTCTTTTAAATAAACTGATATACATATATATATATATATATATATATATATATTCATATATATTCATATATTCATATGTATATTCATGCATTTGTTCTTTCTATGCACTTAGACTACTTCTGTATGCAACTCTTACCTGATATCATTCCAAATGGGATTCCTATGCCAGAATGTTCAATTCTTTTTCTCACCTTATTAGAGTATGGAAACTACATAGATAGATAGATGATAGATAGATAGATAGATAGATGATAGATAGATATAGATATCACACACACACACACACACACACACACACACACACACACACATATATATATATATATATATATATAATCAAATATATTTAAAGAGTTCAAAAAATTATAAATAAAGACAGAAACAATTTCTATTATGTAGTTACAAAAGCTTATATGAGTATACACAGGAAATATATCTTCACCATGTTTCAACATTTATGCATCAAGAAATATATGATGGGTATGTATTACTGTTCGTTTTTCAATCTAAACTTCAGACTATTAGAGAATTGATTTTTATCCTAGTTTCCCTTAATAGGTGATTGGCAAATGTTGTGCAATTGAATGTATTTATTTTTCACCAAGAAATTTGAAAATAGGAATTTTCATGTAGTAAGTCATGGATGTCTAATAATTGTAAAAGCAACATTTATTACCAAGTAGTATTTCCAGATTAAAATGAAGTGATGAATAAAATACTTTCAAGAAGGAAGAAAATTTTGATCACTGAACATAAATCATTCCTAGAAATCATAAGGGTCCAAATTACATAAGATTCATGCATTTGTTCTTTCTATGCACTTAGACTACTTCTGTATGTGACTCATACCCAGTATCATATCAAATGGGATTCCTGATCCAGAATGTTCAATACATTTTCTCACCTTATTAGAGTATGGAAACTAGTTCTCAGCATTGTCCATATTTCAGAGCTCCTTCTAGACATTGGTAAAAACAGACAGTACCAGAAGTATACCTTTAAAATGCATGCAGTTTTCTAAATGACTGCCAATGAACCATAACCAAATAGAACCTCCCTTTTCTGGAAGTGATCATAAAGGTTCAAAAAGAATGTTTGATGAGATGCCAAGTCAGCACATTGCTGCAATTACAAAGCAATGCCCACACCCCAGCAGCCCGAGTCGCCTCCTACAGTGAGCTTGATTTAGCACAAGATCAAAAGTTCCAACACTGTGCCATGGGTTTTGTGACATTCCAAAGTGGCACAGGACCCAGGTAAAACTATCAAACTTTATATGGGACTATGTCATTGAGAAAATTGAAACCTCGGCCATGTTTTTAACTTTCATTAGAACTTTTCTCATAGCACACTGAAATGTCTCTTGAGAACCTCAGGAAAATGTTGGGAACAAGCCGCCCGACCCACAGAGTCCCCATTGAAGAAAGATCTGTTGAGAAAACATTGTAACTAAAAACTCAGGATTAAAGTGCTATCTGAAGCTTCTTCTACTTCTAACTTTGGGAGGTCATTTTGTGTGCTAGTTTAAACAACTATTGTTCCTCCAAGATCTTCATTATATCTTCTATATGAAACTTTCTTACTTAAAGCACAGTAACTCTATTCCATTCAATTCATGTGATTCACATATCAGTTCTCTTCATTTCTATAAAAGCCTAAAGTACCTTTTATTCTATATGTTAAAAAACAAAAGCCTTAATTCTTATGTATGCAGTAGCCTACCGTAGTACCGTACCTGTTTTATTGGGCAGGAATATAAGAGACAATTACTGAAATAATAGAATCTCAGTCAGAATGGACTTTTAAGGTAATCCAAATGAAAGCACATTTTGCATCGTATTAAAAAGGTAGCATTTTGAACTGCAGGATGGATACCAATTCTTAGAAAGGCAATGGCTATAATTTCTTGACATCAAAACTATTGGTGCTTAGAAAAGCCTGAGAAAGCCACCAACAAGTCTAAATATTCGTTCAGATAGCAGGCCTTGGGGCTTTTGAAAATAGTTTCTCACCTGCCAATCCTTACCCACCGGAGTCTCAACAAACACATCTTTTTCAAGGTAAATCTCCTGAGTTCTTTCAAAGGATCCTTCTGGTTCATGATCCAAGCCATTGTTCTCCTATGGCTCTGGGTGTGTCTTAGTTTCTCAATTTCCCTCCCAGAGAACAAAAGCAATGGGGAGGCGCATTCTGTGAGGCCCACAGAAGAGGAAGAAGACTTCTTCCCTAGGGTCCCAGGAAAGCTGCTGTGGTTCACCTTGGCCTCTTTGACCCACTGCACCCTGTTGTCACATTTGTTCTGTCAAGAGCCCTCGATGTTCTGCACACAAGCTTCTTCCAGTCCACATTCAACCCCAGGACTACCTTTTCGACTTTGTGGGAGGTTTTATCATTGCCCCTATTGATTTCTGACCTCAGACTGCTTCTTTCTTTCCCCCTTTTCAAGAGCTTCTCAGTCTCTGAAATGTTTTTATGGGACTCGATGGTTCCGCAACTGTTCAAAAAAAAAAAACAGATATTTAATAGACCACCCGCTGAGGTAAAATATTCCTATGTTAGGATTTCATTCTTTCCTGTTACCTCTCCCGATATTTTTGTCTCAATTCCAGATTAGACATTGCCTTTGTGAGTGGTGCCCATGGGACTTGGGACAGTCCTCTCCTAAGAGCAACTGGAGAGGTAGCCTTCCTCTTATAGTGTACTGCAGACCACAGAGTCTGCTAGACAGCTTCAGGGTCAGCTCCTTCGTTGGCTTCATACTGGTGGAGCTCATGATAAATTCTTAAGTTTTAAGCAATTCCAAGTTAATTGTGTCTCCAGGCAACATGCTCTGCTTTTTGTAAAACGTTTCCCAACTTTTATACTTTGGGATAACATTAATTCTAACTAATAGCATGTGATACCAATTATCACTGTATTTTAGGTCTTTCCACATCTCATATTATTGAAATGCCATGGCTCTTAAAAGGTTCACCACTGTACTGTGTCAGCTGATAGGTTGATCCAGGACATTCTCCTCCTCCATTAAAATTGCACCATATTCTACTTCCTTTATGGAAAGGTTTTACTTTAATGTAGAATTGGCTTTTATACTTTGCTTTCTTTCTTTATCTTATAATTTAAACCCCTCTAATGTAAGATTGTTGAAAATTGTTTTATACTCATTCCAAATATTAACATTAACAAATGCAAAAGAAGTCTCCTTCTTTTAGTTAAATTGAGTTGAGTCTGTCGTTCCTTCAGCTAATATAGCTTTTGATCCAAGAAATTTATCTTGATCCAGCCATTTGTGATCCAGCCATTTATGAGAAAAGTCAAAACCCTGCATTCCTATTTTGTAAATAATTTTAGAAATGATTGAATTACTATCCAAAAAAAACCTTCTTTGGATTTTGATAAGTGGGGGGAAGAAGAGAGACAGGTATTCAGGTTAACAGATGAGTGTTCCAGAAACAAATTAATGACCAGGAAAGTAATCCAGGCAGAGCTGCAGTCCCAGCCAGTAAATAAAGGAGGGTCAGCATTCCCAGGGGGAGAGCAATGGTGTGTTTTGCAACTTCATGTGCATCTTGGAAACCTGTGCTTTCCTCTCTGGACGTGTTTGAGTCATGACATGGCCCAAGGATTGATGGCCATTGTCTTACTAGAACCAAACCAGATTGACCAAAATGGCCCTATTAGACCACTTCCACATTCAGGAAGAGGCAAAGCAGAACTGATGGTCCTCAGGGTCAATAACTTAACATCTGTCTCTGGCAGTGTTGTATGAAAATGCAGATAAAGTCTATGTCCAGATTATTAACTTACAGTAAAAGATAATATATTGCTTTCTGATAGTGCCTCTTGATGGGTCAATTTCCTATATTGTTTATATGTGAGTGTGCATAAATTACATGCATATACACTGTGTCAAGCTAATAATGTGGGGAAAAATAAGGTTCTTAATGCACAAAGCCCTGATCTTTATGCCACCTTGAGAATTTGGAAAAAAAAAAAAAAAACAGGGTGAGGCACATTATGTTGTTTTACTAGATAGACCAAATTTAACCTGAAATAACAAATGAAAAACATAACAGAAGAGAGATGTTCAGTGGTTTAAGAGTAGTGAAGAATTGACAGGAACCCATGGGAAAAGAAGAAAGTAATATGATTATATAGATTCTGAAAACTTCCCCATATTTTACATTGTTTAAAATATCACAATAGCTTATACATACGTGCACTGACTTCGTAGCATTGCACATTCTTTGCAATAGCAAGAATAAATTGTATAAATAATGGATGACAGCAGTTCAATAAGAGCAATGTGTTGGTAAATGACTAAAGCAGAGGCAACAGCAAGAGCTTTAATGGCATAACATACCTATCATTTTTATCTCTCCATGGACAAGTTATAATTTTTTTTCTATTTCTGAAACATGTTTTACATTAGTACTAACAGCAGTATCCCTTATGTATTATTTTCCTAGGAAATCATTTTTAAGTTCAATTAAAAAGCATTATGAATGGATGTGGAATTGATTATATCATCACATAGCATACTGAAATAAATTAACAGAGAGAAAGTGTTAATGCTGCTGAAGTTTGAATCAATAAAACATAATGTTCATGTATTCATAAAGTAAAAGAATGCAAACTATACATAATGTAGACTAGATAATTGTTTAGAATTCAGTACCTATTTTAAGTCTGTAATACTTAACTAAAAGTGATTAAAATGTGAGGGTAATCATTATCTCATGACATTGCTAAAATGCTCATCTTAGCCTTGACAATTTTAAAAAGTAATGTGTTTCCATGTAATTAATTTAACTAGAAACACTTTAAATAATTATAAAAATTTATCATAGTAATTTTTTTCCCAAGAACGTATTTTCTCCAACATGGCTCAACTCTAAAAGACAGTTATATATTGAGTAGTATGAGTAAACTAAGAGAAAATAACATTAGAAAGTTGGGAGAAATATGTAGTTTATGATATGGATACAGAATATTTTAAAACTCTTTAAGCAAACACAGTTGATTTGTATTCTAAGAATATTCATTTACGTTATTCTTATGTTAAAATATTCACTCTATAATTTTTCTAGTCTGACAAATCAGTGCATCAATTTCAAGGTATATAATTGAAATAAAATATGAGATTGACTACTTTAAACACTGGTATAAAGAAAGAAAGGAAGCATATGAAGCTCTATTTTAAATACAAATTTTATTCTGACACCATACTGCAGAATTTACATTAATTTAGAAAACTTCTAAAAAGGTAAAAGAAAACACTTGAGTGCTTTAAGACCATATTGATACATCCCTAACTTAAAAGACCAGAAAAAAGAAAGATCACTCTATCCAATATTATATACATAAAGCCAATTTACCAAATATAAGCTGGAAATATGTATTAAAATATAATGGGGATTTCAATTCATACTTGGTCATGTACCCATATGCAAATAAATACATGGATTATTTCTGCAGCCAACTAAAATTATCATAAGAACAAATAAATCCTATATAAATACAATTTAATGGCATCAAAACAATCACATAAATTTATATGAGACATGCATATTTCATTTTGTCTTTGTCAATTTTATAAATCCAAGCAAAATTTAGAAATCTTATAATTATTTTAGTAAATATATCATAATCAAGATTGATTTTACAAAACATCTTTGTCCAAATTATTTGGTCCAACTAAGCTCAAAGAAGGATGGCAAAAAGTCTTATTGAACCTACAGTGTTTCAAGAACCTAAAAACTTTTTTTTTACTTTTTTTTTTACTTTTTTTTTATTGGTTGTTCAAAACATTACAAAGCTCTTGACATATCATATTTCATACATTAGATTCAAGTGGGTTATGAACTGCCATTTTTACCCCAAATACAGTTTGCAGAATCACATCGGTTACACATCCACATTTTTACATAATGCCATATTAGTAACTGTTGTATTCTGCTACCCTTCCTATCCTCTACTATCCCCCCTCCCCTCCCCTCCCATCTTCTCTCTCTACCCGATCTACTGTAATTCATTTCTCTCCTTGTTTTTTCCCCAATCCCCTCACAACCTCTTATATCTAATTTTGTATAACAATGAGGGTCTCCTTCCATTTCCATGCAATTTCCCTTTTCTCTCCCTTTCCCTCCCACCTCATGTCTCTGTTTAATGTTAATCTTTTCCTCCTGCTCTTCCTCCCTGCTCAATTCTTAGTTGCTCTCATTATATCAAAGAAGACATTTGGCATTTGTTTTTTATGGATTGGCTAGTTTCACTTAGCATAATCTGCTCTAATGCCATACATTTCCCTGCAAATTCCATGATTTTGTCATTTTTTAGTGCAGAGTAATACTCCATTGTGTATTAATGCCATATTTTTTAATCCATTCATCTATTGAAGGGCATCTGGGTTGGTTCCACAGTCTAGCTATTGTGAATTGTGCTGCTATGAACATCTATGTGACAGTATCCCTGTAGTATGCTCTTTTAAGGTCTTCAGGGAATAGTACGAGAAGGGCAATAGCTAGGTCAAATGGTGGTTCCATTCCCAGCTTTCCCAGGAATCTCCTTACTGCTTTCCAAATTGGCCGCACCAATTTGCAGTTCCACTAGCAATGTACAAGAGTACCCTTTTCCCCACATCCTCGCCAGCACTTGTTGTTGTTTGACTTCATAATGGCTGCCAATCTTACTGGAGTGAGATGGTATCTTAGGGTGGTTTTGATTTGTATTTCTCTGACTGCTAGAGATGGTGAGCATTTTTTCATGTACTTGTTGATTGATTGTATGTCCTCCTCTGAGAAGTGTCTGTTCAGGTCCTTGGCCCATTTGTTGATTGGGTTATTTGTTATCTTATTGTTTAATTTTTTGAGTTCTAAAAACTTTTGCAGAAAAAAAAATCTTAAAATAAGCCACAGGATACACTTGATACATGCTGTTCTTACATACTCCATACTTGCCTGTTATGGTATCTGTCCAGCTTGTGACCACTGCTACCTGGAAGGAAACTGTCTAAGAATGGAATGGACATTGTGTCTTTGTGGCCATCAGTTTGTGAGGAGGAGTGGCCCCTATCTGTGGCTGGCTGTGCATGTGAGGGAGAAGTACACTGAGTTTATTTATTTATTTATTTATTTATTGGCAAATTGTAAACATTTATACCAGGAATGTGCTCATTCTACAGAGTGTATATTTGGACTTTTCAGCTAGTCTGATTCCTCTTAGTTAACAGTATTATTTGTAAGTTTTTCTTGGTTTGTTTTTATTTTTTTTTAAATTGATGGACATGACTGTATCACAGAAGGGTAGAGGTCATTTTGAATTTAGTAATATTTATACTAGTGAACATTGGTCATAGCTATATATTAAAATTTCCTGGGAAGATTTTTGTTTTAAATATTAAGATGATAGTTAGAATATTAAATAATCTGATTCAATTGACTTGGGTTATCAGCAATTTTTAAAATATGCTCAGGTGAATTAATTAGAACCCAACATGATTTCGATGCATAATTCTCAGCACAAACAGATAACATAGAAAAATTACTATACTTACAAAAAGGTAGTCAAAAGAAAATCACCAGAAATAAATCAGAAACAACTCTCAATGAAAAGAAAATTTGAAAATCAAATTTCAAGGGGGTAGAGGAGTGATATTAGTCCAATTGTATTGTTATATTGTGTGCATGTAGCAATATGTAACAATAAATCCCGTCATTATGTGCAACTATAATGTACCAATATAAAATGTGGAAAGGAAAGAAAGAAAGAAAACAATTTTCAAAAATCTCTAAGCAAGTTTCTACAATGTACTGCACCTCTGAAGCAATAATTACTGTTCCAGTGGCTAACACAGAAAATTCTATAAAACCACAAAGCATCATAATGATATATTTACTAATGGTGTTTTCAAATTTTCAACAGTAAGGCATATATTGTGTTATGATGTCAAGGAGTAAGATGTTTAATGTTGAGGGATATTTATTTCCTTTTTATATTGAGGAAATTGTTTTGAGTGCAGAAATTTTTGAAAAGCTGAAATGATTTTTAAAAGGTGAAGAAGTAAGAGATAAATTAATCTAAGCTAAATATTCAAACTTTAAATAATAACTCATTTGCATTATTTGAACAAAGGCAATATTACAGGGTAGTTATTATTGTCCAACTTGTCTTGCCTATGGGAGATGGAGAAAATAATATATTGTATTGAGTTATCATAAAACTCTCTGGATACACATAAACGGGTCACCTTTCACCTTTCACTTTTTGCCTACCAATCTTCCTTGCTGCTCCCTACGATTGCATTATTTTGTGCTGCCTGGAGCCCCCCACCCCCACCTCTTGCTAAGCTCACTAGCATAAAAATGAAATCACATGTCCCAGTGTCAACCAAATGCAAACCATGCCTTCCAGGTGAATCTCGGGTGGGGTGTGGAAAGATGAACGCTGAAGAAGCAGGTAGTGCTGCAACGGCTACTGTGAGGTGTAATAAAGGTAAGATCCAGTAGCTGGCTCCTCCAAATGCTCTGAACTCTCCCATTCATACCATCTCATTGGTCAGGTTCCAATTCTTTCCTGTTCACTGCCTTCACCTTCAAATAACTTATCTCATATGGTCCTTGAATGAAAGCAACATTCATGATTTTTTACTAATGTAAGCAGGAAAAGAAATTTATTTGGCTAATATTAGGAAACTTACAAATGTATCGTTCCCGGTCTTGCATTAGCAAACTTAGCAATTGAGGAGATTACTTCAGTCTGAGAAGATAATTTCCATCCAACTCTCTATTTATCCAATGTTATTGTCTCCAAACCCAGAACCTGGGCCAGAGCTAATTTGAAATCGGAGCACACATACTCAAAAAGACATCACAACACAATGGCAAGACTTATCTATATGAGAAATATTTGTGAGGATTTTCATAAGAATGAATTCTCAAAGTGTTCAAAGAATTAGGAAAACCAATTATTCTGGGGTAAATATTTCAAAGTGAACTTTTGCTCAAAGACCTTGGATAGAGTAGGTTATATTTAGGTGTTTAATAAATTTGTTGGCTAAAATTTAAGCTCTATGGAAACTCCAAAGAGAGGCGTGCCAGAAACCCATTTGATTTAAGGTAGAAAGCATGAAAAAATAGTAGTAAGACATAAATGCTATGATATTTGTCAAGATTTTGATATCTTTAACCATTCATTCACTGTGCATCTAAGAAATTCTTATTTTTTATTTAAAGAGATTAAATATACTTTACAGATGGATGCTGCCAAAAAAATGAACAGTGTTTCACAACTGTCTCCCCAAACAATTGGGAGTGTACATATTTATGTTATTATTAACCAAAATCACAGCACCAACCTACGAGAGGCAGAGGGGTGCTGTGTCCTCAGTGAACCTCAGGGCCATTACAGTCATTAGAATTATATGATCCATGGATTATTTTAGCTGTAATTGGCTGTGGATTCCCAGAGATAATAATTAATGTCAGTTCACTAAAGCAATTTTCTACTTTTGTTTTTTAAAAGTAGCCTGATGCAAGGGCACATATACCTTATAGAAGTCCCCAGAAGAGGAATGTTCTCCTCATACAATTCCAAAATGTGATTGAAGTCACATAGTCAAAGTTCTTTAAGTAAAGAGATGATACATACTTCTAGTGAGATACTGCAAGAACACCAAAAGTTTTCTCTAACATCTTCTCGCCTTCTGCAAAGATGTGTACATCTACAAATAAGTGAGTCTGCACACCAAAATTTACTGTTTGTTTTAAAGAGAGAGAGAGAGAGAGAGAGAGAGAGAGAGAGAGAGAGAGAGAGAGAGAGTTTTTTAATATTTCTTTTTTAGTTTTCAGTGGACACCATATCTTTATTTTATTTTTATGTGGTGCTGAGGATCGAACAGCGCCCTGAGCATGCCAGGTGAGTGCGCTACCCTTTGAGCCACATCCCCAGCCCAAGTTACTGATTTTTATAGGAAATCCAGAGTTCTTCTGCCATTCAAGAGTCAAAGTGAAACTGTATTGCCTACAAAGGACAATAAAGAGGTCCCAGTTCTGGGTCACAGTGTGCCCATGGCTGTTTCCCTAGAACATGATCAAATAATCCCTTCAAAAAACATTACATTGGTTTAAATTCTAAACAATTACCTTGTTTCCATTCAACCTACTAACAATGTGTGACATCCAATAAACATACTTGCATTACTTTTTAAATTTAATAAATGTTTTATTCTGTATGATTATTAAATTAGAGAATTCCAGTTTTATAAATATTCCTGACAAGCACTGACTTGGCTACTCTCATCCACTTCAAGGGAGTGTCCATCTGAATACTTGGAATGGTGTGGGCTCCTTCCCATGCAGTTTTGCATCCAGAGATTCAAAAGCTGCATATTCCTGTGTTCCCTTGATTTGAAATAGACAGTTATCATGTCATGTCGTAAAGGTGCAGAAACAGAACTTGAATAACATTAGTTTAATCATTCTATGCAACCATTTTGTGGTTTTATTCCCGTTGAAATTTTTCCACTGTCACTGCATTTGAAAGTCAGAAGAATCAATCTCAAAGAAACAAAATTATGAACAATGCTATAATTTTTGGATTTTAATGCAAATGTGATTTTTTATGACTCTCTGCCAAACTTAGCCATATGTTAAAATTTCCCTCACTACAGAAGTCCTTCTTATTACAGTTTATATATGCTACTTTAGAAGAAATAAAATTTTGAACTAAATTTAAACTGGACAAAATTTTGAACTAAATTTAAACTGGTAAACTGGACAAGGCTAGATTGCAGATGCAGCTCTTGACTATTGGCACTGTGTGTGGGAAGATGAATTTTGATGAGATGGCTGGTTTCAGATATGAAACACTAATTCAGAGCATAAAAGGTCTTCAGAGAAAGTTGTCCCAGCCCTCTAAGGTATGGCCACCAAGGTGACACTGAGACTGAGTGGACCAAAGGTCTTTTTTCCATGTGCCTATCAAGCCAGCTGCAGAGGCAGGCCAGCGAACTCCAGAAGCAGGACTCGTTGCTGCACTTGGGCTGCTGTGAAGTGGGTACCCTGAGCAGAAGGCAGGCAGTGAGGAAAACCAGGATGGGGGTAATGTTCTGTGAGCCCAAGGAGAAGAAGCATTGTGTGCTGGGAAGTCACACCGTATTCACAGCAGCTGTCCAGAGAGAACAAAACACTGCCCCATACAATCATTGTGCCACCAATTACATGCCTGGTCACCAGTAATGGTGCCACACTGGGGACTCAGTGTGTGTCTTGCAGCAGGCACACTGGGCCTCCAATGGGGTCCACAGGCAGCCACTCTTGGTGAGTGGAAGTCCTCCTATAACCTCCGTCCCTGACAGCTGGACTATTCCCATCATGAACCTCACGGCAATGAAAGGAGCAGCTGGGAAAGAACTAACTGGTGACCACAGAAGGGGTCAGCTCTTGGTTATGAACATCCTCCTCCTCTGAGGTCACCCTTTGGGAAGCATCCATACATAACAAAAATATCGCCAGGATTTTTGCCCATTCAGAAAGCTGTACACAGATACCTCTTCCACTAATTTCCTGTCATTTTTCCCATTCTGTTCTTCCTAGGTTCCTGAGTATCCAACCTAACCAGTGGCCACAACCCACCATTTGCTATATACTCACCTGTCTAGGTCTTTCTACTTCTAAGCAACAGGACAGCAGATTCTGTGATGAAACGCCTCCTCTATGGCCTCTCCTCCTGTGTTTCCTTATCACGTAAGGTGACCAAGGCCTCGTGGATAGAAACATGCTGACATGATAAGATAGACCCGCTCACCCAGAGCTGATACCACACCTTAGGCTCCAGTCCTTCCATACTGGGAACAACACCAAGCCTGGAAGGGCAGCATGGCTAAGGAGAACAGCCAACTACGTGGCAGTGAGTTTATTTTGTGAATCATGCAGAGGTTGTTGATTCATCTGAGGTGGAATAAATGCTTGACAATGAATGGGTTCTTCCTGCTCTTTCCGCCTCTGCTGACTCTACTCTACATTCAATAACCTCTTCAATCTCTTTTAGCATTCTGTATGTTATTGCTACTAGACAAATAATATATACAGATAGTTACAAAGCACTGGAGTTATCACCATAGGATTCAGCACTCTGACCATGTTCCCCTATGGAACACCAAATGGCCTATTGAAGACTCACTGTCATGCCAAATAAGGGACAAACATTGCAAAAGCTGTGTTCTGTACATAAATGGCATATAGAACTACCAGGTCCATTAATAGAAAGATAATAAAAGATTGTTTCCCCTCCATACAGGAAAACACCCTTTAAAATCTGCAGGCATGAACATTCCAGCATATTACTGAAGTGTGCTCTGAAGTTAGAGGGGGTGTGTGCTGGGTCTAGAAGTGTATGAGTCAGACACAACTGACCTGGCCTCACACTCAAGCACAGAAATGACGGGATGCTGATTCTGCATGTGTTCTCACTTCCCTGGGTGAGTATGTGTGTGTCTATACATGGACACACACGTGGGCTCTGGAGCCCACAGTATAAGGTCATACCTTTGTTGTCTTTCCTCCACTGCTTATTGCCCAGCTCCAGAGGACTCCATGTGCTCTCTCTCCAATAGTGTCCTCATCAACTAATGTCCTGTTATAAATTGTGTTTCTGTTACTTGCAACCAAGAGCCTCAATGGATAACAGTGACTTCACATACGGTCATCTCTGTTCTCTGTCCCAGACTTGTACCATCAGAAAGGTCCAGGCACACTCTTCATTTAGAGTAGCATTTTCAATAAAAAAATGCCCCCCAAAGTTCAATAGATTTATAAATGGTGATTAATGCAAAATTTTATAAATGCCCCCTAGTATGACTTTCATTAGTTTGGTTAAGAACTTGAAAAGTTTTATGATAAAAACAGAAATGTAAGCCATGAAAATAACTTCTATTTTAATAAAATCAGATCATTCTATTCTCTCCTTATTCAAAGCATTTTTAAGTATGCAACTAATTCACAGACATTCTCACAGAAAACATTTGATATAGGTAGGTTTAAAATGAGGCATCCTGACACTCTGAGTTTAGTTCTGTTTGAAACTTTCTAAAAATTGTACTAGAAGACTTAAATTTCAACCTCAAGGTCAAGGAGTTAAAGCTGAAAATCCACCTTGATCCCTTGCCACCAATCTTCCCCATCTTGTCCACTTATTATATTTTTGTCCAATAAAATGCTCTCATTTGAGGTTCTAAATGTAATCTCGTTTTAAGGAGATTTGTGAAATGACGATGAACGTTTATTGAGTACTTCCTTTTTATTGGCCATGGTGACAGTGCTTCATATATTATCTCTTTTATTAGATGCCACAAATCAATGGTATGGACATGAAAACTCTGATGAAGAGAAAGATACTGGAAATTTGAGTAACTTCTCTACTCCCAAAAATGCAAGAATTAAGTCAAATAGAAAGTTCAACCAAGGTGTCTGTCTGCAAAGCCCCTGTTCTTAACTCTTCACTCTATAGCCTCTTGCTGGTCAGTTTTATAAAATTCTAACTTGAAGACCACTTTTTTAAACCAGGTGGTATTTGTGTGTACATGAATATTTGTTATACAATTAGCAAAGCTGTATGTATATTCATGCACACGTTCATATCTGAAAAGTGACAACTTACAAAGGGACTGCTACCTCCTTTGCTGGAGGTACGCCTAAGAGTAATTGGCGGGTGGCATAGTCCAGGACATACCTCCTCGTTTTCACGTATACCTTACCACTTATCATGACTCTGAATAACAGAGTTGCCCCCTTTTTTCTAGATCAACAAATTGGTTAAAGAATCAAGGAAATTTGCCCTGGCTGATGTAGCCACTAATGGAAGTTAGTGCAGGGTCTGTGAATTGCAAAGCAGGTGAACGTTCCTACTTAACGTACCGCCTGTTGGGCTATTCACTATCCAAACATGAAACCCTTCCTTTAATCAAGGAGGGTCCCTTTCCATGTCTTAAATTTCCAGGCACAATGAGATTTTCAAGCCAAATGAAATAGAAAAGTCTAGTACATTCTCCTGCATGCCCTGCAAAGTGGAAATATCAAGGTTGCAGCCATGCAGCCTTGACTGAGAAGCAGGTCTCTTCCTGGACACAGCACATCTAAATGAAATGCACTGAAAAATACAAAATCTGCATGCCATGCCAAGGTTTTCACTTATCTCCACTACCATAAAGTCATTTACAAAAAGACTATGCAATTTATTTTTTGGTTCACAGGGGGAAAAGTGTTATGCTACGCTGCTAGCATAAACGTGCTGCAACAAATTATATGAGTGAATAATAGAAGTACACTGTGGCCATGGGTTATTATTTATTTTAAGTCTTCTGAATAGTAGAAATTTCTAAATAAAGATTTTTCATAATTTTGGCAAAATAAGAAGTTTTTTCCCTCAAAATATTTAAATTAATAAAAGATATCAAAAATAGATTTTTCATATGCTAAATGTTTTCAAAGTCTGAACTTTACTCAGAGTAATCAGTAAAGAATTCTGAGCCAGTGTACCTTGAACGTTAAGATAGTTGGAATAATATAGTTGTTTTATATTATTACTAAATTGCTTTCATTATAAAGTTGGTTTTTTTAAAAAAAAGTTTAATATGGAAAAACCTCAGCAACAGAATTCTAGAATTCCTTGGGAAAATATGCAAAGCAAATATAGTGAGTTCTCAATGAATAAACATGATAAAGATATTTTTCCTCTCAATAAGCATTCCTGGGGTGTTTTGATATCCTCACAAATGTACTGGTCTTTCCTTGAATCTTCCTTTGCCCAAATGACACTTTTGGATCCAAAGGTTCTTGGAGACATGTCCTAGGAGGATTTCAACAGTTCATTATTCAGCACAGATCAATTGTCAGGAAGCAGGTGCAGTTGTAGGGTAATAATGGTGAGCAAGAGCAGATGTAACCCCATGATAAAGGAATTCCATGTCAGTAGAGGCATCCTATTATTCTTTATTCACTGGTGTTTTTAATTTAATTATCAGATAATAGTGATGCAGGGGGTCAGCCAGCCATACTTTGCTTACTTGAGTACAGCATTGTGCTAGACAGCAAAATAAAACTTTCAAAGAGGAATATCTTCCAAAGGCATCAGTAAGATATGCTAGACAGTGGGGATCACTCTGGCTTGGATTATGAAAACCATGTAAAGGGGTTGGTCTGAAGTGCATATTCCTTTTAACACACTCACATTTTCTCAAAGCACACCTCTCCAAAAGGGTTTGGCAAGAATTATTCTGAGTTTCAAAATAAAATCAAAGAGATTGAGTCTGGAAAGAGTCAAGGCACCAGTGAGCAAATGGAATAACTGACGCAAAAATCAGTTCATTTGCTCCTCGACAGCAATACAGGAGCCTCTCAGCAAGATAAATTTTGATCTGGCTGCAAGATAAACCCCAGTCTTCTCAAACTGGGAACCCCAAAATAACACAGCACATCTATTTTCAGTACTATAGGTTGAATCACGAACAAATATCTTTGGGGATTTTAATGGAGAAGGCTGGACCAGGTGGAAACCTTACTCTCACAACTAAACAGAAGAGTTCAGCCTTAATTGTTTGAAGTGTAGGTGTAAAGTCAGCACTGCAGATTTAGCATTTGTAGCTTCACCTACTCAGACCCTACCTTTATAGTCCATTTTGTGACATTTTTCTGATAAATGTGAGTATCTTATCCATTGGGATGGTGTGCAGAAATAAGTTTCATCGCTAGTAAGTAAAGAGACGCTCCATCTCACAATCTAAAATGGTTTTCTTGATAATGACACACATGAATCAACAATGTGTTTTTATGCATGTAAAAATATTCCAAATTGCTACTTTGATGGAAGTTAAGGGAAAGTTCAATGTTCTATGAAGCTTTTACTTCTGGGGCAAAGAACAGACATTGAGATGAAATAAAACAGCAACTAGTTTTTAAAATTTTATCTAGAAAATCATCAAGATATTGATCTGAAGATATGATTTTGAAGTTTTAATTATACTTTTTTGTATTCTGTGAAACAAAATAAGTTCAATAATATTATTCAAAATTTGAATATTTACTAAATACATATCCATTTTATAAATTCCACAATCTTCCACAATCTTCTCACAGATGCTTTATAAAAGTGAAGTATGTGCCACCATGAAACCCATTATTTATAAAATTAAATACACTAATCTATATTAGATTAAAAAGTGAAGTGTGTTTCTTAATTTGTAATTATATTTACCCTAAATTCTTTTCTTTTTTCAGTCAACAGGAAAGAAAGTTAATTAAAAAATGATATAAGTCATAGTGTGGCAAAAAGTCAACAAAAAATTCAGAATTCTTAGGACTTTTGTGACTTTTAATATTCATTTGATTTCATAAAAAGCCTTAAAGATTTTGTAGGCTGTGGAGAGTAATGATTTGGATCATGATTTCTGAGTGTCTCATGGCTGTGTATGTGCTGGGAACTTCCTATGCAAAATGCTACTCAAGATTGCCCAGTTGCTATGATGATGCCCAGTCCAAGGAAATTCTGTGTGAAGGTATGGAGTTATATCAGTCTGGACCTTGAGCTCAAACTCCAGCTCCCAAGAAAAGTGAATTCTAAGCACAACAAGGTAACCCTAATGTCTCACCAGTGCTGTGTCCTTCAGATTGCCTCTTTGCAGAAACTTTCCCATAAATAACCTTTTGATGATAAAACCTATTAAATAAATGTGCTGAGCTAGCTCTGGGTCACTGTTCCTCCAACAGAGGATGGTGTCCCACCTGATCCCAGCTTTCTCTCTGTATCTCTGTATGTTTATCTTTTCTCAATCTCCCTTCACCCCTTGCTGGTTTCTGAATTAACAGCCATGGAATATGGCTCCAAAGATATCTGGGTCCTAATCCACAGAAACTGTCTACTATGGTATAGATAAGTGTCCTCCAAAAGCCCATATATTAAAGGCTCCATCTCCAGCCCATGGCACTCCTGGAAGTTGTTAGAATCTTTAAGAGTTGCAGCCTAATGGGAGGCTTCTAGCTATTGGGATTGCACTGCAGAAGAGGATAATGTGAACCCAACACTTTACTCTTTTTCTTTTTTGCTTCTCGGCCAGAGCAGTTTTTCTATGTATGGCTACCATGATTAGCTACCTTACTAAAGGTCCATAAGTAATGAAATCAATTGATCATGAACTGAAACTTCCAAAATTAAATCAATATAAGACTTTCCTCTTTATAACATCACTATCTCAGGTTTTTGTTACAGTAACCTAAAGCTAACTAATACACTGCTCATGTTATCTTGCACAGCAAAAAGGACTAAGCCAAATGTAACCTAATCAAGGATCTTGAGGTAAAATATTACTTTAATTTATATAAGTAGGTCTCAGATGTAATCACAAATAATTCTCTTTAGAGGGAGGTAGTGGGAGATTTGACAAGAGAAGAGAAACAGTGAGATGACAGAAGTGGAGATGGGAGCAATTCAGCCATTCAAGGAAAGCTCAGCCACAAGAAATGAAAAAAATTCTCCCCACAGCCTCCAGAAGGAAGCAGCCTGCAGATACCCAGATTTTTAGCCTCACAAGATTCTGCAGACTTCTGGCTTCAAAGAGAATATATTTCTTCAAATTTAATCGACTAAGCCTAAGATCACAACACTCTTAAGAAGCTAATGTAGAAACCAAGCCAGCCTGACCCTTCTAGAGCACACTGTTTCAGAAGGTCCACTCACTGGAGAATGCACATGCATGAAGCATCTTGGGAGGACACCAGGATGTACAGGAAACATCATCTGCACACTAGCTTAGACATCACTTTGGCCTTCACAAGAGAAGGAAAGTCTGGATTTATCCTTCACCAGGAAGTTAGACCCACAGACGCTCCACTGCTAAGCTTTCACTTCTTGGGAATCCTACACACTTTATTTTTTTAAAAAATGGTTTTATGAGTGCATTAATTGTACATAATAGTGGGGTTCATTTTGACAGAATCATAATACAGGCATTTCAGTGCTTCCTCTTCCCTTTGCTCATCCCTCCCCCTATTCTCCTGCCAATACTTTACTGGTCTTTCTTCTATTTATGTTTTAGTTGGTCATATAAATATGTGTATATATATATATATATATATATATATATATATACACATTATATATGTATATATATATATATATATATACACATTATATATGTATATATATATATACACACACACATACTCAGACATATACATACACAGGCATGTGCACACACACATACATAAAGGTGAAATTCACTATGATATATTGATATATGTACATGAATAATTTTTATATATTATCTGGAAGAGATTTCAGCCCACAGCTCCCTCTTGTGAGAATGTATGCTCACATAGGACCTGTTGCAAGGATGTCAGAGGCAATTCCTGTCCCCACATTAGGAGGGGATTGGGACCTCTATTTCCACCTCAGACCCCAAACTAACAAGACCTGCACTGGATCCTGATTCACCAGTGAAAAAGTACATAGTTCAAAATAATTTTCCTCTGAGATAAGTCAGTCTAATCCCAAAGTTTGCAGCTTGAAGTCCTGTGCTCAGATCTATTTTGTTTGACCTAAATATTACTGGAACATATGGTACTTTATTGATGTTGTTATTGGTGCTTTTAATTAGTTACCAATATTGAAGGATGCAAATCTCCAACTTCTTTTGTTCATTCAAAAGATGTTCATTGCAAGCCTAGATTTCCTCCAGCATTAGTTGGAGCCAAACCCATAAGCTCCCCACCTTAGATGAAGTACAGGTTTTCATTCTCTACAAGAAGAACTTGGATCTGGTCTTTCTCTTTAGGCACAACAGACCCTCCAATATTGCACACCTCCAGGTCAAGCTGTGCCCTTCAAAGTCCATGGAATATCTATGTGAAAATCCAGCTGCTATTTATTACCTAAGGGAAATAATAGAAGCCTCCTATTACATTCTTTAGAATTTGGGTTCTCCAGTGTATAATAGGTTAGAGGATCACAAGTTTGAGGCTAATCTAAGCAACTTAGACTCTGTGGCAAACTTAAAAATTTAAAATTGGTTCGGGACATAGTTTAGTGGTAGGCCACTGATATAGCCAACTACAAACCTAAATAAATGAAAGAAAATATTAATTACATCAGAATAAATGAATTTTAAAGTTAACAGCATGAATTAAAAGTGGATACATATTGATAAGTTAGGTAAAATAACTGAGGTTTCTCAAAATTTGTGAAATGTGGCACAAATTATTTCAATATAGACAAGAGAGACTCATACTATATGCTTTGAAATAAAAATGTCATTTCTCCCCAAATTACCCCAAAAATAATACAATCTCAAATTAAATCACAAGATAATTTCTTCATTTGGAACTTGAACAAACAACTTTAAGTTAGAAAAAAATAAATACATGAGAATTGCCAAGACAATGTTCATTAACAAAAGTAACATTAGGGTAGTAGTTGCCCTAGAAAATAATACAGAAAAATGACAAACTATACAAATTAAAGAATGGAGAAACTATATAGAAATAAGCAGAAAGACCAATTAGGTAGGATAGAAATTACAGAAGCTTCTTTAAATTGAAGAATCCTAGCTCTAAAGCACAATGTAGCATTACAATACAGTGTGCTAAAGACAGTCAGACAATTTATTATTTATTGACAAAAAAATTCACATAAATACCAGCATATTTTCTACTTTGAAAGGCCACATATTAAAAAATATTTAAATTTTTTTTAAATGCCTGTATCCAATAACCATGAATCAGGTATAAAAACAAGTGAAAATACAACTTTAATAGAAAAGACATCATAGATGCAAAGAAAATTCAAAACCAGTTTTAGGTGTTTCTTAAATATATTAAAGGCAGAAAGCAAATTGGATAATCATTAGGATAAAATTGGCCACTCTCCAAAAACTGCATTAATGGTGTAAAGAAGTTGGTAGGAAGACAAAATCGGTGTTTTTGTTGAAGTCATTATTAGCAAGGCATTAAAAATATGCCAATTTCTGTCTAAATATAAAACTTGTACTTTCTGTGAGATACTCTGTCCCAAAACTGGCAGACTACAGGCACTTTATCTAAGCACCCTAGAACTTGGGATCTAGTTAGCTTTATTTTCAATTTTGTGAGTTACTAAATAAAAACAGTAAATACCTGGAGACAAAGCAAATAAATATTTAGATGAGAAATAGCTACTCTGTTGCTTGAATTCAGTATTTGAAAGAATATCCATGAAACAGAATTTGAGGTGATTCCTCTATTTCAACTTTTCCTTTAAAAGATTTTTAAAGCATTGTGATTTGGGAACACTAAACATTTAATAATGTGAACTTAAGAGTGACTTCCCTTTAGAAAAAGAATATCAATAGTAAAAGTACACATTTGTTAAACAATTTTCTCTGGATGAACAAGTCTTCTAGAATCAAGTTTTCAGAATATCTAGAGTTTATAGGAAGTTGAATATCCATTGTGAAAGAATAAAAACAAAAACTGTATGGATGGTCTTTAAAACTTTGTAAATGAAGCCAGCACAGTGATGCATACCTGTAATCCCAGTGGCTCTGGAGGCTAATGCAGGAGGATCTCGAGTTCAACACCAACCATAGCAAAAGTGAGGCACTAAGCAATTCAATGATAAATTACCAGCATATTTTCTACTTTGAAAGTCCACATATTAAAAAAATATCATTTTTTAAATGCCTGTATCCAATAACCATGAATCAGGTATAAATATATATAGAAACACAAATTTAATGGAAAAGACATCATAGATGCAAAGAAAATTCAAAGCCAGTTTTAGGCATTTCTTAAATATATTAAAGGCAGAAATCAAACTGGATAATTTGTTTAAAAACAAAAATAGGCCTGGGGATATGGCTCAGTGGTGAAGTATCCCTGAGTTTAATTCCTGGTACACCTCCCTTACCAACCACCACCACCCCTCAAAAAAAATGTGAAAATGAAAGATTTGAGAAATTAACATCATTGAATAAAATGCACAAAACAATAATTATAGAAAAATAAGTTCTATTCTTCCTGTCTTGACCTTGAATTTTACTTAGGAAACACTGGTGGTGGAGAAGAGAGTTGGAGTAGGAACCAAGAAATCTGGTTTTAAATTGTCAATCCATTAACTGATGCAAAATGAATAATTTAAAATTTTGACCTTTGATTTCTTTATTTGGAAACTGAAAATGATAATAATAATTTGATTAAATTATTCATATGAGATGCAGAAAAGTAAATGCATGTAGTAAATTGCTTGGGACATAATTTAATTATGGGCAAGAAATATTTCTTGACAAGACACAGTCAGGTAATACACCACTTCAAATAAAAACACTAACCCTTAGGATTATAATCACAAATGTATATATATACATATATATGTATATAAGGGTCATTTAGATCTAATGAAATCTGTAAAAGACTATATTATAGTGGTCTGTCACACATTGAAAATAGAGGTTACTAACAATTGTCTAAGAGAGGTATGGATATCAAACAGAGCTGCATATTAGAATCATCCAAAAACTTCCAAAGTGTACAGATGCCATTGTCCCCATAGATCCTAGAATCATTGTTCCTAAGGACGATATGGATATTGGGTGGTATAGGGAGAGTGATGTTTGTCTGGTTTCAATGTGTTCTTTGGTTGAGAACACTGAATGAAGTAAGAAGTTATTAACTATGATATAGTGTGAAAAAGTGTACACAGCAAAATATTCAGCTTGAAAGGAGGTAGGAACCTGCCAGAGTTATGATGAAGTTTGGGCAGAATTAGATTAGCTGCTGCATATTGGAGGGAACATTGAAACTTTGGCTTTTTGTGACTGGCTTATTTCACTTAGCATGATAGTCTTCACTTCCATCCATTCTCTGGCAAATGCCATAAAATCAGTTTTCTTTAGGGTTGAATAATACTTCAGTGTGTGTGTGTGTGTGTGTGTGTGTGTGTGTGTGTGTGTGTGTCACATTTTCTTTACCCATTCATCTGTTGAAGGATGCCTAGGTTGGCTCCACATCTTGTCTATTGTAAATTGTGCTGCTATGAACGTTGATGTGGCTGCATCACTGCAATATACTGATTTTAAATCTTTTGGATTCTTTGGCATGTGGAAGCTAATCCAAAATAAGGGGAAGGATTAAAAAAAAATAATAGAAGAAAGACCAGTATAGTAAACAAAGGTTTATAAAGGGAAGGAAGGAGAGATGGGATAGGCAAAGACAGTGGAATGAATCTGACTTAATATTCTTATGTTCATTATTAATATACCACAGTGAATCTCACCATCATGTACCTCCACAAGACACTGATGCAAAAAAAGTAACTATAAGTTAACAATAGAAAGATCAGTAGAGCAGAGGGAAGGGAACAGTGGAGGGTGAATATGGTTTTAACTTTGGTACTATTAACATCTATGAATATACCACAATGAAACCCACTATTCTGCATGATTATTATGTACCAATACAAAAATTTTAAAAAATTAGAAATACAAATGTAAATATGTCTATTTAAGAAAAATCATGTAAGTAGAAGGAAAAAGAAAAGGTAAAGGAGAATAAAACTGATAGCCAATATAATTTATAAAGAGAGTTGCACTCTGAAATTCATTGCCTCAAGCAATAGTACCAAGAGATGCAATATAAATGTCTATCTGCCATGTTAAAAATAGGCCAGTATGTGTTCTGTGAAATTTATGTATGTGCAAAACAGTCTAATCATTATATCTTGCTTTAATACCTGAAAATAAATGAAGTCTGGTAGGAGAACCTAGATGACTATTTCCATTTTAATGCATAAGTGTTTGAGGAAAATGAGTTTGGTAACACCTTCTGTTTTTGGAAGGCTGGTCATAATAAGCAGTGTTTACCTCACTTGGCTCTTGTGAAATTATCCTCTGGCTTGACAACGTTGTCACTGTTTACAGAGCCAGAGGTTAGGTTGCTTCTGACTTTAGGGATCCTTGTAAGCCAGAATTTTTTTAAACAAATGCTATTTTTCCCTAATGTTTCGAGATATGGTGTTTGTTGATACATTCTGTCAGCATACTCACAGCTGTGCCACCTTATTTGAAGTTATACTTCAGCATTCCCCCGACACATTCCATTTTGTACTTTTTGCTCACAGTTGTTCCTCTTCAGTTTCACGTATGAATCCTATTAAGGAAATTGCTCTGGTACCATTTATTTCTTGTGTATGTCCAGTCCAAGAAAATGGTATGATGATATCATGTGAATGCTAACAGGCTTGGTAGTACTGACAACACTTTTTGCAGGGCATGGGGCAGGAGTGTCCAATGGTAGTTCTATGTCTAGACTTTTGAAGAAGATGCAAAAGCATTTAGAAAAACCACAGCACTGTACAGTTGGACTTTTCTTGGAACTCCTCTACTCTCAAGAAGAAACATAAATATCCAAAGATTTTATAGGAATTTTCCAAGTTTATGTTACTAACTAGTAACAGATCTATTACTAGATGTTGTGCTAACATTCCAATCAAAAAACACATTGCAATTATAGGAAATAATTGGTTTCTCATGGGAAAATACATATGAGAAAATGGGGGAAAAAAGGTTGTTAAGCCAAAATACCTTTTCTTATTAAAAATTAAAACCTGCTAGTAAGGACAATGTCCAAACAATAATATTCAATAATAGTTTGAAGTTTTCAAGAGAACTTCCTCCACAAAAGAATCTGTGGCAAGTTGACTGACAGGGTTATTACAGTATAAGACATCCCTAACAAGAACTAGATTTAAATAGACTATATGGCAATTATGGTGTGTCAGTGGCTAATGAGGCATTCTCTATTCTAAAGAAGAATCAATTCTAGAGTGTTTAGTAACACTGATAAAGCAGTATGTTTAGTCCAAAACTTGATAAAACTTGTTCTGTAGTTGGCATGATTATGCTAGTAAAATATTTATTTTACCACATCTATGGATGTTTCATTAAAACCTCAAATTGGTTAGGATATATGGGTCAATATTTGGACCAAGAAGGTAAATCAGTCTTCTCTGATATAATTTCCTGGCCAACAAAAGTATTCAAACTTAAAGGAAATAGTCAATATAACTTTAGTAAAAGATTGTAGCAATGATGCCAGTGTGATTATTGTTGGCACATAAATTCTAAAGTCTGTGAAAGGCCATTTGTTCCAGTAGTGATAACCCTTAGATCTATTACATTTTTCAAAAGTGTCCCTGATTTTCTGACCTCACAATTACTTTTCAAGTTTTTTCAATCTGACTTATATCTCTACCGACCTACTAAAATTGCTGCCACTGAAGTCATCAATATCCTCCTAGTTTTCAAACCTGAATACCACTTTTCATTAAATTTGGTGATAATATTTTTTTACCTTTTCTTTTCTTTTTTAAGTTCCAGCCTTCCCTGACTTCGATAAAACTGTCTTTCTTCATTATTTTATTACTTTAGTGGCAGCTGTGTCCTTACTGGATTGTCTTCTTTCTTCTATCATCTGTGCACTGGTGCTCACAGAAGGTCCTTGTCAGACTTGGTTTTTCTTTTATTTTTCCTTTTTACTTCAATTATTCTGCCTAGTTCATATTATTATTTCTATCTCATGAGCTTGGATATTTCTGATATTTTCCCTATAGTCTAAATATGGTCAAGTCATCTCTAATATCTATCATCAATCTATGCATCTCTCTCTCTCTCTCTCTCTCTCTCTCTCTCTCTCTCTCTCTCTCTCTCTCTCCCTATCTGTTTTTCTATAAACACATTTAGGACAGAACACTTTCCTAATTTAATTGTTTTCACCTACAATTCTATGTAACTCACATTCCTTATCATCAAGAATGCCATTCATGTGGTTTTTAAAGCCAGATCTAGAACCATCTTATATTTCTCTTTATCCTTCACTCACATCAATAAACCAAAGAGATATTCAAGGTTTGCTCATTTTCTCTAAAAAATATGATTGTTATGTATACTTCACCCTCCTATGCTTCCTGCTATTACCTTATTTCAAGTACTCATCATTGATTAATTAGATCCAAAACTAACCTCTTACCTAATGTTCTGCTCAGTCTTTGTGACTTGGTCTTCTGAAATAGTGCCAGAATAATCTTTCATTCTGATACAAACTGAGACTCAAATTCCAACAACATTAATTACTCACTCTGTGATCTATAAAAGTCACTTATTTCCTCTTGATCTTTTCTCACTTGCAGGTGGAAATACTAATATCTACGAGAATTATTGAAAAACACATTCCTGCACTTCCACAGCCACAAGGAAATTAGAGATCATTTCATTTACCTCCTCAATCTATGGGTATGGGAAAAGTAAAATACCCTTTGATTGCTCAAGGTATGAGCAATTACCGAATGATTTAATGTATAAATGAAATTAAACTGGAAATCTCCTGGCTCTCAGTCCAGTGTTCTCTCAGTCCACCTACAGATGTATAAGTGGTATCAAACATATTGTATCATAATGTGAAAACTAAACTGAACATATATTATCAATATCCCATAATTAAATATTATAGATATTGATTATTGACAACATCCACATAAAAATTGCTTTAATTACTTACACTAAGCTGACAAATATATCTTTGTCCATTACCTTTTGTTCTATTGTTATGTTTAGCTATTGCCCAATGGTCTCCAGAATTTTACAGATAGCTTTTGCCCAGTGGACCCATAGAAACTGGACAAGGATTTCTGCCTAATGAGTAGAGCATGCCTGAGGCACACAGAGAGAGGATCTAGGGCTACATGACTCTGCCACTGGCTGTTTTGGGGTAAGACACACTTTCTCCTTATGTTCTCAAGGCTAAAACAAACAAGGCCATTGGAAAACAGAAAGCATTCAGAGTTTATTATATTCTATCTACTAGGGTTAATCAACATGGAAACAAACCTTTACTGTATTTACAAACAATAAGCAAACACATCACCAACAACAACTATTATTGATTCATAAAAAATGCAGACACAATAAATAATTTGCCTGGAGTTTTTACTGAATCTCTAGCTTTTGAGTCATTGTATTTGTTGAAACTAAGGTTCTCTCCTTTCCTAATACACATGAATTTATTGTATTACTTTAAGCCAAAGCTGTCATAACACACTGCTTATCTCCACAGACTTGAAGTGGGAAACCTATCTTGAAAGACCACAAAGATTAGGAAAATGTCAAAATTCCTGTGTTTCCTCCTTTTCATCACGGTCATCACCAACATCAGTATCATCAGCATCATCGCAATCATTATTGCCTTCATCATACCATGCATACTATTTATTGAATACTTAATATGTGCTTGACTCTGAACAAGTACTTTATTTACATTCAGAGAAATAACATTTTAACATAGTATACATATCTCCACTTTACAAATTCTAAAAAGAAACTAAAATATGTCAGCTATCTGGCATAAGGGCTCATGGTAATTTTAAAGAATTTCAAATTCTTAAATGCTAAATTTAAGTGTCTCTCCCTCTTCTTATTCCTGTATCCAAATATTTATGTTTGGCTATTTTATTAAAAAAATATCAGACTACTTTAAGAGGGCATTCATCTTAAGAAAGTAACTTTAATAATACTTGAAGAAATATGCATATTACAGGAGAAATGAAATTTTAAAGCATATAAACATAAGGCTAAGAAAATATAGCACATTCTTCAATCACTGTGAAAATTTCTTAGTAATATGAATATATGTTGTGATGAATGGAAATTGAAAAATATTTGTGTCTATGCTTAAAAGTTAGCCATTGAAATGATATTGGATATGTTATATATATATATATATATATATATATATATATATATATATATATATATATATATCCTTTTTCAGAGGAAAAAGGAATAATGATATTCAGGGAGCATATTTTGACTGCTCCCTCTTTTCTTTAAAAGTTTTTTTAGGGCTAGTGTTGTAGCTGAGTGGTAGAGTGCTTGCTTAGTATGTGTGAGGCACTGGGTTCAATCCTCACCCCACATGCAAATATTTTTTTTAAAAAAAGATATTGTGTCCACCTACAGCTAAAAAAAATTAAAACAAATCTTAATGCTATTATAATGTCATTTTCCCAAAAAATACTTAAAAATTTAACTCTTGATCAGATAGATATTCAGACTATAAAAGGATAAATATATATTAAAGAATTTCCAAGGAAAAGTAACTGTTATGAAGGAGACATCTTCTCAGTGACTCATGATTTTTAAAAGTTCAAAAAAATTGTTTAACCTTAGTTTATGTTAAGGTTATTATTTTTTTCTAGTGTCTCTTCATTTTTAAGAAATATTGATGAAGAAAACTCCTCACCATACTTCAAAAAGTTATTGTTTTCAAGGCAACTTCAAAGTGTATAGTAGCACTGGAGCACCTGAAATATTATTCTACATTTCTAATTTTTATAAATTAAGTAAGATTATTGCACAAGTGTTTGTTAGTTGACCTAGGAAAGTAAATAATTGGATTGAGTAAATGGTACTTCTTATAAAATGCAAATACATAGATTTGATGTCTATAAATTTAGATATTGCATCATTTGCTGAGAGCTTCTACCAGTAAGAGATTTTTCAGTTATTTACAAATGACACAACTCTCCAAACACCATTCTAATTACCTACATATATGTTTAGGCTGAATTATTTTTGTATGAACTCCAAGTAAATTTGACTTCTTAAAGAGGAAATTTGAGTGAATTATTGTGTATGGCTGTACCAACATGGATTCTGAGATGTAAAGATCTTTTGAGAACCCTGCTGACCAACAATGGACCTAAGATGGAAGACTCCCAATTAATCATCTAGGAAGGTACTGGAATATTTGTCATTAATTTTCCTTTGGGGGACAAACCTGTCTTACTACTGATTACAATCACAAAAAAAATTATTGACCCTAATCTGAAGCATCAAATATTATTCAAACTTCTCATCTCTTAATACGACTTTTAAAAGAATATTAGGTAAACAATGTCAATATTAAAAATAATATTTGAACATCTTTATTTTTATGTATTCAAAATTGTATCACATAGGTTTTTTTCAAGTATTTTTACAGCCAGTTTATTGACATATACTTCAAATTTCACAAAATCCATCCTTTCAAAGTGCATAGTTCATTGTTTTTGAAATAAAATATACCTGTGTTGGTTTGTATACCTATTAACACTTTCTTTTAGAAACTCTTCCTCAGTTTGAAGCTCTAACCATTGGCAATCACTCCCCATTCTTTCTAATTATTGGGCCTTGGAAACCACTGATGCACTACTATGAATTTGACTATTCTGGATTTTTTAAATAATGAAATCATTCAATATATAGACTTTTCTTTCTTTCTTTCTTTCTTTCTTTCTTTTTTTTTTTTTGACACGGGTGGCACTGGGGATTGAACAGAACACAGGGGCACTCGAATACTAAGTCTCATCATCCCCAGCCCTATTTTGTATTTTATTTAGACACAGGGTCTCACTGAGTTGCTTAATGCCTTGGTTTTGCTGAGGCTGGCTTTGAATACACAATCCTCCTGCCTCAGCCTCCCAAGCTGCTGGGATTACAGGTGTGCATCACCACACCTGGCAGTAGCCTTTTCCTGACTCTTTTACTGTTTTGAAGTTCTACCCGTGTAGTAATACCTATCACTGCCTCTATTCTTATTAATCGCTTAATGACATTTTGAATATGTACTACATTTTCTTTATTCATATGCGGATTAAGGGAAATTTGATTTGTTTCTGTTCTTGGACTATTATGTATTATGCCACTACATTAAATTACAGAGATTTTTGTGAATATAGTTTTTTAAATTTTCTTGAGTGCACACATAGGAATTTATTGCCATCATCATACCATGTGTATGATGTTCAAGCTCATGTGGTTTTGAAAGCCAGATCTA
Source organism: Callospermophilus lateralis (assembly GCF_048772815.1). Lineage (NCBI taxonomy): Eukaryota > Metazoa > Chordata > Mammalia > Rodentia > Sciuridae > Callospermophilus > Callospermophilus lateralis. The sequence goes on from NW_027511893.1 coordinate 82,146, forward strand.
GAACCATCTTAGATTTCTCCTTATCCTTCACTCACATCCATAAACCAAAAAGATATTCAAGTTTTGCTTATTTTCTCTCACAAATATGATTGTTATGAACACTTCAAAGTACATGTCAATCAACTGGCTGTAAAAATCCTTGCTATGTCATATAGTAATTCCATATTTGAGTTTTGGGGGAACTGCCAAATAGTTTCCTAAAGTTAGTGTTTCACTTCATACCGCTTCCAGCAATGTATAAAGACTTTTCCACATATTCTTCAACACCTGTTTTGTCTTGTATTTTTTATGTTAGCCACTCCAGTGGATGTGAAGCAATATAACTTCGCTATATTTGGTTTGCATTTCCCTAATGACTAATTCGGTTGAGCGTTTTCCATATGTTTATTGGCTATTTATTTGTGTATTTTCTTTAAAGAACTGACCCATTCAAATCATTTTTACATTTTCATTTCTGCTTTTTTAACATAGAATTTTAGGATTTCAAAAAATATTTTAGATACAAAAACATTATACCTAATAATATTAGCAAATATTTGCTCATAGTTTGCAGATGGTCTTTTCACTTTTTTCATGGTAAACTTTCCAGTACTAAATGTCATTTTGATGAAATCCAGTTTGTTCTTGTTTTTTCTTTAGTCACTTAAGCATTTAGTGACAAATTAAGAAATCACTGTCTGATCTAAGGTCATGTCTCTTTGCTCATAATATTTTTCATAAAGGACTTTGTAAGTTTTAGTTTTCACATTTAGGCTAATGATCAATTTTTATATTTTTTGTGTAGGGAGTGAGATAGAAGTTCAACTTCATTCTTTGCATACAGAAATCCAGCTTTTCCAGTAGCATGTTGAAGATATTATTTTTAAACTCATTGGATCATGTTGATGTCCTTGTTAAAAGTAAATTAAACATGAAAATAAGGACTTATTTTTAACAATTCTATTTCATGGATCTATATTTCTATTCTTATTTAAAAACCACTTTGCTTTCAGTACTAAAGTTTTTAGTAAGATTTGAAATCGGTATAAGTTCTCCAACTATCTTATTTTACAGGATTGTTTTGGCTATTCTGTGTCCCTTCCATTTATACATGAAAAAAAGTAGTTAATTGGTACAAAAAAAGTGACACCTGCATTTTTGACAAGGATTGAATTAAATATATGTATTATTTCATGGAGTGCTGCCATCTTAACAGTATCAGTATGATTTGGCTCTGAAATGCCACCCCCGCCAAAAAAAAAAAAAAAAAAAAAAAAAAAAAAAAAAAAAACAAAGCATATACTTGAGATTCTATTGACAGTCTAAAATGCTATGGGAATATTGGAGAAGAGATCTTTACCATGTGGAACCTAATGGAAGGTATTTAGTTCACTGGGGACATGCCCCTGAAGGGGAAATAAAAACTGAAGCACCTTTCTGTCTCTATTTGTTTCTGGCTTCCATGATTGACCAGGCTTCCTCAGCCACATGCCCCCACTTTGATGTATTGTGCCAACACAGGCCTTTTAAGTTACAGGGTCAAACAATGATGGATTGAAATCTCTGAAACCATGAGCCAAAAAAAATTCTCTATTAAATTAATTGTCTCTAGTACTTTGTTGCAGTAATATAAAACTGACAAAAAAAATATTAAATATTCTGATTTTGAACACAGGTTGTCTTCCCAATTATTTAGATATTCTTTAATTTCTTTCAACAGTGATATGTAGTTTTTAGGATATGAATCTTGATATTTTATTTAAAATTTACTTCTATTATATGATAGAATATCATACAATAATATATATTAGTTCTATATGCTGCACACTCTACTAGATAGTTTATTAAGTCAAATAATTTTTTTTGTGAACTGATAGGACTTTCTGTGCATAAGATTATGACACCTACAGAAATAGTTTTACTTTCTCCTTTCTACTCTGTTTTTCTTTCATTCTTCCCCCAACCTTCCCATGCCTTATTCTCTGGCTGGAGACTCCACTATAATGTTAATAAGAATGTGTTGTTAATTTTATTGGGAGGATGTGCCTGATATATAGGATAGATTAAATCTTTTTTCTGATTTCAAAATTTTGCTTTTTAGATTGTGGTTATGGTGTGATAAAGTGCACTTTTTTTTTACAGTTTATCCTAATTGGATTTTGTTTAACTTATTGTATAGGAGATTAATTTTTCTCATAAAATTTAACATATTTATCAGTCATCATTTCTTCCTACACTTTTCTTTCCCTTCTGGGTCTGGAACTTGTCTTATGGGTATATTGGTTTGCTTAGCAGTATCTACAGGTATCTTAGACTCTGCTCATTTTTCATTTTTATCTTCTTCTCTTTATTAAAATAGATGGTCTCCATTGAACCATATTCATGTTTGAAGATTTCTTCTTACTATTGTATAAATTTGTTATTGATTCTTTTATCTAATTAATTTCAATTATTGTAACTTTAAACAGCAAAATTTCTCTACATTTATAAGTAAATATAAATATAATCTATGAGTTATAATATCCTTTCTTTATTGATATTCTTTATGTGTTGAGGTATCATTCCATATAATTCTTTTATTTGTTGTCCTATGAAGCCACTGAAGTATGCTTGGTATATTAACATTCAAATGACAGTGAGGCAGACACTTCCCTAGATGCTCTATGCATATATATGATGGTGTGTGCCTACAACACAGCAGAGTATGTGCATATTAGCCTGTGACTTTCACTGCCACAGTGCACAGCCTCAAGTCAGTAAGGATGAGAGTATAGGATCTTCCCAGGTCTTTCTTATAAATCTCCAGAAAAAGTTCTAGCTTTTCTTTTTAGGTTTTTCTTTTTATTTTCCCTAATTGCTATCACTACCTCAGAGAGTCTTGATGTTAAAAAATTTTAGCTTTTGGTTTTGACAGATGTCTTAGGGAAAGAAATCTTTGGCAATGAGTGAGCACTCAATCAGGTCAAAGAAAGCCAACCCCTGAGTGGGGCTTTCAGGAAACTGCCAGACAGGTCTAACAATGATGGTTTTCTGGAAAGAGGACTTTTTGTAGACATCTGCATGGGAAACGTTAAAATGAAAAATCCTTTACTCATACCAAAAAGGACATTTTATACTCAAAACAATATTTGAAAATTCTCAAAAATAAAGCTGATTATCTTTTAATTTTGGAATTGGGAAGGCTTTTAAAATAAAAAACAAAATGACTTATGTGTGAATTATTGGAAAACACATTTCTGATAATAAAATCAATTTTTTTCCATTAAAGACACGCACAAAAGAATAAAAAGATGTTATAAGTCATAAGTATGTATTTCAATATATAAAATTGGCAAAGGATTGGCATAAGAATACAAGTCAGAATTGATAAGCTAACATAGTATTCAAGGGTGAGTGAATATAAAGTGAAAAACATAAATCACTAGATATTATATACAGAAAAAATGTCTTTATAGAATGCTAAAAACAACTTAAAAAACAACTAAAATCAAAACATAGATGAAACTACAGAAAAGAAAGTGGGTGGAAATGGTGTTGGAATGCATAAGGAATTCTTCCCAAGGTGTCCGAGAAAGGACAGGATAGGTACCACCAAGACAGGCATGAGTCCCTCTCAAGTGCAGACTTGTGTGGGGTAAACTTGTGAGTGAATCTCTGCTCATTATATGACTACACAATGGACAATGACCAAACTGTGTCCTTGATCAAGGATTAGGATCAATCTAATGATTTGCTGCTGAGACCATAAGAACATTGGGGAAAATAAAATAAAAAATAATAAAGCATTATATATTCCGGTTACAATTTAAGGGTGATCACAGCAACAATAGAAACATAATGGTTGAATTCCAAAATAATAATAATAATAATGAGAAAAATTATGACTATTTCAAAGAAAAAATGAAGAGAAAGGAGAATAAAAGCAAAGTAAAATCTATTTTTTTTGTGTGTGGGGTGAGGGTTCTGGGGATTAAACTCAGGCACTCAACCACTGAGCCATATCCCCAGCCTATTTTGTATTTTATTTAGAGACAGGGTCTCACTGAGTTGCTTAGTGCCTTGCTTTTGCTGAGGCTGGCTTTAAACTCCCAATCCTGCTGCCTCAGCCTCCAGAGCCGCTGGGATTACAGGCATGTGCCACATAGCCCAAGGCAAAGTAAAATCTTGATCTTACATGTTTTATCATGTAAGACAGTAAAACTTATCCAAATGTTAAATAACCAAAATATTAATGTGTTATACTCACTTATTAAAGAATAAAGATTATATAACATCTTTTACCACATGTAACTTGGACAAAAATACTAATAATGAAAATAGAGGGAAGAGTCATTCTAGAAAATACTAACTAGAAAATATTCACAGCAGTGATAATATCAGTCAAAACAGAAATCAAGGTGAAAAGCCTTAATTGAAAAAATAGTACATTTTTATAGGGGGATAAAGACCAGCCCATTAGAATATAAAGCAAGGGAGTAACTGCATATAATTTACGACATAAATTCTGAATATTTGAAAGAATTTAGCATAAATAAAAAGCTGATGTCTAAAATGTAGCTACTTACGTATTGATTGATGAAAAACATTACAAATGATAAACATGGAAGATGAGAAAAACTAGCTTTAAATGATAAGCTCATGTTGAAGCACCTTTCTATTTACATAGAATAAATGTTTTGTTTCATACACACCCAGATATTTACAAAATCTACCAGGCCATTTTCTTAATGAAGTATTTGCTCATTTAACTCAGCCAGATAAAAAATGCTGTTTCTAGGAATATATATTTAGGACTCAAAGGCAAAAAAAAAAAAAAAAAAAAAAAAAAAAAAAAAAAAAAAAAAAAAACCTTAAAAATGTATTAACCAAATAAGAAATTACAAAATATTCATATATAAAAAATGTAATATGAGCAAAAACTATCAATATTGGTGCATTTTGGTAAATAAAAGTGAGTCACTGAAAGTCGTTTTTAAACACTAGTACAGAAATCAGTAAGAATATAATTAAATAAATTAATCATTCAACTCAGAAAACTATCCATTATGAAACAAAAGAAAGGAAACTAATAAACACATGTAAACGCTGAAAAATAGAAAACAAAATATTCAGATGATCAATAGTAACAGCAACAATCCAAGGATTTTGTTTGTTTACTTGCTTTTAGTATCAGGGATTAAACCTAGAGGCACTTCACCACTGAATTACATTTCCAGTCCTTTTTACTTTTTATTTTGAGACAGTGTTTTGCTAAGTTGCCAAGGCTGTCCTTAAACCTTCAATCCTTCTTCCTCAGACTCCCAAGTCACTGATCATAGGCCTATGTTCCTGCTTCCCACTTACAAATTGGTTCTTTGAAAAGACTTCACAAGAAAAAAGATCTTTGTAAATTTAAAAATGTTAGATGCCAAGTAGGCATAATTCAAAATTAGTAAATATCTTGAGTATCTAAGAAGTGTAACTTAATGATTAACTTAATCATTCAAGAAAAAAAACACAAAGTATCAAATGTTGATACAAATAAAAATAGGAAATCTGAACATACTACTACTAATAATAAAATACTCACTTTAGGGCTGGGGTTATGGCTCAGCGATAGAGCATGTGCTAGCAGATTCGAGGCCCTGGGTTTGATCCTTAGCACCACATATAAATAAATAAAATTAAGGTATTGTGTCCAACTACAATTAAATAAATAAATAAATATTAAAAAATACTTACTTTATTATTCCGATACGTTGTAATTGAACAAAGAGGATAAAAGAAAAGGTTATAGATTAACCTTCTTTAATGTACATCAATGCACAAATTATAAATGAAATAAAATTAGCAAATTAAATGCAGGATAGGTTTGGGAGTGAGGAGTAAAGAGAAAGACAATTGGGATAAAGAAGAGAGAGAAGAGGTGGAGAGGGGAGAGAGAAAGAGATTAAGGCATAATTCATTTTGGACAAGAAAAGCTTATCTCAGAATATAAGAATGATTGTTAATTAGAAAAAAACTGACTTTCCCACAATATTAAAAGAGAACTATATAACCACAAAAATAGTTGCAGAAAATATTTGATAAATTTAATGCTGTCATATTGAGAATTTTAGCAAATTAGGCATAGAATCTTCCATAACCGGATAATGTACACTATATAAAGAAAAAATAAAATTGTTCTTATTTTTGCATGATTTTTTAAAAAAAATAGAACCTAAACATTTTTACAACTATTTTTTTTTAGATTCACTATAGTATATTCATATATATATATACATTGAAAAGTTAATTCAGATTCATTCCACTGTTTTTCTCTTATCTTGTCCTTCCTCCTTCCTCTCCAATTCCCTTCTTCTACTCCCCTGACCTTTCTTTTATTTTAATGGACTCCCCCAACCACATTTCTTCCCCATTCCCTTATTTACACTAGCTTCTGTATATCAGAGAAACCTTTGGCTTTCTGGGTCTGACTTATGTCACTTATCATTACCATCCATTTACCAGCCAGTGACATAGGACTATTTTGTTTTAATTATGAGAAAACTCATGTTTTTATAACTGATTTTGGATACAAGATACAGCCTCAAAAATAGAGTATTCCTACACACCAATCAATGTCCTTTACAAAATAATGATAAGAACTGTATGGTTCCCACGAAAATATCTAAGTAATGTTTAACAAATTATTCATATAAAATGCAAATATTGCTATGGACCCAAATATCATAAGAGGAAATATAATCTATAGTTTCTTTGAGGGGAAGACAGCATAGAAGGCTTAATTTTCCACAAATTTTAGTCTGCAGATTCAACAAAATATAAGTTGAATCATATGTCATTGCCAACAGTTAGCCATTTGGGTTGTAAAAATAAATTGAGAATTTGGTAAAATTATTATAAAATTCGTATGAAATATTTATACAACAAATATAATATTATTTTAACAGATGATAAAGGAAAAATGAAGTGAAGGAAGGGAGGGAGAGAAGAAAGGGGAGGAAGAGAGCAGAAGAGAGGAGGAAAAAAGAGGAGAGGAAAAGAAAAGACAATCATTCTTTTGATTTTCTTTTTACCTAATAAAAACCAAATAGACAAATTATTAATAGAACAGGATAATAAAATTGATTTAATCACAATTTGAAAAGCTTGCTTGATAAAAGGAACAATAAAACTTATAGGAAATCTGAAGATTGGCAAATATATTTGCAGTTCACAAAAAGGAAAAAAAAACAACACAATGATTTTCCACATTCATAATTCTGGGAAAATTTAAAAATAATAAAAATACCAGATCTGGACAAAGAGTAAAGTATAGCAGTACAAACCTTTTAACCCTAATCTAGTCAGTGTTGAGTAAAAAGTGAAGTATGCATGGTGTATGGCCTGTCAGACCCTGTCAAGAACCTCTGAACAATCCCAAAGAAACACACTGGAGTTTCATGGAAGTATTCCTTGCAACATATAAGATTTCAAAACAATTGTAATGGCTTTGAAGAAATAGATAAATGGAATTAAATATGTTAATACAAAGAAATAGTATCCTTATAAGTAATAAATCTAGACATAACTTTCAGTTTCAAAAATTAATATTGAGTAGGAAAATGTAAACTCTGAGGAGTATATGCAAAATAGCTACATTCAGTCATATATAAAAATCAAAAAGTCATGGGAAAATAAAAATGAATGCAACAATAGTTTTAAAGGGACTGGGGGATATACCCGATATCTAGGTTGGTAGTCAATTCAGAGAAAGGTAAGAATTTAACTTTATAATATATACCAAAAAAAAATTGAAGCAAAATATTCAAACAAATACTGTCAATTCCAGATTTTGGTTATTATAAAGTCTGTATTTTTAGTTTGCTATATAGTTCCATTTACCTCTATTTAACTATTTTTTTCAAATTAGAAAAAGTTTAAATTAAAAAACGTGTGTGTGTGTATGTATGTGTATATATATATATATATATATATATATATATATATATATATATATATATATATATATATATCATCCTGTGCTATAATTTCTATTCCTTGTTTTGCTGTTGTTAGTTTTGCTGTTGTTTGTCTGGTGGTTTGCCTTCGTTGTTTGTTTTCCTGACAAGGAATAGTCGAGTATGAATGCAGGGGTCAATAGCACATCAGCTCACCTCCTAAACCTTGAGGGATGTGAATAGATTGTTTTTTAAGTTCTTCCTAAAAATATGATTCTATGAAATCCTGCAAGAAGCAGCATATTTCTTTCACTACAAGGAGAGCCTCTCTCAAACAATTAATAATAGGTTCTTTCCTCTTGGTGAGCTTCATTATTTTTATTTTCTTCATATAATACCTGACCTGCTGGTGTATGCCAAATACTGCTGTGAAAATGAAAAGACTATTCTAAGTGCTTAACATCCTTATAGGATTCATGGATGTGGAGGTGCCTGAATATTATCAGAATTGCATTGGAATAAATAATCTTCACCTTGACCATCTTTAGAAAGCAGAATTGGTTTGTCAGCACTCTAGGCAAGTATTTGAGTAAAGGAAACTTTAAAGATAAAGTTGAGAAATGACTCAGTTCACACACACACACACACACATACACCAAATAGAAACAAATGAAACCCAAATTAACTCCTTATTCAAGGCCTGTGGGAACTGAAAGAATCATTTTCAGGTACAAAAAGCTTATGACTTAAAATAATTGGATGAATTAAAAGGTTCTTGTGAAGAAGAATCCCAGGAGGAAATGAATGACCCAGGGTTATAATTCTTTCTTCTTGAGAGATAGTGTTACATGGTGCTCAAGAGAGCAGATTTTCACAGCAAAAGAGCATGAATGAGACATTGGAGGATGAAAAGTATTCTGTATCTTGACACAGGTGTAAATTTCATGGCTGGTTGCCATATAATGATTTGATAAATTATGCAGTTATGTTCTATGAACCAACCCATATTAATCTTGAAATATATATGCACATCTATATGTTTACATTTATTGGTATACACTTATACAACTATGCATGCATATTTATGCATTGATAATAAAAATTTTCAAAGCATGTTTCATTCACAGATTGTCACATGTTAGGAAAGAAAATGGATAATATCAAATTTGATGAAGTGACAATATAAGGTGAAGAGCCACACGCTGCTGGCTGGAATATTAATTGGTAAAAATCAATTTGGGGAAACTGGAATTATTTTAACAAAATCAAAATTGTATGTAAAGTTTCATCTAGCAATTTCTCCCAGATTCTTGCTATACTTGTGTACCTTCCTATTATGCAGTTCATCTCTCAGTGTCAAAATTAAACTGCCCTTCACATCACTGGATTTTAGTTACCTGATACTGGGGTGAAGGTAAAATAAGCAGGGAATGGTTAAATACAATATTATTCAAGCCTCATCCTTTAGCAGCTGTAAATGCTTCATTGTAATGTAACAGCTGATTTTCTTGCATTCATCTTCTACCACACTCTTACTGTGAACCAAGGATCAGATGTATTTAACAGTCATAACTTCCATCCCTACAGTATATATAGTACATAGTAAATTCTCACTAAATTCTGCATAAGGTTGTGAAAAACATGTTAAATGAACATGGGCACAGTGTGTTTTTACCTCATTGTGGCCTCCAAGGGGCAGTTCCTCAGAAAAATTGAGCAAGTGGTTATGGGGATAGAAGAAGAAGTGTGTCAGCCCTGGCCAAGTGGTGGATCTCAGGGATTTGTTAGTAACCTTGTGTAGTTTCAGAGAGAGAAAAGGCCTTAGCATGGGCATCTCTGAGTGGTTCTGGAACAGACAGGAATAGAGTCTTAATAACCTCAGACTGGCACATTCTATGAGCTCTTGGAGATGCCCAGATGCAGTAGCAAGGGTGTGGGTGTGGAATCTGAATAGGCAAAAAATATGAGACCAAGGAAGAAAGGGATCATTTAAGTACACATATTTGAATTTGTAATGGAATTGCATGTATGAATAGGTAATTTTATTCAATTAACTAATTCTATTTTATAATAAACTCACTGAAATATTATAGAGACATGTTGATATTGTTTAGCATAATACACTGAAAAGAGCTTAAGTTTTTTTAAATAAAGCCAATAAATTAATCATGCAATATTATTTATTATAATATTTTCACTTCCATGAAAAAATTTGAAATAGCATCATGTCTTGTATGTTAAATGGCTTCAGATGGCCCAGATATGTAAGTTTTGTAATTCTGTAATTTTTTCACATTTCTCCCCTACATTTATGTTTTCTTGTTGTTTGACCACTACTTGCTCCCTCTTCCATCTTTGGGACCATGCCTCAAACATCTCTTTTGTTCTTGTTTTCCCCTTTGACTCCACATCTAATTATATTACTTGATCTTTCTAATTGACTGTGCACTGTGAAATAAAATATATTAGATATTTGTTACAAAAATAAAAGGTGAACAAGTGGTAAAATGAATCTATTTTCAGTAAACAATAGTACAAAAAGCATATGACAACATGTTACACATCACAAATCATCAGGGAAATGCAAATCAAAATCATAATGATATAACCTCACATCTGTTAGAAGGTCTATTAACAAAAAGACAAAAATAATAAGTGTTGGTGAGGTCATACAAAAAAGGGAAAACTTTCACACAGTTAGCTGGAATGTAATTGATACAGCCACTGTGGAAAACAGTATTAAGGTTCCTCAACATATTAAAAGTAGACCTAGAGGTGTGACCCAGAAATCCCCTTCTGAAAATACACTCCACAGAAAATAAAATCAGCACCTTGTGGTGATATCTCCACTTCCATGTTCATTACAGCATTTGTCACAATACACAAGATACAGAAACAACCTGAGTGTCTGTTAACTGATGAATGGATAAAGAAACTGTGGAACTTATTCACAGTTTAACACTGTTAACCCCTAAAAAGAATAAGATCTAGTCATTTGATACAATACAGATAAGTCTGGAGAACATTACACTAAATAAAATAATTCAGACCCAACAAGGAAAATATTGCATAATATCATTTATGGTGGAATTCAAACCAAAAGTTGACCATATAAGAACAATAGTCAGAAAGTAGTCACTTGAGGTGAGATGAAGTGGGGAAGAAAATAAAAAGATGAAAGATACAAATGTACAGTTATATAAAGTGAGTAAGTCCAGAGGTAGAATTTATAGCATAAGGAATACAGTTAATAATACTGTATTGCATACTGAAAATTCGCTAATAGATTTCAGATTCTCAAACCACACTGATCAAAAGGTAGTATGTGAGAAGATGGATATGTTAATTCTCTTGACTGTAGTAATAATTTCATTATGAATATGGATATTATGTATCATGCTGTACATTATAAATATATACAATATAAAAATCACAATAAAAACAAGAGCCTAAATTTATCAAGCATATATTAAGTCTCAGATACTGTTCAAAGTTCTTCACATGTATAATCTAATTTAATCTTCACAATAACACTTTGAGGCAGTATTTCATTCTCATTCTTCAAATAATGAAATTGAAGCACCTAGAATTGAAGTTACTTGGCCGACATTACACATTTGGTTAAGTGTTAGCCTGCCTTTCAAACCTGAATGGTGCCTGCACAACTTTATTTCCTTTGATAAATAAAACATGAAGGGGTCAGGGGATTAGCAAGGATGGTGGAATTTGACAGACATCATTATCAAAAATACATGTATGAAGACACGCATTGGTTTCAACATACAACAATATATACAACCAGAGATATGAAAAATTGTGCTGTATATGTGTAATAAAAATTGTAATGCATTCTGCTGTCATTTATTTTTTTAATTAGTTAAAAATAAATAAAACATGGGCACTTAATATGGCTTCTCCTGGTTTTACTAATTATGATGATTATGTTTTAGAATTTAAAAAAGTATACTCTGATAAATTGGCATTTATGAACCTTTTATTAGGAAAATATATAACTATAATATAAAATTTCAAAGACATAATCAATTTATACCTCTATGAAAAGAGAGATTACTAAGCTAAAACAACCCAGATCTTCAGCCTAAAATAGACAGATATCATATTATACTCAGGGATTCAACACTACATTGTTGAGATTACACCATGCCTGTCATGGTTTGTCTTTTCCTCAAGGTCGGGCAGGATGCCTGGCTGGTGGAGCAAGGATAGAGCTGACTGGTGTAGTCAGGCTTCACTGTGGGTTTCCATTAAAAAGGGGATTCCATTGCTATCTTATCCCATGCTGTACTCAGTGTTCTTTTGAGATAAAAAGTCTCCTGGACATTTTAATACTAGATGATGCTGGAGCCTGCAGAAATGATGGTTGCTGCTCCATCATGCTACTACACCAAGACTGATTTTAAAATCAACCTTGATTCAAGAAATACTATTTCTCCTCTGTATATCCAGTAACACATCTGACTTATCATTAATATCAGAAGTGAGAGCTCAAAAACTGTAGTTATCAAACAGTAAGCATGAACAAAAGATTTTCAAGCTTTGTGTAAACAGTTGGTTTGAAAAGACAGCAAGAGTATTGCAAGTGTTCGGTTTCTTAGGATACTAAAGATTCAATTATGTACTATAAACACTTGAGAATAATTCATTTTCTTGGAAGTGGGATACAAAATGCAAGACTAATCATAATTATCTAAAAGATCCTATTTATTCTACAATTTTGCTCTGTGGCTATCTAAATAAGAATTTTAAAAATACTTGGAGTATAGAACACAAAGAAGACAATTTAATAACATTCATTGTATCTAAAGGACTCTTAATAGAAAACAGAGTTATATTAATAATTAGTTTGGCAAAATCACTTATGTTCTTTTATTCCATAATTTTATTTTAGATTTATCCTCCTACATGCTTTTGTAAAGCATGGACATTGAAAGGTATAAGAAGGTCTATAGCATTTTAAGATCTAAAAAATATTTGTTTCAGAAGTATCGTTAGCAACAGAGTGAGTTTGTCTTTCTGTTACACAAAACATACAATCTGAAATAATTCTAAGAAGACTTGAAATCCCATCAAAATTTGTAAGACTCTGGGACAATTTTATTTTAATAAGAAAAGGTTTTTAAAAGGCTTTATTTGTTAATATAGTAATAGTCACTCCCACAGAATAGCCATTTAGTAAAAATTCCTTTGAATGTATGAAACAGCTTCAATTACCCCTAGCACAACATGTCATCTGGGATTACACCTAATTTTTTTTTAAGAAAGAAGACAATAACAAGCACATAAGAGTTTGAGTCAATATTATGGGATTCTCAGATGTAATCAATAAGAGTTTGGTTATCTGTGTATCATGAGGAAAGCTAATACCTTGCAAATTTTTTAACATAAATCCAGAAACAGAGTTCACATAACTTGTGCTTCACAGGACTAGTCAGGAAATTGTCCTGTGAAGGTCAAGACTGTCACACTGACTAGATGACAGTGATTCAGAAGTACACCTCCTTCTTGTGAAATAAATGTTTCAACCATTGATCAACATAATTAGCCAATATATATTTATTTATTTATGATCATCAAGGCAACCATCTATTCAGCGCCTTCTGTTGCCTGTGTATTGTAGTTCTACAACGCATATCACTCAGGGAGCTCAACATGCATGTGGTCCTTTGTCTAACAACCTCACTAATGCCTTGATTACAAGTACATTGTGGATTGGCAAATAAGGTATATAAAAAGGGTTGGTTATTTCCCTGAAATCCTGCAACAAAACATTGAAAGATACAAGGCCTTCAACACAGCTCCATTGAGCACCACACTGTTCACATTTGCAAGTAACCATGTAGCATGCATATATAAGTGTAAATTGTCCAAAGAAGTTCAAGCCCAAATATAGATTGTTACTTAGTGTACAGATAGCAATTTTATTTAAAATGAAGTTAACATTGCTATGGGTTTAACAAAAGTGTGAGATACTTTTAAACATTATGAACACTTAGTAAAAAAATTCCTTTAGAAATGTTTTTATTTTAAAACTCCTCCTGGGGATAGGGTTGTGGCTCAGTGGTAGAGTGCTAGCCTAGCAAGCATGAGGCACTGGGTTCGATCCTCAGCACCACATAAATGTAAGATAAAGACATTGTGTCCACCTAAAACTAAAAAATAAATATATATAAAAAACTCCTCCTAAGGATATCATTAGGAATATTATAGTATAATGGAAGTCAAGTTCCTATTGAATAGAAGCTCTGAGAGTTTTCTAATTGACTCAATCTTTGTTGTTACCAAACAACACAAAAGAAGCTAAAATGCTAGAGTAGAATATTACTGCCAATTGACTGCATTTGACTTTGAAAGCAACATGGGGAAAACAAGATATATCAATAGCTCTTTGCTCCCTAATTAATATCATTTTGGCAGTTCAGCAGAATACAAAGTATAAAGAGTGTCAGTGACAACAAAGACTAGTTCGGGGTCTTGGTGTCTGTGAGAATGTATCACCGTAGCTGCACTTAGTTACCAGCGTATCACAAGGCTGCATCAGACAGGTGATAACTATCTTACTGGCTGGTTCTTCTAGAATAAAAGGAGTTCCTGCTCCTGGAGAAAACGTGTTTGGGATTCAGCTGCTTTGAAAACCATGCCATGTACTTAAAATTTTGAAACATCCTGAATTCTTCCTTCTAATTTAAGTAAATATCTCCATTAAGCTACATTATATTTCTATGGATGACATCTTAGGTATTTCCAAATATTAAGACATTCTACTTTTCTAATTTTTCTTTAATAATATCCTGCTTGCTATCTAAAGTTGTTAGAGGTGGAGTTTATGAATAGCTATCTAGGCAACCTCTCATTCAACTTCAGATTTTTCACTGGTAAAATGATTAATCCTTGATTCTACCTCTAATTTCTTTTGTCTTATATTCATTGGTTGTTTGATGTCGCTTTTTGCCCTGTCCTTTCCCTCCCAGATGTGAAAGTTTTCATTTCCATCCCTTCTCATTCTAAGAATAAATTAAAGCTATTAATAGACCACTGGTCCTTATTTTCTGTGCATTCACATAATATATGCCTTTGAACACAAAGATAGAAAAAAACTTTCTTTGCTCTTCAGCAGTCTCCTCCTTTTCATTTAGGATAACATGGCATTATTCTTCAATGTCATTTACAAATATGGATTTAACCATGCACCGTATGAGAAGCACTCTGCTGGATTCTGAGGGGATTAATGACAACAAATATAAAAAGTATGTTAAAACATAGTTCCTGCTCTCGAGGATCTTAAAACTTATTCAGAGAAATGAAAGAATAAGTATAAAATGAAAGAATAAGTACAAAATAATACAAGGGAGGCACCAAAGAGGAATAAAAAAGGAGATTAAACATTGTTGTCAGTGAAAGAATTCCAAGGACAATAAAATGATAGGACACAGTGTAGAAGGATGACAGGGAAAGAAGGATGGTTGTGTAGACTTACCTCAGACAAGGGCACCATATGTCCTTGCCCTGAATTTTGTTAGTACTACTTGATGATATTCAATGTTTTAACTCCTGGGGAATTCAATTGGTAAGAATGGGTCACCTATTATAGTTTTACTCCAAATTTATCTGCTTATTAAGCTGTTAAACTTACTGACATATTTATGGGTACTTATATAACAATCCTGGTTACATTTTTGCCAGATTTTTTGTTTTTGTTTTTGTTTTTTTGGTGGTGGTGGTCCTGTAACATGTTTAGTACTTTTATAACACAAGTTGGAGTGTTCTCAAGGTGCACTAATAGGGTGTTGTCAGTCAGTGAATCATCTTCCTTTGCAATTAGCTGCATGGTCAACATTGTGAAGGTAGCAAAAGAAGGTCTTATAGATGATAGATCCTCTGGCGTGCAAGCTAAGCATGTTAGTTTCATATCTCAGTGCTGTTTGAGATGCCAGGCCACAAGATCAGGAATTTTTGCCAACATATAAATCAAGTCATTTCTTTCTTCCATAAGAACATTCTGCTATGAAAAGAAAAAGAAAATGAAGGTCATTCAACTAAATATTGTGCTTAGTTCAATATCTGATTTAATTTTTGGCTCAAGTTCTTTATCTCACTGCATACCAGTAACTAATAGTGTGGAAATAATAGCCAGTCCATGGGGCCCAATTTGCATAGAGTGCTCAGTAGTCTTTGTGATTTACATGGATATTTAATTCTCTCTCTCTAAAATATATGTATATGCATTTGTATTTATAATGCAAGTATATATGTATGTATTATATGTACCTATATATCAACCTTGTTAATTTTGTAATTCACAATAGGATCTAATGAAAAAAATAACTGTCTCTTTTGCTTTGCATAACAGTTAATATACTCCCACATGCTCTAAAAGTAATCCATTGTTGTTTTATATGCAGCAGACTTAACAAATAGTTACCTTTTTGAACATATTATTTAATGACAGTAATTATGCTGACAGGTAGATTTGAGTTAATAAAGAGGATGCTTTAAAATTTAGCAAATAATTAACAATATTTATTTGATATTACTAGAGAGATGTTGGTCATATACACCATAGATAATTTAATAAGAGGATGTCTGCCCTGCATGTAAGGAGTTAGGTATGTAACAAAAAGTGCAAAAAAATGTTACTTGGACTCAGATTTATTTATAGGATGTATTCAGAATTCAGAAAATAAAAAATGATTGTCCATAGGCAGGAGAACTCGGAAAAGGTAAAAAAAAATTTTCTTCAAAGCAAAATATCTTGACTCTATTTATTGACCTTAGATTTTTTTTTGATAGATCTTACCTTTTTTTAAGCATGGGAACATTGTAACATCTTTAAAAACCTACCCCAGATATTCATGAACTAGTAGCTCCTCCACATGAGTGAATGAAGAGTCCTGTCTCCTGGATGCATTGTAGTGTATGTAATTTCTCTGATAATGTGGTAACTAAAGTAATTATGAGAAATCCTAACCTAATGGCATCAGAGCATCTACAAATAACACAATAATAAAGATTCAAAATCCAGCATGATATTGGAATAAATTA
Organism: Callospermophilus lateralis; assembly: GCF_048772815.1. Taxonomy (NCBI): domain Eukaryota; kingdom Metazoa; phylum Chordata; class Mammalia; order Rodentia; family Sciuridae; genus Callospermophilus; species Callospermophilus lateralis. Next base: position 99,107 of record NW_027511893.1, read on the forward strand.
ATCTCAAAATATTTTAGTCCTGTAAAAATTCTGTTTTGTATTTGTTTGTCTTCCATCTCACTGGCTTCAAGGAAATCCATCCTTATATGCTTCTTTTGGTTTTTGTGTTTGTAAGGCAGACTTAAGGTTTTATCTTGCCATGTCACTGTGTCACCATGAAGAATAATGAAGAACAATGACGGCATACCTCTTCATAAACATGGAAAGGCCCCCACTGCTGAGAAAGAATGTCATAATTTATAAAACAGCTTTTTAAACACTCTCTCTCCCTGTGAATGCTATTTTTTTTCAATTCACTTTCTGACTCCAGAAGATCTGTGTTTTTAATCTCTAATCAATTTCACCCTTCTTTCGCTGTCACTGTTGTAAAGTACAAGTAAAATTCTTCAGTATATTTTACCTCTTACTCTTTTTAAGTTTTATTTTTTTCAAAAATACTCATGACATCAGCTACCTTACTCAAAATGATTCTTTTGGGGGAAAAGTAATAAAATTCTAAGCCCATTCCAAGCTTTCAGTCTTATATCATGTTTACTTCAGGTAAACATCTCTATTTAACTGAAAAATCCAAAGCTTTATAAAAGAAGCACACTGTCTTCCACAGAAAAGTTGTTTTTAACATTTTAGTTTTTAAAGGAAACTTTTAGTATTTTAGAAATTGAGCTTTAAAATAGAAGCAGAACACAATAAAAAATTTAGTCCCATGAATTTGAAATGCCATATCCTAATAGATAACACCAGGGTCCTAAGTACATTACTAGAGATTTGCTCTCCAATAAAGAAAAGAAATTCTATTTATGTTATAAAACTAATTTGTTCCTAAATTGCTTTAAAATGCTTTATAAATTGTGTCCTCTGATCAGATATATCTTTTTTAAAAAAATTAAAGCATTTATTTGCAGAATAAAATAGACACTAGTATTGCTGCATATATATACGTGACTATATAACCAATGTGATTCTGCAACCTGTACACTCAGAAAAATGAGAAATTATACTCCATTTGATTCAAATGTATGATATATCAAGATCATTGTACTGTCATGTGTAACTAATAAAAATAAATAAATAAATAAATAAATTTGAGCATTTAAATATTCATAGTATTTGGGTTCACTTTGACAAAGAAATACATGTAAGGAATTTGATTTTAATCTCCATTCTACCAGTTTCCCTTCTTTCCTGTATTTTGTATATCCTCTTCTCTATTAATCTTTCTTTCACTCCTTTATTTATTTATCTATGTTTGATTAGTGCTTTCTGTATATTCATAAAGGTGAAATGTATGATACACTTATATAAGTATGCATACTATGATATTGTTAAATACATTCCATATGTCTACCCCTTTCCCTTCTTTCTTCACTTGCTATGCTCTCCTTGTTCTGTTACACTGATCTACTCTTTATTTTTATAATATTCTATACCTCTTTTTCCTTATTTTGCTCTGGCATCCACGTATGAGAGAAAACATTTGACACCTGATTTTCTGAGATTGGTTTATTTTCTTAGCATGCTTTTTGTCATTTCCATCCATTTATCAGTAAATGCCATTTTTAAAAAATTCCTATTTATAGCTGAGTAAAAAGTTCCTTGTATATACACCATATTTTTTGATCCATTCATCTGTTTATGGGCATCTGAGTTGGTACCATAACTTGGTTATTGTGAATTGTGCTTCTATAAACATTAATGTGCCTGCATTACTATAGTGGTTTTAGTTCTTTTGGATAAAAACTGAAGAATGGGATAGTTGGGTCATGTGGTGGATCCATTCCTACTTTTTTGAGGGGCCTTTTCCATAATGGTTGCACTAGTTTGTTGTCCTACCAGCAATATATGAGTGTACATTTCTTCCCACATCTTTGCCAACATTTATTATTGCTTGTGTTTTTGATAGTTGCCATTCTGACTGGGGTTAGATAAAATCTTAGAGTAGTTTTGATTTGCTTTTCCCTGATTGCTAGAGATATTGAACACTTTTTTTCATATATTTGTTAGCCATTTGAATTTTTTATTTTTCAAAATTATTTTTATAGGTGTATATGAACATCAAGCCTTTGTTTTATTTTATTTTTTTAATTTTTATCTGGTGCTAAGGATTGAATCCAGTGCCTCAAACATGCTAGGCAGACACTCTGCCATTGAGCTACAGCCTCAACCCACATTTGTATTTTTTCTTTTGAGAAATTTGTTTAATTATTTGCCCGTTGAGTTATTTGATTTTTTGGCATTGAGTTTTTTAAATATATTCTGGATATTAATTCTGTTAGAGGACTGACTGCCAAAGATTTTTTTTCCTATTTTTTAGGTTCTCTCTTCACTCTCTTAATTGTTTCCTTTAATGTGCAGAAGTTTATAATTTGAAGGCACACCATTGATTCTCGAGCTTTCGGGATCTTGTAGAGGAAGTCAGTGCCTGCCCCTGTATAAGGAATTATTGATCGTATGTTTTCTTCTAACAGTTGCAAAGCTTCTGATCTAGTTCCTAATCTTTAATTCATTTGATTTTTGATTTGACTTTTGTGCAGGGTGAAATTTCATTCTTTTACATATAATGCCCATTTTTGCCAGCAGATTTGTTGAAACAGTTGTCTTTTCTTCACTATACATTTTTGGCACCTTTGTCAACTGTCAGATGGCTATAAGAATTTGGGTTTGTCTTGGTGTCTTCTCTTCTGTTACATTGGTCTTCATGTCTTTTTTGATGCCAGTACCATGCTGTTTTTGTTTGTTTGTTTAACTGTAACTATTTAGTACAATTTGAGATAGGATACTATGATGCCTCCTGAATCACTTTTCTTATTTAGAATTGCTTCGCTATTCCACATCTTTTATCCTTCCCAATGAATTTGAGGACTGATTTTTCTAGTTCTCTGAAGAACATCATTGGTATTTTGATGGAGATTGCATTGAATGTGTGTATTACTTTTGGTTGTAGGTCATTTTGACAATATTAATTCTTTTTATCCAAGAACATGGGAGTTCTTTCCATTTTCAGTGTTCTTCTTCAATTAAAAAAAATAAAGGGTTATAAATAGTAAGAGAAGAGGTCAAACTATCTCTCTTTGCTGATAATACTTATCCTATTGCTGATAATAGTATTCTCAAAATTCCACCAGAAGACTTCTAGAGCTGATAAATATAATTAGCAAAGTAGCAAGATATGAGATAAATACTCATAAATCAATAGATATTCTATACTTCAACAGTGAGTCAGCTGACAAAGAAACCATCATAATAACTTCAAAAATTTAAATAAAATATCTGAAAATTAGTCTAACCAAAGAAGTAAAAGAATCTACAATGTAAACTGCACAGCACAGAAGAAAACATTGAAGAAGACCTCAAGTATATCTTGTCTTGTGAGAAAAGTATGTTAAATAAGATCAAGTTTACTCCTCATATGTTTAGCAGGTATTTTTACCAACGTTTATTAGAGTATAAGTAGTATTTTCCTAGTATAAGTGGTATATTCTAATAATTAATATTTTATTGTAGTCTTTATTCTGAAAACATTTAAATGCTTCTCTAATATTTATGTAATACTTTTTTCTTATATTCTGACAATATTCCTTATACATTTGTCAAGCAATCCATTCAAACTTCTGAACTTAAAAATGAGATTTTTTTAACCTTCTTCTTGTACTAGAACTAGACTAACAGAAAAAATAAAAGAAAATAAAGTCCTCAGAGTACTTCCACCAGATCTAAGATAAAAGTAATATATATATATTTCTAATATATATATATATATATATATATATATTAGAAAATTGTGTTTCTTTAGTACAATATTACAAAGATGATACTTGCTGTATTTATGTTTACCTAGTACTGGAAGACTAATTGTTGATACAATTGCCTGGAGCTCTCCCTCATTGACATAGTTTTAAAAGCCTTTCTCTCATATTCCATGATTTTAAAGTGCACTTATATAATCATGTATATATTATATTATATTATATTATCATTCTTTTTTATAAGCAATTGCTTTGATGTTGGGTAGATTAGTTAGTTGGTTGTTTGGTTTATGGATGAGTAATCCTAGGTAGGGTTGATAGAGCATAGACAGATTCAAGTGGTGAGAACAGGAGGTTAAGGGATACACTGGTTGTGGATAATGAGTTCTGCTTCCTTAAATGTTGAAATTTGAATATTAGAGAAGTGCCCAAGGCAAGCATGTAAAACACGTTTTATTCAAAAAATAGTAACAGACTACTCTCGGGAGGGAGAAGGGAGCCATAGCTCTTGTCCTGGTATCCCAAGAAGTGAGAGAGTCCTGCCCCTTTTATGCATTTTAGACTTTCTTTGTTCTCCTGCTCTCTTCCCTCTTATCTCTATTCTTTCTTTGAAGGAGAGAGATGCCCAGGTGGAATGGCCAAAAGGTGAGAAGCAGGTGGGCTGGAAGGGCCAAGGTGGAATGATTAAGGGAGGAAGCAAGCTCTGGAGAGACAGCCCATGGGGCATTAATTAGCAGCTCCCTATATGTTCAGGAGGTGCTTCATTAACAACTTTATGGGAGGGGCAGTATAGGCAAAAAATGGCAACACTGACTATATAAATATTAAGAATGAGTCTCCCTGCCCTATCAACCCTATCTCTTATACTCTCATACTATTGATGTCCTCTGCATTTAGCTTAATCCTATCTAATTTTTGGTAGACTTTCCCCATGTGGGGTGATACTAGCTTTCAGAGGTTCATTACTTGCACATGATTACAAGGATTTCCCCCATGCCCACCCTGAAAAAGAAATCCCTGGTTAGAATTTAAATTGCACTCTCTGGATCATGGGCATCTACCTACTTTGGAACTGTAGTAATGAGCACAAGGTTTTCAAGCCACTTACTAAGCATAAAACACTCTGAGTTGGTGCCTTTCCCTGAGCAAAGCATGAACTCACCCATAGAAGGATGAAGAAGAATGAGAGAACAGATGTACATGCATGATCAAAAGTCATCATCATATCATCTCAAAAGCCACCTACATGACTCCCCAGTGTTTATAACCTTGTGACCAATTCAGACACAAATTATTATTCATCATTCAGAAACAAATGATTGTTTATTCTTATTACATATAGTCATTATCATACAGCTATGAATCACCTGAACCATCAACAGCATACAATTGTTGATACGTATTTCTTATTTCAGACCAATTATGAAAGTTGTTTTGTATATTATCACATTATTTTCTGTAAAATATTGTGAAGTAGTCTATTTGACATAAAAGAAAAGGTAAATTTTCTTTGAACTGCTTATTGACCCAAAATTATAAACTCTATTCAATTATAAAGTGTATATAGATCTATCAGAGATCTCATAGATAATAATAGAAGACATGACAATTGCATAGCATAAATTTTAGGCCTCTGGGTGACTTAAAAAACACTGCAATGTTGATTCCTCTTGCCAGCAACCTACACTGATGAGATGAACTGGGTTCAAAAGAGCTGGATGCAGCAGTAAGATAAGAAAATGGCAAAAAAGCACAGGACATAGAAGTACTTTTTATATCGAGGGTAGGACAGTTCTGTGAGCTTAAGGATCAGCTTCCATGCTAGAAGAGCACTGGAAAGACAGCATGCAATGGAATCAATTTTATAGGGGGACACACAAAGGAATTTTGGTAGAATACTATTCTCCAAATAAGGCAGGGGATGAGGTTTCAAAGGAGGGTTTTCCAATCCCATTGGGTAATGCCCATGTCCAGGGACAGAGCAAACTTCTTTGTGGAGCAAAGGTGGTGGCAATTTGCATTGCACATCCTATGGAGTGCAATGCCAGATCAAAGCCCCCTTACTCAAGGCTGGGAGAGGATGCTCAGTTTATGGGCAGGTGGCCTCCCACAGATTTCATATAAGATGGCACAAAACAATCAGCAATTATGATGTAATGATTACAATATGTAAAACTAATGCATGTATTCTGTATTGGTTAGGATTAGGCTCTATTCAATATGACCAAATCTGAGAAATATTAACTAAAACACAATCTTACATTTTTCTCATGTAAAGGAAGTCTAGGGGAGAGGCACATTCTTGGAACAGTGATCTTATTATCATCAGAGAGCCATCTCTAGTATTTTGCTTCATTTTTCACCCTAACTGTTCAGGAAGTATGTGTAACAGTTCAGTCATCAGAAAGAAGGAAAGAAGTAGAGAACAAAAGTGAGTCATATCTTCTTTCCTTTGAAACCATTTCCCAGATATTTCATACAACACTTTATCATACCACCACCCAAGACTACAGAGGGGACTCATAAACAGAGTGTGCCACTAAAAAATCGGGGAATCCTTAACGGAAAAGGAGAAAATTAACATTGGTGCAGGTAACCAAAAAACTCTGTCAAGACTCCTCAAACGCTTTCTTCTGCAGTATGTCTCTGATAACACTCTTGGAGCACAACTAACATTGCCCTGGTCCTGTTCCTTTAAACAGGGGGCATAGTTCTCATTTATTATATTAAACATAGCTCACCTCTTTGCAATTTACTAGAGATTAAAAAAAAAATTCTTGCTTCAGAATTTGAGCAAATTATGTCCTCTAATTTCTTTGTAAAACCCACTGAGCTCCCCATCCTGTCTTACAAATTTTATGGTAATATCAATTATAGTAAAAATAATTTGACACTGTAGCAGATTACAAAAAAAAATGCTCCCAAGGACATTTCTTGTTCTAAGTATACTTTCAGAAACTTTTAACTCTCTTATGACAAGGTGGAGTCTTGTTCTCTTTCCCTTGAGATTGGGAAGGTCCTTAAGACTGCCTTGATGAACAGAATACAGTAGTCTCAATGTTGTGTGTCTTCTGAAACTGTCACAAATAGTGAAAATCCCCCACTCAATTCCCTTTCCTTTGAAAGTTTGACCTAGGAATCCAGCAGCTGTGTACCAGATATGTGAGGATGTCAAGAAGTCTTGAAAGACCCTGAGGAAGTTTTCTGGCCATAGGCTCAGATACTTGAATCTGCCCAGATAACTGGAAACATCAACAATTAAATCAGCCAAAATATTAGCTCTTTTTTCTTTTCCTCCCTTTCTCCCTTCCTCCCTTCCTCCTTCCTCCCTTCCTCCCTTCCTTCCTTCCTTCCTTCCTTCCTTCTTCTCTCTTCAGTACTGGTTATTGAACTCAGGACCTAACACAGAAGGGGCAAGTGCTTTACCATGGAACTATATTCACAGCTCACATAAATGAGCTTTCCAATGATTACCAACTCCAGGCTTTGAGCTGCAATTATCCTAGCTGATATTCATTCGAGTAGACAAATCAGTCCCCACTAAGCCTTTCCCAAGAAGAACATTGTTGACCAAAGCATCATTGGCATTGCTTTAAGCACTAAGTTTTGAAGTGTTATTTATGCAACACTACATGACTGGACAACATATTGATTAAAATATAGCAATGCATCTGTAAAAATAGACTAATTAAAAGCTGATACAATTAAAGTATGAGCTGGGGCCAGGATGTTGCTCAATGGTAAAGCATTTGCCTGGCACCTGCAAAATTGCAGATTTGAACCCTAGCAATGCAAACAAAACAAATAGAAGTAGGGGGAGTTTATCATCCAATTACCTCATTTTAGTGATGAGAAAACTCAGGGAAGAATCACTTAAAGTTGTATAATCATTTAGAATGATGTATGTAAGAGTTTTTCTATTGCGATGTTTTTCTATTACCATTATATCTGAAATATCATGCTACATTTTTCTATATGAGATTTATGCTGCTAGATTCTCACCCTGACTATCTGTTAGAGTCACCTGTTGAAACATGGGGATAATGGAATTCTCTCCATCATTGCAGCTCTGTTGAGTGGGAATTTGTGTACTTCTTCCTGTGTGTGTGGTGTGTGCATGTGGGTGTGTGCACAGCTATTCTACATATAATTCTAATAAACACATATACTGTCAAGACATATCGTATGGATCATGTTTCCTGGAAGAATGTTTTTCATAACAAAAAATCATAGGTAGGAAAGGCTTAATATACTTAACTCTAGATTTGCCCTTTGGACATCCTCAGACCCCATTTCCTTTATTTATATGATACAAAATGGAATATCAACAGATCATATTCAATAAACAATAAAAACAGAAGACCATACTTGACAAAATAAAGAGGATAGTTGTTCTACCATATAATCCCTTTCTCCATTATATTTTCTTAAGGGTTTTTTTGTAAGTTAGTCCTAAACTCACTTAATTCAGTCTGACACACTAGCTAAGAACTATGCTTGGTAATGCAATTTCAATTAAATTAAAAAGCCCTTCCAGTTTAATGAGAAATATTTTCCAAAAGCTGACAATTTCAATTTTAAGTGATAATGTTGTAATATTGTACAGGCTGCCATGGGACCATAGAAGAAAAGATCCCAGTTCAAACTAGAAGCACATGGGAAAGTTTATATGAGAGACAATATTTTAGATGATTCTTAAAGGATGAATCATTAGTATTAACACAAAAATGTTGGGCATACTATTCAAGAAAAAGATATTATAGAGCAGGCATGAGAAAACTGTGGCTCATGGGCTAAATCTGCCTCACTGTCTATTTTTATAAACAAAGTTTTACTTGATAGTAATCATACTCCATTGTTACAGCACATCTTACTAGTCATGACAGACATAGTTTGGCTGACAAAGTTAGAGATATTTACTAGCTGTACTTTCATAAATTTTTTTGGCCTTTGGTATACAGAGTATAATAGTGTCTGAAGTATGACTACATGTTCAAAGAATTACAAAGTTAAATATAAAAAAAATTAAAGCAGAGAGAAAAGGGGATTGAATCTGGAATCAGAAGCTGGGAACTTAAAGGGCTTTTTATGTTAGGTCAAAGTGCTGTGGTTTATTCTTGTGTGCTAGAGAATTAATTATGAATCTTAAGGGACACAGTGACAGTTAGATTCCTCTTCTGGACAATGCAGACAGTTAAGAAACACAAGATAGGACACAAGGGACGAGTTAAGAAGTAAGGTGTCTTAAGAACCTGAAGTAGGACAGAGAGAAATGAGATGAATAAGAAAGGCCTCTAGAAACTCTTTAGCAGGAAACACCAGCAACACTGGCTGAATTGTGTCATTCTTTAAATTTTAAAACAGGCCTTCAAATTTTGACAGTCTCCCCTTCCAAAAGTAGAACCTAATTCTCCTTGCCTCAAATGCAGGCAAAAATCAAGGGACTACTTCCTAATGACTAGATTAAGAGAGAAGTGATACTATTTGACTTCCAAGTTTAGGTCAGAAAGACAGGCGTTCTCACTGGACTCTTTCTCCTTTGGATCCCTCTTTTTAGCAGCCCTGAGACAGTTCCATGTAAAGAAGGAGCTGAAGCCTCCCCCAAATAGCCCACATCCATTTGCAAGCAACATAAGGGGAACCGAGGTTAGAACTGGATCCAGCAATAACATTGAAGCCTCCTGCTGACTCCAGGCCCAGATGACACCTTGACCATAATAACTTCATGGAAATCCTTGAGCCTGAATCCCTCAGCCAAGCTACTTCCAATTCCTAAAAGAAATTGTGAGAGAAATGAATGTTTATCTTTTGTTTTCATCCACTGATTATTGGGATAATGTTTTGTAGCAATAGGTAATTATTATATCTGCATTAACTAAAAAGGAAATATAAGAAAAAACACTTAGTGTAAAAAGTACTATGTACAGTATTGTCCATGTTGATTTTGAAGGTTATTTGGGAGAGCCAAATGAACATGTCAAGTATAATTTACTCTGACACTCTGGAAGAGACCAGGGATTAAATAAGTATTTGTTGAGTCTTTGAGGTGCCTACTTGTTCTAAAGTACGATTTCCAAACTTTTCAATTCTATTTTTATTTCAGTGAGGATATTTCCATTTACAGCAAGCTGTTGGCTCTTTCTTATCCTTTGCTTCATCTTCTGGGTCACCACATACTGTTATAAAAAATGAGACTTTCTTAAAAGAATAAGCATTGCAAATATAAGGCTTACAGACTTTTTAAACTTATATTCAAAACTCCCTTTATTTTATTTTGTTTATTTTTGGTGCTAAGAATTGAACCCAGGGCATAGTATATGCCTATGTGAACACTTTGTAACTGAACTACATTTCTAGTTCTGTGTCCAAAATCTTGATAATAAACAAGACTCTCAACCAATAACCATGCATCTGGAACCTAGAAACTTTGAACTGAAAACCAAACTACGCACTGTGAGTTATAGGAATTCAAACCCCAGAGTTTGACATCATTTTCCTTAGATACTCTAAACATATTTCAATGCAATAACCTTAGCTGGAAATCACTTAGCCCTGTACAAAAGATAGGGCCTATGATGTTGGTGAAGTGTCCAAATGTATGCATACCAAAGCTCTATGCTGATGTGATACTAGGTTCAGTCTATAGATACCAGCAGAATTGCTCTCTGCCACAGATAAGAATACTGGAATAAAAAATTATAGAGTCAAACATTTAAAAACCAACAAGGAAAATTCACAGAAAGTATAGGAATCCTAGTTCAATATAGGAGATTGAATTTGGAAATCATGATCAAGAAAATCATGTATCTCAAAAAGATCACAGATTCAAGAAAATAAAAAAGTCATTATAATTTTAATAAACTAAGAATTACCATTTGGAGTTTTCAAGAATCAGATATTTGGAACTTCATTTGTTTCAAAATGTTCAGCCCACAAGTCCCCACTATTCATACAGCATCACAGAAGGCAGAAAAGATTGCTATCACTGGGAAACTTGCATTGAGTAGCTCATGATTTCAACAAATCAGGCACTTTTTTCTATTACTAAGGGCAAAATATTTTTCACATTTAAAAAATCAAATACACATACACTCACAACATAATTTGAAAAGAAAAACTAAATCACTCTTGCTAGACTTAACAAGAACATAGGCAGCTTCAAGTGTCATCAAACTTATTCTCTTTCTGCAACAATATAATTTCTACTTTTTATCAGTCTGAATTCCTCTTCGAAAATTCCAAAAAGATCCTCAACAAATTGCTGAAAGACCCTTTCATCCTGGATAAAAGATTAAGGTTACTGTGTGGTTTGGGGTATGTGGGTAGCAAGCAGGATTTAATTTCCTTAGTAGACCAAGAAGTTAGTAAAACTTTAATATAGAATATAGAATAGAAATTAATTTCTCACCATAGGTGGGTACACATGTGGTCAGCAAGGGGAATGTTAGCCTGACTTCAATTAGCTGTGGTCAAAAAAAAGCATAGAAATATTACCACCCAAAATTAGAGGAGGCCAATAGACAGAGCCTCGTTTATCCCAAGATTTGCCTTTTTATTAAAATAGGATCCTCCCATCTGACTTTAATTTTTTAATTAAAACAATAACAAAATGTTCCTGAGGGCTTTGTGAAGCTTTGAAAGACTGTACCCCAAGCAGCTTAGTGGGGGGCTTAGGCTTAACCTCCAAAGGGGTTAGAAAAGACAATTCCCTCATCTGCTGAGACAGTACAATAAGAATGAATCATGAAAGAACACAGTACCCAAACCACATGGTCACTCGAGTGTCTTTTCCTTACAATGACTCCCTCCCCCAGCACCACCAGTGCACACAATAGCAAAACATAGAATTTTGGTTGGATTGTAAAATGTTTTAAAGTCCAAATCCATTGACAGCAAATAGCAAAGGCAATCATCCCTAATAGCCCTCAAACATGCCATTTGGAAAGTTCTTTTCAAAGACCTATACAGGAATGATTTTTTAAGCATTTGTGTTCTGACAGAATTGTTTTCATGATTGTACACCCAATTTCCTCTAAAAGACTCTCCTGAGGTCCCTTTTGAAGACTAGAGGAAAATGAACAAAGGGTTCTTGTGGTTTATTAGAGGAAAAAAATAAAATATCTCAAAAAGAAGAGAGAGTTCTCACATTGAAAGGATAATAAGGATTTAAAACAAAGCCTCTGTGATATGTATACATTGTCTAAAGGTTTTTGTTCTCTTCCCAGGAAAGGAAATATTTAAGGCTATAATTCTTGGGCATTATAAATAATACTGAAGTTTGCTAAAATTCATATTTGACTTTGCTTTTCTTATCTGTATTATAAATATGCACCTTACAAGTTTATCTATTTTCAGAAAACAGAAGTCATACTTGAGCATCTGGTTATTTTTATAAAGTACTTTGTGTTCTAGAAAGGTGCTATGACTTGTTCCCATCTATGTAAAGAAAGAATAAGTATATGGAAAAGTGTTTGCTCTCTGTCCTTAAATAAGTTGTTAGGCACTACATGTTGAAACTATAGACAGGGAACTTGCTAGACCTTAGAACGTAATTCAAATAGGTTCCATTGCATTATTCAGTGATACTGTGAGGCCACAGGAGATTCTCTTGGGCAATCATATCTGTTGTCATAAGTCAATGAATAATGCTTACATTAATTATCTGTTGAATCTTGCTTTTGGTTTTGCAGAGAACTTTGGCTTTGGGATGATTTTGAGACAGAAAACAAAACCACACCCTCATTAGGTCACAAGTGCTTTCTAACTAGATCCCTGGAACATTATTTATCAAAGTAGATTTTACTTGATTAGCCTCATTAGTAATGAAGTCATCATATTTCTTATCCAAAGTTAAACATAGAGCATTATTGACTTTTTGTCAATTTTAGAGGAGATGAAAAATCTTGGCATATAGCTGAAATGTTTTACACAGTTTATTTTTCTTTTTTTTTAAGATAGAGAATTTTTTAATATTTATTTTTCAATTTTCAGTGGACACAACATCTTTATTTTTTTAAATTTTTATGTGGTGCTGAGGATTGAATCCAGGGCCCTGCGCATGCTAGGCAAGTGCATTACCACTTGAGCCACATTCCCAGCCCCCAGTTTTTTTTTCTTTGTTTTACACTTTACTATCTCTATACAAACAATAAGTAGATTCCTCTGACAAAGAAAATTTGAAAATTGGATAGAAGTCATACTTGAGCATCTGGTTATTTTTAAAAAGTACTTTGTGTTCTACAAAGGTGCTATGACTTGTTTCCATCTATGTAAAGAAAGAATAAGTATCAAATAGGATAGCATAAGATGGGTTGGGTAAGTTGAAGCCCCACTTTAACATTCTATTTCTGTTTCAGGAAATGTTAGGTGGGGAAAGGATTCATTGCCATACTTAACAACATCATTAAGAGAAAGTCTTTCATGGAATGATCAGCCGTCCCAATACATTTTCTGTTGCTAATAACAAGAACACAGAGTGGGCAAGTTATAAAGAAATGAGGTTTGTTTTGGCTCATTGATGAGGTCTAAGGTCAATGGATGCCATGTGACAATAGCCTTTTGTTGGCAGAGTCCAAGACAGTGCAGGGCACCACATAGCAAGAGACAGACCATGTGACAGACCTAGCAAACCTACCTTTAATGTAATAGCAAACCTACCTTCAACGTAAGCTATTAATCTATTAACCACGTGAATGGATAGCCCTCTGGGAGAACAGAGACATAATCACGTCTTAAAGGTCGACCTGGCCCTATCTCTTAATATTTCCTAGTGGGGATTAAATTTCAACATATAATTTCGGAGAGGACAAACTGTGGCAAGCCAGCCACAGGCTGTGTGTGTAACCTGTGAACATTTTGAGTGCACAAAGTGGACTGGACTGATGATGCTGCTCTGTCTGGGCTGGGCACGTATGTGTCCACTTCACTTGATCTGCCTTTGATCATCACACAGCACATGAGATGGCCATTACCTTCAAAGATGTCAATCTGCTGACAGCAAGACATCAGAAACTACACTCAATCCCCTGGAAGCCTATCCTTTGGCTCATTAGAGTGGCTTCTCCCCAATGAAACCCCGATTCAAGGTGAGCTCTTTCTCTTACTTGCCTGCCTTGCCCCCCTTATGGGAGCTGTGGCTGAGAAGTGGTCATTGAACCACAAGAAAATGTATTTTCTGTGTCTGTTTCTTCATTTAGTCCCCAAATTACCTTGGAGTGATCCTGACCAGTTTAGTCACGTGTCATGACAACAATCTATATTCAAACATAGCATCAGCTAAGTAAAAGGCTAGTAGTAGTAGACTATTGAAGGAGGTGAAGGGGAAAGAAGTAGCTGGACTGATTGGAAAAAGCAGCACTTGCTATGCACACTATGCTAGGGAGACTTCTTTTGTCAAGGACCAAAAATTTGGCACTATAATAGATGCTTCAAGTCTCAAAGTTTGGATTATAAGTTTCTTAAAGTCGTTATCAAGCACTTGATATTTGTATAATATTAATTTCAAAGCAACTGTTTAAAGTAAATGTTGATTTTTTTTTTACTTTCCATGGATACAGGGAAATCAGGTAACATGTTCTAGGTCCAATACTTATAAAACATCAGTACATTCTGAACCTGTGATTTGGGATTTATTTATCCCCAAATTGACACAGCTTTACAGATGAGAATGAGACAAGCCATAAGTACAGTTTAAATAGCAACCTGTATATGACCTAGATTGTACTTTTAGACAGATAAATTTAGGTTTACAAATTGCATAAAAGTTTTATGCAATGTTCTCTGTTTAATGTCTTCATTTATTTTATTGGAGATACAAAATTTGTGGTAATAATAATGGTTGTACAAATTTGGAACATGTTTTCCTTTATTCTATAAAGAAATTTAATATCTAATTTTATCCTCCATTATCTAGCTACTATCGAACCAGGGTTATTCAGATAATTTCAGAGATATGTGTCATTGGTTACCTTTAATTTTTCCTAAGACTTTTCCTGGGTTGATGTTAAATTAGAAAGCTTTGTGAAGAAGAGTTGGAAGTTTTATTCATTTACTTCTGAGTCATAGGTAAGGGAAGGATGTCAACCTTCAAGTACTAAATTATCTCTGTCTAATGGGTCTAATACTGATGCCTGCTGTGGATGAACTCATCTTCTTTAGTGTTTGGTCACATCTCAATTCCTATTGGCAGCTAGCTAATTGTGAGTCATGTCCCCATCTGATCCCTGGTGGAGCTGTGCCTAGGAACCTGGTAATGTCTTCCTAAGTCATTCTGCACCATGGGAAACTCAGGATTGCCTCTGATCTTCTTTTGCCTGATATTCGGTAACACTCTTCTCATTCTGTGGCTTACACACTTGACAACACAGAAGTGTCCTCTGAAGTTTGTCATCTCAAAGTTTAAGAAGTGGGACACAGAATATTTTATCTTTCTGTTCCCCAAATTTGAAGATAAGATATAATTTTATCCTCCACTGCACACTTAACCTGTTGGTGAAATGGTTGTTAGGGAGAGGAAATAGGATAACTGCCCCTAAGCTATAGAATATCTTACCTTCTTTTCTCCTTCCTCAAATACAAATGTCTTTTATATCACATGGGAGGAAGTGGAACATGCTGGTCTTTGCTGAGTCAGGTAATTTCAGTTTTAACGGCATAAATTTGACACCTTTGTTCTCTTTTCCATCCTGACAATTCCTTCTCCAATTCCCAGTGCAATTGTGCTAACAAGACCCATAATAGGGAGCAGCCATAGGGTAAAAGGGAGTGTACAGGAAAAGAAATAAGTACTTATAATAAAATTATATTTCTACCACCATTTGTCTTTAAAAACCCAATGGTTACACTCAATCACTTATACAGATTTAACAAATTTTAAAATTATTCCATTTTAAACTGAGATACTATATTCCAGGCACCTGGATGAAAAGAGAAATATTTGAACAATCATGCAGATGTTTCTGGCCATTTATTATCATGTACCATGTGAAAATGACTGAATTTGTTTCCATTCTGGGGACTGTTTAGGAACTATTTATACCAATTATATGGAAGAGATTATTTTAGATTTGAAACCAGCATAAATATGAGCATCATCATTGAGAAACCAAAAAAAAAAAAAATAGAAAAATTGAGATAATTAGTAAGAAATAAAAAAAACAGTGACTTTTTTTCTCTTCCACTGTTTATTCTACCTAATGACTAGCCACACTTTTAATTTGGCTGTCACCTGATAAAAACAAAAATACAATGCTAAAACATTTTCTATGAATCAGAAATGTTTCTACATGGCTAAGCTCTTGGATTATTAATTTTAGATATCAAAGTAAGAAAAGTTAAAAAAAATACACAGATTTTTCAAAAATACTTTCATTTTTATTAAATTGAAGTTTCCTAAATGCCTGAAACTCTACTAGCTTCAAAGAGGTCATCCATCAGAGTGAGTCAATAATGACTGGATTATTTAATCATCTGCATCTTAAAATTTTTACTTAAATTAAGTAATAAATATTTTGATAAACATGCATTTTTGTTTGTTTTATGAGAACTACAACATTTTTAGAGACCATGAGCATTTTTAAAGGCAAAAAAAGTTTTATGCCATAATCAATTACACAGCCCTAGCTTTAAAATGGTTATTTATAAGTTGCTTAAGCTGGTTACTTTATTTAATGATTGTTTTCATTATTTATTCAATTAACGTTGTAAACACAGTATTGATTCAAAGAGCAATGCTTTCCATAAGATGTATCTGACCATAAAATTGAACAGTAAAAGTTGAATATAAAAAATTCTAGGCTGATTTAGTACTTTAGAAATGTATATAAACCTTTGTACTGAGTTATAGACTCAGGAGATAATTAAAATACTAGATGCACACATATTCAAACACCATCATCATTGGGACAATTATCCTATTGAACATAGTTTAATTCTACACTTTCTAAGAAAATATTTAATAAAAATTCGTCTATTGAATGGAAAAATATACGTATTAAATTACAACTTTCAAAATGATTTTGCCAACATTCTGTTTAAGTTTGTGAATGTTGAGACTTAGCGAGATCAATAAACATGCCCAAAGCATAATGGCAATTAACTAATTTAGTATTTGTTCCATTTAGTATTTGTTCCTGTCATCCCTACCTACACAGACACAGACACACACACATTTACACAATCTAATGCAGTTACTTAAATTGCTTATTAATGGTGAGTTATCTTCCTATTTTTCTTCCTGGCAATGAAGATTCATTCAGAACACAATTAGTTCTGTGTATTTAAATCATCATAAAAGTATCCTAATTTGTTTTTGTATTTGTTTGGCCTATAAGGGATTTGTGGTACTTATACAATTTGAATTATGCCCAGAATACCTTTTGCACAGATTTCTTTGTATTCTTATGGCTACCACAGTCCTGACCCTCTTCACTTTTCTTCTATACACTGCAGTGCGCACCTTATTGGTCTCCATCTCCAATCAATACTGTACACTATGGTTAGACTTATCATCATTCCCCTGTTGTAAAACATTTACTTTCTATTGCTTAGAATAAATGCCAATTACTTAGCCTAGCATTTAAAGTTCCCCATTATATGACCCCAACCTATATTTCAATCTTTCCCTCCACCTCCACCCACATGTGCCCTAACTCCATGGCTATCTATCTGTCATTCCTCATGTTTGCCAGATGTGTTTTTCTTATTGATCTTGACTCAAATTTTCTTCTTCATCTGAAATTTTATATAATTCATCCATAATTCAGACAAAATCTCACCTCCTTACAAATTAGTTACAGATGTCACATTTCAAAATTCATCTTCTTTCCAAAACTGTCATAGGATTTCTTAAATGTTAATCATTGAACATATTACAGTCATCTACTAAATTTATTCATGCATAACCATCTCTGTTTCTGGAATAGCAGTACATGGAAGCAAGAGAAAAAAAAAAACATTTTCTTTCAGTTCATCCAATGTCTTCAACCTCAAATATGTTTTGACTGAATTGATTTGTTTGAAAATTTGGGTGGTTTTAAAATAAATTATACTATGCATGTTCTTGCCTGTCACAATGGTATATTATATGATTTATTTTTTTCTTGATGATTCAGGACAATATTTATTAACATTATTGTGTTGCATAATAAGACCCTTAGGAGCCACTAAAGCATGTCAAGTTCCTTCTCTCTAGGGAAAATGACTGCAAACTGCAAAAATTTGAGTCTGGAAGTTCTATATCCTTTGGCCTGCTCCATCCAGCTGCTTTATTTTCACCAATTGCCACAGGGGGTGGGGGGGGTACGCCTGAAGGTATTACTCTCCCTCTCCTACAGAAAATAAACTTTAACGTCTATGTAGCAGCTATTGCCTTCTGCCGCTTACTACCCTTTCAGGTTACTGGGTGTTTCTGAAACGTTACTGAATTGTTTCCAAAAAATGAGACTTTTTCTGAAAAACAAGAAAGAACTTCTTTAAGTTGGGACGAGAACATTTTGGAATTGATTATTTGATAGCCTCAGTCTCATTGGGATGTATGTTCTCATTTTCAGAGTGCAATGAGACTAGACTGAGAGCTAGTGTTCCCAGGAGTGAGGAACAATCAAGCCACTGTGGGGACCGTGACCTCACCCCACCTTCATATACACAGAAACAGAGTGGAACTTTTTTGTCCTGGTTGATGCCCTCAAGTCCAGCAGTCAGGAATATTATTGCTTCCTTCTCAATACAAACAGAAATTGTTTCACTACTGTTTTGTTGGATGGAAGGTCATGGGGCATTAGGCCACTGAAACCCTCAAAGGACAAAAATATAGCAAAGGCACAAATCCGATGCCAGCTAAAAGAACAGAGATTTGATTTTCTAGAGGATTTTTCAGTTATGTTCCACTCACCCAATTACGTTTCCTGTCCTCCCCAAAGTTATCATTTCTCCCGGATTCACTAATAGCTACTGTTCATTTCCTTTTGGCTTTTCCAATTCCTGTACTTTTCCAAGCAGCCTTGGTTTTTTCAAGTAGATGTCTCTTTCACCTGTGAAAGTTAATAGACGTATTGATTTCCACTGAGCTACCAAAGTAATATAACAATAATATTTTTGCTTTAGGGTTTTCACAAAATTTGTGTTTAAGATCTCAGGATTTTTTCCCATGAGCAAATATCATTCTGGGTGGCATTTGGGAACATATTCACAGAGGAAAAAGAAACTGCTTGTCCTCTTCCATTTCTTCCTGGACCTCTGCTTGTGCTTGGCTGCCAAGAGGAAATGTTTCTGTTGAGAGGTTTTTATGTGGTCATAGCTTGAGGTCAGGCATTGCTTCTGCCTCTTCAAAAAGTGCTCTCTGTGTAAATGAGCAAGCCCAGATATCTGGAAATCTGTTCTTGGTCTGCTTTTGTTGCCAAATCACTGAAATCAGTCAAGGATATCTGAGCCTCAGTTTTCTTCTTTATCAAATCTCTAGCCTCCTCTCTTGGGGGACTGATGTAAAGATCCAGTGACATTGTCAAAGAAGAACACAGAAAACTATAAAACATTAAATATGATAATGAGATAGCATATGTGATCATCTTTTTGTAAACTATAAAGAGTTTCATAAAAGCAGTTATGCTTACTGATTATAATTGCTCCCCTGTAGTCCAGAGAACATCAGCAAAGGAGCAAGTTTAGCAGTAGCATTGCTGAACATTTTGTTGCCACTTTCCAGTTCTTGCTGTTCTACTCTCACCTCCAACAGCCCTTCTAGAAGGCTTTCACTTCCTAATGGCCCACGCAGTCCTTGCCTGTAACCATCATACTGAACTTACATTCAACATAAATACTTACGTCCAGTAAATACAGGGACATTCCTGGAAATTCAGTCAAAATACCTTTACTGCCTCCATTCTGTAGGACCCCAAGGCCCTCAGACTATTTTAATATCTATATTCTAGGAAGATTGTGGGTCTTTAAGCTCCAAAGCTATTCAGTCTATAGAAAAAAGGGGGGAAAAGTTATCTCCATATATTTCCCTAATAGGTAAAGAAGCTTCATATGCACAGGAAGCCTGATATTTATTTAGCTGACTGATTTTGGTCTGCTGAGATGTAGGCTCTCTTCCACATGGTCATGCCATAGCAGCAGACAAACAAATAAAACTTTGGGATGATACAATCTTGTCTCTATTCTACCTCTTCATCCAAATTGTCACGTATACTTGCCAAGTCTCAAGATTTGAATCATATTTTGAATTATCCTGGAAACGGAGGTCATTCTAGAACCATTGACATTGGTGTTATATTTTCTCCAGAGAACTTCAAAGGTTTTCCTTGCTGTTTCAGATCCATTGTCATTCAATAATAAAACAAATATCTTAAGGAGGCATAGGTATAGTATCACTATGACTGATGTGCAATTTTTCATTTAAATAAAAAAAACATTCCACAAAATGCAAAAAGAATAGCAAAAGAAACAAAGAAACCTATTAGCAGATTTTGTTTTTCACATGGAAGTCCTTTTAAGTAGGTCAAACCTTTGAGAGACATATTTCAATGTCACATCTAATAAAAGTTACAACCAGAAGTTGAAGTTTACACTCTTCACAATATCACTGTTTTTCTCTCAACTCACCAATGAATGAAGCTCATAAATACAATATACCCAGTTTGATTCCATTATTTAATGAAATTACAACTCACTGGTATACTCAGTGCTACTCAGAAATCCTATTGATCTTCCAAGTCAGCTTAATATTTCAACCTGAGTGTGGCTCTTCTGAAATGCTCCACTCTTTTCAGATTACTGTCATATTTCATAGGTATCTGCAGCTTTAGGGAAAACATGGGAATACTGTGACTTAAATAAATAGCTTTTGGTATATTTTATTATAATCATTATTTGTCTTTCTCCTTTACTTCTCAGGTACTAAGTCCTATCACTTCTAATTTAGAAATGTCTTTGTCTTTCTTGTTTTGTCTCCACAATTACCTTACTTTAGAAGGCTCCTCTTTGGTGGTGTTTTTGCTTCCAAACTGAATCTTCTCTAATCCACCCTTCCCATTAGGATAATTTTCCAAAAGCATGGATTAGACCATTTTCTTTAGTGGCTCTTTATTGAAAACAAAAACAAAAACAAACAAACTGAAAAAAAAGGTGTCTGTCATGGATTTGAATTTCTATTTGTCCCTAGACATCTATCACAACCCTGTTTACCACCTTTTACCCTACAGTTCTCTCACATGTTGGCTACTTAATCACATTGGTTACTGAACCTAAAAGACTTCAAGACCCACTTCAAACATCACAACCTCTACTGGATCCTTTTTTATTCCTTCTAGTTAGTAATAAGTCTTCCTTTATGTATCCACATCCTGTCTTTTTTAAATTACAACTTTTATTAAAAATTGATTATTTACATGTTGGTCTCTGATCATATGAAGGAAGTTTATTGAGAAGATGGAGGAATTAGCCATAACCTATGGCCGAGGTTTTAGACTCCAATTTAGACAGCTTTGATATGTCAACAGTAGGTGTTAGAGTGAGGGTTCATATCTATAGGAAATTGATTAATCTTCCCAGGCCTTGTCTTATGCATTTTTCTTTTCTTTTCAGAAAATCAGTATACAATCTTCCTTTCAGGTTAATTGCAACAATTATATGAAATGAGGTTCAAAAAGCACTTTCTCTTTAAGACCCTATCAAACTGTGTTGGGTCAAGGGTAAGTTATGAATGGTGACAAGACAAAGGGGCATTCTTGGTGAAAATAATAAGGCAAGTGTAGCTGCTTAGGCAGGACAAGGCATGTCCCAGGAACACTAAGCAGATTTTTGTGACCACAAGAGGGTGTGCTTCTAAACAATGAATGAGCTTACAGAACTCACATGAGGTCATATGTGGGCTTAATATCATAGGGATATTTTTTGAAGAGAAGAGGGATATAATTTTAGGATTTGAGAATGGTTTGTCTGATCGTTATAAATGAAAAGAAATAGGAGAGGCAGAATATGACAGAATCTGATGTTAGAAAAATCAACTAGCCAGTGATTAAAGCAAATCAGTCATAACATGAAGAAGGCCTGAAAGAAGGTGCTACCACCTGGATCTCTATTGATACAATATCCATTGTGTCAATAATTGCTTCATTCTATTTACTCTAGGTTTAACTTCTCCAAATAAGTTTCAGGAAGCATCTACAAGTTGTGCTTGTTAGCTCAGACATGTGCTAAACCCATGTTTGCTCTAACAATATTTTTTCTGTAGACTTGGGTCTACCCTTTCTTAGTTGAGACCATTCTAGATTGAGAGCATCATTCATGATTGAGGGCACTAATCTCTCTTCAATTGTTTCCTCATTTTTTTCAAGTTAGTTGTCCTTCTTTCAGCAGTTTCTGTGTCTAGATACCTAAATAATATATAGGAGAAAAATTTATTGTTTTTTTCTCATAATAGTATGTTAATTATTGTTTGCTTTCAACTTTTCTTAATTTATCCATCAGTCTAACAAATTTTATTCAATGTATATCATGTCTTATGTAAAAACAGTAATTAATGAACATAATTTCAACTCTTCTGAAACAGGTCCTAGTTCATTAGAAAATACATCAATAATTATCTTATCCAAATCATTTATAGAAATTTCAGATATACTCAGACAATAGTCCTAGGATACCTTCATCTCAACTTCACTCACTCAATTTTTTATTTGTCTTAATTCCTGCTGGTAAGAATTTTTTTTTAAATAAACTATTTCCTCACTACCATTATTCTACAGATACTTAGATTTTTTTAGATATGGAATTATATCAACTGATAATGAAAGACTGAGTGACTTGTAATTATTGATTCTTTCTTTTTAAAACCTATATTAAGTGTCAGAAAATAGCCCACCTTCTGAGAGTAGAAGATTGCAATGAAGATTTTGACACAAATTAGAGTAGACTGAGAAGGTAGGTAAGACCTTCTAACTTACAATGACATAGATACCTTCATTTGAAATCAGGCTATCATTTCTGGAGATCAATGCATTGAGCAAATGACTAAACAGTCCCAAGCCTCAACATACTCGTCTACAAAGCCAGGAGATAATATTTAATGCAAAGTCATGCAATATGATTACATGAATATAATTTTTGCAAAGTGTCTTCTACAGTGTCTAATACATATTAGACAAAGATAATTGGTCTTCTTATTAGTATTATTATTATTATTTAATTTTAAAAACAAATTTAGTTGAAACTAATAAGCATTAAGGACTTAAAAAGAAAATATTAACATGAGACAATGTGAATAAATCCTGAGGATATTATATGAAGTGAAAGAAGCAAATCACAGGAAGACAAGCCTGCAAGATTCCACATATATGAGGAAATCTAAAGTACTCAAACACATACAGGTTCAGAGTAGAAGCATTTCCACGAGCTGTTGGGAGTTGAGAAAACAGGGAGTTACTTTCAATGTGTATAAGCTTCAGTTATGCAAGATAGTTGTGCAAGAAGTTCTAGAGCTCTTCTAGAAAACATAGTGTCTTTAGTTAACCATCCTATAGTGTACCTATAAAAATCATAAGAGGGTAGATTTTATGTTAAGCATTTGTACCATAAAATAATGAAGCACATGAATAAATTTTCAAGGTGATGGATATATTGATTACCAAAATTGAGGTGATGATTTCATGGTGTTTACATATATTAAAACTCATGAAGTTGAACTCATTAAATATGTAGTGTTTTTTATTTATCAACTGTAGCTCAATAAAGCTGTTTCTTAAAGAGCCATTAATATGTTCCAGGCCTTCTGGTAAAGTGGGAAACAAAAATGAATGATACATAAGTCAGCTTTTATAAAATTCAAATGTCTAATTGGGGAGACACTCAGTCTCCATTTGAAGCTCTCTGGCACTGGGGACTAGGTTTGTGTTTGTATATCATTGATTCTCAGAGCTGATCACGCTGCCTGAAATATAATTATTTGTGGAAAAGGGAGGAAATATTGCTTAAAAACCAAAATGTATTACCATATAAACTATAAAGTACAGGCAAATATAAAGTAATATAAGAATACTGATCGGTGAGTCAGGAGGCCAGAGTATTGCAAGTTTGAGACCAGCCTCAGCAAATCAGGAAGGCCTTAAGCAACTTAGCAAAACTCTGTCTCAAAATTAAAAAAATAAAAAAAGGATGAGAATGTGGCTCAGTGGTAAAGACAACATCCCTTGTGTTGAGTCTAGTATCAAAAGTAAAAAGAAAAAGAAAAAAAAAATACAGGTAAGCTAAAAGAACTGATCTGCACATAAATCAAACATTTACACAGTTTTGAACTAATTTGATCATTTGCTACATATC
Organism: Callospermophilus lateralis; assembly: GCF_048772815.1. NCBI lineage: Eukaryota > Metazoa > Chordata > Mammalia > Rodentia > Sciuridae > Callospermophilus > Callospermophilus lateralis. Next base: position 123,163 of record NW_027511893.1, read on the forward strand.
AACTTAATGGAGAATGAGGGATCAGCAGTGTACTGTCAAGAACTGCCAAGCAGTCAAGATTTGACCCTATTTGCAAGATAACAAGTGAGTCTGGGAAGTTTCCTGGATGCTGTCAAAGACAAAACCCTCCTGGATCAAGGAGGAAAGATTTTTATTCACAGCAAAAATGGTCAATCAGCACTTCTGCAAAGTTCCCTGTGCCAAAATCCTCAGAGGTAAAAGATGGGAGTTTAACTCACACCTGCAAGTACAATGGGAACTGCTTTACAGGAGGGAAACTCTGGACTTAGAGAACTGGAATCTTGAGATGGGCACAGAGCAAGCCTTCTATTTTTTTCGGAAGAAAGACTTGGTATCTTCTAAGCTCTAAGCGAACCTGACTTCTGCTCTAGAGGAAATACTACCTCTCTCTTTTAAAGCTGCTCACACTACAAATATCTTTAAACAGATAACTGGGCAAAGGCAGTCAGTGCCTCTGCCAGCAAGACTTGCATCACCATAAGAGACTTCTGTGCAATTGTCTCACAATGCTCTCTCCTTTTGCAACTATAACACCACGTGTTTAAGACACGAACAGTTCTGATTTCACTTTTTGAGGCCAGTTCATATATTATGATCAAAACTGGAAGGCAGTAGAATAATCCATCTGTGTGCCTGCACAAAGAGACAGATTTATCATGAAACCTAAATGTCTAAGCCCCATACTTCTTCCAAGGCTCTGTGCTAAATTTTATATGAGTTATTTTGCATTATTTAAGAGAGCTCCTCCAATTGTATAAACTTGGACCTCCAAAAACCTGGGCCTACTCTTGCCAGGATATATACAACTCTCACTTTAGTTGAGGGGCAAGAGAGCTTGTATTAGAAAAGATATAAGAGAGTACTTTTGTCCATTGAGAAAGTGCTGTGAAGAATAGGACTGTGAACAGGGAGGGTGGCCCCATAAAGTTCAGTCATCAGCATCAAAAAGGTGGCACCTGGGTTCAGTCATCAGCATCAAAAAAGAGAAAGAAAAGAGTAGCACTGTGAACTGCAGTCATATTTTTTAATTAGGGTGTAAAACTTAAAATTTTAGTCAGAATAAAAAATAAACAGGAAATGACTAAATGTTTTAGAAATACAATAGTCCCTAATATTTCTTCTTAAAATAGCGATACAAGATGCAAAATATTTTATTTTCTCCATACAGGTGGACTCCACATTGTTGTTAATTTTTTGTTACAAAATCTACAGTGCTACTAAATAGGTAAGCATTCAATGGTCATGAATGGTCATTCATTTTTATTGAGGTCTACTTAAAATTTCTTTTCCCACTAAGTATAGCCAACACTATAGATAAATATGAGCCCTTTCATAATAAACAAAAAAATATAGATAAAATGTATAGCCATCTTCTGTGATAAGACTCTAAATCTGCATCTATTTAGTAAGCTAATTCTACAGTTAGCTTATGTCTTTGGTCTTTTAAATATACACAAAGTTCTCTCTCAAGCCATTCAGCTTTAAAAGATGTGTGTTTAACACTGAAGGCAACAGTCATAATCATTTTATTTCTTCAGTTCCATTAAGATAAAAAAGAATGTTATCAAGCAAAATATTCATGCCCTTCACAGTACTTGCTACATTCAACTTAATTTACTTTTTAATTAGTAAGTCCATCAGTCAGTGCTATGAGTGGACTAATTGTAGCCCAAGTTAAATACTTATTAATTATGATAAATCCAATAAATTAGTCCATTTTATTCTGAAACGTACACTAGTTCAGTTGAAAACACTCAAGGTAATTTTTTTTTGGTTGGTTGTTTTACATACTTATAACAACTTTTCTGAATGCAATTTAATGATTTTATGTAATCTTTTAAAGTATAAATGACACTTTTACCTAAAAAGTGGGTAAACACTCAGATCTTTCCAATACCCTCTCCAATTAAAGATGAAATGGTTGATTCGAGACTAGGGAATAAGCCTGCAGCAAGAAACCAATGAAACCTAAATATCTAAGTCCTTATAGTGCCTGAAAGTAGGGAAGTACTCAACACACACACACACACACACACACACACACACACACACACACAATGGGAGTATATCACAGGGAATGATGAACCAACCAAAAGAATTCCCCAAATCCCAAAGCTGAAATGATCTGAGCAACATTTGCAGTATATAAATAGCAGCACATTGCATTACAACACAAATTATACAAAAGATTTTCTTACTTCCTAACTGATATAAGTAGTAAGTAAATAATATGTAGGTTAGTGCAGAAGAAGAAACAAATTTCCCTTGCAGGAAAATCCCAAGTAATCCACCCTCAATGGGTTGGAACATAGTCCTTTACTCCTTATGTATGAATACATAAAGACTGCACATAACGACTTTCTTCCAAAGAGTACAACACAGAAAAGAAGGGAAAGGAAAGGTACGGCAGTGTGAGCCCTGACAAATACTGCCTCAGCCTCGTGATCCATGTTGAATATCACCAGTGGTAAATCACCCTGACAGTATGTTGCTTTAATAGGATGGAATGAGAATGGCACTTTAGCTCTGTGGTCTTGTTATTTTCTGCCCCCTACCCCACTCCCCCACCTCCAAAAAACAAAACAAAACAGGTAAGTCCCAAGAAGTAGAGGGACATTCTACAACCTAACTGACTGATGTTCCTCAAACTGCCAAGATTGTCAAAAACAAAGAAAGTCCAATAAACTGTCACAGAAAAGAAAACATTAGGTAAAGCGTAAGAAATCTCAATAAAACATGGGCTTTACTTAGATAATAATGTCTTAATGTCGAGACATTAACAGTGGCAATTATTCCATACCAATAAAAGATGTTAACAACAAGGAAAATGGACTATGGGAAATATAGAAACTTTGAACACTCTTTGCAGTTTTCCTGTAAATCTAACACTATTCTAAAATAAAATATTTGCTAAAATTTACTGGGTTCAAATATTTACTCTGGTTTTCTAGGAAATAGAAATGATTCAACAGTTTCATACAAAGAAATATCAGTGTTTATTAGTTCTCAGGTAGTTCTTTAATAAATGCTTCATAAAAATACTAAATTCTCTTGTAGATTGTTACTTTCTATTTTTATCTGCATTTCCTACTATTTATGTAGCTTATAGTTTACTTCATTGCAACATACATTTAAGTTAGAGAAATATCATCCATATGAATCCAGTTAGATAAGTGGGAGGATGAAAGATTTGAGGTGAGAATGATTGTAGATAGAAAATAATAGCTTTATAACATAAAAATATTGAATAAAATGACTCTTAATGAGATGAAAGAGAAAGCAAGGATGAGACAGAATGACCATTTCACTAAGGCACACTGTTCTCTGTGATTCTCTATTTATTATAAGGTACTGCAACTTATGATGGATATGAAGATGGTCAAAATTTCTAAAAGACACTAAAAAAATTTTAAATTCCACTAGCCCTTATGTAATTACTAACTATAAAAATAAAATGTGATCTTAGAATGGCAAAATAGTAAAAAATCAGATAAAACCAATTCTTGGTAAGAACACAGTGACTATGACTCCCCTACATTTCAGGTAAAGGACATAAATTGATACAACTATTTTTGAAAACTATTTGTCAATTCCTAAAGGTAAAAAAAACCCTCTGTATATCCTATAAATAATTCCACTCCTAGAAATATACCCATCATATTTGCACAAATATGTTCACTGAAAGACATATACAACAACATACATAGCAGCACTGCTAGGGGTGGAAGAATGAATAAATGGTGGAATAAACACACAGTGAATATGCAGCAATGTAATTAACTATCCCAGTGCATCAAATACACATGTATCACAGAAAAATATGTAAGAAAAGGTAGACATATTCTACTGTATGATTCTATTTATAGAAGTCACAAATACAAGGAGACTAATCCAAGCAGTTACAAGTCAGAGATACAGGATATAGGATCAGCTTCTGAGAGCAAGTTACAGGAGTACAGTCAATGCTTGAATATTTCTGCAGCTTTATAGTATAATGCACACACTTTTATTTCTATATGTCTTAAACAAAAGATTGTTGTTAAACCGCCTGGCTTGACTTATATTCTCATCCCAAAATATGATTTACAACTATACTCAGATTGTATTTCTCAAATTTAATTTACTTTTGTAACTCTGCCTCTTTTTTAAATTTGTTAGGTGAATGATAAGAACCAATAAAAGAAATATATTATATAAATATTTCTATCATAATGACAATAATGAAAACAAGTATATTTTAATATTTACTCTTTGCCATAGCTCTCACTGTATAACCAGTTTGCGTATATCTATACTATTTACCCATTTAGAATTGTCTTTAAAGAGGGTATGGATTGTAAAGTCAGATCGTTTTCATTTTTTTTAACTTTAGATTTCTAATACAGAAGAGTGGATTCCTGTTTGAAAGTTAAGAATCTGTTTTGCATTTCTGTAACTGTGGCCTTCTTAGTGATAACCTCAGAGAATCAACATCACAAAGTAATGGATTGTGATGGTAACAATAAAAGCAGATGATAAACAATGCTTTGAAACACCTCTATATTTCACCTAACTTGAATTCTATTTCCTGGACTCAATAACTATAGATATTTTATAATAATAAAGCTAAATATATATCAAAGGAACAAACACTAAAATTAGAATGACCATAGGACTTCCTTAGAAAGCAGTAGCTAAGAGCTTATTAATGTATCTTAGGTAATTGAACATCAATAACAACTTATTCCATGCTTAGCAAGTAACAGGCACTGTGCTAAATATTTTATATGCATTATCTTATTTAAATCTCATAAATCCTTTGTGAATCTATCATGGGCTTTCTTTTATTTTTTTTTTGGGGGGGGAGATCATTAGGGATATAGTTTAGAAAACTAAAGTGACTTATTTTCTTAAAAAAATTATTGATTAGCCTAAGCAAAATAAAAATGTTTCATATCTTCATGAACCCTCAGTTCTAATGGGTTAATTTATTTTGGAAACCTAGCAGTCATTTGGAACCTAGTCCTAGACAAATAAAGCCAATATAAACATTTGTTATAGTCTAATGTCTTAATATTTATTAGCCTGGAAAACCACCTGTCTTATACTTGTGCTTTTGAAATACACACAAATTATGCTGATAGCCATCAATTAAAAATGAACATCCCATAATTCTGATTATTCACTAAAAATAAATGAGCAAAATTAAGTGAAAAAAATGCAAAAATCACCCAAAAGCTCAAACTTCAGATATACCTACAGTAGACTTCCTTCTAGACACCTCTCCAAAAATTCTACTAACTGTATATTGTTCCATAGTTTGAATGGCCACAGAATTGCTCATTACTCTGACACATCAAAATTTATTTAAGCAGATCTCCTCTGATAAAAATTAGGTTATTTTTTCCTTTTCTTTTTTTCTGCAATATAAATGTCTTTATTCTTTATGAGTTATTAATGTATTCATCTATTTGGTGCCATATTCTATTATTTCCTGATAGAGTGCATAGAAAGTAATGGAATACTTGGCTCAATGACATTACTTTGCTACAACTTCTTGCCTCTCCAAGATGACTACAGATCTCCTAGCTTACTGTTCTGACAGCCTGTGGGTCCCTGAAGTATTGGCCCTCATTACTCTGGACAGGAATTCCACAGATAGGTCTCAGCATATAGAACCATATAGATTGACCTCTTAATGCATTGGGTTGCTCCTGAGAGAAAGCTATAGTTCTGAGAATACCCACGGGTGATCCCTTTAAATTACATATTCAAAACACTAATCAGGTTTTCACATTCCAAACATGGTCTTTGGCCTAAAGTCAATTGCTATTTTATAGTCAAGTTGAATCAGACTGCATTTAATGTAAGGCTAAAGAATTTATCTAATTCATGGAACAGTCTAGTGACAAAGAGAGAAAGTCTTACAACATTGTTGATTATAGGGGATTTCAGGAGCCCCCAAAGGGATATTTTCTCAGAACCCCACCAAAATATATACTTTGTTGGATACTAGAAAGGTGAAATAGCATTATAAAATTCTTAGCTTCTTGTCTGATATATATATAGAAATCTATAAATCTTAGCTATAATTTTTTAGACTTTTTCAATTTCTTCTCCATACACCGCCTTTATGTACTTCCTGTTTCTCTAGAAACTATGTTCTCAGAAGTTTCCTTCACTGTATGTATGTTTGTGTGTGTCTTCTCACACAAAGTCCTATTGGTTCTACTGTCAAAGTAATATTGTAAATTTATTCACTTTTTGCCACATTCATTACAACATTCTGATTCAAATGTCAAGTATCTCACCCATGAATTACTCCAGAAAACCCCTAACATTTCTGCTGTATTCACTCAAACTCTTTTCTCCTTGCTCTCTACATGAAGCCAAATCTGATTACAATACAAATCTGATTCACTGTTTTCCTTGCTTACAACTGTCCGATGACTTCCCTTTGCTATAGCAGGATGGTCACATCTTTACAGTGTTCTTTCTCCTAGCATTATTTCTATTCCAGCCACATGGCCCTTCTGTTGGATACTCTAATGTAGGAGCTCCTACCACTTGATAGTTTAGAAAGTGCTGTTACCCACCTTCTAGAAGCTCAACTTCCAACCTTATTCACATCATGTTTTTTATGCTTCAAATTGATACTAAAAGGTCTCCTTCAGTCTTTTCTCCCACCCTCTAGTTAAAACAAGACTCTTTGTTTATAATCTTAAGGCACCCTTCATAATTGCCATTTTATGCACATCAGAATGTGCCATCCCAAAATTTATGCACCTTGACATATTGACTATTTTAAGTTGAAGAAATTTGAGAAATGACAGGAGAGACTCTGAAGTTCCCTGCACTGAAACTAGTCACTAGATTCAGAGCAAAGGAATGACCTCATCTCTGAAGACAGAGGGACATGGACAAGAATCTGAAATAGGAGGTCTTGCTACATTTTCCTGTTTTTTTACCCTTAGCTCACAACTCTTCTATTCCATCCTGTTTTTCTAGGGATTTCTATTCTTCAGCAAACCTAGTATAAAAATATTCAGGTTTAATCATTTCTTTATGTCATCATTTCATATGGAGGCATTTGTAGCATATAAAATAGAACATTCAATACATTTAAAGGTTTTTGTTAATTTCTTTTGCTAGAGTGACCCTAGTTTAGAATTTAGAACAGTAGAGGAAAAAAGAACTTTTTTTTCCTCCTCTGAACCATCAATTCATTACTTATACATGTCACTTGTCTTGAATTTTCCCATGTTATTCCTAAATTCCATTAATTTCAAACCAATGAGCATTCTGTTTCCTCACCTAATGTAATCAGGGCAAATGGTAAATGATCAAAACTATATTCTGAACACATGAAGGTTTAAAATTGGTTATTTAGAAGTCAAAAGTAGCTTCTTTATGCATCAGTACTATATCAGCCTCTTCACAATGTTTTATGATGAAAATATTTCCACAAACTGAACAATTTTAATACTGAAACAACCTATAAGTCACATGACTATGCATCATTACTAGCATTATATATGTGTATACATATAGTACCGTTCATTGTATGTGTAAATATGTGTGTATATATGTGTGTGTATGTATATATATATATATATATATATATATATATATATATATATATAAATGATAGAGGGACATTAAAAGCTAAACATTTTCATCTATCTCAAAATGGTATAATCATATCAACAACATAAGTTAAAAAATGTTTTTTTGAAGTTTGTCTCCATAATACATAGGAAAGCATTACTTGTTTTTATCTTCAGATAAATAGACATCAAATTTGTATTATTTCTTACTAAGGTGATTATTAAAAAATACCAAAGTCTGTTTGACTTAAATAACAGAAATTTATTTTTTCATAGTTCTGGAACCTGGATGTCCACAATCAAGGTGTCTGTCTATAGGCTCGATTTCTTTTAAATCTCTCTCCCTGGCTTGCACAGAGAGTACCACCTTCTTTTTTTTTCAGAGAGAGACAGACAGAGAGAGAGAGAGAGAGAGAGAGAGAGAGAGAGAGAGAGAGAGAGAATTTTAATATTTATTTTTTAGTTATCAGCAGACACAACATCTTTGTTTGTATGTGGTGCTGATGATTGAACCCTGGGCCGCAGGCATGCCAGGCGAGTGCGCTACCGCTAGAGTCATATCCCCAGCCCCGAGAGTACCACCTTCTTCCTGAGTCCTCACATGGCCTTTTTATAGGTGCATATATCTGGTGCCTTTTTCTCTCCTTACAAGGACACAGTCATATGAACTCATTTAATTTTAATTACTTCGTTAAAGGTACCATCTCTAGTGACACCTTGGTTTTGACATATGAATTGGGTGGGGTCAAAATTCAGTGTATCAACAGAAGTCAAAATTCTCTATCTCTGAGAATGGTACCACAAGCAGGGGGAAAAAATTCACCTGAGAAGTCAAAGAGTGCTATCAGCTGCCAAAAGTATGTGATATAGAGTCCTCAGCGTTTCTCAGGCCAGTGGAATTCAATTTTTGTGGTTAAAATAGTAATGACAAACTTCTCTCATTATTATTATAGCTGACTTAATTTTTTAAGCAAACCCATCAGAGCAATGTTGTTAGTGATTGTTACTGTTCCTGGGTGCCTACTAGCCCTTAAGGCCACAGGGTGTCTGTGACATTTTTTTCCTATTATCAGCCTCTTTGACCCATGGAGCTCTGCCATCCTTCTGGGCAAAAGGTCTGAAGACTAACAAAGTACAAATGTCAGAGTTAAGTTTCACATCATGTTTGCCATTTATCTCCTGTAAAGGGCCAGCATTTCTCATTAAAATTAAAAGTGTGTTTTTATGTAAGTTTTTCACATTGACTTCATATTTTTAAAAATTAAATGCACTTCTTTATTTACTTCCATTTAAAGTCTCCTGATAACTAGACAATACATCACATCAAAATTTAGTGGTTATTTATTTAGTTAATGGAATATCACTGTTTAGAATAACAGATTTCTATCCTTACACTCATATTTTATATTTCCTTAGTGTTTTCCTTGTTGAATTTCCAACCCTTACTTCTAGACATCTTAACCTTAATCATGTTCATTTCAGTTCTGTGAACTGAATACAAATAGCTCATTTGGCAATATGAGCATATAAATAATTTTATCCTTTTATTTTTATTTCCAACCAAGTAACTTATTTTGCAAATCTACCTTCCACATATAACCTTAGTTCAGATTCTATTTCCTCATGGTTAAGTAATTCTGAACACATGTCTTGGGTTTTAAGCCTAACAACACCACTTTTACACCTTTGAGAAAAGAAGGATTCCTGTAGTTTAGCAATGATTATTTTACTCTTCTAATTTGACCATCATATATTGCAAATTCTACATCTATTAAAATGTCAATTTTTAATCTTTTTCATTATAGAAAAATGTTTATTCATTTAGTTCTCTAGATAGGAAGATGCAAATGTCTATTCAAGTCCCAGCAAGAGCATTTCCACCCTTGTTCCTGTTCTTTGGAGGCTACGATGCTATTCCTTGCAGAAACCAGAACGTTTTCATACCCATCTGTGTCACTACTCTCATAGAAGAGTTTTCCTGAAAGTTTTGCTATTCAACTCCTTGGTCATTGTTCCCTACACATTGTTTGCAGCAGTCAGAAGATGATAATGAGGGAGATGCGAAGGCAATGCAGGTTCAGAGATATACTCCTAGTTTGAGAATTTCTTTTTGATATTTCAGGTATTGGGCAATATATGCATATGTCTAATAGGAACCAAAATAGAGTTGTGGAGCTCCCAACCATTGGATACATAAAGACACCCTTACCTATGAAGGGAAAAAAAGTGAGCTCTCACTTTACATTTTATATGTGTTTACAAGGAAATACATAAAACCAAATGTCACACCCAGTAATTTTGAAATAAAATTATATTCCACCAGACAAAATCATCTACATTTTTGATAATTTGTACACATATGGGAAGGTATATCTGTACCAGATATTAGTCGACAGTCTCCACTCCTATTATCTGCAGACTCATGACTCTCCCACACCAGCAATTTAGCTACTTTACTCATTTATGCCTTGGATTTGAACACCACAACTTAAAATCCAATGGAAGAGGAAAGATTGCTGAAGTCTATGCTTCCCTTTGGCTGTGTGGTTTGGGGTAAATTACTGACCTCTTAGGTCCCTGAATTTTGTAAATCATGGGGGGAAACAAAATATGCACATAAAAGCAGATTATGTACTGTCAAACAAGATATAAATGTAAAGTATGACTCTTTTAAAGGAAAAGAGAAAAAGATTTGGATGAAAAATCCAAGGTATTATGAAAAAAGCTACAAATCTCTGGCAATTTCTTTGGAGAAGCATTACTGAGGAACTATTTTACAGATCACATCACATACTTCCCACATTCCTTCACCTTGACTTTAACTTTCCTTTGGGGACAGTTGAAGGCAGAGTGGGGCAGCCTCACTCATTTTATTATACCTTGCTCCCCATAACACCACAAAAGTTTAATACTGTGCCATTTTAATGCCCCCCCCCAAAAAAATAATTTTTAACCTGGTTTTCCACTGAAATTCACTTTACCCACACACAAAAAAATAAATAAATAAATAAGAAAGAAAGAAAACATAAAACAGACCTCAGTGCTTTATATGTTTTCTTTAGTATTATACTGGAAGAACAAGTGAAAGATTTTAGAACAGATTCATTTTATTTTCTTATTCATAGTATGGAAAATGGATGGAAAAGTAGTTTTTCAGTGATAAGATAATGATGTGCTTTAAAATAAATATTTTCATTAAAATAAACACCTCAGTGTTTTTTTTTAAAATAGCAGATGTCTGAAATACAGCAAATTATACCACCTGAAATTCAATTAGGGAATCTTAGGATCCCAGGTCTAAGAGTATTCACCACAATATGAAACATTTACTATCTTGAACAAAATCAGGTTATATATCAATGGATATGATTTGGGAAAGAATGATGACTGTATGATTTTCCTTTCATTAAATACTGAGCCAACTGAGATAAACAAAGATATCATCTAATACCACTGTATTCAAGGGAGTGTCATGCATGGTGTGGCATGATTTGTCACCATGGCCCTTTTCTGCTTGCAGAGAGTGATCAAGTCCATGGACTTATCTACTGAGACCATTATGATCCATTCACTAGTACTGTTTTTTCAATCTGTGTTGGTTTTGGCCAGATTTGAATTGTTGACCCAGAGGTGCAAAGTCCCATATCAGGCTTTTCACAACTGGTGATTAAGACTGCTCAATTGCAAAGAATCTTGATAACAACAACATCAACAACAACAACAACAAAAAACTATTTGGAAAGGGGAAAAAATTGTTTCAACCTCTTCAAAGAACTTCCTTAATATACTGTTGTTTCCAAGTATGTCTGTCTTCTTAATTTGCCTCAGTGATTTACTCCCATTATTAATCAGAACTCTAAAAGAAAGTATATTTTGTGCTAAGAAGGGATTAGGGAATTGAATCAACCAATCCTGCTGTGAAATACAATCACTATTTCTTTATGATTTAAATTTTCCTGAAGAATGATGAAATGGAGTAATTTATGAAAATAGACACTCATAGTAGTCAGTCTTCATTTACAATTATTCCAAAGTCTTCTGTTCCAATTCCAAAACCTAGAAACCAAATGAACAAAAGCATACTATTTCACAAATGTGTCAATGACAAACTAAAGATTAAACATATCATAAAAAAATGTCAGAAACAAAGGGTATGGGTAGATAGATTGAAAAAAAAAGAATACATCTCTAGCTCTTGTACATCCAGCCTGCGCCTCCTCTGTAGTAGATTCCTATAACTTGAAAAGAGAATATGCATTACCCTGAAGCAGTAATTAATTAGACATAACTTTCAAAGCAAGCTGAATAGCTGAATACCTTTGAGAAGGAGTTTTATACATACATTATTATCATAGTCATGCTAAGTTATAAAATTCCCTTTCCATATGTAAAGATCTCTTCTACTTTATAAATTATTTCCTGACCCCTCTTTATGGATATGTTATACTTTCTTACTATTATTCTAGAAAACTCTACAGACACCAATTTCTATCCCAAAAGTTTCAGCTATGTAAGAAATATTTCTTTCAAATATTCAGTTATAGAGAGTCTAATTCTTGTTAAACTCTGCCCCACATGGTCAAGTGTGAAAAGGTTATCACATTTAAATGATTTAGTTCTAATGAAATTCATTATACGTATCTCTTAGAAACTTCAAGATTGTCAAAGTGCAGGGACATAGCAACTCATTGAAATTTATTTTTCAGACTCTAGACTAGCACCTTACCTCTAGAAGTTTCTCAATGTCTACCTTCCAAAACCAATTATCATTTTTTGAAACTTTGACCTACCTCAAGCCTACTATTGTTTGCCTAAATCATCCTTCTTTCTCTGTTCTTTGGCCTTAAACACTGAGACCCTTTTAGAAACACAGTTCATCTGCTGCCACTTTCTTCCCCTTGCTCCCCACCCCCCATCCCCCCAACCCCCAACCCCCCTCCCGCCAAAAAAAAAAGGAGAAAAGGAGGAGCAGACAGGAAGAGGGGAAGAAGAACAAGTCAGAGCAAGTAGTTTTACTTGTTCTTTTCAGGTGTGTGTGTGTGTGTGTGTGTGTGTTAGAGAGCAAGGGTGTGTGCAGGGATAGGTTATGGGTTGTGCTACAGGCAGGAAAATAGCCTACACATACTTTTTTAATGTCCTGAACAGGTGAACAAAACCCAGGTTAAAATAAACACAGTTTTTATATCTAACATCAAATCTAAAAAGATGGCTTTATGACTTGTAGCTATGTGAGTAAACTTGCATTTTATATGTTTAATTATTCTATGTCTACACTAGTTTTATGTTTAAGAGGGAAATTTTGTTAACACAAATGATTGTTGAAGAAATAACAATTCAATGTTTTTATGTAGGTGCAATGTGTTAAATGTTTTACCAGGTAAAGCCATTTTATTCACAAAGCACCCTTGTCAAGACAGTAACATATTATCTCCAATTTTATAGCTGATAAAACTGGGACTTAGACTAGTTAAAAACTTGTTTGTATCCCACTAGAATATGAAATACTGGCTTTAAGAGTTTCTCTAGAACCTGAAATTTTAAATACTGTTTTACCTTTCATGCCACTATATAGGATAGATCCCAGACTACTTCCCAATATGGGGTCTGATTTCTAGATAAACCAATAATCCTTTCACCACTGGCTCCATTTTGGAAGCCATCATACAACTATCTGCTTTCCCTCTTTCTTATTTTCACTTTTAATTTGTAAAATGTGGAATACTCTCCCTGTGGTATGATGCAGATTTATGTTCAGTAGTAAACACAGTCTCTGCCTCAACATGTCCAAATGGTAATTAAAAGCAAGATAAATCCATGCAACAGATCTTACAATTTCAAATCAGTATAAAGGAAAAATAATGGTTCAGTGATCATAAATAAGAATGGACGGTGAAACAGTATCAAAGTATACACTCAGTTGTGGGGAGAATTTTAGTAACCTCAACACAATTGCCTGCCTGGAGCTATGATATTTGACAAAAGTTCCAACTAAATTGTAGCTAAATCATTGTTAAGAGATTTGACATCACTGCGACAATAAACTGGCCCCACAGGCAAATGCCTATATCCTCTTTGCCAAAAGAAGGATCCTTGAACTGGTATAGAATTCCGCAGGTCAGGCTGGGTTTCTGCAGTGGAGGTGAAGCTGAATAAATCTGATTAACTGCACTGAGGAAATGATGACGATAGCCGACAAAAATAAAGGAGAATGATATAATCCACTTGGACTTCTCCGAGTGTTCATATCCTTCATTAAAGATTTATGCTTGTTAAAGCAATATACTCTTGTGGGAAGAGGAAACAAAAGCAAAAATAAATAAATAAATAAATAAATAAATAAATAAATAAATAAATAAATAAATAAATAAATAAATATATAAATAAAGTAAGTTATCAATTTTCTGGACCACCCAGAGTAGTTGGAGATGAATCCATAAAAATTGGCAGACCTAAAAATAATTTAAATAATATTAAAACTGAGGTTTTTTGATATTCTTTTCAATACAGTTCAAATATTTAACTATCCCATCACCTTTTTTTTCCATTTGGCATCTGATAATATCTCTGTTAGGGTGAAATAAGGATTTAGTTAATCTTTGAAGTTTAGAATTCTATGACTTAACCAAAATATATTTAAAGGTAACAAAATTTATTATTGCTCTTCTCTCTATCTTCTATACCTCTACTAATCATCAGAATCATATTTTCCAAGTTCATTATATTTCCATAAAAGTGTAAATTAAGAACAGAGAAATGCATTAAATTAGAGTTGCCTTGGTTTTAGATGGGGGTGATCCAAGTTGCCATTGATGCTATTTTTAAACACCTTTTCTTTGGTATTCAAGATTGCAGCATGCTGTCTTCAGGCAATGTAATGCTGAAAAACAAGACTTTAATTATAAAATAGTGGAACAAAGACAAGCTACTCTTGTCAGTGTCCATAGGTAATTAGCACTAATCTGTCTTCATTATTGCTATGCAAGCTGTAATACCAGGTGGGAGGATGTGTAATATCTTTTACCATTATCCAAGAGCTAAGCACCAAGCAGACACTTAAAGGCAGAATTATCTTTGATCCACAAAAATGTGGCAATCATATCAATCTGAAAATTGCCTTCAGAGGATTTTGACATCTTTCTGTTATAATGCCAAGACCTCTCACTTTTCTTCCTTGTCATTATTTCTCTGAATTATAAAGTTTGTTAGATATGAATACTTAGCACCAGCTTCTTCTCAAACAAAAAGACAGGCAATAACACATCTTGATCAGTGATTTTTTTTTTTTTTGCAATTTCCTTCAGGGTACAAGCATAAAATCAATTTTGAAAGTAATAAAGTACAAACTTTATTTTTCTGAAAAGACTGTAACTGTATTAAAGATACTGTAGATCACTGGACCTTGGTTGACCTGCTTGTCGGGAGATGGAATGTTGTAAGTAAAGAGTCAGAATTATCTTGGACTATTTTAGGTCTTTTCAGAGCCATTTACTTTCACTTTTGTATCTGACCTAACATTCCCATGGCTATTAGGTGAATTACTTGGAATGTACAGCTAAGCTTAACAGACCTCCAGTTTCCGCCAAGAAAACTAAGAAAGTAATAAAATCTTAAAACTACAGCAGAGATTTTCCTACTTTGATGCAGTCGATCTACCTGATGCTCCCACAGATGTGATCAGTAGATGTATTGATTTATGACTTTCCTTTGTTCTGTGACTACAAAAATTCATGTAAACTCTTCTATGGTGCATTATGTAATTCAGGGTAACTTTAATTGATCTTCCTGGGCCAAACTCACTCATATTTGACTCAGAATAAACTATTTTCTTATTTCCTTGAAGATAGAATTAATATTTTATATTAGCAAGGAAAAATTATGATATTAAAAAATGCACATAGCTGCAGTTAGAAATATATCCATCATTTCAACGTTGAATATTTATTTCATATTTTGTTTATTTATTTTATAGTCTTGATTCAGAGATCAAAATTTGGGAATAAAAGGAAAGTGTATGAGTCTCAAAGGAACCACTGAAATTCAGAGAGCACTAATGAGCAATTGCCACTCTGGTGCAACATGCCCTTGTAATAAGAAGGAAATGCACACATACAGGAAAAACTGGTTGGAAAATGTGTAGCTCCACCCTGGCTCAACCTCTGGTCCAGCCCCTAACAATGTTCACTCTGTAAATATTATCACACCACACCACACCTCTGGAGATATCTCACATTCTACCTTGAGTGCCTATTCTTGCTTTACCCCAAAGGCATCTCTCTTTGAGATTCCCCCCTTTTGTCTTGCATATGTATCTACTTCTCCAATAAACTCTGTCTATGCCTTTGTCTCCTACATGCTGAAATTCTTTTCCATCCTTTATGCCAAGAATCCTTTTGTTCCCAAGTCAATTTTCCCCTTCTCTGGCAATTCCTCATATCATTCTTTGAAGACATCTCTTTTCCCCTGAAAATTTCACTAAAATATAGTGCTTTTACTTTACTTTTAAAATCTTACACAAAATTTACTAAAGCCCAACTAATCTAAGTTGATCCCAGGCAAAGTTGTTAAATAAATGGTATTATTAGGTTTCTTTTTTAGAGTCCCTTCCCATTGTCTCCCACTGCCTCTGAGACATATTCTTTAAATAGCTCATTATATCCCAAACTGGTATTAGTTTACCTATTTCTTCCTACCCAAATCTTGCTTCTATCTATTGGTAAGTGAACTTATTAAAGAAATATGGAGCCATCTTTGAATGTATGTTCAATTTTTAAATTTATTTAATAATTCATTTATTTATGTAGATATTTAGGCTATTTCCAATTCTTAAACATTATAAAGTTTATATCCCACATATGCCTCTTTGTTCTTATGTGCAAATGTTATTCTTGCTGTATACAGAAAATTCTCAAATCACACAGTGAGCACACTTTTTCTTTTTTTTTTTTATTGGTTGTTCAAAACATTACAAAGCTCATGACATATCATCTTTCATGTTTTATAGATACCACATTCTAAGCATCTCAAATTTGTTGACTCACACCAGGAAGATCGAGAATTTGGCCGATAGGGTTCTGGCTGTAGGATGTTTGGCACATTAATTAACTCCTTTAAACAATGGGATTCTTCACTTTAAAACAAGAGTGTTTGATTTCGTTATCTCAGTGATTCATCACATCTTTAATTTTCTCCAATTCTTTGTGTCCTCACAGTGCTAATTCCAGACAAGCTCAGTACCTGTGTATTTTTTTCCAGTACCTGTGTCTTCATTCCCTATTGGGACTGAAACAAATTACCACAAACTTAATGGTTTAAAACAGAACAAATTTATGTCCTTATATTTCTGAATATCAGAAGTCTGATATGACCTCATTGGATTAAAGTCAGCCTGCTAACAGAGCTGCACTCATTTCAGGAGCCTCTAGGGCAGAACCCACTTAATTGCACTTGGCAGCATTAGAGGGTGCCTACTTTTCTTCTGTTCTGTTCTCTTCCAGTGTCTTCAAGGTCTATAGCAGCAGGTCAAGCCCTTCTCTATTTGCATCTCTTTGAACAACTGTAACCAGAAAAAAACTGTAACCAGAAAAAAATTTTAAGGACTCATGTGATTAAATCAGGTGGATGTAGGTCAGAATCATCATTAGGTCTCATGGTAACCTTATTGATATCATAATGTTAAGAAAATAGTCATAGATTCTGGGGGTTTTGTGTGAGCCTCTTTGAAGGGCAGCAGGTGGGGCTTCTATTCAGTCTATTATGGGTTATGCCCTAACACAAGCATTCATGTCTGGTACAATAAAATCAACCCAAAGTAATCAGATGCTTCTGTCCCTTTTGTAGCTTTTCTTATTTCAGATAGTAGCATGGAATGACCCAGCTCAGGCCTCAACTATCACTACCCAGAAAATACAGTTGTAAACCATTTTCACATCATTCCTGAGTTTGAATTTCCAGGAATCTCCATTTTTCTTCCTGGAACTGTTCTAATATCTATGGTTTCTGCTTAGACTCAGAGTTTGCTGTTAGATGTCTTCCAAGGGCTACTTCTTCCATTTGAGCTTGTCAGTGTCCCAGATTTTCTTTCCATTATTGTTCTATCCATTTCTCTTGGTCATTCTAAGTGACTTCTGCTCTTCTCAGGTAATACACTCCCTAATCATAATGGGAATGAATCTTGACACTAGACTTTTTGGTTTCCTAAACCTTCCAATCTGTCCCGTTTCCTCCCTTGGGCTTCTTGCACCAGCTTTGCAGTCACCTCTTTAAGTCCTCCCACCCATCATGATCAGTTTACAGGATGAACTTTCAGGATGGCTTATCAATCAAAGCAGTCACATAAGTACCTGCCCTCAGAAGATGCTTGAAGGGTAATACTCTACTGTTACCTTCCTGAAATTCATAATCACCCTATATTTGAATTATGTTTCCTTACTGAAGTCTAATGGCACAACAGAAGCACATACTGGAAATGTGGAGTCCCAGCCCATTGCCATCCCAGTTCCTGGTGCTTCCCACTTCCCTGGGCTGGGTTCTTGACCTTTGCTCACCCATCCCTGCCCAATAACTCCTATTATCCTTCTCACCATGGCAGGGTAATGGAGAGTCAAGGCCAGTGCCAAGTTGCAGGGTAGAACCAAATGCCTGTGAAGCTCTGTAGGATCTCAACCAGCAATCTTTGCTAAGAAAACATGATAATAGTTAGCAAAGGACACCTAACATTTAAGACAAAGGTAGAATATGAAGTTGAACAGGGGCTCTGCATTTCCATTTTATACTGGCCTCCAAAATTATGTAGGTGGCACTGTCAGTTTAGTTTGAGCTTTCTCACGTTCAGCACTTTCTACATTTGGTCCAGGTAATTATTTGTTGTGGGTGTTGTCCTGTGGCTGATAGGAAAAATGTAGACCCATCTGCTTCCTAAATGCCAGTAGGACTCCTCACACTGCACAACTTAAAAAAAACGTCTCCAACATCACCTTTCTTCCCTAGAATGTTGGATGTGGGCAAAGTTGACATGGCTGAGAATCACTGATTGGATTTTTCGAAATCTTATTCTTGTTCTTTATGTTTCTGCTTGACCAAAGAACTTGCATCTACCCTAAATTTTAAGCCCAATTAACTAATATTGAAGAAGATCAGTGAATCCAGAATCTATCTTGGATTTGAAGCTTGGCTTTGACCTTTATTAAAAGTGGTCTTACCGTGGTAAGAAAATCTCTGTCTAGTTTTCCCAGCATACGGAAAGGAAAAAAAAATCATTTACTTTACTCGATTCAGGACTCCTACAACAAAACATAAGCTAAGAAAAGTACACAAATGTATTTAATATGTTTCAAGTGTCACAGGAGCCTTCATAAGGAAATGCAGATTCAAAGAAACAGTTGAACAAGTATTTTACAGCAGGTGTGGTGAATGATGGAGAGTCAGGAAGAAATCTGATAGGGCAAAAAGAGCATTACCTCATGGTAATAAACTGGAGGAAATTTAGCCAGCTGGACGTTCAAATTTTTTCTGTGTCCCTGTGTCTTTGAAGATAAGGATTCCTTTTTCCCAGGTATGGCAGCGGCAGGGGCAACTCTCATAGGAGAGTCTTCTAATCTGTTTCAGGGGAGGGTCAGAAAATCCTTGCGAGGACTGTTAAGACCTGCATTAGGGGAAAATGATGAAGGGAAGTTCTGAGTGAACTTCTTGCTTCTGTGATCTCATATTTCTTCTGATTAAAATATTTAACATGCCAAAGTGCTATATTTTGGGGTAATATGTCCTAAACCCCATCACCACTTATAACTGAGAAAAATAACAGTATATACAACAGAAGATTGTTGTGAACATTAAGTTACATACTATACATACTGTTTTTGGTACAGTGCCTTAGGCTGGCACATAGCAAGTAATCAAATGGTAGTATTACTGCCAGCATTATTATTATCATTGCCATCCATGGTAGAGCCAATTCTATTGCTCCCAGAAAACAATACAGTCCTAGAAACAGAAGAAACCATAAACCCTTGGAAGTGTTAACTTTTTCCTTTAACTGATTTTTTATTAACCTGCTCATTTAGAGCATAATTGCCAGTAGTTTTGCCCTTAGATAATATTGATTTTTGTATATACTGTTCTAATATCACAGTCTTTCCTGAAGACCAAGGGGCCCTGACAGCAAAAACTGACATAGTTGTTTCTTCTCTTTCTTTCCTGTAGGGCAGCTGAAGTGTTATCTCTTCATCTTTTATTCTATTTAAACCTCCTGTAGAATTGCTGTTTGCAGTGGAAGGTCTGACTCCAATGCTCAGGTCATTCATTTTCAGAGCATAGACTGCTGAGTCCAATCTGGTAAATGTCTTTCCAGTTCATCCATCAGACTCCTCTGATTCTCTCCTAGGGTCTTTAAAAACTTTCAAGTCCCAAGAAAGGCATCTCTTACAGGATAACAGTTCAATTCACATAGATGCAAAAGCATGAAAATGCTGAATTTTTCTCATAAGAAGAATAAATAATTACTAATGAAGATCAAAGTGACAGAGCTTCTGTGACATAAGAAGGAGCTCATCAGAATGCATCACAAGAAAAACACTTAGAAATTACACAGTTTACAGACAGGCAGAAGGTCAAAACTGAAAATGAAGTAGCATTTCTCAGAAAGAGCTGCAAAAATATTACATTCCTTTAAGAGGGAATATTTGTATTAAATATGGACATTTCATCTTTACACACACACAGTGCATTTTTTAATCTACTGAATAAAGCACTACTATTTAGAGTGAAACAATCAAAGCTCCATCTCCTTCCTTTCTTTTTCAAATCAAATATTGGATTGGAAGTTATTCAGCCTGACCAAAGCATCAAGTCATTTAAGAGAATAATACCTTGAATTATTTGTTCCTTCTCAAGTTCCTTGCATGTCCACCCAACAAATTGGGTTTGTATTTTGTATGTTAATTCTTAATTCAATAAAACAAACTCATTTGTCTAATTACTAAATCTGCTGAATGATTTATGATTATAGAAAGAGCAGTGATTGTGTTAAATGTATGGGCAGTTTGATTCAGCTCAAATTGGTTTCTGTGCCCATACATTCTATATATGACCCATTACCATGCTCACAAGTTTGAATTGCATTCATGGAATCACCATCTATGTATTGCATGGGATTGTCAGCTCCTTCGGCTCGATCACCTGACTTAGGCTTCAAAACACATTCATCAAGTTGTGTCTATTTGTGCTTCAAGAATTTGCACTTAGTTGAATATTGTTTAAACACTAAACACTTAAAAAACATAAAAACTAAAAAACGGCATATAAGATATATGCTTGATATTTTGAAAGTTGCACATAAAATCTTATTTGAAATGAAAATATATGGATCAGGTAATGCAAAAGCACCAGTACCAAAATGCACAGATCTATTTTTTTTTCATGAAACAGAAGAAACCATAAACCCAGAAAACCTGTATGAAACTAAAATATGCGGTTTATCTGATGTTTAAGAATAAGCCCAAACCTTAAAAAATTTAAGAATAGAAACTTCTTATCACTTAAAAAAATTATGCAAGTTATTATTGTATTTTGAGCAAGAACTTTTTCAGTACAAATAATGTACCCTTCATAACATAAAATGTTTCATGTATATTCATTAAAATTCCAAAGAGGACCTCATTATCTCATCCAAAAAAAGAATTAATGATCCTTAATGGTTTCTGATGATACTTTGTCTTTGTCCCTTTCTCAACTGTGCAGATGACTTTAAGCATACAAATGTTTCTGTTCATGCTTTGACCTCTAAAATCTCTTACATGATTACAGGATTGAAAAGACACCACTCGTCTTGCGCATTGCTATGAATTTTTTACTCCTCTTTTACACACATTAACAAAATTATGCCTGCATTTGTTTTTTGTTTGATATCTTATACTAAAATTATAATTTAAAAAATAGTAAAATAAGATAGGGGTACTTGTTGAGCCACAGAGAAAAACAGTCCTGATGTTGAAGGACTCTTTAAGCACTTATAGGGATTTGAGGCCTGCTCCTAGGAGCAACAGAAATCATGAAAACAGAAATCAAAAGTTTAAGAGGCGATGTGGTCAGAAGGGCAGAACAATCATGAATGTGATTAGTGCCACTTCTTCCATGTTAGGACAGAGGCAATAATAGCCATCTATGAAAAGGCCTTTGCCAGACAACAAAGAGCCTAGATCTGATACTTCTCAGTCTCCAGAAATGTGAATAATACATTTTTTGTATAAGCTGCACACTCTGGTATTTTGTTATAGGAGCATGAAGAAGCAAAAGAGAAAAAGTAGCTGCTGCTTACACTTGTGGGTACTGCTTGGATTGAAGTGCAAGTCATGTCCTTATATAGCACTAATGTCAGTATCAAGTGGCTTCTACCAATATGGTGGTCTTATGTAAACCATGTGGTCTTCTTATAGTGAATTGATCTTCAATCCCATTTAAAACTAAAGAGTTCCCTTAGAAAATGACAGCTAAATCTCTGAAACCTGACAATGGTTCAAATCCCAACCCTTCCAGGACATTATGTTGCTTCATTCAGCTGCAAATGAGAAAGTTCAAATGCTATTGTTTCCTCCTTATTCACTGTACTCCATCCTGTAGAAATGTACCGATCCTTTTAAGATACCTACTGTGGGAAAAGCATTATTTTCTTTCCAGGCACCCTACACCAAGTTACAAACAACCTGAAATTTTTTTCTTGAAACACTCCTATCTTCAGGTAGGAAGTGTGAACCATACTCCAAAATTATGTCAAAAGATAAACAAGTTTGCTCATGAACTTCTTCATCCTGTTGTTCTCTGTTACAGCCTACTTGTAGACTATAACCCAAGAAGCATATAGCCCAGAGATAAGAGTCTAGTCTCCTCTTCTTGCAGGAATACATAATCTCTCTAGTGATTCTCTCTGAGCCTAAATTCCCCAGACTAGTAAAATTCAAAGTATAGAGTTTGAAAAAGTTAGATTTCTTCTGTCATAAACAGTCTACAAAGTACATAATTTCAGGTTCTAATTCATCTCTTCTAATATGCATCCCCAATTGCCCTTTATATATGGAAGGAAAGCTGAATGGTAAGGATACCAGGACCATGTCATATTTACTGTTTCCTGAAGAAAATGTGGGAGGTTCTTCCTAGTCATTTTGGAAATAATTTGACTACACCTTCACATATGAATAAAATAATCTACCATGAGAAGCAAAGACAAAGAAGAGGCTGTTATTTGGGCAGTGGAAGAGACCTGAAAAAGTATAAATGAATGTTTTAAACTAAAGCAATGCATCACATCAGTGTTTCAAGAACTTTGTTAAATAGAAGTGGTGAAAGAGAGCATCCCTGTTTTATTCCAGGTTTTAGAGGGAATGCCTTCAATTTTTCTCCATTTAGAATGATGTTGGCCTGGGGCTTAGCATAGATAGCCTTTATGATGTTGAGATATGATCCTGTTATCCCTAATTTTTCTACTGTTTTGAACATAAAGCGGTGCTGTATTTTGTCAAATGCTTTTCCTGAGTCTATTAAGATAATCATATGATTCTTATCTTTAAGTCTACTGATGTGATGAATTACATTTATTGATTTCTATATGTTGAACCAACCTTGCATCCCAGGGATGAATCCCACTTGATCATGGTACACTATCTTTTTGATATGTTTTGCATTTGATTTGCCAGAATTTTATTGAGAATCTTTGCATCTATGTTCATTAGAGATATTGGTCTGAAGTTTTTTTTCTTTGATGTGTCTTTGCTGGTTTTGGAATCAGAGTGATATTGGCCTCATAGAATGAGTTTGGAAGTGCTGTCTCTTTTTCTATTTCCTGAAATAAATTGGAGAGTATTGGTATTAGTTCTTCTTTAAAGGTCTTGTAGAACTTGGCTGTGTATCTATCCAGTGCTGGGCTTTTCTTGGTTTGTAGACTTTTGATGGTATCTGCTATGTCATTACTTGAAATTGATCTGTTTAAATTATGTTTATTATCCTGATTCAATTTGGGCAAATTATATGACTCTAGAAATTTGTCAATGTCTTTGATATTTTCTATTTTATTGAAGTACAAGTTTTCAAAATAATTTCTAATTATTCTCTGTATTTCTGTAGTGTCTGTTTGATATTTCCTTTTTCATCATGTATAATTAGCATAACAAAATGAAGACTCAAAGAGCCGAAGATAGAGAGGATCCACCTTAATAATCTATACCTGGTTGTTATGATTGTTAATGCCTAATTTTTTTAGGGTTACCTCCTTATATGTGCAATAGAGCTAACAAAGACATTTAGGAGCCACAGAATATCACTAAGAACTATATTGCATTTCCTTTTGCATCATGAAGATATAAATTCCATGTCACATTCTAGACTTTCTGCATCACTCCACTGACTTTCTTTGGGGAATCCTGCTGGTTATTCATTTAATTGCTGGCATGGCTCCTGCTGAATGCTGGAGTTGTTGGAGTAAGAGAACTATGCAAGTTTTTTTTTTTTGTCAGAATTGCTTTTTTGCTAGGAATGCAAACCAAATAAAACCTGATTTTTAAAATGATAAATGTAATATACAAGCATACCCCAATTTTTCCTTTTTCTTAATCTTATTTAACTTATTAATGAATATCTCAATTTGATGACTTGAAACTGACACTGACAAAACATGTATTAACAGTTGCAAATCGTCAGGGAATGTTACATTTTTCTCTTATCCTCAGGCATTCTAAATTCCTGAGTGTTATGCAAAGCATTACTAGAATGATTTGCACAACAGGGGGCTCAGTTTTTAATAAAAGTGGCTCTTATTTTAATTATAGCAATTAAGATCTTCTTATTGGCAGGAAGACTAGGGCTCTGCCAATTTGAAGCTTTGCTTCCACTGGGGGCTTAGAAAATATCCTACTCTTTTGCTTAGGGTTATTTCCTAGTCTCAAGATGATTGAACACAGATAAATAATATACAAAAGGCCACAAGTCTTGAAGATGTGATTGAGGAACTATTTTTTCTCTAGATAGGCTCAGATTGTCATCATATCTTAGAAAAAGGAGAGAAAAAGAAGCAATGACTAAGGAATGAATATGCATGTTTGTGAAAACCATAGTTGGAAATATTTTGTCACTGCAACATATTGTGAATGAATATTACACTTCAGCTTGGGTACATACTTGAACAATATGTTTTAAACAAATGACATGTTCATTTTCTCACTCTCTATATGTGATCCTCTTAAAGAAGAAAATGAACACAGGAATTAAAACTGCCAAAATGCCAAGCCTTGTGACAGTTCTATTTCTGTGGTAGACCTAATTAAACCTGGAATTTTCCAATATTTTTACTGGCATCATTTATGTTGTAATTAACACTTTTTACTGGTAAAGATGGTTGTTTTCAGATGAAGTCTTTAATCTTGTTGTGGTTATAACTACAAAACTGAAATAATAAAACCATAATTATGAAAATTTCCTAGCCACAAGTTTGCACATGAGACTGCTCTATGTCTGAGAAAAAATAAAAGGTAATTAAATGCAGATGGGTAAAAGACTGCAGAATCATAGAGCACTGCCTAGTGTTTCTATCTTTCTGATATATTTTAACATTATTTGCAATTTGGCAAGCTATTTAGATGATGGCATTATTATAGACCTATAAAAATGTATATTTTGAGCAGATGGAACAGCAAACTATAACAGTGTAGATGATGAGGAGTCAGAAAACTATATATAAATATTATGATGACATCTGGGAATCTAACATTTATACACAGTAGCACAACAATTTGGAACACATGAATCTGTAGTCTCACTGATTATATATATAAATACACAAATACATATATATTCTTAGATATCCAGGGTTAGGCTAAGTAATAAGTGTCCAATGGAAAATTAATCAAACATTTTTCTTAATATTACTCCAATATTTATAATATGTATGTTTTTAATTTCTATATTTTACATAAATTCATCTCAATATTAAATGTTACAGAAAATATAGCTTCATTTATAATAGTTTTTTAAGTGGAATAAGATTGAAATATTTGAAGAAAAAAAACCTTCTATTTTACTGGTTTTTATAAAACTTTCAGAGAAAAAGAAGACATTGCTATTATAAAATGATGTGTTCATTTTTTTTTTGATGGGCTAAGATAAAAGTGCTCAGCACCATACCTCAAGTTGGCACAGTTCATTGATAGCAAATTTGCTATGAATGATGATAATTTGTACTGAAAGAAATTTGCCAAATTGATTACGAATTGCCCTTCTGTTCAGATTCCAATGGCTAATATAGCCTGTCATAGTTACAAATTTATCTCGATATAGGATTTCAACAAGAATAGTTCAGAAAAGAAAAAAGAATGCTACAGAGACATTCTATTTCTTTGACTTGTAACTTTTAAGACCAAAAGAAGGAAGACAAAAGAGATAATATAATCACATTTTATGTCTCACAAAAAACTATACATTTTCTCTATCAGCCAGACATTATGATAATTTATATGAAACATGAATCATGCATAAAATAGGTGTCTTTACCTCCAGTAAGAATTAATACTATTGAGGCTATTGTAAATGGGGTAGGTTTCCTAGTTTCTCTTTCAGAGGATTTGTCACTAATATACAGAAATACTTTTGATTTATAGGTGTTTGTTATATCCTGCTAGTTTGCTAAATTCATTTATTAGTTCTAAGTGTTTTCTGGTGAAATTTTTTGTATCCTCTAGGTATAGAATCATGTCATCGACAAATAGTGATAGTTTGATTTCTTCTTTTCCTATCTGTATCCATTTAATTTCTTTCATCTAATCACTCTGACTAGAGTTTCAAGAACTATGTTAAATAAAAGTGGTGAAAGAGGGCATCCCTATCTTGTTCCAGTTTTTAGAGGGAATGCTTTCCATTTCTCTCCATTTAGAATGATGTTGGCCTTGGACTTAGTATAGACAGCTTTTACAATTTTGAGATATGGTCCTATTATACCTAGTTTTTTCTAGTGTTTTGAACATGAAGTGGTGTTGTATTTTGTTGAATGCTTTTTCTGCATCTATTGAAAAAGAGAAACTAGGAAAACTACCCCCATTTACAATAGCCTCAAAAAATAAAATAAAATACTTGGGAATCAACCTAATGAATGAGGTGAAAGACTTCTATAATAAAAACTACAGAACAATAAAGAAAGAAATTAAAGAAGGCCTTTAGAAGATGGAAAGATCTCTTTTTTTCTTGGATAGGCAGAATTAATATTGTCAAAATGACCATACTACCAATACACTATACCGATTTAATGCAATTCGATCAAAATCCCAATGACATTCCTCATAGAAATAGGAAGGCAATCATGAAATTCATCTGGAAAAATAAGAGACCCAGAATAGCCAAGCAATTCTTAGCAAGAAGGGTGAAGCAGGTGGCATCAATATACCAGACCTTAAACTATACTACAGAAAAATAACAAAAACTGCATTGTATTGGCACCAAAATAGATTTCTAGAATAACGGTGCAGAATAGAGGACACAGAGACAAACCCACATAAATACAGTTATCTCATGCTAGACAAAGGTGCCAAAAACATAACTAGAGAAAAGATAACTTCTTCAACAAATGTTGCTGGTAAAACTGGAAATCCATATGCAACAAACTGAAATTAAGCCCCTGTATCTCACCATGCACAAAACTCAACTCAAAGTGTATCAAGGACCTAGGAATTAGACCAGAGACCCTGTGCCTAATAGAAGAAACGTAGGCCCAAATCTTCATCATATCAGATTAGGCCCCAACTTCCTTAACAAAACTCCTAGAGTACAAGAAATAAAAACAAGAATCAATAAATAGAATGGATTCAAACTGCAAACCTTCTTCTCAGCAGAAGAAACAATAAGTGAGATGAAGAGACAGCCTATAGAATAGTAGCAGATTTTTACCACACACCTATCAGATAGAGCACTATTCTCCAGGATTTATAAAGAACTCAAAAAAACAAACAACCCCAAAAAACCAACAACACCCCAAAAAAACCCAATCAATAAATTGGCCAAGGAAATGAACAGACATGTCTCAGAAGGTGATACATAATCAATCAACAAATATGTGAAAAAAATGTTCAACATCTCTAGCAATTAGAGAAATGCAAATCAAAAGTACTCTAAGATTTCATCTCACTCCAGTCAGAACAGCAGCTATTAAGAATACAAACAACAATAAGTGTTGGTGAGGATGTGGGGGAAAAGGCACACTCATACTTTGCTGGTGGGACTGCAAATTGGTGCAACCAATCAGGAAAGCAAATAGAGATTCCTTGGAAATCTTGGAATGGAACCACCATTTGACCAAGCTATCCCACTCCTTGGTTTATACCCAAAGGACTTAAAAACATCATACTTCAGTGACACAGCAACATCAATGTTTATAACAACACAATTCACAATAGCTAAATTGTGGAACCAACCTAGATGCCCTTCAATAGATGAATAGATAAAGAAAATTTTGTATATATACACAATGGAGAATTACTCAACATTAAAAGAGAATAAAATCATGGCATTTTCAGGTAAATGGATGCAGTTGGAGAAGATTATGCTAAGCAAAGTAAGCCAATCCAAAAAATCAAAGACAGTATGTTTTCTATGATATGTGGATGCTGATCCACAATGGGGATAGAAGAGGGGAACATGGGAGGAATGGAGGAACTTCAGATAGGGCAAATGGGAGGGAGGGGAAAAAAAGGGGGCATGCAGGTAGGAAAGATGGTGGAATTTGATGGGCATCATTACCGTAACTACATGTATGAAGACACAAATGGTGTGATTCTACTTTTTGTAAAACCAGAAACATAAAAAAATATGCTCTCTATATGTACTATGAATTGAAATGCATTCTGCTGTCATGTAGAATAAATTAGAATAAATGAATAAAATTTTTAAAAAGAATAAATAATATTGAATTAAAGGTAAAATGCCTTTATACAAAGCATATTAGAGTTTATAAAGTACATTCACAACTTTAATTTTACTTAGTTTTCAGAAAATCTAAAGAAAAATCATGAGAACATTAAGACTTATGGTCTCCAGGTCTTTATAAGGAGTACACTTCACTGGGTATTTTCCTCATGAGGGAACTGAATCAACTCTCGACTCCAATCTACTTCCCTTTCACCAGTAAGACTGCACAAGTCCTTTAAACTTTTGTAGAGGATCTATGATCAGATCTCACTCAATATTTGCTTATCATGGTATGTTAGTGTTAACAAGGAATACATTAGATCTCCTTCTTTAGTGTTGAATAGCAAATTCACATCATATCTCCCTGGATTTTCAAATAGAATTTGTGCATATTCAAATAAAACCTATTGAACTTTAATAAAACTTTCATGTAAATCAACTGAAAAATGAACCAATCATCAAATATATACATGTGTGTGTATGTGTGTATAAGCGTATGTGTGTGTGTGTGTGTGTGTGTGTGTGTGTGTGTGTCTTAAATATTATGCAGAGTGTGGGGATTAGGAGTAGAGGGAAAAGTGAAATAGTGTTCTTATCTGAGCATTTATGAGGCTCACTCCCTCCATTTATGTCTCTTTTCAATTGTCATCTTTTCAGAGATGATTTCTGATCTAAATAAAACAGACATGCACACCTCTACCTCCTACAACATTATATATGCTTCCTGTTTTGTAGTTTCTGAGAGTGATTATCAGTGTCTACCTTTTACTAGTACCTGTTTAGCTGCTTATTGTATCCCTATTATAATATGGAGGCAATCTTCTCCCTGGATCTAAATAATTCCTGGAGCACATTACCAATAACAACTAACCCATAAAAATTGTTAATGATACTCTCTGTTTTTATTTAATGTCTATGAAATAAATACTACTGACTTTTCCATTTCATATATGAGAAGCCTGAAACATACAGAAGCTAAGTAGCACATTTAAAGTGACAAGACTAAGACATTGTATATCTAGAATCTAAACTCAGGAACTGTGCATTAATCACTATGATGTAGATCCTTAAGGCATATATTTGAATTAGTAAATGGATGAATCAAAAAAATTACTATTAGTTAATACTTGAACACAAATAAACACACTTTATTGAAAAAACATTTCTAACTATAGTTTTTTCTTATGACAATAGCCAAAAATATCATGAATTAATTTGGAACCCTGAAAAGACATGTGAGTCTATTCAGATCTTTGGATTACATTTTTCCTAAACCATCTGGTAAATAAACTTTATAAATATTGTTGAGTTCTGTTTCTGTTCCCTTTGTAAACAAGCCTACATCTTTTGTAAAATGAAAACTACTATTTACCAACTTCCTAATCAGGGACATGTTTGTCCTGTTATGTAAACAAAACATCCACTTGGTTATTTAAGGTTATTGCTTCCCATTATTAAAAGTCCAAGCACTTGAACTTTAAAACTAGACAAATTATCACTTCAGTATCAGTCAACATTCTGTTTCTAATCATGGTATAACTTGAGAGTTTGTTCTAATGACTAGGCCTTTCATTAATGAAAATCATGAGTTTTCCTAATAAAACTACAAACAGTCTCCAAAGATGTGGTAATACTTCTCCTTGCCTGCTGTTCATATTTTAGGAGTAGCAGGTGTACGTATGTTAAATACATGTGAACTTCATACAGGTTTATAATAATATATACAAACACACATTGTTACAAGTGGTTGTAAAAGATACCATGCCACTGCCTTCTTCTCTAACAATGTGCAGTTTTAAAACATACTCAGATTTTTTACCTGCAATCTGCACTCTCAGGTGAATTGAAGCTCTTAGGTAAACCTCATTTCAGAGAGGTGCTTATCTTCTGTTGCACTGCCTGATCCTCTGAGCTCCAGTCTGTGTGGTGCACTTCTCTAGGTTTCAACTCTGATTTGCTCTTTAGCCTGAAACAAGATGAAAAATGAACTGCAAAATCTTTGAGATTCAGGGCTACCTAGAGTTTTATGTATTCAATTTATAGCCTGAACCCAAAGAAAGGCCTTGAGGATTAGAGTAATAAATAACTTTCATTTTTAATAAAAATAAATAGAATATGCCAGTTTCCTTCTCCATATCTCTCACCCAAACCATTATCTCCATAACAAGGGTTTGTGAAGTGTCAGTGTTTTACTATGTGGAATGTTTAATCTGTAGAAACTTCAATACATTAGAAAAGTATAATTGACAGTTTAATATTTAATATAGGATCATTTATTCATTTTATAACAATGTGCTCACTACCCGTCTCTGAATAAAGGGAAAGTGACATATTTATTTTCCATATAAGTAAATCTTATGGACTCAATTTTTACTACACTTACCAGTAACGCTACAACTACATTCAAGCTACAAACAAGGGAGAAATACAAATATTTTGCCAAGTAACAAAAATAGCCTTCTCATCCCAACAAGTTCCTTTTTTTATTATTGATTTTTCAAAACATTACAAAGCTCTTGACATATCATATTTCATACATTAGATTCAAGTGGGCTATGAACTCCCATTTTTAACCCAAATACAGATTGCAGAATCACATCGGTTACACATGCACATTTTTACATAATGCCATATTAGTAACTGTTGTATTCTGCTACCTTTCCTATCCTCTACAATCCCCCCTCCCCTCCCCTCCCATCTTCTCTCTCTACCTTGAGGTAAGTTCCTGTTATCCCTAGTTTTTCTAATGTTTTGAACATAAAGGTATGCTGTACTTTGTTGAATGCTTTTTCTGCATCTATTGAGATGATCATATGGTTCTTATCTTTGAGTCCATTGATGTGGTGAATAACATTTATTGATTTCCATATATTGAACCAGCCTTGCATCCCAGGGATGAATCCTACTTGATCATGGTGCACAATTTTTTTGATGTATTTTTGTGTCCGATTCGCCAAAATTTTATTGAGGATTTTTGCATCTAGGTTCATTAGGGTTATTGGTCTATAGTTTTCTTTCTTTGAGGTGTCTTTGGTTTCGAAATCAGGGTGATGTTGGCCTCATAGAATGAATTTGGAAGAGCTCCCTCTTTTTCTATTTCCTGAAATAACTTGAAAAGTATTGGTATTAATTCTTATGTAAAGGTTTTGTAAAACTTCGCTGTATACCCATCCAGTCCTGGGCTTTTCTTGGTTGGTAGTCTTTTGATTGCTTCTTCTATTTCATCCATTGATATTCATCTGCTCAAATTGTGTGTATCCTCCTGACTCAGTCTGGGCAAATCATATGACTTAAGAAATTTATCGATGTCTTCACTATCTTCTATTTTATTGGAATATAGGTTTTCAAAATAATTTCTAATTGTCTTCTGTATTTCTGTAGCATCTGTTGTGATATTGCCTTTTTCATTCCTTATGTTAGTTATTTGAGTTCTCTCTCTTCTTCTCTTCGTTAGCATGGCTAAGGGTCTGTTGATCTTATATAATTGAATGTAATTATCCTAGCTGTTTTCAGGAATGATCCTCAAAATATATTGTGATTGTCGACTTGATTTGTCAACTTGATCGGATTAAAGAAATGTCAATGTTTAAGAAGCTTCTGGATATGTCAGTGAGGGTCTATCTAGGAATGATTGGCATGTGGGATAGCCAACTGAAGTGGAGACCCTTCCTAAGCATGGGCAACACTATCCAATGGCTTTCTTCTGGGCCTATAAATATTATTTTTTCATTAGCCAATGCCTGACCTCCTTGCTGCCTGAAGACACTACAATAGTTGACTTCACAATCAATTTCCTTTCTGCTGGTTATTAGAAAAATTGATCACAGCCTTAAATTGCCTAATGAATAAGAGGCTGAGGCATTTTTTTAGTGTTAGTTTTTCTGTAAAATTATAAAATAGATTTAAACAAATATTCTATAAGAACCTCAAAACTGATCATTTAAATAAGAAATGATCAGAGTTACCAAATCAAGGAATGAAAAATTGTACATAACAGAGACCTGATTGCCACTCTACTTTGAAACTATCAGCTTTGATGTCCTACTACTTGGCTGCATTCATAGTTCCAGAAGTTGAGCCTTTGTCTTCTACAAAGCAATAGAATAAAGACATAAGTACCAGAGAACCATAAAAGCCTCCCAAATGAATATTAGATAAGAGTGATTCTAGAATACTAAGTTTGTGTCTTGTCTCTACCACTTAATAGACCATGGTCTTGGACAAATTACTTGAATGCATAGTGCCCCTGTTTACTTGTATGTAAAATGGAAACATACCTACCTAAGGGGCTTGAAGTAAGTGTGAACTGAGTTAACATGTAAAGGCAGGTAGATAGCACCCACAAATGGGTATGCTACCTAACTGCTGCCTATTGGTCTCATTGTCATTCTCTGATCACAATCCCTTTAAGAACTTGATATCTTTGGTCCACATTCACAGAGAAATTCCATGAAAAAGTAAGCAGTGATAGCTATTTTTCCTGCCCCCTCCTTTTGTACTCAACCCAGTTCAGTTTGTTTTTAATGATTACCATACCATTCATGGGTCTGGGGATGTAACTCAGCAGTAGAGTGCTTGCCTAGCATGTTTGAGGTCCTTAGTTCAACAACAAAAAATTGCCAGCCATTGTCATGTTTCCAAATTCAAAGCCATTGGTTGTTTCTTTCTTTTAAATTTGTTGTGTTTAGATACACATGACAGTATAGTATATTTTGACATATTGTTCATACATGGAGTAGAACTTATCATTCTTGTGGTTGTACATGATGTGGAGTTTCACTGGTCATGTATTCCTGTATGAACAGAGGAAAGTTATGTCCAATTCATTCTACAGTCTTTCCTACTCCCAACCTTTCTCCCTTGCAACCTTGTGGCCTTAAATAGTATCTTCATGCTATGACTCTGAATTTAATTCTCTCTCTGAATGCAGTTCAGACTTCTCCTTGGGCTCCCAGATTCACAATGGAACCATCTACTAATTCATTGATACCTGTACCTGCAGATACAATAGAAATCACTAACTTAAAAGCATCTAAAATTAAATCTACCCTAACCTGCCACCCCTCATTTCTTCAAAAAGAAGTGAATTACCTCATCTTCATATGAATCAACTGTTATAGATTTGTTACAACTCCTTTGAGGTAAATAGCAAATAAAATATAATAGGTATTTAGAAATCTCTTGTGTTACAAGTTTCTAAGAGTAAAATGCTATAGCGTACTAATATACACATCCATTTAAAAATTCCCTATTACAAAAGGAAGAGGAAAATGAATGATGGTAAACAATTAGCAGTTTCTTCTACTGAAGGTAATTTGTAAATAATTTGTGGAAAAATGTAACATGATGTTTTCAGTTTAGGAAACAATGATTAATTACTTAATCAAGATTACTATGGCCTTAAATTTTCTTTTATTTAGAAAGCCATATTTATATCATAAGGTTTCTTGTTTTCTTCTCCAGGCCAAAACACACACACACACACACACACACACACACACACACACACACACACACATAAATCTTATTATAGTGGTAGAAAATGCCCTCTTCCTTACTCAGAAAGAAAAGCTAAGTTACATCTGTAAGTTGAATATAAGAAGTATATTTCTGATATTTTTATCAACTTAAAATATATCAGAATCTTAATAGTAAAAAATAAGGTTTGAATGTTAAAATATAACTACCTAAATAACTTGTTTCTTGTTTCCCCTCAGTGAGTCTACAAAGTCATCTAGAATCTCCTCATCTCCATCTTCAGCTCCATGGGAAAACAAAGCAAAACAAAAAGAAGTTACTATAGAATCCACACTGCCCAACTTGATTTACAAGGTACAGGTGCTCTGAATTTTAAACCAACCTATTTCTTACTTCAAAATAAATTACCAGTGTACCTCAGTCCCTGATATTTGTTCACTCCAGGCTTGTGGTTTTTCATTTTTTACATTTAGAGTCAAAGAATGAATAAATACAATGGAAGCAATAATAACCAAGCTATCCAGTCTTAGCAGTCAAACACAAGTTTAGATTTAGCCTTGACTTGAGGCCCTTTGATTGACATTTCCATTGCTAGAATTAGTCCCAGTCATTTCAAGATCCAACTAAATTTCATTTTGCCTTATCTGCAGGTTATCATTCTTGCAAAAATCATCTCATCCTGGCAGGATCTTGATGTAAGGTTTTAAAATTCAGTTAGGCTCAAAGATATTTTGCAAGGTCAAAAACAGTGTAGGTTTGTTTGATAATATAAAACCCGAAGATGGAATACCATCCTGAAAGGTCTCCACAGTGGTTAGCCATGTTTCATACTGCATTCTCATTTACTATCTGAGTTGCTTTTAAAGCTCTCTGGTTCACAATTTTCTCTTGTGGTCTGATTTCAATATTAATTTCAGTATACAGTGGTAACAAAGCTCTAGTTCTCCCCAAATTGTTCATCTCAGGAGAGGCTTATATGGAAAGAAATGAGTATCAATGAACACTCTGGTAGTACGCCCTGAAGGTACTTTTTCTTTATTACATTTTCCCCTAATCAGGTAGATTTTTCTCCTGTGTAAATTGGCTTTTAGCCTCATAAGTTTTTTATCACACAAAACATCTATAGATAGGCAACTAGATATAAAAGAATATGTATATTTACAACAGTTGCTATATTCTTAGCAACAAGGGTTTAGTTCAGATCAACATCATTTACTAATGGTAAATTGCTATTTTTAGCAGGATGGGTAAAAAGTTGTTTACTATTAATTTTAATAAAAGGTCTGAAATTTTCAAATGTGGGAACTGCTATATAGGGAAAAAGAAAGTTACAAAAGACAGCCTTAGAAATCTCAGTAGAATATAGAATTGAGATATTCGTGTGGAAATGAAATGTAGGCTAATGTTTTCAGACAACCAAATTTCACACATGCATGTGGATATATCTCTTAGCTGTTTTTGCTATAACCTTCTGTAATTGTCTCTATACCATGATGTGTCAGTTTCAAGATGATCAATCTGGCATTTTAAGCTACTTGTAATTCAAATCCATATTGAAGACTTGAGAATGTTGAAATAAAATGATGTCTGTATTTCATAATACAAAACAGTTAATTTTATACATAAGCATATGTAGATTACTGAGTTAATATGTTGTTGTGCTTTTCTTGGTGTTTACTGAAGGTAGCACAGCAGCGAAAAGAGCACATATCTGGGCTGGAGTGGTGGCTCAGAGGTGGAGCGCTCACCTAGCATGCATGAGGCACTGGGTTTAATCCTCAGCATCACATAAAGTAAAATAAAGATATTGTGCCCACCAATAACTAAAAAATAAAAAAAAAAAGAGCATATATCTGGAGTCAGATAGAACTTGACTCCAAATTAGATCCTGTGTTTGCAAGCAACATGATCTTTTGTTGAGTCCTTAAGTGCTCTGGCCTACAGATTCTTTTTTTTTTTTTTTTGAGAGAGAGGGAGAGAGAGAGAGAGAGAGAGAGAGAATTTTTTTTTAATATTTATTTTTCAGTACTCGGCGGACACACATCTCTGTTTGTATGTGGTGCTGAGGATCGAACCTGGGCCGCACGCATGGCAGGCGAGCGCGCTACTGCTTGAGCCACATCCCCAGCCCCCCTACAGATTCTTAAGGAGTAAAATGAGAATGATAAAACTTATCTCACAAGAGTATTGTGACGATAAACAGATTAACAATGCAAATAAATCACCCATTAAATAATGGATTTTCATAGTGCATGCCATTGATTCATCTCTGATTTTTTAAAATTAATCTTCTATGCTTTTTTCTGCATTGCTCTCTTCCACTCACCCCAATCTACCTTTCATTCACCCAAGTCCAGGTTTATTTAATTCAAGAAGATAGGTATTAAAAATATTGCTCTAAATCTCTTGTTTTAAATCTGTTTGGCATTATGTACTTTCTCTCAAAACATCTCAAACACTTCCTATAGCTTCAATTATTGATGACTTTCATAGTGGGTATATGACCCCTTTTTCTGAACATTACACATATTTATCCAAGTATAACATATATGAAAGAAACAGTTCAGGTTCAATGTGTATAAAAATGAAATTTTATCCCTCTCCCCTTTCATTTCCTTCTTGTTCAAGATTGTCTCTGCTTTTGAAAACTGCACAACCACTATTTCAGAAAGAAAAATCAGAAATCATCCTTGACTTTTCCTTTGCCCTTTTATGGTGTCATCCTCCAATGTGCAGGGCCCTCAAAGGACCCCAGCCATCACCTTGACATTGCCAAGGTCTACATCTTTCCCATTGCCACAGTCACCAGTGCAGCTGCCAACACCTTCTTGGCATTTACATAGTGATCTATGCCAATGTCATGCCCCGCCAGAGCTGCTAACACCATTGGCACCAACACTGCCAATGAATCATATTCAGTGTCCCACAGCAGTCACGGAGCAACAGCTCTTCTAACTGGCACTTTTAAGTTTGTTTCAGCCCCTTTGTCCAATGATCTGTGTGTGAGATAATGAGATTTGGTCTATGTAACAATCTGAGGGTCACAAATCATGTTCAGAGTCATCTTTCCCTTCTGTGTTTAATATTTGCCAAAGATCCTTCAAGGAATCTTACCCATCTTGACCTTCTTTTCCCCAAGGATGAATTTTTATTTTTCTAGGAGGTTTTTTGATCTTCCATGTAAACACACCTCTGGCTACTCTTCACCAGTCTTCCAAATTATGCCTGAACACGTGTGACTGATGGCAAACACAGCTTAGGTTCATGTAATGACCACTGTCACACAAATATTGTTTGTCAATGAATAGTTGTTGAAAACATAAAACATAAATGAATGAATGGTCTTTCTTCTCTACTAGGCTTCCTTTTTCCAAAGTATTGATTG
The DNA here is from genome assembly GCF_048772815.1 of Callospermophilus lateralis. Taxonomy (NCBI): domain Eukaryota; kingdom Metazoa; phylum Chordata; class Mammalia; order Rodentia; family Sciuridae; genus Callospermophilus; species Callospermophilus lateralis. The sequence goes on from NW_027511893.1 coordinate 160,564, forward strand.
TGTTCCTAACAAATCAAGTTTACTTTTCTAGTGACTTCTAAAGAATCATCCTTAAAGAGAAAGGAGAATATAAATTGCAATTGTTATTTCAATCACACACCATTGAAAATATAATTATTGTTATACTTTTCATTTCTAGAAATATAGTTTTGTTCATCATGTCGTAGCCAAATTGTTAAAAGAGAAAAACAAAACACAAGATATTCAGTTCTCCTTAGTCTTGGCCCATTAAATACCCAATATCTTGTATGTTTTCTGAAATACTGAAATATTTTAAATCTTGAATATATATGTGTGAAGGGAGGAGTTATCTTGATAAAGTTTGTTTCTCACAGCTTAGAATCACTTGGACAAAAAGACCATGTGCCATGGTCTGAATATGCCTCAAAATTCATGTTGAAACTTCACTACCAGTGTTATAGCAGTTAAGAGGCATTTAGGAGGTAATTAAGTCATGTGAGAAGAGCCCTCTCAGATAAAATTCATAACTTTATAAGAAATATGAGAGGGCTTTTGCCCTTTCTGGTCTTCCATTCTAACATGTGGGGACACCACATTTAAGGCACCATCTTAGAAGCACCAGACACTGAACCTGCCAGTACTTCTATCTCGAACACATCAAACTCCAGACTGGGAAAAACAATTTGCTATTATTTCTAAACTGCATTCTCGGTGGTATTTGTGATAACAGCGCAAGCAGACCAATACATCATGTCTTCACCTTCTTTACATGTCTGGGAGAGTATTGTAGTGTTCATGTCATCATTATGCTCAGTTAAAGGATATATGATATGATAAATTGAGAGCTATATGATACGATAAATATTATATGTAAAAGAACTCTAAGGCCAGGAAAAATCTAATCAATGTAAAAAAAATATAGTCATTTCAGACAGAAATCCTATAGATGTTAAAAGACATTTCTCCTTCAATTTCCTTCTTTTTTAAAGAAATGTATGTAATTCCAAAAGTATGTCCAGATTTCCCAGCAAAATACAGATGAATTGTATTCACTGAGAATGAATACCTATAACATTATTTAATTAATGCTACTTATTTGAAATGATGAGTGCCTGGAGTTTTTGTTAAATGTGCAGCTTCCCAGAGGCACTGGGTACAGGATTCTGGGTTTTACCAGCCTCACATATAATCTGATGCAGGCTGAGTTAAAAAAAAAGGTTTAAAGGATTGAATACTAAGGATATACATTAGATGCCAGCTAAACTCATATATATTCTTGGAAAACTATCATATTTAAATTAGCATTGAAAAAACACAAAACATAAGTCAGAGTTGAAGAATTTTCCTTTAGTGATACTTGCTTTCTTATCTGATTCTGCCCAATGTCACAAATATCCCATTCCCCTTGAATCAAGTTTTTATTTTACATACCAGCTAAAACTTATTATGACTTTAATAACTTTCTAGAGATAATACTAGTCAAAATGTCAAAATCAACTCTTGGTTAAAACTTCATGATGTGATCCAGATGAGATAAAACTGATTGTATTTAGGTACATAATAGAAACAAGATAGTTAAAAGAAGTGGTTTGTTAATAACCACCACCTTTGATTATTTAGAAATTTCTTTGAGGTAGAATTTAGAGCAGTAGTTTATATTCCCTAAGAAAGAAAAGGCATTTCTCACAAACTTAATTGACCCAAACTGCAGTTCAATTCTGCTCACTATTCTCTCCATTCAGTCCAGCACCCTTTGTCCTAGATTCACTTCCAGAGAGAAGCTTTACAATTCATTTTTTTCTCCCTCTCCCTCTTTTTTGGGATGGAGAACACATACTGACTCACAGAGAGTATAAGAATTGCACATCCCAAAAGGAACCAGTCCAGCTAAGCAACTCTTTTCCTTCTTTGTTGGATATCAGTGTAGGATTTAATGAGCTCAGTCTCCTGGGGAGCATTTTAATGGTTTTTTTCTGCCTCCCCTGATGACCATGTTTATGCTAAGTTTTGATACAGAATACAGGACTTGGGGAGTAATTAGCATTCAAATGAACCCATGATTTTCCTGTCATTGACTGGGTTGTCTCTTTCTAGCCAAGAAAATGGAATCCAATGAGTTAGAGCTTGAATTAATCAAGGCATATTAACAATTCAAATCCTAAATTAAATATCCAAGATAGTGGGTTCAAAAGTGAAGCATCATCCAGTGTAACAGACTGGGTAAGAAACTTAAAGGGAATAAAATAATGAAGAATGCAAATTATCATTAGCAAATATGAGGAGCAACACAAAACATGTGTGCTCTATATGATACCAAAGCGACATTGAATGATAGAATGTGTTGCTTTTTGGTTTAAGCCATTTCAACATCTTTAACTATTGTTTATACTGTTTTCAACACAGTCATTCATAAAACCTAGGCAACAGAAAAATGAAATAAATATTCATCATATCTAATTAATATGTATTTTAGAGTATTTCAGGGAATCACCTGTAATGTTAAGGAAGAGTTGGAAATTTTTGCAGACAAAGCTTGAGAATCTCAATTGTTGTGTAATCTTCTTAAAGCCCGTTGTAGTGTTTGAAAACATTTAACATTTAATATGGTAATATTTTTAGACATAGATCCTTCACAAAATCTTGAAATTTGTAACTTCTCTTTGGAGAAATGCACATACATTCCTAACAACTAACAATACTCTGTTTTAATCATTAAATTTAAAAGGTGGAACAAAGGTAAGTGGAAAGACTGCTTCATGTCTTTAGTGAATGGTAGTCATATAATTCATACATATATTATAGGTTTAATTATGATTTTTTTTTATTTAGGAGTCTATGCCTAAACAAAGTGGTTAAAAAGAAATAAGACAATAGAAGCAAAGACCTTGACTAAAAATGTAAATAAAGTTAATTTTTCTAAATAAATCTCTTTCAAAACATAAAATAATAAAATGACTATTGCTTAGTGAGCAATAACCTACTAGCTTTGCAAAAGATTAAAATAGTCATTATTATTCACATCTGAAAATGAATGGTGAAAGTAGAAGAAATTAAACCATCGTAAACTACCCGTATTTTATTTAAAGAAGTACTTTTGCTACATTTATGCCTTACACAAATGGCATGAATATATTTTTAGCACAATTAACCAAATACCCTGGAGCATACTTTCATTTTCATGGCTTTAGGCTGGTTTATGTAAAATTTAATTTGTGCTAATCTTCTCCAGGTTAGTAAAGTGTGAAACATATTGTACATTGGATTTACCTAATTTACAGTAGCACTGAATTAGTGCAAATTTTCAGAAAATGAGGTCTTAGAATTTTCTAATAAGAGAAGAAACAGTAAGAATTTATTATTAGGGTTAAAACTACTAAAATGACAAAGGAGAGATAGTGGCTTAGATAGGCCAATAGAGATTGCAAGTAAGGAGCTCTTAAAATGAGTTAGAAATTACAAAAGGACTCTATAAAGTCATGGTTTCAAATTATTACTTTTAAAACCAGAACTACAGTTTCTAAGATCACAAAAAGTCTATTCTGGTCCAGAAACCACACCTTTTAATTGTGTCTAATCATATAATTGCCTAGGATGAGCATGACCTACATTTGACATTTCTCTTCCATATAGAAACTGTCACAGCTCTCTCTTAACTAGAAAAATATAGACCTTATATTTAGGGGACTCTGAAACCATTTATGTGGCCAATCTTGTTACACACCTGATTCATCTAAAAAAGCATTAGTGGAACATATAAACAACCTTTAAAAGCACAGTAGGAGGTAAGGAAAATGGGTGTGGTGTACAATTTGTATTTTAAATGTGCAAGGCTATTACATTGAAGAAAATTCTATAAAACACTTAATGGATTAAACTTGAAAGGGAGTAATGATGTGAAAAAATATATAGGAGAAGAAGCAAATTGCATGCAATAAGGCAGAAAATAAAATTCAGTAAGATTTAGGTTTGTAGAAACAGAGTTATCTCAAAGAGGCTGTTCAGTTTGCATTCTTGGAACTCATAACAGAGCTGCAAAAATGCTGTAAAGATTGAATAATTGATCTTACAAACTTAAAAATACGTGTGTGTGTGCATATATGTGCATCTAAGCCACTTAGTATAATGATATTGAAAGCCATGTTTTGACCATATACTAGCATTTAAAGGAAACACAAAGCTAGTAAAGTGAAATTCATTTAAAATAACTCACAGTAGCCTTATTATTCCAAGAGGACCTCAATATGGTAAGGTAAAAAAACACAAAATTCTTTGATATCTAAAGTGTATGCAAATATAAGGCACTGTAAAATATAATACTTAGCATAGCAAGACAGAAAAGAATTAATGTATTGTAAAAGCAATTTTTTTCTTTTATACAACTATGAATACATACATTTATGAGACAAATAAATACATTATACTTTCTATGTAAAAGTGATGGCATGAAACCACTTTTAATATGATGAGTACTTTCAGTAATTCATTACAGAAGCTGGTCAACCTGGAAATAAAAAGATGAATGGAAAACCATTTTTCAGAGAGTCATATATAGATTGACTTTACCAATAAGAGAAAAAGAAAAAAAAAATAAAACCAAACTTTATTTCCTGATTATAAAAAGAGCTTCAAATTTATTTTGTGATAGCTGTTAAAAACACTGCATAATTTGCTGCATTGCAGCCTAATCTGTTCCCAACGGAAACTGAAGAACATGCTGGAATTTTTAAAGCATCATCAGAAATACAACCAGTAATATACCTTAGAGAACTTTCTAGATTAATCAGTTGACTAGAATAATTTTCTTTATAATAATTGGTAAAAGAACAGTCTGTCTCAAGATATTCAACATTTGGCTATTGTTCTGGAACAATCCAGACCCAGTGTATAAGAGCCAGCTTCAAGGTGCCATGAGGACCAAAAGAGAGGAAGACAGATCCAGGATCAGAGAGTGCCTTTTATTGGGGACTTATTGAGAGAAGCATGTTTCTGGACAGCAGCAAGATCAGGTGGATAAACATGATTTGTGTCAGAAGAGAGGGGCCTATAAAATAGTCAGGACAAAAGTGACTTCATCCAACCCAGAAGGTACCTGGTTTATCTCAAGCTAATATCAAAGAGTCCGGCACATTCCTAGCACCATGTACTGGTTGTAAATATCTTTATACCACTCTAATGTTTTTGTCTACTTATAGTGCACTTTTGAACTATAGGGGGAAAATCAATCAGTGTACTTAGAGGCAATTATAGTTCCAACTCAAGATAGCTACAGATATCCCAAACTGAATCCATACAGCTATGGCCATACTTTTATTATTACCATAATTTTCCCTACATGAGGTGAAATGGTTGACACCTTATATCTTTATATGTATCTGTTTAATTATCATGTAATTCTCTACCTTAACTAGTGGTTTAAATGTTCAAATCACAAATAACAGAATTATAGTGATCAGTTGCTGCTAAACAAAATAATTTATAGGCATTGAATATTCTCAGACATATCTCCAAGTTAAAAAATAGTTATAACTTTTCTCTAGCCATTTAAATTTTATGCATCCATCAAAGATCACTATTTTGGGATTTCATGCAGGGAAAAAAAAGAGTCAAATGTATTCTGACATCCACAGTGAAATTAAATCAGTTCGTGTTCTTTATCTTTTCCTGATTTTCTAAAGTAACAACTGCTACTCTGGCCAAGTGTGCCATATTATTTAATGAAGACCAAAAATCATTGAATCTTTTCTTGGACGCAGAGTTCAGGTCTTTAATGTTAATCCATGTAAGCAATACAGACCAGCCACCTGACCCTTCCCACCTCCCTTTTGTGGTAATACAACATGCCTTATGGGAAAGTGCTAGAGCACAATTTATAATCTGGGTCTCATCTGCCTGAATCCAGCCTCATTGGGATAGAATATTCTTCTTTCTTTCAAACCCTTTATCAGAGAGACCAAAATGAATTAAGATGATGAGTGTATTAACAACACAATAGACCCCACACTCCTAAGTTTTAAACAGAGTTTGAAGAAGCCAGTATGTATAAGTCAGGTCTTTCATGTGCAAGGAATGCAATAAACTTGTTTACAGTCTTTTAAAAAAAATTTTAAAAAAATTTCCTCTTTTCATTTCAAAATTCTACACTAAGAGAAAAGACTATTCTAAGGAGTGTGTGTGTGTGTGTGTGTGTGTGTGTTTGTGTGTGTGTGTGTGTCTTTCTCTAACACCAAGAAAATATTGAATATGTTTTTTTCCTTTCAGTTTATCTAGTTCAAGCCAATATCATCTTTCAAATTCAGTATTTCAACTTGTGATGATATAACTTGATTTCAATATTTTCTTATTTTTTAAAAAGTGGCACAAATACAGGTGAACCTGGGTGTGTGAACATCCACTAGTTTTTACGGTAAAGGCTCTATTATTTTTGTGAAGACAAATGCATTAGGGGTGCAATTATGAACTGTGGTCACATCTTTCTTCGTTATTTATTCTCAAGAGAATTTGAGATCATTACTTTTTTTTTCCTTTCAGTTCTCTTGGGAATGGGGACTCGATTATTCTTTGTGATTTTAGTATTTTCTTCTCAAAGCAGTTCAGTGATAAGAAATAGAAATATTTCCTTTTCTATTTCAATTTTAAGAATTTCCTGGTAATTGAAACTATTTTTAGTTGAAGTTTAGAAGTATTGCAAGTATAGATTTCCTTTTGAAACATGGCTTTGAATGAAGGGAGGGTCATAAAACCCATTTATAGCATTACTTTATGCTCTCTCTTCTGTTTCAAGACTTCCAAAGAATTTATTAAAAGTTGATAGGATTGCCCCTAAAACCAATTATCCTTTGGTACAGAATGCTGAGTACACAATATTGAGTTTTCAAATAAATTGAAAAAAAAATTCAGTCAGGCAACAGCATTATCTTAATTAATGAATATTAATACAAGAAAATATCTGATTTGTTTTTAAATGATTACTCTACACTCTATTATGAGTATCATCCCTTTCCGCAAATTTCGATGGATACCAGAATACATCCCCAATCCATAACAGTGAACAATCATGACTAATTTCTCTGATGAATACAGTGTTCTAGCTAAGGTGTTTCTTGAATTTAGAGACATGGCATTTCACCAGATTTATATTGTATTTCAATTTCTCAGTTGATGAACCCCTTTAGCCTGTTTGTCTTTTCAATCTTGCAATATGGAGGGCTAATGGCTTTAGGGACTTTTGCCCTCTAACCTTTAAATCTGTTTTCTTGTCCTTGCAACATGACTGTCCCATTTTCCATAAATACATTTAATTTTTCTTTCCTTCACATATATGCACATACACACACACACACAAAATATGAGATTTATAAAAGTTATGGGCAAAAGTTGAAATTACTTTCCTTCACTTACATTATGAAAAATAGAAGAAAGAAAAAAGAGGGAAAAAAATAAGGCAGCCTCATTGAAAACTGCAGCTAGGTGTTTTGTATCCTTATTATGGCAAGACACTGTGATAAAAACCTGTGCTTGTTCAATTTAAAAAATAAGGAGCTAAAACTCAAGTTGTATGTGAGCAACTTGCCTGGGTCACCCGGGAGAATATATTCTGAGGCTAGGATTTGAATCTAGGATGTCTGGTTCCAAACTTTTCACCATGTTACCACGCTTTGGTTATTGAACAAGCACATGGTACCCCTTTTAGAGCTCAAGGAAAAGAGAAACAGAATACCATGATACCTGTCTTTAAGACCTCCAGTTTCCACGAGTAACAAGAAGTCACCATTCTTGGTTTTGACAATTACTTGCAAATAATTTGGCTCAAAATTGTTGTATCAATGAATAATTGAAGAAAATAAAAAATTATTTGTAAGTAAATATTCACTTTAGTGACAGATTCTATTCTCAATACTCAGTAATAACTGATTGAACTTCAATGCAATTTACATACGCAGGCTTTATCTGTAGGGTTGTATTGTCTTTAATGATATTCAAAGTGGTTCTCCATAACATTGAGATATATTTCTACTTAAATAATAATTGATTTCTTTTCTCTCTTTCTTTCTTGTAGTGTTGGGGCCCAAACCCAGGACCTCATGCATGCTAGACAAACACTTTAACACTGATCTAATCCCTGGCCCACACACACTTAATAATGTGCTTATTCTTATTTAACAACCAAAGTACTGGGCAGAGGTCATTCAGAGTAGCAAGGCTATAAGGGGATAAAATCTCAGCGAAGTTCCTGCTTTTTCCAGTCTTCATTTAATATTATGTATTAGCATTATATAATTGCTTGAGCATGGTTTATCTGGTTAATTCTTGCTTTCCTTTTTAGTTTGTTTTTAGTAGTCAAGGAGGGTATTGGGAAATTTCTTACTATATCCATAAACTTTTCTGATGTTGAGAAAACACTAACAAAATTGCCTCACTGTCCATTACATTTTCACAGTTCTTTGTCCATACAATACAGCCATAATTCCAATAAATCTCAAAAATCCTGACAATAGAATGGCTGATTTCCACAAATACACTGTTGTCTCCAAAAGAATGGTGGTGGGGGGGGCAGGGGGGCATAAGAAATATTGCCTGACTTTCATGTTGCTACTTTCTAAAATTCTCCACAATTTTTATACATAGCAGAATTTTCTGAAATTTTTCATTTTTTCTTGTATGCTTAGCACTTTCCTCTTTGAGCCACCTGAGAATTGCCTCAATGTGCTATTTCTGCTTGCTAATGAAAATGTCAAAGATCAGGCTTAAAAATGTTAAATAAAACTGAGCCAATCAGTCCCCTACTGTTGTTCATTTTGAGGCTGACTTTATTCAAAGACAGCTTTACTCCATGTTGTTACTTCTTAGCTAAGATTGTAATTGTCAGTAAACATTATCAAACAGGTTTGGGAATTGTCAATGTGAAATAGATGCTCTTGACTATGATCAAACTCACATTGAAAAGCAGGATTAAGCAAATACCATTAATTCAGACTGCTAAACCAGAGGAGTGCTGAAAAATCATCCAGCACCCAAACACCTAAAGAACACTCTTAAACCTGCTAAAATGTGGTTAAGGATTTATTTTACAAAGAACATTTCTGTAGAAACTATCAGAAAAATAACAAAAATTTAGAAAATCATTGTCACAGTTATAAAGGATAGGAACTATTCCTTTAAACATTTAATAAAATTTAGGAAATCACAACAGTAGAGATAACAATAACCACTGCTAATATATAATGTTTTCTTCCAAATATATTCGTGAATTAAAGATTATAACATATATAAAAGTGTCCCATGAATTCTCACATATTGAAGGCTTGATCCTCAATGCATCAAAAATATTCAGAGGTGGGGCTTTGGGAAACAATTAGATCATGAGGACTCTGAACTCATCAGTGTATTGGACTACTGAGAGCTGAATGGACTATTGGGAGGTGGTGGAAAGTGTAGCAGGTAGAGCAAGGTTGGAGAAAGAAGGGCACTGGGACATAACCTGGAAGGATATTACTTGTGTCTGCCCCTCTTCCTTCTCTCTCTTTGCTTCCCAGCTTCTGTGAGCTGAGACACTTTCCTCTATCACACCCTTCTACCATGATATTTTTCCTTGCTTTAGGCCCAAAGCAATGAAGACAGCTGACCATGGACTGAACCTCTGAAACTCTGAGCCAAAATAAGATTTTCCTCCTCTAAGTGTTTCTGGTCAGGTGTTCTGGTCCCAGTGACAAAAAGCTGACAATCACCCTTTTCTTGTTGAGAACATTCCACTTTTCACTTAAGGAAGTACTACTGTACAGTTTCTTTACAATTTCTGAGTTGACAACATTACTACTCTTGTGCTTTGGGGCCACCATGAATGGTAAAATGATGGTTACTGAAAACACTGTGATACCGCAACCATCAATCAGGTCTGAGGTCACTACCAAGTGACTAATGGGCATGTAGCAGGTATAGTATGGATGGGCTGATAAAGAGATGATCCATGTCTCTGGGAGGATCAGAGCAGGAGGGGGCTTGAGATTCTACCAGGTTACTCAGAAAGCATGCAATTTAAAACTTATGAATCAATTATTTTGAAAGATTCCATTTAACATTTTTAGGCTTCAGTTAACTACAGGTTATTGAAACCATGGAATATGAAACTACTGATAAGGGAGAAATTGAGCACCAAAGAAAAGAAGAAAAGTGAAGAACAGAAAAGAGGTAATATTTTATGGAGAAAGAGACCCAAGTAGGAAGGAAGGATCCAGAACCAAAGACCAGGCAGAGGGATTGCTTTGGTTTTGGGGACATTATTTCCACTGATATGCACAGAGGAGAAAAAGATTTCCTTCTGTTATGGTTTGGTTGTGACCTATCCTCCAAAAGTTTATATGTGAGACAATGTAAGAAGGTTTAGAGGAGAAATGATGGGTTATAAAATCCTTAACCCAGTCAGTGAATTAATCTCCTGATGGGTTATTTCCAAAAATAATGGAATGGTGATTAATCTAGGTGGTAACTGAAGGTGGGTAGGTGGCTGGAGGAGTTGGGTCACTGTGGGTATGCCTCTGGGGTATGCATTTTGTATCTGGCAGTGGAGTCTCTCTCTGCTTCCTGATCAACATTTGATCTGCCTACCTCAGCCACACTCTTTCACCATGATGCTTAGCCTCACCTGGAATCCCAAGGAATGGATCTGGCTGTCAATAGACTGAGACCTCTGAAACCATGAGCCCCCAAATACACTTTTCCTCATCTAAAATTTTTCTTGTCAGGTATTTTAGTCACAGCAAAAGCTGACTAAAACACCTTCCTTGTTTATAGCCAATCTGTAAATCACACTGGGTAAGGATCTGTGGATTATAATGCTAACTTGATCTAACCATATATTTTAACTCTTTTTTTGTTTATTGGGTTTTCTTGAAAAATTTACCTTTTGCATCCCTCAATATCAGAAAGTTGGAGAGACAGATTAACACTTCATTTTACTCAGGATGTGTATTTATTTTTCACTAACAGGGAACTGAAGCCATTCTGAAATAAGGCATTACCTCACTTTAGATGAAACATTCATAAGAGCAGTATCTTCACACTTTGTTGTACTGATTACAATGATCTACTCCTTATCCAAATTCTTTTCAGGACTGTTTCTGGAACAGAAGTTTGAAGGCACAGTGAAAACTAAGTCCTGAGAAGTTAAGCTATATATTTAGGTGGTGATATTGGGAGGCAGACAATTTCATCATTTTGCCCTGGTCTTGTTGGTGGTGAGGGGGTTGATTATATTGAGCTAATTCTTTTTTCCTAGGATCATCAACTTACCAACAACAACCTAAGCTAGAACCTTGACCCTTGTTCATTCTTCTATAGGCATAGGTCTGTCAAGAATGTACCTGCAGTTCTGGAATAAAAAGCAATAACTAGCCTCTTGAACTCACACTACCCATGAAACAGTTCTGTCAATAATATATTGAATACCTCACTTTAGAGAAGTGAGGTCCTCTGACTCCTGGTTGTGTTGAGATTTTAGAGCTGAGTCAGATGGCTGATAGGGGTGTTATTGACCCAAAGGCTATAGTGCATGTTATAAGAAGTACCCCAGGAATCAGCCCAAGAAGTAAAATCTTCAGAAAAAGTCAGGCAATCAGCCATGAGAGAACAATCTGAAAAGAATATGGAGTTAGGGAGAATCTAGATGGATGCAGCATGACAAAAGCCAGAGAAAGTACAAAAGTTAAAAGTCACAGTTTGGGGTATCTAGAGAAATGTCCTTGATTAAAAGAAAGAGCTGAAGAGGTTGTTGGGGGCAGGGAGTTTGTTTTATGTTTGTGTGTGTATAAAACCACCTCAGATTCAAAAGAAAATAGCCAGAATGATGTACCTATTTAGTTTACTGTTTGGCATTATATATAAAAAATACATAGGTAAATAACTGATTTCTCTCTCTCTCTCTCTCTCTCTCTCTCTCTCTCTCTCTCTCTCTCTCTCTCTCTTTGTATGTGTGTATGTTGCTGTGGATTAAATATAGCCTCATGCATGCTTTACCACTGAGCCTTGTCCCCAGCCGTTGATATTTCAATTTTCATCTTGATGTGAAGTGTCATGCAAACAGATGTATCAGTAAAACATTTTAAGCAACCAGTTTTTTTCTTGGTCTTAAAATTTGCTAGTGAAATTATTTGTCTGGTGTCATCCAGATGCTAGGATTGCCATGAGCTTTTTGTAAGACTACCTTTCTCCCTGATGTATGGAATAATATTTAGCCTATTTCTTGGAGAACTCATAAAGGTCTCCTGCATAATATAAAAATCACTTCCAAAAATTAACCCATAAGTCTGGGCTTTAAAAAGATAGGACACAATATAGTTAGACTTGAATAAAAAGCAGAATCAAATATGAAAGTATAACCAGAGCCACAAAGTGCATGAGTCCACAGTTTTAGGGAAAAAAATCTCTTAGGGTACTCAGGATGAACTTGAATTTATTTTCTTTCTTAATGTGCCTTCAGCCTATGAGACAGTCATAGAAAACAGAAGTGTTACGAAGGATCATGGGTCCTAAACACTCCTTTGTTCCACATTCGTAACATGGGGTCATGAGTCCCCAGGGAAAATAACAGCACACCAGACACCTTGTAAAGCACTCACGAGGTCTGGTTATTACTCCTGTCATGTCTTGTCATCATATCACATCTTCGCTTTTCTTTAGAAAGGGAGTCCAGAATCACAGCAACCCACAGAAACCCTTTGTTCATTTTATCTGTTCAGACTTTCGTGAGCATATACACACACACAAACACACATACAACAAACACAAACACACATACATACACACAAAGAGACAGGAGGTTCAAACCCCAAAGGGGACTATGCCTCTACTGTTTCTATTCATTTCTATTAAAGGTACAATCAAAATTTATCCAAGCATTTCAGGCACACTTCCAATTAAGACTTTGTATACCTTTTTCTGTAATGTACTTGTTTCTTTCTCAACATCTCAAGAGCATTTTTAAATGAAGGATATTGTGATTAAGCTGTGAGATAGCAACTTTCTTCTATTTCAGACTTATTTATCTTACTCAGAGCTTTTTCTAGGCTATTGTCCAAAATAGCCTCTAATCACCTAAGCTGTTCAATGAAGTGTATCAGAAAGCAATCCTTGAAATAGCTCTCGAAATATGTTCTCTTCCTTCATTTGAACATAGTTGCATGCCAATCAACAGCAAAGCAATTAAAATCCTGCCAGGATCAAAGAACGTGCCTTACTACAGCCTTTGCCAATCTATTAAAACATTTCCTCATTGCCTTTTGTTAAGGCTCTGGTGACCTATGCTACAGTAATATCCAAGAATCTACCAGTGTTCTTTATTTTTCTTAATTTGTTTCTAAGTGTATGTCAGCAAATTTCTTGCTGCAAAATGCATGCTGTAAATTTCCAGTTTTTCCTACCTTACATTTCTCTGTCTTATATTTCCCTATCTTTTTCTAAAGTACCTGTCTTAACAATATTACCTCTTTCATCATGGATGTGCATGAATTTCATTTTAATATTTTCACTAAGGCAATACTGTTGGAGGACTTCTCATATGCTTCTAACTATTGTGCATATCAATTTTCTTTATATGCTCTCATTCTGCTAATAAGATAATCCTTTTGTAGATTTTTTGGTATAATCCATTGAATCCTAGTACACTCTAATACCAGTTTACTTGAGTTAATCAGAAAATACATTGCTATGGGAGGTCTATGGTCCCTTTCTGGATTATTCTGACTTCTCATCAATAATCAAAAGGACCAGTTAAGCAATTCAACATACCATCTTCTGATCCTTTTTCTCCCCACAGGGGCAATTGAGATGGAACTTGCTTACTCAATTCTACTCAAGAATTTTAAAGTTTTAGGGTGTTCAGAGCATAGCTCTTGTGACAGAATGCCAAGATGCAATCCAAAAAATTTCCATGAATCCAAAGCTGTTGATGAATGCAAAGATATGTAAAGAATTGCTGTAATCAATATAAATAATCCAAGCCAAAATATGTCAGCTGAAGGCCAGGCAATTGAGGTAAACCTATGTTTTAGCTTAAATTATATGAATGACTATCTATATTTTCTACTTTACTTCCTGGATAATTCTCTCATAAGTGTTGTTTGGGGAATAGCAATTCAAATTTAAAATTTTGATATATGGTTATAGAATTATAAAATCTAAATTAATAATCCAGTAAATGAACACAATTGTTCTCCTGAAGAAGTAAATGAAGTAAAAATACATTCAAATCATGCTTAACAACAATCTTGATTTTAAAAATATATGGATGTTTGTGAAACATCCTTTGTGAAAGGTTTACACTGAGGTATTTATTAAAATCATTTTCTAAGTGGTAATAGATTTAGAATTGGCACATAATTTGGAACTGGACATCTCTCAATGTGAATCCCCAACTTTTTTATCAGTTTATGTAGTTTCAGGACAAGTTACTAAATCTATGCTATCCTCTTTCATTATATGCTCTTTGACTAATAAGACAGTTACCTCATATCACCATGCTTAGACATAATAAAAAAAATACAAACTTCTCAGCACTAAACTTGTCACTTATATGTGTGAAATAAATGGTTTTATTCTTTTCTATCAACTTAAGTTGAATAAAGGGAAGATACATGTGATCAAATTTTAGGTAAATATCTGTCTATATTATTGGGAGAATCACTGACCTAAGTGGAGCAGTACCTGGTTAAAAATGCCAGTACATTATATGAAATGTATATGTAAAATGTTATATTCAATTCATCCTTACTGAGAAATTATAATTTTGCAAGTAGCACATCTATGCTCGATACCTACTATGCTGTTTCTTTCCCTTGCAAGAAAATGAGACTTCCACAAAAGATTCATTTTCACTCTTCCTCATTGAAGTCTAGATGGGTCAAAGACAAAGGGAGAGCCTTTAGAAACTCCTACATATGCAGAGGATGCTTACAAGTTGTCTGTCTCATCTTTACTCATCCAGTCTACAGCAATGGCCACTTTCCCCTGATTCCCTAGTAATAAGTCCACATTCTTCTTTCTGTACTGACCACTCTCAGTCACAAAATCTACTCATCTTTGATACCAGATGAGGCACCAGGAGGAGACATAAACACAGAAAACATGGGTGAAGCTACTCCCTAACCAGCAGAGCATGATTCCATGGCCCCACAGGCACAGAAGCTACTCATCTGTGAAACTAGTTGAGCCACCAGGAGGTGACACAATGCATGGGTGATACTGTGCACAACCAGCTGAAAGAAGATGCTGCTTCAGCTAAGAATTATGTAGGATAAACAGGAGCAAGCTTGCCACCTCATAAATTAGTGTTTGTGACGGAATCTCATCTATTCGTGCTCATGTTCACTCATATAGGCCCCTCCTCCCAAATACATTTTGGATGAATATAAGAAATCCTTTGCCACATACTGATTCAGAACTTACCATCCTTTCATTAATTTTTGCTTCAAGAAGCAAATTTTTAGAGTAATCATGTAGATGTAATTTTATCTTTTTTTTAAATCTTCAACTTATTTTGCTATCATTTTATGTATGACTTGACAAAGGCTCATGCCTGGATGATGATGATGATGATGATGATGATGATGATGATGATGATTTTCATTAAAAACTAGCCAATTTAGGCTACTTGTGTTTGTGTGTTTTTTATTGGCTCTTTAACTTGAATTGCCTGTTTTATCTTATCAAGTTCATCCTTACTAATGATCAATATTTAACTTAGAACATTAATTTACCTCAATTTGTGATTTAACATCTTTTAGTTCCCTAGTTTTTATTCAATATCATCTGTTTTATTCTGATGATTAATAAAGGAGAAGATAAGCTTCTAGGACTCTATCTCCTTTCCTATAGCTTTCCTCATTTTTCTAAGAAAGCAGATTATAATCATCTATTTTGCTAATATATTCCCAACTAATTAGGCCTTATTTAATGGTAGCAGGCTCATTGGATATTTAAAAATCATTTGCAAGTCATGGGTCTCTACTCTCCTGTTCCTTGCCTTTTGGAAGCAAGGAAATCTCCCTGGTTTATTTTATTTTCTTTGTTTTTAATTTTTATTTATTTATTTATTTTCTTTATATATGACAACAGAATGCACTACAATTCTTATTATAGAGAGAGCAAAGTTTTCATCTCTGGTTGTATACACAGTATACTCACATCAATTTTTGTCTTCAGACCTGTACTTTGGATAATACTGATCATCACACTCTACCATCATTAATAACCCCATGCTCCCTCCCTTCCCCTCCAATCCCTCTGCCCTATCTAAAGTTTGTCTATTCCTCCCATTCTCCCGCTCCCTATCCCACTATGAATATTTATTTCAATGAAAACATTCAGCATTTGGTTTTTTGAGACTGGTTAACTTCACTCAGAATTATCTTCTCTAACTCCATCATTTACCTGTAAATTCCATGATTTTATTCTCTTTTATTACTGAGTAATATTCCATTGTATATATATGCCAAAATTGGGAATGGGACCACCATTTGACCTAGCTATCCCTCTCTTTAGTCTATACCCAAAGGACTTAAAAACAGCATACTACAGGGACACAGCCACATCAATGTTAATAGTAGCACAAGTCACAATAGCTAAATTGTGGAACCAACCTGGATTCCCTGATTCACTTTCTTTCTCAGTGCAGCAAAATTTAAATATTAAGCCAGGTTCTAACTTTTCCTAACAAGCCTTGTCACATTATCTGATGGGAGAGTTACTAAGAAATGACCGGTTCCTGGTCCTTGGGCCTTAGTTTCAAAAATCTACCTGCCCTCAACAGACACCAAGAGTATAAGCTCAAGGAAATAAACTAATTAGGAATGTTTTTAAGAAGGGAATCTCATTCTCATTTGTTAAAACCTGGTTTTCTGTCTGAACCTGCATAATTTATCTTATAGGATAGTAAGTTACAAGGATTCTGCATTTGCTAACTACTTAAGACTCAATATTAATCCTGAGCTCACCTAAAACAAGTAACATCCCAGGTGATTTTCACTGTGATTCCATTTAATTGAATGTTGTTCATTTCTTGCATAATTTTACATAATTAATTGCATCTTTTATATTGTGCTTTTTAATTAACTTAATATTTTAAGAATAATATTCAATTTGAAAAGTTCACAAATCAATTAGGTTTACTTTTTTTAAAATAAATGTTTTAAACATTTTAAACATATGAAAATGAAATAAAGATTTGACAATTAAAAAAGAGCTTTGTTTTCATATTTCAACAACAGTACAAGAACAATAAGCAGATCAATTTTATCATCCTAGATTCAATAGCTATTTCAAGTGATGGTGGGAAAAGAACAAAATAAAACAAAAGATACAAAAATTGATTTAACAGTGGAACATTGAAAAAATACTGTGAACCAAGTATACATATGTTTGTGCACATCGTATTATTAGTCCTGAGAGAGGGATTTTACTATTGACAATCATCAACTTCTACTTTCTTGCTGTGAATGTCCACAAACATTGTTTGATTCCACTAGCCACATGTTGGCCTTCTTTCACGTTTTTTTATTCTTTTCCTTTGAGGATCTTATTCCATACAACTAAATTAAACTGTTACATTTTGAAGAATGATGTGTGATATTAAGAAACATTTCTGAATAACTGCTTAAAATGCAATATGAAGTCTTCTGGTACTAAGAGAATTGGTAAGAAAAAGATATTTCCAAAATAACTTTAATTTAGTCTAGAATTGTTAATATATATTTTGTAGGAATTCTAAGACATTTCTATGTTATGATCTAACCTTCAAACCTTTCTGTCCTTACTAATAAACATGATCTAGGAATATAAGTAAAGAAAACATTTTATTGAATGAATTGGTAAATGAACCTCATGTATTATTTCAGAGTTAACCTAATATAAACAAAAAGAATAGAATCAAACTAAAAATAAAGCATTTTTTCAAAACATTCCTCTACAAAATAGGGAGGAAAAAAGATGAAAGCTTTCTGCACAATGTTTTAAAGCTCTATTCTATATATACAAAGAAACTAAGAATTTAACATGCTTCAAGGAAAAAAAACTGAGCACAATTTTATTTTTTAAAGAAAGACTTATTTGGCCTTTGAGAACAGATTTACAAGTTAAGAAAAACTTTCTTAGATTGCAGTGCTATAGAACAAACCAATGTTTAAATCCATCATAACATCCCAAGAATGCTAAAACACAATATGTGTAAATAGATCACCAGTAACTTAAGCAATATTCATTTTTATATTTATTTAATATCCTATACCACTGGCGTATAAAGTACAAAAAGTTGAGGCTTAATATGGATGTGAGAATATACACTGTTCAGAAGACAATTAATAGGCTTTTGTTAGCATTGGAAAAAGTAGTTTTCATGGAGACATAAGGAAGAAAATGGATATGGGTAGACTAAATTCCAGAAAGAAAGAGCTATCAATTGACCCAAAGAACTCACAAACCAACATTTGTTTTTAATTTAAGATTTTAATTAATAATGAAAGTATAATTATCCAGAAATATATGCTTTTCTATCTTTTAGAGAATTTTGTTTTCTCATTTTGTAAATCATTACTGGTGTAACCATCAATGTCTTTCAACTCTCTAGGTGAATTTAGGTGGCAATATTATTCTTAAATTTATCTGTGATGTCAAAATATTCTATTAAAATGAGCAAACTATTCACAATGCTAATATAAATCAAGGAACTTGTATTTTAAAGAATGTCTTGACAGAATAATAAATACCTTAAATATGAATATGTATGAATGCCACATAGTAAATAATCTTGTAAGAAATAGAAATTAAAAAGGTCAATTATATAGCATGAAGCCAGATAATCTAACTGGTTCATAATATAAAAAAATACCACAATTGATATTGTTTTCTATAGGAGAAATTACTGTATCAGAAACTAATAGAATGCCAAAGGAACAAAAGCTCAAATCAATTTGATTTCTTACGTTTATTTTTGAAAATGGGGGCTCCAATTTAAAATGCATTTATCAGAATTTAAAGAACATTTTCAAATATAAGAATGAATATAAGAATGTAAGGAAAATTTCATGATAAAGCAATTTACAATTTATCGAAAATTATAAGAACCAACTGATATTTAACTGAATCAACAAATACTGCCTCTGAATGATTATCAACTGAAGTAAACTACAAGTCCTAAAAATGCCACTATGAAAACTAGCCAAACATTATGACCAAATTAAAAATTACAGCAATGTAGAAATTATGAACCATAAAATGCACCTTTGACCCAGGGAATACGACATTTAATTAGACAGAATATAAAAACTTAATGGCTAATGACATACTAACCAAGTTTCCTTTATGCAGAGACTATTAACTTTGGTAACATTAGGACTCTGAATCTGAAATCCAAACAAAACAATAGACTTCCTTTAAATTCACCCTAGACTTCCTTATAGCTAATACTTCTAAATTTGTTCTTTGCTTTTGAATAAAAGCTCTCAATTGACAATTGAAAATCCATAGGAAGAAATTATTAAGAATTTAGAACATAGTCTAGTATGCTTTTAATGATCATAAAGGACATAGTTTAAGTACTTTTAAAGAGGTGACATAAATTATAAGTTAATTATATAAGAATCACCAAGTTATATAATTGCCATTGTAGGAAAAAAAAACTATCAATAAGCCTGCTATCTAACTTCATGTACTCTTGATTGAAAGACTCATATGATAGGAGACTAAGATAATCTTCCATTTAGTAAGAATACTGACTTGGATCACTGAAGTGTAAGTATAAAATACCTTGATGTCATATTTAATTTAAAAGTAGACCTACATGATTTTCCAATGGATTGAGTTTGGTACAAAGGAAAAAGAACAGTTAAAGATGACTTGTGGGTTTTGGTTTTAAGAATTGAAAAAATAGAATCATCATCTTCTAAAATTGGACAAATTGTGGGAGAACTATATATAAGGGAAAGACTACACAGTCAATTTTTAAAGTAATAATGTTGAGTTACATATTAGACTTCAAATATCGACTGGGCAGTTGAATATGTAATTCTGCAATCCATCAGAAAAATGAAGGGTGAAGACAAAAAGCTGAAATTGGACTGTACAACATAAACAAAGGAGCTTAAGCAAAAGACCATTTAGAGGAAAAAAACTGAGTTTTGGATAAAAGGAAAAAAATTCCATAATTTAGCCTTATTGGGCTACAATTTAAAGAAGTTGGGGATCAGAAAATAAAATTATGAAGTGGTAGCTAATGAGGTGAGCAGGATGTATAGTAGAGTGCACCAGATCCCAATGAAGCAAATGTTTAGGGAGAAATAACTATCTCAATTGGTATAAAAAGGGATATGCAAGTCAGTACTGTCCTTGACAATTATGGATTTGTGACATAGCAAAGGAAAACACGTTGGGGTGAAATATTCAAAGTCCTGGAAGAAAGGATTTGAGAAAAATGGGTACAGACTACTACTCCATAAAGTCTTGACCTGGGGATCAGCAAAAGGAGATAGTGTATTAAGAGGATTGTATGATTCAGGAAGATGTTTTTAGGTAAGAATAATTGTGATAGGCTTGTGTATGAAGAAAATTACTGATTAGAAAGAAACTACTTGACAATGCAGAAGAAAATGAAAAGTTAGTTAATAAGGTTCATAAAATAGAGTAGACCCCAGGGGGTCAGGTATACAAGATGACTTTGCATTTCCTGAGAACAAATCCTGGTTTCTTACAGCCTAGTCTCCATACCAGCTGGAGGGGTTCCTCAAGATGGCAACGAGATTATGATGTATGTCTTAATTATAAAAGAAAAAATCTCCAGTGACTTTACATCTTGTTTAAAGTAAAAGCTTCTGATATTACCAAGACTTGCAAAAAACTGCAATTTGACTCCACTCTCTCTCCACCTCCTGCTCTCACTGTCCCTCCATCAATTATTGTCCAGTCACATATGAGTCATTGTCACCTATATGTCACCTCTGCCTGCAAAGCCCTGCTCTTAACCATGAAGTTGTGTTGTATTGTGCTCTCTTATTTCTTGGACTTTTAACTGAAATGGCAATGACTTAGTGAGGCCTAGGTAACCACACTAGGTAAATTTGCAATCTATCTTTCTAACCTCCATATTCCTTTTTCTCCTTAGCACTTACCACTATAGGATTTCTATGTGGTTTTCTGTTTGTTGTTGTTTCTTTGCTGTTTATGTTACCCACTAAAAGACAGTTTGTAAGAGGACATGGAATTCTGTCTATTGTTCACTGTTGTATCTCCAGAAGCAAAATTACTGTCTGTCCTCAGATATTTGATACTAAGTAAATTTGTTTTAAAAATAAGGAAAACAGTTTAGGATTCAACTCCAACATTGTATTTTCTGACATTGAAAATTTTGAAGTTACCAAAGCTGAAAAGTCCTAAAACACTGTTAGTGTTTAAATAATGAACTATTGTGTGCATTTTAAAGGATATTCTTTCAGTATAATTCCACATATAATAAAACTGGAATGCCAAAATAAATCACAAAGCATTACTTAATAAAGCTTTATAAAAAAGGTACATTTCAAACCTTGTAATTGAAAGAAGCCATGAGCTCTGGAATATACTTTTGCTATAGGACCAAGTACAATTAACATTACAGAATAAAGGAGTCCATAAGGAACATAACCTCTTTGTAAATAACTTGTTTGGAGCATAAAGAATATTCAATATAATGGATATTCAAGGTAAACCATCATTTTTTTTCCAAAAATTTCAAGGCTCTGATTTGATTTATTGCTAGGAAGAGTAAAGCAACTCAGGAATTCTACAAACAGTTTGGATAAATTTGGTTGTCAATCTCTACTATGTTTTTCAAACACATGGTTAAACAGATTCCTCTTAGTTAATATTACTAATGTAAATAATAGCTACTGTTGATGTTTATTTTGCAGATATTGTCCTTTGGTCTTTACACAAAATTAATTTAATTTTCAACAGACCTATCAGTACTGTTGTACTGTTAATTATACTTATCTATGGTAGAAGGGACACAAAGGATCTACGGTAGAAGGGACTCAAAGGAATTAGCTAGAAGCATAAGCTATCACACTTTTGATTTGTGACAGGTCTGGGATTCAAACCAACAAAGAGTACTGTCTAATCCATGTCCTCAACACCCTTACTCAACTACTGCCTTGGGTTTCCTGGATCAGCAACATAAACTTGGTGTCCTAGAATCACATTATAAGGCAAAGATGTTCACGGAAAATGTCTGTTTTGTAAGAGTTGATGAAGAAGCCACTTTAAGTGAAAAAACTGTTGATAAGAAGTTGGTATCATCAATTTATGCAGCCAATAAAAAAGCAGTTGCACTTCAAAAAATTTTTATACATTTAGGCTAACATGATTTACTATATCCCTCGGCTGATTATTCTCTAATATTTAAATACAAAGTTATTTCTTAAATTCTTAAAATTTAATAAACATTTTTAAAAGCAAAAATGAAGAATGCAGCAGCAAGTAACCCTGAAATAAATGTCTGGAAACCCAATTTTTTAACTGATTGCATTTCTTAATATATGTGAGCCTGCTTCTTTCTGATCTCCTGAAATGAGGAACTAAATCGTGTTTGCCTATACTTTGCTGTGGATCTTTATAATCTCAAAATTAGATTTTTCTTCAATCCATTCTGCTTAACTGTAAAAATTTTCAACAGATATAAAAAGATTTATTACTCTTAGTTGTATTTTCAACGTAAAGTTTATTTATAAAAAATATTTCATTTTTAATAGTTCATACAGCTGAAGTTTACTTATTTAAAATAAAGAAAATTTTAAAACAATTTTGAGTTTCCATATGCAGTAGCCATTTTAGGGTATAAATTTATGTAAAACTATGCAGTTGATCAAAAGACTTTGGATGCTGATTCATCATTTTTCTGCTAGTCTCAAGGAATAATATCAACAATCTCTAAATTAGAGTGATTTATTAATATGTCATTGTATTTATTGTGTGATATGATAAATATAATATGATCTATCATGGCATTCTGTGAATATTGCAATGGATTATTAGAGCAATAAAATCCAGTGGCAGAAATATAATGGGATCATGTCACATTTGTACAAAATGGAGATGACAAATTATGCATTCTATAAAGGCTGTTATAATCTTAGTAGGATTTAAAGTGAGATTCTTGGAGCACAAAGCCAAACAACCTTAAATCTTTTTTAGGGTTCAACTAAGAACACTAAGTAACATCACTTTGGGAGAGCACAAAATAAGACAGGAGTACAGAATGATTACCATCTGAGCTGTCATGTGATGGACATGTTTTGATTATGTATACTATTCCTTGAACATTAAGCCTAACATATTTTAGAGAAAATTTGTACTAATTCCTTAACTGAATCAACATGTCCAAGTAAAACCACAAAATGCATCAGATACAGAGACATGCATGTATAAATGAAAAAATTAGTATGTATATGAAAATTTGCATTTGGCTATATTTGTATGTGTTTCAAAGTTTACTTTGTAAATAATTTTCCATTCATATGCTAATATTATGAAAAATATACCTCTTTGATAGAAAGGTTATTATGAAGAGAAATTTTATTCCTTAAGAAGATGCTCTTTGGGTTTTACATGCTTTTGTATGTAAAATTAGCTAAAGATTTTGTTTTTGAAGCAGAAAATATGGAGAAATTAGTGGCTAATAATCTCTCTTTGGTTTGAAATAAATATGCTATCATCTGAAAGAATTTTTACATAAATTTTATCGTTTTGAAAATGATAAAAATGATACTTTATTGCATTAAGTTTTAAAAAAGTAACTTTGTATTCATCTCCCCTGACATAATAGATTGTTCTTATGTTGTTAATGATTTGTGAGACCAAACATTTATGACTGTTTTAAAATTAAACAAAAAAGCATATTCTTGTTTCTAAGATGAGCAAACATGGTGATCTATTCAAGAATTGTATGATGCCTATCTAGTTAACTTTGACAAAAGAGAAATAGCTTATTGTGCTGGCTACCAACATATGAATGCCATCTTCACTATGCAACATTTTGTTCTTTGTTGGTTTGTTATAATAATTTTCTATTCTATTATGTTTTATAATAACTTTTGCTTCATTTCTTTCCTGAAATTGTTTCAATTTATCTATCTACTCTTCATAAAGGAACTCAAAAAATAACATAGGGAATTTAAAACTATTAATGAATAAATAGAGTTTTGGCACATTCTGTGATAAAGACATAGGAATGAATAATATCACCAATAAAAAATATTTTTTAATCACATCTTTACCTTATGATGCCTTGTTATACATGACAAGGAAATTTAGGTATCAATAAGAACACATTCTTTAAAACAATGTAACTCTATTCTAATTTTACATTGTATGTATTCTTTCAAGCCAGAAAAATATATTTTGCATAAAAATAAAAATCTGTTTAATACTAAAGCATGTATCTTTGTTTGCAATATAATAAAAGTAATGGGTAGGAAAACTTTCTTATTATTTTTTTTAAAAATGATTGCTATAGAATAAGTTAAGACTCAGTTAAATTTCAAATTTTCAATCATTTGCCTTTAATTTGGTCATTGAAGAAGAAAAGTGTAATTCTCTAATTCTCTAAGCACCATTCAGCAGCCTGGCTTAGAGTATGAGGGACCTGTGTTCTCCTGGAATTGTTTATTGCTTTACAGTTCAGACTGTGGAACAAGAGACCCTTGGTAGCCAGGCTTTCTGTGTGGAGTTCTTAGCCCCTGATAAACTATGTAATCTCATCATGTGTATTAATTTTCTTCTGCTAACAGATTAACACAAAATTAAATCTTGACACAATGCAAATGTATTATTATGTATTGTTATGGTAGAAGGCTCAGCAATTTGAGTAATCCTTTGCTGTGTATCACATGGCTAAAGTAAAATGTCACCCAGTCAGTTGTTCTCAGCTTGAGCTTGGGGTTCTTTCCTGGGTTCTTTAAGGATAAGGGAAGAATCCAGCTTCAAGCAGTTGAAGGACTAAAGTTGCTTTCCTTTGTTGGCTCTTGCCAGGGATTGTTCTCAACTCTAACAGGCAATTTCAGAACCTAGCCCTATGGCATCTCAAAATATGCCATCTTACTTCTCCAAACGTGGATGTCATTTTCTTTTTTTTTTTTTACTTGTTCTTTTTAGTTGAATAAATTTGGACATACATACATGGATTTCCCATTTTTGTGGTTGTAACATGATGTGAAATTACACGGATTGTGTTTAAATATATGAACATAGGAAAGTTATGTCCATTCATTCTACTGTGTTTCCCATTATCACTTAACCTCCTTTCCCTCTACTCTGCACTGTCCAATCTGCTGAACCTCCCCTGCTCTTCTCTTCCCTGCCCCACCAACTCTTGTTAGTCAGCATCTGCATATCAGAGAGAATATTTGGTTTTTGGTTTTGGGGGATTGGCTTATTTGACTTAACAAGATATTCTCCAGCTCCATCCATTTACCAGTAAATGCCATAATTTTATTCTTTTTCTATGGCTGAAGAATATTCCATTATGTACATATACCACATTTTCTTTATCCATTTATCCATTGAAGAACACCTAGGTTGGTGCCATTGATTAGCTATTATGAATCAAGAAGCTATAATCATTGATATGCCTGCATCACTATAGTATGCTAATAAACATACATTGGAGAAAAAGATAGCCTCTTCGAAAAATGGTTTTGGGAAAAGTGGAAATCCATATTTAACAAAATAAAATTAGGCTCCTATCTCTTACTCTTCCACAAAACTGAACTCAAATGGACCAAAGAACTAGGCATTAGACCAGAACCCCTGCATCTACTAGAATTAAAAGTAGACCCAACTCTCCACCATGTCAGCTTAGGAACCAAATTCCTCAAGACTCCTAAACCACAAGAAGTAAAATCAAGGAATAATAAATTGGATGGTATCAAACTATCAAGCTTCTTCACAGCAAAAGAAACTATCAAGAATGTGAAGAGAGAGCCTACAATATGGGGAAAAATCTTTGTCATCTGAGCATTCATCAGATAAAGCATTCATCTCCAGGACATATAAAAAATTAAAAAAAAAACACCAAAAAAACAAATAACTCAATAAATTGGCAAAGGAACAGAACTGATATTTCACAGAAGAAAAAAAAACACATGCTAATTAGATGGCCTCAAAATAAATACATTACTTTGGATAATTCTTGGGGATCCCAGGGAAATCACAATGGTCCTTAAAAACTTAATAAAAATTTGAAGAAGAATTAGAGTCAGAGGAAGATGTGACCACAGAAACAAGGCATAAAGGCATCCAATGTTGCTCTGATGACAGGGAACCACATGGCAATGAATGCAGGTGGCCTTTTCTAGTTAGAGAAGAAAAGGAAATGGACTAAAACCTCCAAAAAGGAATGCTGATACCTTTACTTTCCCCTGTGAATGTCTCATCTTCAGAATTAAAAAATACATTTATGTACTTTATAGCCACCAAAACATTTGTGATAATTTGTTACAGCATCTATAAAGAACTTACACAATTCTTAAGTGTGATTTTACAGAAGAAAGTTTCTAGTGCCTCAGACTGCATATCAAAAATCACCGGCAAATAGATTTGCTTAGATAAAACATACACTTACACATATTTGACCAGCGCTCATCTCTACTCCTAAATCATTGGGTAAAACAATGCTGATTCAAATACGCTGATTCAAATGTGGAAAAAATAGGAAATCAACGCATTCCATACCTGTGTCCACTTTCAATCACAAAGGCAACAATGAATAGACTTATTTTAAAGTCAATAATACTTTTTACAAAAAAAAGCTACTCTGAACAATGAAGTTATACTGAAAGAATTAGAGAATCAAAACAACTTGAGTTTGCATAAATGCAATATATTCCCTAATTTGACCATGAAATGAAGAATACAGATGATAAAAAGCACAAATTTCACCACAATTTGTGCAGTAAAATAATTTCAATTTCTACAATTGGTTTATTATATCAATCAACTATGGCAAAATTTTAAAAGTTTGACATGAAATTAACTTGGTGAAGGTTTATACACATGAATTCACTATGACATTTATTTTTCACAATCTTTATAAAAGAAAATAGCATGAATTAACATGGTCTAATATGGGTGCTTTCAAACAATGCTATGGAAAATAAAAACCTCAAATCTAGTGGAGTTTTTCAATACTCTTTTTGTAGATGGACACAACACAATGCCTTTACTTTTATGTGGTGCTGAGAATCGAACCCGGGTCCCACCCATGCTAGGGGAGCACTCTACCACTTAGCCACAATCCCAGCACTGCAATACTCTTTTCCTTGGGGTGAAAGTATAGCAAAAACATACGTTTAGAATTTCTAATATTGAAACACTGACTGGTGTCCAACATGGGAGTATGTTTGCACACTGCCGGAAGGAACAACCATGAGATAGCCAAGTTAGAAACTTCTTATTCTCTGTTATATCTCTTTCCATAAACAGAAAAATACTCTATGCATGCAGTAAGGCGTCACAGATAAGACCTGTTAATTATCATTCACACTACATTTGAACAGTACATGAGAGGTACCTTTTCTTGACTGGAAGAAAACTGAAATAATCCTAACATTTGTATGATCTCTTAAGCAAAAATCTTGGAGTTGTTATTTATAGTTGTAAAGGGAAAAAAAATCAGCCCATAGCAGTCAGACTGTATTTATACCTGCCATTGTTGGGATAAAAATCCCTGGTTACTGTAGCCAGCAATAGCTGCTAACTTTAAATATTAACACTTTACAAGGTAGCCAGTTTTCTCCAGAAGACTAAAGAAATTCAAGGCCAAATATCTAGTGTTGATTAAAACAATGCTAAGGTCATTGACAAACTTAGAGAGCTACAATAGAAAAGTATACTGAAACATAGATTTTGATTAAGGCTATGGCCATAGATATGCATATTTGTTCTGCCCCTGCTACTCAAATTAACTTAATATTCATATCTGGTTTATTTCTATTGCTGATATACACAAAAAATGATATCTAAATCTGTGAGAAGAAGCACTTTTCCATTTACATAAAAATGGACATTCAGAATAAATATGATTTGTGATAATCAAACCCCAAGTAGCCTTCAGAAAGAAAGAATGTGAAAATAGCTTATAGTTGTGAAAAGTGGTAATATTCAACAACTAAAATTCCATGTTCTTAAAATAAAAACTATTTTGTAACCTGTTTTATCGGAAAACATTCCAAAGCACCCTAATATGGTAATAATTTGTTGTGGTCTGGATACAAAATCTACTGTATTAATGCAGACATGGTCAGAGGTAAAATGATTAGATTATAAGAGCTATAACCTGATCAGTGGAGTAATCCATTTGATGCATTAATGATTTTAAAGAATTACTGTACTTGGTGGTAAATGTAGGCAAGAGGGGTGTGGTTAGACAGGGTGGATCATGAGGACACACCTTGGAGGATTATATTTTGTCCCTGGCTCCTCATTCTGTCTCCCTCTCTCCTTCCTGTCTATCATCAGGTGAGCAGCTTTCTGCTGCTATGTTTTTCTTCCATGATGAAAGAAAGCCCACCTTAGCCTGGGCTCAGAGTAATGGGGTCAGCAAATCCTGGGCTGAAACTCTGCAACTTTGAGTTAAAAAAAAAAAAACACTTTTCCTACTCTAAGTTGTCATGGTTAGTATTTTGGTCATAGATACTACCATCTGACTGATGCAGGTTTATATGATGTAGTAGTAAAGAGTTGCTGGTTTTTTGATCTGTGATATTTGCATGCAGTGTTCTCTAAAAAGTGGGAATTGTCTCTCTACCACTTTCATCAATTAGGTCACAAAAAGTTTTATAGCTATAAACTAAATGCTTTATATAAAAAATAGCAGCATCACATATAAACACAGATACTTTGAATACATGAAAAAGCAATAATTATAGATCTGTTTACTTTGGTAAAATTAGTTCTGCAAAAATAATTATAACTCTACACCTGATAATATTTTCCTCCTAAAATAACCTTATGTTAGATTTCTTTTTCTACCTCAACCACATTCTGTTCCTAATCATATCCCTTCACCCTTCACATGCTCAGGGTACAGGCGATGATTTATGGTACTGGATTTTTAACTACTTGTCTACATTTATGCTTTGCTGTTAGATCTCTCTCTCTCTCTCTCTCTCTCGATAAATGCAGCTAACAAAGAAATTTTGTTTATGGCACAAGATTGGGAAAAAAAGGATTTAGAATAACATTTTGAATTTTTAAACAAAAAGTCACACAAAAGTCTAATTGAATTGTTACTTGAAAAGAAAAGACAAAACAAAGGACATTTTGGTGAATATTTGGCCAGGGGGTTGGGGAGCCGGTCTCATTGGTCAACTACAATGATCTACAGCTTTGCATAATAGGCTTCCAGGTCTATAAATCTGTTCTACTCTGCAGTACTTTCCTGAGAAGGTGATATATTTTTTAAATTTTCATCTAAATGTCACCCTGAAAGCATACTATATTGAAGATCATTCCAAATGCAGAAGAGTAGAACCCTCCTGAAACCCCTTACTGACTTACACATCAACACACAGCATAGTCATAAGAGCAGTGTGAGGAATATTTCACTTAATAGCTTTGTTCTTAGAAGCACCTATAACTTTCAAATGCTACTATCTCAAAAAACTTGATTCTTCCTCAGGAATTCCAGCTCATGTGGGCTGGATTACTGAAGCAACAAACAAACAATATAAACTGAGGACAGACGTCCACATAGACTTAAAGAACTCCTAGTATATCCTTATCACCATACACTCCTGTAGATACACTCAGGAGAACCTGCAAACATCTTGCATCAGACTGAAGCCAATATAAAAAGAATATAGAAGCTAAATAATACATAGAATAAAAATAAATACATAGAATATTCTATACATATTCTAAATACATATTCAAAATACATAGAATAAAAATAAATCTAGACACTCAGAATATGTTTTTTAAATCTTGGCTTCATTCAAATATGTTCTTGGAAAATTATGAGAAACTCAATGATAAATACGCAGAATGTTCAGGTCAGTAACATAATTTAAATACACACATGCTCACACACACACACCATGATTATAAAGACAAATTTTTAGTGTTTAATAATGGGTTGAAACTGTTTCACTCCAAGAATTGCTATTTACTCTATCTGATATTATAATTTCTTCTACTATAGTTTTTAGCAAATCAGTTTTCACATCATAAAGTGCTCCCTGTCACTACCTCTTCATTCATAATTTATTCATATGTTTAGAATATCTATAGCCTTAAATTATCAGAGATATCTGAAATACTACAATTATAACTGCCCCTCAGAATCCTACAAAAAGGAAAGTCAACAGAAAGTTTTTGTTGTTGCTGTTGTTTGTACCAGGGGTTGAACCCAGAGGTGCTTAACCACTGAATCATCTCCACAGCCCTTTTTTACATTTCATTCAGAGACAGGGTCTCACAGAGTTGCTTAGGGCCTCCCTAAGTTGCTGAAGCTGACTTTGTACTCAGCCTCCCAAGCCACTGGGATTACAGGCATGCACCACAAAGCCCTACTATGTTAAGTATTTTAAAGGCAAATACCTTATTGCAAGAAATGCATTTAATTTTTTCCTCCCCCCCCCCTTTAATTCCTCTATAAAGGATAAATAAGCCTTCAGTATTTTTAAAGAGTATGTGCTTTTTATAATTTAATTCTAGGGACTCTTAGAAAACATAGTTAAAATAAAAAACACCCAATATGATTCTGCCTTAAAAGGTATCACCAAAATACAGTTAGGAGAAATTATTTCCAATATTGTAAAGTACAGTAGGATGACTATAGTTTAGAACACATTATATATTTGATGAAGAGCTATGAAAGGAGTTTGAAGCTTCCCAAAACAAAGTAAAGGTAGGAATGTCAAATATTTCCATTTTACCATGGCACTTTGTATACAAGTTTCAGATTATGACATGGTTTCCCATAAATATTTATAATTATTATGTCAGATAAAATGCTAATAGACATTTTTAAAATCACCCATTCCTAAGAAAATATGACATAACTTAAATAATCCACGTTGTAGATTGCAGCATCAGTAGCAGAACAATCTTATATGGGCTGATGATTTGTGTCTAACAATGTTTTGCTTCAGACTATCCAAGTGTGTTTTAATCCCCCTACAAAAATGTCAAATGAGTCACCAAAACTGAAACTCAATAATGAAGGCAGTCCCTCAAGTTTCTTTTAAAAAGCTGGTCTTAACAATAAATGAGATCTGCCCTTTTGGACTGATAATCAGTCAACCTGAGGATCTGATCAAAATTTCTGCATCTCCCTCCTCTCTGGTTCAGGAGCTTAAGGAGTGATGCAAGACGTGTGGCACAGCAAGATCCAATGTAAAGAGCACAGGGATGACTACATATAGAGTGAAATTTCCTCTCCCTGACTGTTCCTAATAAAACATGAAAAAAAGAAAGGAAGGAAATAAAGAAAGAAAGAAAGAAAGAAAGAAAGAAAGGAATTTCAAGCACCTACACCTGAATTTAATTTCAAAATAATTATTACAATATCTACACTCATAAGCTTTAAGAACAAGAGCCAGTAAGAGAGCATTAAATACACAGGGAAACCACTAGAAGTATGTCAGTCCTGATTGAAAAATTAAAACTCTACCAGGATGTTTTTAACTTTCGATGACTGTTTCTCAGTTCCTCTCTAAAGTCACTTTGGGATTAGCATTTTTAAGAATTCACTCCTTAAGAAAATTGACTTGACAAGTTGGTAAACAGATTCTCCAAGTACTACAGATACTATGAGTAGAATAGGAGATCCAGATGGAAGTATCTCAGGTTAAAGTTTACACATTTGAAAAGCTTTTAAACATACTTTTCCTGGAAAAAAATCGTATCTCTGAAAAACAAATTATTTTTCATCTAATACTGGTGAATATGACATTCTAGCCACTGTAGTTCTTTCAATGGTATGCAGGCCAGAATTTAATGTTAAATTTAAAAAAAAATGCAAGTATGAAAATTAGAAAATAAATATTGTGTATTGTGTATCAATTTTGTGAATATGCAACTAGTAAAGTATTTGTTGTGATGTTTTCTACAGCAGCTTCATTATAGTGACCCTGACCTTAATCAGTATTTTCTTTAGCAAGGACTTCTGTATATATCCAGGGGGAAATAAATAAATTCTTCAAATAAAAAGTATTTTAAGGTAAAGTCAGATACACTTCTGTCATTATATGTTCCTGTTTCAGCTATAAGGTTTTTTTTTTTTTTTTTTTAAGTATAACATCCTGGTAATATTGATACATTACATCAGTCAATAAATTTACCTATTCTAGCAGACCTCACTGGAAAAGCAATCTGATTTCCTGGGCCATGTTGCCTACTATGTAGAGATAACTTAAATCAGCTTGAATGTATCTGAGTTGAGTTTCACCTACACCTGGGAATTGATCATAAATAGTTAAGAATAACCTAGGGTTGTTTCCATTTTCCCTCTAGAGTATAGAACTAAATTCAGATAAAATATTTGACATCAACTTAATCTAAACAAACACATTTTACCTCATCGAATCAGTATTCGCTTTTAATGAAGGCTGCCCTATTATTTTAATTAACTATAATGTCCAAATAATCAAGTAGAAACTAACATTCTATAAGTTTTAAAACATATCTCCACAAAAATATGTTTTTCATATCCAGTGTGTTTGCTCATATCTTTAGTCAAATTAGTTTTTAGATAAGTTAAATCTTTAGGCATTGTAATAAAAGTTAAATGTAGATATTTTACTTTGCATTTAAGATATTTGTGGTATTATTTGAAGGAAAGAGGTAATTACTTAATATAAGAAGTTCTGCAATCCCATTCTACAAATTGTGCTCAAATCTAGCCCATTTGATCTACATCACAAAAATCAGATATGAAAAGACACAGGATCAGGGAAGCAGGCTTTCAATCTGGTACTTATGACTGTAATATAAAGTTACTCTCTAAAATAGAGAAGATGGGATTTTAATGAACCCATCCATCTAAATGTACAGCAAACCCAACTAAATGCTCTACATTATATATATATTTTTTAATATTCCTAGGGCATCTTACATTATACAAGATAAATTGTTCTGTTATGGTCCCTTGAAAATCTGTTATGAGTTCTGCTTATGAAATAACAGTTAATTATAAATTAGTATTACATGTTTTCATGTAGAAATCTATCCAAATATAAAATACACATATATGTCTATATTATAATCACACTATTGACTTCTTTGCTTATTAATGGAAACTTTTGAAGTATAGAACATTTGTTAGGTCCTGAAATTTTAAAAAAAAAAAGAACATCTACTATTAATTTTTACCCCTTTTTGGGAACTAGAAGACACTCAAACCCTTCTTTAAACTTTTACTTAAATTTAATTCTTTGAAGTAAGTTTGCAATTCTTGGAACTATGTAAGTATAATAACTTCACTTTAGAAACAAAGTTTAAAGCAACAAGACCGTGTTTTTAGTGCTTGAATGTTTTACAAACAAAAACTAAATGGACTGTGAAGTTTGCAAATTGTTTCACAATAATTTTTGTGGATGGCTTTAATATTAACATTCTGCTTAACATACTGTATAACACAGTTATGCAAAACATTGTCATTGTGCGAAACTGAGTAAAGGCTGGATGAGATTTCTCTATATCATTTCTTATAACTGCCTATGAATCTATAATTATTTTAAAATTATAAACTTATATCACTAAATTATAAATAAAACTATGGCTTTTTCCAATGTAAACAAAACATCATATTTGTTACCTTATAAATTACTTTAACATTTAGAATTTCTAAAACTTCATATTAGCCACTTTGAAGGTAATCACTTAAGTTTACTCTCTCCCAGTATAGAATTAACTTTATAAAATATCATATGCAAAGAAATAGCTTAGTTTATCATATCAGATTTGAAAATATGGATGTTAGATTATGCAAGGAGGCATTTCAATTTGGAAGATCATAAAAAATAATAGTAGCAAAAACTCCTATGAAGAATTAAAATCATGAAAAGTTACTCAGGTTTCTGATTCGTATACTTTGTTTTATTTAGCAGTGAGAGTATTTGCTAACATCATTACAACATCACTGAGAAATTTTAATTTCATCAGAAAATGAGATTATTCTCTGAATGTTAAAAGTATTAAACCCCAAATGTGTATCATGCTGACAGTTTATCTCAAAGAATCTCCAGAAGAGCATCATAAAATATTACTAGAGTATTAAAAATTACTAATCTAGATTAATCCAGCACTTCTTCACTAGAGATTAAATACACTATTTTATTTCACCAATTAACTTGATTACAGAATACAAATCATCTGCATTCATTTGTACATAGGTGAAACCCTTAAGATAAATTTTATGGCTAGATGACAAATCTTACTATTTTAAGAGTAAAATTTGGATTTTTAATATTCCACTATCTTTTTTTCTTAACTTTAAATACAATTGTCACATCTTCCTGGAAGACTTAATTTTCTTTCCCACCTCAATTCAAGGGCCAAGTTAATTTTTCTAACTATCATAGCTCTTACCTTATCAGATAAGATAGTTTTTGGTATATAACTTTTAAAAATATTTTGAAAACTTAAGTTTAGAAATTTTGTGCTTGTGTGTACATGTGTGAGAGAGATTATTCACATCACCATTTCAAAAACATATTTGTATTTCTGATGATATTCTTTAGAGAAAGGCATTATATGAACAGTAGTCAACATTTTATTTCAATAATAGTTTTATCACTTCAATTTAAATAATTCCATTATAAAAAATGCCATTATTGAAGAGGAATGTCTCACAACTAAACTAAGTACAGATTTTATTGATTAAATCTGTAGCAGTTCAGACTTGAGAAACATATAATCTAACCCTTCATAAGTCTCCATCTTTAACATTTTGCCATGGTTTGTTGAAGTGCAAGACACACATTATAGGAAAGGATAATATAAGTAATGTGACTGAACGGGATCTTACCTCAAATTATTTTTAAAGCCCAAGATTAGAATGAACATAGTTTTTGCATGAGGCAAAGATTTTTCTTTAGTGTTAATTTGTAATATTTTATTACAACTCCACCATATAATCTATATCTGGTTCATAAAGCTTATTTGGGCATTTGACCTACAAGAAACACTGAGTATATGTAATTATGCATATAATTAAAGAAATAATTGCAAACTTTTAGAAACATAGTACAATGTTTAACAAATATGTGAAAAGAAAGTCTCCAGAAAGTAGGACCTTATGTCTCGACTCATTCAATTTGTCTTATCAGCAGATTCCCTGAGAAATAAAAGACAAATTGGCCCTTTAGATAGATGTGGACTGAAATTTCTTAGACCTATAGTGATATATTCACAGCTGCATAGTAAAGTACTTCATTTTGAAAATGAAAAAAAAATGGATATAAGAAAATATATTTTAGGATTTCAAAAAATTGAACCTATTATTTTCAGAATACTGAATAAAAGAGTAAGTGAATTTTTTTGTGTGTGTTTGGTTACTTTTGTCATAGATCAAGTGTATATAACAAATTGTACAAGATTAGTTAGTACAATGAGAAAACTCATGATGCAGGAAAAACTTGTCAAGAATATTCAACATATCACCAAGTTTGCATGTTTAAAATCATCATAAACTATATGTCATAGTTCTTTTTTTCAGAAATTGTTCATTTTTCTATCTTCACTTTTTAATGAAAATGACAATAATTCTAGTTATTTAAGAAAAAAATGTCAAACATCATAGTTCTATTCATTAGAGAGGGCATTTGTGGATTCATTTTCCCTTTCTGAGCCCAGTTACAAAGAAAAAGCCTTGGGAGGAAAGACATGAGAAGATAAAGTTGACCTGGAAGTCACAGGAGAAGGCAGCATGGACACAGTTTTGCAGGGCCTGTAGACAAATAAACATCGCCAAGTTCTTCCATAGCAGCAAGAACCCTGTGGGTGTTTATGCATTTATAGCCCTGACCACACCTCCCACCCAGGGAATGGCAAACACCAGGTACCTACTGTTGTCAGAAGCCATTCTGCATCCATTTAACTAGTGATCTACTGGATCTGGGTAGTATTACAGAGTGCAGACGAGAGAGACACCTGCTTTTCATTTTTAACAACTGGAGGCAAGAGGCAAAATTATAGAACCTGGCCAGTTGGCCCGATGTAGGAAGATGAACTGTGAAAGGCCAATAGTGAAAATTTCCAAGAGCTTGCCAGGGCACAGGAAGTCATATATATCTTGTTTGATGAAAACGTGACAGAAATTAAAGAACACTGAACTCTAACTTGTGTGTAATTAAGTTCAGATAAAAATGGGAAAAACCAACCAAGAGTGAAAAGCTTTTTTTGGTGGATGGTATGAATGACTTCAAGTAAATATTTCAGACCCACATATTTTTCCTTTTTTTTTTCTTCTTCTTGGAGAACTGAAGACATACACACAAAAGAATGCTTATGACAATGTGAGACACTCAGATTAAAAAAGAAAAAGAGCTCCCATGCACATAGCACCCAGCTCAAGGTAAGAAAGTGTCAGAATTTCTGAAGCTCCCAGAGGAACCCTCTGGTTTACATCTCTATCCCCATAGAGGTCACCATTATCCTGTATTTTTTTTAAACCTTTGTTCTTGTAGTAGTTTATGTTGCTTATTATAGTATGCTTTTGAACTTTTCAAAAAGCATGTATCTTTGTGGGATGTACTGTTTTCATTCAACATTATGTTCCTGAGATGCAGTTTGCTGACATGTATAGTTCTAGTCTTTCATTCACATTGTTTCATTCCATTTTGTAGATGTACTATTTGTTTCCTTATTCTATCAGCATTTCATGCTGTTATCACAAACAAGTTGCCATGAACACTGATATGCATGTCCTTATGCCTGTGTGTCAGGGATTTCTCTACTTGTCTAACAGTGAACTTGCTTGGTGACAGCATGTATGCATCTTCAAACTTATTCTAAAATTTCAAATTGCTATTGAACCATTAATGACAACTGAAATGTTCACCAGTCTCATAAAATGTTCCATGTTTCCCTGTTCAAATAATGTTTTGAACATGGAATAATGTTCACATGGAAAAATGCTCACATGAATAGTTCCTTATTGCTTACTATATTACTATATTAGGTAATACTTATTTGCAGATTATGTAAAAACTTATTTTGTGACTTAACACTGTTATCTACTCTACATCAAAAACCCGGGTGCAAATCAGGAAATGTGTCTCCCTGACATTGTATGGAAAATTCACACTTTTCGAGTCACAAGAATGCAAGTATAATTTCTATTTTGTTCATTTAAAAGTCCATGTTTCCATCAAGATGGCTCTAGAATTAGCAGATAATAGAACTCTACCAAATCCCATTCTCAGGGCTAAGTGTACATTCTGGTTAAGACATGAATAAGCAACTAATCTTTAGAACCAAAAACCTGCCCACCTACGAGAATAAAAATGATCACTGTTCTTCGTTCATAATATATTGACAATTCATTTCATAAAATGTTTTATGGAGACTAAATGAGATAATATGTATAAGGCCTCCGATACAATACTCACTATAAAATAGAAATCCAATAAATTTCAATTGTCCTTATTTAGAAGCCACTGACTCATAAATCACTAATGTTTAGGGCCACTCTGATAAATAGCTGACAGCTATAATAGAGCCAATAGCTATAATAGCCATGTCATAAAAAGAATAACATTCTTTTAGCCTAAGTAATAAATTATTGGGTTTTCTGAGGTTTAACAATACATACACTTTCCATACATACATCATACATATATAGGCATATGTCTGTTATCTTAAAACTGAATTCAAGGTCACTACACTTATCTATATCTTATAAAATCATGTGTATGTGAAGTTAAAAGCATCTTAATATAACCATTCTAGATGTTCATCATCACTCACAAGTCCCAGAATGATGATGTTGAATGACCATTCAGACCATAATTCAGATCCTTTGTCAGAGCTTGGAGCAGAGTAAATGGAAGGCCTGGCTCATTTTCACCCTTCACTGAGGATGCCAGTCAGCACTGATGCAAAACATGTGTTACAACCTTGAAGAATGTATTTTGTCCTTTTCGCTGTGCCCTTTGTTGCCTCTCTAATGACATTTTTCATGAGGAATATCAACTTTTGCACACTGCAAAATTAAACTAGCATGTTTTTTTTAAATCCACATAATTTTGGTGGGTGCTTCAGCTCTTGTGAAGTTTTAAGATAGTCGTTTAGTTCTTATTTAGGTTACAGACAGGATTAAATTCTATATTCAAGTACAGCATCAATAGCAATCCTATGGCTGTTATTTATACATCACTTCAGTCTCAAAAGCACTTAAGTTGCTTATAGATGCATACAATTTATCAAGATAAAATACTGAAACTCTGTAAAAAGAGTCTTTGGAATACTAAAACAGGAAAGTAAAGACAGTGCTGCGAATGGGATTAGTGAACAAATGAAAAATCTTTGCTCAATTAAGGTAGAGCACAAACTTGACTTTGAGTTTTCTAATAGACATGTGAAAAGTAGGAAATATAGCCAGGAACAAGTCCAAACATAGTACAAGCAAGTCATTAGAAATGAATACCAATAGAAAGAAATGAAGAGAAAATATTTCCTTGGTCCCTCATAGAGTATTTCACCATGATGGCAAATGCACAGCTCTGTCCGAAACCATCCTGCTGGACCCAATGTGAAGGGTCTGTTCCTGATGGCCTCCCTTAATCCTGAAATAGACTTTAGATTATATGGCAAAATGGATGACTGCATTTCCTCCAGGCCTTCTTCAATAAATATTATTTCTCTTAGCCAAAGAATCTGAAAGGTATCGACCTGTAGTGAATTTGAAATTGTAGTCCCTGACAAGTGCCAAGAAAGCTGCAATTCAGTGTTTCCATTTACAGACAGTCTTATAATCTAAAAGTCAACTAAATTGTGTGTAGCACAAGCATCCTCATATGGAAAGAAGGAACCTGATAAAGCTGGTCCTTAACAAATGACTCAATTTCTGGCTAAAAATGTGTACAGGCAGGGCTGGCAGTCAGAGTGAAGACTCTCCTCGGAAAACAATTTGGGTCTATCTTAATGCAGAGAAAAATGGAGGCAAAACTCAGTACCCACACTCCCTAAAGCAGAAAGACAATAATTTGCGGGGGTTTTTATGGTTTTCCTTGGAAAACTGGGAATGAAACCATCTTTTGACCCAGCACATATGTACCCCTGTTACTGACAGCACAGATTTCAAATGATGTTACCTGAACATCGTATAAACATGTTTAAACTTGAAGTGTACTCATGTGTCACGTAATGTCAATATATTTCATTAAAGCAAAATTAGAGCACTCTATTTTTAAATGCCAATAATGAAGAGACTGATCCACTGAAAATGTCAGAGCAATAATTAAATAAATGTCAATAGAATGCCCTTATAATTTTTAAGCCCAAGTGTCATAAAGGTATGAGGTACACAAATTTCAATTCACATGATATCAATACTTACAAGTGTTTTCTGGTATTAAAAACATGAAAAAAAATAAAATTCCATCAAATTCAAATTTATTTTGTTAGGTGGAAAAAGAATTTAGTGGGAATCCAGTGAAGTTTTTGCATTTAGTTGGAAAATACATAAACATTTCAAAAGAGTCAATCAGAGTAACATACATCTGACATACAAAAAGTGGACTACACAGAAGAGGGGCCATAACTCTGAATATGCAGGAGAATTAGGAAATCTGTTTCCATTAAACCCAGGGAATTTTAGCTGTGACTTTGTCTTTGATGTTGGAGGTCACTAAAATAAAAACTCTAAATAGGTTTTTCAATGGAGTAGCTCAGAAGAAAAAAAAAAGTCACTCACTATCATAGTCAAGTTTCTAGTCATTACAAACCATAAGCACATGAAATGACATTTCTTCCTTAGCAGTGAGATTTCAAATCAACTATG
Source organism: Callospermophilus lateralis (assembly GCF_048772815.1). Lineage (NCBI taxonomy): Eukaryota > Metazoa > Chordata > Mammalia > Rodentia > Sciuridae > Callospermophilus > Callospermophilus lateralis. The sequence continues at coordinate 200,543 of NW_027511893.1, forward strand.
TACTTTCAGTTACAAGTGTATTTATAGTTTTCTTATTATGTATATGTCTCTGTGCTTAGAGGAAGTGTGATTAAATGCAGAAGATTTAAAATGATAGAGAAAGTTTGGTACTAAAAATGAATGAACGTGTATTTGGAAACTTACAAATCTTTAATATTTAAGAAAATATATCCCATGACAGTAATAATTTCAAAGGTTAAATATCAAATGCACTAATGAGTACTTGAATAGGCATTTGATTTTAAACCTTTTACTAGTACTATAAATACTATTGGCACATTCAGTAATATTTTGGGGCTATTTTTATTCTTACAAAACAATATTGTAATGGAAATTTGTTGATGATGACAACTCAGACTTAATTGTACAGTATAAAACTATTAGAAATGCTGGTGAATAAAGAGGATAGCATAATTTCAAATTTAAAGTATGCAGATAAGTGATATAGGCAGGCATCCTATTTTATGTTGGTATCTTACTATTGTATATTGTTTGGAAATAGATAGAATAGTTTGGGATTATTGTATTTGTTAATTCCATGTATAAAAATTATATGAATTAGAAAAAAATATATTTTCATAAAATAGAAGCAATTTTAAAAAGTTATAAAAACAAATTTCAAATTATTTGAGCATATTTTACATTTGTAAATAATATCAAATATACTATTCATTACCCATTAAAATTGCTAAAGATTTCTAATATTTATAAATAAAATAAAATACTATTACTAATGAAAAACCTAAGAAAGTTTTCTGAATCTATCATTTTAAAAACATTGGCTAGAAAATGTTACAAATAATTTTCAGAAGTTTTCTCTGTACAACAGAGGCAAAAAATTATAAGAAAACTCTTTGTGGTTGTGCGGAGGAGGTACCAGGGATTGAATTTAGAAGCACTCCATCACTGAGCCCTCATATCTCAGCCCTATTTTATATTTCATTTAGATCCCAGCTCTCACTGAGTTGCTTAGCACCTGGCAGTTGCTGAGACTGGATTTGAACTTGGAATTCTCCTGTCTCAGCCTCCCAAGCTGCTGGGATTACAGGTGTGCCCCACGACACCCAGCTAAGAAACCTGCATTTTTCACTTTAAAATGATATTATTTAACAGAGGAAAAATTTATCACCTTTCATAAAACTTGTAAAGTTTAAAAGAACTTCAAGATGTTGTGTATTTTATTTTCTAAGGCAGGTTTGATCAGCTCCAATGATACTTATTGATCTGCAATGATACTTATTGACCTGAACCATCCATCCACCTACATCCTCTTTGGAAATTAACTTCTCAAAGCTTTCCATCAAATTACACATGACCATGTCCTTTATTAGTTATATTCTAACTACAGAGACTCAACAGGCTAAGTTTAGACTGACAAGTGTTTATGCTTACTATAACAAATTCAAATAATTGTTTTTAATTTATAAAATAATATTCTTTCCTTTTGCCCTATAGACAGAGCAAAGATGAGACTCATTATGAAATAATCCCCAACAGAGAAAATGTTTATGTGATCTTAGTCGTGTGCTCATTTTTAATGAGAGGTAATTGAAAGTTTCTTTAAATTACCTTTTTTTAAGGGAGTAGGAAAAAAAAAACAGATGTTTTCATCACAAGCATCATTTACCAAGCAACTCAAAATGCATGACATTTTATATTAAACAATAAAGCAAGTAGAAGAAATTTGATGGCCTAAATTTGTGCTGTATAAATTCATTACCATTACTCTCACCTGGACTCCCAGGGGTGCCTAGAAAATGTTCCTGTGTTTCTTTTCAATGCATTGCTTTTCAAATGACTATTTCAAGCTGTCCCCATATGCAGTGCTCTGAATTCCCATCCACTTTTCAAACTCTTTGCTTTTTCCTTCCTTGAGTCAGATAGAAGCCACAAAACAGAAAAGTGTGTTGCAGCTGCTCTCAAACTCAAGCCAAACTGCATTATGAACACTTCTGCCATCTATTCAGAAGCATTATGTAATCTATAATTTAGTTTCTCCCTTCTTAAATTATCCCCATATCACCCTTCTCCAGATTCTGGATTTCTGTTAAACTTCACAAGAGGACTACCAATATTCCTGATCCTAAATCCCCATTCGTATAACTTTGCAGAGTTCAATTGCATTGCTGCTTTCATGACTCAACCAAAACAGCTGCATCCATTACTAAACTGAAAAAGCTAGTCACCTTATTTTCTCTATCCTAGACATCATTTCTTGACTAAGAAAACTAAACACAATCTGGCAGACATTTTTTTTTCTTAATACACACACACACACACACACACACACACACACACACACACACACACATATATATATATATATATATATATATATATATATATATATATATATATATATATATATTGATTTTCATGTGCTACAGTCTGGTTTTCCTAGGCAAGAGAATGTCAGATGCAGATTAGCAGAAAAAAGATTAGTTTTATAAAATCCCCTTGGAATTAATGCCTAGGAGAGAAGGAGCACAACAAGGAAATGGAATAAAGTCAATAAAACAGGCAATCTTCAACATATAGAGGTAGCTGGAGATGGAAAGACACTTCAGAATTTTTTTACAGCTCATTCCAAATTGGTGCAAAGGGCCTTGGCCTTATATCCCCACATCAGTCAGCCAGGATTCCCCACTTTACAGAGGTCAGTGTTTTTGAGATAAGGTCATCCTCGCAAGGAGCTGTTATCATAGCATCAAACAAACAGTGGAATTATATTCTCAAAATAGTTCTCTCATTTCTGTAAGCATGCTTCCAGATTATACATCACACTAGATCCACATTTCTACCCAAATTTTAAATGTTGGATTTTTTCATAATTCCTTCTTTATTCTTATTCTTATATTCTTAAGACAATCACATCTACTCCCAGGTATTCTATTAAAATTACAAACTAAAATAACCCAAATTTATATCTACATTAGCTATTTCTGCTAAATTCTTTTCATAATTTATTCTAATTTGTTATATAGGACAGCACAATGCAATTCGATTCACATTACACAAATAGAGCACAATTTTTCATGTCTCTGTTTGTATACAAAGTAGAGGCACACCATTTGTGTTTTCATTAATGTACTTTGGGTAATGCTATCTGTCTCATTCTGCCATCTTTCTGATCCTCCTTCTCCTCCCTTCCCCACCTCTCCTTTGCCCTATCTAAAGCTCGTCTATTTCTCCCATGCTTCCCCCCATCCCCATTATGAATCAGCATCCTTATAACAGAGAAAACATTCAGCATTTGGTTTTGGGGGATTGGCTTACTTCACTTAGCATTATATTCTCCAACTTTGTTCATTTTCCTGCAAATGCCATGGTTTAATTTTCTTTTAATGTAGATATTTCATTGTGTATATATATCACAGATTCTTTATCCATTCATCTACTGAAGGGTATCTAGTTTGGTTCCAGTTTAACTATTGCGAATTATGGTGCTATACACATTGATGTGGCTGTGTCCCTGTAGTATGTTGTTTATAAGTCCTTTGGGTATAAATCAAGTAGTGGTATAGCTGGGTCCAATGGTGGTTTCATTCTCAGTTTTCCAAGTAATCTCCCTACTGCTTTCCATATTGGCTGCACTAGTTTACACTCCCACCAGCAATGTATGAATGTGCCTTTTCCCCACATCCTTGTCAACACTTATTGTTGTTTGTATTCTTAATAGTTGACATTCTGACTGGAGTGAGATAAAATCTTAGAGTAGTTTTGATTTGCATTTCTCTAATTGCTAAATATGTTGACCGTTTATTCATAAATTTGTTGATCAATTGGATCTCCTCTGTGAGAAATGTCTGTTTAGTTCCTTAGCCCATTTATTGATTGATTGATTTGGTTTTATGGTGTTCAGATTTTTGAGACAGAGATGTTCTCTTTCACCACTTCTATTTAACATAGTTCTTGAAACACTAGCCAGAAAAAATTAGACAGATGAAAGAAATTAAAGGGATATGAACAGGAAAAGAAGAACTCAAATTAGCACTATTTGTCAACAATATGATTCTATATCTAGAAAAGCCAAAAATTACAACAGAAAACTTTTAGAACTAATAAATGAATTCAGCAAAGTCACAGAATATTAAATCAACACCTCTAAATCAAAGATATTTCTCTATATCAGGGACAAATCATCTGAAAGAGAAATGAGGAAAACTACCCCATTTACAATATCATCAAAAATAAAAAATAAAATACTTGGGAATCAATTTAATGAAAGAGGTGAAAGACATGTACAATGAAAAGCACAGAATGCTAAAGAAAGAAATTAAAGAAGACCTTAGAATATAGAAAGATCTACTTTATTCTTGAATACGCAAAATAAATATTGTCAAAATGACCATACTAGTCAAACACTATACAGATTTAATGCAATTTCAATCAAAATCCCAATGACATTGTCATAGAAATAGAAAAAGCAGTCATGAAATTCATCTGGAAAAATAAGAGACCCAGAATAGCTAAAGTAATCCTTAGCAAGAAGAGTGAAACAGGTGACATCACTATACCAGAGCTTAAACTAATAACTACAGAGCAATAGTATAAAAATGGCATGGTATTGGCACCAAAATAGACTTGTATACCAATAGTACAGAGGACTATACATCACACTAGATCCACATTTCTAGATCTAGTGTGATGTATAGTCCTCTGTACTATTGGTATACAAGTCTATACAAACCCTCATAATTACAGTTATCCTATATTAGACATAGGAGCCAAAAAACTTATTGGAGAAAAGAGACTCTTCAACAAATGGTGCTGGGAAAAATGATAATCCATATGCAATAAAGTGAAATTAAGTCCCTATCTCTCCAATGCACAAAACTCAATTCAAAGTGGGTCAAGGACCTAGGAATTAAACCAGAGATCCTGCGCCTAATAGATGAAAAAGTAGGCCCAAATCTCCATCATGTCAGATTAGGCACTGACTCCCTTAAAAAGACTCCTGTAGTGCAAGAATTAAAATCAAGAATCAACAAGTGGGATGGATTCAAACTAAAAAGTTTCTTCTCAGAAAAAGAAACAATCAGACAAGTGAATAGAAAGCTTACAGAATGGGAGCAAATTTTTACCACAGGCACATTAGATAGCAGAAGAATATCCTAGAGATTAGTGCTCTAATTCTAGTCACTTATTTAGGAAACCTATTTACAGAATTCTTTGGCTTTTCTTCCTGCACATTCTTCTCTTTCCCAAGCAACATCATTACCACATTTTCTTTTTTCCTTGCTTCACACAGAAAAACTAGAATATCTTGTTTAATATTTAACAAGATTCAACTTACCCTTTTGTTGAAATCTTTCAGTGAGTTCCCAACACCCTTCAGATAGGGCAAAATGTTATTTTGACTGACTCCCAAAGCTCTGCATATTATGATCCACAGTGGTTCCAAAAATTTATCTCTAATGTTCTTATTCAGGTTTCTTCCCTAACCCCTTTCATGGGACTAATCTTTATTTTTAAATCTCAGCTTAAGGACATTTCCTAAGAAGTCATCATTTATCAAAAGTTTTTATTAAGAGTAGTCCAGGAATTTTGCTCAAGAATCTTATTCCATTTTGTGTTTATTAATGTATGTGTGTGTTTGTGTGTGTGTGTGAGTGTGTGTGTGTGTGTGTGTGTGTGTGTGTGTGTGAGAGAGAGAGAGAGAGAGAGACAGAGAGAGAGAGAGAGAGAGAGTTTTCTCTGAACAAAAAAGCAAGAATAAAGAATGTTCATATGGTGATTTGAAAATGTGTTTGCATTTTTAACTTAGCACTTCCTTCCTCAGAATTCAATACTGATATCATAGGAGAATAAGAATAATTTAGATGGGAAATAAATTCTGATTTAGTCAATAGGCAAGATTTAGAATTAGGATTAGTTTCAAAGGCCTATAGAAAGATAATGGAATGGATTAACCTATATTACCTGAGGGCAGGAGAAAATCTCAATGAAAAATAGTAGAAGTCAGAAAAGTCAGAAAATAACACAAAAGATTGTTAAATACTTTGTTTACTAAAACCCTTGGTCTTAGTAATTATATAATTATATTACCTTAGTAATTATATTAATTACTAATCTCCAAAATAAGTATGGATAAATTTTTATGGCAAAATATCTAAGTACTATCAAGCAAGGGGAAACAAGATTGACCTTGACCTTCTTGATTATCAGAAGTCTGAAGGGATAAATAATAGTGTGTAGATGTAAAAAGAAAACAAAAAACTTGCCCCAAAATCACTTGGCTAAAAAGTAATATGTTTAAAATTTAAACTTATTTCTTTCTGATCTCAAATGTACAATATTCTAATATGTGAATGTAATCCCAAATAAGTGTGGTTATCAACTGATTTCCTTTTTTTTCCAAGTAGCAATGCATTAAGCACTCCCTATCCTGAATCTAGCTTTAGAAATTTAAGTGGAAGGAAAGAAAAACAAAAATATTTTCAAAGAAAGTTTTTCTTTGAAATTCTGTTCAGACAATACAATGATTCAAAGGTTTCAAAACGGGAATCTAAATATGTAAAAGGGTGAAACAGATCAGCATTAAAAATGTGCCAACATGATGGTTTTAGAAATCACCTACAAGATGAGATGGAAATTTCTATCAAGACTGCTGCCTTCTGATGAGAGGGTGCCAATGGATAACATGCACAGGTCTCCAGATGCACATGGTAATTACACGACATGTCAAGGTATAGCTATGCAAAATACTGTGCAGTGTGGCATAGAGATGATTCAATATCCCTTTATTTAATTGTTATTAACTAATGTGTGCTTTAGAAAGAAAAAACATCAAACACTACATCAACAGATTTCTTTAATAAAGTGAGGTAGGGAGTGTTTTTTGTTTTTTTTAAATAGTCTGCTGGTTCCCTTCAATGACATTAAAGAGAAAACCTACTATAGCACAGCACATCTTCAGAATAGAATTTATGCTTCAAGTCTCAAATTAAAAAACTATTATGTGAGTAATCTGTTATGAATATCATTGGGATAATCCATGCTGAGATAACACTTGTGTATTTGCCTTGGGACATTGTCTAGAATATTTGATACTGAGAAGGCTTAATATCAAAGAGGATTTTAACACAGGTGCATGAATAAAAAAATATAATTTTTTAAAATGAAAAATATGTCACACAAAGTCCTAGGAAGAGAAGATACTTCAACTAGTTCAGTTCAGGAAGAAAACTAAATAATTAAATGCAATAATATAGTTTAGCTTCAAAAATAAAAGCATGTAGAAATCTAGGATTTTTTTTAAAAAATTCATTTCCAAATAAAGGGGCATTATGAGAAAAGGGAGATGTATGAGTCAATACCTTAGCTAGGGCTAGAAGAAACTATTATTGGGCAAGTTTTGTTTTGTTTGGAGGAGTGGGAGTAAAAGACGTCAGGGGACCAAAGAATGAAATTTTAACACAGAGAGTTGAAGTAGCAAAGTCTTACATGTTTGACCCACATTATAATTTGAGAAAAATCATAGGCAGTTTGGTTGGCTGGCACATAGACCATGAAATGGACCATAATGAGTGATAGCTGAAAACAGGTCAGGTCTACAAATGTCACACCAAGAAATTTTCACTTTTTTTTTAATGTCACATAAAGAAATCAAAAGGACATTGTTGCAAGACAATGGCATATCACCAAAAAAAAAAAATGGATTCAAGTTAGTACACCAAAGGGGAAAAACAAAAGAAACAAAAACTGACCTGTAGCAGATGAATTACAAACTAGACTTGCATGATTAAGCTGAAAAGTAAGTACTGTCCCCTTTCTGAAAATTTCCAAGAAACAGCACTGCTGCCAGTAATTCATTATTTAACACTGTTCCATAGAGAAACATACTTTTGCTATTGTTCTTTTGGTTTTGAGAGTACTTCTCTTCAAGAATCTATAATGCAATTTACACATCTTATCTCATAACATTAGTATAGGTGACTTGCTAATCTCAAAAGAAGAGAACAAGATAATAAAGACAGAAGCAATTTAGTTCTCCAGAATAAACCAGGTAAGCTATTTGAGAAGGAGATTATATTGAAATTTCAAACCACTTTTTTATCTGAAACTATAATTGCAAACAAACAGGTATTTAATAATTTTTACCAGAAAATGATTTAGAGAACAACTTAAAGTTTATAATTCTGCCTTATTCATAGCAAAATGCTATCAGGCACAGCCGTCCTCTTCAAAGGCCAATGAAAATCACTCATTGAAACACTTTGGTAGAGAGAGAAAAACACTCACCAATGAACATATTTATGCTGCATTGTAAAGGGTGTGCCTCTCCCATCAAAACGTATGGGGACAAGAAAGATAGTGGAAGGCAATGGACATTGTCACCCCAGGTACATGTATGACTGCACATATAGTGCGATGTTACATTGTGTACAATCAGAGAAATAAAAAGTTGTGCTGTAATTATGTACAATGAATCAAAATGCATTCTTCTGTTCATAAGTACTTAATTAAAATAAATAAATATTTTTTAAAAAGTGAAGTCTTTTTCATTCTCTCTTGAATTTGGACTGCCCACATGGTTATCTTTGACAAGTAGAATTTGGTAAACACATGTTTTTGGACTTCTGAGCTCAGGTTCCGTAGGTTCTATTTTCTCTCTTGGTACCTAGTTTCATATAAATAAATACAGGCTTTGCTGCTGGAGATGATGGACACACTGAGAAAGAGGAGAGATACAGATAAAAAGTTCACATGGGGGACCTGAATCCTACCTCCATAAATGAGGACAAAGAGATCCATCAGCTCCCATGAAAATCCTATTGGGCATAGTTGAGCTATCTGTGCTCACTCTTGCCCAAATTTAAGTCCCATGGAATGCTGAGCAATAAACAGTTGTTACTGAGAGCTATTAAATTCTGGGATACCTTCTTACACAGTGAAATTCAAATAATATGCTTACTGCTACAGTTCTGTGAAAAATCCCAGTGGCAGCACACACTGTCATGCAGGAAATATCTGGAGGCTCAATTAGCACAAAAATGTCAGACCACATTGGCAGAGGCAAAGCCACATTGTCAGACCTCACAGGATAAACAGAAAGTGGACATAACAAGAGCAGCAGAAGATCCATAGACTTCTCAATATTTACATCAAGAAGTGAAAGCAGTAGTGCACATATCCTGGACAGCAATGTGTGTATGGTACAGCTCAGTCAGACCAGATCAAGCAGCAATCATGGCATGAGAAAGATTTTAGAAAATTCTTTGAGTATATCCTGATAAAATTGCTATTTTTCTTCCCTTAAGAGAACAAAGGAAAAACAAAACAATAAAAATTTCTCCCAATTATGCTGCAATAAACATTGATTGTGATTGTGTCCCTGTAGTATGCTGTTTTTAAGTCCTTTGGGTATAGATGTGTCCATCTACATCTAAAAACGGTGTGAATATACTTTGAATGCAAATGGGATAGCTGGGTCAAAAGATGGTTTCATTCCCAGTTTTCCAAGGAATCTCCATATTGTTCTCCATATTGGCTTCACCATTTTGCAGTCCCACCAGCAATGTATGAATGTGCCTTTTCCCCCACACCCTCGCCAACACTTATTGTTGTTTGTATTCTTAATAGCTGGCATTTTGACTGGAGTGAGATTAAATCTTAGAATAGTTTTTATTTGCATTTCTGTAATTGCTAAAGATGTTGAACATATTTTTCATATATTTTTGATTGATTGTATATCACCTTCTGAGAAGTGTCTATTTATTGCAGCACAATTCACAATTGATAAACTGTGGAACCAACCTAGATGTCCTTCTGTAGATGAATGGATAAAGAATATGGAATATTACTCAGCAATAAACAAGATTAAAATCATGTCATTTGCAGGTAAATGGATGGAGTAGGAGAATATAATGTTAAGTGAAATTAGCCAATCCCCAAAAATCAAATGTCTAATGTTTTCTCTGATATAAGAAGGCTAATTCATACAGGGGTTGGAAGGGGGAGCTTGGGAAGATTAAACAAACTCTAGATAGGGCAAAGGTGAGGGAAGAGAAGGGAGGGAGCAAGGGGGTAAAAAAAGAGATGTTGGAATGAGATGGACATTATTAAACTAAGTACATGTATGAAGAAGACACAATGGTGTGAATATACTTTGTTTACAAGCAGAGATATGAAAAATTGTGCTCTATATATGTAATATAATTTTACTGCATTCTCTTGTCATATATAACAAATTAGAATTTTTTTAATCTACAAAAAAATAATCAAGGTATCGTGTCCATCTACAACTAAAAATGTTTAAAAATGTTTCTCATAATAATTGTTATATTCCTTTTGTTATGTTCTGCAAGTACTATTTATTTCTATATTTAAAGCTAATCATAATGTATTTTGGTGTGTCTTATCTTTTTAAAGTTTCAGTGCAAAATTCTGATAATTTATCATGCATTGTAATATTAAAAGAAAAGCCTATCTCCCCCTACATAAACAATATCATCTTGTGTGACACCAAAACTCATTTCAATAGATACACAATATGAGTTTTTCTATTGAAACATTGTGGTCCATTCGAAGATACCAATGCCTAATTATTTAAACCAGCATGTCATTGCATTTAAAATATTTATACATTGGAAATTGCAAACATGCTAATTTATAGATTTTCAAATATATGTGAGGCACCAATCGAATGTCATGTTTCTTCTGAGTATTTATTAAGCCCAGTTGACCAGAACAAATCAGAAAAAAATTTTTTTTTACTAATTTTCCATGATAACTTCCATTTTTATTTCAATTTTTTTTCTGGCTTCAAACTATTTGGATATTTGTTTATAATGAATAAAACTGATATATTAGTTCTTGCTAGCATTCTTTTCCTCTGAAGAAACCCTCTTCCACCAGTTTTTGTGAAACTATCTTAAGAACAATCCATGTTCCTTTCCTACTCAGTTGCTTTATATTCCAGGGCTACATGCACAAATTGGATGATGAATTTCCACTGCTGACATCTGAATAAGAAATTTGATCTTTCGAAGGTCATAGCATTCGTATTAGGAATGAGTTCCCAAAATATGAGCTGGGATGACACTGATATGATTAATTCCAAACACACCACCAGAATTAGACATTAAATTCAAAATGTCCAAGACTTTCATGTTTAAATTTATATAATGAAAACAATTAAAAAAATTTTATCTAGCCAATTGCTTTTCTTTTAAAAAGATTCTAAGATTTTGATATAGTGACCGTTGGTAAACAGGTTTTCTCCTCCTCCTCTTCTCTCCATTCCTCTGTGTTTTTGTCTTTTAAATAACCAAAGCTCTGAAGGTACTTCTGAAATTCACACCACTAAAAATTTGGAATTTTTACAATAATTAAACATTTTTGTCTGAATTTTAATGTATTGCATTTTCTTGAAGATTTCTTTAATGCATGTCCTAGTTCTTTGGAGATTTTCAAAGTCAGTTTAACAGTGTTTCTTATTCATTAGCAACTTTTTTTTACAATCTACTAACAAGTCCCTTATGACCCTGAAGTTCTTTCAATTGCAGTACTTTTTAGTGTCTTCATTGCATCGTTGGGAATAATTCTGTTACTTTTTACCTCACTTAGAAGCTTAATGATTTTTCTTGCATATATGTCTGCTAAAAATGTTACATAACTCTTAAAATATATCTACATCTTTCATTGTAAGTGATCTTTCTAGTCCCTTCACAGATTATCCGAACCTACCATTTTTCAGAGAGCAGACCTAGTTTACTTCCTGTGGAATTACCCTCCCTATGATTTGCTGAATTGGTATATATTTGAATATAGTTTAATTCTATAGCATGTGATTTATCTCACACATGGTTTTCAATTCTGCAAATATGACATGAAATCATCACAGGTGCATTAAAATAAATTAGAAATCACAATCTAGAGTTCATAAATTTACTAACAATAATTATATCAACATTAATAATATTAATGGTTATTATCACTAATCATGTACTTATTACTTTATCAAAGAATAGGGCTTTCAAAATATAAGTATTTATTTCAGAGTTACTACATGTGGTCTGTTTGGAGTAATTCTATTTTAATCTAATAACTCTTAATTTCTGCCTTTAGCTTTTTCCAAAACTCTTGAGAATATTTTAAGAAAATCATTAGTTTCATCTTCAGGAGCAAAAACACTTTGTCAGAGAAGGATGTGTTTCACTTTCTTTTGTTTCCTGTACTATGATAATTAGAAAGCAAATATCAGGAGTGATCTCATGTAGTCACAAACAGTGTCTCTTCACTGGTTACCTCTTGGAAAGGTGTACCACAAGCTCTCCTTCTCACAGTGCAAACCCCCTCCTTGGCATTAACCTATTAATCCAAATTACAAACAGTGCACATCTACTTTATGATAGCAATTATAAAGTCAAGGATTCCAAAAAGAACCAGAGAAGTCCTGTTCATTAGAAATTTTAAGGCCAGTAAATGGGGACATAAAGATATGAGAATATGCTATTTTCATTGATTTTTAGTATCTGCATTCTTTGAGCCACATTTACCTATGAATTTATGCTCTCATTATTAAAACCATTGTAGTCTATTACAGAATATATGGTGTACCTGCAAGTACTTCTTTGTAGTCAGTAAGGGTAAATGTGTTCCTTGGAAAAAAAAATATGCTGACCAAATAAAAAATTAGTAGGAGTCTTAAAAATTATTTCTACAGAACCTTGAAATTGACTTAAACCTCCCTTCGAAGAGTTTCTTTGCATTGGAACTCCCACTGCTAGGCAGCCCCGGCTTAATCCTCAGATAGTTCCTCACTATAAAAGCTTCTCAGGCACAGATTCTTGAAGAGTGGTAGGAGACCTTTAGAGGTTCCTGAGACCTTTTGAGGGAATCCAAAAATGTTTTTCCTCAATGACTTTTCTGTAAACTCCACTCATGCTTCTATATAAAGTGTCCCCTTAGAAAGGTCTTCCCTTACGACCCACTAAGAAAGAGCAGCCTGCTTATCACCTTGCTCTTCACACTTCTTTGCCATTCTCTTACAACCCCAAATAACATAAGTTACTTGAAACTATAAATGATACATTTGATATTGAGTCTCCTTCACAAACTACGTAAGTGTGAAATGGGTATTTTTGTTCATAACTTTTTCCAGAGTACCTTCAACAGTACCTGGTGTACTGCAGATCTGCAGAAATCATTTGTATTTCTTTGAACAGAATGTATATCATCTACAGGCTTTCATAGAGGTAAGTGTAATATAGACTTTCTCCTACAGCTTTCCAGTTGAAGGACATTTCTCTTAAGTGAATTCCTCTGTTCAATAATTTAGGAACAAAAAGTGTGTGTATAGGAAAAGCATTTATAATATTTAATAACTTATTCCTAAAAACAGTTAACTAAATTTCCCTTACTAGTGCAGTCATGGGATTTCTTTCAAACTATCACTTAGTACCTTACATTTTTAATACCTGTATAGATCAGAAATAAAAACCATCATCAAAAGGGAAATATTATTATATTAATTAATAATGTGTTAATAAATAGTGTATTAATAATGTTGTAAAATCTCTGTCAAAACAAATTGATGCTCAAGACTCTCAGCAGTAGGTCTAAGCTCCAGCTTATGCTTTTGAATGCTTAATTTATTCTGTGGTTCACTGGTTGCCTACTATCGTAGGCCAAGCACAAAGTAAAAAGAGACTAATCATCACCATCAATTTGGGAAAAATTGTCAGCCAGTGAAAAAGAGTTTTTTAGAATAAGTAGAGTGAGGTTAGTTTGGGATGGCATGAAATAAAATGACTGTAATGGTGAGTATATATCTAATTGAAACAGTTGAGTTCAGGTGAAGACTAGGGACGAGACAACAGGATTTGGCCATGATTAGCTCAGGAGTCAATGCTACTTCTAAGTAGTAGTGGCAGTGATCACTTTGAATAAATGCTAAACAAAAAACAGATCTCACTTATTTGATATTCCTACCACCAGGAGCCAAGCTTTACAGAGCACTCTAGGTACAAAATTATTTTATAACTAGAATTTCTGAAGTTGTCCTTCTCTTGATGTGCATGGCTTGCTTGCTGTGAGCTTCTCTAAACCAGTGTAATTCTATAAACCATTATTGACATGATGCCTTTAGAGTTTAAAAATTTATTATTATAGTGAGTTTTATTATTCTGTGGTTACACAAGAGACTTATTCCTATTTTGTACAAAGTACAAAGGTTTAAGTGAGAAGATCAGAGGTAGGTAACCACTGATAATCCATAGCCCTTTTGATGATGTATGGTATCAGTATTTTAATAGAAATAATGATTTTTCATCTTCACTTCTAGTCTTTCCAAGTGCTCCATATTACTTTATTGGAAATTTTTCTTCACAATTAATCACTCTCCTTACCAAAATATCTTTCCCAACTAAGATAATTGCAGGGAACTACCCACAGCTACATTTTCCCTAATGTCTTTACACCACAGACCTTGATAATGTATAGTCCATCTATTGTGAGAGTACAATAGATCAATAACATGTTGATATGACTATTTTCAATTATTTAAATTTATTTAACATCCTTTCCAGCAAAATTTTCTCCAGGGAGAATGAGAACAAGAATTTGTTTGAGAGAAAGTAGAATTTTTTCTATACATTTATTTGCTAACATTCTATTAAAAACCATATATGCAGAGTTTATCAAAGATGCCAAATAATCTGTTCCTTCAAGACTTTTAAAAAGAAATTCTGTGTGTGTATCATAGCTAAAATGTAAGGGTATGGATGCTTATAATCTGAAAGCAAAATGAAAGAGTTCCATCAAGTGGTCACATACAGACATGACAGTTTGCATTTCACCAATTCAAGGAGGAAAATAATTATTCTGCTATGTAGTTCAGGCACATTTTTCAAGTAAACTCCCAAAATGTAATGCCAAGCAAAATTAAAAATATTAGATACCTTCTAAACATTATCACTAACTTATTTTTTATACTATTAAACTGTAACAGAAATAGGAACTAAGGATTTACTTTCTCCTTAGAGCTTGCTTTTGAAAATGCATGGTTAACACCTTTACTCATGTTTATAGCCATCTGTTTAAATTAGTTAGCAGATACACCAGAGGATATACTAAACCAAGTATGAGGCCAGCACTGTAAATTCACACACTAGCAAATAGCAAATGAAACAACACATTTAAAAATACTACCCTATAAATACAAAGGAAAGTCAACCTAGTTTTTTCTAAAAAGTAAAATAAGTTTTAAAATATAAACATGAGTTAACTTACTTCCATTAATATTCTAAGTTGAAATTTTTCCTATACCTTGGCAAATTGCATCTCCTTATCAAGGTAGAGAGAAAGGCCACATATAATTTTAAATTACAGCCCTGTAAAAGGCTTATAGGTCTTACTTCTCACTTCAGAAAAGAATCATAGTTTATTTTAAGGTTGTAAATGCTATTTTAAAATATGCATTACATATTTATTTTAAATTTTTATTGGTTATTCAAAACATTACAAAACTCTTGACATATCATATTTTATACATTCTATTCAAATGGGTTATGAACTCCCATTTTTACCCCAAATACAGATTGCAGAATCACATCGATTACACATCCACATTTTTACATAATGCCATATTAGTAACTGTTGTATTCTGCTACCTTTCCTATCCTCTACTATCCCCCCTGCCCTCCCCTCCCATCTTCTATCTCTAACCCATCTGCTGTAATTTAATTCTCTCCCTTGTTTTTCTCCCCCTTTCCCCTCACAACCTCTTCTATGTAATTTTGTATAACAATGAGGGTCTCCTTCCATTTCCATGCAATTTCCCTTTTCTCTCCTTTTCCCTCCCACCTCATGTCTCTGTTCAATGTTATTCTTTTCCTCCTGCTCTTCCTCCCTGCTCTGTTCTTAGTTGCTCTCATTATATCAAAGAAGACATATGGCATTTGTTATTTAGGGATTGGCTAGCTTCACTTAGCATAATCTGCTCTAATGCCATCCATTTCCCTGCAAATTCCATGATTTTGTCATTTTTAGTGCTGTGTAATACTCCATTGTGTATAAATTCCACATTTTTTTTTATCCATTCATCTATTGAAGGGTGCCGCAGCCTGCCTGGCTGGGTAAAATAACTTGGGGGTGACGAACAACTTGTGTACTTTGATACAGCAGGAGTGGAAGCTGTTTATTGTAGGACAGGAGTGGTATTTATACATTTTACACAGCTTATCTAATTAGCATAAAATAGATACAGCAGTCAACCAAAAAGGAATCTCCACACTTAATGGCTCGCTTTTGTAACTTCACAAACCACTCCCTCTGGCATTTTGCCAGGCACCATGCAGACTTGTTTATAGACTCTAACATTTCTCTGGCAAAATATCAGGTGCCATCCTGACTTGTTTACAGACCTTAACAGTAGGGCATCTGGGTTCGTTCCACAGTCTAGCTATTGTGAATTGTGCTGCTATAAACATCCATGTGGCAGTATCCCTGTAGTATGCTCTTTTAAGGTCTTCATGGAATAGTCTGAGAAGGGCAATAGCTGGGTCAAATGGTGGTTCCATTCCCAGCTTTCCAAGGAATCTTCATACTGCTTTCCAAATTGGCCACACCAATTTGCATTCCCACCAGCAATGTAAAAGAGTACCCTTTTCCCCACATCCTCGCCAGCACTTGTTGTTGTTTGACTTCATAATGGCTGTCAATCTTACTGAAGTGAGATGGTATCTTAGGGTGGTTTTGATTTGCATTTCTCTGACTGCTAGAGATGGTAAGAATTTTTTCATGTATTTGTTGATTGATTGTATGTCCTCCTCTGAGAAGTGTCTGTTCAGGTCCTTGGCCCATTTGTTGATTGGGTTATTTGTTTTCTTATTGTTTAATTTTTTGAGTTCTTTGTATATTCTGGATATTAGGGCTCTATCTGAAGTGTGAGAAGTAAAAATTTGTTCCCAGGATGTAGGCTCCCTATTTACCTCTCTTATTGTTTCTCTTGCTGAGAAAAACTTTTTAGTTTGAGTACATCCCATTTGTTGATTCTTGTTATTAACTCTTGTGCTATGGGTGTCCTATTGAGGAATTTGGAGCCCGACCCCACAGTATGTAGATTGGAGCCAACTTTTTCTTCTAACAGGCACAGAGTCTCTGATTTGATATCAAGCTCTTTGATCCATTTTGAGTTAACATTTGTGCATGGTGAGAGAAAGGGATTCAGTTTCATTTTGTTGCATATGGATTTCCAGTTTTCCCAGCACCATTTGTTGAAGATGCTATCCTTCCTCCATTGCATGCTTTTAGCCCCTTTATCAATTATAAGAAAGTTGTAATTTTCTGGATTGATCTTTGAGTCCTCTATTCTGTACCATTGGTCCATCCACCTGTTTTGGTACCAGTACCATGCTGTTTTTGTTACTGTTGCTCTGTAGTATAGTTTGAAATCTGGTATCGCTATGCCGCCTGATTCACACTTCCTCCTTAGAATTGCTTTTGCTATTCTGGGTCTTTTGTGTTTCCATATGAATTTCATGATTGCTTTATCTATTTCTAAAGAAATGTCATTGGGATTTTGATTGGCATTGCATTAAACCTATAGAGAACTTTGGGTAATATCGCCATTTTGATGATGTTAGTTCTTCCTATCCATGAACAGGGTATATTTTTCCATCTTCTAAGGTCTTCTTCCATTTCTCTCTTTAGGGTTCTGTAGTTTTCATTGTATAAATCTTTCACCTCTTTTGTTAGGTTGATTCCCAAGTATTTTATTTTATTTTTTTTGAGGATATTGTGAATGGGGTGGTTGTCCTCATTTCCATTTCAGAAGATTTGTCACTGATATACAGGAATGCCTTTGATTTATGCGTGTTGATTTTATATCCTGCCACTTTGCTGAATTCACTTATTAGCTCTAGAAGTTTCTTTGTAGACCCTTTTGGGTCTGTTAGATATAGTATCATATCATCCACAAATAGTGATAATTTAAGTTCTTCTCTTCCTATTTTAATGCCTTTAATTTATTTTGTCTGTCTAATTGCTCTGGCTAATATTTCGAGGACTAAATTGAATAGAAGTGGTGAGAGAGGGCATCCCTGTCTTGTTCCAGATTTTAGAGTTTTTCTCCATTCAGAATGATGCTATCCTGAGGCTTAGCATATATAGCTTTTACAATGTCGAGGTAAGTTCCTGTTATCCCTAGTTTTTCTAGTGTTTTGAACATAAAGGAATGCTGAACTTTGTCGAATGTAGTCAATATAAGACAAATCTTAATATGTAATGCATTTTCTGATCATCTCGATAGATGCAGAAAATGCATTACATATTAAGATTTGTCTTATATTGACTACTTTATGAAAACAGTAGTTAATTTAAATGACTACAGTATTGGTTAAACCATTCTGCCTATACTCAGTGTTTCCTACATTGTATGGGATAATACATATTACTAATAAGATAGTGTTCAATAATAAATATCTTATATTAAACCTAGGAAATATTATTACATTATATATTACCTAAACCGAATTTTACAGTGTGCAGTGATGAGAAACAAGGGATTTGGCATGAAAAAGATTGAATTTGAATCTCTGCCACTTTTTTGCTGTGTAATTTGCAACCATTATGTCTTTATGTAAAAGAGATAAACAATGCTTCTAATATGAGTACTGTAGAAATTAAAAGAAATTTTTCATATCAAGAACTTACATACATAGCTGACTTGCATTGAATGAATAATATTTTTATGGTGAAAAATCTTTCCCTGGTTCTATCTTGTCATTAATAGGTTAGAGTGGCAGAGAATTTGGTGGACAAATTTATTGAATTTGAGAAGTTGAAAATTATGAACTACCAATAAAGTACTGGTGTTATGAGGGCAACATGACTATATATTTTATTAATGCTCTTAGACTTTCTCATTCTAGGTAACCTTTGGACCCACATTTCCATTTTTACCAGAAGTCAAAGAAGAAATAGAGTTAGTTTTCTTCAGTCTCTCCATTGAATCTTGCAATGATAAGAAATCAGGCTGATTTAAAGGTAAGGCTGATTTAAAGGTAAGAACAACTCTTCTTGTCAACAGGATAATATAAAGAACACAGGAAAGAGGGGAGGGAAACAGGCATTTGGTAATGTGTAAAGCAGTGGAGAATGTGGGTGTAAGATACATGGGAACTATTTCTGCTCTCCATACATATTTTCAGTGTTTGAATTTCTTCCAAGGGAAAATATAAGTAAACAAACAAACAAAAAAAAACTAAAATCCCTTTTAGAGATCCTAAAAGTAAATGAATTTACCACCAACAGATTTGCACTTTAATAAACTTTTGAAGTTATTTCTGCAAGATGGAAAATAATCACAGAAGGAAAACTGAAGATGCAAAAAGAAATGTGCAAAGAAAATGGAAAGTATGTAGATCAGTCTAACCATCCCCAATCTGGGTAAAATAACAGAAATATGTTATTGAGGAACAAAGAAAAGATAATTTAAACAGTAAATCTTCTGGAAGAGAAGACAATCTGAATTTTAAAATTTCTATGTCCACTTTGTTACACAAGAGAATAAAGAATATTGTAGACTTTGAGGTAATAAACCCATTATCTTTTCACAATAATTACTAAAAGATTAAAAGAAAAGGGAATTTGAAAATTAATGTAAAGGATGCAGAGAAGATGATGAAAAATTAAAAAATGATACAAAGAAGAAATTTATAAAATAAGAAGATGGCAATGAATTCTAATGTCCAAATATAATTATAACCCTAATACATATAAAAGATTAAATTTCAAATTAAATTTTAAAATTAAAAAATAAAAATAAATGAGTCAAGCTTCATTTTATAAGGCTATGGGAAAATTGATAGTTAAAGGTTGAAAATAATGGAGCTTAAATTTGGCAAAAGAAAAAGTGATGCATTGATATTATATTTTAAACATACTTTCAATGCACAAAGCACTATTAGAAAAGATAAAAATTGATGGTAAATTACTCTATCTGTAAAATTAAAAGAAAAAATGAGAATATTTTTAGATTCAAATATTGATGCCTCTAATATCTTACAAACAAAATAAAGCAAAATAATGGATTCTTTGACTTCTTATGTAATCTATCATTTAAAGGAATATATGTCATTTTGAGATACACATGGAACTTCAAAGAAAACAGCCAATTGGGAGGCACAAAGGAAAAATTAGCCAATTTCAAGGAATAATCATGCAAGTCTCTTCTACAATCACAACCCAATTTAGATATCAGAAAAAAATTAATTCAAAAAACTTGTAGATTTTCAGACATAAAACACACCAGAAAGCAATAAAGACTGAAGTTATTATGGGAAAAAAATAGAATACATCCATGCACAAGAAAAAAAATTATCTAAGATGAAAATAAATGAATAGTAAACAAAAATATAAAGTTAATATAATCTAAGACTAATATCATATATTTAATATTTTCATGTCTACTCTTAATATCAAACTTCAATCCTTTTAAGTATGTGTACACACACACACACACACACACACACACACATCCAGCAATATTTGTAACAATTTTTCTATTATTAAATTTACATAAAAACCTTGAGACATCTACATTTTTGCTTAATTTTTTTTACATTCAGCATTTCTTTTTGAGACCCATTTTATTGGGATACACACACACACACACACACACATACATATATGTATATGTATATATATATATATATATATATATATATATATATATATATATATGCAAAATATATATAGGTGTATATATGTAATATATATATAGGTGTGTGTATATATATGTGTGTGTATGTGTGTGTGTGTGTGTGTATGTGTGTGTGTGTATATATATATATATATATATATATATATATATATATATATATATATATAAAATGGTTCACTTTGTTCCCTTTAACATGGCATAGTAGTCTCACGTTCTGTTTATCAATTGCCCTTTATGTCTCTGTTAGCAGTACTTCAATGCATGTCCCTGGCATTTACTGTGCATTTGTGAAAGAGGGACACTGAAGTGAAAAAAACATGATCTTTTAAGAAAATGGGCATGTTTAATTTCCCTAAATGTTGGCAAATTCATTACTTAAACATCTTTCCTCAAGCATTTGCAACGAAGGATCTTTCTTCATAGAAAAAGATACATGTCTGCACAGATGTTTAGCTTTCCTATAAAAAGGAGAATTGAAAAAAAAGTTTTGTCATTTATTCAATTGGAGCAATCTCTACCATAATTTTATGAATGATAACCCAAATGTCTTTGAACGTTCAGCCTTAAATAAGTCAATGCTATAAAATTTTACTCTACTTAAATTTTCTAAAATTTTTATTCTTACCTCGTTTGCTTTGACAATGTATGAGAGGGTGTGTGTGGCTAATGTGTGTGATTTATCTACTACTTACAAGTTATACAAATATGTTGATGTGAACCCCAAACATAGCCTTAGTAAATGCCATCCTAAAAAGTACTAAGGTAACAAAGATGACATGTAGCTATCTTTTCATATCTGTTACATTTTAAAGTTTATTTCCACTATATTAAATATGTATTAAGTTGCTATTTCTTATATAAGTCAAGAGATCTTTAAGTAGGTGATCATGCATTTGCTTAAGAGATCAGGACATCTGAAGAGTAAAAGTAGCCTCAAGAATAAACCAAGACCTATCCTCGGGTACCCACGTATCAAATTGATCCTCTAGTGAGTGTAATACTAAAAATATATTGTGAGTATCATTAAGTTGGTAACCTCTAATCTCCAGTAGGTACTGGACCTGCCTGTTGAAATGCTGGAGGGAATGCTATTTCCATTTGCTTATATCATGATTATATTAAAAAGTGACATTTGTCAAAATGGCAAACTCCTGCTGCCCTGGAAGATGCCCTGAGCAAGAAATAGTAGCAAATTATTGGAGTTGAAAGAACAAGAAGTAAAATGAAGATAATAATGGAGTATTAATTCCTCAATCCACTTTTAATAATACACCATATACTGGCCAGCAGTTGCTATGCAAAACACAGGCTGTTTTCTTTTGTTCTGAAACTTCATATAACTGATGGCATTTTAAATGGTATTTAATACCAAAGAGATTTATAATCCTCCTTCTATACCTAATTTAATCCATTATTTGGGGACTCCCTTTGAACAAGTTTCACCTTCATTACCTCCTTTTTTGGCAAGTTACTTTTAGAAAGAAGAAAAGTGAGAGAATATGTTACACACACACACACACACACACACACACACACACACACACAGCTTTGTGGCACATATTTGAGAATCTATGGTGTTCAGGTAAAATTGAGATATGTGGGTACAGATTAGTCCCAACCAATATCTTTGCATTTTATTTTAATTATTTACTTTGTATAATATGGCCCACAGCATGAAGAGTTTACATATCCTGGTTTATCATTTTTCTGGAAAATTAAGATAATATCTATATGAATAAATATTTTATTTATATTCAGGGAACAGTTTTCACCTTTAAGTCACTTCACTCTATATCCATAACTCTTTTCCAGGTTCTCTACGTAAAGTATCTTTACCAAAAAAGCAGACAGGTTTCAAACTAATGTCTGATGTTGAAAATTGTCTCATTTTTTCTTGTGAATTAGTATCCTAGGTAGGCAACAATATAGTGAAATATATACTGATACAATTTTTACACCGAATCTAATCCTTGTATTGTTCATGAATTGCTTCAGTATTTTAGTACAAAGACTTTAAATATCAAGTTTAATTGAGCTCTGATATGACACGTCTCCAGAATTTCTTACTGCAGGATAAAGTGGTTCATCTAAAAAGCACAGTCTGTCCCAAACAGACGCATGCCATTAAAAAAAAAAAATACACAACCTTTTTTCTTTGAATTTTCTCAGAGTATAATGTTGAAAATTTGCTTACTGTAGTAAATGGCCCAAACTAGTAAAATGAAGAATAATTTTAGTCATATAATAGCTACAATGCTCTTTTCTGGGTACCCAGTTTAGGCCATTCTCATATTTTATCTGAACCACATGGTGTCTTCATCAGCACCGTGATCTTGGAAAAAATCACCAAGTTGCAAGAATTTATTGTCATTTTTGCTGCCAATTTTCTCCTGTGACTAGGAAAAAAATATTATGTTTATAAAAATCCTTAAAAACAAATCAAAGTATCTAAGGACAATCTTGAAGCTTGAGAAGACAAATATTTTGTAATTATTAAGAGTGAAATCTTGTCACTTTGATTAGCAATGTCTTGTTTTCTTTGGAAGTTATTTTCAAGATCTTTATTCTCAGGTTTTATGCAATTTGAAAATGTCTGCAAAACTGCTGCCTAACTTGTCACCTGGTTTTCTTCCAAAGTGCAGAAAGAACTAGAAGCCTTTCAACAAATGGATTGTGTTCACCATCTGGCCATTTTGTATCGCACAGTAAATTTTATACTAAAAATGTCTTTCTTCCCACACCAGAACATAAGAAATTTTCTTTCTTGGTCTGATGCCTGATTTAATTTAGTTTTTAATATAATTTGTTGAGTGCTACAACTGTACAAAGTGTAGTTATGCATATACTATAATTTGTAAAGTTCTTTATTACTAAGGAATTGTAGTTACTTCTAAGACATAAGTTAAAACTTATTTTTGAATGTTTATCTTTTTATTTGTAACTTTCAAAGTGTATAATGCTATTGAAAACTCTACATTTTGTTAGATATTTTTAAAGTAAATGATGTGAACATATGCATATTTTTTATTATGTTTAATATAAATGCACAAGTTTTTCCAAACTTTAAAGCTAAAACTTCCCAATAATGTATATTTTTATATTTAGTCAGTATAAATTTGGCCAACACATAAAATATAAACTATAAAATTACCATGAAACAGTTAAGGACAAACATTGCTATTCTCATCTATTTCAGTTTAGATCTGGAATGTCCCCCAAAAGCTTTTGTGTTGAAGGCTTAGTCCCCAATGTACCAATGTTCAGCTGGGGATTTTAGAGATAATGGATCATAAGAATCCAACCTCATCACTGGTTAACACTTGGATACATTTATACCTGACTGGATTATTGGGAGATGGCAGCTAGACCTAGCTGAAGCACATGGGTCCTTGGGGAATATTCCCCTGAGGACCATATTTTGTACCCAACCTTTTGCCTTCTTTTTCAACTTCTAGCCACCATGAGGTGAGCAGCTTTGTTCTTCCATACCCTCCTGCTACCATGGTCTTCCTTACTACACACCCATATCAATGGAGCCAGCTGACCATGGACTGAAACCTATGAAATCAAATAAACCTTTCCTCCTTAAATTGATTTTATCAGGTATTTTCTCACAGTAAAGGAAAGCTGACTACCAGATCATCTTCATCCAATATAAATGTGTGAGACCAAAGAAAAGGGAGCAAAAGACCAAAAATATAACAAGTCTAGAGGCTATGAGTACATAGAATAAGGCAATGTATGTAGGTATAGATTGATATCAGTACAAGTTATGTAGCTCCAATATATCAATTGCTCTTACATACATTACTTAATTTTAATATCATCTAGGGTTCGTTTCTCAATGAAAGGAATCGGAGTTTGGATAAGTTATATATAAGTAATATTTTCATGTTTCCTGAATTTTAAAAATAATTTAGGCATTTAAATGTTTTACTTATGTAAATTAAAAAAAAAACTTAAATCATTAGTAAATCACATCGTCAGACACAAATACATGAACCTTAACCTCAGATCAAAATCAAAACTGGTATCAGCTAAATACATTATAGGCAATAGGTCATAAATAAAAACATATTTATTTAATTTAAATCTAACTTGGAGTAAATTTTTGCTGAATATTTCTATATTTTATTTCTCGAAACTGTGTTGTGTATGAGCCAGAGAAAACTAGTATATTAAGATTTTTCTCTTACATGATATATGTATAAAATATTATCTAATAAATCACATGTTAATGTACTAAAGAGGATAGTTACAGTTTTCCCTTAAACATCATTTTGATTTTAATGATATAGCTTAATATTTTATTCTGAAAATACAATATATATTTATAATGCTACAACTTAACCAATTCCTAGAATTATGACAAATGATTCATTATATAGAAAGGTTTACATTAAAGTGAATGAACGTTGGCTGTCTTCCTAATTTGTGTCTCCCAGAAGATTGGCTCACTACCTCTAGCTGGAGATAAAATAAAATTCAATCTTGAAAAATTCAGATTCCTTGTTTGGCAAGAATTTGCATTGCTACCAATTAACTAAAATAGACATTAAGAAATGTTGGGGGGGTTCTAATTGAACAACTGAGCTTGGAATCAGTCTGAAACTCTTTCTCAGAAAAGAAGTGGTACACCATTTCAGGAAGGCATGGGGATAAACGGCTGAAGGAAAATCAATGGGAGATGCTGTTGTGTTCCCCAAACTTCAGTGGAGGAACAGAAAGTTTTTATACATGCTAATTTGGAATCCTCTCAGAATCTGTTTTTTACAGTTATCCTAATTTCATTTCTTCCCTATATTTGTTTCCTCTTCCTCTCCTCCTGTACTTCTCCTGAGTCTACATTTTCTGCATTCATTTACAGAGTTTACCCAATAATTGATAGTCTTGGGCTTTATTTCCTTTCTAAACATCACCAAGGTCTAGAATATATTTGGGGGCAAAATTTGTACTAAATTCAAGTATTTTTTTAAGTATGTGAGTTAAAATTTCAAGATGTACTGTGTCCACTTTTCCTGTTCCTGTGGTATTTCAATGCACTTTTGTACTCCCTTTTCAACAATCTACATGTCTATATATGTACAATAGTTTTGATAAGTTCAACACTTTTCTCCAAGATGTGAATTACAATACTGTCAATGGACAGTTGGAAGCTAGTTGATCATTTCTCGTTGACGTCTTGATGGGATAAAGTTAATCATAATTTAAAACTATGCTTCTTAACGTTTTTGCTTTAATTTTTATGTGAACATACATAGTTCAAGGTGAGCATCTGATCAACACAGTAAATCAGTCACGTGGATATGTTTAGAATAGTAGCAATTTATACCATATGGCTTTCAGCCTAGTAGGGCCAACTCCTTATGTTCAAAGACCTTGGGGAAATCAGGCTGTTTGCAGGTCCTGAATGCTAATTCAGTACCTCTGGGAGAGTGCCAGGAAGTTGGCAGCAATATCAAGAGAAGTCATACCTCCAACTGTGAGCGTAAACCCCTTTTATCAGTGAATAGAGAATTGTTCCTAGTTGGGCAAATGCTCTGATATGATGACAAGGGGACAGGCAGGACAACCCTTGCTGCATTCAGAGAAGACAAAACCTCTCTCAGTTCCTGTTATTAATGTTCTGTACTGTCCACTAGCCCTTAACCTAATTATAAAATCCAGAAATTCCTCCCTGTTTACTTTTCAGGTTTGATCTCACCTGGTACCCTTCACCTTGGGACCAAGTGCCAGGCACACTACATTTCCATGTTGATCTTTTATTAATTTTAAAGACATTTTTTTAGAATTTTTTCAAGCATGGATGTCCAACTCAAATAAGTCTAATTTCAATGCATCCTCCATTGTTTCTTGACTGCCAATGAGAAATTGTAATATATATAGGGGAATTAGGAATAAATTAGTTATCAGTGAATGGCAACAGAAAAACATAAAACATAAAAACTACAGACTCTCAGTGTGTATACCATTATCAGTAAAAACTGAATTGAAAGAATAATTTAAGTGAAAAATGACTATAATACAGAGTCATAGATTAAAATGTTGAAAGTAAAATTTTTTGTGCACAAATTTTCAAGGAAAATACTCATGAATTTGCCTGGAATACAAAAAGCTTCACCAACCAGCATTCTTATCCATTCACATTTTCTGAAACCATATAAAAATGAGGGGATGATTCTTTAAATACTAATCAGAAGAAGAAATTAGCCATATGAAATTAGATTGTATACTTAATGCCCAAAATATCCTAGACTCATTGCTCCGAAGGAAGCTGAATAGAATATTGATTCTATTGAAGTTCTACAAATATCCTTTGTTTTAAAAAAAAAAATCAAGAAAAATGTAAGGCAACTATGTGTTAGACATAAAGGGATGTCTTAAGGGCAGCAACAAATTTGTAATTAACATGATATGAAGAAAAAGTAATTTTGTTAAGTGAAAAAAAAATAATAAAACATAATATTTTTTTGCTCTCTGTAAACCAGGTTATAAAAATCCTGAATTAAATTAATGTCTCATTAAGCTAACAGAAGCATCATATTGTTACCTACACCACAAAGTCCATTATGAAGGATGAGAGAAACAGAATGGGTATTTATAACAACTGAGTAGCTTAAATTTGATGTGAAAGAAAGTCTGATATCTTTCTGAACTAACATATCTAAAAATGTATTGTATCATATGGATGATGAGGTTCAGGACATTCTACCTCAAAATATGGCAGCTTGGTCTTTGAAAAAATAGCAAGAAGATCTCTGACTTCCTCCTTCTGTCCTTCTCCCATGAAACCCACCATGAAAGAATTCTCTGACCTTTAGGAGAAGTGAGGGAGAAATAAAAGGGCTTAGGCAGCCAGAGCAAGATGGCCAGGGAGGAGGTCAAGAACAGGGCCAGAACAAAAGAGGGTCTTCTGATGAGGTCAACTTCATGCTTCATGTAAGTGCTTGTGGACACAAGCCAGAGACCCAATAAGACAGACACTTCCATACTCATGCTCCTAAGTGGTGATCCAATGAAAACACTAAAACAGGCATGTGGACAGAGGGGGCACCTATCAATAATAATGAGGAGAGTATGGACAGGGGAGGAGATAGGAACAGAGGAAATTCCAAAGACCATAAAAAGAACAGGCCAAAACTCCTGCACCAGATTCCCAGCTCTGGGGTCCCTTCTCTCTTGCTTTTGCAATAAAACTACTTCCTTCTGGAAATTTCTGTGTCCTGTTCTTCAGTTCTTTGCTGAACAGAGATATTGAACACAGCACACCTAGACAGCAATAAAATTAAGTCATAAGACCCTTGTGTACCCTACACCTGGAAAGAATGTGGCACAGGAACATAGAGAACAGCCTCAGCTTTCTTACTAAATTTATTTAGTAAATTTATTACCATTACCAGTTTATTAACATTAGCTCATAACTCCTTTGCTCAATAATATTTCTTTGTGACTGCCTCCTTTTCATCTAATCTGAGCATAGAAATACACAGGTATCCATTTCTTGGAGTCTACATTTCTGAAGGCTCACCTATCATGAGAAACTTGTATTAAACACATTTTTATGCTTGTTTTTTTATGCTGTCTTCTGTCATAGATGCCTTAATCATAAACCCAGTGACTGATAAGAAACATTTTCTCCCCTATATTGGCAAGAAGCATTAGAGAAAATTTTGAATTTTGGCAGTTGGTATTCAGTATAATTTGTTCAATACAATTTTTTTAAACCACTGAGTAACATTTCACACCCTTTTTAATTTTTTTTTAAGAGACACAGTCTCATTAAGTTGCTTAGGGCCTTGCTAAATTTCTGAGTCTGGCTTTCAGCCTGTGGTCCTCCTGCCTCAGCCTCCCCAGCTGCTGGGATTATAGACCTACACCACTGTGCTTGAATATTCTTGAAACTTTTATGGTCAGGTTATTGAGTACCCACGGTCTAGTTGTTTAATTTCCTGTTTTATTTGCCCTCATAGAAATAACTTTAATTTGTATAGAGAAAAAATTGAATAAGTGAATGTGGGGTGGCTGAGTGAGGACACTGAAGGGTATGGAGAGTGACTACAGATGGTAATGAAGTTTTTGTGTGATGATAACGTTCTAAAGTACACTGTCATGATGGTGGAACAACTCAAATCACACTAAGAGCTATTGGAGTGTACAGTTTCAGCCGATGAACTAGGTGATACATAAATCATGTCTCAATGTAAACTTTTGTAAAAAAAATTAATTTACAAGACACTTCACAAAAATCTGAATTATTTTCTCATTCCACATGCCACACTGTGATTACTATAAGTAGGTAGATTGGCACCAAGAACACTAAGCCATTGGTGTTTATCCCAAGACTGTACCATGAAGAGTCTACTTAACTCTTCCCGAAAGTTTGCTTGCTTGTAAAAGTAAATTCGTTTATCGAGAAAGCATGAATTATACCGGCATAAATAGAAATTAGTAGTACGATGTAATTAGCAGTAATTTTAAAAGCTGTAAACATATGGTGGTATCTTTTTATTTTCCTCTAATTTCACTAACTGTACTGAAGAGTTGTTGTGTAAATTAAAATAACAAAAGGCCATTTGTACAAAACTTTTAAGATACTTAAAACACTTTACTAAATGAATAATTGTACATATTTACATGGTACAGTGTGATGTTTCATTATACATATACAATGTGTAATGACCAAATTTGAGTAATTAGTTTTGCCATCTTCTTATCGATTTTGTTTATGTTAGGAGCCTTCAAGATACTGTCTGCTAGTTCTTCGTAAAATATGTAATAGGGTCTTATGAAGCACAGTCATCCCACTATGCTGTAGAACACTAAACTTACTTTTCCTATGGAGCTATCAGATATCCAATCTTCTTCCCACCTTCTCCACACCCTCCTCCTAGCCTATGATGGAGAACACGTAGTCTGTCCTTCAGTGCCTAGTTTACTTCACTTAATATAGTGTCCCCTAATAACATCCATTTTGCTGCAAGTGACAGGGTTTTATTATTTTAAATAAAATGGCTGAATAATTATGACTGAAAAATATTCCATTTTGTACATATACAACATTTTCTTTTTCTACTCATCCACTGATGAATTATCTTGGCTATTTTGGATAGTGCTCGGAAGAATATTTTTGTCTTATAGAATTTGTTTAACAGATTTTTCTAAGGGGAATTATTCAAAATTATTAAAGTTATCAAACACAGTTTCCACTTAGAGTAAATATTTCCATTTTTAGGTACACTTGAGACACCTTCATTCATATATGCTATCATATATATGATTTAATTTTCTCTTTACCTATAGAAAAAAAATATGTTCAAAAGTGGAATTATTTACTTCTGTTTTCCAATTCCAGATATTTTTTAATTTCCAAGCCCATTTATTAGAAGCATTTTAAAGATTATTTCTATGGAAATACCTTATTCATATCTAACACAAAATGTATCCAGATCCAACTTAATGGATAAGCAATTATTTTTAGGCAAAAAATTCTAACATATGGTATTAAATGTGATGACAGGGACCAAGTGTGACCTTGAGAATTCTAACATATAGAAAGCAGAGGAGGGCAAAAAATTGTACTGCAAGATCATTCAAAAGAAACACACAACATTGATGAGGGGTCATATCTAAAGTAGGTTATTTGCCTTCTCCCCACACCTTCATATGTAAAATAGGGATAAGAAGGTTTTGCAAAGAGAAAAGAATGTCTATAACATCCTCAATACCATATACATATGCTGAGTCTGTATTAACTATTTGTTGTTGTTATTATTGAAATCAAATTTCCAACTCTGCCTAATGAGAAGCCAACCTTGGAAAGTTGTTTGAAGCATGGGGAGGAAGGTGTTCCTTCTCGGAGGCTATTGTGTCCAAATTTTCTTTAATTACTAATATGTCACAGTTTGACCTTTCCTGGGGCCATGAGGCCTATCTTTGAGGTTATATAGTAAGGAAAGTGTTTCCCTGTTAATATGTGTGAGGGGATCAGATGTTAATATCTATAGATTATAGATTCTTTGCTCAAATCAAGTTTACCAAGAAGAGTAGGACAATGTGAATGGCATGTCCTGGAGAGCTGGTCACTAGTGACACAGAGAAGATGGAAAGGTATGTTAAATGATAAATTTGTGTGCATCGCAACCTTACGTATACTTATGGTACTAGTGATGATATAAGGAGGCTGGGGCTGAGTCATTCTGGGGTAGATCCATACCAAATCTTTTGTCTTGGGCCTGTTTGCAGAGGCAGCCCAGAGACTGCAGGTCTAGATTCTAATCAAACAGCTGTCTGTCTGTATGGTTTAACTTTGTTCATTCATTTATCTATCGAATGATAGAATTGGATCTTATGATCTAAAAATTCTTTTCAACATTAAAGCTTGTTTATTTTCTCATTATGCTGTCCTCAGAAAAGACAGAAGTTCTTAATGGTACTTATACTCCATTCTAAAAATCCTTTTCTTTTAATCCTATGAATATTTGTTCCCTGGATTCAATTTTGAGAATATAAACCTGAATATGTGTTACTGGAGAGACCTGAAGGAATTTGCCTCTCTGAGTTTTATCAGGTCCTTCAGCCATACTTTTGTCATGCTCTTTATAGTTTATTCTTCTTATTATATGTGCTGGGGGCTCTTTAATTTCATCCTTGGGTTGTATACACATATTACTGGTATTTTTAGAAGCACTTTATGAGTACAAAATCTATTCCCTGTGCCCTCATCAATTTGAAATTACCATTTTAAGGCTGATTAAATAAGGATTAGTGCCAATGTTCTACTTATTAGGCTGTGTCTTCAACTGGAACTGATGATGTAGTATTTTTCAATAACTAGTTCACAGCCCTAAATTCCACAAAATGAAACCTTTGCATCAGAGTCCATCTGTCTGAAAATTTTGAGGCAAGCTTCCATGGAGAGGAAAGCCATCTATTATATGATGATATAAGCGTAAAGTGGCATGTATCACAGCTGTTTGATTACTGCTGGGAAGATGACTTGCATTCCCCCTAAGCCCTCTATCAGAATCCAGCAGTGATGGATTGAATTTCCCTTGCCTTAGCATGATGATGGATTGCTTTAGGAGGATATATATGAATTGTAGAATCTCTGCAGAAATTAATTAACATCACAAGAAGAAGATGTTAGCATTGATCTTTGCCATGATATGAGATTGATCCAAGGAGTTAGTAAAGTAGCCACTAAACTTTCTGAAAATATAAATGGGTGAGCATTCATCCAAGATTTTTGTTCAGTGACACCTAGTTCATTATCATGTACCAATTATAAGGTTAAAATATATATTATTGCCAGTTATTGCAAATCTACACATCTACAGAGATTTCATATCAGTAAATTAATATGACATGACTCTATGCACAGTTCATAACGTACATTTTGTAATAGGAGTCCTTTGGAATGATCATTCATAAGTGAAAGAAGTAAAATATTAGGTGATAATTACCTTAGGATGTAGTGCTAGGTATGAGGCTCGAAAAGTTCCAGGCTCCAGCACCTTACGATTACCCTGTAACTGAACTCTGTGAGTACAGCTCCTCTAGTATAAATATTTTCATCTGCTTTACCCATTTTCCTAAATAGGCATTAATGTTAACTAAATTACTATACTTCAAGCTTACAATCTATGTAGAGCATTGAATAAATCAGAGCTAAACAAAGAATACAGTGACTATCCTTTGTTTCTTATATATGTTGATTAGGTGAATGATAGAAAGAAATCCAGAAGAGCGGAAAGTAAAACAAAGCATTCTAAATTATTTTAGTAAGTTTTTAATGTCCTTAAATGGAGTTATAAAATTATGTAGAATGATATTTTATAAATCTCAAGTTTATCATAATTAAAAATACAAAGAGATAAAAGCATCAAACAATGACTTTAAAATATTTTAAAGAACATATTTTAGTACTTGAAGTATAAAGGGAGTAGGGCCAAGTATATGCCTTCAAGGATCAGAGATCATCTCCATGTTTTATATTATTCTGTCATATTCCTTTGGTTCATTTTACAAATCTTCACAGAATACTGTTGCAGAAAGACAACTAAAATTCCCAAGTTTAACAATGTTCTCTAATATATAACCATTATTTCAAGAAAGAAAACTACTCAGCTATTTTAATTTTCATATTAACTACATGTTAAATACTAACACTGAAGAAGATATCTTCATATTCATTTTCTCAATTGATTCAGTTCCCAACTTAATAATTTATGAAGTATCTTTTGAAAATTAGAGTAGAGTGTGTTACGTACTATATACAAGATTAACTTACTAGTGAGTTAATATATTTATAATAGGAATACATTTATGCAAAATTAATTTATTATATTTGAACTGACTAGGTCAATTGCATACTATGTCAAAATTCTAGTGACTGACTAAAAGGCATATTGGAACTCCCATGTTCATTACATTTTTATTCATAATAACTGGGAAATAGAAACAATGTCCCTCAACTCATAAACAGATAAAGAAAATGTGGCACATCCACAAAATGGAATACTATTGGTCCATGAAAACAAAAATCCTATAATTTATAATGATATAGATAGAAGTGAAGATCTTTATGTTAATCAAGCCAAATACACAAAAATATTCCCAATTTATTACACTCATGTGAAATCTAAAAAGTTCACTCCATAGAAATTGGTTGCAGAATGGTGGATAATAAGGGTTGAGAAATGTACAATACAGAAACATTGATCAATGGCTACTAAGCTATAGTTAGATAAGGGCATGAAGCTATTGCTCAGATAGATAACGTTAACTAACTGTACATTTGAAAAAGCTGGAAGAAAGAATTTTGTCTGTTTTGTCATAAACAAATGATACATGTTTTAGGAGACAGATGTTTAAACTAACTTAAACATCACTAAATGTATTTGCACGTCAAATCATTATGTAGTAACCCAGTAATGGGTACCATTTTTATGTTTTATCAATCCAATAAAAATAAATTTGACTTAAAATTTAAAATAATTCTTATAAGTACTGGGGGCATGGGGAAAAAAACAGAATGCTGTGTACTGTTGACATGTACCTGTCAGCTTCCTTGATATCAGAATAGAGCAAAAAGCTGTTTTGTTCACAGAAGCAGAACAAATTTCCTGACATTTTGTTAGGTCTCATGAACTTATGTTAGGGTCAGTTTATTCTCTTCCTGTTATAAGTTTTCTGGGTTTGTTCTACATGCTCCAACCTACAAGACTCCCAATTTACTGCAAAAAACTCCATTTGCTATAACTTAGGTAAAGAGTAATTATTATTGACATGGTTTTAACTCTCCATGGAATATTCAAATTTAAAAGTCAATAAATTACAAAATTAGAACATTAGGAATGTTTTTAGATAAACACACAAAAGGGTAGTTTGCCTACTACAAATACCAATAATAGAAAAATTGTTTTCAAATATTACCAATTATGCAGTGCCATAAGCACCTCTTTATTTTGTGATGCTATCTAGAGGGGAAGCAATCATTTAAGAGTTCATTTAAGAGTTTATGGTGACATAAAATATATGTCACCAAATAACTCTGGTGTCAAATATCAGAAAATTTATGTATGTGATATGTAAGAATCAATAAAGCATTTTGTTGTTTATTGAATTATTTTTAAAAGGAAATAAATATAATACACATTCCAAAATATCTAACATTTTTTATCCTTTCTGTACTTTCTAAATACTGTAGTATATACTTAAATACTAATTCTAAAGTTTTAAAATAGAGAAATAGTTCTCCCAGTTGAGATGCTGCCTTAAAGTTACTCTGGCTTAGAAACAGTTAAAACTTCATAGTCATTAAATTGCAGGAAACTGAAGCTAAATGAAATTGAGTAACTCATGGAATCTAAACCCTTCACTTTATAAGAAGGAAAATTTTTCCAGAATATTAAGGACTTTAACCTAAGAAAAACAATTGTGTTAAACTTGAGACAACTGATATTGTTCTCTTTGTTGCTATGGTAAAGTTTTACACACAAATAGCTCTAGAAGAGATCTGAAAATATATAAGTGATCTAGATTGACATTTATTATATTATGCCCCCCCCACCCCGCTAAAGACTCAGAATATTGCCTCATTGAGAATACGTCAAATCTTATCACTTGGACCTCTTCACCACTACCCTACAGTTTTCTGAATCCCAGACCTTCATCCTTTGACCCCTTCAAATCATATTCTTCAGTGTTCTTCCCTTGACCTCCTCTGCCCCCGAGGCTGGACAGGTCACATTCTATCAAAATCTCATAAGATACATAGGGTTTTAGAAACAAGGGACAAAAAATATCTCATAGCTCAATTTCTAAGATTAAACTCAATTTTTATTTAGAAAATATAACATTGCCTTTCCTAATTTTAGGTATTAGTTCCCTTTTGATCACCAGGATGATACACATAAGCCATTAATGAAATACTTTACTTTTGGCCTGGGAATGTGGCTCAAGCGGTAGTGCGCTCACCTGGCATGCATGCAGCCCGGGTTCAATCCTCAGCACCACATACAAACAAAGATGTTGTGTCTGCTGAGAACTAAAAAATAAATATTAAAAAAATTCTCTCTCACTCTCACTCTCTTTAAAAAAAATGAAATACTTTACTTTAGACTTCAAGACAGTATCAAGCAAAAATCTCATATTCCTAATTGACAGTCAAATACAATCATTTATCTCTAATAGCTTCACAAAGACTGAGAAAATTCTCATTTTAGAAGTTTTTTTTTTCAAATCTTCCTACTTTTTGCAACACATCACTGTCAGGAACTACTGAACATACATCTGAGCATGATTTTTCAATTTTGTATATGATGCTGCAAAGGCCCGTTTTTAATGCTATCTGAAAAAGAAATTAGATATAAACTAGATTGTAAAATGCCATGACTTGACACAAATTCTGTATTTGACAGTTTTAATTTCTGCATCAACAGAAATTAGAAATATTGTGGAAAATTTAAAGTAAATTATAAACAATTTGGTAATTGCCTTAAAAGTCAACTGGGAGAACCATTTTTCTACTTTTAAATGTTAAATAGATGGCTTTATTTTTAAGCATTATATAAATTACAAAATAACACTCAGCTTGGTGTGATAGCACAAGCCTGTAATCTCAGTAACTTGAGAGACAGAGGCAGTAGGAGAAGAAATTTGAGGCCAGCCTCAGTGTTTTGGTGAGAGATTGTTTGAATAAATAAATAAATTTATAAAAAGGGCTGAAGGTGTAGTTCAGTTGTAAAATGTCAGTTCAATAGCAGAACTTCAAAAAATAGAAAAAAAAACAATGATTTTTGACTTTATACTGTACTAAAGGCAAAATTTTTCTATTAAAGTTAACATGCAGGAATATGTATAGCGAGCTTATAAATATGCAAAGTTTTCCTTCCATATTTTTGTCCTTCCATATTTACTGGGGTAGGAATCTCAATAAAAACAAAAAAAAAAAGAAAAACATATGTATGTATTATATTATTACATCATTATCTAGAACTAAAACTTTATCATAATACTAAAATATATTAGTAAAATACACTAGATTTTTTTCAAGTTAGGTTGTGAAATATTTATATTTGTAGATCTTAAACAATTAAGATAATCACTTGTATCATAAAATAAATGGCTTAATGATGAAATGAAAACTCAAACTTTATATTATTAACTAAATTGCAAACTATATAATAGTCTCAATTATATGGTCTACAATAACATCAAGGCCATGATATCCATTAATTTTCCCAGAGTTAAAACAGTAGTAAAAATAAAGACACCCATTTTCTCAGAAAAACCCAATGCACATTGTCCAACTTAATGTTTTTCTTTTTGTTATTTTACTGAAAAGTGTGTCACTGGTAGTGACAGTCACTGAGGGGAAATAAAAGATATGTCATTTGACATGTATTCAAACAGTCAATACTGATCGAGTGACCCCTACTTGCAACACTGTCCATGAAATAAATCACAATCCTTGTGTTTATGAATCTTATATTTCTTTAACTTTACATTATTCTGGAGAAAGTATAACACATAGAATCCCATCTATATTCACCAACACTATGCAACTAGGACAGTTTCTAATCATTGAAATTTCTACATATATCTCAATGATCTCATATGTTCTTTATGACACTTCTAGAGAAAAGCTAAGGTATTTTCATACACCCAAATTAAAACAATGCCAAATTAATAATGATCAACATAAAAGTTACTGTAAAATAAAATGGATCATGTTACATGGCTCTGGAACGGCATTAGGATGAATCTTTTCTACACTGCAACGACCTCACAATTCAGTGACCTAGTCTTATGAATTTTGATGAGAAGGCAGGCATTGCAGAAATACTTCAAAGACTCCAACAACATAAAGGCTGGTAGGATAGACACAGATGCAGGAAGCTTCACTACTGATCACAATGATTAGTTCCAAGATGTAGGAATCCATAGTTCTGAGAAGACAAAAGTCAAGGACCAAACTGATATCTTTTTAAATATGAATCTACATTTTCTTAGCTAAACTAAGTGCCTTGGTAAACACACTCACCCAAGGGGAGACAAATTTCATATAAATAACCCCTGTGAAATTGAAATGTTAGCATTGATTAAATACTTTACATACCCTAGGAATCATGATCAGCACTGAACATATAGGACAAAGTGTGATGGATCCCATGATTGGCAAATACAAAATATAACTTCTATTTACTTGAACACAAATCATGCACTAGCATTGTCACAATCCTTTTAGAACTTGGCTAATATGAGTCACAGGCCATTTTATAAATAATAAAATTTATTTCCAAAGTTAGGAAATTGCATATCAAGTGTAGGTGGCACAGACTAGAAGGACACGATTGTTGTCAGCCTGTGCTCTCGACCCCTATCAACATCACCTCCTGCACCTGTAATGCTAGTTTAGAATCAGCAAAGGGTAAGCTCATAAACCCCAAATATGAGCAGAAATGCACTTTATGGACCACATTGTGACTTCAGTGTATCTTTACAAGCATTTGTTTTATGGCCTTCACAAATATGCCATAAAATTAGTTCTCTCTCTCTCTCTCTCTCTCTCTCTCTCTCTCTCTCTCTCTTTAAAATACAAAATGGAAGACTGAAAGAGGTTATAGTGATGCTCAACTGCTCTCAAACCCATGTTCACATGTGCACAAACTATTTTTATTGTGAAGACATTTATATTCCACTCATAGCCCTTCCCGTAAAATAAATTCTGAAATTCAATTAAACACTTGTCTTGAAAATGAAAGCTTAAGTGGAAATTTCTCATTGACATTCATTCTAACAAAGAAAATAACAACATTAAGCCAAGTCTAATCTCTTGTTCTACATATCTAGTACCTGCTAGAGCGACTTTCTTTCATGTTTTACATTCATAGTGATGCAAACCATGAAGTGAGTTTATTTTTATTAGCCCAAAACTAAATAGCAAGAGAGCAAAAGGGCAAATTTATT
Organism: Callospermophilus lateralis; assembly: GCF_048772815.1. NCBI lineage: Eukaryota > Metazoa > Chordata > Mammalia > Rodentia > Sciuridae > Callospermophilus > Callospermophilus lateralis. The sequence continues at coordinate 238,686 of NW_027511893.1, forward strand.
GATTTTTCCCATATTTTCTTCTGCTAATTTCTACCCAGGGGCATTCTTACCCTTAATGTTGAAGGTCATTCTAAACTTTCTAATTTCCTATTTTTTAAATTCCTCACCTGAGCAACAACAAATTTTAAGTGAATCAATGCTTGAGAAGTTTTTAAAGTTAACTTGGATCATTGTATTAAATCATGCACGTCTGCGTTATTGCATAAAATTGCCTGATTTTCAGCTAACTTTTTCATGGAACATTAGTTTCTCCAGATGTTAAAAAATATTCCTTTAAAATGTTTGGAAAATTCTGGGGTGGGAGGGAAATGAAGATCCTTTTCTATAGTTTTGCTTGGAAATATTATTATCTTCAGCAAATGAAAAATGTTAAAGCAGATATAGAAGACACTTATTAAAACCTATAGAATTGATAACACGAAGAATAAACCCTAATGCAAACTATAGAATTTAGTTAAAAATGTACAATTATTGTCTCAATTATAAAAAATATGCCATTCTAATACAAATCAATAAAAATAGGGAAAATGGTTTAGGGAAGGGAAAAGACATGGAAACTTTTTTTCTGTAAAGTCAAAAGTACTTTTACAAAATGAGTTTATTAATTTTAAAAGGAAAGAACACATTTTTATACCTGATTGAAAAACTTAGAGCAGTATGGCATGTAAGAGACAATTCTGCTTATACTGCCTTGTAGATTATTTTCACTATATAGTTTTATTCTTTGCTATGAAGCAGAATACAATAAAAGCCATCTAGAGCATTTTAATGAGTACAATGAAAATATTTTCACCTCCAAAGTCAAAGAATCTTCTCTTTAAAACAAAATAGCTCATTTTAGGGTTTGCTCAAATATAGTTCAATAAAAAAATAAAGATAATGAAGAATATTCTGACTTAATTTCAGTACATGTTAATACAGCATTGGAAGGCATTTTGATTTAGAATTAAGACTTATTTCTGGGCACTGTGGATTTATTTTGATAGATATTTAAAATGTAAAACATTAGAAGTCCTGTCTTCTTTTGATCTACTATCTTTTGTTGTTACCTAATGGTGAATTTATTGTACTTCTTGTCTTTTTCACATGATCTTGCACTCCATCTAATTATACATATTAAGTTAAATTTTTTATTTTGCTTTGCTCTAGAAAGCCAAATGCACAGAAGTTGTTCCACTATAATTACTGAGAATAAGCAGTAAAGCATATTTATAGAACAAGAGAGATAATAAGTTTTAGAAATTCTCATGGAATGAAAGTTCAAATGGAAAGGAAAATTTTGGTGTCATCCCATGTTATTTGAGGAGAAAAATGAAACACAGGAAATATCCTTTAAATTAGTAATGCCCATATATTTCTAATATCATAAATGGATAGTATATAACTCATATTTAAGGCAGAGCATTAGTTCTCATGCCATTCCATTCCTTCCAAACCTTGATGTTAACAGAAGCCGATTTCTCTTTGCTAGCCACACCACTGCTTTCTAATATCGCATATTAAATAAAGCTATCTGATGATGTAAGAGGTTTACAAATTATGGACACAAAGCCCAAATGTGCTTCATGGATTGTTTTCTATGTCTTAGTGGTAAGAAGTGATTTTTACATCTATAAAGAAGGAAGAGAAGGAGAAGAAAGGGAAGAGACAGGGTAAGGTCAGCAAAAACCTTAAATATTTTCTTGTAGTGCTTTATACAAAAAGTTTGACAATCCCTGACAAAAATGGAGCAAATACTTGATGAGTTTACTGAAAGAAAATTACCATTTCAAACATTTCAGAATTAAGAGACTTACACAAATATTTTTAAATTTAGTACAACAGGCCTCTTAACAGAATTTTCTAGTACTACACCATTAGCCTACCCACAAACCACATTAGAACTGTGTTACAAATAGGATTTCATATTCCATCCACATCTTCCTTTTTTCTTATATTTTCTAAGATATAAACTTGTACATGTACACTTTAGTTCTTCTGGAAAGTGAACATGTTTTTTTCACATGTGTTACAATTTAAAAAAAATTGAGGTGTAGAAAAGTAAGAAAAAGGTGAAGAGGAAAGAAAAGGAACAGGCATCCATAAAAGAAATCTGATCTCTGTCTCCTGAAATTATTTTTTTCATGATTTTTCTTCTTTTCTTTGCATAAATGATAGTTTCTAATTTTCCAAAGGGAAGTGCCAATTGTAGGATAAATTTTTGCATTTTTGAGAGATGACACTCAATTCAGAGACACTATATTTAGAAATCATATATCAATTTTGTCAAAATAACCATTTGATGAAATTGAGTGATATGCATATACACTCTCACTCACTGTATCTGCATAGTGGTGATAAGACCACTGGCTCAGAGTCCCAACTGGCACTTAATGTACCTTCAGTCTTATTCTTTCTCAAGGACAAGATATTTGTTTGCAAATAATTTAGCATGCAAAAAGGATTAAACAGGAGAACAAATGCTTTATATATAAGTTCACATTACAAATGAATTAAAGTTATTCTAATACAACTATAATTTATAATGAATTCAAATAGCTTCTAGAAAAGTCATCTATGGAAAAATGCAAAACAATTTGAATTAAATTTCAGGTGCTTCATCACAACAGTGTTTCCAGTCCAGCAAGCCAGGGGTCATGGAGCACAACTGTGTTCAGCAGCAACAGGCAAAGTTGGACAACAAAACCTACCTCATCAGAATGAGACTATTTCCCAGGACATCAAAATTAGATGTTAGTTACTGCATTTTTGTCAAATATTGTTTGCTTATAAGGCAGTGTAACATTTAAGGAGGAAAACAAACTTCCTGCCAGTACATGTTGAGTGACTATGTCAAAACAAATCAGCAGCCTTCACAGCCACCAAGCCTCTCAAGATTCACAGTGGGCAACAAGTTAAACCACTATCCTCAAGATGGGTCTCTGAGCAGCCATAGCTGAAGACACACACAGGTAATGCTGCTGGGATTAAGTTTGCCAAAAAAATGGAAAACAGTATCTGTGCATATCCAAAAGGAGTGGTGATTATTAAATTCCAATAAAAATTTCCAAAATAGAAGCCATGCTATCCACCAAACAGAGAAATAAGAACTTAGGGTTTGGGTTTATGGGGGAGTGAAAAATAGTATGCTGTTATTTCAGCAAAACTATGTAATATGTAATATGACTTAAAACTGATTACATCAAGTGGGAATAATGATCTTTATTTTGATATCTAGTATTTTTTTGAATCTATGAATATTTCTTTGTGTAAGAGTTATACATTTTTCACTCCAGTCATCATGATGTAACACTTCAAACTGTTAAACATTTTATCAAGTATAATGATGTTGTTACAACTGTGTAGACAGAAATGTTCTAATAGATGTTGACTATACATTAATTTACTCTGGTCAGAATTAGATTTGAAGGTGTTTAAAAATGATAAAAATTTGTTTTCTTGAGATAACAGTATAAGTAGTAGTATACTGAAAAAATACTCAAATCAAAAGACATGGTTCTTTTAAAACAGACAACTTGTTTAATTTTCTGAGTGTAAATTTTATTACAGTTCAAAGAAATATTATGAAATCTCAGGCTACACCAAAAGTTCTACTCAGTGAGGGTGACTAACATGTTTCATAATTACTATAGCATTGGTGACTGCTGTCATAAAGAGTCTTCTTATGGGATCCTACCGGAAGACTCAAGTCAAAAGATTGGTAAAATTGTACTAAATATAATACCAAGGTTGTTATTCTCATTCATTTTTAAAGAAGAAGGGCCATATTCTAAGTGAGAAACCATAGAAAGCTACAAATGGAAGGAAATACTTGAGTTTGGAGAACAATTGATCATGTGAATTTACATGAAGCTAAAGCAATATTTTCTAAATGTGTATTAATAATAAATAAGTAAAAATATAAGATATCACAGAGACATTTCAATATAAGTAGAGTCATGGTTCTCATTCTATTCATCAGGATAATTAAAAATGTTTTTTTCTAGCCCTGCTTTGTATTTAATAAGGCACAATATCCCGGGGCACATGCACACATCTAAATTGCAAATAAAAAATTGCTTATGTTGACCACACAGTCAAAGGATTGGTAAAATTGTATTAAATATAATACCAAGGTTGTTATTCTCATTCATTTTTAAGCCCATTCCAATATGGATATTGTACCTGCCCTTGCCAAGGTTACCTGGGGTCTTCCATTCACTGATTCTAGTGGGGTAATTTTAATTCCTCATCCACCTTGCCTCCCTTCCATTCTGGCAACACATACAGCCAGAGAGATCATTCCCATCAAATATGATTGGCATTCCCCCTTGAGAATCTCTAAATGACATCACATTTTTCCTAAAATCACGTTAAAAATCTGAAATATTTGACACTTTCTTTAATCTTCAGCCAGGTCCAATGCCATCCTCCCATTTACTTTCTTTGTTCTAACTCTGTTAACCTTCTCTTTTATCCTCAAATAACAGTACACTTTCTGCTGGAGTTCCTTGTATGAGTGAGTGAATGGTCTGTGGAAGATATGTCCTTTGACCCCAAAAGTTTTCATTGATGATACTGAAAACAAATCTTTTTTTTCTGAGAGAGGGAGAGAGAGGAGAGAGGGAGAGAGGGAGAGAGGGAGAGAGAGAGAGAGAGAGAGAGAGAGAGAGAGAGAGAGAGAGAGAGAGAGATTTATTTTTTAGTTTTCAGCAGACAAAACATCTTTGTTTGTATGTGGTGCTGAAGATCGAACCTGGGCCACATGCATGCCAGGCGAGCGCTCTACCAGTTGAGCCACATCCCCATCCCCAAACCCAAGTCTTTTATTTTAATGTCTCTCACTCAGTTATACCCAGGTTTATGTTCTCACCCAGCATACATATTATAATGGTCACAATTTTCATATGCACTCTGATACTCTCTGTCAATGCTTTCTTACCACAGGGTTTCATCTAGATCAAGAGCTATTAAAATGTTTAACAAAGAATCAAAGAGAAAATATCAAACTTTATGGGCCAAGATGCAATCTGAGTAACTGACCTCACCAGAATTTGTTAGTTTATTTTACATTTCCCACTTATAAAATTATATATATAAAAGATTAGATATTAATCTCAGCTACATTATAATATCATATATATATATATATATATATATATATATATATATATATATATATATATATATATATATATATATATATATATATATATATCATGAGCTATACAAAAACATGCAGTAGACCAGATCCAATTCATGAGCTGCAGTTTTCTAAGTCCTTAGCTGGATTTATGACTTTAAGCATAGTATATAGGTCTACAATTCTCACTCACATTTCTAGCTGAGATTGTTCAGTTCCTATTTGATTTCTTCACATGAATTCTAACATGTATCTCAATTTAATGTGAAAAAGTAAATTCAATCAGACACATGAACAAAACTATACCTCTTGTAATTCATCTTGTCACCAAGCTTTCCCCATGCCAATAAATAACCATAATCCACCAGGACCCTAAATCTAAACATCTTGGCATGATTCTTGACCAGTATAAACTTTTAGCTCTACTTTCAAAATAGCTTCCAATCTCAAATTATTTTCTCCAACTTTTTCATTAAAGTCAGAATTCCAACTGAGAAGCTGGAAAAATCTGATCAAAATCAGGATGATCCTCCAACTGGGCAGAAGCCAGTAGATGGTGCCTCTTCTGCCACTATCATACCACGCCACTATCAACACAGTGCACTTGCCACATTGAAAATAGTGGAAAGTGTATAAGAGTCAATCTGATCATTTCATCTTCAATTTAAAAACATTTTGTTGAATTTATGTCCAGGCATCCCCTACAAAAGTTGAACTTGGGAGTGCTTATGTCATGCCTATCCTGTATTCTCCATCTGTATTCATACTAGTTTGCCTTGTTTTCTTCCAAAGAAAATATCTGGCTTTTATCTAGAAATCTTAATATTTTCAATTCTAATGACTCCAAACACCCTGTATCAGCAAAATACTGGCCTCTTTCTTCATTTTAGTTTCAACTGAGGCATCACTTTCAAGATGGAGAAATTCTTTGACTCCCTATAGCTAGATCAGTGTTCTCAACAGTTGTATTCACCTACATTATAATAACTAATCTTTCTAGTAGAAAAATTCACAGCCCCTCACACATTGGCCTTGTATATTTGTATCTTCCTTCTCTTTCTCTCCCAACTGCATTATAACTTTATGTCTGTTATTGTTGTTTGTATTGTTTTCTAATTTATGTTATATATTTGGGTTTCTGCCTACTTCATTGCCATACCCCTGGTGCCTGGCATACAATTCATGGGTGAACTGGACTACTGTGTGTACACTAATCCTTTTTAATAATTTTATACCATTGTTTCATTCCCTGTATTTTTCAAACAATTATCTTTCTTTGGATATTCTATTCAATATTAAAATGTACATCATTATATGCCCTTGGCACTTTCCCTTGTGTTGTGTTTTGAGATGTTAATTTCCCCCAAGAAAACACTGTTTGAGAGGAAAAGAAAAACCATAAAGGAAGGCAAAATACATTAAGACAACTTCCTGCAGGGAAGACAATTCCACAGGACCCCAAAATTTCTGGTTATTCCGAGTCCCCAAATATGAAGCCAAAAATTGCTTCTCTCTTCATGCTTCCTCAACCACAAGGATGAAAAGTGTCTACTTAGAGCTATTAACTCATTACCAGTGTCTATACTGAAGCTCAAAAAATACAGTTTAATATGTTTTTGATTGACATGACAGTAATTTGAAAGTGGTTTTATCAATGTTCTCCAATAGAACAAGTAATATTTCAAATTAGTACCTTCAATTAAGTACCTAAATCTGATGAAGAATAAGTTATACATTAATACTAAATTTTCATTGGCTCGCTGTTCTAAAAAGCTTTCAGATTAATTAAAAATGGAATATTCAGTAATGGGAAAGAGAGAGATAAAAGCATGTTAGTCATTTTAAAGTAGAATTTAACATTACTTTAATACACTAGTCTATAATTTTTTGGAAGAGTAATAAAACAACAATTTTGAGTCCCAGGTAGTGACCATTCAAAGCAGAAAGTGAATTTCTAAAAAGGCTCAAAATCCCCATCAGCTTTATGTTATACTCCAAAACAAAGTCAAAGTTTCTGCAATAAGAAAAACCCTGTACAATTTCCATTGCTTCTCTCCTGTTCTGCTACTTCCATACCTGCTACCACTCCCATCTGTGCTTTTCTTTAGCCATGTTCATTCCTTCTATGTTCATGCAAAACAGAGGTATGATCCCATACAAGGATAACATACATGCTGTGCCCTCAGTGAGGTGGGGGACCCTCTCAAATTTGTGTGGCTTGGGCTCTCACCATCTCACTATCTCAGACTTCCAATTCCATCTCCTCTGTGTGGACTTTCTTGACTATCCAATTAAAATTTACCCTCTCAGAATTCACTGATTCCCGTCACAGGATTATTCTCACCATGTAACTTACTCTTACTACACTTTACATATTCGTGTTGCTCGTTATCTTTTATCTGTATTCCCCACATTAGAATGTAAACTTCATAAAGTCAGAGATTTGGGTCAGTTTTCTTCCCTCAGAATAACTCATGGCCTAAGGTAAAGGCTTTAAAAATACTTGTTAACTAGATGAATATATACTTCAAACTATTGAGGAATTTATAAATAAAAAAGACACATGCTAACAATTAGAGTACAGAGTGAGAAATACAGTGTTGTATGTTGGAAGCCATGTCATCTACAAGAGACTATGCTACATTAGAATGAGGAACAAGGAAGAAACATGGAGCCGGTGGTATATGAACTGAATGACAAAGAAAATACGGCCAGAATGAGGAGAGAGGAATATCTTGCAAATAGGCACCAGAAGTTAACCACAAGGAAAATAAGGGGAAAATCATCATAATAAAAAACAAAAATAAGATAAACTGCATTTCAATTACTAGGTCACATGTAAGAAACCAAAAAATCCCAAGGCAGTTTATGGTGTGATAAAGCTACAGTTGATAAGCATGTGGCTGATATGACCACCTATAAATCTAAGAGCTTCTTAAACATTGAGAAAAAGCTTTTACACAAGATAGGATGATTTAGAGAATTAAAGTTGCTGATGGATGGGACCATGTCCTTTGTGGACAAACACTAAAACATTGTGTACAGCGTTCCTAATGGGAAGGTGCCAGATTTTTTTTTAAAGTCTCTTGAAACCTCAGTTAGCAACTTTGAAATTTATGTGTAATTCATAAGCTTTTTAAAAGACACATAATAAGTGACAGAGAAGTGATTCCCAAGCTTGTCTTGATGCTGAAGTAGGTATGGAGTTACAGGTTCAATAGGCAAAAACAAACAATAACATTAAGAAAAAGCAATCATTTCTGCCAACATCTAGGGTACCCAGTTCAAGCACAACATTGGAACTCTCTTGACCATCCCATGCCCAGGATATGGTCTTGAGTTTGTACATGAAGAACTAACTAAGGTTGCTCTTGAAACATTGTTTTCACACTTGGTGGTTTGGAGCTGACCATAGGGTAACGTGCACAGAGGTGAAGTGCATACTTGGCACACAGGGCTCCTTTCCTCAGCCACTTTTCTCCTCTTTCTCCTCCCCATCAAAATCTCTCTCATGTGCATGAAGGCCTTACTGAAAATTTCACATGCAGAATAATATTGAGAATTTATGCTCTTTACTAGCAACAGTAGACCCTTGTTTGTGTGTTTCCCATGCTTGTTCCTATCAATTTGCCATTTTGAAACTGTTGCAACCACTTATTTCTATTCCTCCAACTATGTATGATCTCTTTACTTCAAATTTGACTTCTTTTTTCCTCTACGAATATGTACCTAAGGAGAGAGATGAAACTACTATACTACTAGATGATAATGTCTAACAAATATCATTATTCTTCACAAACTGCATAAAAGTTCTAAACACAAAAATAAATCTGTACAACTTTCATTCTAAATCAAATGACTGTGCCATCTCCAAATAAGTGCAAACAGAACAATGATCAATAAAATACTTAAGTCCCTTGAAAAGGGTATTTAGTTTTCCTAAATAAGCTTTAATTTTGAAAGGTATTAATCTCATTAAAAGGATATAAATTTTATTAAAATGAGATTTCCTAAAATAACAATTTAAAATCTAACAAATATGAAATAAAACACATTTTATTATGTTGCATGGTAAGAAATTTTTCTAGAATATTGTGAATGACTGCCACCCAAATATTGGGTATTGTGATTTTAATTAGCAAGAGGTATAAATTACCATATTCTTCCCACAGAGAAATGGAATATTCTGCAAATCGCCTTTGTTCTATAGCAGTGCCTTTAATTACTAAATATTTATTATTATACACTAAAATAATGATGATGATGAAAATGATGATATAAAGAAGATCAGAAAGCAAGGGATAGAAAAGAAGGAGGGGAGAGAGGGAGGAAGAAAAGGAAAGTTGGGAAGATACAAGAATAAAGTTGATCAAATTTATGTTCTGTCTATGTATGAATATGACATAATGAATTCCACTACTATATATAATAGTAATGTACCCATAATTTTTCAAAAAGACTATTTGAAACATGAAAATTTTATGCAGTGATTTTGTTTAAAAGTGATTATTCCAAGTTGTTTATAGAAATTTCTATCTGTAGAAAAAAATTAAGATTTCTTAAAGAGCAATTCAATATGAAACTTTATTACAAGATATTATAGTTTACACCTCACTATCGTCATATAGATTAAGTGCTTGTACTACTGTTAGAAACACAAATTTCAGATGTCTGGAAAGAATTTGAAATGAAAGATGAATTTATACACATACATTTTTCATTTTTCATACATTTTTCAGGAATCCAAATTTTGAAGACAAGTTTTTTGAAACATTGTCATTAAGATAAATCCACTTCCAGTTTCAAATGAATAATTTTCCTGTTTACTGTATGATATTAAGCTTTTAAGATATGAAATGGTACACTCCATAAAATTTCTGACTTCTTTTGTAGGAAGAAGCTATTAGAAATAAATTGAGATTTTTAAATATTGCTGGTGGTGGGTAACCTTGTGGGTTAGAAATATTGGATATTTTCATTTATAATTGTAAGAATTAAAAATTTAAAAGCTTAATATAACATAATTCTGCCATAGACTAAGTTAAATTCAATTAAATTCCGCCATGCATATGTGTATATAGCATAATGGAAAATCCTTTACATTTGATAAAGAATGTCAGAAACAAAGACGTCTATTACATAGCACAGTTCATTTTCACCACTACTTAACTTTATGACATTTTAAGGTCAGGTGTTTGGGGATACACAAATAATGATCATTCGATAGTCACTGCCAAAATGTCTGAGCTCACTTCTCTTATAACAATACTCAATTATAAGATGAAAATAATTCACAAAGCAACTTCAAAAAACTAGCTCTAGATGGCTTCAAGGTTCTTCTAGGTAATTATACCTTACCAGCAGTGATCTTAAGATATTAAAATAAACGGTGTGATCTGAGATTTTCTAATAAAAAGCTCTATCTTTAAACCTTCAATTCAAAGTTGCATAGACCTTCGCTTATTAATAGAATTACACAATCACTTAAATTTCTTGAGTGGAAAAGAGAAACAAAAATAACAGCTTCATACACTGGGAAAATATTGAGAGGGATTTGAGAAGGATTTGAGAGAGAGAGAGAAATGAAGGGCTCTTTATTTTCCAAAAATCTATATTTAAGTAGTTTTGTCATTGATCATGAAACTGGAAATTGTAATTACCAGATACTACCAAGTTTTATTTTTATAATATCTGACCACATATATAGTTGTTAAAAGGGAACATAAATTGAATTGTCCTCAAATCTTTACTTTGCTAAGTTTCACTTATTCTTCAAAATTTCAAATTTTCTTACATCTAGCATCAGGTTGCTATTTGAGATTCAGCATGTAAATTCATCATGGAAACAAAGATGTTTAAAATTCTCTCATATGTAAAACATGTTAAAATCATTACTATATTTAAAAACTACATTATTTATAAAAACTCTAAAATGATGTTACATTGAAAACACTAGCAAATCCTTTTTGAAACAGACTGACATTCATTGCATTTTTTTTTAAATTAAGTTCCATAAAAATAAACACATCTCTATTACATATGAAAAAGAAATAGCATTTCTTTACTATGCCATTAATGTGGCAAATTTAAGAATTACTAAATAATAGTTATAAAGTTTATCTGCTTCTTAAAGTCAAACTTATTGCCTTTATTTTTAGCAAGCATTCTTCTCAATCCCAAATTGCTTCAAATTGCCTTTATATTCACACTCATCCTAGTGACTGATTTTTTTTATTCTAATGCTTTCATAACCATAATGCATACATCATATTATCACTTAAATATGTTTTTGAGGAAGAAATGGGATTGTTGTATTTGAAAACAATTTCTCATTTCTGAATATAATATCTGCCTCCTACACTCTCTAGCAGGCTATAAATGGATTGGACTCTTCTCTCTCTCTCTCTCTCTCTCTCTCTCTCTCTCTCTCTCTCTCTCCCCCACACCCCTTTTATTCCAGTTAATAGGTCCATGGTTTTGCTGGTTGTGATACCAATTATACCTATTCTTATTGCATGCCAGTTCAGTTCTATCTAGATTATTGTAATGTCACTATTTAACTTAATTTTTAAAAAAGGACTATAAAAATGCCTATTCTAGTTCCTGGAAAGACAAAATAAATCTGAATGTTTACACTGAATTTTATTTGTAAGGTGGATATATTTTCTTTTAAAGTTCACATACCTTCTACTTTATCTTAAGGATTGCCTACAATTTCCCATACCTAACAGTTTCTATTGTGCAAAAAACACGAGCAGTCTAGATAAAAGGCAAGGCTTAGCCAAGAATGCTACCATAAAGACAAGCACCTGTTAATCCAGAAGTTAAGCATTGGATGTCTTAACGCAGATGCTTTATTTGATGGATTAAAAAGTCCACTTCTAATGTGCCTGATACCAGTGCATGTCCCTCTGTTTCCTCTTATTTTGACCCTGATGCTTCCAGAGGGATTGGGGGAAAAATTCTTGTTTAGAATTCAGACTACATTTGTTTATCACATTTGTTTAAGTGGCGGTTATCCACAGTTCAAACAATACTGAGTATGACAACTCACATACCTTCTCAATTCAACTACACACCATTTCTAATATGGTATCAATGGGAAAGAATATCTAAATTTCCCAGTGAGTGACAAACAATTAAAACATAATCTACTCATAGAAATAGAGACTGGCTTTACAATCATGCCTGAGGAATTTAAATTTATATTAAAATAACTGCATTACATTTTATATGCACACTTGCTGTAAGAATCATACTTTATTGAGATTTAGTCATAATTCTGGAGTTTAAGATGTAAATCACCAATGTTCAAAGGAGAGTTGCAAACCATAGAGAATATATTACTCATTAGATTCCTAATTATTATATTCTTATCAATAATAGTAAAGAGCTCTAAGATTTTTATTTAAAATATGACAAATAATATAAATTTTAATTGAAAAACTTTATTTTTTGTTTCAATATGCAAAAGTGCAAAAAAATTTAGTAAACAGATTTTTGCTTCAATATTTAAAAGTGAAAAAATATTTAATAGTGAACATATTATAATATGTAGTTTATGTTATATTTGCAATGGTGCGGTCTGTTCATTATACTTGAGAAATCTCCATCACTCAGTATAGCTACTCAGAAAGTAAAATTCCCTTAATAATAAAGATAAAGCATTCCATTATGTTTTCTGCTAAGTCATTTTTTCCTTTGAATTGTTGTCTATTTTAATTTATTCTTTTAAAAAGAAGCCAAATTACTTAACTCACATTTACCATTAGAAGCTTCACTGATGTTCAGCTACAAATTGATTTCCAGGTATTTTTTTAAAATAAATGATGGTCACAATCAAAGTTAAAGCTTATCTGAGCAATCAATATTAAAAGAGTAAATTTAAAAAATGAATAATGATTTTGGACAAAGAAAATACTTATTTTTCACAATTATTTTACATGTCCAATAAATGATTATTCATCAGAAAAAAATAAAATAAATATTGTCCATCGGATAAGAGGAAGTACTTTGCAATCCTGTTCAATACTACATGTAGTGCTCGATCTCTATATACAGTAAGCAGACTGCATTTTAGTGAACTGATATACTGCCAGAAGTATTAATAGCTCTCTTAGCCAATAGAAATGTAAGACAGCAACTGTCTACAGATTCTTGTTTTAGACCTTTGGTGGCAAAAAAACTCAAAAACTATATATTAAATATAATTTCATACATTGTTTTCAACATAGAAGAAAAGGAAAATGAATCCTCAACTAGATACTAATATAAATTATTTTTTTAGTTGTAGTTAGATACAATAAATTTATTTTATTTATTTATTTTTATGTGGTGCTGAGGATTGAACCCAGAACCTCATACATGCTAGGCAAGCACTCTACTCCTGAGCCACAACCCCAGCCTATAATATAAATTCTTAATGGCATGAAAGGAACACAATCACATCATTACCTACATATACATACATATACACATATATTTATTCTCATACATGGATACACATGCACTTTTATTTTGGAAACTTCTTTCTATTTTAGTTAAAAAATTCATAGGACAAAACTACATATGGCAAGCAAACAGTGTTTGTTTTGAAGGAGCTCTTCAAAAGGGTAAATAAAAATCTGAATATGCAAATATTTATAAATACCCATTAAATATTTTGGAAGCCAAAGAACTAGTAAATCTCAATTCCATCACAATTATATAATACCAGAACACACTTCCAACTATATCAGGAGTAACATATCTACCCCTATGCTTTTCCTGTTCAAAAATTTCATTTCAAATTCTGACAAATCAAAACACAGCCCTCCAAAAGGGAAAAATAATAATTCTAAGGGGACCATAACTTCTCTTAATCATATACAATAAATTTTAATTTATATCTGAGTAGGCACCACATTTCCAAAAATACAATACTAATCATGAAATGCACACACAGAGACACTAGCATTTGTGTAAACCGCTCCATAGATTTACTCAACCAAACAATATACTGAAAACATTATTACAAAATCTATGACCTTTTTCTACTCTCCAAAGGACATTTCAGAACGCCACAACATCACAGCTGTACTCCATTACTAATTTTGTCCCAAATACTTGCTCTGACAATGAGAATCATCAAGTGTTGCATTTAATTTCTGAAGAATATCACATCAAAAATATTTTTGAAATCAGTCTATATACCATGAAGGTCACTAACAAAAACAGATTCAAAAACTTCTCTTCAAAATATAAAACCTTTAAATGCTTTGTACTTTTCTAAAATCACACACACACACACACACACACACACACACACACACACATGCAGTATCTATTAAATCCAAGCAAAACGTATTTCAGAAAGATGGTTTTGAATTTGATACACCAACTCACACCTAACTCTAGTACAATTTAACTGATTCAAAAGCATAATGGTACACTTTGACAAAATCTTCGGGAAAGATTACAACAAATTGCCACAACCATCAAACCAAAGACTGATGTAATTTCATTCTAAAGTGGAACTCACATCCAGTGTTCAAGTGTTAGAACATGCTTGCACCTACCTTGGCCTTGCCCATTCCCATGCTGACCCCAAAAGATAACAATCATTAGAAGCCCAGGAGTCCATGTCCACATTCTTCTAATGACACTTCCTTGTCTGATGGCCATTGCATTTTAAACCCTGCATATTGAGTAGAGTAGGTGTGAAAAGAATAATAAATTACATTCTTAAATATTGTATCACTCAAGTCCCATATCTAATATGCTTTGTGCATTTATGAATTATCCTGCTTACAAGGACTTACATTTAAAAACCACACCTCCCTTTGGGATTCTCACGATAATGATTAATATGAAAGCTCATTCATCATTAACTTCATATTCTAAACAGTCATCCAAATGATATTTTTCAATATCCTTTTGCAAAATAGGCCATTAGATCTATGAATGCTTAAAAAGTATCACTAAAGTCTCATTGAACTTCAATCATGCAATAAATTGTTCACAGACAATATTTCTAACTTGTTATTTAGGCAGGGTGATGCATTAAAAACACCATGTCATCTTCATAAACATAAGCAAAACCTGACTGTTCAATATATTTATGAACAAGATATTTAGCATGATATCTCACAAAATATTCTTAAGTTTTAATTTAAATGGGATTTTTGTTAAATTGGTCAATTTAGCTAAATACCCTCATGTACACAAAACTAATACTGCATACTTAAAATTACAGGTGAACATAGAGAAATCACAAAAATCAAAACTTGAAATCAGAGAAGACTACTCCTAAATCCCAATTTTTTCAGTTAACAAAATATAAAAGAATTTTATATCCTGCCACTTTGCTGAATTCATTTATTAACTCTAGAAGTTTCTTTATAGACCCTTTTGGGTCTGTTAAATATATTATCATGTCATCCACAAATACCGATAATTTAAGTTCTTCTTTTCCTATTTTTATGCCTTTAATTTCTTTTGTCTGTCTAATTGCTCTGGCTAGTATTTCAAGAACTAAATTGAATAGAAGTGGTGAGAGAGGCATCCCTGACAAGTTCCAGATTTTTGAGGGAATGCCTTCAGTTTTTCCTCCATTTAGAATGATGCTAGCCTGAGGCTTAGCATATATAGCTTTTAAAATGTTGAGGTAAGTTCCTGTTATCACTAGTTTTTCTAGTGTTTTGAACATAAAGGGATGCTGTACTTTGTCAAGTGATTTTTCTGCATCTATCAAGATGATCATATGGTTCTTATCTTTAAGTCTATTGATGTGGTGAATAACATTTATTGATTTCCATATATTGAACCAGCCTTGCATCCCAGGGATGAATCCTACTTGATCATAGTGCACAATTTTTTTGATATGCTTTTGTATTCGATTTGCCAGGATTTTATTGAGAATTTTTGCATCTAAGTTCATTAGAGATATTGGTCTGTAGTTTTCTTTCTTTGAAGTGTCTTTGTCTGGTTTCGGGATCAGGGTGATGTTGGCCTCATAGAATGAATTTGGAAGAGCTCCTTCTTTTTCTATTTCTTGAAATAGCTTGAAAAGTATTCGTATTAATTCTTCTTTGAAGGTTTTGTAAAACTCTGCTGTATACCATCCGGTCCAGGGCTTTTCTTGGTTGATAGTCTTTTGATGGCCTCTTCTATTTCTTCCTTTGATACTGGTCTGTTTAAATTGTGTGTGTCTTCCTGACTCAGTCTGGGCAGATCATATGACTTAAGAAATTAATCGATATCTTCACTATCTTCTATTTTATTGGAATATAGGGTTTCAAAATACTTTCTAATTATCTTCTGTATTTCTGTAGTGTCTGTTGTGATATTGCCTTTTTCATCCCGCATGTTAGTAATTTGAGTTCTCTCTCTTCTTCTCTTCGTTAGCATGGCTAAGGGTCTGTCGATCTTATTTATTTTTTCAAAGAACCAACTTTTAGTTTTATCAATTTTTTCAATGTTTTTTTTTGTTTCAATTTAGTTGATTTCTGCTCTGATTTTAATTATTTCTTGTCTTCTACTACATTTGCTGTTGTTTTGCTCTTCCTTTTCTAGGGTTTTGAGATGAAGTGTGAGTTCATTTATTTGTTGGTTTTTTCTTTTTTTGAGGAATGAACTCCAGGAAATGAATTTCCCTCTTAAAACTGCTTTCATTGTGTCCCATAGATTCCGGTATGTTGTGTCTGTATTGTCGTTTATCTCTAAGAATTTTTTTATTTCCTCCTTTATATCTTCTGTAACCCATTGATCATTCAGTAACATATTGTTCATTTTCCAGGTGATGTAGGATTTTTCCTTCCTTCTTTTATTATTGATTTCCATTTTCATTCCATTATGGTCAGATATGGTGCATGGCAATATCTCCACACCTTTGTATTTACTGAGAGTCGCCCTATGGCATAATATATGGTCTATCTTTGAGTAGGATCCATGTGCTTCTGAGAAGAATGGGTATCCACTTGATGATGGTTGATATATTCTATATATGTCGGTTAAGTCCAGATTATTGATTGTGTTATTGAGTTTTATAGTTTCTTTGTTGAGCTTTTGTCTAGAGGATCTGTCCAATGGCGAGAGCGGTGTATTGAAGTCCCCCATAATTATTGAGTTGTGCAGCCATTATGAAGTCAAACAACAATAAGTGCTGGCGAGGATGTGGGGAAAAGGGTACACTTGTACATTGTAGGTGGGACTGCAAATTGGTGTGGCCAATATGAAAAGCAGTATGGAGATTCCTGGGAAAGCTGGGAATGGAACCACCATTTGACCCAGCTATCGCCCTCCTCGGACTATTCCCTGAGGACTTTAAAAGAGCATACTATAGAAATACTGCCACATCAATGATCATAGCAGCACAATTCACAATAGCTAGACTGTGGAACCAACCTAGATGCCCTTCAATAGATGAATGGATAAAAAAAAATGTGGCATCTATACACAATGGAGTATTATACAGCACTAAAAAATGACAAAATCATGGAATTTGCAGGAAAATGGATGGCATTAGAGCAGATTATGCTAAGTGAAGCTAGCCAATCCTTAAAAAACAAATGCCAAATGTCTTCTTTGATTTAAGGAGAGCAACTAAGAACTGAGCAGGGGGGAAAGAGCATGAGGAAAAGATTAACATTAAACTGAGATGAATGGTGGGAGGGAAAAGGAGAGAGAAGGGAAACTGCATGGAAATGGAAGGAAACCCTCATCGTAATACAAAATCACATATAAGAGGTTGTGAGGGGAAGGGGGGGATGGAGAGAACTGAACAACAACAGATGAGGTAGAGAGGGAAGATGGGAGGGGAGGGGAGGGGGGATAGTAGGGGATAGGAAAGGCAGTAGAATACAACAGTCACTTATATGGCATTATGTAAACATTGTGAATGTGTAACTGTTGAGATTCTGCAATTTGTATTTGGGGTAAAAATGGAAGTTCATAACTCACTTGAATCAAATGTATGAAAGATAAAAAAAATAAAATAAAATAAATAAATAAAAATTAAAAAAAATATAAAAGGAAAGTAAATTTAATAATTTCTGGAATAAATACCTGTATTCAAAATGCTACATAGTTGTAGAAAATTTGGAGGGGAATCCAGACAGCTAAAAGTTGTCTTTTCTCCCTTTCTCCCACATCAAGAAAGAACAGGATTTAATTACTCACTTGGCATTACTTCATTTCAGATCCATAGAATCAGAGCTAAACGTAAATTTAAGAACCATCTAACTCAGTCTCCTCATTCTAAACAAGCAAACAGTCTGAGAAGGTTAAAATGATATATCCAAGTTCCTGGGTAATATTAAATGATAAAGACAAGGATAACCTTAGTCCTAAAGTTTTCCTTAAAATATACTATATTTGAGGTTAGTTTACTGTGTTAAATGCCTTAATTTTTTGTCTCACTTAGTTCTCAGAAATTCTAAGCACTTTCAAAGCACCATTTCAGTTGAGAACATGATGACTTAGAGAAAAGCCACACAATTCCCAATCACATGATATCATAAGCAGGGTGACATCAAAGCCTATGCTCTGAATAATTAATTACTACACAGGAAGTTAGTTGTAAACTGTCCTGCTGAAGTGCAGTAACCCTTACAAAAATAATGCTGAGAAGAGCAAGGAACTGTCTTGCATATAGAGCCACAGCTATCTGAAACAAAAATCAAATGTTCAAACCGAAAATCATTAGAACCTAATGAAATCAAACTATCAATTTCTAAAATCATCAATCCTTTCTGGAACAAATTGTGTCCAGGGAAAAATCTCCCCAACAAACACATTAGTATCAATTTTATGGAAGAAAGGATGAATAATATTATAAAAGAGCAAATATAATGACTATTTATTAAGGAATCAAGGACTAAGACAAGAAGCTCTTGTTAAGGACCAACCCTAGTTGTATATGTATATCTATCTGTGGATATAAGTATATGCTCTTTCAACTACTATTTGTTAAATTCTTATCCCATTCAAATCACTATATAATGAGTTTTATCTGGTACCAAAATGTTAAAATTCACGCTTAAAGTTTAAATTACCCTTTAATGAATTATTTTTGTAATTTATTTTTATGTAATATTTCCTTAATGTCTGCAAAATTTCTACTAGTCATTTTATAATGCATACAAAGCAACATTAAAACACTCTTCAGCAAGGACTGGCATATTAAAAAACAGTTGCATTATCTATTTTAATAACAATTTTAAAGAACAGATGACTTTCAAAATGTATTTTTAATGAATAGAAAATGTAACCTTCCTCTCTGAGTTGATGCTTGCAGAAAACTAATATTTCATAAATGCCAATTTACTATGACTCATTATCTATATGCTGTCCATATCATACTATAAACATGAAAATCAACTTTCTAACTAACTTTGAAATTAAGAACTGGGCTCATGCAATGTAAAAGTTAATGCATTTTTAATTTCAATGAGAAAACAAAAATCTAAAAATATTCATGTTCAATGAAGCAGAAAAATAAGGTAACATTTTCTATGTGCCATAAATATATGCCATTGATTTCTCCAATTTTTTGAACACTTTGTATATAGAATTAAACTAGATTGGAAGTATCTATTGCATATTATTTTACTTGCACATATTACACTTTAAAGATTGGAATAAATCATAAACCATAAATAGTTAGGCTCATTATGCTTTTCTGTCAATAGATTTCCTATTCAGTCAGCAGTTAGTCCTTCAGATTGATAACTTTGTAAACACATCTTGAAAAAGCAAGATGAACATCATTGAATCAAGTGTTTAAGTCACCAAGGGAAAAACCTTAAGAATGTAGTTGTAGTACTTCCTGTCTTTTATAATAGCAAAATTAGGTTGATTATGCAAAAATTCTAGAGTAAACATCACTATGGGATATTTTAATGGGTGATTCCATTTTATAAAGCATCCATCTCCAGAACATTGGTATATGAGCCCACAGTGCAACCACCTAGTCTGAGGGATGGTTTGTATTTGGAGGTGCCAAATAGAAAGGGCAGTCCTGAATTTAGTGTCTGTAAAACGCCTAATACAAAAGCCAGTGAAAGTTTCCAGTTAGTAGAGCAGCTTCAATTACAGAGCAGGTGATATCTTCAGCCAGTTTCAAAATCTCTTCTGTCCACTCCCAAATGTTCTACTTCTCATGTAGACGATCTAAATATTTTCATTCCCAGTGAGCAAACATAGCCAATGAGCTTGGGTATAGTATGTAGGGAGAAAATTGGTTCTTAGAGTCTATTTCTATACCAGAGCAGTAATACTACTTCATTATCATCTGAAGAAGGTAGCTCTGGTCAGCTTCCAGCATCAGCTTGTTCAGTAGCTTCTTTCAAGAAGTTCTTCCCTAAAGCAGTTTCCTTCTAAGTGCCTCTCTTGGCAACAGGCCTCTTTATCAAAGTGCTTCTCCAATGAGAGTGGGGCTGTGCCAATGAGACTCCAGGTTGATGTTCCTTTTGCTCAATTTCTCAAAATGAAAATAATTAGCACTGTATTATAAAATTAATATTTAGTTCTATTGGGTAAGCATGAAGGAATAGAATAGCTGGATCATGTAGTAGTTACGGTTTCAGATTTTTGAGGAACTTTCATATTGATTTACATGGTGGCTGTACTGGTTTAGAGTCAATAAGGTTTCCATTTTCCCTACATATTCATCAGTACTTTTGTTATTTGTGGTCTCCCTGATTGCCATTCTGACTGAAATGAGAAAGAATCTCAGAGTAGTTCTAATTTTCATGTTCCTGGTGGCTAAAGATGTTGGGCATTTTTTCTTATCATTGTTAGTTATCTTTACTTTTTTTGAGAAGTGTCTTTTTAGCATATTTTAAGGATAAACATATTCTCATGTTTGTTGCAGAACAACTCACAATAGTAAAGTCATAAAGCCAGGCTAGTTGTCTTTCAACAAATGAATGGATAAAGAAAATATGGTGTGTGTATATACATGCAATGGAGTATTATTCAGCCATGAAGACCAAAATTGTGTCATTTGCAGGAAAATGGATGGAGAGGGAGAACACATTAAGTGAAATAAACCAGACTCAGAAAAGTGCCATGTGTTTTCTTCCATTACAGAAACTAGAGAGAAGAAAGAAAATGAGGAAATCTCCTGAAAACTGTTAGGATGTGAGGAGGTCTGAGGGAAGGAGGATGAAAGAGAAATAGGAAATCCTGGGTAGTAAATTTAATTAAATTATTTTATGTGCCTGTAGGAATATGCCCCAGTGAAACCCACTATTCCATATAACATGTACCAATAAAATACTTTATAAAAGAAATGACATTTAGATCTTTTCAAAAGTGTGTTTACAAAGAAAGTAATTGGAGTGACACACATGGGGAATCAATACAGAAAAGTGTACAGAGGGAGAGAAGCAAAAACTGGTTCTGTTTGTGGCAGGGAAATGCAGCTCTGAATATTTTCAAAGGAGTGTCAACATAGAACTATGGTATCTAAAGTAAAAATTGTAGAAATTGAAGACAGAGGAGTACTGATAGATTATAAGGGAGTAGCAGAAGTTACGGGCTAGGGAAAATCTCAGGTAGGATAAAGAATACATCAGACACAAATGTAGTCATTTTTAATCTACAGTACCACTATACTCACAAAAAAGAAAGACTAGCAAGATTGAGAGGAAGGAATAACTGAGACTCCTACAGATCACTACCACACTCATGCAAGGAGAGAACACATGGAGTTTTGATTCTAGTGACTCTGCTCACTCCACGACACAATCTTGAAAGAGGCTAAAATGCTGCACTTTCAGAAAGAAGTTCAGGTAAGGATGGAAGATACTCTGCAGAAATAGGACAGGACTCCCAAAGTCCCCATCACTGACACATGCCCAAAATTACTGGCCACTAAAGACTCAGAGATAACCTAACCTAGATGAAGACCATGGCCTGCAGATTCTAGAGACTACCCCAGGGTACCAGTCCACAGTTGCCAGTACAGCCAATTTCATGAAGCCTTGCCCACCAGTGTCAGGGTACCAGAGCACACCACTACTTACTAGTTTTTGAGGGGCCCAATGTTCTGTCAGTAAATATTCCAGCACATGAACAAGGGGAAAAATTAGATCCACTGAACATAAAGAGGAATCTTAGAAAGGGAAAAAAAATGCTGGCAATCTCTAGAGAAAAAAAGCCACACCAGATGGCCAAAGCCTGCCTCTCATCATTGGCCATGTGCTATATTTGATATAGCACACCTAAGAAGACAGCACTTATATTTTCACTCTCTCAGGCTAATCCTACTGAGTTTTCTGTTTTAGTGACATGTCATCAAATGCTGAAAAGAATGAGGTTAGAAAGACAGATTCTTGGTTGCAGTTTTTTTTTTTTTTTTTCAGTTGCTGGGAACTGAAATACAGAGCCTCAGGCTGCAACTGGCTTAAGTTAAGGTTTCCTGGTAGTAGTGAGACCCAACCTACCCAAAAGAACATTTGCATTTAACCTCTCACATAAGGTCTTTTTAATCTGTGATTTTATAAATCTGTATATTATTTTGGATGAAAATAATAAAATAAGAATAATGAAAAATTTTATTTAACTTTCTTGCTTTCTCTTCTTCTGAAGAAACATTGGAAATTTAACTGGGATGCAATCCTTTAAGGCAGTAAGCACAATGATAAGAATACATCAGACACAAATGTAGTCATTTTTTTTTACTATTCACAAATTAAATAAATAGTAAAAAATTGATTTTAATGGCATAAATATTTTAATATGGGAATATTACAATTATGTGACAAATAAAATATTATTTTAAAAGTATATGCATTGTTGAATCTGTGCCCTCAAAACCAATATGTCAAGCCTCCAGAATATCACAGCTCATAAAACCACATTCCGGACTTCAGAACTATAATTTTTCTGACCTCAAAAAAATAAAGGTCCTGACTGCTTCTCTTTTTTTCTAGGTGGGGGATGTAATTTTTTTTCCAATACTTCTTCTCAAGTCAAAAAAATATGAGAGATAATGCCATGGATAAGAGCAGGAAGGTCTAACTGGAGAGTTTTCAAAAGTAGACTATTTCCCACCAAATGCTGGCAATTGACCCTTTCATTTAAGATATCAGACAGAAGCAAAAGAAGATGTTCCAGAAAGTTGTGCCCATGTCTTCACATATAACCACAACTTTGAGTCTATTATTTAAAAGCATTAAAGGAAAACTCCTTATGTCATAATTGACTTTAGACCTAATGACTACTGCTCTATGACATTTGTTTTTCTTCCATGATTAAAGACATTTTAATTATTAAGCAGGTATCACCACATATGGTGACACATGTGTAAAACCTCAGTGGCTCCAGAGGCTGAGCAAAGAGAAACACAACTTCAAAATGACTCTCAGAAACATAATGAGGCCCTAAACAACTTTGTTGAGACCTTGTCTCTAAATATTAAAAAACGCTGGGAATGTAACTGAGTAGTAAAGCACCCCTAGGTTTATTCCCTGGTACCAATAAATAAATAAATAATAAATTTAAAAAATTTATCTAATTTGAAAGCCCAAATACCTCTACCACACATACAAATTTTCCTATTATTTTAGGCCTTAATTAATGATAAATATTCAAAACAGTGATATATATATATATATATATATATATATATATATATATATATATATATGATATATTATATATATATATACATGCATATATATACTGTGTGTATATGTATAATATATGTATATGTATCATATATGTATATTATATAATATCAATATATTTTGATTATATAATAGCATGTGTATACTATAGTATATAGAAAATATATATTAAACATAGTATATATATATATATATATATATATATATATATATATATACTATCCATAGTATATATTTATTATGCATGTAAACACACAGAGTATATATGTATATATATATTATATATTATAGATATCTCTTTATGCCTCTAAGTAGAGAATTCTAATTGGGAACATAGAGTAAAAACAAGGCAAGGAGAAACATGAAATTAGTTGTATCATTTTGAATCACCACAGGGAAAAAAAATGGAATTTAGAAATGGAGGACTCAACATTTTATATTTGTTCATGTGTATGACACAGGGCCCTGTGGTAAGCCATTGTTGTAGATTGTGGCCGCCATTAGAAGATGGCGCCGGCTTCCACTGTGGCCTGTGGTAAACAAATTCTTTTGTGGAGAGTTGGCACGCTATCCCTTGCCACCCTATAAGAAAGATCCACGTGGCGGCTTAAGATTGGTACGTGGGAGGCTTTATTAGGCTGTGCTTGGGCGCTCGGGAGGAGAGGGGGGTCACTAGAAGATACTTTAATCAAGGCCTGAATAAACTGCTGAAAGAAGATTCCTGAGTTGCGTCTTCCTTGCGGGCAAGGGGTCGCGACAAGTGGTGCTGAAAACCCGGGAACCAGAACTTTCAGCAGTCAGGGGTGGTGCACCGGTTAGTCCCAGGTAAGTGGGACCCGCGGTCAAAGCGGAGGTCAGTCCCAGATAAGTGGGACCCGCGGTCAAAGCAGAGATTAGTCCCAGGTAAGTGGGACCCGCTATCAAAGCGGCAGCTCCTCTGTAAAGCCAGAGAGAGCATTACATCTTATTGCAGCTGCACTGTGTACTTTCGCTCTTACTTTCACTTTTGTTTTTTGTGCGTCTTTTGTTGTGTCATGGGTGCCGTATCTTCAAGTCCGCTTCTCCTGGCCCTAGATAACCTGTTACGTTCCAAGGGCCTAGAAGTGAAACGTAGTACTTTACAGAGATTTTTACAGAAGACAGATATTGCTGCACCGTGGTTTGCGTTCTCGGGCAGCCTTACTATACCTAGCTGGGATAAGTTAGGCACAGATCTTGACTTTGCTTCTGAGCAGGGCATATTAGAGGGTGGGGTGATACCCCTTTGGAAGATGATCCGTAGTTGCCTCGCAGATGGCAGATGTCAGGAAGCACTTACTAAAGGACAAGAAGTTTTAGAGCAATTACATGAAGAAAGATAAGAAATGGCAGGCAGTGAGGTATTTCAGGAGGGTGGGAGTGTGCGGAGCGAGAAACAGGGGAGGAGGCGATCATCTCCGGCACGAAGTGACGTATTTCAGGAGGATGGCAGTGTGCGGAGCGAGAAACAGGGGAGGAGGCGATTGTCTCTGGCACGGAGTGAGATATTTCAGGAGGAAGGGAATGTGCAGAGCGAGAAACGGGGGAGGAAACGCTTGTATCCAGATCTCAGTACACTGCGCACACTCCCATGCAAAAGTGGGTCAGAAGAGGAGGAGGATGAGGAGGAGGAGCTCGGGAGACTGTCTCGGCAGCTAGGGAGTCTAACTATGGGAGAAGGGAACAAAAATGAACAGGAGCTCAAGAAAAATGATCCTCCGGACCCGCCGCCGTACGGTGGGGGTGTTTCGAGGAGAGCTTTCCATGCCCAAACATGGAGGGCTGTTAACGCTGAGATGGGTCTTGCTTATCCAGTTTTCCAGGATGACAATGGGGGAAGATTCCATGAGCCCTTAGATTTCAAAATTGTGAAGACCCTGGCAGAGTCTGTGCACACTTATGGGGTGGATGCCGCCTTCACATTAACTCAGGTGGAGAGTCTGTCTAGATACTGTATGACTCCCTCTGATTGGGCTAGCCTTGTTCGGGCTTGTGTTTCTCCAGGCAAATATTTGAACTGGAGAGCCTTTGTGCTAGAGGGCGCTGTAGAGCAGGCTGCCCAAAACTATGCGGCGGGACACCCCCATTGGGACAAAGATATGCTTTTGGGACAAGGCAGATTTGCTAATCAACAGACAGGATTCCCTCCTGAGGCATATGATCAAATTAACAACATTTGCATTCGGGCATGGAAGTCACTTCCAAATAGAGGAGAGGTGTTTGGTAACTTGACTAAGATTCTGCAGGGCCCTACAGAACCCTTTTCAGATTTTGTAGCAAGGATGGTAGATGCCGCTGGAAAGATTTTTGGGGACCCTAATAGACACCTACAGGGGTGTAAGCATCCTGTGCAAGGTCATCAAAAGCTTAACAGGTTTGGTCTGGGTTTTTCCTAGGGGCCACTGGGGCTCAAATACCCATAACATGGCTCACCGAGGAGCCTGTTTGGGTGCCTCAGTGGCCTCTTCCCTCGGCTAAACTGGCAGCAGCCCATGATCTAGTCAAAGAACAACTTGATTTGGATCACATCCAACCTTCTACTTCTCCATGGAATACTCCCATATTTGTCATTAAGAAAAAATCAGGGAAGTGGCGCCTACTGCATGATCTACGAGCAGTTAATGCTCAGATGCAACTTATGGGGCCCATTCAAAGAGGGCTGCCTCTGCTCTCCTCTGTTCCTCAAGGCTGGCATATAATTGTTATTGACATTAAAGACTGTTTCTTTTCCATTCCTTTGCATCCTAAAGATTCACAACGTTTTGCTTTCACCCTTCCCTCGTGTAATCACGAGGAACCAGATCAAAGGTTTGAGTGGGTGGTGTTGCCACAGGGGATGGCTAACAGTCCCACGATGTGCCAGATGTATGTGGGGAAGGCACTCGCACCTCTCAGACATAAGTATTCCTCCACCAAGATCATTCACTCTATGGATGATGTGTTATTGGCCGCAAAATTAGAACAGACAGTTAATGAGGCTTATAAAGAACTCGTGATGCTGTTGGCTCAACATGGACTGCACATCGCACCTGAAAAGGTTCAAACGGGGGATTCTATCAGGTTTTTGGGAGCGACAATTGGGTATGACAAATTAAAACCGCAAAAAAATTACCATCAGGACTCAAGATCTCCAAACTCTAAATGATTTTCAAAAATTGCTGGGAGATATTAATTGGATAAGAGGATATTTACATATTCCTAATATTGTGCTCCAGCCTTTGTATGCTACTCTTAAGGGTGATCCAGATCTTGCTTCCCCTCGTAGCCTCACTACTGAGGCTAGAGCAGCCCTTATAAAAGTAGAACAAGCTATACAGCATGACACTCTATGCAGACTCCGGAGTGATAAACCTTTCCAGTTATGTGTGCTTGCCACTATGCGGCAGCCTACTGGGG
Source organism: Callospermophilus lateralis (assembly GCF_048772815.1). Classification (NCBI taxonomy): domain Eukaryota; kingdom Metazoa; phylum Chordata; class Mammalia; order Rodentia; family Sciuridae; genus Callospermophilus; species Callospermophilus lateralis. The sequence continues at coordinate 265,836 of NW_027511893.1, forward strand.
TACTGTGGCAATATGGGCCTTTACTATGGATCCACCCACATGTATCCCCAGGAAAATCCTTAGAATATTATCCTGATGCTGTTGCAGCATTGGCACTTAAAGGGATTCAACAAAGCATTCAATTTTTCGGCCAATCACCTTCTTCTCTTATCATACACTAAAGCTCAACTTAATGTTTTATGTGCTACTCTAGACAACTGGGCTAGTCTGTGTTGCTCATTTCAAGGGGGTATTGATAATCACTACCCTTCTCATCCATTACTCCATTTTGTTAAAGAACATCCCATCATTTTCCCTAAGGTAACTTCATCCAGTCCAATTCCGGGGGCTGTTAACATTTTTACTGATGGTTCCAAGTCTGGAATGGGAGCTTATGTAATTAATGACTCTCCCCCTATCCAGCATCAATTTGCTCCTGGAAATCCACAATGGGTAGAACTACAAATTGTTATTGAAGTTTTTAAACAGTGTTCTTTTCCTTTTAATCTTATTTCGGACTCCAGCTATGTGGTACAAGCACTAAAAGTCCTGGAGGCCGTGGGAGCTATTAGTGATGCCCACAATGTGTCTGTTTACTTTACTCAGCTTCAACAACTTATCTCTAACCGCACTGCTTCTTTTTATCCAATGCACATCAGGGCTCACACCTCTCTTCCTGGTCCGTTATCCCAGGGTAATGCCTGTGTGGACTTAGCCACTAGAGGCCAATTGATATGCTTGGCTTCCTCCTTAGAGGGGGCTAAGTTGTTTCACCAAAACTTCCATGTTAATGCACTAATGCTGCGCAGGCGTTTTTCCATTTCAAGAGCGGATGCTCGGCAGATAGTATTGCAATGTCCCCATTGTGTCACATTTCTTCATCCCCCTAATTATGGAGTAAACCCATGGGGATTGAAGCCATTGGTTGTTTGGCAAATGGATGTGACACATATACCTGACTTTGGTAACCTTAAGTATGTGCATGTTTCCGTTGATACGTGCTCTGGAATTATCCATGCTTCTGCTTTATCGGGAGAAAAGGCACGTAATGTCATTACTCACTGTTTAGAGGCATGGGCAGCATGGGGTGCACCTGCATCCCTTAAGACTGATAATGGACCTGCTTATACTGGCAGACAATTTACAGCTTTTTGTTCTACTATGGGAGTGCAACTTACTCATGGTTTGCCTTATAATCCTCAAGGACAAGGCATTGTTGAGCGTGCTCATCGCACCTTAAAGGAAACTTTACAAAAACAAAAAGGGGGAATAGGAGCTGAACACACTCCTAAAGAATGCCTGTCCTTAGCTCTCTTTACCATTAATTTTTTGAATTTGGATATTCATGGTCGCTCTGCAGCCGATAGACATGTGTCTCCTCAGCCCTCTGTAATTGGCTATGTTAAGTGGAAGGATGTTCTTACGGGCCAATGGAACGGCCCTGACCCCGTGCTGACATGGGCACGAGGATCTGTATGTGTTTTTCCCCAGGATCGTACGGAACCGTTGTGGGTCCCTGAACACTTGACAAGAAGAGTCTCGACATCAACTGACCAGCAACAAGAGATACCACAACAATCCTGTGATGAGGATCTTCATTCTGCTAAGTGCTCTGGCTCTGGTGCTGGTGCCGATGGCACAGGCAACACCAATGCGGTGGTGGGCAGTGGCACGGGCATGGCCAATGCCGATGCCGGTTCATGGTAATTCTAGTGTCCTCCCCACTCTTTTTTCAACCTCATGTGAGATGTCTGCTCCCTGTGCCTCTCCAAGAGGGGACATGGAGAGAATTTTTAATCAATCTCAAGTTAATCTCACAGGAGTTTTTTGTTTCAGCCTTAGAAACGCTAATTGCATTAGCCTTAAGACCAAAAATTTGACTAACTGGGAGGACCCATTGCGGTTCAATCAGGCCTCAGGAAGCATTATCAGTGCTGTATTGAGCAAGGTAGCTTCGGGGAAGCAGTCAGGCTCAGGGACCCCCGCAAACAGCAGCTCTGCTCTTAACATAACTACCTTGGCTATTATCTCCGAGGTACTAATCCCAGTGCCTCCTTCTTCTAGTAGTATTCATGATGCCACTTATTTCAAGGCCTCTCTTTACTGTTCCCCTAATATTGGTTTCCCCCCAACATTTACGCCTTGTCAAGATCATTCTTGGGAGAAACATCAAGTTGCTAAAAGTTTCTCCCTTTCCCCCTCTCTTAAGAGGTATGTTTATAACTTTAACAATAGTGCCAGCTCCTCTAAAGGAGTAGGTTGGTCCTGGTTTCAATGGCTGATTTCCAATGAAAAGGGGGCTTCAGCCGATATTTCTGCACTGGCTCAGTTGGTAGGAGCCAAAAGTTGGCTGGCTAATATTTCTGGTACTGTTAGGGAAAGTGAACAAGGTAATAGACTTACATCTGTTTCATTCAACTCTCTGTTGTATAATGCCACATTGCCTCCTGCAATGGTCTGTGTCCAATCCCCCTTCTTATTCCTTTTGGCTAAGGCCACCTCATCGGGGATGCTGGATTGTTCTCATACTACCTGTCTCTTATCTGAGTGTTGGAATGATTCCTGGACTGTAGCAGTGATTATGAAAATTCCAACTTTCGTCCCAATCCCGGTCACTGCGGATCCTGATAAATTCCCTATTGTTGAGCTACTTAGAGTCCGCAGAGATTTTGGAATCACAGCAGCTATAGTGACAGCCGTGGCGATATCTGCTGCTGCAGCGGTTACGGCCGGAGTGGCTATGGCCAATCAAGTACAAACTGCTGCCACTATTAATCAAGTTGTCCAACAAACTTCCACCATACTTGAATCCCAAAATACAATTAATTAACATATTTTGTCAGGGATTTTAGCTGCCAACCAAAGAATAGGCTTACTCCAAGCTCAGGTAGAAGAATTGGCTGACTTAGTGCTTTTGGGTTGTGTTGACCAACATGCACATTTATGCATAACCTCTGTCAGATTTAATGATTCCAGGAATGCTTCCCGCATCATTGGCGAATTTTTGGCTGGAAATTGGTCCGTGGAAGCGGAAGACATGATCCAGTCTCAACTAACCCAGATAGCTGTCTTGAATAGCACTCGTGTTGATCCCGTGACTTTGGGTCAATTCACCAATTGGATATCTTCTGCTTTTTCCTTTTTTAAAGAGTGGGTGGGGGTAGGCATTTTTGGTGCAATGTGTTGCTTCGGTATGTTTCTCTGTTTGTGGTTTCTCTGTCGCCTCAAGGCCCGCAATGCTCACGATAAGGCTATGATCATCCAAGCTCTTGCAGCTTTAGAAAATGGCAATTCACCTCAAGTCTGGCTTGCACAGCTTAAACAGTAAATCTTTGACATGGTCGTTGCACCCCAAGTTGTTATAACATTGCACTGGGATCGGCATGTCTTTCCTCGTTATTCTCTTAGTGTTGGAAAGCCCTTGCACTCTGCCAGTCTTGCTGCCATTGCACGCAGGTGGGTTTCCACACTAATGCTTCTCTATCACCTTAAAGTCCGTGCCTTTCTTTCAGGGTGCTGTCAACTCGTTTGTCGTTGTGTACAGCCACAGAACAGCCTCAGCTGTCCCCCTTCGTCCACCTTCATCACGATGCAGGATGCGAGGCAAAGCACTGCACTTGAGTGATCCCTCAACGGACCTCAAGGAAAGCATGTCCTATTGCATGCGGGTTTGACGTCCACGCCCCCGCCCTACGAAAAAAGGCGTCGGCTGATATGGGGTCAGGTCTGGGGAAGGCGCCTCCTTAGGACTGAACCATACATTGCAGCCGCTTCTGCACAGTGGGATAGGACCTCTACTTTCGCCTACATTGTTTTATAAATTAGAAGGGGGAACTGTGGTAAGCCATTGTTGTAGATTGTGGCCGCCATTAGAAGATGGCGCCGGCCTCCACTGTGGCCTGTGGTAAACAAATTCTTTTGTGGAGAGTTGGCACGCTATCCCTTGCCACCCTATAAGAAAGATCCACGTGGCGGCTTAAGATTGGTATGTGGGAGGCTTTATTAGGCTGTGCTTGGGCGCTCGAGAGGAGAGGGGGGTCACTAGAAGATACTTTAATCAAGGCCTGAATAAACTGCTGAAAGAAGATTCCTGAGTTGCGTCTTCCTTGCGGGCAAGGGGTCGCGACAGGGCCCTACATTAAAAAGGTTATTACAATCTTTTGAAGGAAAGTATATGTGATATATGTGAATGGCAGATAATGTTTAAAAAATTGGAATCTTCATGGTGTCTTACAGGTGCTTTGTTAGGTCTGAATCACAGCCCAGTCATGTATTAGTAGGCTGCATGAGGAACATTGCTAATCTTTGTTCTCAAAAATTATTCCCATTGTAGAGATGAGAAAACACAGGTTTCTGGACATCAAAAGGCAACTCAGCAACACACACAGAACTACCTGAATACAGAACAGTATGAAATTTCTTCAAAGCTTAACAAAATTTGGTTTGCTCCTTATATAAAGAATGTCAGTCTGGAGAAATATTTTCTTCCTCATTTTGAAGAGAGTACCTCAAAAATACTTCCTAGGAGAAACACAACTGATTTAGCATCTTACATGTTAAAGGAACTCTTCTAAAGCAAGATCTATCAAACCAGATTTTTATAGAGGGCAAATGCTTGGAGATTACAGGGTGTAAGAAGCATATCACATGCCCAGAGACTGAGCATGACTCAAAAAAGAAAATGATCTAAAACACTTATAAGATGTTAGGAAAATATTATGTAACTATTTCTAAAAATAAATTCTTTTTGGTTGCTATTTCCACAAATATCACATCTCTGGTAATAGGATAGGCTGAGATTGATAAAGATGACAATATTTGAAATAACGGCTTCTGCCTCATTTTCTCCTAATATATATACTATTAATATGGTATATGAAACAATGATCAACAAACTATATTTTTTTGTATAAGAAACATTTTCCTCTGAAGTTTGTCTTGAGATCTCAGCTAACACAATAATTATCTTCTGCAACTTCACATTCCTTTTCTCGCACAAGATCTAACCCTAGAACTTTACCATTGGTTTCTTGGCCCTAATATATCTAGGGATTCTGAAAATTATGGGGTTTATAGTTACAGATGTTTTTGTCTCAGTATTTTGGAGATTACATCAAATATAAATTAATAATCCACTTTCACAGGTTTGGGGGAACTTCTCCATTTTTACCATCTGCCTGCTGTGTGTTCTCTATGACATCACCAGCAGCCCCAGAAGCTCCTGCTTGGCAAAGTTAAACCATAAATTCTCACATCAGAGCCTGTGCTTCCTTGTTCCTTGTGGGAATTCTGCATGTTCTTGAATGCTTGCTTCTCACTTTCTTCTACTGCCATTGTCAATGTGACCTAATGTGATCTTATATTTATTACTGTATGCTGAATAATTATACCAATGTATTACTTTCTAAGGCATTTATTTAAAATATTTGAGGTGTTCCAGGAATTCTTTTTTATAGGGCTCATATCCTCAGTTCTTTATAAAATTCAATAAATAGATAAACCTCTAACTAAAAAATAAATAATGTTATCACTGTTAATACCTGAACATTAAAATAAATAAACAATATTTAAAACTCTCAGCCCATAGGTATAAGGACTTATATTACATAGATCAATTTGTTGGAAGACACAAACAACCAAAATGCATTTTGTCCTTGGTGATCATTGTACTGGGAAGAAATTATTGGTTTTAGCATTGGACTCTCACCAAGCCATGGATTTATTAAGGGTAGAACACTGGTATTTTCTTCTGTAACCATGACATGGTATCAATTATATGTAAAAAGGAAAATAAATAACAGAAATAAGAAATGGTTCCCTCAGAAAAAGAAGACATTACCAGCACACTGTAATCATGCACAGAATATCCAAAATGTGGCCTCTGTCTACTGGGGCATGTACAGAAAGCATGAACATGTATACCTGATGGGAGAAAGAAAAAATGTTCCAATCTTCCAGCAAATTGGGCTTCATTATTTGAAATTATAAAAAGTAGCCATTGATAAAGCAATATTTATTGCAGGACTGAACATTGAATGTACATTTGCAAGAATATAAAATAGATTCCCAGAACTTTTCAATACAGAAATATTGATAATAAATAAAGTTCAGAAATAGCCCGAATGTCCATCATTTGTTTAGTTCCAACTTTGGTCAACCTACACCATGGGAATTTAAGATTTTTGCATATGTGGAGTGTTTTCCAGGTTGTTTCATTGAGTAAAAAATAAGGGGCAGACAGGATATACAGGAGCACTCCCTTTTGGGTAAGAAAGAAATTTACATAATAACTTATTATTGTTATTGCCTCTTACCAGAACAAGAAAAAGTAAGAATATATACTAGAAACAATTAAAACATATGTTTATGAAGGGCAATGGGAAAAGATTAGTGGAGATGGAATATAGGTGAGTCATCAATCTATTTTAACTGGGTTTATATTTGAGCCACATAAGCAACAACCACGTTCAAAACATAGAATAAAATCAAAGGACAAAAATCAAGGGCCAAAAGACAGGTAAAAGTCTGACAACTCAAACATGAACCATACTATTCTATGACTAATTAATTTCTTAAGCTTGCATGATTTCCAGGATCTTTTTCTCCAGTGTGATCAAAATTTTTACCTAAAGTAGCAATGCTTGTTGTGATGTAACATTTACTGATCAGTAATTGACATTAAAGGATCCCAGGATTCATATGCAATGTTTAGTGTCTGCACAGCAAGGGACAACATGGGTTTTATACTTTCTCCATTAGACTGAAGTCTCCAAGTGCAGGAGCCACTTCTTATCTAGGGTGAGCAGTCTGGTGAATTCACAGATACGATTATTAACATACACTGAAGAATTCTTTGAATGTTTAATGCCAAGAACACAGAGAGGACTTGACAATTACTTCCAGGTCCAGATTTCAGAAGCTTGGCTATACACACTTGGGGGAAAATGACCAGTCCTAGACCCTGTGTGAGTATGTATTTGAATGTTGTGGTAGTTTATCATGAGCCTAGGCAGACAAAGGTGTGGTCTTGCAAGGCAATTAAGTCATGTGGGTAGAGCCATGAAGTGGGATTATTGTCATTTATTAAAAGGGAGCTGCAAAGAAACTTCTCAATTTATCCTGTGAGGACACAGATGGTGCACTTCCTTACTCTCATCAAGATGCTACAATAATTTATGGTAGACTGGGTGGTTTATAAGCCACAGACACTCATTTTTCACAGTATGTAAGATCAAGGAACAAGGCAATTCAATATTTGGTGAGGACATTTATCTGGGCATCCCTCATGTATGTGCCTATGTACATGCATATACAACAGCAAGGAGCTTGGGGCTTTCCACCAAGCACAATCCTCACATTCTGCATTTCTACATGTCAAATTTGGGAACCCCCACTTTTCCCCATCCCTGAAAGGCAGTCCCAGACCTCCTGTGGTGTTACTCTCTGAGCTACCTCTTTAAGGTAGGAGTGAAGCCTGCTTCTAATCTGTACTCTGGACTCTGCTCTCACTTCCTCAGCCCTGCCTGTACCCTGGTTAGAGCCAGGCCTTCCATTGTATCTGTACCTCCTTTTACTGATCTATGATCTGATCATTATGTGCCAACACTTTTCCATGATCATTTGTGCATTTTTCCCCTCTGTTCCCACAGCTACAATGAAGCTGCCATTTGCTAGCTGTATTACCTTAAACAAGTTAACTCGACACAGCTGAGCATCCCTGTCCTGCAACATGGATGTAAACATGGCTTCATCTCATGGAGTTCTTATTGCCAGTGAAGGGGGCAGGGGGCAAAAATCTCAAAAACAATAGTCCAATACATGGTTATCAATGGCTCCTGATGTCATTAAATGTTACCATTACTAGCTGTCAATCTCACTTCACAACATGGGGACATGAATCCCTGAGAAGTAAAAAAAAATAAAATAATTAAGTTCAGTGGGCCCAGGTCTGCTCTGACTCTAGATTCCCTGTCCCCAATCAGAGCTCAGGGCCAGGATGAATACAACAGTGCCACATGAATAGAGGACTAATGTAAAGCTGATAAAGGCAGTTTCATGAATGGACAAAAGGGAAAGAATTGTGGGAAGGAGCCAAATCCTATATCTGACACCTGGAGATTCAGGAGGTTTTACCTTCATATTGACTCCCTCCTCTTGAGAATAAAACTGTACTGAAAACAGACCCACAAGACAGGTTAGTCATCAATGCAGACAATAAAGGACACTCTGGAAGTTACCGGGCTGTTTGGTGCATGTACAAGCAGTCAGAGCCACAGATTGAAAGACCTTAAATGGTTCACATGAGACCATTTTCGTCCTTCATCTTCATTCCCTGACTCAAACAATGTCAGGCTGAGCTTGGACACTGAAGGTTCTGTGTGCTGGCAGGTGACATACCCAGAAAACTGCATCTACACATTTTTTCACAAATTTACTCATTCTACTCAGCCATAAACAAGAATGGAATTATACCATTTGTGGGAAATGAATGAACCTAGAGATCATCAAATTAAATGAAATAAATTAGACTCAAAAAGTCAATTGTCAAGTGTTTTCTCTCATATGTGAAAGGTAAAAGGAAAAATGGAGTGAAAAAAGAAGTGGATCTCAAAAAAATTGGAGAGAGAATAGTGGAGTTTAGACAGATGGAAGAGAAGATAAGAGAGATGATTCAGGCACTGAGAAATGAGACTGATCAATGATGTTATGCCCATACATGTATATGTCACAAATGAATATACTAATAAAATCACCAGTCCTTTTATGTATTTTTTTTGAAACAGGGTTTTGCTAAGTTATTCAAGGCTTTGCCAACAGACAAAAAGCTGGGTGCCCACAAAGCAAAAATACAAGGGCCTGTCATCCCCCTGGCTTATGTAGCATTCACTAGGCACCAAGTGCCAACTATCTATGACTTCATTTAATTCTCACCACAGTCTTGGGAAGCAAGTGGCATCAGCCCAATCTTAAAGATAAATAAATAGAAGTTGGGAGATGTTAAAGATCTATTCAAGCTGAGTTGAGGTGGCACATGTCTGCAATCCCAGCAGATTAGGAGGCTGAGGCAGAAGGATTACGAGTTAAAAGCCAACCTCAGCAAAACTGAGGTGCTAAGCAACTCAGTGAGACACTGTCTGTAAATAAAATACAAAAGAAGACTGGCGATGTGACTCAGTGGTTATGAGCCCCTGAGTTCAATCACAAGTACCAAAGGAAAAAACTCTATTCAAGCCTCTAAAAATATATAAAAGCCACAATACAAATGTAGAATATGTTCTCAAGACCTTGGTCCATTAACATTTATTTAATACTAGTCATAACATCTAGGAACCTCCCTGAAAGATTAATAAATCCAATGCTTAAGAGTACTCTCCAGAGATTATTGTTTCACTGATTGGAGCTAAAGTCTGGGTATCAGGGTAAATGAATCTAATGCTCACAATTAGGAATGGAATCACTTTTCTATTAAAAATCAGGGACGCTTAAACAAAGAGATTGGACTCACCTGCTCAATGTTGTGTGTCAAGTCCACAGGAAAATCAGGGTGTATGTCTGTACTTCTGTAGCTCTCCAAAGAGCTCTCTGTGGCTCAAAACAAAAGGAGACTCCACAAAGCTGGGGGAGACACAAGCCAACCACTCTGCCACAACTCACCCAACAATACTCCCAGAGAATAAGTGAACATATAGGAGACATTTCCAAGTGGTACCTTGATGATCAATTGGCGCGATGCAAGGAAATAGGGCACAACCAACTTCAGCAAAGGCAGAGGTGTGGCTGGGCCAGGACGGGGGCTGGTATAGAGGATAAACTTTTCCAGGGCACATAAAGCCCAGGGCTTCCTCCTCCACAAATGAGCCTTGCCTTATCACACAAATGCTTGTTCAACTAGTTATGCTCTTCTCCTATTTTATATCTCTCTTGCACATGGCTTTGGAGGTCTCATGCTTTGGTATTTCTTATATTTTTTATGCATCTTTCAAACTATCCCAAAATCAACCATGTAGAATATTACCTGTACCGGTTATAGTTTTATTGTATTACCATTTAGTTCAAGTTTCCAAATCTCTCTGAAATACCCTTTTTATTTTTTATGACACTTTTATTAACCCTTCACATATTGACAATGGTTGTGATGAAGCAGTATTTTCTGATTTCAACACCTGGAATATCAGTGACCTGCTTAAAATGATTGCACTTTCTTTTGATTCTCCATCACAAGTCTCCATTTTATTTTTTACACTTTATATAACTTTATATATAGTACACACAAGCCCAAGCTAATATTACATGGTTTCTCTAAGAGAAAGGGCAGACCTCCCCTCTACCACCATTAGTGAGTATGAGGGCTCATCACAGGTTCCTTAGGGTGGCCTTCCGGCATGTGCTCTGGCTCAGCTCCATGTTCAATCTTTCTGTGATCTCCTCAGCCTGTGGCCTTCAGTTGTTGTTGTTGTTGTTGTTGTTGTTGTTGTTGTTGTTCTTCTTCTTCTTCTTCTTCTTCTTCTTCTTCTTCTTCTTCTTCTTCTTCTTCTTCTTCTCCTTCTTCTTTTAAAATTTGAGATTAATTTTAATATTTTACACAGAGCCTGAATCATAAAACTGCCACTTTGAAAATGGTGGCATACAGAAACAAAAGTACCCAGAAAACCAGGTGCTTCATTTGGGAACAAGCTAGAGAAGAGGAGCCTATCACACATGATAGAGGTAGGACCCTCAGAGCCATAGTGGAACCATTGGAGGTGCCAGGAATCCCTCATGCCAAAGTTGAGGCATTGTAAATTGTTTAATGGGACTGGACTAATTTGATATTATGATCAGAATAATAGCAACTTTGACTGGGACATGATTCCAATTGAAATGTCATTCCAAATAAGTCCAGAAAAAAGTTTGGAGACCAGCTCTCCAAGGATTGCTGTTATCCAACAAAGAAGAAAGTAAAATTAAGAGAAAGCTGACATGTTACACTGGGAAAGCCACAGTTCTGTGTTTTCCAGGGGAATTTTTGTCATTTTTTATAGATATTCAAATTATAGGCCTACAGAGACAGAACTTAAAGATGGCTTTCCTTAAAACGTGCAACTCTTTAGGCTGTTACCTGCACCACATCCTCCCTGGCCTCATCCATCTGGATAAGTGCCTCTGCATTCTTAGATTCAGAAGTAGTGTGCAGCTGGTTCATGGAAAGGCTGTGGAAGGAGGGAATTTTAGCATACTGGTGAGGTTTCTTGTAGCTGCAGAAGAGAGACTTCAGCTCCAACAGTTCTACTCAGCCTAGAAAACTGTGTTCCATATGGTACATTGAGGATATTTTCTTCTAACAATGTTTGCTTCTTTAATTCATATCCTCCTAAAATAAGTCATTTTTAAAATAGGGAATGATAATTAATTTTAGTTTCCCATTTGTTCTAAGTTTAATGAGTTCTACTGATACAACTTACATATGGAATGTCATCTAGAGATTTTAAACATTACTTATTTGTATACATATTATAAAAGAAGACATGAGTTTTAACTTGGTGTTTTATAAACCTTTATTTTATTTATTTTCATGTGGTGCTGAGGATCAAACCCAGGACTTCACACATACTAGGCAAGTGCTCCACCACTGTACCATATCTCCATTTGTAATTTAGCATTTTTTATTTATAAACTTGTTACTGTAATATTAATAAAAAATAGAACTACTAATGATGTGAATTTTATAATTTGACTAATTATAAGTTTTAAAATTTTTAGAAGGAAATGAGATTCTATGTTCAAAACTTCATTTTATAGAGAGCAATATCACAATGCCATAAACTACTTAAATTTCTCATAAAGTCTTTGGATCCAATTTAATTCAAAAAATTAAAAATTTCCTGACCCTGTACTCTCTCAGTTAAGAAATGACAAGTAAGAGGATCATGATAAAAGGGTTTGGAAGCACACTGAAAATTTTTGAATAATCAAATGAACATGCTAATAATTTTCCATTCCTGGATTAAAAATACACAGGAATATAATTTCCAAGTTTAGAGGAGGAATATTTGTGTTTATTAGTTCTTTATGTATTAGTTTTATGTGTGCTTATATACATACATATATGTCCTTTCGAATTTCTGTTACAATAAAAATGTCCGAATCTAATTTTTCTTAAAGGAACATTTAGGTCAGTGGAATCCCATCCTACCCTGATCACTGTACTTAAATTTCTGAAGTTTTCACAAACTCAGTTGTTTTTTAGTTGTGTTTGTTTTTTGTTGTTGTTGTTTGTTTTGCTTTTTTTGTTTTGTTTTTTTGCTTGTTGTTTGCTTCTTTAGCATGAACAAATAATTGTGAACCTATCTCCTTCTCTGATCACTGAAAAGCAAAGAACAAGATGACACAGGAGAGCCAAAGTTGTGGGAAAGAAAAGCAGGACTTGAATTTTACATAACCACATCAATCAGAGAGACAGACTGCCCTGTAAGACTCCTTGGGTTTCCCAGTAATGACAGCTTGGCATCTGTGAAGAAGCACTCTCTGGTTTCCTGTTTCTTTACTTTAAGATTCAACAGATCTTAACTTTATGAACCATATAAATTTATTGACCATCAACTATGTGAAATTTTAAGGCTAAACTCTGGGATGAAGAGTTCTTTAAGCCAATGTTCATTTTCTAGCTTGCAGGGTAATTGCTCTCTAATCTAGAAACTGTGTGATTACCAAGAATTTCTTAAAGAATTCTATAAATAGAAAGAGGCATATAATTTCAAATTACTCATATAAGCATATATTACATTAATACATATGAATAAATGAAGCATATGAGATCACAAAACAAAAACATGGATCTAAGACTCCTGACACAGCTATGAAAGTGCTGTAATTACAAAGCAAAATAATTGCCTTTTAGGTCCAAAGCATGAGGTTTCAATGTCCTGTAGCTAATAATGTCTATACCTTCTTTATTTCAAATTTATTGCTGTGCTTGCATTATTATATTTTTTTGAAGGATCATGTGTTGATCTAGTGTTTCATTTCAAACAAATCTCTAAAAAGCACTAAGAATTTTTCTTCTAACATCCATCACTCATAGTATTAGTACCATAGTTATATGGTGAATTTTGAGCCTAAAGGAGAAGTTTACTTAAAATTTAAAAATTATGTGTAACTGAAAAGGTAGAAGATATATTATATTAAAGCTGACATTATTGTCTAGGAAATAGGAATATGCCAAAGAAATTATTTCCAGGTATTTTGTCAGTTTTGATTTACTGATCTGTGTATAATAAATAAAGTTTAATTATATTTGCAGATTTATAAATGTGCCTTGAGAAAGAATATTAGTGTATTTTGCTTCTACATCTAAGTCTAGAAAATTTACATAATATAACAAAAATTACATGATTTGTGTAGAAATGCTATTCACTGTATCTTTATAGTATTTTTGGTAGATTCATGGCTTTGGAATTTTTGCTTCAAATATATTTTGTCAAAAATAAACAGAAATTGTTCATAAAGCTTTTTGTTTTATATTATATCATCAATTTATGGTGACATTATTATTCTCTTTCAAGCACAACCATATATAAAAATAGTGATTCTTTTCTTTTTCTTGGTGCCATGTTATCTTCCAAAATTCTTATCCTTTTTGAAAAACAATGATAATTTTGTAGTGCTGAATTACTTCCTTATAAAGCCTATATTATTTCCTCAATTTTAATCATGGATCTAAATTTATATTAAAATGTATTGAACATTTTTGATTGTGTATTATAAGCCCATCAATTAAGCTAAGTATTTTACTTAATGATCCAGATCTTCAAATATACAAGTCTATTTTACCCACAATGAATTAAAGTAACAGTCAAAGAGAAACAGAAAATGAGATAAACATCCACAATGAAAAGAGGAGGTGATCTCCAGTGACAAAAGACTTCGAAGAACTTCTGGAAAACAAAAAAGTCTGGAAGCAGATTAAGGAGGCATTTGAGTTCTAATTAAGGCTTCCAGGGAGGTAGACTAAGACCATGACTAGGCATCTTGGAAGTCAATGAGTGAGTATGCTTCAGATCAGCACAATGGAAATAAAGGGAAGGAAGCACGTTTGGGTGCAGAAAATCTGGGGTTGCAGTCTGATCTCAAAGGAGGCTTCTGCTTCCTCAAAGTAAAATTTTGGAGCTGTCTTGCACTCTCATATTTGTTCCTACATTGAGACATGGAGTGTGATTTACATGAGTTCCAAACAGTCTTGAGTGTAGGATGCCTTGAATGGTCATAGCCACAAAACTCTCTTCTCCTGATGAAAGTATTTTTAAAAGACCACTTTCAGCAATTGTCTGGCAAATGAGTCCTTCAGTCCTAATGGTGCCATAAAGCACAGTTCCCTATAGTGACACCACAAAAATTCACTTTTCAGTCTAAGTTCTGTACTTAGTTTATGGTACTGGTGAGACTCTATTCCTAAAGAAAACTTATAGGAAGGGAAAACAGTCCAATTAATTACAGTTTTGACAGCTGTGTTAATCGAATGTCATACTAATGGTCATCTTATGTCTCTTCTGTTGTTCATTTTAAATCCCGTAAAAATGTTTCTTTTGATCTCTATAACTTAGCTGATTGAGTGAAACTTATACTCTTCCCCAAATTATTTGAGCCTCCTCACCATAATTTTCTCAAGAAACAACTACTACTCTTTTTTTTAACCATTATTGTAGGGCAAGTGAGTACTAAAAAGTAGAAAATAGGATTATCTGTTTTCAGATTGCATTATCTGATTTTTGTCATCATTGCAACATGGAATAAATGTCCTTCTGTTAAGGAGAATGAAGTGACGTAGCTAGGATTGTAATTTCTTCTCTTCCTTTCTGTTTTCTCATGTTGGAAAAGTGTCCTCTTAAATAATTAGAATTTCTAAAACTGGAGGATGCAGAAGAATGGTGTAAGAAAATATAATTGCCAAGTTGGTTAATGGAAATGGTCGTGAGTGAGGACTCTTCAACTTGGACTTTCTGGCTCCTGGATGTATGTAGTCTATCTCTTGGTAGCACAAACTGATATAATGAAATTTAAGTCATGGTCTTAATCTACCTCCTGGAGAGCCCTAATTAGAACTCAATATTCCAGTATTCTACCATGCCAGTAGCTTTTTGTTTCTTTTGTAGATGATAATAGAGTTGATACCATGGTCATAGACCAATAGCAATATCTTTATTTTTGTTAAGTGTGGTCTGATTGAATTTTAGGCATAATCTCTTGACACTTCATTAGTGGTGTTTGCTTAGCATTTATTGTCTCTAAAAGCAAAGAGTAAAAAAAAAGTTTGAGTTTTTCTGCTTAAAATTATTTCTCAGTTAAGAGGTCCACTTGTTATTTTATTATGAGAGAATGATGAAAAGAATTATGCTGTAACAAGAACCTAGAGATAGACCTCTCCTCCAAGCTGACTGGGTATTTGGAAGAGGTATTTGATAGATAAAATGCAGTTATGAAAACCATTATGGTACTCAGTCCTCATTCATCCTGTGCAGCATCCAAGGCTGGATAAAAATAACTAGCCAAGTCAAGTTGTCAACTTGGCTGTCTTGTTCAATGTCCATGATGTATGTGCTTTCATATGTGATAGCATGAAATCCCATGATTTACACTGCATTGTCTCTCTCCTTATTACTGTACTCCCCAAATTTTATAGTCATCAAAAGTTTCTTCTAGACCCTTGATCAAGTCTTGATTTCTTCCTATTAGTTAATGTACTTTATTACCTGAGGTAACTTCTTTATCCACATAAAATTAAGGATGAAGTGTGCTGCCAAGTATTCTGCTCTTTAGAACGAGTTTTTTTTTTTTCATTTTTTAAGGCTAACCCTGAAAGATATTGTACAATGGTCTTATTTTATTTCAGTTTACTTCTAAATGAAGAAAACTCATATTTATTTCTAGTAATATTTTTATAAAGATTCACCAATTTCCTCTTCAATCTGATTCGCAAAAGGGACCTTTTTCCAAAGAAGGAAATGAATAGGTGTTGTACCATTTCTTTGCTCTGAAATTGATTGGGGTTTTCTGAAAAAGATTGTAACTTCAGTGACTATCTTCTTGGTTAGTTATTTACTTAGTTATTGGTCACACTCTACAAGTGTGACCTCAGGGGAAATACCAAGGAAGATATACAGTAAAATAAGTAGGAACTATCAATTGATTATACCTTTGTAACTTAAGTAAGGTTTTTGAAGTACTATATGACTTTCATATCTCTCTGCCTTCCATTTAAAATCAAAATATAAATTCATCTTTATTTTTTATGTATCACCAATAACTTTCTAAAAATACAATTTACACCTATTTTTCCTAACCTTGTTCATGATTTGTCTATTTTCTTGATTATATGATTTTTTATAACTGATACTAACTTGATAATCTGTATCATTTCCTGATTTACAAACACTTATGGATTTTTGTATCTTTTTTAGTTATATTTGGCCTCCAGTAACTAAGGGAAAGACCCCTTTCTGTCTGCTCCTCCCAGCCCTCCTTTAACCTCTCAGCTTTCCAGACCCTTATGCAGTTGGTTGTAAATTCTACAAAATTTTTCACTATTTTTCAAGACTAAACAAAAAATCAAAAACTTTAAGAAATACTTTGAAAAAATGTGCAGGGAGAAAGCAGCAACATATTTTTTCATAATTAGGCTTTTTAAATTTTTTTTAACATTTGTCTGTATTTAATGTGGTTCAGCCACTGATACTTCATCAAAATAACAGTTTCTTTGCTGAGTTCAGGTGACCAAGGAATAGCCACACCCTCAGAACAAAACAAAACACACACACAAAAAAAGAAAAAAAAAACAACACAGAATCATCTTTAACCTTACTTTTTAAGGATGTTTCAGATCTCCATAAGATTCTGTGTTTAGTTGAATTTTAACTTCTTTTTGTATTTGAAGAGAGTGTGACTCTTGAACTTGAAACCTTTTATTCTAAGTAACTTTGTGGTTTCTGATGAGGTTAAGGGGGTGAGAGGTTGAAGGGAAATTGGGGGATTCTTTTGTATCATAACATGAAGTTTCCCGCACAATCTGCTTTCAGGTGCCAGACTTCAAGTTTTTCTTACACTGGTATACTTTGATTATTTTTACTTCCCCTTTACCCAAAAGTTTTAACAGCATTTTATCAAACTGCACTTACTAAGAACAATTTTTAAAAATATAGTTATAGTTCACTTCACCAGTCTGCACTTATTGCTATGGTTTCACTCCCCTGCTATGCCACTTTTTGGTGTCTGAAAAATAAACATAGTATTTTCCATATTTTACCCAGTTTCCTATAAGTATATATTGGAAAGAAAATCAGGTCTGGAAATATTCCACTTTGATTGAATGCTATATTCAAGAAAATAAAATTTAAATATTCTAAATATATCTCCAGAATTTCTCAAGTAGCTACGCTTAAAAAAAAAAAAAAGAGAGAGAGAGAGAGAGAATATCCTGAAAAGAAAAACCATGGTCAGCTTCAAGAATAGAACCCAAGTATTTATCACTAATGATGAATTATAGATGATAAATACAGAATAACCTCATGATTTAAAGGAAAACTAGTATTCAATCTGGTATTCTAAACTGAAGCAGACTGTCCTTTAATAATAAATAAAAATAGATTTTCATAAATGATAAAATTCTAAAAAGCTATTTTCTGTGCCTCATTTCAAAGAGAGTTACTCAATATAGAAGAAATACAAAACAAAGGGAGCTGAATTTGTGGACGAAACAGTGGCTGTAACTACGGAGCTGAAGAAAGTTATGCTGATTCTTCAGTAGACTTTGAAAATGGTTTTGTTAGCATACCTCAGTCCTACCTTCAAAATGATAATTTAATAGAAATATTAGCTAGTGAGTAGTCAAGTGACTGAATGTAGCAAAAGTTAGAAGATTCTAGTGATCTATTTTCCTCACCACACACACAAAAAAATGAATATTAGAAAATACAGAAAAAACAAATTGAGGAAAAAGAAAGTAAAATCCCAATAAACACAAATAATGGAAAGTCAAATTCTGCATATGAAATACAGTAAAATGTGCTATTTTTTAACATTTGATGGGATAGAAGAAAGTAGTATTGATTGTTCTTGATGGGAAGAACATCCCTCCATGAGCAACATTCATGTCCTGATATTGGATGTCAGAAAGGCTAATAAATTAGACAAAGAAATCATTCCTACTTCTGGTGTGTGTTTTGCGATGAAAACTATTTTAAAGTCAAATCTGTGAAAATTCCTACTGGTTTTTAAACTTTATAAATTTTATGTAGACAAAGAATGCAACACATAATTATTTTTAAAAGAGAATAACTAACTGATGAAGCATGAACACAGGGACTTGTAACTATTAAATAATAGAGTGGGGTGTAGTGGTATGTACAAATGCTGATACTCAGAAAAAATAAAGTGTCCAATGTAGATGAAGCAGGAAATCACAGAACACATATCATTATGATTACATAAATGATAACCAATTAAACACTAAAGCCTTTTAATATTTGACTCTTTGACCTTAAGAGAAAAAATGGCCCCATAAGCTAAATTGTTTTTCCTCCCTCTCTCATTGCAATTGGAGAAAATAATGGGAATCCTTAATACTTCGTGAAGGGTTTTCTATGTATATATTTCAAAATTATGATCAATATCAGACAACTAGTAGTAGGTATTGCTAAATTTAGTTGCCTTTTAGAACTTTACATAGTTGCAGATAGAGTGGAGGCTACTGATTTGGGTGTAAATTTTGGAAACTACTGTTTTATATAGTCCTGGGGATTGAACCCAGGGGTGATTTATTACTCATATATATTCACAATTCTTCAGTATTTTATTTTGAGACCTGGTCTCAGTTAACAAGGCTGGCCTTGAAGTTTTGATCCTTCTGCCTCAGAAACTATGATTTTTGAGATTACAGGTGTGTACCACCACATCAAGCCTGGACACTACCTTTTATTTTTTTACACGAATCTAATAATCAAAACTATTTTAAATATCCCTGCTTTTTCTTTGCTATAAAATATTCAATACTACCTTCCCAAATTGGTTTTCACCATCACATTCTTTTTTTTTCAAAAGGCCAATCTTCATGTTGTGTAGTTATACATTTTTTTTACCATAAAAATATACTCAATAGATTGTATTCTGAGTTAGCAAGTCAATTTTATATGTTTCAGAAAAACAAATTGCCATAAATTGTTCTGGTCATGCTCTTAAAGGTAGTACCTTTCTCTTAGTCATCATCAAAAAAACAGGAGAAAATTTAGTAAAGTCAAAAGCTATGATTCAACAATTGGCTAGTTGTTTCAACCAGATGTTTAGATTTGATTGATTCTCTTTAAAATTTCTTATTCTGATTGTTCTGATGGCTTTTCCTATGATATTTAATAGCTCAATTTAAATGCACTAGTTTATGTGAAAAGTGGATACTAAGGGAAATAAATATCTGGAATAAATTAATATTACTCAATATGTTTCTGATGATTATATACAGCTTCCTCCTACCATTCTGAGATTGCAATTCATAGAGTTTTAAATGACTTCCATTCCTCACTATATTTCACTAATCAGCACATGCATAAATAATTTCTCAACAAATTTATATTAAATAAGTAGCAATTTAGAGAAAATCAGATGTACTTCACACCTGTGAAATTAAAAAAAAAAAAATATATATATATATATATATATATATATATATATATGGCATTTTGCCAAAGAATACTTGGCATATTCAAAGAACAAAATGAAGAAATATTGCTTTCCTTTATGTCATAGGGCACAGTTTATTGTCATGTTTTTTCAAAAAAGCATTGACAGGGTTCTGGGGATGTGGCTCAAGCGGTTGTGCACTCACCTGGCATGAGTGTGGCCCAGGTTCGATCCTTAGCACCACATACAAACAAAGATGTTGTGTCCACCGAAAACTAAAAAATAAATATTAAAAAATTCTCTCTCTCTCTCTCTCTCTCTCTCTCTCTCTCTCTCTTCTCTCTCTAAAAATTGACAGTTTCCTTATGAAAAAATTGTTGTTATTGTTTAACATAAATTTTACTTGAATTTTTTAAAAATTTTTACCCATTTGAACACTGAGAAGGTATTTGCTGTGGTCAAATACAGTGAGATACTGTTGTAAAATGCATATCTGAAACATTTGCAATTGTTTTCATTTTATATAATAGCATCATGCACACTCAGCACGAGAAGAGGTTGCTCATTAATTTTGGTATCAATACTGGGTTAAGTACATTGAAAAGATGCTGAGAAAATTACTTCTATAATGGTGGGATCTCCCAATTCTTTGTTTTCTTTTTTCCTGTGGTGCTTCTGCTATTGATATTAGTATGTTAACTTTAATTTGAATTGTCCATACAGTTTCTTAAAACATAAGACACTTAGAATTGAGGAAGTCACACATAGCATGTTTATTTCATAAACTGATATAAGATTCAATAAAAGACTTCTGCATTATTAATGCACATTTTATCAAAATTACATTAAATCACAATGTGAGATACAGTATTAAAATTTTATATAGCTAAAGGTTTTTTAACAATGAATTATAGGCACCCTAAGCAAGTATGTAGTTCCAATTATTCATTTACTTAACTTCATTCATTCATAATATAATAGTGGATAAAAACCACACATCAGAGTGTATGTTTTCGAAAAAATTGTTTGGTGAATTACTAACAATGCAGCATGCAATTTTTATTCATTATTGGTTCATCATACCCACATCTTACCCACATAGTAAGTTTGTTATAATATTCAATAAGTTGTAGCTAAAAACATGAAATACCACATATCATATTGTACAGATTATACATATTCTCGTATTATTTCTTCATCATTTTCACAAATATTTATCAGGAATTTACTATATGCTAATTAGAACTAAGTTCATCCTAATTATTTCAGATAATTAAAAAAAAAAAACCTGCAAGACCTCATTTGAAAAGGACAATATCGATTTCAGAAGTAACTACTGTTTCTCTAGTGAATAATGTATATAGAAATCTGCTAAGGTGTTGGGGTATACAAATATATTCAGGATTCATCAGAGAGTGTATACGAAAAAAAAAACATACTATTTATCATGCTATAAAAATGAAGTAAAATATCATACCAAAAGGTTAAAAAAATTAACTTTTGGGGAAAAAAAGCAAAAGGGTGCACTAGTATTTGAAATAAGCTAATAATAAATTTTACTATAATTAGTCGTTTCTGGGTCTCATTTCACACTTTAATTATCTATCTATTTTGTTAAGTATCCCTAGGGTGTTATTTGAAAATACTGGCATTCAGTGAATAATGCCACCAATTTTCTGTTCTGCAATATTAAAGAACTATTTCAAATTTATTGGAATGAATAGTTCTGTTTAAAGGTAACAATAGTTTTTCAATGTAGAAATTACTACGATAAATTTGATGCATTTGTTTCTAGATTGTCATGCATCCCTCCTCGTAAATTCTGAGATGTGTGAGAGGTTTAACAAGCATAGAAATTTGCTTATGAAAAATAAGCCATGTTGTACATGGGAAGTAAAAAAGAAAAGATGCAAAAGTCCTCCTCTAAACTTGTATATGCTGATACTACACAAGTTTATTCCAATGATGTCCGATTTGGGGTAAGGAAGCAGCTTTTCTTATACATTAGGACACAAAGTTCATGTGCTGACATTCCCATTTACACTTTAATAGAAATTCATTGGATTCCAAAAAGGGCCTTTGGTCCAAATCCTAAACTCAGTATTCTTCCTTACCTAGACTGGAATCCTGCCTACTCTCTCTATTTCACTGCAAGTTCGCTTTTACATTCAGTAGTCCCAGGTACAAGATCTCAGGCCATTGTCTATGGATTTAGAGGATTCATCTCTGCAGAACAGAATTCAAAACTATGTATCCAAATCAAGGGCCCAACAAACTTGTGTGCTTCAGATCTTACCTAGTTTTCTATTTTCATACTTACATTTCACCTCACATTCCCATAAATATCCCAGTTGCCCAATACCCGTATTCATCCAGCAGAATGACTCCAAAACCAAATCGAACATGATATGTCCCTTAACCATACTCTGTTCCCTCAATCTATTTTCCCATAACAGCAGGTCCTGAGTTGATCTTGCCATACAGGTATGTAGGGAATCCTACAGCTGCTGAGAAGCTCAAAGGTACGTGCAGAAATGATTCCTGGAGCAAATATAGGCAACTAGGTAGGACCTGTGAGGTCTAAAGTCATTTTCCATGGCCAACAACCCAGTCAGGATGAAGGGATGAGACTGAATAAGCCTCTTTCTTCTCAATGCAGGGAAGATGGATACAATCAGGTCTGTGTGGATTGCTGATCCCGGTTTCATAGGGTATATAGACCTTTATGTCTTGTGAAAGTATCACAAGAAGGTGGGGCAGCGTCCATCTCATGGGACCCTTGGAAACAACTGTTAGGACAAAGTGGTTGCCAAGGCAGTGACCACATTAACTTCCCTGAGGAAGTGACCTCACCTCACTTCCTTGGTGATGGAACTCTCTGAACTTGGGATCCAGGAGGCCAGGCATCCAGAGGCAGTTCCACTCCCAGTGAGCTCACTTAATTGTCTGTACCAAGGCCAGAGTCATTCTTTGTTGGTACCAAGTGATGTGTGGATAGCCAAATGCCTTGAATGTTCTCAACAGGGGCCTTTCCTCAGAAAGAAGTGTTGGCTCATTGCTGGCTCCTGACAACTACACAGAGATGGCCAAGGAGACCAGAGCTGAGACACGACAGGCCACTGCTGAGGAACATATTTTCACCCACCAGTCAGAAGACAGAGTGGATAGATGCAGACAAAATAAAGGGGTGGTTTGTGTGTCTCAGTGGGTGTGTGTTTCAATTTGTCGTTTTGTCTCATGTTCTGAGAATATGAACGAAAAAATTTTTGTTGTTGTTCTTGGAGGTGGTGGTAGGAAATGGACTGTTAACTAGTGATCCTTTTTATGTCAGTGGATCCCACTGGGTTTGTGGTTAAAGAGAGTAGAGAGAAGAATGCAGCCATGAATGTGTCCTGTCTAGTGGAAATCTTTGCAGGACTCCTCATGGCCAATTTATGAATGGACTGCTGCTTGCCTTGCAGATGGGCAACACCTACCAAGATCCTAAGTTCCTGTATTCTTCCTGAATTTTGGCCACTCTCTGAAGGGGTTCGAGGTTTTGTGTCCAAGATGTGTACCACATTCAAGCTCTGTGACGTGAGCATGGACTGGATTGCTGAAGGGCATGCCAAGCATCTCAGGAAACTCAAAAATTAGCATGACTGGTAAGGATCTCTCTGTAGAATCCCTGCTCGGATAGATAGTAACCCAAGTTGCATGATCAGGAGCTGTCAGTGCCACAGTGTTCAATTAAAGAAAAGTTTTTCTCCAGGCTACTTTGTTCCCTGTGGTTCTGTTCCCCTGAATGTCAGGGAGGTGTTTGCCTTAGGGCACTCCTTTGAGACTCCTCAAGAAAACAGTTTCAAATGGAAATGAAGAGGCCTAATCTGTGCCTTTGAAGTAAAGTGCTTTGTAAAAGCTGTGTCTGAATCAGACTCTTGGCCCTGTGTGTGGCTGTGAATTACATTCTCAACACCCAGGGAAACTCAAGAAAAATCCCATGTGCCCATCAGAATCTAAAAAGATGAAAAAGAAGTGTACTACTGGATGAAGTCTCTTACCTTCCTCTGGTCAGGCTCCTGACCCCTATGAAGTCAGAACAGGGATCCTCTGGGTCAAATGAGTTGTTGCAAGCCCTCCAGTAACTAGCACACAGGTGTTTGGGTTTTTTTCATGAGTCCAGTACACATAAAGAATCTACCCCTGGCAGGCAGGAGGCCTCTAATTTGAGAAGCAGAGCAGTATTAACTACAGGCCCATTTTATCTATCCTGTTTCTCAGGAAGGGTGTCCAGGCCACCATTACATTTGGCATATGATGGGCATGAGAGCTTTCTTAGCACACCTTCTAAGGCTGCTCACCCTATAGAAACCCCCAGCCAGAATGTTATGATGAGTGTCTGTATGGAAGAAGATGAGGGCCATGTGGGAGTGTTTTTGTTAGAATAGTGGTCTTTTGTGTGGTGGTTGGAAAAGATGACTGGGTCCACCTCAGCTTGAACTCTGGTGTGATGCCATTAGAGACTGATTACTGGAACTGCTCTCAGAGAACTATTGCCATGAATTGTGTTGGGATTTTAGAAGGCCAGGCATTAGAGGAGCCTTTGTAAACTGACATCTAGGCCAAGGGTGGCTTTCTCCATAGCACTGGGAATCTCAGCCAGGATTTCACATGATTTTGTTGTTAAAGCCTTCTCAGCTATAGTTGATAGCCAAAACTCACAGGAACCTCAGATTTTAGACCCCAATGGGCCTGGATTCCTGTGACCTTTCGCCACCCCTTGGGAACCTTGCCTGTATGCGAACTTGAGAGCTTTTACTGAAAGGAGATTCCTCAACGCTCAATGGCTCCTGAATGAATTAAAACCCACAGTGTCCACTTCTTCATTCTTGAAATATGGCTAGGCCAATACCATGAAGTTTTTGAGAATTCCATGACCAGATATGCCTGGAGAACCTTTAGATCTCCTGTTGCTCATCATGACTGAACCAGCGAGTGCCATTTTTGACTGAGTGGAATTCATGACCATGGTGAAGAACAGAGAGGCCAGTGAGTAGGAGCCAGCAGGGAACTGGGCCTGGAGCAATGGAGTGCAGGTCTGTGATCCAACATCTGTTGCGGGCCCCTGTGGTTCTGTCATTGGCTTCCAAATGACATGTGACTGACAAGGTGCAGCCAGTAGACCCGAAAATATAAAGGCATGTTGTTGTGGGGAGAGGATTTGGTGCAATGCTCAGAAACAAGTTGCTACGCTCAAGTGGGAAAGACATATGGGGTAGCAGGCCAGTTTGTGTTTTTGCCTTCAGACCCTGACTCACTCCACTTGGTAGAACTCCCTCCAGCACTGTGTACTGGTTGACCTTTTTGTATTTCAAAAACAAACACCAATTTTCCAGGGAAGCTGTAAGAAATGCCATTAAAACTGGGCTTTGAGCCAAAAGCTTCACAATGCACCCAGGGAGACATACATACCCCAACGGCTACAGTTACCTGCATAGATAGGATTCAGCTCTGCTGCCTCCTGTTCCTATTGGAAAATATGAACCCATGTCCTCCTGTTCACATAGACTCAGACCAAGCTTTCATGATCTCACTACAAAGGAAGCTAAAACACAAAGCTATATTTCTAGTGGATGAATGACAGAGGCAGATAGTCAAAAAGTCATTAGGCCAGCAAAGTTCCATGTTTGTGGAATGTTTACCCTGTCCTCTACTTTTGGGATCTCTTCTGCCACACCCAAGTTTGTGAGCTCCACAGAATTTCCAATTCCAGATATGGATTCACAGATTTTTTTCCTCTTCTCCTCTCATTGTGTCTTCTTTGGGGTGATAGTAATGTCCAGGCATTGTGGTGGATGTCAGTGGAAGATTTTTATGTGCCACGTGTTCCCATATGTATTAGACTCATTTTCCGTTTTGCCATTTGAAATACTGAATCTCTGACACTAACTCATAACCTTCTAGGCTCTGACTAACATCGATAAAAATAATGCTAAAAGAATAGAAGTAGAGGCATTTGATAGGAGGCATGGTGTATACTTGCACTTGCCTTTTGCTTCATCACAGATACATCTTATAAAACCTGTGACACATTTTTCTCATTTTACTTCTCCAAGAATTTTCAAAAGTAACAAATATGTAACTTCCTGACTTTCTGTCTCTGTCGCCTGGGTCACAATGTATATTTTTATATACATATACGTATATAATCCTACTGCCATCACAGGTATATTTTTGAGAGTACTCTCACTTTGGTAAATACGAATTTCATGGAGAGATCACTGCCCCCCAATACAATGAGGTAACTGAAAATTCAAGCTGCGGTGAGCTTTATACTTCAACAAGTTTAGACATGAAACAATGTAGAGGAAAATGAATATTTGGGGTACATATGTGAATGATATATATATCCCCTTATGAATTTCGATTGGCATACATAATAATACATTTTAATGTAATATATATATATATATATATATATATATATATATATATATAATAAATTTGCAAACATGAACTATATGTTTCATATACTTATACTACCTTGATTCTTTCATGTCCATCTGTGTGGATTTATAATCAACTTTTCAGGAGATATTTTTCAGAAATATTCATTTTCTTGACATACATATTCATTTCAAAATACTCAAAATGAACTTCAGTGAATATTGAGTACTAACCCTAATATTTCTACAGTAAGTGACCCAGTTTGACATCAATGAAAGTATATTCATATGGGACATGATGTGTATTTTGAATTAAATTTTTATTCAAAATTGTTATATTCCTATTTCTTCAGTACATATACATCATAGGATGTATCATTTCATCCACAATTCACAAATTGATATGCATATGATTCACTTTCATTCACTCCCTGTATCAGATCCCATGTATTTCTCCATGTTGCTTTAATTGCTTTCTCATGAGATTTCTTTTATATCACATAACTTTTGAATTCCATCATCATTTTCAAAGCAAAACTCAAACACAATTTTTTTTCATTAGTAACCCTAATATTACCACTACATGTATAACTACTTGGATTGAATGTTTGTATGTGAATACAAGATTTCATGTATTTTTTAATATATCAATTCAATCTATTATTTAAAATAGTAACCTTTTACATTTTTTATTCACCATATGGTCTATTCATGCATCATCTCAATATACATAAACCCAGAGTACACCTATTTTTATCCCCAAACTAAATGATAGGGTTTCAAAACATGCTCCCAGAAATGGTGGAAGAAATACTCATGTCACCTGCTCCATATATTCCATTCATCACATCATGTTCTGGACACAAATCCAAAACTCACACTTATCTTATTCTTCTACCAAAGCCTCATTTTAAAGAGGGCATGGATTAATAAAATCAACTATGTCTGCATTGCCTATGTTTTCAAATTTCAATCCTATGGTGAGTATACACTTGATTCTTTCAAGGATAGTGTGTTCAACTACCCCCCTGTTGAAATTATTCCTGATCTTATCACTATTTTGTACTTTGCCTGATCTCCTAACATCCTGATTGATATCAATTCCACAAGTGCCTTGTTGTGACTGACTCTTCATGTGTGCTGACATTCCCATTTACACTTTAATAGAAATTCATTGGATTGCAAAAAGGGCTTTTGGTCCAAATTAAACTCACTATTCTTCCTTACCCTAGACTGAAATCCTGCCTACTCTCTCTATTTCACTGCAAGTTCTCTTTTACATTCAGTAGTCCCAGGTACAAGATCTCAGGCCATTGTCTATGGATTTAGAGGACTCATCTCTGCAGAACACAATTCAAAACTATATATCCAAATCAAGGGCCCAACAAACTTGTGTGCTTCAGATCTTACCTAGTTTTCTATTTTCATACTTACATTTTACCTTACATTCCTATAAATATCCCTGTTGCCCAATACCGGTATTCATCCAGCAGAATGACTCCTAACTTAAATCGAACATGATATGTCCCTTAACCATACTCTGTTCCCTCAATCTATTTTCACATAACAGCAGGTCCTGAGTTGATCTTGCCATACAGGTATGTAAGGAATCCTAGAGCTGCTGAGAAGCTCAAAGGTAGATGCAGGAATGATCCCTGGAGCAAATGTAGGCAGCTAGGTAGGACCTGTGAGGTCTAAAGTCATCTTCCATGGCCAAAAACCCAGTCAGGATGAAGGGATGAGTCTGAATCAGCCTCTTTCTTCTCAATGCAGGGAAGATGGACACAATCAGGTCTGTGTGGATTGCTGATCCCGGGCTCCTAGAGTATATAAACATATATGTCTTGTGAAAATGTCACAGGAAGGTGGGGCAGCCTCCATCTCATGGGACCCTTGGAAACAACTTTTAGGACAAAGTGGTTGCCAAGGCAGTGACCTCATTCACTTCCCTGAAGGAAGTGACCTCACCTCACTTCCTTGGTGATGGAACTCTCTGAACTTGGGATCCAGGAGGCGAGGCATCCAGAGGCAGTTCCACTCCCATTGGGCTCACTTGATTGTCTGTACCAAGGCCAGAGTCATTCTTTGTTGGTACCAAGTGATGTGTGGATAGCCAAATTCCTTGAATGAACTCAACAGGGGCTTTTTCTGAGAAAGAAGTGTTGGCTCATTGCTGGCTCCTGACAACTACACAGAGATGGCCAAGGAGACCAGAGCTGAGACAGGACAGGCCACTGCTGAGGAACATATTTTCACCCACCAGTCAGAAGACAGAGTGGATAGATGCAGACCAAATACAGGGGTGGTTTGTGTGTCTCAGTTGGTGTGTTGAGGGCCATGTGGGAGTGTTTTTGTTAGAATAGTGGTCTTTTGTGTGGTGGTTGGAAAAAATGAATGGGTCCACCTCAGCTTGAACTCTGGTGTGATGCCATTAGAGACTGAGTTCTGGAACTGATCTCAGAGAACTATTGCCATGAATTGTGTTGGGATTTTATAAGGCCAGGCATTAGAGGAGCCTTTGGAAACTGAAATCTAGGCCGAGGGTGACTTTCTCCACAGCACTGGGAATCTCAGCCAGGATTTCACATGATTTTGCTGTTAAAGCCTTCTCAGCTATAGTTGATAGCCAAAACTCACAGGAACCTCAGATTTTAGACCCCAATGGGCCTGGATTCCTGTGACCTTTTGTCACTCCTTGGGAACCTTGCCTGCATGCGATCTCGAGAGCTTTTACTGAAAGGAGATTCCTCAACACTTAATGGCTCCTGAATGAATCAAAACCCACAGTGTCCACTTCTTCAGTCTTGAAATATGGCTAGGCCAATACCATGAAGTTTTTGAGAATCCCATGACCAGAAATCACTGGAGAACATTTAGATCTCCTGTTGCTCAACATGACTGAACCAGCGAGTGCCAATTTTGACTGAGTGGAATTCATGACCATGGTGAAGAACTGAGAGGCCAGTGAGAAGGAGCCAGCAGGGAACTGGGACTGGAGCAATGGAGTGCAGGTGTGTGATTCAACATCTGTGGTGGGCCCCTGTGGTTCTGTCATTGGCTTCCATATGACATGTCACTGACAAGGTGCACCCAGTAGACCTGAAAATATAAAGGCATGTTATTGTGGGGAGAGGATTTGGTGCAATGCTCAGAAACAAGTTGTTTCTGTCAAGTGGGAAAGATATATGGGGTAGCAGCTCAGTTTGTGTTTTTGCCTTCAGACCCTGACTCACCCCACGTGGCAGAGCTCCCTCCAGCACTGTGTCCTGGTTGACCTTTTTGTATTTCAAAAACAAACACCAATTTTCCAGGGAAGCTGTAAGAAATGCCATTAAAACTGGGCTTTGAGCCAAAGGCTTCACAATGCACCCAGGGAGACATTCATACCCCAAGGGCCACAGTTACCTGCATAGAGAGGATTCAGCTCTGCTGCCTCCTCTTCCTATTGGAAAATATGAACCCCTGTCCTTTTGTTCACATAGACTCAGACCAAATTTTCATGATTTCACTACAAAGGAAGCTAAAACACAAAGCAATATTTCTAGTGGACGAATTTCAGAGGCAGATAGTCAAGAAGTCATTAGGCCAGCAAAGTTCCACGTTTGTGGAATGTTTATCCTGTCCCCTACTTTTGGGATCTCTTCTGTCACACCCAAGTTTGTGAGCTCCACAGAATTTCCAATTCCAGATATGCATTCACAGATTTTTTTTCCTCTTCTCCTCTGATTGTGTCTTCTTTGGGGTGATAATAATGTCCAGGCATTATGGTGGATGACAGTAGAAGAATTTTATGTGCCACGTGTTCCCATATGTATTAGACTCATTTTCCTTTTTGCCATTTGAAATATTGAATCTCTGACACTAACCCATAACCTTCTAGGCTCTGACTACTTATCCTAATATCGATAAAAATAATTCTAAAGGAATAGAAGTAGAGGCATTTGATCGGAGGCATGGTATATACTTGGACTTGCCTTTTGCTTCATCAGATATATATATTATAAAACCTGTGAAACATTTTTCTCATTTTACTTCTCCAAGAATTTTCAAAATCAACAAATATGTAACTTCCTGACTCCCTGCCTCTGTTGCCTGGGTCACAATGTATATTTTTTATATACATATATATAATCCTACTTTCATCACAGGTATATTTTTGAGAGTACTCTCACTTTGGTAAATATGAATTTCATGAAGAGATCATTGCCCCCCAATACACTGAGGTAACTGAAAATTCAAGCTGTGGTGAGCTTTATACTTCAAGTTTAGACATGAAACAATATAGAGGAAAATGAAGATTTTGGGTACATATGTGAAGGATATATATCCCCTTATGAATTTCGATTGGCATACATACTATTACATTTTAATGTATTAAATCTATATATACATCCATATATATATATATATATATATATATATATATATATATATATATATATTATGAATTTGCAATCATGAACTATATGTGTCATATACTTACACTTCCTTGATTGTTTTATGTCCATCTGTGTGGATTTTTAATCAACTTTTCAGGAGATATTTTTCAGAAATATTCATTGTCTTGACATACATATTCATTTCGAAATACTCAGAATGAACTTCATTTAATATTGAGTAATAACCCTAATATTTCTACAGTAAGTGACCCAGTTTAACATCAATGAAAGTGTATTCATATGGGACATGATGTGTATTTTGAATTAAATTTTTATTCAAAATTTTTATATTACTATTTCTTCAGTATATATACATCATAGGATATATCATTTCATCCACAATTCACAAATTGATATGCATATGATTCACTTTCATTCACTTTTTGGATCAGATCCCATGTATTTCTCCATGTTGCTTTACTTGCTTTTTCATGAGATTTCTTTTATATCACATAACTTTTGAATTCCTTCATCATTTTCAAAGCAAAACTCAAACACAGCTTGTTATAATTATTAACCCTTATATTACCACTACATGTATAACTACTTGGATTGAATGTTTGTATGTGAATACCAGATTTAATGTATTGTTTAAAATATCAATTCAATCCATTATTTAAAATAGTAACCTGTTATTTTTTTTTATTCACCATATGATATATTCATGCATCATCTCTATATACATAAACCCAGGGTACACCTATTTTTTTCTCCAAACTCTAAATCATAGTGTTTCAAAACATGCTCCCAGAAATGGTGGAAGAAATACGCATGTCACCTGCTGCATGTATTCCTTTCATCACATCATGTTCTGGACACAAGATGCAAAATTCACACTTATCTTATTCTTCTCCCAAAGCCTCATTTTAAAGAGAGCATGGATTACTAAAATCATCTACGTCTGCATTGCCTATTGTTTTCAAATTTCAATCCTAAGGTGAGTATATACTTGATTCTTTCAAGTATAGTGTGTTCAACTACCCCCTGTTGAAATTGTCCCTGATCTTATCACTCATTTTATACTTTGCCTGATCTCCTAACATCCTTATTGATACCTATTTCCCCAAGTGTCTTGTTGTGACTGACTCTTCATGTATGCTGACATTCCCATTTACACTTTAATAGAAATTCATTGGATTGCAAAAAGGGACCCTTTGATCCAAATCCTAAACTCACTCTTCTTCCTTACCCTAGACTGGAATCCTGCCTACTCTCACTATTTCACTGCAAGTTCTCTTTTACTTTCAGTAGTCCCAGGTACAAGATCTTAGGCCATTGTCTATGGATTTAGAGTATTCATCTCTGCAGAATATAATTCAAAACAATGTATCCAATTCAAGGGCCCAACAACTTGTGTGCTTCAGATCTTACCTAGTTTTCTATTTTCATCTTTCCATTTCTTCTTACATTCATATAAATATCCCAGTTGCTCAATACCCGTATTCATCCAGCAGAATGACTCCTAACCCAAATCGAACATGATATGACCCTTAACCATACTATCTTCCCTCAATCTATTTTCCCATAACAGCAGGTCCTGAGTTGATCTTGCCATACAGGTATGTAGGGAATCCTACAGCTGCTGAGAAGCTCAAAGGTAGATGTAGAAATGATCCCTGGAGCAAATGTAGGCAGCTAGGTAGGACCTGTGAGGTCTAAAGTCATCTTCCATGGCCAAAAACCGAGTCAGGATGAAGGGATGAGTCTGAATCAGCCTCTTTCTTCTCAATGCAGGGAAGATGGACACAATCAGGTCTGTGTGGATTGCTGATCCCGGGCTCCTAGGGTATATAGACCTTTATGTATTGTGAAAATGTCACAGGAAGGTGGGGCAGCCTCCATCTCATGGGACCCTTGGAAACAACTGTTAGGATAAAGTGGTTGCCAAGGCAGTGACCTCATTCACTTCCCTGAAGGAAGTGACCTCACCTCACTTCCTTGGTGATGGAACTCTCTGAACTTGGGATCCAGGAGGCGAGGCATCCAGAGGCAGTTCCACTCCCATTGGGCTCACTTGATTGTCTGTACCAAGGCCAGAGTCATTCTTTGTTGGTACCTAGTGATGTGTAGATAGCCAATGCCTTGAATGGTCTCAACAGGGGCCTTTCCTGAGAAAGAAGTGTTGGCTCATTGCTGGCTCCTGACAACTACACAGAGATGGCCAAGGAGACCAGAGCTGAGAGAGGACAGGCCACTGCTGATAAAAAATGGGACAATGGAATCACCCTTTTGCCTATATCCTGGAACTTCAATCAAAACCAGTGAGAAATTTGAGCAAAATTCTTTGAACTTTATAGGCAATATGTGATACAGAAATGTGATATATTATCATAAAAAACAAATTAATGACCCCAAATTAAATTATCCAGAAAAAATATTGAAAGGGCATTAATTAAAAACATTGTGTAAATAGGGGAAAAAAAGCCCAATCTAACAGAGCTTCCTAAAATTCAAGTACATAACAGCACTTGAGATACTTTCATTTATCTTTTTTATAGTTTCTTGTATATTGTTCAAGTGTATTTTCCTCCTCATTTGATGAAAACTTCTTGAGACTCAAAGGACTATTATGTATTTTGTGGTTTTTTTTTCATTATGCCTGCTGGGATATTTACTAGAATAAAAGTTAAACCAGAATTTGACAGTTGAATTGCTGGAAAATAGGTCAGGATGTGTTGTAGTCAAATTTTATATACTTCTATTCAATTAATAGTTATGTTTTAAAACTAAATTTATAATCATTTCAATCTCTAACCTAAAAAACAGTATGTGTGTCTTAGTATAGACACTATAATATGCTTCAAGTACACAAGTAGAATGTTCAAACAGTCTTGAAATTTTAAAAATAAAAGAGAAAAAAAAGAACATCCAAGACAGTAAAATATAGCAAAATAATGAAATAATATGTGGGCAATTTCCCTATTCCTCAACAAAAAGGAAATCCATTTTTAAAATGACAAGTTTTTTTTTAGTTCCTAAAGGATTACTTTTTGATTTTAAAATAATACACTTTTATTTAATTGTTAAAACATTATGAATGCCCACACAGAAATGCCTACTTGGTAATGCTGATATTTTAATCCAAGTATGGTGGCATACACCCATATTCTCAGCCAATCTGGACTCTGAGGCATGAGTACTGTAAGTTCCAGTCCAGATTGGGAAATTTAGTGAAACCCTATCTCAATTTTTTTAATTGATTTTATTTTTTTTAAATACAATACAGCAGAATGCATTACAATTCTTATTTCACATAGAGAGCACAATTTTTCATAGCTTTTTATATAAAGTATGTTTACGCAATTCATGCCTTTTACATGTACTTTGTCAGTTTTTTTGCATTATTTCAATTCTTATTACACATTTATACCACAATTTTTCATATCTCTGTTTCTATATAAAGTATGTTGACACCCAATTCGAGTCTTTATACATGTACTTTGGATAATGATGTCAATCACATTCCTCCATCCTTGCTAATCCCCTGCCCCCTCCTTTTCCCTCCCATCCCTCTTCCCTATCTAGAATTCTTCTAATCCTCCCATGCTCCCCATCCCTACTCCACTATGAGTCAATTTTTTTTAAAGAGAGAGAGAGAGAGAGAGAGAGAGAGAGAGAGAGAGATAATTTTTTAATATTTATTTTTTAGTTTTTGGTGGACACAATATTTTTATTTTTTGTGTGGTGCTGAGGATTGAACCCAGTGCCCTGCGCATGCCAGGTGAGCCGCTACCACTTGGGCTACATCCCCAGACCATGAGTCAATTTTTTTTTAAGAAAAGTTTGAGGAAGTTGCTCAGTGGTAGAACACTTGGGTTAAATTAACAGTACAAAAAACCCTGATATTTTAAAAATTAGACATAAACATATTCATATGTACACATGCACACACAAAGCTAAGAAATGTTTGTCTTTTTTCAATTTTAGGGGAGCCTATGGTCATGATGTAGGAAAACACCCTTGGATTGTAGGAGATGAGAGCATTGTAGGCCTTATGAAGGACATTGTAGGTAAGTATATAATTCAAAGAATCCCCCCCACTCCAATGGTCATTAGTGTCATTTAGTTATAAATGTTAAGTTATAAAGTCAAAATATTATTGATTAATATACTGAACTTCTACCCTAAACCATAGCAAAAAATGATAACTATACCTTTAGGTTAGGTTTGTTCATTCAAAGATTGATGTGATGAAAATAACCAGGTTATTTGGCACCAAAACGAAATGCACCTATTATATTTTCTTGGATATCTTTAAACGAATATACACCCACTTAAAACTTGTTCATTTTATTAACTTACAGTTGAACACATTTAGGGCTGGGGATGTATATAGCTAAATGCCTGAGGCCCTGGGTTTCAATCCTAGTACAATAATAAAAATAAACTTCACTAAATTGTATATAATATCACTACATAATAAAATAAACACTAAGTTACACATGTTACAACTATAAACTAGAATTCATATTTTGGCTCATTTCAACTTAATTCCTGAGGATCTATTTAAATTTAAGCCAAGTGTACTTGAAAATAATACAGCTAATCTGTTTTGATGTTCACATGAATTTAAGTGAATTACATATACTATTGATGGTATGAATCATAGTTTTAGATGGCAAATTGTTAACATTTTGGAAAAAGTTACTCATTTAATTGGGTTGAATATCCAGCATTGATTGAAATCTTACTTGAAATTTAGAGTACTGATCAAAAATTAATGACATTTCAGCAACGGAATTGGTGTTATTTGTAAATATTTGAATGAATTTGAGAAACTTAAAATGCTTTGCAAAGCCTCTCTGCGTTACAAGTATAAAAATATACTTTTTGGTGTTACTCACATTGCTTCATCTGACTTGAATTCAGGCCGGTAATCAGATGATTAAACAAACATGAAGTTTGAATGGAATTAGAATGGGAAAAGTAGAGTGGGAATGTAGCCCAGTGGCAAAGCATTTGCCTTCTATGTACAAGGCCCTTGTTCATTCTAACGTGTGTGAACACACACACACACACACACACACACACACACACACACACATACAATATTGTCATAAGGAGCCAGGTTTGGTGGTATGCACCTATAAACGTACCTACTTGAGAGGCTAAGGCATGAGGATCACTTGAATCTGGGAGTGAAAGAACAGCCTGGGCAACATAACTAGACCCTACTTCAAAAACAAAGAAAAATTCGAGTGGAGGATAGGACTTATATACAGAAATAATTAGGACAAATCATTAAAATCTGTGGAATATCATTGCAATAAATATTGCACCTTTGCTATATGTCAGGACTTGTGGTAGTCCCTGAAAGGAAATGGTGAAAAGAATACTATCATTATTCTCATGAGACTCCCAGTAAAGGAAGATAGAAAGAAATGCAAAATACATACATACATAAGCAAGTAAAATACAGAGAAACAAAATGAATCATGAGAACCCATGCTACAAAAAGACATATAATTCTCCAGCTGATGGAGACAGAACATGTATTTAATTACTTTTTTTCCCCTGAAATCTTGCAAAACCCTTGAAGGAATTAGGGGTTTACTTTTTGTAAACCCCTGGGCTGGGGTTGTGGATCAGTGGCAGAGCATTTGTCTTTGATATGTGAGGCACTGAGTTTGATCCTCAGCACCACATAAAATTAAACAAATAAAATAAAGACATTCTGTCCATCTACAACTACAAAAATTTTTCTTTTTTTCTTTTTAAAGTAAACCCCTAAAGAACTAAATAGAAAGCAAAGAGGATGGTACCAGTGACATTTTATGAGTTAGCTAGCAAGAGAACAAGTTGTCCAAAAATAAATAAATAAAAAGTAAATAAAATTTGAGTCTCCAATGGTGAAAAATGGAAAGTTACAATTTTACCTTTTAGATCTGTCAAAGGCTTGGAAATTACTGAAATTAAGCACCTCTAGAAATGGAGGTGAAAACAGGATAAAAACAGATTTGTGGAAAGTCTGTCTAAAATGTAACTAGAATACAACATACCTGTTTGAGTCACCTTTTTTTGCTACTGTGACTGAAAGACCCAAACAGAATAATATTAGAGGAGGAAACGTTTATTGAGGGCTCATAGTTTCAATGTACTCAGTCCATAGACAGCCAGCTCTATTCCTTGAGCCTTAAGGTGAGGCTGAACATCATGGCAAAAGAGTGTGTGGAGGGAAGCAGCTCACATGATGATCAGTAAGCAGAAAGAGGCCTTCACTTGCCAAATACAAATATATAATCCGAATTCATGCAATCTCCTCCAGCCACATCCCACTTGCTTCAATTACCACTCAGTTAATCCCATCAGGTGATTAATTCTCTAACTGTGTTAAGGCTCTCACAACCCAATAATTCTCCTTTAAACTTTCTTTCATTGTCTCATACATGAGCTTTTAGGGGGAACCTCACATCCAAATTTTAATAATGGTATTTCATGATTCCAGGGGAATCTTCCAGACCTTTCTCCAGGAGAAGCCTGGTTAGTCTCTGAGGAAGGGAGAAAAAGCAATATTGAAAACAAATTTTAAGGTTGCCCACTGCTGAATACCAATACTTGGGATATGGGTGTTGGTAGTGAGGAATCGGGTTTCTCCAAAGTTGGCCCTGAAGAATTTAGAGGGGCTAGCTCCTCAAACCTCTGTCTGGCCAGCTTAAGGGCACAAATGACTCATGGGAAGAAAAGGAGGTCTGTATGCTTCAGGGTAGTCAGGTGTCTTATCAGGTAAGATTAGCATCTTCTCTGGAATGTGAGAATAGACCTCAGCCTCCTAGGGGTAGCTTCTGTTATTGGATTAAGACTTTCCCTTACAACCTCACAAACATTAATTACCAATGAATCGGCACTATCTCCAAGTACATGAATATTTTAGTCAGTTTTTTTTTAAGGCTGTGACTAAAGGGACCCAATCAGAATCAGAACAACTGTAGAGGAAAGTTTATTTGGGGTCTCATGGTTCCAGAGGTCTCAATCCATAGATACCAGATGCTGCAGTCTGGCTAGGCATAATTCAGGAGCCACTTGTCAAAAGAAACTAACTTTATTTTCAGAACCACACAAACCAAACAAAAGAGATCCTCAGGAAAAACCCTCAGAGCCCAACTGCCACCACCAGCTTCCCACATGCCACTCCCCCATCCCCCAGCCTCCCCACCTCCCACAATCCTCCTGCTCTTGAGGCCGATTGGTTGGGTCGTATGGGTGGAGCCAAAAAAGTCCCCCAATGAGCAGCTCCGTGGCCTGAAAGGGCAGGGAAACAGTCCAATGAGCATCACTGCAGAGGAGCC
This sequence comes from Callospermophilus lateralis, assembly GCF_048772815.1. Taxonomy (NCBI): domain Eukaryota; kingdom Metazoa; phylum Chordata; class Mammalia; order Rodentia; family Sciuridae; genus Callospermophilus; species Callospermophilus lateralis. The sequence goes on from NW_027511893.1 coordinate 303,606, forward strand.
AATCAGCTAGATGTTGCTGGGGCCGCTGTGAGCAAATCATCAGATGGCAGTCTGAAGGTTTGCTGGGGCCCCTTTGGCTGTGGCTCTCAACATCTCCCCCTATCTGTTTAAACAACAAGCATGTGGCTTAGGGACTGTGCCTGCCTTAGGTTGTCCAATAGTACATATGGTTCTTACTCGTTATCGGATGAGCTGACCTCAAGGAGTCAGCCTCCTCTCTTAGGTTGGTACCATTGCAATTGGATCCTACCCATCACTGACTACCGGTCCAGTATACAGCCACACCTGTGAACGGTCATGACAAGCAGAAGGGAGGAAGATACACCAAGCCAATTGATGGCTCTTTTTGGAAAAATTGTACCACCAATGACATCATCAGCAAAAATACCCCAACACTACCACAAGTCACTGCACAAACAGATAGTTCACAATGCATACAGGTGAGTTCACAATGCATACAAGTGATACATAGTGCAGGCAAGTTCTGCAAGCAGTTCAGTGAAGGCTATTGCAGAAACTGAAGATTGGTTTTATCTTTGTCTTCACCAGCACTGGGATGAAGATAGGAATTCTGGCAATAATGGCTAAAGAAAACATTATGTAACATTCCAGAAGGCACTAAAAGAAAACGATTTTCTTAACAATTTACATTATCTTGAAGAGAATTATTAAATATAATAAAAAGGAAAGGTGAAAGTAAACAAACAGATCTGTTAACCTCCTTTTTTGTTCACATTTTAAAACAATCCTCAACAGCTGTTTACCCAATTTAAATTAAACCATTTAAATCACGTGAAATAAAAAAATTTGGATCCATTTTTTCATGAGCGCTCATCATATATGATATATGGACATACGTACATTCAAACATATAACACAAAACACAAGTGTGCACACATAATATAATATACAACACATAACATAATAGTAAAGGCCTTATAACTTTTTACAGGTGAAATCTCCATTGCAATGTTTAAAAACTCTATAGTCAAAAAAAATAGAACTGATCACCAAAACATTAACCTAGGTCTGTATGAGCTCAAAAAACAAAATAGAACTTCATGATATGGGAAAGAGCAATAATAAAATAGATATTGAAAAAAGCATTCTGGTTCTGAAGCAGATGTAAGAATAACCAAACTGGAGTTCTGGATATTAGCTGTAATAAATTTGAGCCAAATCATCTTCTTTTTGTTCTGTAGAAATCGCTTTAGTTAATCTCTCTGGAATCCAAATCGGCTGCTGTTCTCCCTGTGGAAACACACAAACAGACCCCCGACTCCAGACAATTACTGGGTCAGGTATTCAGACCATCCAACATGTTTTTTATAGAGGGAAATCAAAAGCAGGGCAGGGCTTTGCCCACCATGGCATGGTGCTTGAATTTGCTTGACATTTCTGCAAGTTGCTCTTAAGGAACTTGGTGATTGTTCATGCAATCAATACTCAAAAAATTTGTTCATTCATTCAACACTCAAAAATTCAACCAATAAAAATATTCATTCTAATCTCTTCAGAAATTTAGATTGATTTCAGAGAGAAGATAAAAGGAACTGTTGAAAGCATCAACTGTTGTTGAAACAAGATCAATCAGTTAAAGTCTGTTGAAGAGTCTTGAAAGCCCACCACTATCTCCAAGAAGTCTTTCTTTCCTATCTTCTCTTCTTTTCCTGCTATTCTGTCCAGTTACTTAGGATGAATGCATGCTCATGGCATATATTAATTACTCTTCATTCTTAAAGTGGAAAATGATGTAATCATTAAGCTTTTTATTTCCAAAACATCTATATTACTTATGCCGAAATTTGGGGAGGGTCTCTTTGAATAGGAAAATATCTCTGCTTAGGCCAATTGATGCCTTTCACCCTTCTTCTTCTCCTTATCATCATCATCATCATCATTATCATCATTCTTTCCCTCTACTCCTCATCTCTTCTCCTTCTTCTTCTTCCCCTCCTCTTCCTCCCCTTCCCCTTCTCCTCCTCCCCCTTCTTTATCCACCTATAAAACTAGATTTTGTGTAAATTTATTGATGCATAAGTAAACATCATTTACATTGGTGTGATGATAAGAACCTTATATGAAGGGATTGCTTTTCCTATGTCCCATGACAAATTCTAGAGTTCAATTATATGACAATGAGTACATCTGAAATCAAGTAACACAAAGTTCAGCCTGAGTTAAGCATATTTTTATAGAGAGTTGAGCAAATGCATTATGTGCCTTGGCCTTAATTTATCTTGTATAATATGTTTATTCTATCTTATTGTCTTGCTTCTTGGATAGATATGTATGTAGATTACAAAATATTAAGGTCTATAGAAGAAGAATTGTATATGAGTCCACTATTTCAATTTAAACTTTATAATAATATAGTTAAAGTAAAACATAATAGGTCTTTTGAAAGAAACACCTAAAAATAAAAGATTAATACATACTATATCCTTGCATGATAGTAATAATAATACTATCATTAGTTTCATTAATTTTTGTTCCTATTGTCTTAAATTTTTGTTTATGCCAAAAGGATAAGGAGTTGTGTAAAAATACATTTTACTATCACAAAAAATACAGATTTATTGTCAGAATACCCCATTTAGTGAAAACTATTTTAAATACATCTGCCTCTTCATGGTTAAAATTACTTTGATTTTCAACATGTTTGTTTAGAAAAAAAAGCAGACCTTTGAAGAGTTATACAGCCTGTTGCACCACCTATATATATTCTCACTGGAACAACCAAGGTCTTTAATCACTTGCCTGAGTTTCAACATCTTCAATAGTTAGAGAATTTTAATGTGAACTTCATATTCTAACAAACATAAGGACAATGTTTGCCTTTTGAAAGTAAAGATAGTATCTTAAAAAATGGGTCATAACTGGTTTATATCAAAGATAAGTTAGAATCACCTAGGGGATGCTAATTCATTAATTACTTCATCATTTAGTTTTCCAATCTATGAAGTAATATATTTTGTAGTTACATAGCCTCAAGGAACAAATAGTAACTATAAAACATTTACTTATCTGTCTGTCTTCTCTTCATGTATCTTATAGGACTTTATTAAAATATCCATTATATTAAAATATTATGTGGAGCAAATTTGAAGGTTTATAGCTTGTACCTGGAATGTCATCCAGGTCTCTGTGAAAGAAAAATTGGTGCTTTCAGGACAGTAAACATGGCATAACTTTGAAGGTTAACAGCTTAAGAATAGACAACACAGCTTGCTTTTACCAATTAAAATTGTAAAAAATTAATATATGAAGTCCCAATGGGTGTTCAACACGGATAAGGACTACTGGTCTAGGCTCATGATTATGTATTCATCTCTTAGTCTAAAAAGAGCCATATGCAATCAAATAACAATACAAATAATTTAAAAGATGTTTGTGATATGTTTCTGATATGGTATATTCTTCTATTGGATGCTCTATATAGCCAGGGAAGTGCCAGCAAATAGTCAAGGATCTCAAAGTTGATTTTGCACCTGGAAAAGAAAATAGAAAAGGAGGGAGGGAACAAGACTACTGAATTTCTGGACATGACACCATTAGCCAAATTCTACCTTCATTAACTAAATGCTTAGTGGACAAAACACACTTCCCATAACGAAGAGAACTTTGCCCAGGTGGTGAGTCTTCAGTGTTTTAGGTCCATTTCTTCTGCAGGGAATGGTTTTCTAACCTGGGGGGATATGTGATGACTATGGAAGTGGACTAAATTTGGGCATCTGTAATTACATTAGCTTGCAATTAAGCAGACTTGTGGTGGGAGGATTAATGTCAGAAGATTCCCCATTTTTCAATCTTGTGTCTACATCAATAAGATTGAACTAATTGCTAATTGGCATTTAGAAAATGAACTACTCTGGTGCCCTCGAGCAGTGCTGTAATATGGCAAGGAATTAGGAATATGATATTTCTTTCTTCAATAACAGAGAGGTATTTATTCCTGGAAGTAACATAGTCTCATTAAAATATTTTAATCTAAAATATAGCAAAATATATGAACCATCAAACTAGTGTTGATAGGACCAATTCACTATTTAGGGCATACATTTATTCACAAGAGATGGATTTCCTAGAAATCATTATTTTGGACTAAATTATTAGAAACTCACATCATCCATCAAAAAATAAGACAAAGCTTCTCTCCAAATAACCCTTCTTGTCCCCATCTCCCACCCACCATTGCAACTATCTTCATGTCTTTGATTCACATTGTAATATAGTATTTTGAGTGTTTTCCCCATTGCCTTGGAATAGAATATTCTAATATATTTAGTGATTTTCAGAATTTTATGTTTCTAAAGAAATGTATAGCTTGGGAAACATATACAAATAATTTTCTTTATGTACTACTATTACTATCTAAATAAATAAATGCATATTCTCAAGAATTATTACTATAAAATTATAGTTTATAGATTTCTTTTTTTAAAAGAGAGAGAGAGAATTTTTTTAATATTCATTTTTTAGTTTTCGGCGGACATGACATCTTTGTTTGTATGTGGTGCTGAGGATCGAACCCGGGCTGCACGCATGCCAGGTGAGTGTGCTACCACTTGAGCCACATCCCCATCCCCAAGTTTATAGATTTCTTTAACAGACCTGTTTAAGTGGACATGGCTTTCCCTTTCTTTTAGAGTCATTGGAATAAAATAATGATTGTTAAAATATGGTTTCTTCAAAATGCTAAATATTTGGGGTTTAATTTCAATCATTCACAATCAGCATTATTTATATAGAGCAGTATTTTCTAAAATGTGGCTCAAGATTTCCATGATGGTCTATGGAAAAGTTATCTGTGTTCAAAACTCTTTGAGAAAATTTACGTGTACTATTATCCATGTGGAGGCACACAATACACACCAAACCAAAGGTCATAAGGAGTTCTAAGTAAAATATTTCTTGGTTTAATCTGTATTTGAAAGATTTATATAATTATTGAAACCCCTCTCTCTTGAGGTTACACGCTGCAGAACTGATGTTCAACCTAACTTATTTTGAAAAACATTGTTCAGGAATCGTTTGGTGTGAAAGGCAAAAGCTGACTACTTACAGAAAATTAATCTAAGTCACCTTGAAATTCCTAATTTCCACATTCTTTTGGTCTGTTAATTGAATATCTGAAATGTGTTCCTGGAAGTAACATAGCATCTCATTAAAATATTTTATTCTAAAATATAGCAAAATATATGAACCATCAAACTAGTGTTGATAGGACCAACTCACTATTTAGAGCATATATTTCTTCACAAGATACAGATTTCCTAGAAATCATTATGTTGGAAATAAATCTTTCTTAATGTGTGGGCAAATAGTCATTGAAAGTTCCATTATTATCATCAAAATCATTATTTCAAAATTTGCCTTAATAAATAATCCAAATTTTCTCATTTAGAATTTCTTATATTATTGAAATGATACAGAAGATGGAATCAGAAAAATTTTGTAAAATAAATATGTATTAAAAAAACAAAAGGATAGCTATACACACATGTATATATATATATATATATATATATACACACACACACACACATATGTGTATGTATGTATGTGTGTGTATATTTGTGTGTGTGTGTGTGTGTATATATATATATATATTTACTTAATTGAAGGCACATGAGCAAGAAATGAGTGATATTAAAGCTAAGATGAGGCTAGGCCTTCACAAGAAATTTTTTGATTTTTACTGCTTCTTTAGCAAACTAGGAAAGTACAGCAGTAGACTGATAGCTACTGGCTACAGGCAAATATCTTGTTGGTCTTCACATCGTATATTTAGACTAACTATGTGATATAAATTTGGTTTTGTATTACTAAAAATTTTCCAGCAATTTTTTCAGTATCTGAAAACTGTCATTTATTCAGTTATATAAATGCAGAGTTAGAACTACTTGAACTGGCACAAAAAAAAATCTATGGGTTTTCCACTTGAATTCCATAAATGAAAATCTTTTTCCCCCCATTCCAGGCTTCCAAATTGTGAATTGGTTGTAACTCTGTGTCATCATTCCCATATCTTAGTTTATTGGTTGGGAAACTAAAAAACTATAATATGACTGATAATCTGTTCTAGAATAAACTAAACCTAACATGAGGTTATATATGTTATTTATTTCTTTAGAATGTCAGTAGTTGTTTTTTTCAGTGTGAACATGTCAATTACCAAATTATCATTGAGGCCTTGTACCTCCATGTAGTATTGAATGAAGCAAGTGTTTGAGGCTCTAAAATGATGCTCCCCATGGCACAATTTCATCTGCTCAGGTATTATTTTTTTCTTACAACAATAACCTTTCATTTGCATGGACCTCAGTGAAAGAGAAATGGCCCTGTGAGCTCCTTCCTGATGAATGAATTCTGAACAAGAATGACAATTATCCCACATTTATAGAATAGAATGAGAAATTCATATCATTTCCAAGTGTCTTCACACTTTCATAGAAAATTGGTGAGCTCTGAGGTTCAGTATGCAAGGCAGTCTTGAAACTGCAGCTCCTCCCTCCCAGGAACTGCATTTTTCTCTCAGTCTGAGTGAACATTTAGAAATCTGTGACACAATGCACAATGATAGTGGCCACATGTGTGCAAACAAGTGTCTCATTGAAAGCAAGGAAGCACATTGTTTTATAGGTTCCTTAGAACCTTAAAACTATGGCTGCCTCCGTGCATACTCATGCACACAGTGGTATTTCAGTACTGCTGGCATATCTAGCAAACAAAATATGGTTCAAATGGCTTAACAATCCTAGAAACGGAAGGCTCCAGTTTAATGAGGTCTCCTCTGCTTGAAATTAAAGTGGAAGAGTTTTACAGAGAACAGTATTCAATAACAACATATTAAATGATAAACACAGATTGCTTAAAATCAGATGGGCCATATTAAGAAAAGCATTTTAGCTCATCATGATATGTAGCACCTTATTTAAATTAGGAGGTGTTAATTCATAGCTTGAATAATATATTAATATAATATGTAAAGTGAATGGCATTGTTAATCACAGTCGCGCCTGGAACAACTTTGCTTCTGTGCACTGAATGTTAATTTTGCAAAACATTAATTTCAAAGATTTTGCAGCAGTGCTTTTGTAATTAAATATTAATGTCACATGTTATTGCAGTAGCATGTTTATGAAAGCCGGCAACACTTCAAGTCAACTCATTTGTTTTTATATTTATTCTTGTACATCTGCAATCCCTTCCATTTCACAATTTCAAAGTGAAGGCCATTTTGAATAGTCAATATGTGAACATTTTTTCATTGTAAGCATTTTTTAACATCCAACAGGGTAAATATTTAATGTTGTGTTTTTAGTTGGTATAATTTTTCAGAAAATTGGCTATAACTTTTAACAACTCAAAGGTACCTAAACAGTCTCAGTTTTGGCTTAAGTGATCTGAAAATAAAGTAGCAATAAATGTGATGAAGCTGTGTAAAAATATTTAAGAATTAGAGGTGTTATGTGAAAGTTTGAAATTAGAATTACAATTCTATGCACAAGATATCTTAGCACTTACTTATTTTAATATTTTTTTTTATTATGGCGCTGTATTATCTCAAGAAATTTAAAAGATGGAATTGACTTTTGGTTAACTTTTTCTAAGTTCCATAACTAGACAAAGAATAGAAAAATTTAACCTGTTACTTATTACATGATTTGAAATTACACATTTATTTTAAAATATAATTGCCATCTTACTCCAAGTTTATACTCTTTTTATTTCACTATATTTGGTTAGACCAAATCACTACAGCTGGTGATTTTGTACAGATGCACCCTGTTTATTAATTACTTTTAGCTTAAAAATTAAGTCATTTCCATTTGTGAACCTAGATAACAAGAAATGCAATTCTAGACATTATAGTTCAAAAATATTATTTTATGCACCTAGCAAAGTTGTCTTCTACAATGAAATCCCTTTTTAAAAATTACATTTTTTAAAAAAATATTATGGAATAAATTATCCATATTACCAAAAAAATCTAGGAAAAATCAAGATATATTATGTTTGTTTATGGGCACATTTAACAGTTAAAAATTCTGTCTGCACCTGATGTTGCATGTTAACAGCTAATGCCATTTGACAGTGATGAAATTAAAGGATGAAGAAGAGATACAAACTACATTTTACAAGCATGATGGGTCTCTAACAATATCATTTAAAAATTATTTGTCACTATTTAAAATGAACCTTTACCCTTTAAACTATGCCATTGCGCTCATTTGTCCTGTCACCACTGACAGGCTATATGACTCACACACAAAAATGGTCATTAGGTACTGCATCTTCATCTTATTTAAAAAAAAATAGAGAAAGAAGGAAAGAAAGCATTTTGATGCTTCTAAAAGCCTGTAATTATTTTCATCTGAAGAGATAGTGTTGCTCAGAAGGTAATTTAATAACCTTTGCATGTACCTGGGGAATGCCTCTCCAGGGAACCAAGGTGCCGACATGCCATTCAGTCGTCAAAACATGACCTTTAATGGTTGCTTGGAGAGAAGTTAGCGTGGAATGTTGTACACAGTGCAATGCTAATTCTGCTTTCTGATATATGCAAAATTTAGTTCTTGAGCAATGATCTTTGTAATATGAGATAATATAGGTACTGCTCCAGGAAACAAAAGAAATTGCAATGTGAAAGTCTCCCCCCCACCACCACCACACATAATCTTTTATACTTCAGTTTGAAGTAGCTAACAACTTGCACAATCTGTATAAAAAATAGTGCAAAATACTCCAGAAGTCTTTGCTTCCTTTCCTCCTTTGAGTTGGTTGATGAATTCTATTTTATATACTATGGAAATGTAAAACAGGATTAAAGGGATTTCTTTGATAAGTTTATTTTTTCAAATAAGACTTGGCCCCAACTCTGTGAACAAGAAAAAGCAATGCTTACCTTTCATATACCCTCTCTGTTTTATAACACAATGTATGTGGCTAGTTGAAATTACTAATGCAGTTACTGAATTAGTTTTTTAAAATCTTTCATGGATTTTCAATGTGAAAATATGGCATTTTGAATACTCGCATAGACAAAAAAGAGGCACAGGCTGTTTCCTGTAACAACCAGGTTCAGAAACTCCTTATTTTGGTAGTCTGATACTAGATCCCACCTTAGTTAGAAATGCTAGGATTTCAACTCCTACCACTGACATGCCATCTGTCAATTTATTAGCACGCTGGTGCAGTAAGCCACTGAACAGGCTATATCAATTCGTTTAGTTTTTTTCTTTAAAATCTCTTTAATCCTCAGCTCTGCTCTCTCAACCCGTCAGCATTAAAGATTTATGTGGCACTTTTTTTCATTGCCACACCTGAATATGGATTAATAAATTGGCTGTAAATAATTCATATCTGGGAATAAGTTTCCATTACTGACCAATGTTGTAATTTAATACACTGTATTATGGGTTATACAATTTTAGATTGTTTTCTGTGTGCATTCTGCAGTCAGGCAGACAACAGTTTAAGTAAAAATAGTGAGGTGTTTGTTCAGCTTATTTTCACATTCACTCTGTGTGCTCAAATCAGCAACAGGGCTAAAGGAAGCAGAAACCTACTTTCAACTGCATGTTTTTCTGCTATTTATGGAAATCCTTTTTTTTGAAGCACTTGACCTAAAACAAAGTATGAAAATATGTAATAGCATATTATTGATAAATTTGAAGAAGAAATAAAATGTGTTAATGTCGGTGACTCAAAATCTTGGTTCTTGAGAATCAAAGTATAATCTTGATTCTTGAACCCAAAGGTTAACTTTCCTGTTCAATGCTTGATTATTCTATGCATAAAATGCCAATAATAAAATCATAATTTATTTGACAGTTAGGTTTGAACGAGGCTACTGGGTCAAATACGCAAAAGCTATTTTTAAAGCATAGGCAAGTGTTTACTCTTAAAAGAGCTTTAAACAATTTAAGATTAAGTTGGGTATAGTAAAAATTAATAATAGATTAATACATAAAAATCTATGAAGACACATAAGATAATGATTTAAAAAGGAATAATTTAAAGAGATGAATTAAAATGTCGAATCAGAAAAGAAGGCCAGCATAAACTAGGAAAAAACATGCTGTGAATAAAGTCTGTTAGATCTTGAAATAGGAGAACTGCTAAATAATGCATAGTTTTATTTTTCTATCATTTGCATAAACCTTAAGAGAGTATTTATTTGTGTAAAACTTGATGTATCAAGTAAGGAGAATGAAAAAAATGGCATTCATTTTGTTTTCATTTTGATATTTAGGAAAAATACTCTGTTACATATGGACTACTTAGACCTAACCATCTGACTGAATGTGCTGTGCGCCTTGAGCCAGGTTGGAAAGGGCTGGCTGAAGAGCAATGCCCTGGTCTTGCTGCAGGCAATGCAGGTTGGCCCATGCTCTGCTGGGAAGCAGATGGTGAGGCAATGCTTGTAGTCACACTTACCTACCTTGCTAAATCTATAATCCCTCACTGGACACGGAGCCAAGGCAGGCTTTGGAGGCAGAAAGGAGGTTACAATCTGGGCTTGGGTAGTGACTGCCAGAACTGAGAAAACAGCTCAGAAATTTCAAATGCTTAACAAATTATCTGTCTTGTCCCTAAGCCAGTGCAGCATTTTTAAAAGTAATTAAGACATGATTGAAAAATGTGTATGCCATCTAAATACAAAAATCTTCAAAAATCACCAAAACCAATAGTTAAAAGCCACATTTAATGTGACATTATGCAAAAATACATTTAAAATGAACTGTATTTTTGTGATTGAAAGGAAATACATTGAGTAAAAAATAAAAAAGAGGAAGCATTTATTTTGAAGAAAAAAAGCATTTTATTTTCTTTATAAATCTGGACCTTATAGAAGGAAAACATTCCATACATGCCTATAAATATGAAATATTTTCCTTCTATAAGAAAATACATAGCTATGCAACATGATATCGATACTAACGTAGACTTCTCTATGAGTTATCTTTTAAAAAAATTAAATGATTAGTTAATTTTCATATATATAATGCTTATGTATGTATATGTATGTTTTTACATGTGTGAATGGGGTTCATCATCAACACAGACATTATAAATCAGAAATACAAAATAAAAATATTGAGTGGGTAGCCAAATTCTAATCATTTGTAATAAAAGAGATAGTAAGTGCCATCTGTTTAATGTAAAAAAAATGATAAAATGCATACATATCTCGTAAACTAAAACCATGGAGTGTTCATATAAAACAAAATATGCATAAAATGTCAACATATTCCATTAGGACTGGATTGACTTAAATTCTATACAATAATATATAAGAAAAAGCTAACTCTTCTAATTACAAGTTGTGCATAACAGTGGCTTATTTTAAATAGGTTTTAGTCTATCTAGTGGGTATTAGAAAAATCCCTTGGTTTTTTTCCTCTGTATTTTCAATCATTCCTCATTCTCTTGGACATCATCCTTACTAAACATTCTTAGATATCCTAGCAGTAAAATTCATTGATGAGCATATATTTTGTAGTTTTCATCAGTCCACTGCAACGTCTATATTTTGATCCCTTGACAAAGGGCTACTGGTACTCTCTGTGTATTTGTGAATAATTTGAGCTTACCATTCAGGGACCATCATCAGATCCTTTTCTCACTCTCTTTTTATTCCCTTTTTCCATTGCTTCTCTTTATAAAGTACTTACTTCGTCTTTACTTAAACTTGGAACATTCTTTTAATTTCTTCTCTCTGTGAACCTCCTTCAGAATTCATTTCTTGCTAGTACCTACATCACTCAGTATGTCCTTTCCTGATAATACTGTTTTCTTCAGAAACTCATATGAAGAAATAAGAATGTAGAAGCTTTATTATCTGCCCCATCTTGTAATTCAAGAATGTGCCTTGATAGGAGACATGTGTAGGTCAGTATTTATAAAAGGACATATGAGAGCAAAAATAATTATTATAATACATTTTGGAAATATTAAGTGTAGTTTTTTCACACAATAATGTGCTTGATATTTGTAATGATTATCTTATCATTGCTGCATCAGAAAAAATAAACTCTAAATATAATAATATTTACAAGGTTTTTTTAATTATCAGTAGGAAACTTTACTATAAAAAGTCATCAAAAGATTTAAAGTAGTTTCACTTCATCCCTTTACCAAAAATGATGTACCTTATGATATTTGCACCTATTTAATTTTTGTTTTGATTGATGGATACTTTCATGGACTTTTAAACAAGTCGAGTTAATGTAATTAAAGGTTGATTTAATGTTAATATTCTGTTCTTGGATGAGAACACAAAGGAAGTAAACTTTAAAGGTTATTTTTAACAATCCAAATTTCCTATAAAATCATATTTATGTTAATATCAAAGATTGAGCTAGGACATTATGAGCGTCAACAATTTAAAACCAAAAATGAGCAAAAGATATAAAATATTTTACTAAGAGATAAAAACAATATAAATTTGTCTTTAGTATAATACATAGCCCCTTCATTTCAGATGTGTGATGGGGGGAAAGGTACTGGGGATTGAGCCCAAGGATGCTGTACCACTGAGCTATATTCCCAACCCCTTTTATATTTTTATTTTGAGTCAGGGTCTCTTTAAGTTACCTAGGCTGTCCATGAACTTTCTAGCCTCCTGCCTCAACTTCCTGAGTGCTGGGATTACATGTGTGTACCACTATGCTAGGCTCAATTTAATATTTTTAAGTAAGGACATTGGTCTTGAAAACCAGGGTTTGCATTCCAACTCTGCCACTGTAAAAATATAAAAAGCATTTACATCTTTGGGCCTCAGTTTCCTATCTATATAATTACAGCATTTGTCTAATGATTTCTAGTATTTTGATCCTCTACAAAATAGTCTGTGGCTATATGAAGTTGAAAAGACAAACTACAGAGATAAATAAGTAATTAAGTACCAATAATTAGCACTATACAGGTGATGTCTCTAGGCAACACATGATTATGATTAATTACCAAATAAGTAGTTCAAGCAATATTGAAGCCAGTTAACTAAATGATCATTTATATGGTACTTAGTGTTTTGTATTTTAAATTTCTCATTGCATAATTTTTGATACATAATTTGGAACACATTTTCTACAACTGAATAGGAAATTAATAATGGAAAATGTTTCAAATATAGTTCTCCAGGCAAAATTTTGTAATATCCCCATGTATTAGAACATTTCCACAAGAAATGCCATTGCTGTATAAGTTCCTCATTCTGGGTGAATCCAAGGTCCCAGAATTACAGCAAAAATAGCTTTATCCATGGACACGAGGGAACAAATGAGTAGCCGAAGTGAGCTAACACAAGCAAAAAAATGTGTACTGAAGAATGAATTAGAAATCCAATTTATCAAAATTCTTGGAGGTGGCTTCTGGTCTCAAGTGAATCTTCAGTACTTTGATGTGCAACCTATTAAGCATTAGAGTGGCATATGCCAATTATTGTGTAGTATATAAAGCCTCCAAATAATTATTATCCTAACCATCAACATATCACAAACATTATTAATTAAGAGAGACCTCTGATTTCCTTAAAAGAAAATGGCACTCTTATGGAAAATGACCTATTATAGAATTGGAAATGACTATGTTGTCAGAAGTTGCAACTCTTGGATGAAGCATAAAGCAGAGATCTTGATGTTAATGGTCATGGAAGATTCCGTGTTGCCATCTGTCGGGAATTATTTACCAGTTTTTGCTGACCAAATTCCAAATTAAGAAGCCCCATTTACTGGCTCAAATTTATCCTCAATCTTAATTATAAATAGTGTCTGTCTTTGGTATTTTAGAACTATTTTAAGATATATAGACTCTGAAGGACTTAAGTAGAATTTTTTTAAGCACCTTATTTTCTTTAGGTACTCATCATTGCCTGATTGAATTTCTCCACAGGTTTCTAAAGAATATTTATATCAACCCTCTTGGCCCACTCCTAGCCACCCTCCTGGGGTCAGCTGTCAAGGAGATTTTTCTAATTTTACAAATTTTGTTCCTCATTGTTTGCTTTTATAATTTCTCTATAACCCTCCATAGCCTTGAGAAATCATTGTGATCATTTTAAAGCTCCCTGTGAACTTGTCTCTGCTCATCTCTAGTCTTTACTCTGATGCCCAGCCTAAGTTCTATCTATCCTAGCAGCATACCTGCACATTACTGAACTTTGAGGTTTCTTTCTTTGTGGCTTTTTCACAAACTACTATGTTTGCCTGCAATGCTCTTCTACCTAGCTACACTTCCTAATTATTTCCCCTTCAAACTCTTTCTTACCTTGCCTTTAGGTAATATATCCCCTAAAAGCCATTCCTAATCACTCCCCTCAGTCCCCAAGTCCTGGTGGACATGTTCTTCTTATATGCTTTTGTAATCCTTTGAGCTATCATAATTATACTTCAGAATTAAACAGTTTCCTTACCTCTCATGCAGGAATATGAATGCTCAGTTCATGGGCAAAGTTGCATTCCCCTTTTCTACTTCTAAGTTCTAGGCTTATGTGTGACAAAGCACATTTTTTTCAAGTTGACCACTTCCTACCTGATTTCTTTGGTACCATGATCTTAGGGATGTTCCCTTTATCTCTTTGAGCTTTCTGCCTCGTCCTTTCCACTTCGGATTTGTCAATTTCCCAGGGGTCAATCATCAACCCTATCATTTTCTTAATATCTTCAATAACCTAGATGATTCTATTCAAGAATATGTCTTCAAACTATCCAGGTATTATCTACATTTTAATCTTCAGGACTGTATATCCAACTGTCTCTTCAATGTCTGTATTTGAATATTTAATACTCATGTTAAACTAATGAGATCACACAAGAATACCTGTTTTTCTCCCCACTGAAAATCGGTTTCTCACTTCTTATTTCCCATGATAATTAACAAATTTCCTCAGCCACTTGGTTGTTCAAAGTACACTCTAGGATTTATTCTTCACTCTATCTAAATCTAACCTGAGCTAAACAAACACTAGGACTTCTCAGCCTTATCTCAAAGCATCCAGAATGCATCTACTCTGTTGATATCCATTAAGCCATCTTGGTCCCAGTAACCATTTGGGATTATCTTCTTCGTTATCATATTTCTGTTCTAGCCCTCCTATCAGACATCCTGCAATAGCAGTCATGACAATCTTTGAAATGGTAAAATGAACCCAAACCATTTACCTGTTCAAATCCATACATTAATTTTCATGCTATTGACAATAAAATTGTAATACCTAATCCTGGTTTATCAATCCCTTCTAAACATTCTAGCCCCATTCCATCCTTGTACCCCTGTTTTTACTTTGCTCCGGTTTCACTGTTCTTTCATTTTTTTTTTAACATGTTAACTCAGTTTTGTTCTATGGATCAACTATTTGTTCTGGTGACTCAGCTATTTCCTCTGAGTCTAGAAAGTTTTTATTTCTGATCTTTATACAGTTTTCTTCTTTCTCTCATTTAAATTTTACGTACATACCAAGACTTTCTTAACTGACATTTCAAAAAGTAGACAATTTCTATCACAGCAATTTGTATAACACCTATTATGATCACATATTTCTGTTAATAATCAGTATCATTTAATTTTATTTCCCTGAATAATGCCTACTATTTTAATATTCTGCATAATACCTATATCATTTTCATATATTTCTGTTTATTAATCAACATTTTTTATTTATCTTCTTCAAACCTGTAAAAATGCTAACTTCATAACACCATGGGCCTTGCCTGTCTTATCCATTGCAGTATTTCCAGCACCTAGAACTGGGTCCCAATCAGTATAAACTCAATAAATACTTGCCAAATAAGTGAATTTTATTGAATGGAACAAGGAATCCACTTTGAATGAGTGAAATTTAGAACATCATAATTTAGAGAGTTTTCACTAATATGTGTAGAGTGAAAAAGTTACCATGAGTTTTGCCTCAATCTTTGGGTTGCTTGCTGGGATCAATGACAAACATGTTGCTAGACACCATGCTAGACACTCATTGCTAGAATAGAGAGGACTTCACAAACTATTGGTTGTTTTCTTCTTAAGAAGTGCTAGTGAAACTTCTCTTCCAACTATTTCTTGCTGGAGAAGGAAGCCAAAAAAGTGTAAGTCAAAGAGAAAACCATAGCAAAAATAGTAGTACATTCAACTGTCCATTATATAAACTAATCGACTTCTGAATAATATTTTTTTTTGGCAAAGGCCTACCTTAATGCTATTTTATTATAGAAAATTATTTTTCCTTTTCCTTGGAATTTTATTTGAACATTATTTTGTCGTCCCTTAGACATGGTTTAAGGTTCATTTTATGGGAGGAGGGAAGGCTCCATTTATTTAATCCAAGAAATACTTATTAAACATTCTCTAGGAAGCTTATACTCTAACAAAAGGTACAAAACATGAGCACAATATTTGTAATATGTGCCATAAAAGTCATATGTAAAAATATTGTAAGTATCAGACAAATGAAATTATATACCAACTAAGGCTCAGTAGAGTTCATGTATTATAATATCCAGAAAGCTTGGCTACAAATTATGCCCAGCATTTTACCATGTGTATAAACTGGAGGCCAGAGAGTGTAAAGAAAAGAAGGACAATTTTGAGCAAAATATGAACAACAATTATCATGGGCCCATGTACTACTGTAAATAACTAGTTTCATTCTAATAAGACTGGAAGCAAGAATGAAATAGGTATCTCTTGGCCTTTTATCACATGATATTATATACCAGAGAAAGAAGATATGTTCTAAAGATCTCAGTAGAATAAAAGATAATAGGAAACCCAACTTTTGTTAAAACCCTGTCTCTATCACTTACATTTTGTCTTATCTTATGCCTAATTCTTCCCTTTTTATCTTTGGCTTCTCTTTATACCAGTCTAATAGGTAAAGTAAATAAGATGCCAATCTAAGTATCTGCTAGAAAAAAATGAGTGCTCAACAAATGCTGTGAAAAACCACACCCAAATATTTGGCCCAAGATTTTATTGGTTTAGTTCTTGGAGAAATCTGACACTAAGCCTTTTAGATTAAAATCTATAACTTCCTGGTGCACCTTTTGTTGCTACCTTTCTGGTTGACAGTTTCTGCATGAAAAATGCAGATTCCTCTGTTTGAATATTGCCACAATTTTGAGCACACTGTACATTTTAAGACCTCAGGGATGCAGCACCAACATTCCCATTCATCTTGATCTCTGGGTCTTGTCTTTTATGTACACACCAAATTACTAGCAAGAAATTGATAGACACACTAGGAGTATAGCTAAGTTGTAGAGTGTTTCTCTAGCATGCACAAGGTCCTGGTTTTAATCCCTAACAGTGCATACAAAGAAAAAAATCAAAAAATGCAACATTGATAAAAAGAGTGGTTTATAAACATAAAATTCCTGCAATCTTGCCTCCTCATGCAGTATCCTCATGCAGTACTTTATGCACCTTGGGCATTAAAAAAATAAACTTGTATTAGTCAGCTTTTCATTATAGTAATGAAATACCAGAGGCTACTTAAAAAGAAAAGAGGTTTATTTAACTCAAAGTTTGGTGAGGGTCCACAAACATGGAACTTTGCTGGCCTAAAGACTTCTTGACTATCTGCCTCTGAAATTAGTCCACTAGAAATATACCTTTGTGTTTTAGCTTCCTTTGTAGTGAAATCATGAAAGCTTGGTCTGAGTCTATGGGAACAAAAGGACATGGGTTCATATTTTTCAATAGGAACAGGAGGCAGCAGAGCTGAATCCTCTCTTTGCAGGTAACTGTGGCCATTGGGGTATGAATCTCTCCCTGGGTGGATTGTGAAGCCTTTGGCTCACCACCCAGTTTTAATGGCATTTCTTACAGCTTCCCTGGAAAATTGGTGTTTGTTTTTGAAAGACAAAAAGGTCAACCAGGACACAGTGCTGGAGGGAGATCTGCCACGTGGGGTGAGTCAGGGTCTGAAGGCAAAAACACAAACTGGGCTGCTACCCCATATATCTTTCCCACTTGAGCATAGCAACTTTTTCTGAGCATGGCACCAAAACCTCTCACCACAACAACATGCCTTTATGTTTTTGGGTCTCCTGGCTGCATCTTGTTAGTCACATGTCGTTTGGAAGCCAATGAAAGAACCACAGGGGCCCAACACAGATATTGGATCACACATCTGCACTCCATTGCTCCAGGCCCAGTTCCCTGCTGGATCCTACTCACTGGAATCTCTGTTGTTCACAGAGATGGTCATGAATTCCACTCAGTCAAAAATGGCACTCGCTGGTTCAGTCATGATGAGCAACAGGAGATGTAAAGGTTCTCCAGGGATTTCTGGTCATGGGATTCTCAAAAACTTCATGGTATTGGCCTAGCCATATTTCAAGAATGAAGAAGTGGACACTGTGGGTTTTGATTCATTCAGGAGCCATTAAGTGTTGAGGAATCTCCTTTCAGTACAAGCTCTGGAGATTGCATGCAGGCAAGGTTCCCAAGGAGTGGCAAAAGATCACGGGAATCCAGGCACATTGGGGTCTAAAATATGAGGTTACTGTGAGTTTTGGCTCTCAACTATAGCTTAAAAGGCTTGCACAGCAAAATCATGTGAAATCCTGGCTGAGATTCCCAGTGCTGTGGAGAAAGCCACCCTCGGCCTAGATGTCAGTTTACAAAGGCTCCTCTAATGCCTGGCCTTCTAAAATCCCAACACAATTCATGGCAATAGTTCTCTGCGATCAGTTCCAGAACTCAGTCTCTAATGGCATCACACCAGAGTTCAAGCTGAGGTGGACCGAATCATTTTTTCCAACCACCACACAAAAGACCACTATTCTAACAAAAACACCCCCACATGGCCCTCATTTTCTTCCATACAGACACTCATCATAACATTCTGGCTGGGGGGTTCTATAGGGTGAGAAGTCTTAGATGGTGTGCAAAGTAAGCTCTTATGCCCATCATATGCCAAATGTCATGGTGGCCTGGACACCCTTCCTGAGAAACAGGATAGATAAAATGGGCCTGTAGTTAATACTGCTCTGCTTCTCAAATTAGAGGCGTCCTGCCTGCCAGGGGTAGATTATTTATGTGTACTGGACTCATGAAAAAACCCAAACACCTGTGTGCTAGTTACTGGAGGGCTTGCAACAAATCATTTGACCCAGAGGATCCCTGTTCTGACTTCATAGGGGTCAGGAGCCTGCCCAGAGGAAGGCCAGAGACTTCATGCAATACTACACTTCTTTTTCATCCTTTTAGATTGGGAGGGACACATGGAATTTTTCTTGAGTTTCCTGGGGTGCTGAGAATGTAATTCACAGCCACACACAGGGCCAAGAGTCTGATTCAGACACAGCTTTTACAAAGCACTTTACTTCAAAGGCACAGATTAGGCCTCTTCATTTCCATTTGAAACTTTTTTCTTGAGGAGTCCCAAAGGAGTGCCCTAAGGCAAACACCTCCCTGACATCAGGGGAACAGAACAATAGGGAAGAAAGGAAGCCTGGAGATAAACATTTCTTTAATTGAACTCTGTGGATCTGACAGCTTCTAGTCATGCAACTTGGGTTACTATCTATCCAAGCAGGGATTCTCCAGAGAGATCCTTATCAGTCATGCTAATTTTTGAGTTTTCTGAGATGCTTGCCATGCCCTTCAGCAATCCAGTCCATGGCCATGTCACAGAGCTTGAATATGGTACACATCTTGAACACAAAACCACAAACCCCTTCAGAGAGTGGCCACAATTCAGGAAGAATACAGAAACTTAGGATCTTGGTAGGTGTTGCCCATCTGCAAGGCAAGCAGCAGTCCATTCATAAATTGGCCATGAGGAGTCCTGCAAAGATTTCCACTAGACAGGACACATTCACGGCTGCATTCTTCTCTCTACTCTCTTTAAGCACAAACCCAGAGCGATCCACTGACATAAAAAGGCTCACTAGTTAACAGTCCATTTCAAACCAACAACAACAACAGCAACAAAAACTATTTTCCTTCATGTTCTCAGAACATGAGACAAAACGACAAATTGAAACACACACCCACTGAGACACAAAAACCACCCCTGTATTTGGTCTGCATCTATCCACTCTGTCCGCTGACTGGTGGCTGTAAATATGTTAGTGAGAAGTGGCCTGTCGTGTCTCAGCTCTGGTCTCCTTGACCATCTCTGTGTAGTTGTCAGGAGCCAGCCATGAGTCAACACTTCTTTCTCAGGAAAGGCCCCTGTTGAGACCATTCAAGGCATTTGGCTATCCACACATCACTAGGTACCAACAAAGAATAACTCTGGCCTTGGTACAGACAATCAAGTGAGCCCACTGGGAGTGGAACTGCCTCTGGATGCCTCGCCTCCTGGATCCCAAGTTCAGAGAGCTCCATCACCAAGGAAGTCAGGTGAGGTCACTTCCTTCAGGGAAGTGAATGAGGTCACTGCCTTGGCAACCACTTTGTCCTAACAGTTGTTTCCAAGGGTCCCATGAGATGGAGGCTGCCCCACCTTCCTGTGACATTTTCACAAGACATAGAGGTCTATATACCCTAGGAGCCCAGGATCAGCAATCCACACAGACCTGATTGTGTCCATCGTCCATGCATTGAGAAGAGAGAGGCTGATTCAGCCTCATCCCTTCATCCTAACTGAGTTCTTGGCCATAGAAGATGACTTTAGACCTCACAGGTCCTACCTAGCTGCCTACATTTGCTCCAGGAATCATTTCTGCATCTATCTTTGAGCTTCTCAGCAGCTGTAGGATTTCCTACATACCTGAATGGCAAGATCAACTCAGAACCTCTGTTAAGTGAAAATAGATTGAAGGAACAGAGTATGGTTAAGGGTCATATCATGTTCGATTTGGGTTAGGAGTCATTCTGCTGGATGAATACGGGTATTGGGCAACTGGGATATTTATACGACTATATGGTGAAATGTAATTATGAAAATAGAAAACTAGGTAAGATCTGAAGCACACAAGTTTGCTGTCCCTTGATTTGGATACATATTTTTGAATTATGTTCTGCAGAGATGAATCCTCTAAATCCATAGACAATGGCCTAAGATCTTATACCTGGGATTATTGAATGTAAAAGAGAACTTGCAGTGAAATAGAGAGAGTAGGCAGGATTCCATTGTAGGGTAAGGAAGAAGAGTGAGTTTAGGATTTGGACCAAAGGCCCTTTTTGCAATCCAATGAATTTCTATTAAAGTGTAAATGGGAATGTCAGCACACATGAAGAGTCAGTCACAACAAGGCACTTGGGGAAATAGATATCAATAAGGATGTTAGGAGATCAGGCAAAGTACAAAATGAGTAATGAGATCATGGATAATTTCAACAGGGGGTTATTGAACACAATATCCTTAAAGAAACAAGTGTATACTCACCATAGGATTGAAATTTGAAAACAATAGGCAATACATACGTAGATGATTTTAGAAATCCATGCTCTCTTTAAAATAAGGCTTTGGGAGAAGAATAAGATAAGTGTGAGTTTTGCATTTTGTGTCCAGATCATGATGTGATGAAAGGAATACATGGAGCAGGTCACATGTGTATTTCTTCCACCATTTCGGGGAGCAGGTTTTGAAACCCTATCATTTAGAGTTTGGGGATAAAAATAGGTGTACCCTGGGTTTATGTATATAGAGATGATGCATGAATAGATCATATGGTGAATAAAAAATATAACAGGTTACTATTTTAAATAATGTATTGAATTGATATTTTAAAAAATACATGACATCTGGTATTCACATACAAACATTCAATCCAAGTAGTTATACTCGTAGTGGTAATATTAGGGTTAATAATTATAACAAAGTGTGTTTGAGTTTTGCTTCGAAAATGATGATGGAATTCAAAAGTTATGTGATATCAAAGAAATCTCATGAAAAAGCAAGTAAAGCAACATGGAGAAATACACGGAGTGAATGAAAGTAAATCAAATGCATATCACTTGTGAATTGTGCATGAAATGATATATCCTATGCTGTATATATACTGAAGAAATAGGAATATAACAATTTTGAATAAAAATTTAATTCAAAATACTCATCATGTCCCATATGAATATACTTTCATTGATGTTAAACTGGGTCACTTACTGTAGAAATATTAGGGTTAGTACTCAATATTCACTGAAGTTCATTTTGAGTATTCTGAAATGAATATGTATGTCAAGACAATGAATATTTCTGAAAAATATCTCCTGAAAAGTTGATTATAAATCCATACAGATGGACAAGAAAGAATCAAGGTATTATAAGTATATGACACATATAGTTCATGTTTGAAATTCATACTATTTAATATGTATATATTTAATACATTAAAATGTAATAGTATGTATGGCAATCAAAATTCATAAGGGGTTATATATCCTTCACATATGTACCCAAAATATTCATTTTCCTCTACATTGTTTCATGTCTAAACTTGTTGAAGTATAAAGCTCACCACAGCTTGATTTTCAGTTACCTCAGTGTATTGGGGGGCAGTGATCTCTTCATGAAATTCGTATTTACCAAAGTGAGAGTACTCTAAAAAATATACCTGTGATGGCAGTAGGATTATATATATGTATATAAAAATATACGTTGTGACCCAGGCGACAGAGGCAGGGAGTCAGGAAATTACATATTTGTTGATTATGTAAATTCTTGGAGAAGTAAAATGAGAAAAAATATGTCACAGGTTTTATAATATGTATCTCTGATTAAGCAAAAGGTAAGTTCAAGTATACACCATGCCTCCTATCAAATGCCTCTACTTCTATTCCTTTAGGATTATTTTTATCGATGTTAGGATAAGTTGTCAGAGCCTAGAAGATTATGGGTTAGTATCAGAGATTCAATATTTCAAATGGCAAAACGGAAAATGAGTCTAATACATATGGGAACTCGTGGCACATAAAAATCTTCCACTGTCATCCACCACAATGCCTGGACATTACTATCACCCCAAAGAAGACACAATGAGAGGAGAAGAGGAAAAAAAATCTGTGAATACATATCTGGAATTGGAAATTCTGAGGAGCTCACAAACTTGGGTGTGGCAGAAGAGATCCCAAAAGTAGAGGACAGGGTAAACCTTCCACAAACATGAAACTTTGCTGGCCTAATGACTTCTTGACTATCTGCCTCTGAAATTCGTCCACTGGAAATATACCTTTGTGTTTTAGCTTCCTTTGTAGTGAGATCATGAAAACTTGGTCTGAGTCTATGTGAACAGGAGGACATGTGTTCATATTTTCCAATAGTAACAGGAGGCAGCTGAGCTGAATCCTCTCTATGCAGAAACTGTGGCCATTGGGGTATGAATGTCTCCCTGGGTGCATTGTGAAGCCTTTGGCACACCGCCCAGTTTTAATGGCATTTCTTACAGCTTCCCTGAAAATTGGTGTTTGTTTTTGAAATCCAAAAAGGTCAACCAGGACACAGTGCTGGAGGGAGATCTGCCACTTGGGGTGAGTCAGGGTCTGAAGGCAAAAACACAAACTGGCCTGCTACTCCATATATCTTTCCCACTTGAGCATAGCAACTTTTTTCTGAGCATCGCACCAAATCCTCTCCCCACAACAGCATGCCTTTATAGTTTGGTGTCTCCTGGCTGCACCTTGTCAGTCACATGTCATTTGGAAGCCAATGACAGAACCACAGGGGCCCACCACAGATGTTGGATCACACACCTGCACTCCATTGCTCCAGGTCCAGTTCCCTACTGGCTCCTACTCACTGGCATCTCTGTTCTTCACCATGGTCATGAATTCCACTCAGTCAAAAATGGCACTCGCTGGTTCAGTCATGATGAGCAACAGGAGATCTAAAGGTTCTCCAGGGATTTCTGGTCATGGGATTCTCAAAAACTTCATGGTATTGGCCTAGCCATATTTCAAGAATGAAGAAGTGGACACTGTGGGTTTTGATTCATTCAGGAGTCATTAAGTGTTGAGGAATTGTTGAGAGCCACAGCCGAAGGGGCTCCAGCAAACTTTCAGACTGCCAGCTGATGATTGGCTCACAGTGGCCCCAGCAACACCTAGCTGATTGGCTCCTCTGTGGAGATGCTCATTGAGCTGTATCCCTGCCCTTTCAGACTGCCAGCTGATGATTGGCTCACAGCAGCCCCAGCAACATCTAGCTGATTGGCTCCTCTGCGGTGATGCTCATTGGGCTGTTTCCCTGCCCTTTCAGACCACGGAGCTGCTCATTGGGGGATTTTTTTGGCTCCGCCCATGCGACCCAGCCAATCGGCCTCAAGAGCAGGAGGATTGTGGGAGGTGAAGAGGCTGGTGGGTGTGAGTGTGGCTTGTGGGAAGCCGGTGGTGGCAGTTGGGCTCTGAGGGTTTATTCCTGAGGAGCTGTTTTGTTTATCTTGTGTGGTTCTAAAAATAAAGTTAGTTTCTTTTGACAAGTGGCTCCTGAATTGTACCCAGCCAGACTGCGGCATTTGGTGGCCCGTACGGGGAGCGACTGAGGGTAAGTAAACTGCTCGCCCCTGAGGGCAGGGTGAGAGGATGGGGAGCCATTTTAAGACTCCTCTTTTGTTTTGCTTCATTTTTGTTTTAAGTTGCCTGTCCCTGGAGATGAGTAAGACGGAAGAAAAACCGCTCACTTCTGAGGAAAAACTATTTACGTCTGAGAAACAGATAGGGAGAAAGGACGGATGCACATATAAGGAGGATAGAAAGGCTATAATGAATTTTTGTTGTTCCATTTTTATTTCATTCTGTCTCGGTTTTGTTTGGCGTCATCTTGTTGGGTTGTATTATAGTAGAAATACGGGATCAGAAATTAGTAAAAAACAAACTGAAAGAGTGTTAAGTAAATTGTTAGAGGAAGGAGGCATCCCAGTAAAATCAAGAGCAGTCAGGGCATACGTTGATACAATGCAAAAATGTAGCCCATGGCTTTTTAAGGAGGAGTTGTTAAATATATCACAATGGAACCATCATGGTGAAGATTTAAAAAGAATAGAAAAGAAA
The DNA here is from genome assembly GCF_048772815.1 of Callospermophilus lateralis. NCBI lineage: Eukaryota > Metazoa > Chordata > Mammalia > Rodentia > Sciuridae > Callospermophilus > Callospermophilus lateralis. Next base: position 328,551 of record NW_027511893.1, read on the forward strand.
AGCCCAGGGACTCTGCCAGCTGGCACATTGGCATTGTGGGCATTGGTATCTGGTTTTCTTAGTCCAAAACCTTCAATTCAGACAAAGGTAGAGGAAGGAGAAGACATATTGATTCAAGTAAATGAGGAGGTCTCTCAAGTTAGTCAGAAAGAGGAAAAGATTCAAGGAAAAGAGAAGGTCTTTCGAGCTAATCAGACAGAGAAAGAAAGTTTAGAGCAGAAAAAGCCATCAGGGGGAAAGTTACAAAAGGAGACTGCTACTAAAACCTTTCTATCACCAGAGGGCTTAAGTGTCCAACCAACAGCACCACCTCTACAGGAGACTGCTACTAACACCTTTCTATCACCAGAGGGCGTAAGTGTCCAACTGACAAGGCCACGTCCATATGCTGAGAGGCCCCCAACCCCCGCAGTGGATAGTTCAGATCCTGAGACAGGATCTCAAGTATTAACATGCCCTGTATTTGAGGTAGGAGGGCAGCGAATTTACCATACTTTAAATTTCAAAACAGTGAAGCAGCTAAAAGAGGCTGTAATAACCTATGGTCCTCAAGCACCCTTCACTGTAAGCTTGGTCGAATCCATTACCAACTTGAACATGACGCCAGCAGATTGGGCTAATATGTGTAAAGCTGTGCTAAATGGAGGACAATACCTGTTATGGAAGGTTGCCAATGAGGAATTTTGCAAGGAGACGGCTAGGCGAAATGCAGCAGCTGGTTATCCTCAGAGAAATCTAGATATGTTGTTAGGAAAGGGACCTTATGAGGATCAGCAGCATCAAATTGCATATGATCCTGGTGTATATTTACAAATTGCTGTAGATGCAGTTAAGGCATGGAAGACTTTACAAGGACATGGAGGTTTACAAGGTCAATTATCTAAGATAATACAAGGAACTAATGAATCTTATGCTGAATTTGTAGATAGGCTTATTCAAACAGCTACCAGAGTTTTTGGGAATACAGAACAAGCAATGCCATTAATAAAACAACTGGCTTATGACCAAGCAAATCGTTGGTGCAGAGATATCATTAGACCATGGAAACATGAAGATTTAAACACATATATTAAATTATGTAGAGACATTAATGAACAAGAGCAAGTCATGGCAGCTGCAGTAAAACAGGCTTTAGATGCCAGAGACATTAATGAACAAGGGCAAATTGTGGCAGCTGCAGTAAAACAGGCTTTAGATTCCAGGCCAAGAACATGCTACAATTGTGAACAAACAGGACATTTTAAAAGGAATTGCCCCATAGGAGGAGGGTTTAACAAAACTAGGTATCAAAGGAGTAGAATACCGGGTATTTGCCCACGATGCCGTAGAGGGAGACATTGGGCTAATGAATGCCGTTCTCAAACCACCATAGAGGGTACTCCATTATCAAAAAACGAACAAGGACCAAGTGTTTATCCACGATATCGTGGAGAAAGATACTGGGCTCCATTGTCAAAAAATGGACAGGGGGGCCCAATGCTCCGGGGCCCAAAACCACAAATATACGGAGCACTGGAGGAACCCAGCAACCCCATCAGGGTAGTGCCCAGGACACATTGTCCATCAGATCCCTCATCAGACAAACCAGAGGGAGCGCAGGGTTGGACATCTGCGCCTCCGCCAGATCAGTACTAACTCCAGAGATGGGAGTTCAAATCATTCCCACAGGGGTGAAAGGACCTCTTCCCAAAGGAACAGTAGGCTTATTATTGGGACGCAGCTCTTCTACTCTAAAAGGACTTATGATAAGTCCTGGGGTAATTGATCCCGATTATGAAGGTGAAATAAAAATTATAGCCAGTTCTCCAAATGGTATATCAGTAATTTCACCAGGAGATAGAATAGCACAGTTACTAATAATACCAAGCCTACATGATAAATTTTCCAGTCGTGCTATAGAAAGAGGTTCCAAGGGATTAGGCTCCACAGGTGTAGATTGGGCTATGCTGTCTTTAAATTTAGATTCTCGCCCCATGCTAAAACTAAATATTCAAGGACATGAATTTAATGGGCTACTGGATACAGGTGCAGACCTTAGCATCATCTCTCGTCAAGAATGGCCAAAACATTGGCCATTACAACAAGCCACTCAAACGCTTCGAGGCCTAGGAGTGGCGACTAATCCCCATAGAAGTGCAATGGTATTAGATTGGAAGGATCCTGAAGGATGTGAAGGAACTATACAGCCATATGTATTGGATTATCTTCCTATAAATTTATGGGGACGAGATGTCCTAGATCAATTAGGTTTGACATTAACAAATAACATCAACCAAAATGCACCCACTATTATGACTAGACAAGGTTTTAGGAAAGGAAAAAGATTAGGAAAACAAGAACAAGGTATAGCAGCACCAATACAAATAGATCAAGGAACAGACAGACATGGGTTGGATTTTCAGAAAGGGCCACTGAGACAATAAAAATTACTTGGAAATCAGAAAGACCAGTATGGGTTCCTCAGTGGCCCCTGACTAAAGAAAAGATACTAGCAGCCCATGATCTGGTCAAACAACAATTAGCAGAAGGACATATACAACCTTCTGTATCTCCCCATAATACTCCCATTTTTGTCATCAAAAAGAAATCTGGTAAATGGAGATTATTGCAAGATTTAAGAGCCATTAATAATGAGATGGTTATTATGGGACCTGCTCAATCGGGGATTCCTCAATTGTCTGCTTTGCCAAAAACTTGGTATGTTTTAGTTATAGATATTAAAGATTGTTTTTTTTCAATTCCAATTCATCCTGAGGATAGTCCACGTTTTGCATTTACTATCCCTGCACTGAATCATGAAGGTCCTGATCAGAGATATGAATGGAAAGTACTCCCTCAAGGGATGGCTAACAGCCCAACTATGTGTCAAATTTATGTTAACAAAGCAATCCAGCCACTTAGAAATCAAAATCCTGAACTACAAATATTTCACTATATGGATGATGTATTATTAGCACACAAAGCTAAAAACACATTGCTAGACTGTTATGCCACACTTACAAACTTATTAAAAAATTATAATCTAGAGATAGCAATAGATAAAGTACAATTAAATTTTCCAATTAATTATTTAGGAGTTCTATTATCCTCAACCATGGTCCGTCCACCAAAAATTCAAATACGAGTAGATCAACTCAAATCACTTAATGACTTTCAAAAGTTATTAGGAGACATAAATTGGATAAGGCCTTATCTAGGTATACCAACAGGAGAGTTGGGACCTTTATTTGATATCCTAAAAGGTCCATCAGATCCAAATTCACCCCGAATGTTAACGCCTGAAGCAAGAAAGGCATTAAAAATCATTGAAACATATATGGAAAATATGCATTTGGATAGAATTGATATAAGTTTGCCTTTATTATTTATTGTACTACCAACAAAAAATATTCCTACAGGAGTATTTTGGCAAGAAGGCCCATTATTATGGATACATTTATCTTATTCTCCTAACACTATTCTTACTAGGTATCCTGAGGCTGTAGGACAATTAATACTCAAAGGAATAAAAGCAGCAAAGGGAGTGTTTGGAATTTCTCCCAATAAAATTATTACTCCATATACTATGAATCAAATTGATGAGTTAGCTAATGAGTTAAATACTTGGGCAATAATCATGTGCAAATCTAATGTTTCATTTGATAACCACTTACCATCTAATCCTTTATTGTCTTTTTGGTCATCGCATCCTGTAATTTTTCCAAAAATGACAAGAAAAACACCTATCGGGAATGCTCCAAATATATTCACTGATGGATCAAATAATGGTACAGCAGCAATAGTTACACCTGATCGAACTTTTACATTTTTAGTACCCAAACAATCAGCTCAAAAGGTAGAGCTTAAGGCAGTATTACAGGCTTTTGTGATGTTTAAAAATTCTGTATTTAATTTATTTTCCGATAGTCAGTATATAGTTAATGCTATAGTATCCCTTGAAGATGCTGGTAGGATTTCCCCTTCCTCTACTATTTTCTCTTTGTTTTCCACTATACAAAGTCTAATCTGGGACAGAAAAGATCCATTCTTTATAGGACATATCAGGGCACATACAGGATTGCCTGGAGCCCTTAGTTTGGGCAATGATTTAGCAGATAAAACTACACATGACATACATATTTTCTCTACACTAGAAGAAGCTATAAATTTTCATAAAAAGTTCCATGTCAATGCTAATACTTTACAAAAGCGTTTTAAAATAACTAAGGAACAAGCTAGACAAATAATAAAACAATGTCAAAATTGTGTGACCTTTTTACCACAAGTTAATCTTGGAGTCAATCCTAAAGGATTGATACCTAATCATATTTGGCAGATGGATGTCACACATTTGCCAGAATTTGGAAAATTAAAATATTTGCATGTTACAGTTGATACTTCTTCTGGATTTTTGATGGGCTCCCTTCATGCCGGAGAAAAAACTAAAGATGTTATAGCTCATTGCTTACAAAATTTTGCCACTGTGGGCGTTCCAAAACAGTTAAAAACAGATAATGCCCCTGGTTATACTTCTACCTCTTTTAAACAATTTTGCTCATCATTTGACATTACTCATATAACAGGAATCCCATACAATCCACAGGGACAAGGCATAGTTGAAAGAGCTCATCAAACTATTAAAATGTACTTATTAAAGCAAAAAGAAGGAATTGGGAAGGGGTATATATTCTCCAAAGATAAACTTAAAATAACCCTTTTTACTCTAAACTTTTTAAATTTGGATTCATCAGGGCTTAGTGCTGCGGAAAGGCATATGTGTCCAAAAAATGTATATAAGCCCAAGGTACTTTGGAAGGATATTCTAACAGGACAATGGAAAGGTCCTGACCCAGTAATTGTCTGGAGTCGGGGGTCTGTTTGTGTGTTTCCACAGGGAGAACAGCAGCCGATTTGGATTCCAGAGAGATTAACTAAGGTCCTGACCCAGTGATTGCCTGGAATCGGGGGTCTGTTTATGTGTTTCCACAGGGAGAACAGCAGCTGATTTGGATTCCAGACAGATTAACTAAAGCGATTTCTACAGACCAAAAAGAAGATGTGATATCCAGAACTCCAGTTTGGTTATTCTTACATCTGCGACAGAACCAGAATGCTTTTTTCAATATCTATTTTATTATTGCCCTTTCCCATATTTTTTTTTGAGCTCATACAGACCTAGGTTAATGTTTTGCTGATCAGTTCTATTTTTTGACTATAGAGTTTTTAAACATTGCAATGGAGATTTCATCTGTAAAAAGTTATAAGGCCTTTACTATTATGTTATGTGTCGTATGTATTATGTGTGCACACTTGTGTTTTGTGTTTGAATGTACGTATGTCCATATGTCATATATGATGAGCGCTCATGAAAAAATGGATCCAAATAATTTTTTTTTATTCACATGATTTAAATGGTTTAATTTAAATTGGGTAAACAGCTGTTGAAGATTGTTTTAAAATGTGAACAAAATAGGAGGTTAACAGATCTGTTTGTTTACTTTCACCTTTCCTTTTCATTATATTTAATAATTCTCTTAAAGATAATGTAAATTGTTAAGAAAATTGTTTTCTTTTAATGCCTTCTGGGACGTTACATAATTTTTTCTTTAGCCATTATTGCCAGAATTCCTATCTTCAGTGAAGACAATGTAAATTGTTAAGAAAATTGTTTTCTTTTAGTGCCTTCTGGAATGTTACATAATTTTTTCTTTAGCCATTATTGCCAGAATTCCTATCTTCAGTGAAGACAATGTAAATTGTTAAGAAAATTGTTTTCTTTTAGTGTCTTCTGGAATGTTATATAATGTTATATAATTTTTCTGTAGCCATTATTGTCAGAATTCCTATCTTCATCCCAGTGCATGAAGACAAAGATAAAACCAATCTACAGCTTCTGCTATAGCCATCACTGAACTGCTTGCAGAACTTGCCTGGACTATGTATCACTTATATGCATTGTGAACTCACTTGTATGCATTGTGAACTATCTGTTGGTGCAGCAACTTCTGGTAGTGTTGGGGTATTTATGCTGATGGTGTCATCGGTGGTACAATTTTTCCAAAAGGAGCCATCAGCTGGCTTGGTGTATCTTCCTCCCTTCTGTTTGTCATGATCATTCAGCTAAAATTTGGGGGCCAACAGAGGTGAGGCAAAGAACCTCACCCCCCCGCTGGTACGAAGACCTCTACACAGGTGTGGCTGTATACTGGACTGGTAGTCAATGACGGGTAAGATCCAATTACTATGGTACCAACCTAAGACAGGAGGCTGACGCCTTGAGGTCAGCTCATCCAATAACGGGTAAGGACCATATGTACTATTGGACAACCTAAGGCAGACACGGTCCCTAAGCCACATGCTTCTTGTTTAAACAGAGAGGGGGAGATGTTGAGAGCCACAGCCAAAGGGGCTCCAGCAAACTTTCAGACTGCCAGCTGATGATTGGCTCACAGTGGCCCCAGCAACACCTAGCTGATTGGCTCCTCTGTGGAGATGCTCATTGAGCTGTATCCCTGCCCTTTCAGACTGCCAGCTGATGATTGGCTCACAGCAGCCCCAGCAACATCTAGCTGATTGGCTCCTCTGCGGTGATGCTCATTGGGCTGTTTCCCTGCCCTTTCAGACCACGGAGCTGCTCATTGGGGGACTTTTTTGGCTCTGCCCATGCGACCCAGCCAATCGGCCTCAAGAGCAGGAGGATTGTGGGAGGTGAAGAGGCTGGTGGGTGTGAGTGTGGCTTGTGGGAAGCCGGTGGTGGCAGTTGGGCTCTGAGGGTTTATTCCTGAGGAGCTGTTTTGTTTATCTTGTGTGGTTCTAAAAATAAAGTTAGTTTCTTTTGACAAGTGGCTCCTGAATTGTGCCCAGCCAGACTGCGGCAAGGAATCTCCTTTCAGTAAAAGCTCTGGAGATCACATGCAGGCAAGGTTCCCAAGGAGTGGGGAAAGGTCACAGGAATCCAGGCCCTGTGGATTTAAAAATCAAACCAATTTAAAATGATAATGACTATGTTAATATGTTAAAAGATAAGCAATATAGAAAACATGACATCAGAAAATTTAAGTGTGGGGAAGAATATAAAACAAGTGCACAGTATTTGTTCAGTATCTTTTTCCTCTCTCTCTTTCATTGCCTTAAAAATCATGCTAAGTTACTATCATTTCAAAATAGTTATTGTAATAAAAAGATTTTTTTGCAACTCTCATAGTAATCACAAAACGAATACATTATAGGCAAACTAACAATCATTAGCAATGAATCAAAATATAGTACAAGAGTAAATCAAAAGAAGGACTAAAGTGGCTGGGAGAAGAAACCCCCCCCCCAATTTTTTTTTTCCAATAATACAAAACAAGTTACAAAATGTCTATAATAAGACCTCACCCATTAATAAATACCTTAAATATAAATGGATGAAATTATCCAGATAAAAGATATAACATGACTGAATGGATAACAAGACACAACAGTATGTTGCTTATGAGAAACTCACTTCACCTTCAGGATACACATAGACTAAGGTGAAGGGATAGAAATGAGGCAGTTACCTCATTCACAAGCAAACAGAATCCAAAGGAAAGCCCAAGTAACCATATTTACATCAGATAAAATGGACTGTAGATCAAATGAAATAAGGTGACAAAGAAGGTCATTATATAATGATAACGGGATCCAATAAGCAAGAAGAAATAAAAATTCTAAATATATATTCACCTAGTACTAGGGTACCCAAATATATAAAGAAAATAATAATTAACCAAAAGGAAAAGAAAAATTCCATTATAATAATATTAGGGGATTCTTAACACCCTGCATTTAGCAATAGATAGACCATCCAGACAGAAAATGAACAAGGGAATGGCAGTGAAATTGTACCCTAGTTCAAAGAGACCTAACACATCTACAGAATAATCCATCCAACAACTGCAGAATACTTATTCTCACATGAAACATTCTCCAGGATGAATCATGAGATAAGCTATTAACTTGTCCTCACACTTTTTTTAAAATCAAGATCTTTTCATGCATCTTTTCTGAACATGATGAAATACAACTAGAAATTAAAAACAAGATATACTTTAGAACTATACAATACATAAAAATTAGACCGCTTATTCATGAACAATCAATGGATAAAGGAAGAAATAAGCAAAATCAAGGATTTCTTGAAATAAATGAAAATGAAAAATAATAACTGAAAGTTATGAGATACAGCAAAAGCAGTACAGAGAGGAATAGTTGTAATCAACATCCACCATGAAGAAAACCAAAAGAATTCCAATAAAAAATCTACTGGTGCATCTTATTAAGATTAAAAAAAAATAAGAATGAACCAAATCCCCAAAAGTGTAGAATGAAAGAAATAATAAAGATTACAGCATAAATAAGAGTTAAAAAAGATATAAAAGATCAGCAAAACAAAAGACCTGGCTTTTCCAAGAAAATAAATTTGATATATCTTTATGTAGATTAACTAAGAAAACAAATGAGAAGATACAAATTAATAAATTCAGAGATGAAAATGGAAACGTTTCAAATGACAACAGAGAAATACAAAGGTTCATTAGAGATTATTTTGAACAACTTTGCACAAGGCAATTAAAAACCTAGAAGAAACTAACTAATTCCTGGACACATTCATCTTACCAATATTGAATTGGGTAGAAGTAGCATATTTGAACCTAAAAGTAACAAGCAATGAGATTGAATCAGTAATAAAATGTAGCCCATGAAAATAAAGCTCAGGACCAGAAGGCATCACTACTGCAATCTATCAAACAGTAAAGAAGAACGTATGCCAATTCCTCTTATATTATTGCAAAAATTGAGAAAAAAGGAAATTCTTCCAAAATTCATTCTATGAGGCCATCATTACCCTGATACCAAAACCAGACAATAACACAACAAAAAAGAGAATGACAGGATACTATCCCTGATGGGATAGAACAATACTCACCAAAGTACTAGCAAACTGAATCAAAGAACACATTAAAAATATTATTCACTATGATCAAGTGGGATGCACTCCATGTGGATAAGGATCCTTCAATACATGCCAATAAATAACCATGATACTTATTCAAAAGATGAAGGACACACACTATGTGATCATATCAACAGATGCAAAGTTTTCCCTTCACAACAAAAATGACAAACAATGAGTCATTGCAGGAATGTACTCCAACATAATAAAGGGTATATTTAATAAGCCAACAGCTAGTATAATACTTATTATGGAACAGCTCTAAGCTTTCTCTTAAAATTTGGAAAAAAATAAGGATGCCCACTGTCATCATTTTATTCAACATCGTCTCAGAAGTGCTAGAAAAAGCAATAAGACAGCTGGGTAAAATGGTACACACCTGTAATCCCAGAGGCTCTGGAGGCTGAGACAGGAGGATCCTAAGTATAAAGTCAGTCTCAGCAAAAGTGAGATGCTAAGCAACTCAGTGAGACCCTGTCTCTAAATAAAATGCAAAATAGGGCTGGGGATGTAGTTCAGTGGTTGAGTGCCTGGAGTTCAATCCGCAGTACCCCTCCAAAAAAGCAAGCAAGAAAGAAAAAGAGCAATAAGACAAGAAAAAGGAAGTAAAGGCATCCAAATTGGAAAAAAGGAAGTCAAATTGTCACTGTTTATAAATAACCTGATCTTATATGTAGAAAACCACAGATTCCACAGAAACTATTAGTATGCATCAATAAATTCAGAAAAGTTGCAGGATACAAAATCAACATACAAAAAACAGTAGCATTGCTACATTTGAACAAATTATCTGCAATAGAAACCTAGAAAGCAGTACCATTTACAATAGTTACAAAAAGTAAAATAAAACATAAAGAGTAAATTTAACAAACTGGTGAAAATTCTCTAAAATAAAAACTACAAATCACTGATTTAAAAGACTGAAAAGGACACAAAAGTATGGAAAAACATTTTATATTCATGAATTAGAATAATCAATACTGTTACAGTGTGCTTATCACCCCAAATAAACTATGAATTCATATTCAATGCAATTCTTATCAAAATATTAATTATATTTTTCATAAAAGCAGAAAAACACAATGTTAACTTTAAATGGAACCACAAACCATTCAACCATCTTGAATGAAAATAAATAAATAACAGAATAAGAGATATTGTATTTCCTGACTTCAAAGTATACTACAAAACTGTAGTAATCAAACAACAAAGTATGAATATAAAAACAAACACATACATCAACAGAACAAAATAGAGAGCCTGGAAGTCAACCCACAGACCTAAGTCAACTGATATTTACAAAGGTGCTACAAACATGTATTAGAGAAAAGACAATCTTTTCAGAAAATGCTGGTAGTAAAATTGCATGTTCATATGCAGAAAAATGATATTAGACCCCATCTTTAACCAATTATGGAAATCTTCTCAAAATGTTATTAAAGACTTAAACATAAGACCTGATGCTATGAAACTACTAGAAGAAAATGGAAAATGTTTCAGGACATTGAAATCAGCAAAGATTTCTTTGAACAAGACCACAAAAAACACAGGAAATAAAAGCCAAAATAGACAAATGGGAGTATAACAAACTAAGAGATTACTGCTCAGTAAAGAAAAGAGTCCACTATGTAAAGTTACAACATACACAACAGGAGGAAATATTTGCAAACAATAAATCTGAAAAGAACTTAATATCCAGAATATATAAAGAACTCCAAAACCTCATTTAAAAAGTCATAATAATATCCCACTTAAAAACTGGAAAATAGAACTAAGCAGATATTGCTCAAAAGAAGGCACTCAAATGTCAATAGGAATATAAAAAAATGCTCCACATCACCAGTCATATGGGAAAGGTGAGTCAAATCCACAATGAGACACCATCTCACTTCAGTAAGAGTGGCTCTTTACAAAAAACCAAAAGATAACAAGTGCTACACAGTATGAGAGAAAAGGAAACCCCTGCACAGTGATAGAAATGTAAATTAGTACAACTATTCTGGAAAACAGCATGGAGGTTCCTCACAAAATTAAAAATAGAAGCAGCATGTGAACTAGCAACCCCACTATTAGGTATGTACCAAAGGCAATAAAATCAGTATGTCAGAGTCATCTGCACTGTGTTTATTGTAGCTTTATTCACAATCACCCAGAAATGGAATCAACCTAAGTATGTGTCAACTGATGAGTGATTAAAGAAAATATGGCATATAAACCAAGAAGTCCCTATCAGGTGACAACATGGATAGAACTAGAGATCATTATATTAAGAGAGATAAGACAAGTACAAAAAGACAAGTAAATACTGCATGATCTCACTCATGTGGAATGTAAAATATTTGGTCTCATAGAAATTGGAGTTCAATGGTGGTCACCAGAGGTTGGGGACAGTAGGGGGAAAGGGCAGATGTGGAAAGTTTATCAATGAGAGCCAGGTTACAGTTAAATAGAAGTAAGAAGTTCTGGTTGCTGATGTACAGTAGGGTGACCACAGACTAGAAAAAAAGCATTTTATAAGTTTTCACCATAAAGAAATGACGAAGGGGCTGGGGATGTGGCTCAAGCAGTAGCGCGCTCGCCTGGCAAGTGTGTGTCCTGGGGTTTGATCCTCAGCACCGCAGCACCGCATACAAACAAAGATGTTGTATCAGCCAAATACTTTAAAAAATATTAAAATTCTCTCTCTCTCTCTCTCTCTCTCTCTCTCTCTCTCTCTCTCTCTCTCTCTCACTCTCTCTCTCTCACTCTCTCTTTAAAAAAATAAAGAAATGATGAAATTTTGCGGAGACATATACATTTAACATGGTTTAATCACTACTCAGTGTATTCACGTATGGAAACATCACATGGTACCGATAAATGCAATTTTTACATTTTTATGTATCCATGAAAGTAAATTTAGTTTTAAAAGACAGAAGAGTCTCAAAAAGAGTATCTTAAGTACTACAGATTTCTTTATTTCAAACAGAGATTTTTTAATCCCTAATTTTTGCAATAATGTTGTAGGCATCGTGTGTGTTCACGTTCATGTGCAGGTTTTGCAGAAGAAAATGATGGAGGAAGGAGTTAACATCCCATTGCCTCCACTTCAATTATTTTGCATTTATCTGGTGGCTTGATATAAATTTCATTTGAATAAATGCATTCTGGCTCTTAAACTATGAAAACTAGATTTTTGGTACTATTAGTCAGGACCTGTATCTTTCGTATTTACCATTCTATCCCCAGTACACACTTTCACGATGATGCTTGGTGAATGTCTGTCATGTAAATGAAATAACTAACTCCTCTGGTTCTTAAATCCCCTCTACAATATTCACGTGGTAAAGTGGTAAAACTTCTTTTTACCCATTTCTAATGACAGCAAATACATTATTTCTTAAATGAATTAATTCTACCTTGGGTATTTGATTTGAAATTTCCACATAACGAATGACTATCTTTTCATTCTGATTTTTCTGTTTCCCCTGACTCTACCACTTCATGTCATGAGTCAAACGCTTTTCCAAAAAACAGAATTTTCCAAACAAAATGTTTGAAGAAAATGTCTAAACAGAATGTTTCCTGCTTTAGTTGAATTTAAAATTTCTTCCACGGGGAGAAAGCATTGATCAAAGCGCCAGCACCCAGAGATCAGTGAAAGATTCCATAAGCATTGGAGGATCTGACCATCACATCAGGTATCTGGAACCCTTTTTTTAACACCTTTAATACTCACTTCACACCTTTGGTTTATTTCAGTTTTAAATATTTAAAAAGTAATAATTTGCATATACTTTCATTATCCTCTTCTTTAAAAGAACAACAATATGGTATAAATTTAAAATTTAAGCTTATATATTAAAAAACAAATGAAATGCGCTTCCTGATAATCAATCTCTCCCTTCACTCAGTTAAATGCAGTAGTGACTTTGTGCAAATTACTCCCTTACCTTTACAGTTTTCCACAAATGCAAATCTATGGGTGATGGATGTGTATACATTCATACATAGGTGGTGACTTGCTTTCTTACTTTTTATCAAACTTCTAAAGCATTGTTTATAGTTTATAATTTTTAGCTTATATCTTTTAGTTTGTAGTAGATATTATGGATCACTACCCAGTCTCCCCTTCAGAAATGATGTACCAACTCTTGCAGCTACCAGAAAAAAATTGCAGATGCTACCTAGCTCAGACCCTCACATATGGTTCCAAGACCATAGTGTCTCAAATCTCAGATTCTCCTGAATGGTATGAGCCTGATAAGCAGCTCACTCATCCTTGTTGGAGGCAAGTACTCCATTGTTTCTCAATGTCTTACTGATTCTCCTACTTCCCAAGCATATATACCCCCTACAAAATACTCTTCTCCCTCCTGATTACCAGACCATTATTTAGGGTTAAATCATGACATGATCCATCCATATAATGGCTCAGTCTGCTATGAAAGGAAAAGGACCTTACCCTCAAAGGGCTTCTAAGACCTGGTTGACATGTCCCAGTATGAGTTGGGAGAGTAGGAAGGGATCCTTTAGGTGCTGAAATAAGAGAAATGGGGCAAAGGGCTGGAATTCATTGAAATGGAAGCACTCTCCCATTATGTGGGATTAAATGCTCTAGTAAAGGAACGTCACAGAACAGAGCGTTACTATGTTTCCAGATGGGTACAAAAAGTTTAAACATTGATTAAAATTAAGAGCAGGCATCCAGAACTTCCATGGCCAACAGTAGAGAAAGAGATTAAAAAAGAAAAAAGAAAGAAATAAACCTCAGGAATTTGGAAAGTCTAACACGAGAAAACTCATCATAAAACCTAGAGGACTTTCTATTCGCCCTGTAGGTCAGGGCTGATGGTAAAATATGCTATTACAGAATTTACAGAACTTGGTTATGCTAGCAAAAGGGATAAAGAGATTCTTAAACAAAGGAGGTCAGGTGGGATTCTGGAAGCAACTTGATTATATAATGACCATAATGAGTGACAGGGTCAGGGTTTGACCAAGGCTATCTGACTGTTAAACAGCCACAGTGGATTGGCTGAGGCCCCTGGTACAAATCCACCATGGTCAACTTCTTTATTTCTAAATCTCCTTCTCTTGTTGCTCACAGATATTGTTTCCAAGCACACTGTCAAATAAATCTAAGCACAGTTCTCAGAAATGCATTCTATTTTCTGAGGATTCTAAACTAGGATATATTTAACACTTCATTTTAAAAATTAATTTGTGTTGATACATATGCCTATTGTACATAAGTATCAAAATGGATTTACTTTGATGAATCAGTGTATTCTAAAGGTTTTCAAGAAAATTTTAATGTCATTGTCAAAGAAATATAAGCTACAATATTATAAATCTTAACTCATATGTATATACATGTTTAATGTAATACAAAAATAACAACTTGTGTGCCAAAGTAGTTGTGCCATTGAGCAATATATTCACACTTGATATTTTCAGACATTTAAACTTGAATGTTCTTCTATGGTTTATAATATGGCTCTTGTTAGTGTGATTTTTAGTTAGTGATCACTATGAAGTTGAGTTTCTTGTTTCCATTTTTAAATTCGATTTCTCGCTTTGGTACATCAATCTAGCAACTTGTATTCATAAGTTATTGATTTGTTTCAAATGTATTCGTTACCTTTTACTACTCATGTATATTGCTAATGCCCTCATTAAATGTGTGACCTATATTTATAATTTTCTTTATTATGATTTGAGTGTAAATAAAATGTTCAGTTTGTTCTATTTATGGATTCTATTTGCTAGAATTTTTAATCTATTCTATTTACTTTAATACCACCTAAAAAATGTTTACTTAATCAAAAGTCATAAGGAGATTCATATTTTCTTCTGAAAGTTTTATGGCTTTTGGTCTGTACTTGAGTTACCTATCTGGAATTGACTTTGATGTATAGTTGGATACAGGGAAGCTTTCTATTTCCTCTTCTGTAGACAGACACCCACCTCAGGAGCCCACTTACTGACCTGTCCTAACACTACTGATCTGCCTTGGATCAACATTTCATAGATGTAGAGATCTGTTTTGGGTTCTGAGTAATACATGACCTGGATAGTGTCTTTATGTATCTATGTACCAAATGTCACATTCAATTACCATGCTCTAAGACACACTTTGATATCTGGTACAGCAAGTTTTTATTCATGAATAACTTGATCTCTACTCTTCATCCTGAATTGTAGAACCCACTTATCAAATACTCATAAGATGCTGGAGTTTACTTGCAAGTTCCTGATTTGGATAGTTGGACTTTTTTCCTATATAGAAATATGGTACACAACATCATTTATGGATATCTTCAATGTATTTCAATGAAGATACATTGTTTTCTGTTAGATACTCCCACTGTCCTGTTTTTTCTGCCTTGCTCTCACTTTCTATAATGTGTATGTCCACACACACAAACATTATGCATAAACATATGGATATACTTATGTACACATAGGAACTTACAATCAGTAAGCTTGCTAAACTTTCTTGAGATAAAACTATTTATAAATGAAGTTTGTTTCATAAGTGTGACATTAATAATTTAAAATTATATGCATCTTGTATACACACATATACTGTATAACTATTTTGAACATACGGTGGAAGAAAAATTCCAGTTACATTGGCATAAAACACAAGAACATGAATATGAATAGAAAATTTGCTAGACCTATTTGCTAGACCTAAGACAATTCACAATAGCCAAACCATGGAACCATGAATGAATGAATAAAGAAAATGAGGTATATATACACAATGGAGTTTTATTAAGCCATAAAGAAAAATGAAATTCTGGTATTTGCAGGAAAAAAATGGCTGGAACTAGAAACCATTATGTTAAATGAAATAAGCCAAACTCAGGAGGTCAAGGTTCCTGTGTTTTCTCTCATCTGTGTAAGCTAGAGCTAGAGAAGAAAAAAGCAAAGGAAGGTATGTGTCAGGGAGAGGGATCTCATGAAAATCAAAGGGAGGTGGGACGGGGGTCAGAGAGGGAAATGCTGGAGAATGATACTGGCTAAATTATACTGACATATTGTATGCGTGTCTGAATACGTAATAACATATTTCATCATTATGTACGACTATAAATAAAAAATGTGGAAAAAGACAAAAAAGGGGGAGAGCAGGTACATAAGTGCTGAGAAATAGATACTGAAGGGCACAAAAGAAAGTTGCATAAATGGAAAATAGGCCAGGTTCTCTGAAATGTACACTTAATATCAGGCAGGTAAATAGAGGATAGATGGATAGAGGTGTGCTAGTCAGCTTTTTATCCCTGTGATCCAAAAGCCTGAGGAAAACATCTTAAGGATATGAAAATTTAATTTTGGCTCATGGTCTCAGAGGTTTCAGTTCATCATGGACTATCTCCAATGTTTCTGGGCCTGAAGTGAGGACTCAAAGCAAAAGGGTATGGCAGAGGAAAATTTCTCACCTCATGGCCACCAGGAAATAGAGAGAAGGAGAGAGCAAGGCACCAGGGATAGGGGTACACCTTTCCAGAGCACATAACCAGTGATCTGCCTCCTTCAAGTAAAACCCCATCTCCTACAATTTCCACCACCTACCAGTCATGCCATCAGATTGTTAATCCACCTGCGAGGTAATCCATTGATGAGGTCAGAGCCCTCAGGATCCAATTACTTCCAAAGAGCCCCATCTCCAAACATTGCTGCAGTAAGGACCAAGCCTTCAACACAAGCCTTGTGGAATATTCCAGAATCAAATCATAACATTCAGGTAAATAGATAGCTGTTATATGGATAGAGAGATAATATTCCATACACCTGTATCACCATTGCCTACATTAGTGTTGTCCAGAGCACTTGACACTTTTAAAGTTATACTAGTTACCTATGTGATTGTTACCCTGGATTATATTCTACCACTAAAATATAATATCCTTTGGATGCTGAGTTTTTTATTTTTCTGGTTTTTTGTTTTGTTTTTTTTTAATTTTTATAGTTGTAGATGGACAGAATTCCTTTTTATTTTGTTTATTTTTATGTGGTTCTAGGGATCAAACCCAGGGCCTCACAAATGCTAGGCAAGTGCTCTGCCACTGAACTAGAGCTTCAGCCCTACTTTTCTGTTTTATCTACTGTATCACTAGAACTGGGACAGTACTTGGCCCACATGAGGCTTCAAATGCATGTTTGTCATTCATAAATTACTCTACACTCTTTAACTCAAGTAACAGTGAACTTATCTTAGATATATATATATATATATATATATATACACACAGAATATTCAGGGCATTTTTGTAAAAAGTCTAATGAAGAAAGTTTAAACTTTTCTAATTGGCATCAGGAAAATACTAAACTACTCAGAAATAATTTTCAACTGTGAGTTTAAAAGAAATTTGAATATAATGTCCGGTGCTGATAAGGTTATGGGAAAATATCAGTTTTACTACTAGTTATTTCTACAGAATGCTATTAGGCAATATGTATCAAAACCACAAATGAATTTCTCTTTAGATTCAATAACACCATTTGTGGAGAGTTTTCCAAGCACACACTAAATACATCTACAAAATATTGTAGGTATGATGTTGTTACCAATAATAGAGAAAAAAAAACTAAAAAAATCTATCAATAGCAGACTAGTTAAATAAACAATAATACTGTGCCTTTTATGCAAAAAAAAGAAAAATGCTGTTTTATAATATAAAGAATATATATAATGTTGCACATTAAGAAAGCAAGTCCAGAAAGGAATATGTACTGTGCAATATTTACAAAAATAATAAGATATATACATATTTCTCAGATATATCTGAATAAGAAAGCTGTGCATAAATAAAAACTAATAAAAATAGCTGCAAAAAAAGTCATAGTACTGGGAAGATGGTGCAGAACTTTAAACCTATTTACACCGCTCAGTAAATTGCTTTTTTAAAAAAAAAATTAAGCAGTGATTTTTTAGTGAGTTTTAGGCCAACAATAAGTACATTTACCTGATCATTTTATTGGAAGATGCTTAAGTAACATTTCTCATGTGCCCTAATTGAATCTCACTGATTAGGGACATTCATCATCTTTACCAGATGCTAAACCAGCAAAGACAATAGGCATCCTTCATGCAATGCTTTGTGAGCATGAATGAACCAAAGCACATTTTTCTATGAAACTTGCTTATTTGTGCTCCTCTTACTTGCATGCACATATATAATTTACTTTCACTGTTAAATCCCTTGTCTTGCAGCTGAAAGTTGCAGCTCAGGTGGGTTATAGCATAGGAGCACAGGGAGCCCACCATGCTGAAGTATGGAAAGCCAGAGCTGAGGCAAGCCAGGGTGCACTGACCTTTCACTCCAAGGGGGCCCAGCCAGGCCTGGTGTGAATGCCTGCCTCACACAGCTCCACAGCCCAGAATCACCAGCATCTAGGATCTGAGCACCTGCTTCCCAACTAGTGGCAAGAAAATGGAAGTGGGGCAGACCTGAATGGAACTTTAGACTCAAGGGTTAACCAATACCATTAGTACTGAACCTGAGTAGCATAAACTTGAACCAACAGCATTTACCAAGGGCTTTGAATAGCCCTAGACCAGCACACTCAAGTGGCAACACTCAAGTCAGGGTCTCCTGTTGCTCCCAAAAGATTTGTTCCTATTCTTCAGAAATGAATAAATCCTACTCCTTTCACTCCTGCCTTCTGCTGTTCTATAGATTTCATTCTTCAGATTTGTGAAACAAGAACCCAGAAAGAAGCAGGCAGTGAGCCGCTGGGGTCTGGTGCAACACTGGAGGCATGGCCTCAAATTTATAGCTGCAACCCTGGATAGTGTGGCAATCTCCTCAGAAATTCCCAACAGATAGAAGGTTCTATCCCAGAACTGCTGAGACAGAATTCACATTTTAACAAGAGCCCAAGGAAGTTCTGTGGCCGCTAAAGTTTGGAAAACACCAACTCACAGGATGATACAGCTTGCTTTGTTTGTTTCTTATTTTTATCTCATACACACACATGTGTGTGTATATGTATATATACACACACATATATACACATATATTCACGTTTTTGAAATATAAAATGTGTGTATATATATATATATAATTTACATGTTTTTTAAAACATCCTTATTTTTTACATTCTCTTCCATTTATCATTTTCATGTTCTCTCTCTTCTCTTGATTTTTCTTACACCTACTAAATGTTTTCCGATTTCCCCATTCTTTACTTGTCCTCCTATCATCAACATACCAACAGATTTTAACCTGGGAATCTGAACAATTTTAGTATTAATCTTGAGGTGGCAAATTGTCAGATTAGTGGTGATGGAGGTAGTGGCAGCAATAAATTTCCAGAATTACATATGAGTCAAGAACCAAAACCACAATTCACAGAAAGATTTTATTCATTCATTCTTTCATTCATTCATTCGTTCACTTATTTTGTTACAATGGACTGAACCCAGGGGTGCTAACCATTGAGCAACATCCTAGCCCATTTTTTTTTTTTTAATTTTGAGACAGGGTCTCACTTAGTTGCTAAGGCTTTAAATTCACAATCCTCCTGCCTCAGCCTCCCAGGTCACTGGGATTACAAATGTGTACAACCACTCCCAGCAGAAAATTATTTTTAAAAAGACTGTTATTTTGAATATCCAACAACTATATCTTAAATTTTATCGTAGGTGTAAGCATCCATTTTGGCAGTCTTAAAAGAGAAATTTTTCCAGTCAGATACCATAAACTCATAATTCTTTGAAATATACTTTCCAAGCATTCATGTACTCTGAAGCCCACATATAGATCTTGAATTTCAAGTCCTAAGTGCAAGCTGTAATAAATGTGAATATCTATATTTCTGTATTAGTGTTTCAGTGAACTACAAAATACAAATAATTCTGGGAAGGAAAGTAAAGGTTTTCTCCCTAACAATGCACAGTAATTGTGAAATATTGGTATAATCATAACAAACCAAATGAAATATAAATTCTTCTCCTAAACTGAACATAATGAATTCCCTTTCAAATGATGAAGTGGAACATTCCAATAACTATTTGTTTTCTGATGTACAGCTCCTTATATGCCAAACTGTAGGGTCAGGAATGCTCAGGCAGTTGAGCAATTGGGTTGGCTGAACATCTTCAAGTACTGCATAATTTAGGTCAAGGAGGTTAAATTAGCATATTATTGTTTGACCAAATGAACAGCATGGAGTTGCCAAACTTAAATTCCTTAAATAGTAACACATAAATCTTAGTACAGTGTCTCTTCCACAGATGGCAGCATGCTATCTGATAGAAGGAAAGGGCTGCTTGAGCATAACATTAAGATTCTAAACAGCAAAAGAACTCTACACTGAACAAATTTCACAGGGCAGCAGAAATTTATCATGTTTGTTTTGTCACTGTAACTCACATCTTGCCAACTCAACCCCATAAAGAGATAAGGGACACATCCAGAGGTAGCAAAAGTGGGGATTAACATAAAACAATTTATGCAAACGTAGTGTGCAATAAACTGCTTTCTGAGAAACTGTGTAAACTATCGATTGTCGCTTTGTGTTTTATGAACAATGTCAACGTCCAAGTCACTTTGCTCTCTTGTTTATCTTTGTTCTCATATTATTACACAATGTTCTGGAAGCATTTGGTCAAGTACTAGTTCTACATTCCATTATTTGTCTTATAGCCAGCGGACACTATATGAAAATAGAACATTATAGCACATAACATATTAAAATAGCAATTCTTGAGACAAACATTGATAACTAGAAAGAACAGCTTAGCTCTTTAACTCAGGATTTTACAAAAATCTCATTAAGTCTTGTTTTCCAATGTGAGGGTCCCCAAGTCCACCCTCTGTTTTGATGATTCACAGGAAAGGTTTATAGGACTCTGAAAGCTGTTGTACGCATGATGACAGGTTATTATAAAAAGAGTATATTAATCAAAGTCAGCAAAGGAAACAGCTTTCTAGGGAGGAATGCAGAAGAAACCAGCCATGAGGGCCCAGTTGTGTTGTCAGGGAAGACACAAGTTAGAACTGAGCTCTCCACTGACAGTCTGTGATAACAGAGGAAGCTCATCCCACCCCTGAGTCGCAGGCTTTATCTCAGGGTGGGTACCCTACGTATGCAATCTCTGTGTGACTCACCTCAACTGCTCAACTTGCCTCCCTAAGGAGGCAAACTGATAGAGAATGGCTCATGGTACATGGCCTCCATTGTACCCATGCTTGAGACACCCTAAATCTCCAGGCATATGTACAAAAATGGACAATTACAATAAATCACATAGTTAGCATGACCTATCTATCATGGCCCAAGATCTGGTACACAAAGACATTCTTATGAGCCATGATATTCCAAAGATTCACAAGTGATTGCCCAGAAGCCAGTTCTTAGGCCAGTCCTGAGAATATTTGGATTTTGCAGCTTTTAAGAATCTGCTATATAATCTAGTACCTACATGTTATGGTTTGGATGTGAGGTGTCACCCAAAAGCTCACATGTGAGACAATGGAAGAAGGTTCAGAAGACAAATGATTGGATTGTGAGAATCATAACCCAGTCAGTGATTAATCCCTTGACAGGGATTAACTGAGTAGTAACTAAACTGGTAGGTGTGGCTGGAAGAGGCGGGAATCCAAAGTGTGTATTTGGGCTATATATTTGATTCTGGCAAGTGGAGAATTCTCTTTGTGTTTTCTGATTATCATGTGAGACAATTTCCTCTGCCACACTCTTCCTCCATGATGTTCTGCCTCACCTCGAGCCCTGAGGAGTAGAACCAGTCTTCTATGGATTAAGACCTCTAAAACTATGAGCTCTCAAATGAACTTTTCCTCCCCTAAAATTGTTCTGGTCAGATCTTTCAGTCCCAGAAGTGAAACAGCTGACTAAAACACTATTCTTAACGATACTGTGTTATGCTATTAAAACTCTTGTTAAGAGCTTAGATTGCATGTTAAGTAATCTAATCACACAGGAAAAAAAATTAAAAATGAGGCACAAAAAAATTTATGGATGTGATGAAAATGCTTATAACCTTGATTATGATGTTTCTATGGATTTATGTGTATGTACAAACTCATAATTGTGTACATTATGTGTGTGCAGATTTGTGTATCAATTATAGCTCAATAAAGCTGTTTAAAAAGAATTTTTAAAAATGGGAAAATAAAACATTAAAAAACCAAATTCAATGTTATTTTTCCTTTCTCAGTTAAAAAAAAAGAGACAACATTAGTACAAATTCACCTTCTCCCTTCAGGTGACAATGATAATCTGAATCTGAAAAAGTAAAAAAAAATAAAATAAAATGGAAAGAAATCATTATACCTACTCTGAAGCACTGACTTGGTTTACATGCAAAATATAAATTCTTAATAAACTCTAACACTGGACCAGACTTAGGCTGAGGAAGAATCTTAGTTCCTGCCTTGATCTGTGAATTTGGGGCATCTTGGCTCTAACTTGAATCCTCTCCTGACAATTTCCCTTAAAGCAGGGTAAGGTATTTGTGAGTCAATGTGATTACACTTACCTGGTCTTTTCTAGACCATATGGGAACTTCCCAGACTTCCCAGACACCCCAGATCTGCAACGGGACTTGCATATCCTGCACCCAAGGTCTCTAAAGGAGAATCACAGATGTATTCACATCTGGATGCAACACACTATGGCACAGGATAGGAGAGAACATGGACCCATGAGTTTTGTGTCCACACAGGGTATAAAGAAGGTCTTCTATAATGTATCACAGTACAATATTCAGAGAAAAAACAGGTAGGCCAGGGTAAAGAGTCAGGGTGAGTTCCACATGTTCCTGCATGTTACTACAAGAAATAAAACAATAAATTTGAGTTGGCCCTTCCACATAATTGTGGGAGAATAGATTGTTAGTTTTATTTCAATCTTTAGATATTTGTGTATATGATGCATGGCCTCCATTGTACCCATGCTTGAGGCAAGCTGGCCGATTCTAGTAAATGATCAATTTCCTCTTGGGTCAGGTCTTCAAATCTATACAATTTTTGTGGAATATGTATTATTTTAGAAACTGATATATATTCTACAGAGATTATACAGATATATCTTCACTTGAGGGAATGATTTCATACCAGTTCAAAACTGTTATCTAGTTAATCACAGAGAAAATTTTCTAAACCTAATTCTAACACTCAAAGACTGTGGCATTGCATTAGCATCATGCAGAATTTATCTTTTGTTTCGCCATTCCCCCCCAACTTTCATAGGTTTCATCTATATGGACTTGTTGACTTTTACATACAATATCAGATAAGACAGACTGCTGTGTCATTGGTGTGAACACTTAACTTTTTCAAGCAGGAGACTTGGGGCTCTAATCCAGGACTCTGATGTGGCTAGCATTTGGAGAGAAGGAATTGGGTACCAAGGAACAAACACAGTTAATCTAAGATTTGGGAGTAAATAGTTAAAGAAAGCTCTAAAATAAAGTCAAATGGAAAGGGAGATAGAGATCAAATCTGGCCACCAAATATAGAAGCAATCACAGAAGCCAGCCCACATCGGGGAATTATGTCTACAACAGGCAATAAAAAATAAATCTTGCATAATTTCCCTAAGTCTTCAGTGCACAGAAGATAATAGGACACTCTTACCTGCGTTTGTTAGAGAAAAGGTGTTCCTTAGGGAGAAAAGGCAATTTAGATTTTGTGGGCATGAGTTTATACACATTCCAATTAACAGGAAATACTTCCAAGTTGTGTAATTATGAAAGAGTTGCCCAGTTTATTAAGCAAGAAATGAAGCTGGGTAGGTACAGGGGGGATGGTGATGCACAAAGTCTCCAAATTAAGCACAAGAAAAAGAATAAACAAAGAAACAAAACAAAACAAAAAAAAGACCAAGGAATAGAGGTGAGGAGAAAAGAGGCAAGGAAGGAAGGAGGGAGGAAAGAAGCAAGTATGCTCAATAGGCAAATCTGAGCAGAATTCATTTTACAAATATCAGAAAATGAGTGAAAGGGCAAAAACACAAATTGCTGAGAGATTTGAATAATATATACATCTAAGTCCAGAATCATAAAGCAAACCAGAGAAAGTGTACACATGGCAGAACACAGATGAGAATAAATACAGTGTAGAGATGTGGCTCAGTGGTCAAGTGCTCCTGAGTTCAATCCCCTTACCAAAAGCCAGACCTCATAGGGAATTGTGTCTAAAACAGGTAATAAAAGCATTCAGTACCCAAAATTGGAGTCCAAGAAGCCCTGAAGATTTGAGGAAAGGAAGAAAGGGAGAAAAGGAATTGGGTGAAGATTAAATTAAACAAATTAAAATGCTCTAGGCATTCCAAAAAATCCAAAACATCTTACCTTCCATACATAACAGAATTAGTTGATGAGCAAAATTCATTCAGTCTCTCAGAGATTTCTTATAGTGTCTCCTAAGTTCTGAACCTGATCCTGTGCTCAGTGCCATCCTGACATGATGAACCAAAGGAATGTGATCCAGGTCCCATGGGGCTCCCTGTCCAGGGGAGCTAAGGAGGAGAAGAAGATTACATGAATGCATAAGTTAGTTAATTTGAGACACTAAAGTCACTGCTAAATATTAATTGTGGTGTTCTAAAGAGATATTTCAATATTTAAACCCACAATTTAATGGAAATGATCTCTAGACAATAATGCTTAAAATTTGATCAAAATATCAAGGGGAAATTAGTCAAGGAAGGTGAATAGTTGTTCATCACATGAAAGAAGACCTTATTTGGGTTGCTAAGGAAAAGCCAATATAGACAAAGCACAGAAAACCACATTAAGATTGGTAAGAAAAGATAGTATAGTTGAATAATGTCTACTACTTGACATAAGGATTGGGATTTCATTGTACAGAATAAATACCTATTTTCAATATAAGGCAATATGATATGAATATTTTGATGTAGATAAATCAAGGAAAGAAATAAAAATGGATTGCATTTTAAAAAATTGAGTTGGGTTGTGTTAAATTAAGGGAATAAAAAAAAATACACCGAGGTTATAATGGCCCAAGATTCATGTGCATCTTAAGGAATGTGAATCTTAAGGGCTAGAAATAACAAAGAATATTAATAAGTAAAGAGCATATGTACCAAACACAAATCCAAGCTGTCCTACTCAGGCTGAAGAAAAGGAACATCAGAGCAACAGGTGCCCTGAAAAAAATGGTTGAAAGTATGTTGCTGACATGGAATATTGAAACACAATGCACACTGCAGGAGAACCTCATAGATGCTGTAGCTCTGGACAGCTGTGTGGCAGTGCTACCTCTGACTCTCTGAGGAAAGCAAGAAGAGGTATAGACTCCTTACCATATAACTGACGTGAGGGCCACTGCTCAGCACAGGGAATCTGGAGCCCTTCCAAGAGGAGATCTGCTGTTGACACCTGATAGCATTTATCTAAGTGGAGTGAATTTGATTATTTTTTGTGTGTACATTAAATAGAAACCCAAATATGTGTATTTATGCTTTTGTGTGTCACATCTTTATTTGATACACATATAAACACATGTATGCATCAGCTCTAACAGGAACTTGAAATGTGACTACATCATGGCTACCATAGCAAAAATGGTCTGAACTTACAAATCATTTTCTTTTTGCTAAATTCTTTACCCCCAAAAATTCAAAGAATTTAGCATTCTCTTCCCAAATCCTTTGTTTCTTTTTTTCTTATGAAAAATAGCTATTGAAACACTTAAGCTTTCCATTTTAATTTCACATGTCAAAAACATCACATGGGTTGGTTTTGAGGGTAGATTCTGTCTTTAAATCCAAGTTCTACTCTTTGGCAACTTAGATAACCTCACTGTGTCCTATTTTCTTATCTATAAGATACACCATCTAACTAAAGTAATTGGAATTAATTTCTTCAGAAGAGCATCCAGAATATAGCATGGGACCGATGGTTACGATTTATTGGTTTTTTAGTATCTTCTAAATGAGACCACATATGCAAAAGCACTTAGAACCATAAAGCACAATGCAAGTAGAAGGCCTTATTGTTTTTATGAAATGATATTTTCATTTTATCTCAACTTCAAAGTGTATCAAAATGAAATTCAGCATTTAATGACACCCTCATGCTTCTAATTGTGACATTTGACACTAAAATTAAGAGAGAAGTATCTAATTCATCAACGTATGACAGACATGAATTAGGAGCTAAACTTAAAAGGGCCTAAAATTTCCATTATCTACCCTAGACTCGTTCTGTACCCTTTTCCATCCTGTTTTGTGTCTCTGGGGCTCACTTTCATGGGTTGTATCATCAGATCGACCATGTCCTGTCACTTCCATGGGGGCCAGTGGATGAAGACCCCTAAAACAATCAGAGAAGAGAGGTGTGAGGTCTTCAGTTATCCCCATCTCTTGTTTCTCCATTCTGGAATCATCACTTTTTGCCCCAATGGTTCCCTCCCTGAGAGCCTTCCTCATGCTACCTATAACTACCAAAGCCACTGCTCCATTCAAGGCTCTCTGCCCAATGTGGCTCTCTTCATCCTCTTGTCTCTCTGACCCTCAGGGTGGAAAGAGCCTGCTGGTCCTCACTCCTGCACTATTGTCTCTCCCGTGAACCCGGCTCGTACCTCTGTCGTAAGTTCCATCATAAGTGAGCCATCATTACATGATCTTAATTAAATTCCCTACCAATTGGATTTGACTAATATGGAAACCTTACATTATTCTTCATTTCACTCTATCAGACTTTTCATCTCAGGCAATATATAAATGATAACACCACAAAAAACAAGTGACCCATCTATAGTATTATTCTCGCAGTCCATTCTGGAGAAAGGAGTTTGACCATCAATTGCAGAGGGCAATGCTTGGCAACAGTCCTGATCACAGGCTGAAACATTCTCAGGAAGATGTCCATGGTGCTGACTGTGTTCATAGTTAGGGAGAATCCTAGTGGGGAGAGAAAACAAGTGGAATAACAGGGTGGAGACTCTCCAGTAAGGAGTATAAATTCACTCACTTATGTTTGGGCACATATATTGAGGTGTTTTGATTTCAATTTACAATCTGCTGATATTTATGTTATGTGAAGTTACTCTAATAAAATCTGGCAATTAATACATAAAGATGAACCTAGAGTTACATCTGAGAGTAAGAAAATCCTACACAGGGAAAATGCCCAAACAAAAGCACAGAAATAGGAATGGGTGTTTCACTTGTGAGATGCTACAAAAAAGGCACATCAAAAAGCAGGTAGAGTGTTTAAAAACATAGGAAGTCATATTCAGTAAGCATAGCAGAACCAAGTAATGCATACTCTTGAATGCATGTGGAAAAATTTAGCACTGTTCATAAATGCAATGTGTGTTATTTCATATATAAAATACTCAGTGGAATGTTTAAAAATGCCATGCAATATTCTAGTAGCTTTCAGCAAAAAACTATCAAAGTTAGCATATAGTATATATTGGACTATGAACATTGATATTGCTATGGAAAAAATAAATTCAAGAGATATTTTCAAAAATGATTGATAACTGTATGAACTTGAATTCCAATACCCCTCTAGGAAGGAAAGAAGGAAATGGGGGAAAGAAGAGAAGGGAAGAAGAAAACAAAGAAAAAGAAAAACAATTGAGATTCTTAGAGAAATGTTTCATTCTAGGATTGAGGCAGAAAATATATAAAATAGTCCTGGAGTACTATAGTTTCAGAAATTTAAAAAAATAGAAGAAAAAAATCTGCAAATTAAATGGCATATGTCAAAAGGACCTAAGAACTCTAGCAACAAAATCAAGTAGTATCAGTTTATTACTCAAGGTATTAAAAAAAATTCATGATCAACATTGATATAAAGATTAAATAATTTAACAAATAGATACATCCCTTGTGTAGAATGAGTACAAATTATCCATGTAAATACAACCCATTCCTTATGTACAAATACTATTAGAGACATCTTTCCATTGAATACATAAAAGGAAGTAGGGAAATAACTTTACAATGAATAAACCTGAAAACTACTGCCCCAGTCATGTGATTGAGATCAATTCACAATAGCTAAGCAATGGAACCAGCCTAGGTGGCCTTCAACAGATAAATGGATAAAAAAATGTGGTATATATACACAATGGAATACTACTCAACCCTAAAGAGAAATAAAATTATGGCATTTGCTAGTAAATGAATGGAACTGGAGACTATCATGCTAAGTGAAATAAGCCAGGGCTGGGGATGTGGCTCAGTGGTAGTGCGCTCGCCTGGCATGCGTGCAGCCTGGGTTCGATTCTCAGCACCACGTACAAACAAAGATGTTGTGTCCGCCAAATACTAAAAAATAAATATTAAAAAAAAAAAGAAAAAAAGAAATAAGCCAACCCTCCCAAACTGAAGGCCAAATGCTCTTTCAATATATGAATGCTAACTCACAATAAGGGGAAGAGTAGGGAAGAACAGAAGTACTTTGAATTAGACAAAGGGGAATTAAGGGAAGGGGGGATGGGAGATAGGAGAGATAGTAGAATAAATCCGACATTACTTTGCTATGTGCATATATGATTGCAGACCATTGTAATTCTACACCATGTACAACCAGATGTCAAAATGCATTCTACTGTCATGTATAACAAATAAGAACAAATTTTTTAAAAAACTAAAAATAATTGAAAGTGGTGCTCTAGTGTGTGCATTTGATAGGATGTATTAAAATTGAACTTTATTCCTATTGTCTTTATCTCCATTATAATCGTGAGATAAAGCATGAAATACCAAAATAAAGGATATTGCACAAAATAACTATCTGGTACTCTTCAAAACCGCCAAGATCATCCCAAACAGGGAAAGTTCAAGAAAGTGTCACAACCAAGAGGGGACCAGGAGTCGCAGTGACTGACCCTAAGATGGTAACAAGACAGTGATTTGTGAAATAAAAAGATTCTTAGGTCAAAGCTAAGGTCACATGAATTAAGCACAAAATTCATCAATGTTTCCTTCACTGTAACAAACATAGCATTCTAATGAAAGATGTTTACACCAGAGGAACTAGCTGTGGAGTGCATGGGAACTCTGCACTCCTCACAGTCTCTTCTGTAGCCCTAAAACTGTACTGAAACAGTGACTTTCATGAGTGAATAAACAGTTACAGTGGAGCACAGTGGAGCAGAGCTGGGCTGCAAGAGTTCAGAAGAAACATGTTGAGGAAAATGTGATAATAATGTAAAGGATGCTGAAATTGAGAGACAATAGAGAGTCAACTGAAGGAAGAGAGAAAGCAGAGAGAGAGGTAGAGAAAAGAAAATGAGGAGGCATTCAAGAAAATGAATACATGTGGTGTGCTGGATTGAATCCTGGGAAGAAAGAGGATAGTCAAAAACCTAGTGGAAGCAAACGAATTCTGTGGTCTTATTAGTGGCAAAATACCAAAGCTAGGTTCTTTGTTTTGACCAATGGACAGAGTAATACAAGAGGATGGCTGTGTGGTGCAGGATGAGGACATGTGAGAACACTGCAGTAATGTGCTTGCAACTCTCTGCAAGTATAAAATCATTCCAAAATTGAAAGTTTAAAATATCTTTAAAAGTAGGGAAAAAAGAATAAAAATTCATGATGAGAAATAAGGAGGAGAGAAATAGATACTGTTTTTGAGTTTTTGTCCACTGACTCCTGGTTCCCCATGGTGGCTTGTGCTAGTGAAATGCTTCCTCTGAGTGAGTTAGGCCAGTGAGTACTGACTCAGGGTTCCGACTTGTCATTTAATATGAGAAGAAAAAGGATGAAGTATTTGGACTCCCAAGCTCCCAACGGACCTCCAGAAAGCACTCCTCTATCTACCCTTGAAAAATTGCAAAAGAAATATAGCATAAATCCTGTTCCATGTCTCCTCAAACCATCCTGCATGTTCTCTCTTTTTCACCTTCTGATAATTATTGAGCTATCTTCATGTGACATGGATATTGATGGAGAAGACATCTATTTCTCGCAAATTAGATTTATTGAATAACCTACAATAAAATGTCACACATTTTAGGACTCTTTCAGTAGCTTTAAATAATATTCTATATAGACTGAATTTCATTCCTCTGTAAAAAAGAATCAATAGTCCTTAAAATATTTTTTATTCTCCAAAACCTATAAATGTGATCCTCCTATGTCCAAGACTGGGTTAGATAGTAGAGTAAAAACTAGGATTATAACTACCATGTTAAAAAAAAAAACTCCTAAAGAAAAGTACTATAAATAATTCAAATCCTGAATTCAAATTTCCAAGAAATCTATATGTTGGCAGATTTACAAATTGTATTGGCTCTGAGTCAAAAGCCTGAGGCAGAAGAAAGAGTAAATAGCAAATCTCTAGGTGATAAATGTGGGTAAACTTAGCCAGCTTTTATGATTTAAACTGCCGAGAAAACAATCTTGAGGATGTGGTCATAATTTAGCTCCTTCTAGTATATCTTTTAGTAGTCTCACATTGTCTTAAACCGAGACACATACTCCTGCACCCTGACGACATTAAGACAATAGATGGAGTTGTCCTTCATGCCCAGAAGAATGGGCTCAGAGATGGGCATACAATCCAGTTAGCATTGGTGAAACTAGAAACACTATTTTATTGCATTTCTGGGAAAGAACAACTCTCTCATCCATTAAAGTTACCTAGGAAAGTGTTCTCTTTTTCCTTGACAATTTGCAGGTGTCACATTTTTAACAAAATGTGGAGTCTCGATCCCAAAAGAGCAAGAGGAGGAGCTACATATCTTCCTAAAGTCTGAGTTAGGCATTCTTACACATCACTCATTCAGAATCTTATTAGTCTAGGAGAGTATAAGGCCATGCCAGACTGAAAATGGAGAAAAAGAGTCCACCTCTGGACAGGAGGAGTTGACTGTCTATTCAGAAATGGAATAATTACTGTGACCATATTTGGAAATAATCAACCACATTGAAGGGCATGGAGATATCATGAGTGAAATTTAACCATCTATTCAAATAGTTGGAGAAAAGGAATTCAAAGCGGAGAAACATTCAAGTTCAAAAAAACTTGAAGGATCTAGATTATTTGTGATTACTGAAATGGAGGAAACCAATATGATCTGCCATCACCGTAGAGGAAGAGAATTTATAGTGGAGGATGTTGCCATAGACAAGGTCCAAGTTGCATGGGGAGAGAAAGGACTTGGTTTATTATATATCGGAATTACACAGACCTAGTTCTTCCCTCTGCTCCTTGGTATTTTGACAATGTTTATCTTTAATACATCTCAACAATTCTAATAAGGAGAAGAAAATTCTATTTTCCATTGGAGATGTTAATGAAAATAGAATTCATTGTATTTTAGGAAAATGTTATTTTTAGACAATAATTCATTCTGTTGAGACCCTGCTCTACTTTTATTTCTCCTATGTAAGTACTTTGATTTATGATCTTTCAGTAATGGCACAGTACTTTAACATTGATAACCATTAAGTATTAGGAAAGTGTGAATACTTATTCAAAATGATTTTTTTTTAAGTTCTGAGTATTTTGTCATTAAGGTTTAAGTCTTTGAATTCTTAGAGCCATATTACTTTAGGCTATGTTGGGAAATATTTTTCAGAGATGCAAAAAAATTGCAAGAGACAAATAGATGAAAATCCTCTTAAGGAATTAATAAGAGAGAACCACATTTACAAACAACAATAGTTACGTTTTAATAAAATAATATTGTTCAGCTAGATCTGACAAGACAAGACTCACAATCAAAAGATCATTATAGGGGCTGGGGCTGTAGTCCAGTTGCAGGGCACTTGCCTAGCATGCATGAGGCACTGGGTTCGATCCTCAGCACCACATAAAATTAAACAAATAAAATGAAGGAATTCTGTCTATCTACAACTACAAAAATAATTTTTTTAAAAAAAATCATTGTATTGAGATATATAAAGCAGGATCATGACTATAATACTTATAATGAATTATCAAGTCAGGATTTGTATGTGGGAACATTGTTGTCAATTATATTCTACGACCCAGAATAGAATAGTCAACAAATTAACTTTCAGATCAGAATTCCATAGTCATTTGTTCAGCAAGAATTATTCTGTGCCTGCCTTCTTTTTTTAGGATTAATGGTCATGAGATGTTTTAAAATATGCAATAAAAAGTCTTTGTCCTTCTAAACTGCTTCTTGCGTGATAAGACACTTGACATTTTAAGGCTATTTTAAATTTATTCACCTTATTAAAGCTAAAATTTACTAGGCTTTACTTGGATACTAAAGCACTCTGTGCTTGGGGTCCATGAGTTGAGAAAGCTTAATGTTTTTACTCCCTAATGAAAGCCTGCCATTTCTTCTTTAGTTAAATCCCATCAGAAGAAAAAAGCTAAGAAAGCCCCATTTCACATAGAATGTCTTCCTGCAGTAAACATTGCCATAACGAGGTTTCTGTGCTTTAAAAAATTGATTCTACTTCCCAAAGTATTTGACTCAGAATCAGGGCATGATATGAGTACCAAGCATCTATGACACATTACTCCAAGGCAACTACCTATTGCAATCCTCAAAAACACTGCCTTCCTTTGGCTTAATGATTTCTCATTAGGAGTCTCTCTAGAATGTTCTACATTTAAGTTATGCTGTTCATAATGTGTTATTTTTTCACTCTTTTAACATTTGTATTAGTTTTAAGGTATTTGCACTTTATCTAACCTGAATTATATTCATCCTTTTGCTGTTTCTATATCTTACTCTTACTTTATACTCTGAGTGGTTTATGACTGCCTATTTAGGGTTACTTTTATCTGCGTGCTTAAAACAAACCTATAAGTTTGATGAATTGATGTTAGAGTAAGAGAAAATTTATTGTGAAGCACATTGTGAATATCCCATCCTGAAATCCCTTTCCCTGGTGAATAAAGCACATAAGTTGACATGACTTTTCTTAAGAGGTTGGAAAAATGCGTCATGAATGACATTTAAGAATAACACTGCCAACAACTTCCAGAAATGAAGGAAGGCAAACAAAGAAGTCAAGGACAGCTGAGAACACCCGGGAAAACAGAAATGCTGCACTTTCAATAAAGCGCTGTTCACATTTGCTAGAATTAAAGGAAAAAACAGACAAAGATAAATTTTTTTTTTCTTTTCTTATACCTGCTAGAAAAAAAGTACATGTGCTTTTAGTTGTTTCAGTGATAGATAATTTGATGTGTTTTGAAATCAAGGAAGCAAGAAAAAGCAACAGGAGGCAATGGTAAAGAAAAAAGTACCTGTCCCAGTTTTCTGTCTCACAAAAAACAGGGACAGAAGATCAGAAAGACAAAGGGTGCATTTGTCACTTTTCTATGGGGTGTACTTTCATATGCATTAAAGGATACTGGGTATTAAGTTTACTTGTATAAAAGTTTTGACTAAGATTGCTTGAGCAAGATAATTCCTAGTAAAATGTGACGCTGTCCTGAAAGACCCAGACATCTAAATAAAGCTGCAGAGGAGATATTGCATCCAGCAGGAGACAAATTCAGTTTAGTTTGATCTAATGTAGGTTTCTCAGGAGTAAGCTAACAAGGAAAATTTTGTCAGAAAGCATTTATTCTCATTAAAGCTATTGTCAGGATAGCTGTTAACTGCATTAGCAACACCAATAAAATTAAGATGCTCTCCTCCTTATGTTTAAAAGCTAAAAACCTGCCTACCTGAGCTGGATTCCTAAGTATAAAAAATAAATGCAGCAAGCTACTTTTGTACAATAAGCAAAAATGATATGATACAAATCACTTTCAGAGGCTGTAGTGGTAAGTACCCATTATAGCTGGACATCAGGCATTAAGAAGCAATGGTCCATCTTGCACTGGCCCATTTGTATTCTACACACACTGTATGTATACTCACTGTAGGTATGAGGAGTAATCTAGTAGAATGCATCCAGCCTGAACTGTCACATAAAAGAATGGATAGTTTGCAGGGATTTTAGAGCATGAATGGAGATAGTCATAGAGCCATAAATGCAGACCTGAGACCAGAAATCAAAGTAAAACAGTGTCTTCCTCTCTTTCTAAAACCCATTAAAGCAATTCCTACCAAAATAGAAAAATACCTCATCAGAGAAGCGGTCCCGTGAGACTTCCCAACTCCACAGCAGCCTCCCTAACTGGCCATCCATCAGCTCTGTCTAATTCTGGCAGAGGCCAGAGGGGTCAGGGTCAACTACGACACATTGGTGATTTTAATATCCTTTCTTTTTGATTTCTTGTTCCAATTTGGAAGAACACCAAAGAAAAGGAGATGAAGGGAAAGTCTGACAAGAGTTCTTAGACAACTTCTCAGTTCTCCTCAGCTTCTCTTCTTTTTAAATATTAAATATTGTTTGGTCAAGCACCAGAGCATGACCTACACTTGGTCATATCCTCTCAGTTGTAAATTGCCTGCTATAACATTCCCTTCTGGAGTTAAGAATTCTAGATGGACATCAACTTAGGAAGAAGATGTCATTGGAGGAAGCCTAAAGGAGTCTCCTCTACGAATGTCTATTCTGCATCTAACTTTGACTCATGGATCTAAAACAAAATTAAATTAAATTAAAAATAAATACTACTAATATAGAGTAGTCCATATCCCAAATGTGCTATCATGTGGTTGGAAGGTAACAGTAAGCATCGCTGTCATCTGTTATAATGTTTATAATAATGTTGTTAGGAGAACGAAAAGCTAGATTTTTATGTACTCTACCAAGGTGAAATGAGACCCCGAGCTTCTGGCTAGGATAGAATATTGGAATCTTACTCCAAGCAAAGGAAGCTGGAATGGATGAGAACTGTCAAGGTCCCAGCCAAGTAGAACTTCATTTCCCAGAACTAGAAATATAATGTGCAGAAAACCATACAGCAGTCCATATGGGAGAAAGACTGGTGATTGCTTGGTTAAAGTCAGGGCACAGAGATAACCAAAGGTTTTCCTCAAGCAAATTTCCTAGGGAAGCAAGACCAATCTTTTACAGCTCACAAAGTGAGTTAGGATCATAACATTTTGCTATCAGGTGTGTGTCAGGTAAACTCAGAGGTGATGCACTATGATGGACATCTATCTTCCCCACATGCCAGTGGGCTAGGGATAGCCATGACATGGAAAAAAGTTTCCTCCTTCATCAAAAATGCTTATTTACTTAAACTCACCTTTATAACTTTGCCATGACTCTATACTGTCCACTTTTTCTATTGTAAAACTTCTTTATTAACAAAATCTTCCTCAAATAATTCATTTTAATTAAAGAACAAAGATTTTTTTAATTGGATAAAACAAAAAGCATTCAAAAATAATTTTAACAATGACAACTAGCACAATTTTTGCCCCTTCTCAAATAATTCAAGAGTTCATATTTGATTTTATTTTTGCACTGAAAATGATATAGCTATATACATCCAAATGCTGCTAAGTGACACTTCCTATGGAGCCACATTAGGAAAACCACTGAGGAATCACCTCAGCACCTCAACATCCCCTTCTCTGGTCTTCACCAAGGGATCCATTCCACATCATTCATGGAATTCAAGAGCAAAATGTTTCCTGTGTGAAAGTTCCCACCTGCAAAATGTTTTACTGCTAATTTGTATATAAACATAGATTTTTAAATTACTCATTAAAAACAAAAGAAATAATACCTTATGAAAATGAGCAATTATATTTCTTACTAGAGCAGCTATTTACTCTAAAAAATTACATTTAGCAACTATTGGAGTTGATTTTTAAGTAAATGATGGAAAACACAAAGTTCATTTAATTGAGGGGTTGGTTGAAATATTTTTTATTAAGAAAAGATGGTTAAAAATTAAATAAGGAGAGCTGGATTTAATTTATTGTAAACCTAGTATATGGTTTGGGTACGGTCACAGGCAAAATGAGGCTACATCACTTTTACTGGACACATCAGTCCAAATGTCAGTGTTTTGTTAGAATCCATGTCTCTGAGGTCCTCTACAGTTCAATATGTAAACCAGGAAAAAACATTGTAATTGTAGCTAGTGTCTTGGAACAAACAATTGAGGGTCAGATTATAAAAAGATATTTTACTTATACAGCTTAAAACTATATAATTACTAATACACTACAGTGAATCTCCTTTTGATGTATATATATCAACAATGTCACAATTAAAAAATAAAACTATAAGTCAATAGCAGAAAGATCAGCAGAATTGAGGAAAGGGAATGGGGGAGAGAGAAGGAGAGGTAAAGGGGACGTTCGAGGGACTGAATTAAAGCACATTATATTCCATGCTTTTGTAATTATGTCAAAATGAATTCTGATGTTATGTATAACTGAAAAGAATAAAAACTAAAAATAATTCCTGAAAGTACAATGTTAAAATACTAGTAGATTTCAAAAGATGGCAACTTAGTTTTCCCAAGTGTCTAAAAAGTTTGCAGTGCTCTTATTCTTCTGCAGTTAGAATGTTTAAAATTCACTATGGAATTACTTCTACAAAATATGAGTACATTTGCCAAATATATCCTGTCATAGATGACCAAGCATTTGGAAATGCAAGACAGTGACCCTAGTTTTTAACAAAAGTCATATAGGGGTCTTACTGAGATAAAATA
The DNA here is from genome assembly GCF_048772815.1 of Callospermophilus lateralis. Lineage (NCBI taxonomy): Eukaryota > Metazoa > Chordata > Mammalia > Rodentia > Sciuridae > Callospermophilus > Callospermophilus lateralis. Next base: position 365,024 of record NW_027511893.1, read on the forward strand.
TTACTTAACAGAGCTCATTGCAATTTTCATAGGGCTCTCATTAATTGGTGGGAGTAAAAATATATTCTATGCAAGAAAAAAATACTTAAATGCTATTTAAGGAAACTATGAGATGTACTGTGCATTCTCCACAATCAGTACTTTTTTTCTTCCTTGCCATGACACTGGTCATTAATCTTTGCAAGCAGCCAAGTAGAAATCTAAGGTGTCACCCATGCATAGCATCATATTCACAGACTACTAGAAGCACATTTTAAAGTTCAGCTTGGTGAATCACTGAGCAACTTACTGTCTCTATAGGAAGTTTACTTTGATCCATATCTGTCAAACTGGCAATGATCAGGGATCTTTACTGAATTACTTTTAGCGACATCATCATTTTTCAAAGCAAGTAAACACCCATACATATTTTGATTGCAGTTGGTAACACCTCCAGGAACATCAAATGTGCACAGAAATGGCATTCTAAGTGTGATCAGTTTGGCAAGTCAAGATTCAACTGTGTATGTGTGTGTGTGTATCAGTTTCACTTCCTATTTAGGGTGTTCGCTTGGCACCTTCAGTCTATGAAGGTCTCAAAGAATCACATCAAATCAATGATGCCCAGGGTAGGCAAACAAAACTCACTCCAGGTTAGAGATGAAAGTTGCAGAAGAATTCCCTCAGGAACATATAGCTTTATGGGTCTCAATTACCATGAAAAATAAAAAGAAAAGATTTGGAAAGCCTAGACATAAACTCGATTTCACCTCTAACTAGCTGTGTGACCTTGGACTAAGAACATGACCTTTTACAATGTAATTTTATTCAACTAGAAAATAATAACACGGCTTGCTCTACCTAACACACCAAATTCCTATAAAAGTTCAAGTGAAATTATGCATATGAATGTCACATTCAGATTTTAAATGCTATGCAAGAGTAGACTTGATTATCAGGCTGCTCTGTTTTGGTCTCTTCACCTCCCCAGTGTCACCTTCCTTTAGTCGTTCAGGATAAGACAGACTATTTAAAACTCACTTCTAAGCTAGTCCACCTCCTCCTCCAGACTCCGGAGACTGACTCTCTGTCATGGATGCACTTTACAGTTGGTCTTGCCCTGGGGATTGCCCTGGGATCTGCAAGGTGATACTCTTTCAAAGGGGGTCCACAGTCTCTGTGGGGGGGTAACTTTCTCTCCATTCCCAAGCTATAGCTATACATACAACTAACTCAGGCTGTTGCAGACGATGATCAAGAAGGATGGGCACAATGGAGATGAGGTACAGCCCGGTGGCAGAGGGAATGAGAGAAATTTTGAAACTACACTGGGTTCCTCAGTACTCCTGGGTAAATCACACAAATACCTACTCAGAACTTTCTTTCATCTCTGGACATCCACAGACTCATTAGATTCTGTCCTCCTCTCCTTCCCTTTCCCTTCTTCTAACCTACAAATCTCAAATCCTCTGTAGCTCCTTGTCATGCATCCCAAGGCAGGCTCTGAGTCTCTGTATAAACTATCCACCAATTAGAATAGGTATTAAGGTAAAATAATGTCATTCTCATCCAGTTTTGTGCCCTTAGCAAATTATTCTAATTTGAAATATATTTCTTAAGCAGTGTGGATGCTTATGATGTTTTGATTGTTTGTTATGCTATAATTATTAAGTCTTATGTGCGGATCTCATCTGCAAAAATAAGTGGCAAACTCATCCTACTCAAAAATATTGATGCAAAAACACTTGAGTAAAATCTTACCAAGCAAAAATTCTCAGTATGTTGGAAACATGACACCTGATTTCAAGATATACTATAGCAATACAGAAACTAAAACCACATGGTCCTATAACAAAAACAGATACAGAGAACAATGGAACAGAAGAGATCCCCAAAATAAACCCACACATCTACAAGCCAACTGTTTCTCAAGGAAGCCACAAAAATATCACACCAGGAAAGCACTGTATCTTCAATAAATGGTGCTGGGAACCTGCATATCTACATGTAGAAGACTGAGATTTACTCCATTTCTCAACCAACAACAACAACAAAAAAAAAATCAACCCAAAATGGATCAAAGACCTAAGTAAGACCTGAAACTGTGAAATACAAGAAGAAAACATGGAAAACACTGTAAGACATTGGTATAGGCAATGATATTTGGAACTATGAAAAGCCCAAAAATGAAAAACAAAAAAAAAAGATAAATTAGATTTTATCAAACTCAAAAGCATCTATACAATAAAGGAAAAAATGAACAACAAAAAAAAAAACATATAGAATGGGAGAAAATATTTACAAACTATCCACCTAACACAGGATTAATATTCATAACATAAAATGAGTTAAAAACTTAACAAAAACATGAAATCCAATTTTATAAAATAAACAAATTCATTAATTAGCTAATTATCAAAAGAATAAATCTAAATGGTCAACAAATACATAAAAAATGATTAATTTTTATTGATCATTGGGGGAATGAAAATTAAAACCACAATGTGATACCATCTTACTTTCATAAGAATGTTTATTACCAAAATATAAAAAAAAAATGAAAAAAAAGAACAAGAAAATGCTAGTGAGGATGTAGAGAAGAAGGATTTCTCATACACTTATTGAGAAAGTAAATTATTACAAATATTGTGGAGAAGAGTGTGGAGGTACCCCCAAAACTCAAAGTATATCTGTCATATAATGAAGTATCATGCTTCTGGTATATGTGCAAAGGTAATGAAATCAGCATACCACAGTGATAACTGCATGTCCCTGCTTACTGTGGCATTGTTCACAGTAGCCAAGATACATAACCAACCTAGGTGCCCATCAACAGAAGAATAGACAAAATGTGGTATGTATACACTATGGCTATTTTTCAGCTATAAGAATGAAATCCTGTCATTTGCAGAAAAATATTTGGAACTACAGAATATTATGTTAATTGAGATAAGCCATATGCAGAAATGCCTCATTTTCTCTCCTATGTGGAGGCTAAAAATTGTGAACTTGAATGTAGAAGTTGGGAAGGGGATAAGGGAGAATAGAATTGATCAGTGCACACTGCATTCATGTACTGAAATATCACATAAACTCCATTGATGTTTATAATTAATACAAGTAATCAGAAATAAACATTTTTAAAAATCAGCATCATGTTAGGAATAAATCTTCTGGTTTATTCCTAAAAATTAAGGATGAGTCAATATTAGGAAATATAAGAGTATCATTCTTGTGCTAATAGAGCTAATGAAAATGTTATGTTATTGTCTTCACAAATAATGGAAAGTAAAAAAATTTGAAAATTTGAAAATTTCAGACTCATTCTTCATTTGAATCACTTAATGATATAGAAAAAAGGCAATTTAAAATTATTCATATATTGTCATGTAATTTTATATACAAGTATAATTACATATTAAATATGAATATATTTAAAAAATACCAGATGAGTTTCCATCAAAAATAGAAAAATATATCAAAAGCACCCACTACACATTTTCACTGTTTAACATTGTACTGCAGGTACAAGCCAAAATCATCAAAAATGAAAAATCAGTTAGAAATATCTAGCTTCAGAAGCCATACCTATAACCTAGCAAAGATAAGAATACATTGAGAATTCATTCTAGAAAACAAAATAACATAGTATGGAAATTATAAAATTAATATCTAAAATCCCATATACTTCATCAAATATTTAGGAGTAAACTTAATAAGAAATATGTAAATCTTAGAATAAGGAAAAAAATTAAACACAGTTAAAACTCAAAAGAGTAATTGAACAAATGTGAACATGAAATTCTCTTGGACAGAAAGCTGAAGCCACATCCTTTATACAAAGAAAATTAATAAATCTCACTTAAATCCAAAAAAAATACTAATAGATCTTCATTTTGATAGTGAAACTTATTCTAAACCTTATTTGTAAAAAAAAAAGCAAGACTATTTTTTAAATGAAGAATAAAGAATAAGAAAACTAACCTAATCAGATCTTAAAACACATTATACAGACTCAAACAATGAGAAGTTTCCACTGGCATGTCACTAAACTTACCAAAAAATAGAAGACAATTTTAAAAAATCAGAAGTAGAAACAAGTATATACGAATTTATCATATAATGATATGGTCATTGCAGATCACTTGGGTTAGATTGAATTTTCCCTCTTCCCCACCAAAAATGAGAATAAATGAGTACAAAGAGGATACAATTATATTCACACTTCTCACCTACATGAAGAAAGAATCCTATAGAACAAAGATTTAAATACAAAACTTATGTTTATAAGAACACATAGTGAGTGGCATGATATCTTTAGGAGTTCTGCAGACCTGCTTCCCAGTGAACTGGTGAAAATTGCTTTGAAGAAAGTTAAAACTCTCGCAATGATCCTAAGAACATATGGCATATGACAAATATTTATTCAGCATAACCAACTCTGAAATACCTGGAGAACAACACCAGACACTTTGCACTACAATAAGGAAATCACTTTTCTAAATATGAAAATAATCCAGCTGACCACCAAATAATCAAACAAAAAATAACAGTAGTCTGGAGAGAGGGAGAGAGAAGACTTATTTCCAACGTAAATGTTAAGGGACATGCAAAGACACAGGAAAGTATGCCTCTTTTACTGTAAAATGAACAACAAATTGACAGCAGGAACTAAAGTCATCAGAGGTTGGAATTAACAGGCAAAAACTCCAAAGAAGCTCTTACAAATCTTGACAAAAAATACAGGAAATCACAATTTGAAAAAGTAAAAGGATGCATCATATTGCATCAATACCGAAAATCAATAGAGACAGATTATGAAAAAAAAAATGAACCAAAGAAAATTCCAGAGTAAAAAAGTGCAACGATCGAAATAATTAAATTCACTAGAAGGGCTCAACAGCAGATGTGAACTGGAATAAGAATAGCAAACGTGAAAATAGATTGATACAGGCTATACATTCCAAATAACAAAAAAATAATGGAAGAAAATAATCAGAATCTCAGGGAACTGAGAGACACAAGGGGACATATCCAAACACGTATAACGGGAGGAAAAGAGCGAGAATAAAGCAAGAAAAAGATGCAAAGGAATAGTGGCTGAACTTCCTGATAAATTGATAAACATGACTCTACATACCTAGAATCTTAGTAAATTGAGGCAAGGTAAATTCAGAGATTCCCAAAGAATATGCTTCAATAAAACCAATAAAAGCCAGAGACAAGGAAAAGAAAATCCCGAAAACATCAAAAAGCAAATGAATTGTCACATTCCTATAAGGGAACCCCAAGAAGAGCATCAGCTGACTTATCAGAAACAACAGAAACCAGAAGGCAGTGAGAATACATATTTGGAGACTAAAACAATAACAATAGCAACAACAACAATGAAACTTGGCAATCAAGTATAAATGTCTTCCATTAGTGACAGCAAAATAAAATAAAAGTATTCCCAGATTAATGCACTAAGAAAATTTGTTAGTAGATCCACTTTCCAAGAAACACCAAAGGAGGTTCTTTTTGAAAGAAATTCAAATAGCTCAAATCTACTTTAACAAAAATAAATTAAAAATATAAACAGTGCAGAAATGTAGTTGTGTGATTATAAAAACCAGTAAGAAGAAATATTTCTTTTTCATTTTTCTCTTAATATAAAAAAATGTCTAATTTATTTTTAGACCTACACCATATGGAAATGTAATGTATTTGCCAGGAGAACTACAAAGGAGATGAGCAGAAGAAAAGAAATTCAAATCCATAAAAACCAATGATGAGAACCAGAAATAATAAGTAAAAAGTTAAATGTAACAAAAGCTATAAATATAAACTTACTCTCTTTTCTTCTCTGAGCTTCTTTGAAAGGTATAAAATTACATAAGTAATCATGATCTCACAGGAAATTAACTCCAATGAGATATAAAAAGATGAATGGTTATTAAATAGCTCTGTTTTTTTATCCTGTTATAGTTTTGATGTTACAATTATTACCTCTACAAATGTTACAATCCCAACAATATGTTGCTGCAATCACTAACGAAATTAACATATCATAATGAAAATATTCACTTTATTCAAAAGACAGGTGTAAAGAATAATATGAACCAGACAGAAAGTCAACACGAAAATGGAAGACATAAATCCAACTTTGTAAATTATGACATTAAATATGAATGGATTAAACAATCCAATAAACAGGGAGAAATGTTCATATTGGATATAAACACAAGATCAAACTATAGATTGCCCACCAGAGATGACCATCAGATTCAAAGATTCCAATAGGTTGGAAGTAAAAGGATAAAAAAAAAATTGTGTGTGTGTGTGTGTGTGTGTGTGTGTACGAACATGTATACAAATATGTGTATCTTGAAAAACTTGATCACAAGAAAGAGTGGCTACACTAATGTCAAACCAAAAATGTTCCTAGAGATAAAGGGGCATTTTATGATTTAAAAAATGGATCAGTTCATCAGAAATTATAAATGAATGTGCCTAAAATTAGAACACCATAACATCAGAAGCAAAACTGCAAGAAATGGAGAAATACTTCATTACAATAATTTCAGACTTGTTTTCCAAACTTTAACAGTGCTTAGCAACAACTAGGCAGAAGGTCAACAAGGCAGTGAAAGGAGTAAACACTGCAGACCACCTAGATGTAGTAGAGGTGTAGAATGCTTCACCCAACAACAGAATAAAATGTGTTTCACGTATACTAGGAATAGTCACCAAGATACACAAGCAAATCTTAGTCAAAAAAGTAATGGATATAACACAAGGCCTTGTTCTGTAATCATAATAGAAATGTTAGAAAACAATAACAGAAAAAAAAATTCACACATATGTGAAAACTAAGCCACACATTTCTTATTTATTTATTATTCTAATTTGTTATATATGAAAGCAGAATGCATTATATTTCACATTACACATATAGAGCACAATTTTTCATATCTCTGGTTATATACATTATTTGTGTCTTATTCATGTACTTAGGGTAATGTTGTCCACTTCAGTCCACTGTGTTTCATACCCCTATACTCCCTCCTTTCCCCTCCCACACCTTTGTTCTATCTAAAGTTTTTCCAATCATCCCTTGATCTCCCTCCCAACCCCACCATGAATCAGCCTCCTATATCAGAGAAAAAATTTGGCATTTGATTTTTGGTGATTGGCTAACTTCACTTAGCATTATATTCACCAACTCCATCCATTTACCTGCAAATGCCATGACTTTATTCTCTTTTATTGCTGAGTAATTTTCCAGTGTGTGTGTGTGTGTATAAAACACATTTTCTTTATTCATTCATTTACTGAAGGGCATCTAGGTTAGCTCCACAGTTTAGCTATTGTGAATGGTGCTGCTGTAAACATTGATGTGGCTGTGTCCCTGTAGTATGCTAAGTTCTTTGTGTATACACTGAGGAGTAGGATAGCTGGATCAAATGGTGGTTCCATTCCCAGATTTCCAAGGAATCTCCATACTGCTTTTCATATTGGCTACACCAATTTGCAGTCCCCCTAGCAACGTATGAGTGTACCTTTTTCTCCACATCCTTGCCAAAACTTATTGTTATTTGTCTTCATTAATAGCTGCCATTCTGACTGGAGTGAGATGAAATCTTAATTAGTTTTGATTTGCATTTCTCTTATTGCTACAGATGTTGAACATTTTTTCATATATTTGTTGATTAATTATATATCCTATTCTGAGAAGTGTCTGTTCAGTTCCTTGACCCATTTATTGATTGGATTATTTGAGTGTTTTGTTTTGTTCCGTTTTGGTGTTTAGTTCTTTGAGTTCTTTATATACATTAGAGATCAGTGCTTTATCTGATGTGCAAGTGGTTAAAATTCATTCCCAAGACGTAGACTTTCTATTCTGCCTCACGGATTGTTTTTTTTTGTTTGTTTGTTTTTTTTGCTGAAAAGAAGATTTTATTTTAAATACATTCCATTTATTAATCCTTAACCTTAATTCTTGCACTACGGGAGTCTTATTAAGGAAGTAAGGGCCTAATCCAATATGATGGAGATTAGGGCCTTCTTTTTATTCTATTAGATGCAGGGTCTCTGGTTGAATTACTTGGTTCTTAATGCACTTTGAGTTGAGTTTTGTACTAGAGATAGGGGTTTAATCTCATTTTGTTGCATATGGATTTCCAGTTTACCCAGCATCATTTGTTGAAGCAGATATCTTTTCTCCAATGTATGTTTTTGGCACCTTTGTCTAATATAAGATAATTGCAATTATATGGATTAGTCTCTGTGTCTTCTCTTCTGTACCACTAGTCTACCAGTCTGTTTTGGTGCCAATACCATGCTGTTTTTGCTACTATTGCTCCATAGTATAGTTTAAGGTCTCGTATAGTGATGCCATGCACTTCACTCTTCTTCCTAAGGATTTCTCTAGCTATTTTGGGTCTTTTATTTTTTCAGATGAATTTCATGATTGATTTTTCTATTTCTATGAGGAATGTCATTGGGTTTTTGATCAGAATTGCATTAAACTTGTGTAATCATTTAGGTAGTATGGTCATTTTAACAATATTAATTTTGCCTACCCAAGTACAAGGTAGATCTTTCCATCTTCTAAGGTGTTCTTTAATTTCTTTCTTTAGGGTTCTGTGGTATTTATTGTAGAGTTCTTACAAGTTGATTCCAAAATCATTTATTTATTTATTTTTGATGCTATTGTAAATGGGGTAGTTTTCCTCATTTCCCTTTCAGAGGATTTGTCACTGATATACAAAAATGCCTTTGATTTATAGGTGTTGATTTCATATGTTGCTACTTTGTTGAATTCATTTACTAGTTCTAAAAGATTTATGATACAACTTTTTGGATCTTCTAGGTATAGAATCATATCATCTGCAAGTAGTGCTAATCTGAGTTGTTCTTATCCTATCTGTATCTCATTAATTTATTTCATCTGTGTAATTGCTCTGGCCAGTGTTTAACAAAAATTGTGTTAAATAGAAGTGATGAAAGAGGGCATCCCTGTCTTGTTCCAGTTTCTACAAGGGATGCTTTCAATTTTTTCTCCATTTAGAATGATGTTGGCCTAAGGCTTAGCATAGATAGCTTTTACAATGTTGAGATATGTTCCTGTTATCCCTGATTTTTCTAGTGCTTTGAACATGAAGCGGTGCTGTATTTTGTCAAGTGTTTTTCTGCATTTATTGAGATGATCATATGATTTTCATCTTTAAGTCTATTGATGTGATGAATTACATTTATTGATTTCCAATGTTGAACCCAACTTGCATCAGTGGAATGAACCCCATTTGATCATGGTGCACTATCTGTTTGATATGTTTTTGTATTCGATTTGCCAGAATTTTATTGAGAATTTTTGCATCCAAGTTAATTACAGATATTGATCTGAAATTTTCTTTCTTTGATGTCTCTTTGCCTGGTTTTGGATTCAGGGTGATATTGGCCTCATAGAATGAGTTTGAAAGAGCCCCCTCTTTTTCCATTTCCTGAAATAAATTGGAGAGTATTGGCATTAGTTCTTCTTTATAGGCCTTGTAGAACTCAGCTGTGTATCCATCCTATCCTGGGCTTCTCTTGGTTGGTAGGTTTCTGATGGTGTCTTCTAATTCATGGCTTGAAATTGATCTGTTTAAATTGTGTATATCATCCTGATTCAATTTGGGCAAATCATATGACTCTAGAAATTTGTCAGTGCCTTTAATATTTTCTATTTTATTGGAGTACAAGGTTTTAAATAATTTCTAATTATCTTCTGTATATCTGTAGTGTCCTTTGTGATATTTCCTTTTTCATCACATATGTTAGCATTGTGAGTTTTCTCTGACCTTCTATTTGTTAGCATTGATAAGAGTTTGTTAATTTTATTTATTTTTTCACAGAACCAATTTTTTGCTTTTTCAATTTTTTCAATTGTTTTGTTTATTTCAATTTCATTTATTTCAGCTCTGATTTTAACTATTCTCTGTCTTTACTGCTTTTGGTGTTGATCTGTTCTTCTTTTTCTATGGCTTTGAGATGTAATGTTAAGTCATTTATTTGTTGGCTTTTTCTTCTTTTAAGCAATGAACTCCTTGCAGTAGACTTTCCTGTTAATATTGCCTTAATAGTGTCCCAGAGATTTTGATATATTGTATCTGTGTTCTCATTCACCTCTAAGAATTTTTTAATCTCCTCCTTGATGTATTTGCAACCCATTTTTTATTTAGTAGCATATTATTTAGCCTCCAGATCTTGGAATAGCTTTTATTTTTTATTTTATCATTGATTTCTAATTTCATTCCATTATGATCTGATAGAATGCAGGGTAGTATCTCTACTTTTTTATGTTTGCTAAGAGTTGCTTTGTGGCATAATATATGGTCTATTTTAGAGAAGGATCCGTGTGCTGCTGAGAAAAAAAGTAATATTCATTTATTGAATGTTGAAATATTCTATATATGTCAGTTAAGTCTAAGTTATTGATTGTATTATTAAGTTCTACAGTTTCTTATTTCAGCTTTTGTTTGGAAGATCGATCCACTGGTGAAAGATATGTGTTAAAGTCACCCAGAATTATTGTATTGTGGTCTATTTGACTCTTGAATTTCAGAAGAGTTTGTTTGATGAATGTAGATGCTCTCTTGTTTGGGTTATATAAATTTATTATTGTTATGTATTATTGATGAATGGTTCCCTTAAGCAGTATGAAATGTCCTTCTTTATTCTTTTTGATTAACTTTGTCTTGAAGTCTATTTTGATACAAGGATGGAGACCCCTGCTTGTTTCCTCAAGTCCATGTGAATGGTATGATTTCACCTTCAGTCTGTGGATGTCTTTTTCTATGAGATGAGTTTCTTAGAGGCAGCATATTGTTGCATTTTTTTAAAATCCTATCTGCCAGTCTATGTCTTTTGATTGGTGCATTTAGACCATTAACATTCAGGGTTATTATTGAGACATGATTTGTATTCACAGCCATTTTTAATTTTTTTGGTATTTATTGTGTCTTAGTTTCTCCTCTGAATAGGTTTTCCTTTAGTGTAATCCCTCCCTCTGCTGATTTTCATTATTGTTCTTCATTGCCTCTTCATGGAATATTTTGCTGAGATGTTCTATAGTGCAGGCTTTCTAGGTGTAAATTCTTTTAACTTTTGTTTATCATGAAAGATTTTTATTTCATTATCAAATCTAAAGCTTAATTTTTCTGGATATAAGATTCTTGGTTGGCATCCGTTTTCTTTCAGAGCTTGATATGTTGTTCCTGGATCTTCTAGCTTTCAGGGTCTGGGTTGAAAAATCCACACATAATCTAATTGGTTTCTCCCATATGCAATCTGATTCCCTTCTCTTGTGGCTTTTAATATTCTCTCCTTATTCTGTATATTGACCATTTTCATTATAATGTGACTTAGTGTGGATCTGTTGTGATATTGTACATTTGGTGTCCTGTAAGCCACCTGGATTTGATTTTCTAATTCCTTCTTCATGTTGGAAAATTTTCAGGTATTATTTCACTGAATAAATTGCTCATTCCTTTGGTTTCGAACTCAATGCCTTCCTCTATCCCAATATCTCTTAAATTTAGTCTTTTCATGGGTATCCCATATTTTTTGAATGTTCTGCTCATGGTTTCTTACCATTTTCCCTGTGTGCTCTACATTCTTTTCAAGATTATATATTTTGTCTTCATTGTCTGAGGTCCTATCTTCCAAGTGGTCTATTCTATTGGTGATGCTTTCAATTGAACTTTTGTTTTAGATTTTCTTTCACTTCAAGGATTTCTGTTTGTTTGTTTGTTTAGAACCTCTATCTGCCTATTAAATTATTTTTTCTTCCGTATTTTTTATGTTGCTCTTTGTCAAAATGATCTTTTGCTGCCTGTATTTGCCCTCTTTATATCATCCTTTGATTCACAGAACATTTTAATTATGTACATCCTAAACTCCTTCTTTGTCATTTCTTCTGCTGAGCTGTCCATGGATTCTAATAATGTGGTATCTTGATTTGTTTGGGGTGCTTTCTTCACTTGTCTTTTCATATTGCTTCAAGCACTGTGGGTCTGAAGTGTTACTGTTTTAGCCTGTAGGCTTATAGTGCCCCTTTAGGGATCCAATATCTCTCATTTGAGGTGAAGGACAATGTTAACAGATCCCAATATAAACAATATGTACACTAAAAACAAATGTTTGCTATTAAGACATTTACAGTTTGATCACAATGTACAGAAATGGTGAATTCAATTATTATCTACAATATACTCAGTAGGTTTGTGAAAGGGTTTGCAGTTTCTGATGGTGGACAAGGAACCAGGGATGGGGAGTAGGATAATATGCTGAGGAGGCAGGAGGTGAAGACATAGAGTTATTAAATCTTAGGAAGTGTGAAAGAGAAATCTAAAGAGGAAGATTAGTATCAAAAGAAGGGAGCAGAAGTAATCTTGGGTAGACAAGTAAGTGGGAAGACAGTAGAGTACATAAAACAAACACACATGTATATTAAGGAAAATAAAAATTTTAAAATAGTAGAAATTTGAATAAAATTTAAAAAATACAACATAATGGTAATATACTATTCAGATGTCCCAGTTCTCAAAATCCCAATTCATGCAAAATACTTGGTTTCACATATGTTGGGGTTGTGAGGGCAGAAGAATAGAGAGGGAGAGGAAACACATTGAAAAAAGAAACAAGGATTGTTTTGGTTGGAGATCAGTATCCTTCCTGTTTCCCTTTTCATTCCAATAGGTGGGGTCGTCTCTTGTTGGTGGTATCTCCACCCTCAGGATGATGAAGGTAACCAGGGTGTCACTATGCCAGGGTAGTGGCTGCCAGGGAATTAGTGGGGAGGTAGAAACTGGATACCTGGCCAGCCGGAATTCAAACTGGAATTTGCCTCCACTGAAGATGGTGATGAAGGTAGCCCAAGATAGAGGTGCCTGCTCTCAGCGGTGGGGTCTCAGTTCAGGTGGGGGGGGAGCAAGTGTTGGTGTTGGATGATGAGTTCAGAGATGAGCTCTGTGGTGTGCAGTGTGTGGCTGTGGCTGACTTCAGAGCCTGTGTGAGGTTCCCAGGTGCAGGCAGGACACTGCACACAGGGGACTATCTCCCCTGCTGCAGAGTCCCAAGGTGGCGGCAACCAAGGGAGCTCCACATTGGAAGATGGGGGTCCACACGGCAGTGGCAGTCAGAGTTCCTACTTGTGGGAAGCAGCCAGGTGTCCTGTGTGGGAGTGGCATCTGTGATTTCTGCTCAGGTGGGTGGCCAAAAGTTCTGTGTGGGTACTGCTGCCACACATGGTCCCACATGGTTGAGTAGTTGGGAGACCCACCCTGACCCTGAGGCCTGGAGCCCTGGATGGGCACGGTGCTTCCTAAGTGGGGGCAGGAATATGGCTCTCAGAGAAGTAGTATTCTCACTCCTTGAATCCCAGGTCACAGAGCAGCACAGAATGCTGCCTCCCTCTGGGCTGCCATCTTGGATTAAAGCCACAGGTTTCTAAATAAGGAATACATAAAAGAGCATCAAAAGAGAAATACTTTTTAGAGAATACGTTGAGATGACTCAAAATGAAGATATAACATAACCAAACTTATAGAATTCAGTCAAAGTGGTGTTTAAAGAAAATTTTATACCTGCAAATGCCTAGTATAAAAGAAAAATAGGCCTGGGATATAACTCCCTGGGAGAGCATGTGCTCAGAGTGCATAAAGCCCTCAGTCCAATGGCAGGCATCAGAGAAATGAGCACAATAAAATACTGAAGGGAGATCTCAGGCCAAGTGTAGTCCTCCCCCTTAAAACATTGCAAAGTAAGAGGAGAATACCCAAAGTAAGCAGGAAGAATGAAATAATACTTGCTAGACCTCAAATTAATGAAACATCATAGAAATAATAGAAATAAAGAAAATCAATAAAACCCAAAGCCTGTTCTTTGAAAAATCAGAAAAAAAGGGCAAATCTTTAGCTAGACTAATTTTTTAAAAGGAGATAATATTCAAATGAAAGAAAGTACATAACTATCAACTTTATGGGGGGAAAGGATTATAAAGGAATACTATAAATAAATATATGTGAAAAGTTAGAACATCTAGATGAAAGGACCCATTGAAGGACCCATTGAAATGGACACTTTTCTAGAAAAATATAAACTACAAAAATTAACTGAAAAGAAATAGAAAATCCAAGTAGACTTATAAAAATAAACTGATTTAGTAATTTAAAAAAACTATTCCCAAATAAAAACCAGACTAGATGACTTCACTATCTACTTAATAATTAAAAAAGATTTAATACAATTCTTTGTGAATGCTTCCACAAAATAGAAGAGGGGAGAATACCTTAACTCATCCTATAAATCCAGTATCACTTGGATGCCAAAACTGGACAAAAACATTACAAGGAAAAAAACATCACAGCTCAATATCGGTTATAAATCTGAATGCAACATTTCCTCAAATCCTAGAAAACGTAATCCAGCTACATGTAAGAAAAGATAGATACACACTTTGACAGGGCCTATGCCAGGAATGCAAGTTTCATTTAACATTCCAAAACTCAATGGGTGCAGTACATCAATATTAATAAAATATGAAACCACATGTGTTTCAATAGATGCAGAAAAGCATTTGATAAAATCCAATAACTTTTAATAAAAGCACTCAATAAACTAGGTATAGAAAGGATTTCTTCAACCTACTATCAGGCATTTACAAAAACACTGCACAGCTAATATTATACATAACAGTGAAAGACTGGTATGCTCTCTTCTAATGTCAGGAACAAGACCAAGTCTCTGCTCTGCTTATCTGGATTCAACATGGTACTAGAACTTGTAGCCAGGGCATTTAGACAAGAACCAAGGCATTCCACAAGGAAGGAAGTAAAAGTGTCTGTAATTGCAAATAACATGTTCTTTCACGCAGAAAAGCTGTGACCCACACTGGAATGAAAGACAATTCTGACTTTGGAGAACCTGCAATGTTTGACCTATTTCTATTCCCCTCCATGGCTCTTTTAACTCTCTTTTTCTCTTCCTCTACATGAATAACCCTTTCCTGCCTAACCTTTGAGGTATCTACATAACTTCAGTTGGAGCCTTCTCCCTATTATAAGAAACTGTGCTCATATTGTAATAGTCTCTCTCTGCTTACTGCTATAATCCTTTTGAATAAAGTCTCTTCTTATCCAAATCAAAGTTTTTTGACACCTTACAATTACTTTTAAGAAAATATCTATTCTATCTTATAGGTGGTTTAATTGAAGAAGTTTATGATAGCAAAATACTGGGAACAGACTACCAACAGGGCAGGAGTTAACAAAATGATAGTATGTTAGCCCAATGAAATGCTATGATCTGCAGAAAAATGATAAATGTGTAACTATGGAAAGTTCTTTAAAATGAATTATGAAGGAAGAAAGCAAAGAACAGAACTACATACATAACATGCAACATTTTTCATAAAAAAGGCGAGAGTAGCTAGGCGTGGAGGTGCACACTATAATCCCAGCAGCTCCAGAAGCTGAGGGAGAGCGATGGTGAGTTCAAAGTCAGCCTCAGCAACTTTGTGAGGCCTAAGCAATTCAGTGATACCCTGTTTAAATTTTTTTTAAAAAAGTACAAAAAAGGGGGTGGAGATGTGGCTTGGTGGCTAAGTTCCCCGGGGTTCATGCCCAGTAACAAAAACAAACAAACAAACAAACAAACAAACAAACAAATTCTGATATGTCACTGAAAAGATTGTTCATTGTTTTGGTTTGTATCTCTATGCAGCTCAATTCACAATAACTAAACTGTGGAGCCTACCTAGATGCCCTTCAACAGATGAATGGATAAAGAAACTGTGGTAGATATACACAATGGAATATAACTCAGCTTTGAAGAAGAATAAAATTTTGGCATTTAAAAGTAAATGGATGGAGTTGGAGAATATCATGCTAAGCAAAGCAAGCCAACCCCAAAAATCCAAATGCCAAACGTTTTCTCTGATAAGTCGATCCATAATGGTTGGAGGGGTAGCAACGGAAAAATAGAAGAAATTTACATTGGGCAGAGGGGAGCAAGGGGAGTGGAGGGACATGGGTGTGAGAAAGATGGTGAAATGAGACAGACATTATTACTCTGTATTTGTATGATTGCACAAATGGTGTGACTGTATCACGTACAGAGAATTCAGAAGTTGTGCACAATGAATTGAAATGTATTCTGCTGTCATGTATAACTAATTAGAATAAATTTAAAAAAAAATAAAAAGGGAGGGGAAGTGATAATAATATGTAATTGTATTTTCTTATATTTGAAGAGAAGAAACAAATAAACGTAGTCAGTTTGAGAGTATGATGCATGGATGGAAACAGTACATCCCTTTTTCATGCTGTATTGACTTTTGAACTATGTGAATGTATTGTTTATGTAAATAAACTCATACACACTCTAAGACACGTTGATGGAGGGCTAACATAATAGTGCTCATGAGCTGGAGAGTACGCATTCTGCAGTGCTACTTGCTGGAGGGTTGTCATTGCTTGCATTTTCCAGGATTAGCAGAATGGGCTGTTTATTGTTTCTTCGTATTCCTTATTTTCATTGTATGAACTGTGCTCCCTAGTTCTTTTATTGTTGTTTTCTTTTGACAAGTGTTAGGGATTGAACCCAGGACCTTGCACATGCTGGGCAAGGGCTCTACCACTGAGCTACACCCCAGCTCTCCCCTTCTTCTCAAAGTAATACTGGAAAGACATCAGTAGGAATACATGGCTCTCCCTTCTAACTGTGCAATAGCTGACTCCAAAATTTAAACAGTCACATTCGGAACCATAGAGCCTCAGATATTTTTGACCGGGAATGGGTCCTACAATTTTCCACTCTCATTTAAGGCAACATCACGTAATTTAGATATCCATGCCTGTGAAAGCTGAAGTATGTCACTGCTCACAGGACCAGGACATTAATCAAGTATGTGCCACTCTTTGCTCTTGAAATTGTTTGGAGATTCTGGGAGGTGGAAAGAGGAAGTCATCTGACACTTAAAATGTTGTTTCTTTTTTATATTTTATCCAAAGCAAAACAAATTTTAAACTCACATAACAATGAAATCCTTCTTGATAGAAATCCTGTCATGTTTATCTGTATGTCTTCCATTCTTAGCATGATGCCTGGAATATCATGTTTATGGAATGATTGATGAATGAATAAGTTGATGAATGATAAATTGTATCATGTTTCATAACTTTGCAAAAATAAATTCTATCTTCTAGGAAAAAACATACTTTCATTCTTATAAACTTGAGGCTGTGATATTAAAGTATACATACTTAAAAATATTTTATGTTCCAACCGAATAGAAATTTTTAATCTCTAAATTCATAACAAAATCTCATTTTGTCCTATATTAATATAGCTACATCAGCATTTTGTATTAATGTTTTCTTCATATCTCTTTATAACCTTCACTCTGAACTTCTCATTATTTATATAAGGTAAATTGAAGCAAAGCCAGAACTACTTTCATCCCTGTGATGATCTCACAGAGATGGAACATATATCCATGGAGATTCCTCCTGAGTTTCCAATTCAGTAGGTCTGAACTGGGGCCAGAGAATTTGCATTTCTAATAAGGTTTTGAGTAGTGCTGCTTCACCTGGTTTGAGACAATTTTAGAAGCATTGATTCATGCAAGCTTTCTCATGGAGATGGCAGACGTGCAAGAAAGTAAGACCTACTGAGATGTGCATCTAATGTTCTTGCTTTTGTCTACTCACCCAACATCCCATTGACCAAAACAACTCATGTATTTAGGCCTCAAGAGACAGGAATCTGTATTTTAGCAAGCACTCAGGACATGCTGAACTCACAAATACCACTGTGCTTTGTCTTCTTAATTTCCATCTTTTTGCCTAAGACTAACCTGGATGATTTTCTTATTCTTCTTTTCATTCTAGTTATTTCTTTTGTGCATTCAATCTATTGCCAATTTTTAATTTGGGTTATTTCAATAATCATTTAAGGAAATTCTTTTTGCTTGTTTTTCAAACTGGCTATGCCACATTTATAAAACTGTATTATCTTCAGGTGTTTTGATGAGTGACATTTATACGTTTAAAAGAGCAGACATGTTTACTGCATGTACTAGGTATCTTTGATTAAGTAAGAGTCAATGGGTTTGAAAAGTTACTTGTAAGCATTCCCAGGTTCCTAGGAAGGACAAGCCCTTTTTCAGGAGTGCTTTTGCCTGATGCAAGGAGTTGCTTCAACTCAGATTTCCTCAAATAAAGTTCATGTCTGGAGGTTCCTTGAACACTTCAGGCTAGAGAGCAAATCCATGCAAAGGCTGGTTCTCAGCAGTAAATCCTCATTTTCCCCTTTCATTTTATTCTTTGCCTACTCAGAGCTAAGACAGCCTCTATGATGTCTCAAAAGATTCAGAGCGGCAAGAGAAGAGAGTTGGGTTAAACCTTCTCAATGGACACAACTCTTCGAGGTCCCATTTTTTAAAATTTTATTTATTTATTTTGGTACTAGGGATTTAGCTCAAGGGCACTTAGCTACTGAGCAATATCCCCAGCCCTATTTTGTATTTTATTTAGAGACAGGGTCTTACTGAGTTGCTTAGCGCCTCTCTTTTAGTTGAGGCTGGCTATGAACTCACGATCCTCCTGCCTCAGCCTCCCAAGCCATCTGAGGTTCCATTTGTAATGAGAAAAAGGAATCCTATGGAACTCCATGCCTTCACTTTTACCCAATCCTAGAACTTCACTTCTGCCTGTGTAATATTGTCAAATCAAAGCCCAAGAGAACTTTATCAGCACATGCCCCAAAATAAAGGAAGATTAGAGCTCACCTCTCTGCCAGTGATTTTATTCAAATATTGAGCACTGGAGTCTCCTACTGTTTTTCTGATTCCTTAGTGGTTTCAAAAACACATTCTTCTAAAACAATTTTTTTATTGCTTTTAGTGGAAAGCTTGATCCAAGTAACCTCAACTTTCATTACCAAACCTGGAACCACCCTTGATCATAAAATCTGTATTTTGACAAGACTGTAGCTATTGTTGATATATGTTTGAAGACATTCTGACCTACATCTAAGTATCTTTTTCATTCTACTTTAAATATACTTTTTTTCACTTGAATGATAATAACCCCACTGTGAAGCAATTTAGAATAGCAGTTACATTACTTTTAAATCAGCATTCTTAATCATAGAGCTAGCATAAGGTTTTTTGTTCTACATTGTAACTAATGATTCACCAAAAGATTATATTTTTTCTGGTATGATACTCAACAGCAACTACTGCAAAATTTGCTGTAAAACAGAATCATAACTTCTAGGTACCATAAGGGGAAATAAAATTTTTAAAATAATAAATTTAACATTAATTTAATTATTTCTATTAAAAATAGTGGAAGAGTCCCTCTCCTTTTTCTATTTTTCCTGTAGTATTTTCTTTTTTATGTATTTTTTTATTTATATATGATAGAAGAATGCATTACAATTCTTATTACATATATAGGGCACAATTTTTCATATCTCTGGTGGTATACATATTATATTCACACCAATTCGTGTCTTTATACATGTACTTTGGACAGTAATGATCATCACATTCCACCATCATTAGACCGAAGAAAGGGGTAGCTGGGTCAATGGTGGTTCCATTTACAATTTTTCAAGGAATCTCCATACTGCTTTTCATATGGGCTATACCAATTTTCAGTCCTATCAGCCATGTATATATCTTTTTCCCCATATCAATAACTTTCTCATCTCAAATATATAGAAACCTTTTTAAAGATATATATATATATAATATATATATATATATATAATATAATATATTATATTATATATATATATATAATATATTATATTATATTATATTATATGCTATGTTATAGCATAGGAATGTCTTGTTCAACATCCAGAGACATTTCTTGAAATGTACTCATCAAGGAAGAAAGTGCCCATACATCACTGCATGCATTTTCTCAAGATAAATATTTCTCAAATAAGAAAACTTGATGGTATCCTTATAAATCTATCTGGCAATCAAAATATCCACCTGTGTTAGTTGACTTTATCTAAGGTAAAATCAACTTTTCATATCTTTATGATGGGAGATGGTTTTGCAGTTTGGAGAGAGGCTACCCCTTGGCTTTCCACACTTCCATGTATGTGCATGGCTATATAAAAGAGTCTAATTTAACTCTACATGTGCAATCCCTTTAGTGAATTGCATGAGATACTCATCATATTTTTTAATGCTTATTTAATAATAAAAAGTATTTTATTTTTCTACCCATGTGGAGAGGTTTCTGGATTTGGAAAGGTTTGTTTACTACATTTCCCTAATAGTATCAAACTAGACCTTTATTGAACAACTATCAAGTATATAGCAAAGTAGGGAGAATTTCTTAAAGAAGTATAACATTATAAAAAAAATTCAATGATAATCAGCTAATTGATCACAGATTGAACTAAATATTTGTAATGCAACTAGAAATACTGTTGACTAATATTCATTAAAAATAGGTGTATTTGTTGAAATATTTAGAATAGCTATCACACCACTATTATACTATATATTTTTGAAATATTGCCATTCATGATCATGCTTTAGTTTTGAAAACTTCTAACAGATTTCAACACATAAAAGCACTGGAGTGTTATATTTAAAAATTGAATAATGCTATTAGGATTATACACATTCCATCAAACATTAAATTGAGATAAAATATTAAAAAGGCAATTGATTAATATCACAATGGAAATTGATAACATTCAAAATGATTGTAATATCCATCCCAGCTCCTGATTCCTCACTTCCAAAATCCTAATTCAAACTCACATCAATATCTACCTAGCCTGAAGATACAACAAAAGTGTTAGTATCTTCACAAACTATGTGGATAAGCTTCAACTCCACCCATTTGATTATTACATTGTCATTGACCTGTGTCCTGCTGTTTAAGCCAACATTTCACCCTCCCCATTCCCTGTACCATACAGTCATTGCTGCTGCTCGTTTTAACAGTGTCAGTGTGTGTGTGGGTGTGTGGGTGCAATCAAATCTTTACTGGTTCAGCCATGGTGCCTTGGTTCATTTAGGTTGCTGTAATAAAAATACAATAAGCTTGGTGTCACATAAAATAATCCCTTATTTCACATCCTTCCAGAAGCAAGTCCAGGGTGAAGGCTCTGATTCTACATCTTTTGAGGACTACTTCCTGGTTCATACACAGCTGTGATTTCCTGTGACAGAGAGGGGAGGGAGCTCTCTGGGGTCTTCTTCAAGACAGCACTAATCCCATTCATGAGGTTCCACTCTCTTGGCCAAATTAGTTCCCAAGGGCCAGGTCCCAACATCAATGCATTGGAGGTAAATCTTTCAACATGTGGATTTGGGGAGGACGCTGACATCATATCTCTAACACTGGTGAAATGGGAGCTATGTAATGGGTGGAGAGTTTTAGTTTCAGATTTGCAAGATGAAAAAGTTCTGGTGATGTGTTTCACCACGATATGCATGTACTTAATACTACTGAAATACAGTGTCGTTTTATGTGTTTTTTACCATAATGATTAATTTTTCTATCATATCCAAATTATATGTTATTTCCGTCTTTCAGGTTTATCTTTTTCAAATGCTAATTTCAAATTCTCAGATGAGGTTAGTGACTCCCTGTGTCTGAAATTACAGTCTAGATCCCCTGTCATTCCCAGCTCTCAGTTATTTGGCCTTACCTCCCACAAATTCCCACGGCACCGCAACATAAGCGCCAAACTCCTCCCTCTGCAGCAGCATCTCAGCACACACCACCCACATCAGCAGCTGTAGTCCTCTGCAGAGGAAGCTCTCAATGCTTAAAATGCTATTTTTTTTTCATCCTCATCCACAATCCACTCACTTCCTGAGCCAGTGGTCTCTTCAAAACACCATTGTTCTTCTTTCCCAACAATAACTTATTTCTTGTTGAACTTTTGTTTATATCATACAGTTGGACAGAACCATACCAAATAAACTATTTGGAGGAAATACATTGTCACTTTTAAAATATTTTCTAAGGGAATGTAACAAAGCTATAAAAATGTTCAATTCTGCTCTTCTGTGAAAGTACTAGACACTGAGCAAAAATAGATTTTTAAAAAGGCAAATATAGCCAGAAATCTCCAAAACTGTAGTAAATTAAGAACTGAGTTGGATTGGGGTATACAAATGAAAACTGAATATTAGATCAAATACTTGTGATATGTCATTTCTTCCATAGCTTTAATGATTGAACACGCTGAAATGATCCTGAGAGTTTCTCCACGTATGAATAACTTGAATATCACTGGCTTATTTCATACAAGAAAAATAATTCACTGAAGCCCAATATTTTCTTTGTGTTAAACAGAATTATGGCCTTGTGGGTGTTTCAATTTGGAACTTCGTGCCTTTAAATTTGTTTTACTAAATACAGTCTAGAAATGTTAATTATTTCTATCTAGCTCTGTGTTCAGTTCCTACAATTATCAAGAGGAATTAGTGACTGCTAACAGCTCTGACAAATCAGACCAAAAATTAAGTATCTCTGTGCACAGAGAACCAAGATCCCAATTATAATGTGTGACCCAGACCACAAATAACTGCTGTTCAAAAGAGAAATACCTTGAAAATGGTGGCAACAAATTTCTCTCTTAACTATATACCTGCCCAGCATAAACAGAAATCATATGAAATAAGCTAGAGGACCCGTTTCCTCTAAATTCAATTGTCTGAACTAAATCAAATTTGATTTCTTTCTCTCTTGTCTTAAGGATGAAATATTTGCTTTATTCCATTTACATTTTGAGCAACAAAGTTGCTTTTATTTTGTACTGAAATAAGTGCTAATTTGTAACTCTAGTAATCTAATTTTAACTGTTCTCTACTGGTACGAAAACCCAAAATTCCCAGTATGTCCTTGTAATTTCTTTCTGAATTTTTCCATCCCAGTTGTGAAACTGAAAATTAGAACTTCTATGTATATTTTTCAGAAACTGTACAAAATCATCAAAATTCTCCTAACATCACAAACATAACAAAATGTACCATCTTTTAAAATGTTTTAAATGCATGGCCCGTAAACAGTGTTTCCCCATAACTCCCAAAATTCACTCATTCAACAAAGAATGATCAGCAAAAACATTCTAGACCACTGATTTTGAAGCAGAGAACTTGAAAATGTCCAAAATACATCTGAAAGCACCACAGAATATCCAGACCCTAGCTGAGAAATGCTGATTTGCAGTTACAGCTCTGACCAGACAATTCCTAGAAGACGAAGCAGTCACAGATGCAGAGCTGACTTTATGTCATCCAAGTACAATGACACAAATAATAAATCGATATACTTATAAAGAAATAGAGAAGAGTCCAAAAACAGGCTCTGTTGGGAGTCTCATGACTTCAAATCCAGAATCTCTGTTTCCCCTCCATTAAAACGCGGCTTCTACCTTTGCCGCCCCTGGTCGCCCTAGGTAAACCGCCTTCCCATTTTATTCCTCATACCTTTTGCTTTCTTGCCAGCCCACATGCTAATTCAATCAACTGACTAAACATGGAATCTTTTTAGTGTCCTTTATGTCTTTACCTAACTATTTTAACAGATGAAATAATTTGTAACAGTTGTTTTAATGTCCTCCTCTGCTAATTATAACATTTATCTTTCCTAACCTTTACATCAGTTCCAGTTGATTCTTCCCCTTCTTTTCTTTAATATATATATCAGTTGTAGGTGGACACAATGTCTTTATTTTTATTTATTTATAGATGGTGCTGAGGATCGAACCCAGGGCCCCACTTGTGCAAGGCAAGTGCTCTACCACTGAGCTACAACCCTAGCCCCTTCTTCCCCTTCTTATAGATCATGTGTCCCTGTATCTTTGCACAGATACTAATTTTTGACTGGATGCCAGTCATTGTGAACGTTCCTTTGTTGGGTGTTGGATCTTATTGTATTCTGACATGTTATTCTTGAGTTTCATTGGAACAAGATTATCTTACCTGGAAGCAGGTTGATCCTTTCAGATCATACCTTCAAGATTTGTTGGGTGGGACAAGAGCAGCAATCACTCAAGGATCAAAACACCCCTCCACTGCTGCCAGACACTCCCCAGTACCCGGTACAGCTCCTGATGCCTCATAAAGCTTTCTGTTTTGACTGGTGGGAACAGTCACTGTATGCTCCGGGTTCCTCCTCAGTGAGAGCATACACTGTCTCTAACCCATTGGTTGGTTGTTCCCTGGCCTGGGGTAGTGTCTTCTTAGCCAGAACAAATGAGGAGACCTCTGTAAATTTCAAGTGCTCCCTCTCCCTCTCTGCCCCACCACATCCATCTTCTCACACCAGAAGGTCTCCAGGTTTCCTAGGCTCCCCCTCCACCAGCACCTGGAGTTTGCCCCCACAGTAAGCCTGGACAGGTGCAGGCTCATCTTACTTGTTCCATCTCTCAGGGAACACTGCTTGGCATTGCCTCAAAAAACATTATTTTCTGCATTGTGCTTGCTTTTCCTGGTTGTTGTGTGAGGGAGGGTGAATTTAGTCTCTATTACTCCCTCTTGGATACACGTGGAAGCCTGAAGTCATCTCACTAAATACTGAATTGAATTACACCAGAAGGAATTAAAATCCATGAATCGAAGATAAACAACGTAAAATAAATTCCTAGATAAATGGTACTCCAAAACCATATCAAAGCGTAAGCTGATAATTTTAAAAAAGAAAAGAAAAATTAGTGCTTCATGAGGTCATTTAGGATCTTTCTGGGACTACATGTGGCTGTTATCTTCTTAGTTGTCTCTAATCAACCATACTTCCAGCCAAATCTTTGCTATTCTCTTTTGAAACAGAAAATGGGGACACTGAAACAGGTGACAATACAGATTTGGGGCCATATACATTTAAAAAACTGAATTAAATTAAATTCTCTTCATAGTTTATTTTTTCCAAAATAAAAAAAAAAAACATAGCTGAAATTATTTTAGAATCTGAGGAGTAATAAAAATATTCTTCAACATTATAATAATTAGCATATTGAAAGTTTTTTATTGATCTGCATTCATTTCTCCCTTCAGTCTAACACTAAACTTCTTTATGATTTACCTAAAATTTTATAAATATTCATTTTGAAATAGACAATTCTCTAGGGTGAATTTTCTATCTTTAATCTGTTGTGGGTTTTTTGTTTTTTGTTTGTTTGTTTGTTTTTTAATGAGGAAAGTCTCAGAATTCTTGAGCTCCTATCATCTCTCTATGCCCTACTGTACACTATCCTTCATGAATTCTGCAGACCTGGTGACTTATCAACTAACCCCTCCTCGATCGGTGCTGGAGAAAGTGAATCAGACAGCTGAACTTAGTGAGGCTGACGTGGGCCCACCCCTCCCAATCAGCTGGATGAATTACAGTTCAGGAAAACTGTACATGTAGCTTGACAGTCTAGAGAAGAGAACAGCTTAAAAGACACAAGCTGAGCAGGTAGAAAGGAGTGTGCTGTGACAGTGCCAACTCCACACCCAATCAGGCTTTCCTCTTAGGTGTTCGAGACAACCTCCTCGAAGACTTGCTGGAAGCAGGATTTGCTTCTCTGCCGGCTCCATCTTTTAGTACCCCAGGATCCCCTCTGTTCAATTCCATCCCCTCCTACATTCAAAGAAGAGTTGGTCTTTCTTATTTTATAAATGTTGCCAGAGGCTTAGAGTCTTTTTGTTTTTTGTTTGTTTGTTTGGTTGGTTTTGTTTTGCTTAATATCTTGGATATCTGTTTCATGCAAAGTCACAAATTTCCACATTTTAATCTTCTAACCATAGAATATACAAGAGAAGTAGTTCTCCTTTAAATAAAAAGGAGTTTAAATCAAAGAAGGACACTTGTAAATTTTCTGTTCTCCCTCAAAGGTCTGAAGCATAAATTGGTCAGAGTATAGCCGTAGCAAGACCCCCCAGGGACAGCTGTGAAGAATCTCTCATTGAGGCCAAATTCTACATGGGGAAGTCTTGGTTCCAGAATCAACCTGGATCTCTGTCAAAAGCATATGACTTTCAAAAAGTATTTTCCCAGAGTGTTGTTGTGTTCCATAGAAGGCAAAAGACTTGAAAGCAAGCTGTTTATTGTCTCTCTGTAGTGTGGGTTGGGGAGGCAACAGGGGGACATTGGAGACTCTCAGGCTATTAGGAGCTTGACTTCTCACAGGCAAGAGCACAATCTAAGGTGTGGAGAAAATAAACCCAGCAAACTACTGCACTGGAATAAAATTTTACACTTATTGATGCAGTCTGGGGGATCCACAAGAGAAGACAATTTGAAATTTGTAGCTGAGAAAATGTTTTCGTTCTATGGGTAGATTCAAGTTTTCTGTAGCTGAGACCTTGGATGACAAACAAAGCATAGTCACTCTCTGATTGGGAGTTTTAGGAGAAGGAGAGGGAGTAAGTCCTCTTGCCACTGAATTCAGGCCTGATGATCAGCCTCAAACTCTTGTGATGTGACGTTTCTTGTCCTCTGAGCAGGAGCTCAAACTATTGAGACTACTGTGTAAGAAAGCTGTGTGTCAGCTCTGTGCTTGAGGTCAGATTTTGGTGTCTTTATATTACAAAAACCCTAGGGCCTCCTCCCCTTTGATTTTGCATGCTTCTACCACACAACCAGAATTACTTTTACCTATTAGTGAAAGAAGGCAAATTAGACAGTTGCCCTGCACACCATATGCCTCTGGGGAAACTTGCAACCACTCGGATTCTCCATCTCCACAGCATAAGGCAGGAGTGATGGTAGCTCTTCAATAATTAACTACCTCAGTATTGAGCAGAGGTCTGTGTGGTGTCTGGAGATATGACAGCCCATAAACAGAGAAGCCTCCTGCTCCAGGACTTGCTAATCTAGTCAAGTATGCCCTTTGTAACTCTCAAAGGCCAAGACAAGTAGAAAACTCTTCCCAGAGTTCCTGGCACACAATATTTGCATGTTATGTTTCCAATTTCATTTTTGTTTGGCGTTGGTTTCAGCAGCAGCATTACCAACATTTTCTTGCAGTTTTTTTTTTAAGTTAGCTACTTATATAATATGATTGCAGGAGTCTCAGCAAGACCCATAAAAAGTGTTCACTCTTATTCCCTTTACGTGAGTCTTTAACAAAGTACCCAAATCTAAGATTACCTGTGGGCAGCAACTTATCCTGGGGAATTGGGAGCTATGTACATGAGGGAAGGTGCCTGGATTTGGGAGGAAACAGAAACTTATGGACTTTTACAAAGTGAAACACTATTGGAACTGGGAGGTCTGTGTTAAAATATGGACAAACATATAATATTATTTGGATTTGAGTTGTGGAAGTATATTTCAAGCTTATTCTAAAGTTTGAAAGACTAGAGAGACTAAAGCTCAGGCTGATTCCAAATATTAGAAATTTTACTAAGGCTTTTATGTATATTCCAAATAAAGATCTTTATTTCGGAGTAGGCCAAGGATAAAAGACACTAAGTTCATTTCAGTTGATTCTTTGTGTATTTTAACCATAAATGTAGTTAATAGCAAACTATTGCTTCTTCCCACTTGTCATGTTCTAGAACTTTCCTCAATCATCTGAAGTTTATTTCCTAAGCTCAAAAGACAAATGCCAAGAATTACATTTATGATGTTTCATTGCTGCTGCATAGAGATAATAGGTATGCTCTTTTCTCTTTAGACTCAACACAACAGAGAAATCAACATCACAAAGGCAGAACACAGTCAAGTTTGAGGGTTTTTTGTCTATTTTACTGGGTTGAAAGTCTGGCTTCCTTGTATTTTTTATTATTTATCTATTTTTTTAGTTATAGATGGACACAGTACATTTATTTTATTTTTTGTGGTACTGAGGATTAACCCAGTGCCTCACACGTACTGAGCAACTGTTCTGCCACTGAGCCCAACCCCCGCCCCGAGAGTCTAGCTTTCCTATAAGCACA
The DNA here is from genome assembly GCF_048772815.1 of Callospermophilus lateralis. NCBI lineage: Eukaryota > Metazoa > Chordata > Mammalia > Rodentia > Sciuridae > Callospermophilus > Callospermophilus lateralis. The sequence continues at coordinate 392,946 of NW_027511893.1, forward strand.
CTGAAGGGATTTATAAGACAGAAAATGAATAGACAAGTATTTTTTTTCCTCCAGGAAATTGCTTAGCTTTCCTTTAATTAAAACAGATTCTTTTTTAAAGGAAGAAACATATTTCTGATTTTATATTTTCCTGCATCCAAGAAGGGACTCATAATATTTGGCTTCCAAAGGAGAAGCATAAACAGAGAAGTAAACATGGCAAAGTTTTACATCTCAGCCCTTGGGATGAATTGAGCAATGCCTGAGTGAGAAGGTCAATAATTTAAAGGCTGCAGCTGCTCAGGAATTATATCCTATGTAAGCAGCTCCCTGACTGATGTGAGGGAAGGGTATGATGAGTCATTCCTGATGATTAATTCTTAAGAATCATTGTCCAGTAGTCAACACTTCCATGTGGGAAAAATGTGCTTATGACAGTTCTTTTTAAGTCCTTCAGCTTGACTAGACCTGAGGGAGATACAAAACACACAGGATCAGTGACTTCTCCGTGTTCTGTGTACTGAAAGGCTTCCTTCCTTCCATGGAGGATCACATCAGAATTTAGAAAGGAGATGGAGATAGAACATAGAAAAACACCCCAAACTTTATGGACCAGTGAAGTAGGAACAATATGCCACAGTCTATTGACAGTCCCACGAAGTTATACCAGAAGTCTCAGGGAGGGAAGTGCCACATGATACACCGATCCCACCTCTGAGTTATAAATCACTAACTTATAACATACAACACCCACACCCCCATGTTTATTGGAGAGTTATTCACAATAGTCAAGTTATGAAAGTAACTTAAGTTTATCAACAGATGCATGAATTAAAAAAATGCATGCATATGTATGTATAGGCACATATACTTATAAAAATTATTCTCCCTTTAAAAAGGAGGAAATCTTGCCAATTGTTACAGCATGAACAAACCTGGACATAAACCAGACTCAGAAAGACAAATACTATATGATCTCATCAATGTAAGGAATCTAAAAAAACTGTCATAGCCATTATCACAGAGAGCAATATGGTGGTTACAAGGGGTTAGGGCTTGGGGTAGAAGAAAGGCAAGATACTGTCAAAGTATGCAAACCTTCAGGTACAAGGTGAATATGTGCCAGAGGCCTAATGTACCACATGGAGACTACTCAGAATAATTTATTACTTGTCTGAAATTTGCCAAGAAAGTAGATCAAGTGTTCTCACCACATGAAATGGTTAACTATGTGAGGTGGTGGATAAGCTACTTAGCTTGACTATTGCTGTGCTTGAGTGTCCTCCCAAGGTTGATGTGATATAAACCTGATCCTTAGTGCAACTGTATTAGGACATGGGACCCTGAAGAGGTGTGCAAGTCCTGAAGGAATTAAGGCCTTTACTACAGGAGTAGCTTCTTAATAAATGGAGATTTGCTTCCACTCTCTGCCACCCAATTCTCTCCCTGGACCCTTGTTTTATTCTGTCCCCCCTAACTGCCCCTGCTATCATGAAATGACAAAGAAAGATGTGGCCCCTTTATCTTGGTCTTCCCAGCCTCCAGAACATGAGTCAAATACATTTCTGTTCATTAACTATCCTCAGTCTGTGGTGTTTTATTATAGTGCTATAGAATGGACTAAGACAATTTTGGTAAATATATAAAGAGATCAAATAATTTATACCCTACTCTGTAACATTGGTCTACATATCTATTTTGATGCCAATACCATGGCATTTTTGTTACCATAGCTTTGTAGTATAGTTTAAGGTCTGGTATTGTGATGCCTCCTGCTTCACTTTTCTTGTTAAAGACTGCTTTGGCTATTCTGGGTCTCTTATTTTTCCAAATGAATTTTATTATCGCTTTTTATATTTCTCTAAGAAATGACATTGGAATTTTAATTAGTATCACATTGAATATATATAGTGTTTTGGGTAATATGGCCATTTTGACAATATTAATTCTGCCTATCCATGAGCCTGGGAGATCTTTCTATCTTCTAATGTCTTCTTCAATTTCTTTCTTTAGTGTTCTGTAGTTTTCATTGTAGAGGTCTTTCACCTCTTTTGCTAAGTTGATTCCTAGTATTCATTTTTTTTTGAGACTATTGTGAATGGGGTAGTTTTCCTAATTTCTCTTTCAGAGGGTTCATCACTGATGTATATAAATGCACTTGATTTATAGGTATTGATTTTATACCCTGCTACTTTGCTGAATTATTAATTAATTCTAGAAATTTTCTGGTGGAATTTTTTTGATCCTCTAAGTATAGAATCACGTTGTCAGCAAATAATGATAGTTTGAGTTCTCCTTTTCCTATCTGTATTCCTTTAATAAGACACAGAGACAACCCCACATAAATAGAGTTATCTCATATCAGACAAAGGTGCCAAAAACATACATTGGAGAAAAGATAGCCTCTTCAATAAGTGGTGCAGGAGAATTGGAAATTCATATGCAGCAAAATGAAAATAAACCCCTATCTTTCACAATGCACAAAATTCAACTCAAAGTGAATCAGGGACTTAAGAATTAATACAGAAACCCTGTGCTTAATAGAGGAAAAAGTAAGCCCAAATCTTCATCATGTCAATTAGGCCCCGACTTTCTTAACAAGACTCCTAAAGCACAAGAAATAAAATCAAGAATCAATAAGTGTGATGGACTCAAGCTAAAAATCTTCTTCTCAGCAAAAGAAACAACCAATGAAATGAACAGAAAGCCTACATTTTGGGAGCCACACACACATTTTTGCCACACACATCAGATAGAGCACTAATCTCCAGGACATATAAAGAACTCAAAAATTTTAACACCAAAAAAAAAAAAATCAATAAATGGGCTAAGGAGCTGGACAGACACTTCTCAGAAGAAGATGTACATTTGATTGACAAATATATGAAAAAATGTTCAACATTTCTAGTAATTAGAGAAATGCAAATCAAAACTACTCTAAGATTTAATCTCATGCCAGCCAGAATGGCAGTTATCAAGAATACAGACCACAATAAACGTTGGTGAGGATGTAGAGAGAAAGGTACACTCATACCACTGCTGGTGGGACTGCTAATCAGTGCAACAAATCTGGAAAGCAGTATGGAGATGCCTTAGAAAACTTGGAATGAAACCACCATTTGACCTAGCTATCCCACTCCTCAGTCTATACGCAAAAGATTTAAAATCAGCACACTATAGTGATTCAGTCACATCAATGTTCATAGCAGCTCAATTCACAATAGCTGAACTGTGGAAGCAAACTAGATGCCCTTCAATAGATGAATGGATAAAGAAATTATGGTATGTATATACAATGGAATATTATTCAGCATTAAAAAAGAATAAAATCATGGCATTTGCAGGAAAGTGGATGGAGCTGGAGAATATAATGCTAAACGAAGTAAGCCAATCCCAAAAAACCAAAGGCCTAATGTTCTCTGTGATAAGTGGATGCTGATCCAAAACACAGAGCTGGGAGGCATGGGGAAAATGGAGGAACTTTGATTGACAAAGGGGAGGGAAGGTGGGGAGAGTGCAGAGGGACAGGAGAGATGGTGGAATGAGATGGACATCATTACCCTAGGTACATGTAATATTGCACAGGGTGTGATGCTATATTGTGTACAACCAGAGCAATGAAAAGTTGTGCTTCAATTGTGATCTATGCATCAAAATTCATTCTGCTGTCATATATACCTAATTAAAATAAATTTTTGAAAAAGCATTTTATATAAAATATAAACAAATAATGTATAGCCTAAATATCTATTTTTATTTGTCTATCATGTACAAAGCTGGGGTAGGGAAAGAATGTGGTATTACTGTCCAGGAGTTGAGGTAACCATTCCCTTTAAGAGAAGTGTGTCAAGTCCTAGTCTCTAAACAGAGATGTTTCATAATGATGATATATAATCCCCTAAAAGTAGATTATGATAGAAATGGAAAGTCCATGAGGACCTTAGGTACCAGAATGGAAACCTAAGGAAGAGAAAGGGATCAGTGTGGAAAGCCCAGATCTTCTTTCAAATTGTGGGGTGTAGACTAGCACAGTGGGGTCAAGAGAGAAGCTGTCAATGAGCCCAAGAAGTGCCTGAAGGCATGGGCTATGAGCTTAAACCCACAATCCTGCCTACCAATGCCTTTTGTGGCTTTTGGTAAGTTGCCCAGTCCTTATAAACCCGTTTCCTCACCTCTCCAATGTGGACACTAAACCTCCTTCACATAGTTGAAAAAGTGACCTCTTACAAAGCTGTGAGCAAAGGCTGGGGTTTAGCCAGCTCTTAGCTAATGCTAATTGTCCTCATTATTGTTATTGTTAGGGGAAAAAAGAGTCACTCACCAGAGATGCATGATGTAGCTCTAGTGAAAGGGCAGTTTCCTTTTCAATATTCCAGAGTCCTCCCCATATGGTAGTCTTCCAAGAAACTCATGTTTAGAGAGGTGGCTATGAGCCTGTAGGCCAGCTCAGATTAGGAAGCATAGTGACCCCAGAGGCTTATGTACTCAGCTCCTCTCTTTGTCCATAAGTACACCATCAGTATATGCCACCAGAAAAAATATCCAGGACATCATTAAAGTATTCAAAACTTTGAACTCTTTCATTCAATTCGCAAAATGTATTTAATGCTTCTTTAATGGCATAACTAAACAACACTTCAAATTGACCCAGATATTGAAAACTAAGAATGTACCATGTAATCTTCTTACAGATTTAAATGTTTCTCTCCTCTTTTCTTACTTGAAAAGAAGATGAGTGCCAAAGAATTACTGAAATGTGCAAAATTTAAGCATTCAACATTCAAAAATGTACAATAATGGGGCAGTAATCTTATGATATACACTCTAATCATATTAAAAGTATTTCAAAATAAAGATAACTTATACCAATCTAAAAATTTGGAATTATATATTTTTTTCAGTATCATGCTTTAAAAGTGTTAGCTTTTAGAGTAAATTTGAAACTACAAATTCACATGTGTTTGACCTCATGCATCTGCAACAGAAGAATCAAAACAACAGTAGGCATTCTTTTGTTCTGACATCTGATTGATTTCTCCACATTTTTCATGTCTATTCATTTAACAGCATTTTTTAATTTTAACAAGTACAATTAGCCTGTGGACAAAAAAAAAGAACTGTTATAAGGATCCCAGTCATTTTCCAGCATAAGAGGCTATAGAGCAGTTATGAAAATTTTATGAGGAAAAGGAATCCAAAATAATGAGATTCGTGTATAAAAAGCAAACCAAGGCTAGTCTGTGTATATTAAAATGGGAAACCCAAATTCCACAAGCTTTTACCCACTGATGTGCAGAGTTGCAAATTTCCATTTGTTAAAATGAAGACAATTGTTTTATGCCTTTATGAATACATCAAAATGACCCCCACTGTTATGTTTAACTGTAATGCACTAATAAAGAGATAAAATTTTGATATGGTAAAGATAATGAAACTAATGTTGAATGTGCAGTGATATGCTAAGGAGAGCAAAATATGATCAAGTTTTAAATGATTGATAAAGTAAACTTAAAGGGAAATATTTTATTAATTAAAACAGAGATTGATAAATTCTCATGAAAATAATAACAAGTCCTTTGAGTAGTTAAAAATTGATACAGTGAGATATATAATGAGCATTAGAGTTCCTGAAATACCCTGATGTGATGACTATGCCTTTCAATGATAAAAAGTAAGGTTCTAGATAGCAGGAAATCATGGGTGAAGAGAGAGAGCTGCTTAAGGATAAAGTTTCAGCTTTGTTGTCCTAACACCTAGGACAGACATATTCACAAATTTTCAATAAATGTGTGTTATGACAAATCAAATATGTGACTAATAAAAACAACTGGGTTATTTTAGGGTTTTTCCAGGGACGATACTAATGAGGCATGGAATGCATTATGTAAGCTAGAATCAGGCCATATCTCTAAATCCAGATTAAGTCTGTAGAAGAGAGATAATTAGTTAAGGTATCCTCAGAGATTCTTTTATTCATTTATTCAATTTTTTAAAAAAAACTTATCAAATTCATTCACTTTTCCAGAAAATAATCTGAATTCTGATATTTAACAGCATTCAACAGGCTATTCTTGACTTTCAGGATCTTTTCAGGTAAAAACCTATGTTCACACCACCTGAGCTAATGGATATCTTGAAAGAGTTGGGTATCAAGATCTCTAAAGCTTCAATCTAGTGTTATTTTCCAACAAGTATGTCAATTCTTCATCTTAGTGTCTCCTTCCCTAGGAAGAGTATATATGTGCATGCACACACAGGCACACACATGAGCCACACCCAAGGCTGAGTCAGTTGCCTGTTTTCAATGCTCATTCTCTGGACTCCTGTGATATTGTGAGTATCTCCATGATACTTACCACATAGCTTTGGAAATCACTAATTGTTTTGCCTCAAATTTCAAGAGGAAATCTCTCTTTTGTGTGATTCTGTGTGAAAGGTGTGTACCATTTTGTCTGTCCACTAATAGCTCTTAAGCAAATGTACCCTTATTATAATAGATGATAGAGATCATTCTGGAAATGAAGATATTTCAGAGCTTCAAATATTTATGCTTTATTTTGCAACCTAATATTCTGGTTAGACTTTTGTGCATTTTAAATTTTTGAGTTAATTATCTCCATAAACCATAAGATGTAATACAATTTTACTTAAATTCAGGAAGACACCAAATATTTACATAACGGTTTTGGTTCTTGTCAGGTCTTTTGGTCACAGCAACCAAAAAAAAAAAAAGTTGACTCAAACAGAATTAGAAGAGGAAATGTTTATCTGTGGCTTACAGTTTCAGAGGCCTCAGTCCACAGATGGCCAACTCCATTGCCCTGGACCCAAGGTGAGCAGAACATCAGGGCAGGAAAACATGGCAGAGAAAAAGCAGCTCAGAACATGGCACCAGGAAGCAGAGAGAGTGACCTCAGCTCATCAGCAACAAAATATATACCCCAAAGGCACACCCCCAGTAACCTTATTGCTCCAGCCACATCCTACCTGCCTAAAGTTACCAGCCAGTTAATCCCTATTAGTGGATTAATCCACTGATTAGGTTAAAGCTCTCTCCTAACTCAATCATCACCTCTAAACTTTCTTGTATCTTGTCTTACATGAACTTTTGGGGGACACCTCATATCTAAACTATGTCAGTTACCAATTAGGAAAAGTAGAGATTGGATGCTCAATGAATGCTAAAGGCAGTTAGTTCCCCTCTCCTCCATGCTCAATGAGGAAGGACTCTTTTAGTGATATTTCCAGTCAACTGGTCATCCCAAAGAGGTAAGCACAAACATTTCCTACCACCATGACTATACTTCTTCCTTTCATAGACCTGAGTGAAAAATAGCAAGTTAGAAAGCATATAGATATCATGTGGGGAAAGAAAGGTGTTAAGTCATAGAAATTGACTGACTTTAGATGAACTATTCTTAATATTTCCTTGGTAAGTTGCATAATTTCACAGAAATATTATTAATTGAACAGAGATTATAGTTTTGAAAAAAAATTTATTTCAGCTGTAATAAATGTGGCCCAGAGCTAAATTAAGACATCCTTTCACTTCTCTGGGCATAGCATTTTTTCTGAACAGCTGGTTTCTGTTAATAGGCATATCTTTCCTACAGAGCTAGCAAATTTGTAATCCCATCATGCTTGCTGTGTAACCACCCCCAGAGCACATAATCACAGAGCACATTCCCGTTGCTTTACAAGAATTTTTTTTTCTTTCAAAGTTGTACTTTTGGGAGACATACCATCTATTTTGTACCCTTGTTTCATGCCTTTCTTTAATTATAGCATCTGATATTTATGGTGGGGAGAAGATGATAAAGATGTACAATTGCCTGTTTAAAATATGTGTGCTCACAAATCCTCAAAATATAAAAAAATTCTCTGAGCTGCTAAAGAAACATATTGAAAATTACAGATGCATCCAAGTATATAATTAGGAAATATTAAAAAATAGACAATGGCCATAATGTACTCAGGACCGGATAAGTTCCAAAATGTGTTGTGGGTGATGGCCACAATGTTGTCCCTTCAACCATGTCATTTAAGGTTCAACAGGAATCTTCAGTAATTTGCTGGGATATTTTTAAAGTTTTATTTTATTTTATTCTTTATTTTACATAATGATTCTATTCACAATTTAATTATAGAAAAACAATTGTTGAACTCAGTACTTAATTCAACAAGTAAATGTGTTTTATGGGAGTTTCAGACGGTGGGTTGTCCACCGTCTGAGCTCATTACTCCAGGAAGGAGGATGCCTAACTTCAAATACATTAATTGAAAATGTGTAGTCATTTGGAAGGAGAATGGGTCTAAGATCATCTTTCCACAAAGGAAGAGGACACTCATTTAAATGGAAGTTGAAAGTGAATATTTCACTTATTAGGAGGAAAAATAATTACACAATTTGATTTTTTTAAGCACATAGAAATGGTTCTTTTCAAAATATCTTCAGAGATCATATAGAAAGCTGAGAGCAGTTTTACCTGCCAGTATAGGAGACATTAGGTAGGAATGATTGCAGGAAACCCAGCAGAGTTGCAGGACAGAGGCAGATGGTCAGAAGATGGGTTTACTTCCTACCCACACTGAACTGGACAGTTCCAGAGTGAGGGTGTCCTGAGGCAGGGAGGGACAAATGGCAAGAGCAAGGTTCATGGGAGTGGATACAGGAATGATATGCCATAGATGCCAACTCTCAGCTTAGAACTCAGAACAGCTCCTACCTCCTTCCACACAATGCTGAGAACATCATTTGCTTGTTTATTGATGTGTTGGTTGCAGAAGAAAACAAGGATGTGTGTTCTTGTCCATACTACTGGGCTATCTGCCTGCCTTCAACTCTGGATACTAGGTACAAATCTTATTATTTTATGAAGCATTGGTGTGTTCATCATACTGTCATGGAATGATCACTCAATTTGAAACATAACCATTACATTTAGGATAACCCAAATTTCCTCATATATTTCACCTACTCTAAAAATATTCATCCAAAAATTTTGAAGCATGTTTACAGATGCTTACTGTACTAAAAAACTATCTTGCACTGGATTTATAATACAGCACTCATCCAGCATGTGCAAAGCCCTGGGTTCAATCTCCAGCATCCCAAAAAAGAAAAAAAAAATAGAACATAGGAAGATAAATATCACCAGTCTTTGATATTAAGAAGATAATAAGATACTAAGTATACCAATAAACTTGAAAATTTCATGAAATGGGAAAATTCTAAGAAAACATATTTTACAAAATATAGAATAAAACAAATAGAAAAATATGAAAATTCAGTATCTATAGGAGACATTGAATCTATAATTATAAAACTTCCACAAAGAAAACTGAAGTTCAAAATGGTTTTAACCACAGAATTCTACCAGCCTTTCAGAAGAATAAATTCAGCACTTGCACAAGTGTTTTTCCAGAAGAACAAAGATGGGAATATTTAAATGATTCAGCACAATTTGAACACCAAAGTTAGCAGGAACATATTAGGAATGTTAAACAAAACACCAAATCCTTCCACATAAAAATTATGAGTATGTCAAAGATTGGCTTTGCTCCAGGAGTAATATTTTCATTTTCCAAAAGTGTAGCATGATTCGCCATATTATGATAAAAAAAGAAATGTTGCTGGACATGATGGTGCATGCCTGTAATCTCAGCAACTCAAGAGACTGAGGCAAGAGGATCACAATTCCAGGCTGCCTTAGCATCATAGTGAGACCCTGTCTCAAAACAAAAAATGGAAAAGGGATGGGGATAAAATTCAGTGGTAGAACCCAAAAGCCCAGTACCAAAAACAAAAACAAACCAGAAGAAAATATTACCATCTCAAAAGATGCTGAAAAAATATTTGATAAATTTCACCTTCCATTCTTTTTAAACAGAAACAAAAGTAAACACTTAGTCAACTTCAGAAAGAAGGACATTTCCATACACAGAAATAAATTCCAGGTCAAATTTATAGATATAATTTCAAAAGATAAAGTGATAAAATTTCCATAACCTGTCATCTAAATGAAACATATCTTTATTCTAAAAGTGTGGGCAAGTTCTTAAAACAAAAAAGTTTTAACTAGAAAGAAAATTTTTCATAAACCAAATTATATTAAGGATTTATTCTCATGAAAAGTCATTAGCTAAAAAATATAAAAATAATTATGGAATAGGAGAAGATTTTATAAGACAAATAGCCAACAAGAACTTGTACCCAAGTATGTGTTGACAAGTAAAACAACTTGAATAAATGGAGAAACCCATTAAAACTAGAAACTCACAAAAGAGTCTACTTATTTTTAGAAAACTTTAGATGCTCCTCAGATACATGGGTACCTCTTCCTCATTTTTGTGGTAGGCACACACTTCCACTCTGCACTTTAACTTTTTATCCAAGTTTGTTGGAGGGTCCCTACACTATTCACCCCTCCACTTTCAATCTTCCTTAAAGAGCACTTCTGAAAGAAAAGCCAGACCACCACACCAGAACCCATGAATAATCCATGCCACACAACTTCAACCTGACCCTCACTGGCTCTGGGTGATTCTTCTATTCAACTTGCATTGATTTTATGGAGAAAACTGAGTTCATGTACTCTCCCCTCTTCACATCCAGGAATCAATGTCCCCACCTTTTGTCTAACTTCCAGACTCAGGGAAAGAATAGAACTATTACTGTGGAATGCATAGACTTGGAGAACTGAAGGGAATGTTGGAGGTCACATAGTCAAAGCCTTTCATTTTTAAACCTGATGAAGCAGTAGTCAGGAAACTCAAAGAACCAAGATGTCTATTTAGACATTTAACTCATTCTTTTCCTAAATAAAGAAAAAAAAAAGAGCTGTGATTTAGTTCTAGCCTTTCCTTTCTTTAATGTAGAGTCAGTGAATTCCTTTGAATTGGCAATTTTCTTGTTCCATATGTCACTGTATCAATCAGGAGTGCATTAAACTATAAGCGAGATAAAAATCTGACTGGTAGTTGCTTTAAAACATATGGTATATTTTCTTATATTACAGGACAACCTGAAGTTAGGGGTGTTATAATTTGGATCTGAAATGTCACCCAAGGGCTCATGTGTTCAATGTTTGGTCCCCACTCCACAGTAATGTTCAGAGATGGAAATTTGGGTAGGGAGGTGAGTAGATCATGTGGGCTCTGACCCATGAGTGGATTAATAATCCACTGAGGAATTCATAGATGAATGGACCATCGGGAGGTGGTGGAAACTAGGAGGTGGAACCTAGCTAAAGGGAGAGGGTCTTTGGGGGCATGTTCTAGGGGACTATATCTGTCTCCAGTCCCTTTTTCCACCTCTTGCTAGGTCCTAGCTACATGAGCTGAGTGGCTTTCCTCCCCCACACACTGCTGTCAGGTTGCTTTGCCTCACCCGAGGCCATAGCGATGAGTCCACCTGACTATGGGCTGACACCTCTGAAACAATACGCCAGACTGGGAAGATTTGTCATAGCAGTGACTAAAAACCTGGAAACGATGCACTTGGTTTTAGCAATGGAAAGCTGAACATCAGAGGGGTGCATCCATTGACTCAGCACTCAAGGGTGACAAGACAGGCTTCTCTGCAGTTCCTTGCATCCAAGGCAGGAGAAAAGGGCCAAAGGCATAGGAACAGTCACCGTTGTACCTATTGCAGGCTTCACTCAAATATCTTTCCCCTGCTACTGAATGGAAATAAACCACAGAGCTCTCCTGCATGCAAGGAGGCAGGGGACCACCATGAGTTCTGCTTGTTGGCTCATTTTTTAATAACACTGCTGTCCTCAACAAAATCAGAATTTTTTTTCAGTAAGGAAGCAAAGAGAACCCATATTGGGCTGGCAGCCAGCAATCGTCTCTGCACTCTTGTGCCCACAGCATGGAAGCCACCATCCTCACGTGGCCCACAGGCTCAAGCCCTGAATAACTTGCCACATACCATGTCACTTTGCCCCTATGTCCCAGCTACTCAGACCCTTTCAGTTCTGTCGGCAGGCCAAGCTCTTCTCTTCAGGGCTCTGGGCAGACTGTTTCCTGCCAGAGGACTCCCTTCTCTAGGCTTCCAGGGCTGGCTCATTCCCATTCCTTCTCTGCTGAGACCTTCATCTTTCACTGAAATACCACCTTCTCGGAGGTGGTATTTCCTGACCATCCTATTTTTAAAATTTCTTTCTCAATCATTCTTGGTCAGCAATGAGGGATTCTTTTTCTCTTAGAAATTGTGCAACTTGAAAATAGTCTCATATTATTTGTTAATGTTTCTTTTTGATCATCTTCCCTACTCATGTAGCTTGTATTACTCAGTTTGTTCATCCATTTGCTATATAATGAGCAGCAACTATGTGCCAGGCATTATCCTAGGTGCTAGAGGCAGCAATGAACAATGCAAAAAGACCCTGATCTCATGAAGTTCACATTCTAATGGGTGTAAAAACCCATTAATAATAATCAATTAAAATGAATAACATGTCTCTTCCATCATGTCTCTAGACTCTATCCCACTGTTTGATGTTTAATAAATATTTATTTAATGAAATAGTAAGTAAATATCATTCACAAAACACCATGTGCATGAGGGTGCAGCCTTCATCCTTTTGTAGCTACATCTGTAAGTAACTGGAATGCTTTTGACAAAGAACAAGAAGAATCAGAATCTGCACAATCTCTTTAGGCCTGGAAGTACAATTAAAGAAAAGTATCTTCATAAATCACTCATTAAGGCAAAGTTGAATGACTCCATTAGAAATAATCTCCAAATAATTGGATCAACAACTAAATTATTTGTTTAAAATATTTAGACAAGAGGTTTAATGAGAAAGAATGGCCTGTATGTATCTATAATATTTTTTCATTGAACCAAAGAGACAATGATAGATGAAGACTCTAAGCTAATCCCAATAAGAACTTTAATGATGTAAAGAACATCAAAAGATGATTTTAGAGCAGATTTTAGTGCTTAACCACTATTTTATTATTTTAACCAATCCAGGACAAGAAACTCTGGGTCAGATAGATTTTCAGCCCCTTTTGTCCTGTACATAAACATTTTTTTTTCATTTAGACCCATTAGGAAAACCAAAAATGAAATCATAATTATTAGAATAATGGGGATGTGCATGTTATACTTTACAACAGATGATGATACCTTATTATCTGAATGGACGGGGATGAACCAAAAGGAAGAGCCCCAGCTGTGAATTACAAACCATAATGTGCAGTCTAACATAATGCATCTCAGCTCCCTTCTCAATATTCTGCAGGTGTGTTCGGGAGGAAACAGATTTGGACCTCAGACTCATCTCAAAGATAAGCATCAGTTCCTTCATCTGTAATTTTAGTGTGATCACTTATTAGTCTACAAGACTGTTTTAATTGACAGTCAGAAAGTGTTTTACATGCTACAAACTACTAGGCAAGAAATTGTTGATATACACACAAACACCATCTCTTTATAGATACAGGCTGTATGTGTTGAGTGAAATTCTTCAAAGTTCTGTTCTCACTTCACACGAATTTTGCAATTAGTCCTTATGTTTTATTTTTATTCAATTTTTTTCCTCTGGTTATGTCACCTAAGTTACCCTCCAAATTAGAACATAAATTTTGTTAGTTTTTAACATGTTAAATATGCTCCTACTCAAGAGTAACATATTAAACAAAGACATGAAAAGTTAGAATACACGTTTGCTTAGGTTAACAAAACTGAAAGATCCTTGGGATGAAACAACATCTTATGTTTTTGTTTGTATAGTCAGTGCTAAATAAATGCTGATGGACTGATAAGCTGATAAAAATTAGATCTTTCTTAAATTCACAGAAAAAGATTTTCATTTGATCTATATACTTTTTGTATAACTGTTTATACAATATTTTTATACAATTTTTTATACATGTTTTTGTTGTTATACAACTCATCCTTGGTGAAAATATTTTCACATAAGAATCTATTTCATTTAAATTGATTGTGAACACTTACTGTGTGCTTAGCTCTGTCCTAGACAGCAAAAGCAACACAGTTTCTTTGTCACTTGGACCATTGTCAAAGCTGTCAGTGATCACACATGAACTGACCTTAAATAAGAGACAATTTTACATAATCAGAACTTTTGAAAATATTCACATTCTAGGACACAGAAATTTTTGCCTGTAGAAGTTTAGTCTATATCCCACAATGTGACCTTATGGAAGATGTGTTCATAATCAAGTGTTCATATCCAGCAGGCACACTTACTGAGTATAAGTGACTCAATAAGATTTGTTTCCACAAATCCTTTTCCTTTTATTAAAAGAGAGGTGGAGGAGGAGCAGAGAGGAGAAAGAAGAGATGGTGTCTAAAATAACCACATACTGCATGTGTCAATCCATTGAAAGATTTACAATTTTCAGGAAATTCTGATGATGATCAAATCTGTAATTCCTACCACATATAATGAATGTTAAGTGGAAATTTGATTCATCTTCTCTGGTATCATTGTATGAATGATAGCATAATCGTCTTTGAGATAAAACATGCTTCTTCCCTAAACATATATTCACATCTTTCATTCACATTAGAGATGAATCCATTCATCTGAGCCCATTTCCTTGTCTTCAAGGGAAAAGGAGAGAAAACATCTTTCTTTTATCTCCCAAATATATGTAGGTATTGCAGGAGATCTATAGATATAGAAGCACACATTTATATATGTAAGTGACTCCTGGCATTTTTCTCTCTACTCACTGTTTAGTTCTGTGTTACCACAATCTCTCCACCTTCAGGTGTTGCTGGTTTACTGAGTAACATGCTTTACTGACCAATGGCACATATGCTCAGTGCTACACTGTTCCCTGAGTGTCGAGGCTAACCTGTTCATTTAAACCAAGCTAGTGCTGCCAGGGAGCCCAGATTACTGGGGCACAGCAACTACATGAAGCCGGAGACTATTCACAGAGTGTTAATGGGGATAAATATTACAAATAGTTGGTACAGAGCTTAGGAAGTCTGTCCTCCCAAATATAGGAGAGCAATGTTGGGACAACATTCTCCCTCTTCTCAATTCCATCCCTCCATATGCAGTTCTGGTCCATGATACACAATGCCAGGAGCCCTACTTTAATATGAATTCAAGAAAAGGACTTTTTCTATTAATATGAAAAGGACCATAGTCAGAAGTCTCAAGAAACTTATAATCTTTATGTATATGAAGAAATCAATTACTAGGGTTTAGATGTAAAATATCCCCCAAAAGTTCTTGTCCTGAAAACATGGTGTCCAGTGCAGCAATGTCCTGAGGTGGGCTTTTGGGAAGTGATTGGATCATGAGGGCTTTAACCTCATGAGTGGATTAATCCACTGATAGATTAATACTTTGAATGGACTTCAGGAAAGAGGTGGAAACTGTAGGCATTTGGGGAATGGTTGGAAAATGGTTGGAGGTGTGCCCTTGGACTACATCCTGTCCCTGGTCCCTTTGTCTGTCTCTCTCCCTTCCTAGCTGACATGAACTAATCAGCTTTCCTCTGCTACGCCCTTCTTCCATGATTCCGCCTCATCTCAGTCCCAAAGCATTGGAACTGGATGAGAATGGACTGAAATTTCTGAAAACATAAGCCAAACTAAATTTTTCCTTTTAAAATTATATCAGGGACTTTGGTCACAGTGACAAAAGCTGACTAATACAGCCACCAAAATGTTTACAGGAGGATTTCTTCCTCCCAAGACTATTATTACTTATTCCTTAGCTGAATCTGTGGGTGCATAGACATCAATGTGAGAGTAAAACTTCACAGGACCACTGACTCTCCCTTCTTAAGACATTTTTTAAAAAAGTATAATATTTCAGATGATGGCCCTTCTACTGACAAGTACCAAACAAAAATCAACCTCAAAACGTAGTTTTTATCATATTAATTATATTTCTTTGAAACAAGTCATCTTTGTTATCTCACACAATCTCCCATGCAAATAAGTTTTAAAAGTCTACAAGTTTTTATTTTGAAATTTTTCATAATATTTAATTTGAGTGTTGTTTTGCTTTCTCTGGCTTAGAGAAGCCAAAGACAGATATCTTCATAATTCACTATTGTATTTTAACTTTTTATACTTAAATTACACCTTAAAACACACCAACCACAAATATACACATTTTTTAATATACTGAGATGACAGGATAAGCCTGCGATCATATTTTTTTTATTATTTCTTTGTAGTTTCATTTGATTTCTCAAGATACTGGTTGATGCTGAATGAGGTGACAGACTGTTTTGATTTTACCATTTGGAGAGTTTCATTGACTCATTAAAAATGATTCAAAAGAAAGGAAACATAGTGCCATAGAAAGAGACAAAGACAAAACATACAAAACATGAATTTGGCAAATTTCAAAACATACTTCCAAATATTTCATGCAATAAAAAATTACAACTATATATTTTTAAAATACCATACAACACAAATAGTACTTAAAGAGGATTTTATAGCTTAAATGCTTATATTTTAACCTAAGCAGACTTTAAAATTAATTAGTTAACTTTCTCAATTTAGAAAGTTTTAAAATTTAGAAACATACAATAAATACAATGAAAGGAACAAATAATGGATATACAACCAGAAATTAAAGAGACAGAAAATGAAGACGCAACTAAAAAATAAGGCCAAAATTCATTTTTCATATTCATACCACCCAAAGAGATCTATAGATTCAAAGCAATTCCTATCAAATTTCTAATGGCATTTTTTACATAAATAGAAAAAATCCAAAAATTTATATAGAACCACAAATGACCCCAAAGAAAAAGGTAATTTTGAGAAGGCATTACATTGGAGGCATCACATTGCCTAAAAAAAATATATTACAAAGTTAGATATGCAGATTTTAATGTAATACAAAAAAGAAGACTTAGCAAAATAAAGAGGCCACTAATTTATTAACATCAAAGAGTGAAAATGTTAAAATAATTCAAAAGAAATTTGGAACAATAAAACATGAGAAAAAACAGAAGTGACAAATAAAAAAATAAAATGATAAACCTAAATCCAATTATGTCAAAAGTTGCACTAAAAATTATTAGTCTAACCACTTTACTTAAAAGGAAGAGATTCACAGCAAGGATAGAAAAAAATCAACTGTACACTACCTATGAAAGACATGTCTTAACATACAAATTTGAATAAGTTGAAAGTAAATATATATTAAGATACATAAAAGTATACCTATAGACACAAGAAGGCTAGAGTAAGTGTATGAACATTAAATTAAATTAATATAAAGGGTAATACAAGTGATTAAAAAATACTTTATGATCACAGAAGCTGCAATTTATTGGGAAAAGAGAACATTTATAAATGTGTGTGCTAAATATAAGAGCTCCAAATTATAAGGATCAAAATTAAAAATCGAGAAATCAACATTTCTATAGCCACCAGCAGAAGATTAGCACTGCTCTCCCAGCAATTGACAGGACAATTAGATGAGACATCAGTAAAGATAGATCTGAACAATATCATCATCTACCTTGATCTAACAGACTTTTATTGAATGCTTCATCTATCAACTGCAGAATATGCATTCTTTTCAAGTGTCCATAGTATATTTACCAATTCAGACCTAAACAGAAAGCTCCAGGACCGGAGTTCTTAGTCACCAATTTCATCAAACATTCAAGAAATATTTTGACACAAACTATTTTTTAAAGTTTTAAAAAGAGGAAGGGACATAACCTAAATATTAGAACTTGTCTAAAGCATTGCCAAAAAATTGGAGACAAATATTCCTCATAAATATAGATGCAAAAACCCTTTTAAAATATTACAAATGAAATGCAATATTCTGTCTATAGTGGATAGTATATTAGGACTAGGATGAATTACCAGACAATGCAAAACTGATGAACTTAAAAAGCTACCAGTGTAAATCATCGTACCAACAGAATAAGAGAAAATTCACATGAATATTTCAATAGATACAGAAAAAGCATTGGACAAATTCAACACCCATTTATGATAAAAGAAAAAAGCACTCAGCAAATTGGGAATGGTAAGAATCTAACTCAAAATGATAAGCCTACAGTTAACATTACATGTAATGATAAATAACCAAACACTTTCCCTCTGAAACTGGGGACAAGAAAAAAGTGTGCACTTGTGCAATGTCTTTTTAACATACTGAGGACAGTTCTGGTAATGCTTTTTGACAATTGTAAAAGCCATAAAATTAAGAAAGAAGAAATAAAACTATGGGTATTTTCAGGTGATAAAGTTGTATACAAAGAAGATGTCAAAGAATCTATAAAACCACAGAAGTATTAACAAGTAAACTTAGCAAAAATCAGTTGTTTTCTTACATTCTACTAGCACAAACTAGAAAATGTAAAAAAAGATAATCCATTATGATGACATCACTAAACATTAAGTATTTAGAAATAAATCTGACAAAATATTTTCAAGACTTTTACACTGAAAACTATAAAAATTTATTGAGAAAAGAAGACATAGATAGAGAGCTATATTATATTCATGGAATAAAAAATAATATGATTAAAATGACAGTTATCCCCAAATTGATCTGTAATTCAGTGCAATGCCAATCAAAATTCCAAAATTTTTTTTTCTTCCAAATTAACATTCATCCCAGCAGCAGGATGAATCTTTGAAAAGCATGGTAAATGTTAATTATCTTGACTATGGTATTGGCTTCACAAGTGGACATATATATCCAAATTCATAAATGGCACATTAAAATACACAAAATTCACTGCAAGCCAATTACGCCTCAATAAATTTATAAGCAAAATATAAAAACACCTTAATGCCTATATATATAAAAACAGACAAAATAAGCAAATTCCTGGAAAACTACAAAATATAAAGACTGTTCCTGAGAAGATAGAAACTCTTAGATATTTTAAAACTAATAAATTGAGATATTTAATTTTTTTAAAAAAATAGTATTATCCCAAAGAAAATATCAAAGGTCAGATGATTTTGCAGATTAGTTTGATCTCTTCCCTCCAGAATTGATTAATTCAAAATCTTTCAAGTAATGGAAGAGGCTGCCCTTTCCAACCAGATCTGCAAGTCTAGTATAACCAAAACAGATGGTGACAATTTGAAAAAAGATATCTAAAAGCCTACCTTAATCTTGACATGGTACAAAATTCCTAAAGAGGATATTAGCACAATGAATTGATTATATAAAAATAAAATATGTAATGCCCCCCCAAAATTTAAGGATTTAGGAATAAAAGATCACATGGTTATATCAACATCTATGGAAAACACATTATATGAAATTCAATTAATGTTTTCTCATTAAACATTATTATTAATATTTAATAAAGAACATACTTAATGATAACTATTACAAGAGTTATAACTCTTGTTATAATACTCTGTATAATACTCTGTATAAATGCAAACCAAATTCTTGAGCAGAATAAATTAGAAATATTCTTCATAATAGTCAGGAATTCAAAAAGTCATTTAAAGTTCTTATTAAATACATTTTTAAAAGATGTGTACTTATTTATTTATTTATTCTAATTAGGTATATATGACAGCAGAATGCATTTTGATTCATTGTACACAATTGCAGCACAACTTTTCATTTCTCTGGTTGTACACAATGTAGCATTGCACCATGCTTACAGTCATACAGGAACCTAGGGTAATGATATCCATCTCATTCTACCAGCTTTCCTACCACCTTGCCCACTCCACTTTCCTCCCTCCCCTTTGCCCAAAATTCCTCCATTCTCCCCATGCCCTTCCCCATTATGGGTCAGCATCCACTTATCAGAGAGAACCTCTAGCCTTTGTTTTTCTGGGATTGGCTTACTTCGATTAGCATAATATTTTCTAACTCTATCCATTTACCTGCAAATGCCATAATTTTATTCTATCTTAATGCTGAGTTATATTCCATTGTGTATAAATACCACAGTTTTTTTTTTTTATCCATTCATCTGTTGAAGGGCATCTAGGTTGGTTCCACAGTTTAGCTATTGTGAATTGTGCTGCTGTAAACATTGATGTAGCTGCTTACTATAGTATGCTGTTTTTAAGTCCCTGGGGTATAGAATGCGGAGTGGGATAGCTGGATCAAATAGTGGTTGCATTCCAAGTTTTCTAAGAAATTTCTATAATGCTTTCCAGATTGGTTGCACCAATTTGCAGTCCCACCAACAATATATGAGTGTGCCATTTCCCCTACGTCCTTGCTAACACTTATTGTTGTTTGATAAGTACACATCTTGCTTTCATAAAAATAAAATTCTTTGACAATTTCAGTGCTTATTTTCTCCAATATATCATCTCAGATAGAAGCAGTCATTAGGTAGATAACTCTTTTGTGTGAAATTATTTAAGTAGGCTTTAATAACTTTTAACATGAAGAATTATGTTATCCACTTTTTATTGATATTAATAATATTGGCAAAGTTAAAAACTGTCTGAAAATAATGAATACATCCAGAAAAGTTTCCAATAAATTTTACTGCAAATATCTCATGAGTTTTGGCATGAGACTCTGGAATTCATTTAGCATAAATATAATATCACTATAAACACTTTTTTAAAAATAATTGTAGTTTCTTCCATGATTTCAATTTTAAAACAAGCACTAAATTTTGGCTTCTGTATCATTTTGTATAAAAGCTTATTAGTTACTATATTATATCTGGCTTTGTAATTAAAATATTGATAAATTTAAACACTGAATATAATAATGCCATCTTGATACAGCAAGCAAATATTGAATGATATGCAATTCAGCATGAAATTCCAAATTTGGCAAGTATATTACATCAATTTTATCTATTCCCAGTTTAAGACACCAGTTAGAAAGTTATAAAGCAAATATTATTTTACACGTTGTATCACAAAGTGTTATTTAAACAATTCCTTGTCAGAAGTTAGAACAATAAGTATTGACCCCATTTGGAAATGATAATTTCTAAATGATGGAATAAAGTATCAAAAAATTCTGATTTTTTTTAGAGTAAGACACTTTATTGCCTGTTTAGGAAAAACAATTACAATAATCAGTATATAAATTTCTTACACCTAAAATCAATAAGAACAATTTTAAAAATTAATAATTCCAAGTATTATATATTAGATTAATTATATAGTAAAAAATTGGAACCCTAGAAAATGTGACCCTGATAATATAGCAGAAAAACATAAAGGCCAACTTGTTGGGGGTCTAGAATTCAGATTAAATAAAAACAGAAATATGATTACCAAGTGGGAAGGTTACCTAAGAGAGTTGCTCAAAGAAATAAGTGGAATAAAGGAAATCAAATCTCCATTAAAGTGAGGAATTTATTACATTTCCCCCAGTTATTTGTATTTCTGTTCAATTTATTCTATATTTGTTACACCACTTATAATATATAGTTTAGGATGAGTCCATCATTTTATGTTATTTCAATGAAGATATTATTGTAAATTTACTTCTTTCCTTTTGCTCATCAATATCATCAATTTAGTCCACCCCAAAATATGTACTAAGCACCCGTTATGTACCAGACACTATTTGAACCATATATCATGAGTGAATTAGATTAAAAATCTCTGCCCTCAAGGAGTTTATATTCCAGTGAGAAACACAGCTACCAGCGTATACTCTGTTACTTAGAAATCTCATTGAGTTCGAATAATAGTGCCAAAGTGGAAATAAAAATCAATGATGGCCAAATTTAAGCATATAGCATGTCAGCAATTGTCAATAGAGCATTGAAAGAAATAGAGGTAAGTATTGTAGCCTGTTACCAAACTGCATGGGTATGCAGAATTCTTCTGGCAATACATGCCTAGTTAAGAAAAAATAAATAAACTTCCACAACTGAGGATAAGAGCTGTTATATTTACTGAGCTACATCCTGAATATAACAGTTACTTATGGACAATGTTCAGTGCAGGATAAAGCAATCCCTAAATATATGTCAACTAGCAATGTAAAATGGGTTCATTGCATCCTTGAAAATCCTTCATAATAAAAGATGGCGTACAAACCTGAGCCCTTTGCTGGGCTAGTAATTTATATTCATGAAGAGGATGCATCCTGCAGTGATCATTTAATTAACAAATATAGAGCATTCTAGAGAGAAATGATCCTTCCCTTATGCCAAATGTGTCATTCAACATCAGTGTCACTGCTGAGGTATCAAGAGTGTCAGATAAATCTTCAGATACCTTATACTCTGTGCAGTGAAAGTAATTTCACTGGGGATAAAACTGCCATTGGGCTCAATTACCTCCATGCAGTCTAATTCTGGAAGGTAGGCAGGCACTCTTTTAAGCTTCAAAAGGCTTCATCACCAGAATGATTTCCCTGGACATGGAATATGTTTCTCTTCAGCATTAAATGCAGTTTAAAACCAAACAATCTTTGGGAAAGATTTTAGCAGGCACTTTAGCTCTCTCAGTTAGTGGGTTTCTTAAAAGCATGAATAGCAATGAGGAAGCATAGTCATTGCACTGTATTACTATCCAGATTTTTAAAACAACCTACAGAGAAGGAGTGATATTTTATCAATGGATTGTGAAATGAGTCATTTATATAAGGTCAACAAAGGTTTACAGTGAGCATAGACAGATATTCAAAATCCACTAGGACTTGCTCATGTTTACCATTCATTTCCCCATGAATTTTGTGTGTTCCTTATAATCTATTTGCATTGAGCTTTCCATTCATACAAAGTACTTTATAATGAAAGAGTTACTTAAAATCATTTAAATTTGTTTTTAGCTCACAGGCAAATGGTAACTTGTTAAAAAAATACAGCAATGTTATTACACCATAAGCACAATACAATGTGAATTTCATTTTTTAAAGAATAATACGTACTCTTCTGATAAAACAGTTGAATTTTGATAGACCAAAGAATGCATTCTGCTGTAGGGAACACCGAAAATCAGATTATTTAATCAATATCTACCAACTTATTTTTATTATCTTGCTCAAATAATTCAAACATAATGTTTTAATTTTAAGAAAGTAAATTTTTAAAAAACTCTGTTTGCCAATGCAACTGTTTGTACATTGAAATTTTATGTTACTACTTTGCTACATTAAAGTATTTAAGAAGTAAAAAAAAAAGCATGAATGGACATTTAGTTATGCCTCGATGTTTCAATTAATTTCTAACTAAATATTTCAAAATACTGAATTTTGAATGTTCTGCATAATATATTGAAGTTTGGTCACCTTTACAAAGAAAATTTTATTTTCTAGAATATGCACAATTTCAAATTGTGTTCAATCTCTGTACAATTAGCAATCTGTGTTTTGTTCTTTGGAACTGCTTAAGTTGTAATAAATACCTTTTACACTGAGTGATCTCTTAGTCAATAAGGAAATTCTTAAATATGTAATATGATATTTTTATTTTTTTCTAGGGAGAAATTTTAACAGAGAATTAGAAGCTGCTTTTGCTAAAACACTGACCCTCCAATTAGGCCTGCAGATGCCCAATGGGTAACTCAAAGCAGGATGAAAAGCTTGACATCTCTGCCATCATTTTGTCTCTGCCTTTTATCAGCTTAGACTCTGGATCAGGTCCCTGCTCAGCTCTGTACACAGGGACGCGAATCACTGAAGGATATCTGTGAAAAAATGGGAAACACAAGTTCGACTAGCCCTGAATTTACCTAACCTATCTCATAACACACCAGAATGTTCTGGTTTTCAACCTCATGAGGCCAACACTTGCCCAGTGTTACTGTCTCAAGAAGATGTCCACACTGACCTGTGGATGTAGGTCCGCTTCTCACCTACAGGTGCTAGGTGTGCTGCTGCAGGCTCAGAGCAGACTTCCATTGCATCCCCTTCATCCCTGAGGGCTGCAGTTGAAAGGTCAGCATCAGACCCCCGAATGGCTGGGTTGCAGAAGACAGAGTGTCAGCAACGGCTCAGCATAACTCCCACAGCCCTGGCTTTCCCCAGAAATAAACTTTCAAGCAAAGGACTCTTTTTTTCTTGCAAAGATATTCTTACTCTGTTGGCATAGCCTAATTTTACAGTGCAATTTCCAGGCTATCAAAAAAAAAAGGGGTGAATGCTTATGGTAAGGTCACAGTTCACATAATATGCCCTGTATTTTATATATTTAAATATGATCATACTCTGTCTTTCAAATATACTGTTTTTATGGTGCCACATGGTATAAGCCTACCAAGGGAGAGGATGCTCATGGCTTTGGATGAACTCCATAGGCCCCTGCTGGCAGCTTCCTAACTCTGAAAACTAGGGCATGTGGGATTCAGCCCAGGTGCAAGTATGGGAAAGGAGTGCCTGCCATTTCTACATCCCTGTTTCGCTACTCCTGGCCAGGAACTCCTCTGCGATTTCCCTTTGCGGGGAGACTACCCTCTTTGTGTAACACCTTTGAGTACTGATCCCCATGGTCAGAATGTCAGCTACCTGCAGGTATATACAAACAAAAAAAGCCTCCACCCATTCAAGCTGCTCTCACATCTCCTAAGACCAGGGGCCGCCAACAACCCTACTCCTCACGTACCCTCTGCTTGTCTTGGGCTTATCAAACTGGAAATCCGCGGGGTAAAGGTGGAACCTCACCATGTGATCCTTCTGGTCTTGGCTGGTCTTAAACTTCTCTGGGCAACCTTCAATCAAGCACTGGTACTGCAAAAGATAGGGTGTCACCTCCCTGATCCAAGTCCCTAGCACAACGTGTGCCCAGCCTGATTAATTACCCACCATGTCCTGCCTCTCCGCCAGGATCTGGAAGAGGGAGTCATGCCACTCCAGAATGTGGGCATCCAGCAGGTGTCCGGAGGGGAAGGCGGGGCTGCAGAGGGAGCAGGCATTCCCGTGTAGCATGTTGTAATGGTGCTGGTAGTCCTCCAGGGCAGCGAACACCTGGCAGCAGCTGGGGACCTGACAGGTGAACTCAGGCACCCTGGGAAAGGAGGCTAATCTCAACGGAGGAGGCACACTTTGCTGAAGCAGAAACCCCAGTGTGACTTTTCATCCAGAGTAAGAGGCCCAATAAAGCTCCTGAGGTTCTTTTGGAACTGGGAACTGAACTCAGGGGTGCTCTACCACTGAGATACATACAACCCTAGCCCTTTTCATTTTTATAGTGAGACAGGGTCTTGCTACAGGACCCAGGCTGGCCTTGAACGCTGGGATTCGAGGAGTGCGCCACCGCGCCACACTCCAAGCCTTACTTATTAAAAAATGAAATTTCCCTAACATGCCACAGGCGGAGTAGACGTGCCAACGCTTGCACCGGAGGGTCTCTGTGGAGGGATCTGAGCCCTCAGCTGCATGAGGCGGTGCGGGGGAACGGGCGCGGGCGGTGTCGCTCACCTGGATCTCTCCGGCTCCTCGGCCATCTGCGTGAGCACATCCTGCAGGTAGAGATGCCTCTGCACGTCCCGGTCCTACAGGAGACAAGCGCCGAGGTTAAGGCCGGGGCCCGCCCCAGCGTCAGGCCCCGCCCCTGCGCCCCTGCGCCCCTGCACCTCGAAGAGCTCGTGCTCCCGCGGGAGGCGCACTGGACGTGCCACAAAGCGGAAGGGCGCCGCCTGGGCCGCGGGGTCCCTCTCCACTGGCAGGTGCTGGCCGCCCCGGGAGTGCGGGCCAGGCGGGCGCGCGGCGCGACGGGCAGCAGCATCACCCTTCGCGGCGGCGCCGCAGCCCGTCGAGCCGGACGTGACGTAGCTGCGCTTCCTGTGGCGGCCCGCCAGCGCGGCGGCTACGGTGGCGGCGGAGGTGAGTCGGCGCTTAGCTGGTTCGTGCAGCTTCTGCCCCTGCCCCTACCTCTGCCCCTGCCCCTCAGGCCGCATTCTCCGCCCGCCTGCACCGGCAGGATGCGGCCGCCTCTCCCCGGCCCCGGAACGGCCCTGCAGCTGGGCCAGTGGACGGGGAAGTTGGCGGTCCACTGTGACCTGCCTCCGCCGGCCGCACTACGGGGGCTTCCCGAACTCTGCCCGGCGGCCCTGCCTGTGTCCTGCGGGCTCTGCCTCTCCCGGCTCCTCCACCGTTCACCACAGGTAACGGGGGAGGAGGTCCCAGGCGGTGCTGCCACCCGAGCCCACCGCCTCGCAGGGGGACGAAAGTCGGAGGACAACCTTACCTAGTGGGCGGCGTGGAGCCTTCACTCTCCCAGCGCCGCGGTTTCTCCTTTTTTGGCGCTGGGGCTTGAACCCACCAGCGCTGTACCACCTGCTCCATCCCCAACCCCGTTGATTTTGAGCCAGGGCTTGAGCTTACGGTCCTCGTGCCTCAACCTCCTGAGTCTCTGAGATTGCAGGTGTAGGTCACCCCACTTTGTGGAATGGTTCATCTTTGAGCACGGCTTCTGTGTACCTGTGTGCAGTGCCAAGGAAGAGAGGCCCTGTTCCATTACTGTGGTTACATGAGCGCCTCTTGATTGGAAAGTAAGGTGCTGGGGACTTGGGCGCAGCTTCAGGCCTCCTCCTCTCACCCTCATTCTTGGAGACACTTACCTTGTCCAGGGCTGGAGGTTCATTTAACAAGCTTTCCATTACCCTGAGGTTAGAGTTCCAGTTGATGAACCCTACAAAATTAGCATGCTGTGGGAGTGTGTGCTGGATCTCCTGTTCTTGAAGTCTAACTCAACAGCTGTTTCTGTCTGAGCTGTTGGTGCAGTACTTTTTAACCTTTTGGGTCACAGAACCTTTAAAAATTTGTTGCAAGACCATTTCCTCACAAAATTCACAGACAAATGATTATGATTATCTTTAAGGGTTCTTTTGTTATTTGTGGATCCTAACTTAAGAACCCACACATAGGTGTTTTGAATTGTTCATATGAACAACTAAAAAGTTTTATTTATTTTTATGTGGTGCAGAGGATTGAACCCAGTGCCTTACACTATTGTGTATGCATTAGCCAAGGGGAGCAGCACAGCCACTTCTTGCTGGCCTAGGGCTAAGTGTGCACATAGTCTCCCAGGAGAGAAGAGCCCACAGGGCCATTCGCACAACCTGCCTGGTGCACTGCCTGAGTGGTAGAGTGTGCTAAATGCCCAACTTGTGAAGGAGCAGCACTTTGGGTTGTCAGAAGGTTGTAGCACTGGTGAAAGCAGTGAGGCCAGCTAGCATGCCACAGCTCCCTGAGGAAAAGGAGACAAGTAGAACTGACTGCACAAGGGTAGGGGAGGGGGAGGGCATCGTGATGTGGGGGGGCCTGGGCTGGGCCAGGTGATCTGTTTTGTCAAAGCATGAAGTTGGTCAAATTTGATCTTTTAATTTTTTCATAGAGGTTAATTTTATGAATAACTCTATACTTTCCTTTAGGAGAGTGTGTCTTGTGATGTTGATGCCTCAGAGCTGAAACCATGAGTGAATTTCGGATTCATCATGATGTCAATGAGCTGCTCAGCTTGTTGCATGTCCACAGTGGAGATGGAGCTGAGATCTATCTGCTGCAGAAGAACCAGACCCCGTATGTCACAACCACCGTCTCTGCCCACAATGCCAAGGTGAGCACTAGTCCTTGCTGCAGGGCCATGCACGTCAGGGTAGGTACTTGTTTCTGGCAGTTACAGCAGCTCCCATGAGGGAAGCCACAGTACTTGTTGAGTGCTTCCCATGGGCCAAGGACATGCTCCACTCTGCTGTTCTCCTGGCTCCTGGTAGCAGCTGCTGTCACTTCACATTGTGTAGATGAGTCACTGGAAGCCCAAGTGAGCTGGCTTTAACCCTGACGTAGGTGCTACCCTGCTGTTTCCCAGGGAGGGGCTCACAGAAGCTCGGACATTCCTACAGGTAAAAAGCTACCGCTGTTAAACACATTGAAATTTTTCAAGGTGTTTCCTCAGTCACATTACACATGATTTAAAAAGATTTTCAGTGAAAGATGGTTTTAAATTTGAAATCTGTTTCTAAAACACACTGTGAAGTTTCACTTATTTGGATAAAAGTCAGGACAGTTAGACAAGCTAATAGGGTAGGGTGGAGAGAGACACGCAAACTTCTGTAGTCATCGTCAGCATACACAAGTCACTGGGTTAAATGTGTCCTAGAGCCATACATGGTAATAAATCCTATGGGGACTAGAGTTCAGGGTGTGAAATGAAAGTGTGAGCTACCAGGAAAAGGTAAGTGCTTATTATTTGCTCTTGTCTAAGAAGCAAAAAGTGAGAGAAACTGCTGAAAACATTTATTCTAAATCATGAATGGCTAGTGAGACAAAGAGTTATCCCCCAGAATTACACCAACAGACATTAAAAAGTCTTCAGACTCTAGTCTATATAGCTCAAATCAAATGTTGTGTTTTGTTTTTTCTGTGCCATGTGGGAATTTAGACTCAACACTGAAATTATTCCTTTTTTCCCCCTCAGTCTGGATTTTAATGTCTTACTTCTTATTTTTATTTTTAAAATACTGTGTGGGAAAAAGTCAAATATCTGTGTGGGCCATTTTGCAGAGACTGCTATAATGGCTGAACTGAACTAAGGTTTAGTGAGCTATTTTGTTAAGTATATTATTCTGGTGGCATTTGGGGAAACGGGGGTGGGTGATCCTTGGTGCTCTCCAGCACCTCTGAAATCATACATTACGTGGCTGTGGCTCACTTTGCCAAAATACCAGGGCCAGCAGGGGGTCACCATTTTTAATGACCCACAAGAAACAATTTAGAGAACAGTCAATTTCTTTTATTGAACATCTGTGAAAGCCACAACTTTTTCACAAATTACATTCTCTCCAACAGTACTGGACTTTAGAACTGGGTATTTTCTATTGCTTGAGCTAGCCAGGGAAAATCTTCCCAAGTTTAAGATGATCCTCTCTGTCTGAGAAGACCATTACAGGAAAATCACCAAACCACAACCCCACAAACTGATGTCAAGCAACGGATGTGACTGTTAAGTATGAGTTACAGATTCTGGAAGGTCTTGTTAGGTGAAGAACTGCCTGGCTGTTAAAGAAATAAAATATGCCCTATCAATAAAGGAATGAGCCATATTTTCCCCAGAAATAGCTGCTTCTTCCCACTTTTCTCACATTTGCTCTTAAGAATTCAGCACAAGTTATAAAACTCAGGAAAGTTATTCCCAGAATTCAGCTTAGTAAGACAGTAAAAAAGCTACAGAAAGTTACAAGTAATTTCAAAAACAGCAAGCTCTGCGGATGTTTACAGCCACAGGAGTATTTGAGGTTTAAATGAAGTTGTATAACTCCTTGTTTACGTTGGTTTATTTAAATATAAGCTGGCCTGAGTGGTTCTCATTATCATTTCTTTCTCAATCAATCATCTCTTCAACAAATGTTTTTTGAAAGTATACTCTGCAATGTACTATTTTAACCTTTACATAATAAATATTAATTTTGGTATTAGCATTTTAATTCAAATATAATTATATTTTAAGTAAATATATATATATATATATATATATATATATATATATAGACATATTCAAGAGAGCAAAAAATAGCATTTCCAATAAGTATATCAAAGTTCCCCCCCAAAAAAAGTTCCTGTACTGATCCCCTCACTCCACTTAATTATTGTTATCTTCACTAAAAATCCTTTCATTTCATAGGCACTCTACTCTATCCAGCAAAAAAAGAAAAGTACATAAAATGTCTCATGCTAATGAAAAAGACAACTATATAATTCTACATTTCAGTAAAAAAAGGCTGTCTGCTGAGAGGAAGCAGGCACAGGACTTTCCATTCTAACTCAGTGAAGGCCTTTCTTAAGAAATACAAAGACAATTTCATGAGAGTAGATTTTAGGCTCTCTCAGAACCAGATGACATAAAAGAGTGAAATTTTAAGGTGAACTTTCTTTCAAATTAAAAGCAAATTTCATTTGCCTGTGATTAACAATCATTTAGGAAAAAGCCTTCATTGGCCAGACACCAAATTTAAACGGAAATAAGTTTTTGGTGAAGTAGGGATTCTTATGGGGAAACATTTATAGAGAGATTTTGTTGGGAAATAAATTCCAGAGTTATGCACAAACTAAGGGTTGTCTTGACTTTTTTTTGACTGCTTTTGAATGTCTATATTTTTAAATTAGTAAAAGAGGAAGATTTGTGGAAAGCTTTTGGGAAATTGAAAACTAGTACATGGTTGCAATATATGCTGAAAAAAGTGCTTATGTTAGATGTTTTCATAATTCAAAATGTCAAGTTGAAAATAACAAATAATATTCGGCTAGCAATAAGGAGTCTCATAATTCTTTGTAATGTAAATGGAATGTACTTAGTGGAAATCAGTTTCTGAATAGAGGCCTTTATTGTGATGTGTATATATAGAAGATTTAAGACCATTTACTCTAAAATGTTGAGCAAAAGTAGAAACATGACCAAAAATTATTAGAATTTTCACCCTCTGTGGAACTTCAAGAGTTTTTTAAGTAAAAGGAAAAAAACAAAAAAAAAGAAAGAAAGAAAAGAAAGTTCATTTCTGTGTGCTATAGAAGTACTTAACGCTTTGCTGTCAACAACACTTGGGAGAAAAAATTTCCTCAACTTCTTGCTCTATTGGTTGGTTTCCACTCAGTCCCTAGATATTTTTCATTCTGCTTATATGGCTATCATTTGATGCCCAATGTAATAAACTATAGGTAGAGATGCTGATTTATTTTGTCTTAACTATTTGGTAAATTTATTTTGTCTGATAGAATTCAATTTTTCTAATTGCAGGGTCATTATGCTACTCAAAGTGCTAGCCTAGGAGGAAATAAGGAACTTGGCAAATGTATGCAAAAAAATTTTTTTTTCATTTTTTTGAGCTACTATAGATCAAACCCAGGGCTTTGGGCATGCTAGGCACGTGTTTTGCTGATGCAGTCACATCACCAGCCCTCATAGAGAAGATCTTTCTTCAAAAATTATATCAGCTAAATGAAATAGCATGCTTTTGAATTACATTCTGGCACAAGCTCCTTGTCTTGTAGCAGATGAATAATAAACAATTTATGGCCCAGCAGCCAATCCATAGAGCACATTTTTAGTAGCATTGCTTTAAATGATGTACTAAGTTTTTAAAGTTAACCTTTAAAAATGGAAGAACAGAGACTGCAAAAATACAGTAAAGAACCTATGATGTGGCTGGGGATACAGCTCAGTTGGTACAGTGCTTGCCTTACATGCACAAGGCCTTAGGTTCAATCCCCAGCACCATTAAAAAAAAAAAGAACTAAATTTTGGCTTACATGTAGTGAAGACTCCAGTGGCTTTGGGGCTCTCTTGGTCGCCTTTGATACCTACGAGGGTGACAGTGTACTCAGACGCAGGCTGCAGGTTCCTCACGGGGTACTTGGAGACAGAGGGCCCCATGTTGTACTGCTTGGGCCGGCCCCCTCGGGTCAGGCCCAGTGTCAGTCGGTACCCTGAGATCCGGGCCCGAGGTGGGGTCCAAGTTACCAGGACAGTTGTGTCACTTTCATTGACAAATTGGAGGTTAGTGGGAGCATCTGGTTCTAGAAAAAAAGATGAAACATGTCAAGAAATATTTAGATCAGTAATTATCTCATTGGAATCTTAATGCTTGACTAAACAGTGTTGCATTTCTTCTACTCAAGGTAGAAACTAAAGGAAAAGTCAAAACTCTGGAGAAAATGAGCCTTTAAGAGACAGAGCACTTTGTACAACTGTGCCTAAACACTGTGTCAGCCATGAGAAATCCTTGATCTTTTCCCCTTGAGGGTTATCCTTTGGACAGTCTCATTTTCAGCAAGATCTCCCATCACACTCAGAAATTACAACTACATTAAAGTGATGGCATTTTCTTAAA
The DNA here is from genome assembly GCF_048772815.1 of Callospermophilus lateralis. Taxonomy (NCBI): domain Eukaryota; kingdom Metazoa; phylum Chordata; class Mammalia; order Rodentia; family Sciuridae; genus Callospermophilus; species Callospermophilus lateralis. The sequence goes on from NW_027511893.1 coordinate 424,645, forward strand.
AAAGCAAAACAAATACTTGTGAACCCCACAATTTGCTCAGAGCCAGAAAGGTTATGGGAAGAGAGATAAACTCAACAGAAAGGACAGCAAGACAGAAGTTCCCTATGGATCAAAGGAAGAGTCTATCCATTTATTAAATGAATAGTCCTTTGCTGGAGAAATAAATGTTATTTTCGCATGGTTCTGAGTAGACAATAATTATAGTTATTAGAATAGGCTCAGAACCTCAGATTCTCAGTAGGACATGGGTGACTTTGTACTATCTGAAAGAATAGTACATCCATTGGAATGGAAACATCCATTGTGGGTTTTCTTCTTAAGTATGACAACTAGTAGTTTCCCCTCAGAATTCTAGAACACATTTCAGATACAAGAAATCTTTAGGAGGTGGCTGGGTATAATTGAAAACAGGGAGTCCAGAATCAAAAAGTCAGGTTTTAGAACCAGTTCTATCTCTTCTTAGCTCTATGACCTTAAAACTTGCAGAACTTCAAAAATGTTTAAGTTTCTTTCTGAATCCAGTAGAGATAATAATATTTTCCTTTATAAGATTAAAATGAAGATTAAATATGAGTAGAGTGGTTCGCTAGAACTGAGCAGACAACTCAGTGTTCAAAATAGTAGACACTTATTCATTTCCACATTTTTTTTGCAGTGTTGGAAATTGAACATATTAGGTAAGTGTTCCACCACTGAGCTACATCCCTAGCCCAGCAACTACAATTCTAAAATTCTACTATAAAAGTGTTAGTAGTTTACAATTTAACTTAGATCTAGATATATTTATTAAATAAAAAATGCACTCAAATTACTTAACCATGTTTCCATTAGCAAAGGAAATTAGGTTCTCTTAGTGCCATTCCCCTGAGTATTGGAAATGGATTACCATTTACCATCCACAGAGCTTATCTGAATTTTCATTCCAAGTTTAGTGAGCTTTACATTCAATACACAGTCTCCCTGTTGGGCATTTTTCTACTGCTAAGCTGTAAACCCAGGAGGTTAATAGAAGAGCAAGGTTGCACTTCCACATAGGTCAGATGTGAGGGTGGAGAAGCTGGGGTGGGGCAGACACAGGTAGGAAGAGTACATACTGGTTGTCTGTTGTGCAGTCAGAGGCTTGCTCTCCCTCCCCTGGTTCACAGCAAAGACCTTGAAGTAATAGGTGGCCCTGGGGGGGAAAACCCCATGACTTCTACAAAAGTGTTCCTGTTAATAGGCAGCCTCTGCCCATAATAGGCAGCCTCTGCCCATGCTCCCCAGGCAAGTTGACGGGGATCACATCCACATGATAGCCGGTCACTGCACTGTCAGGGGGTGTCCACATGATGGTGACCTTCACGTCTGTCACTTTCACAAACTGCAGGTCTTTAGGAGGGGGAACTTTATCTAACAGAGAAGAAACAGCAAGTCATTCACAATTCCAACTTCTTTTTTGTACTGGGAATTTAAGCCAGGGAAACGTTACCATTTAGCCACATCCCCAGCCCTTTTAATTTTTTTTTATTTTGAGACAGGGTCTCACTATGTGGCTTAGGGCCTGGATAAGTTGCTGAGGCTGGCCTTGAATTTGAAATCCTGCCTCAGTCTCTCAGGTTGCTGGGATTACAGACGTGCACCACCATGGCCAGCTGAAAACTGTCTTTAAGGCCATTTTCCTGGACATGTTAGGCACTTCATGGGGCTACCCTCCAGAGCACTGCTAAATTTTGTCTCTTAACCAGATAATTGGCTTTTTTGCATAGATTTTCACAGTTCAGTCATACTGCTTACATTATGAAATTTGAAGTTTTGTGTCTAAAATACATAGGTAAATGTATGAGTTTACAGCATAAGAGGTATCAATTTGGAGAGAGAAGTTAAACATAAAAAAATACAGTACCTGCCCAAACGATAAGATGGTCTTATCTTACTGAACTATTTTATAATAATGAAGAGCAACAGATAAAATGACCCTAGGCTTATGAGGAAAAAAATAAGAAAAATTGATGGTAAAATTGTTTTTTGACTAGTAGTTCCAATAGCTGTCTTTGATAAGCTCCCTAACTTGTATTGTGCACACTTCAGCGGAATATCCTTAGTTTCAGATGATTTGAATGTAGGAACTTCTGACAGAGAGAAAACAACCCTCTCTCAGGGACAATCAACCCTTAGTCTGTGTACTCCAGTTCTCCCCAGAAGGCTAATGGAATGAACTTGATCCCAGGAGGTCTACCTGTTATCTAGTTGCCCCAGGGGAGCATTACCTGACCGTGGGGTGCCCGTGGTTTCTTGCTGGATGAAGAGAGGAGTACTCTCCTGGTTTTCTTCCACCGCATAGATGGTGATGTTGTTCTGAACTCCAGGCTGCAAGTCACTGAGGGTGACAGAGTTGGCAGTCTCGGGGAGGTTGAGCTCAGTGCTACCGCCCTCTTCTGATGGTGCATAACTATTCTGTACCCTGCAGGGTCCGGAGAAAAGTATGAGGGCTGTTTTATAAAACAGAGGCTAAGAAAATCATAAATCCTCCCCTCTCTAGTCACCCTTACACCTTGCTTGATTAGTTAAGAATCAGCAAGATTCTTTTTGATTCTTTCAATGCTACCACTTCTAATGACTATTCAGCACAAAGATAAAATAAGAAGAGCCATACAAACCTTTTTAATAATAAATATCATCCTTGAAGACATGAGATACTTAATAACTGTCAATTAGAAAAGCCAGTAGGTGGAAATATTCATGCTAGGCTGATTTCTCTTCTTTGAGCTCTGGATTATGGAAGCAATTAATGAACCAGCCTGAACACAGAGCTCTCAAGCCCTGTCTGGTCTTTGAGGAACCTCTATTATGAGGCTGAATAGGCAACTTAGTTCTTCTTTAAGTCTTAGTGTAAGGTTTTCAGAAATGCCACACCTTTGCAGCCCTGGAAATGCTTGCTGTAATGGCCAATGAGCTGCCTTTGCAGGGGTGTGTGTGTGTGTGTGTGTGTGTGTGTGTGTGTGTGTGTGTGTGTATGTGTGTGTAAGGAGTTAGTAAAATGGAATGTTACACTTATCCACAGTATGAATCTGCTCTTGCCACACTTAGCCATAAAGATTAACAAAGAAGCCAAAGAACAAGGCTAAACCCACCTGTGATTGGTGCCTGGGGTCTGCTCCAGCGAACAACAATGGAGGTGTCATCAACTTGGCCCACAGTAGGGTCAGGAGGGGCATCAGGAGCTAACAAAGAAAGGAAGGAGGAAGTGAGGCAGCTGGGCAACTTTGCTATAGCCCTGCTTGTACAAAAGGATTCCTTGAACACCACGTAGCACACAGGTACCTGTTGTCTGTGAGGTAGACAGGATCAAATTTTGCTCCCCGTCTTTGGCTATCTGATAGACATTTACAATGTACTTTCGGCCAGGAAGCAGGTCAGGGATGCTCACAGAAGTGGCCGTGCTCGGGAGTTCTTTGGAATAAAAAAGGAAAGGTCACTGATCAAAGCAAACCAATGCCTCCACAGCTGATACAAGAAGAACTACATATCACAGGGGGGAAAAGACTAGAAGGAGATGTAGTAAAAGATCATCAGTGATTATTAATGTACCATGGGATATTTCTTCTTTCATTTTTCCAAAATCTTCTCCTAAAGATGCATAGTCTTAATAATCCACCCCCAAATTTTTGAAAATAGCTCTGTGATTATAAGTCCTAGTAGCAGCAATGGGCAAAAAGTGATGGGATTCGGAGTGGGAGGGATATTCTTTGTCTTGACCTGGATGCTGGTCCCATGAATGAGTTCAACAAACTTTGTTTTTTTTTTTTTTTTTATTGGTTTGTAATTTTATTGCGTACATTAGTGGCACAAATACTGCATTCACATTAGCTATTTATATAAACTATTCCTAGTTTTGAGATGAGTAATGTAATTTGCTTATGTTTTTACTTTGATGAGAAGCTCTATATCATAAGCATTTTAATAGATTTTAAATGATTATAATCCACTTAATTTTACTACATTTTTTTGTAATTTTCATTTTCAGGTTAGGTCATTGTATTTGTCTATGTGCTTTAATGATTTCATGTTTCCTAACTGACGTGCTTTAGTGAATGAACACATTTGGTTTCTAGTCAACAATTAATATAGCTTTAAGAAAACAACTTTAGTTCCAAATGTTGTGAATTCAGATAAGTAATTTTGAAAGGTCTACTTTTTTTTGTTCTAATTAGTTATACATGACAGTAGAATGCATTTTGATACATCATACATAAATGGAGTTCAGCTTCTCATTCTTTTAGTTGTACATGATATAGAATCACTCTCAACAAACTTTGTAAAAGATCTCTAACCAGGGGAATCTGGATAGCATAAGCAAAGGACCTGAGCACTCTTCAAAGCTACCATCTTCAGAGGTAGTCCTCATATACAATCACTGCCATGAGAAAATAGCTTCTGTTGGGCAAACCTATGTCCAGGCAAATACTTGGTGCTCAGTGAAGCTCACATCAGGGACCAGGACAAAGTGTCTTTGCTCACAGGAACCCAGCCAGTTCTGTAAATGGTTAGCTCCTCCCTGACTTTTATCAGAGGGGAGAGTGTTCAGACCACGTGTGATGCCCTGTCCCCAGGGGGTCTACCCATCACCCCTCCAAACCTGTCCTGAGACAATGTGTTTAGCTTACCCAGGTACCGTGGCTCATCTCCCTCCTCACTCAGCTCATACTCCACCCGGAATCCAGACACAGTATCGGAAGCTGAGACCCATGAGACCACAACGCTGCTGGCAGTGATTTCAGTCACAGATTCAGACGTGGCCACTACCGGTGACAAAGGTGTCATCTCTCCTGTCACAGTGTTGCCTAGAGTGCCACAGAAAGGGGGAGAGCAGTCCTTGAGTTTTCTAGAATGTTCACCCTTCTTGTCTGAAGAATACTGTAATTTAAAAAATGTAGGTGCCATTCACAGAAGGAATTGAACTGAGAATGAAGCAGGTCCTGCAGGGAGCCCGAGTCTGGGATACCCAGATGTAGACACGAGGATGCTAGGTACGTACTGGTCCCTTTGGGAGTGCTGCTGCTGGTGGTGGTGAAGTCAAAGCATGTCACTTCTCTGTGGCCATACTGCTGAATACTGATGACCTGCCCCTCATATATCACTCCTGGGGTCAGGCCTTTAATGACGTAGGAGTTTAAGTGACCAGGAATGGTAGCTTCTTTCCAACGGCCCACAGAAATTTTCTGAAAATTTAAATGAAATTTAAAAAAAGAAAAAATCACACAAGAGTTTGCAAGGATGCACATTCAGAGATGAGGGTGAGCAATCTTCAAAGACAAATGAGGAGATTTTCAGCTCCACTCTAGAGGACGATTGTGGAAAACTGAATTCAGAACAGGGGCTAGTAGTAAAGTTTGTTGATGTTAATAATTGTATTATAAGTATTATTTATTGGGAGTTTATAGCTCTGTGCTGTTTTGCTTGTTTTCTCCCACTGATCTTCACCTCCCTGCATCCTACTCAGTAGTGTTGGTATTACTGCTCTCATTTTAGAGGTGGAAAAACCAAGAATTATGTGACATGCTGGAGGTTATGAATTTGCAAGCACTGAACACCTTTGCTTTGGTCAGAGCAATTACTTAATATTGGTGAATACAATTATGATATCCTAAATTTTCATCTTGCCCACTTTTTTTCCACTTTTACAATAAGCAGAGATAGCTTCCTTTCTAAAATGGAAAATATGTTCTATCATCTTTTAAGTTGATGGGATACAATTTAAGTTTCTTGCCCTGCAGAAGTGTCCAAAGGCACCATACTCTTTTTGTGATTCAGATTCTGGGGACAGCACAAACAAGATTCAACTGGTCTGGTTTTGTGACTCATTCTTGGATACAAACTATCCCATCAAAAGTGGTCAGCCAACTTTGGGCAAGACTATAGAAGAATGTAATTTCAGTTTATTTAATCTTTTGCTCCTGGTTTACATTTTCACATCCTGTTCAACTTCATTAATATGTCATAGATCACAAAGCTCAATGCAATAGAATGTGTGGAAAAGAAACACCCTAACTGCAAACAAGACGAAATCCTTTTAAATATAAATATTCAAAGTAGTATGAGTATCAAAATACATTTTGTATCCCCAGTGATTTTTCTTTTTAATTGCCCAATCAACCAGTTCACAGATTTAATTCAAATGCTCAAGTGCCCATTTACATTTTGGGGATAAATGAAAGTGATCCTAGTATCCTTTGAATTTAAATTTTAACTTAAATACACTGTGAAAAATTTTGAAATTAGTCATTAAAATTAGCTCCAAATTGGTAGTAAACTTGTATTCAATGTGAGCTTTTAAAATTAGGTATCAGAAGAAAAGATTAGAAAATATACTCATAAGGAAACAATCGAAAAGTTTTCATTTTAATAGTCATTTTCTCCTGTATTTAAAGTACTGTTCCTCAAATCATGTTATGAACTTAAAAGTTGTACTGGGGTAGGTTTGAGAGGGTAAGAAAAACTAAAGCTTAATGGACATTATCTTCCTTCGTATGGTTTCTTCAGTTTCTAGATGTTTAGAAAATCACAGGGCTCATTCTTTAAATAAACCAACTATCATCCCTCATCTGCACCTTCCTCTCATCATCTCTTTCTCTTCTATCTAAATAACCTTAGGAGATAAAATTAATGCTTGAAACAATGAATCAGGCTGGAGATGTGGTTCAGTGGTAGAGCACTTGCCTGGCATGCAGGATGCCTGGGGTTTGATCCTCAGTACCACACACAAAACAAACCAAAAAACAAAAATATGGTTTAAAAAGTGGATCAAAAAAGAAAGGAATTAATTTACAGGACGGATCCCAATAAGTTCTTCCTTTAATAGAGTTGAAAGACATGCAAAAAAATTAGATTATCTTCCCACATTGGGCAAGATTAAGTTTATGCTATCATTTCTAATTCCTTGCAAAGATCATTTGCAACATAAATTTCTAAATTCTAAATACAAAAAAAAAAAACAGTCAATTTGATTGACCACATATTCTTACTAAGAAAACATACTGACAGTTAATCAGATCTGTTGACTCAAAAGCTAGAAACAAACAAAAGAAACATATCAGAATTTGGTGAGGTCGGGATACTCAATGTTCAGGGTTTCTGGATGGATTCTCACAGGTCTCCACCTGAGAATGTACTTGGTGATGTGAGATGGTTCTGGTGCATTCCAATGGATGGGGTGAGAGTTGGGCTGACTGGGGGTCTCAGTGATAATTACTTGGACAGGACCACATGTACCTAAAAATTTTAAAAGTTGAGATTTGGTTATATAGAGTATTCACTCCAATTTAAAATTTAATGTTCATGGATGTCATCATTAAAAATGGATTGCTTATCAGCTAATATTACTATAATAAAAATGATCTGGGCTTGGTTAAGCCTTTCACCTCCTGACACTGGAAATCAATCTAACAAATTCTTTCTTAGATGATTATTATTGTTCTTCAAATGAGAAACACAAATGTTTATAATTAACATTTTTTTAAAAATCTCTTTAATCTGTTTTCTTCTTTATTTTCAAAGGAAAATTGTGAAACAATTGTGAAATTGCTTTAACACAGACAATGTAATTCAGAATACAAACTTCATTTACTGATTATATTGTTTCCTTTAAAGAAAATTCTAATTTGTGAAAGTTTCATTACCAAAGACTCTGCTATCTGAGAAGAAAACAACATTCCAAAGGCCATATGACATGACGTAAAACAAACACATTTCTAAATGGTGCCGAATCTTAGGCAAATAGACAAAGGTAATAATTAAATACCCAGTTTTATTTCTCATCAGCCTAAGCATTCTGTCAGTTTGGAAAAAGAAATCTAGCTTTATTTCTATTCAAAAAGTATACTCTAAAATCACACCACTGGCCAAATTATTAAAAGATCAAAATTTTTTTTCAAAAGGAGTTAACAACTAAAATGACATTATGAAGTACATAATAAATTCAATGTTTCCACATCTTGGCATGTGTGACTGTTATGGACTTGGTTCTTTTGTTTAAGGAAAAGGAAAAATAAGGAAAGAAAATCAATTTATTAATACAATAGACTCCACTTAGGATAAAACAAAACAGTCCTGAAATATTTAGGTTTATAGAACAGAAAACTATCTTTCTCTTAAACTCTGTATTCTCTATAATGTCAGCCAATGTTCAATTTTCTAGAAATAAAAAAAAAAGTTCTTTCTAATAAATAACCTTTCCAAGAATTTTGTATGTTTAATAAAGCACTTCACCAGATTATTAACAGAAAGGTCTCAGGGAAAAGTATATTTATTTTCGAATATATAGAAACTTATTTATAAATATATTTAGTATCTTAGCCATTAAATTATCTTTGAAAACAAAGTATTCTCTAGCAGAATAATTATCTAACTTGTAAATCTAGGTATACTTAAAAGTCCTAGAATAATACACTGACTCTCATGCGGGTAAAAATTCAAAGTTGGTTGGAAATCCAAATATTCTTTGAATCTTAATTTCATTGAGGGTACATATTTCCAGGCCACATGGCTATCAAAGTTCATGTATAAAATTCATAGTTTTCCATTCTAAAGTGACATATATTTCACAGAACATGCAGGATGTTTGCTTTAATCAATTGGCAAAAGTTACATGACCCTCTTTGAAACATGTTTTCAGTAGTTATTTTTCCCAGTGAGAACAGAGTTTGGTTGGGACATAAAATGGAAGGAACTGTGAAGGCATAACCCAGGGCTACTAATGTGCTCCAAACCCTTGAACTTAATTCACCCAACTCAAACTTCTTGGCTTCCAAAGCCTCATCTTTCTAAGTTTATAACAAAAATTAGCAAGGCTGTTGGGAGTGCGTGCCTTAACTGTGTACACATGCTCTTTCTCCTCCTCGCTTTTTTGAAGACATTTAAAAAATTTGTCCTTTTTATTTTTTTTTTTTAATTTTTATTTTTGAGAGAGAGAGAGAATTTTTTAATATTTATTTTCTAGTTTTCAGCGGACACAACATCTTTGTTTGTATGTGGTGCTGAGGATCGAACCCGGGCCGCACGCATGCCAGGAGAGCACACTACCGCTTGAGCCACATCCCCAGCCCTGTCCTTTTTAGATATACATGATATAGAGTGTATTTTGACAAATTATATACATATGGAGTATAACTTATTCTAATTCAATTCTGGTTTTTGAGGTTGTTCAGGATATGGAGTTTCACTGGTGGTATTCATATATGAACATAGAAAAGTTATGTCCAATTCATTCTGCTGTCTTTCCTATTCCCATTCCCACTCCCTTCCCTTCATTCCTCTTTGTCTAATCCCTTGCTTTAAAGAATATTTTCACTAAGGGAAATAACTGGTGCTAGGATGCTAGGAGATGCAAAATAAACCTTTGTTATGATTTCTAATTCTAGTGGTAGGATACTAAACTTCTATAGAATTCTTATGAATGAACAATCACATATTAAAAGGATGAATTTTTACAATTAAGATACATTCATGATTTCAGAATTTTTTTAACTTTTATATAGCATCAATTACCACAACCAAGAATATTGGTCACCATTGTGGAAAATTCAGCAAAAAGCTATTTTTAGATCACATCTGTAATTTTACCATTGTTCTTAATGTTTAAGAAACCAAATGATCCTCTGTTTGCAGTGACCAGTTACATATTTTATAAGGGACTTTATTCTGTTATAAGAAAATTTATTGTCACCAAACTCAAATCCCAACATTAATGAAAAGCCACAAGTCACAGAATCTAAGGAGTGTTGTCTAGCCACCTGTTATACTCAAGTGTGATTCACAGACCAGAGTTGGCATCATTGGCCGGTTTGAAAAGCTAGCTCCTCAACCCCATGCTGGACCTCCAGAATCAGCACCTGGATTTTCACCAGGTTATTTGTGTGGCACATTGATCATTGAGAAGCACTGCTCTTCCCACCTGATGAAGTAACTCCTTCTCCATCTACTGGTTCATTAAACTCAAGTTCTAGATAAAGATACTTGTTTTTTTTTACATTTTCTACCATCATTTACGAGTTGAAGGTGTTGAACACATGTGTTGGTTCATTTCACAGTGCAGCCATCGAGCTCCATTCCACCTTTCAACACAGAGGTCACTGAGACCACCATTGTGATCACATGGATCCCTGTTCCAAGGATTGGGTTTAAGGTAAACTGCAAATGTTCCTAAATTCTTGCAATGCAGGCTTGATAGAGCCATCCTATTTTTGCATGCAGTAGATAGAAGTGGTTCAGGAGAGGAGACCTGGGTGTTGTCACCTGCCTCTGTTCACACCTGGAGGATCCCCTTGCTTACCTTGTTCAGTTGCTGCAAGGATGGACTGAGGGTGTGTGTGTGCTTTGCAAAGGAGAAAACATTAGCATGGACCTGTTAGTTGTTGCTCTTTTTATTTTCTCTATCCTTTCCCCCAGGGAACTACATTTAAGAAAAATGTAGGAGAACTCCATTTGATATGTTGTTCTAAATGGGTGCCAAGCAGTTCACAAAAGCCAATTTGGGGAGGACAATTAAACTTGGAGTCATTTAAAAATCACACTTTCATCCAATCAGTTTCCTTTTGACTTGTTCAAAGCCCCATCGGTAAATCTCTTTAATAGAGTTTAAGATTGAGGTCTCCCCTGTAGATATCTGGATTCATGTTCTTTAAAGTAATGCTATTAGGGAAATGATGAATACAAATGAATATGCTTGAAAGAATTACTTTTGTTGTTTATGTAGAGAATGGAGGAAGAAATAATTCATCAAGACTGGAAATTAAGACTAAACCCCCAGGATTGTTTTAAAAATAAGCCAGAGGTCATTTCCTTTTTGAGTATGTAATGGCCATATTGATGATTAGGCCACTTATTGAGACTCCTTTTTGAAGTGTGCCAATGTACCTTGTGGATTTCCTTTAATGGCATCAATCTAACCTTCAGATGCTGTGTAGCATATGAAGGATTTTTCTGAGGTCTAACACCATTTCATAACACCATAACTATGGGCACATTTATTTTAATTCTTCTTTTGGAACATATCCTGCAGCTGGAACTATGAACATAATGTCTTCAACAGGAGGGTTTGTGTGTGTGTGTGTGTATGTGCGTGTGTGTGTGTGTGTGTGTGTGTGTGTGTGTGTTTTAATAAGAGGTACTACAGAGGCTGGTGCCCTGAAATGGCAACTGAAAAGTGAACTAGATGTAAATAACTCATTTAATAGAGTGCCTAGGGAATTTCCTCTCACACAAAAGAAAATAGAAGTGAACTATATCATGTGGCCCAAAGCCCCCTGTTTATACCAGAAGGTCCTTTATCAAGCAAATCAGCATTTTTAATAGAAGGTTCCAGGCATTTCTCTGGAACCTTCCATCACAAACTACCTTAGTGCCATTTGGAAGATACCTTAGTGCTATTTGGACGATACCTCTTCCACCCTGGGTCCAATCTAGGGAATTTCCAGCTGAGGTTGGAAATAGAGCTACGGCACGTCCCCAGTGCCTCCCCAGTGAAAGTACATTGTGTGTTTCTGAGGAGCCATGATATATAAAGTCTAACCACAACCTCTCAACATGTATCTAGATTATAATTTAACTATTATTTAACCAGAAATGCTTGTCCTTTGTGTTTATGTGCTCTCCTCCCTCTAGCTGGGTGTGCGACCAAGCCAGGGAGGTGAGGCCCCACGAGAAGTGACTTCAGACTCAGGAAGCATTGTCCTGTCTGGCTTGACTCCAGGAGTGGAATATGATTACAGCGTCCAAGTCCTGAGAGATGGGAAAGAAATCGAACAGCCGATTGTCAACAGAGTGGTGACACGTAGGGAGAGTTCTTGTGTTTTTTTCTTTTCTTTTAGCTTTTCAAACTGTTCTACTTTTAAAAATCTGTCAATAGCACTATTTATAAGAATAGTATGGGGGGAAAATCTTATCCCGACCTACTATTTAGAAATTTGGAAGAGCGGATCCAACCCATGCCAGGTATTTTGGGGCATAAGATATGTTCTTTCCATGTCAAGAGTATTTGCAAGCTGGAAAGTTGGAAATAATTCCATTAGTAGTACAAAATAATCGTGCACCATGTTTTCATACTATGACTTCTATAATTTCACCAATTCTGGAAGGAAGGCAGGGAGGGATAAAGGGAAAAGAAAGAAGGGGAAGAAACATTCCTCTGGCCAAGTCCTTTGTGTGAGCTCTCATTTTTAATTTAACATTTTCTTTTTGCATAGCACTGTCTCCACTGACCAACTTGCACCTGGAGGCCAACCCTGATACTGGCGAGCTTACTGTGTCCTGGGAGAGGATCACCACCCCAGGTAGGACTGGGACCAGTTGGAGGGTTTCCAAAACCAAGATTTTATACTAAACCAAAGTTTCAGCTAATGTTGGTTGCATCCATACCTGTTATACTTAACTTGAGGAATATATCTAGTTTATTACTTAACTCGTACTTATTTTACTGTTAAAATTTTTGTAAGAAGTAGCTGGGTGCAGTGGCACATGCCTGCAATCCCAGTGACTTAGGAGGCTGAGGCAGGAGGATGGTGAGTTCAAAGCCAGCTTCAGCAACTTGGTGAGGCCCTTAGCAATTCAATAATACCCTGTCTCTAAAATAAAATGTAATATTAAAAAAAAATAAAGAGGCTGGGATATAGCTCAATTGATAGAGTGCTTGCCTCACATGCATAAGGCCCTGGGTTCAATCCCAAGGATTTCAAATAAAAAAATAAAATAAAGGCTGCAGATGTGGCTCAGGGGTACATTGCCCCTAATTGCCCCTAGGTTCAATCCCTGGTACAAAAATAAAAACCTGTAAGAAGTATTTTTTGCACACCTCTACTGCTATGTGGGTATAAAACTGAGGTAATTATCTCTAAGTCTGATCAGTTTATACAATCACACAAGGTAAAAGTAGCTCAAAATATCCTTTCTAATCTCCCTCTGAAGTCTAGAATGATTTTGGTGTTTTTTTGTTTGTTTGTTTGTTTTTAAATATATGAACACATAGTTTAAGCCAAAGCTACCCAGTTTCCAACTGAGTTACTCTGGTTTTGAAACTTTCTGCTGGGGAGTTTCATGCTGGCTGGCAGCTAGTCATTAATCTCCAGTCTCAATGGCCTCATCAGATGATCACAAGCCAATACAATGACCTAAATATTTTTTCCCATCCAGCTGGATTTCCTTGTATAACACTTTAGTGTTCACCTTGTTCCTAATGATAAAATAGACCCTTGTTTCCTTGTCCTTTGGAAAGTTTAACATCATCACTCTTCCACCTCTTATCTTCGGGTCCTGAAGATCTCTAGTTGTCACCATCTACTTGAATCTCTCCCTTCTCTCCCTCAATTCTTTTACTGCCCAATTTCCATGATTCCTGAAGTCTTAAATAATTTATAGACTTTTTCTAGAATGAATGGCATCACCTTGGTTTCTCTTCCTGAAAATTCCATAGGTCGAGAGAGTGTTTTGTACCATGCAGGTAAAATGGGATGGCCCTCAACAGTCCTACTGAGACTTGATCATTAAGAGAAAGCTGGGGAGAGTGGTAGGAGGAGAGGAATTTGGTCATCATTTCCCCTTTTTCCAAGATTTCCTTTCTTTTCTGTTGTTACTGAAAGGTAGCTTTATTTTTTGTAGTTGACCCACAAAATTTGTACCTATTTTGGGTGTACAGTAAAATAATTTAATACATAGATACAGTCTGTAATGATCAAATAAGCTTCTCCATCTCCTCTTATTATTTCTGTGTGTTGGGCATCTTCAGTCTCTTCTAGTTAGTTCAAAATATATTATAAATCATTATAGACTATAGTCACCCTGCTGGGCTGTAGAACGCTAAAACGAATCCCTCCTATCTACCTGTATTCTGGCACCATTTTCTTACCTACCTACCTTTTTATTTTTCTTCCTTCCCTCCTTGTTTCTTCCTTCCTGCCTTTTTTCTTTCTGTTTTTGGTAACAGGAATTAAGCCCGGGGTGCTTAACCACTGAGCCACATCATCAGCCCCCTTTTTAAAAAATTTTTATCTTGAGACAGGGTCTCACTAAGCTGCTTAGGGCTTCATTTAATTGCTGAGGCTGGCCTCAAACTTAAGATCCTCCAGCCTCCCAAACTGGCTGTCACTGTGCCCGGCCCATTATCTAACCTTTCTGTATCTCCCTTCCTTGCTACTCTTCCTAGTCTTTAGTGATCTCCATTCTACTCTCTTCTTCTATAAGATCAACATTATAATTTCCACAAATGAATGAGAATACACAGTTTTGTCTTTCTGTTCTGAGCTTATTTTATTTAACACAAGATTTTCTTGACTGTACTCAAACTCTTGGTCAACCTCAAAGGGTTGAATAGCAGTAGAATCCTTAATAAACATTCAATCTCCTTCGTAGTTCACCATGGAGTCTTATTTAATCCTCTGTGGGTCATCAATGCTCTGTGGTAACTTCCTCCTTTCTGTTCTTTCCAGGTATCACTGGCTATAGAATCACCACCACCCCTACAAGCGGACAGCAGGGTAATGCTTTGGAAGAAATGGTTCATGCGGATCAGAGTTCTTGCACTTTTGAAAATCTGAGTCCCGGCCTGGAATACAATGTCAGTGTTTACACTGTCAAAGATGACAAGGAAAGTGTCCCTATCTCTGATACCATCATCCCAGGTAATAAAAAAATAAGCTGTTCTCCTCAGAGTGGCAGTTTCAATAAGAAGGGATTAGAATCTTAATCCCCAGATGGCTGAGTGTGTCAAGTGTGTTTGGGATTTAATGCCAACCTCCCAACCGCACTTTCCAAAACTACGCAGTCAAAATGACTGTTTGGACAAAGGCTTGCTGATAACACTACTTCACTGTCTATGCTTCACTGGGATGCTCTTTGTTGCTATGAGTATGTAATGGAGTGGCAACCGTGGCATGAACTCTCTACTGTTTGCTCACGTGGAAATTATTAAAATGTCATGTGTCTGTACTCAGTACTGACGGCCTAAAAGTAATATGGTAAATGCATCCCATCGGGACATCTGTGCCTGATTTTACAGTCAGTTTCTGCTTTTAGCAGCCATCTATAAAATATTTTTTTGTCTCCATGTGTGAGCACAGATATAATGTATGGTTGACAATATCCAGTTCCTTATCTTGCAACTTCAAAGTCTTTTTTAAAATTGGAGGAGGGAAAAGAGGATGAAGAAGGAAATCAAGGCCACACCCACAGGGCATTCCTTCTTATGAATTGAAAGAAAAGACCTATCTAGGGATACATTCATTGTTTGTCCAAAATTGGATGATGACAGAATGAAATTACTGCACAGACTGTTTCCCCTTTGGCACTGTTTGGTATGTGTTTACTAATGCTAATTAAATAACTTTGATTATGAATTAAAAGATTGGCAGTGGCCTTGGACGCAAGCCTGTCTGTCCTTGGCCCGAATGTGCTTTTTTGGGAAAGGCACTTTTCACACCATACATCCATAATGCATTAGTATTATCACCATGATGTTGACATGAGTTTTGTATGAGGCAAAAACCAATTCATCAGCCAGTTTTTTAAAACCTTCATGCAAGCTTTGATTTTCCTACTGAGACAGCTTGAGATTTTTTTTTTTTAAATCATTGCTGATACTTAATGTGGATATTGTGTCTGGGTTCATGGTTTTGACATCCTAAACTGGCCTATGATTTTTAGGAATCTGAGAAGTCAAACTTTACTGTTTAGAAGTCAAACTTTACTGTTTCCAAATGCAAGAAAATCCCTAAAAGAATATTGTAACCTGTTTTATTTTCCCAGGAAAGCAAACTATTCATGATACTTAGGACATCTTTTCAGATCATTTGAAATAGATTGCATATTACCATCATTGCTTTACCATTCTATCAGTTTGACTATAGATAACCTGATATACACTGCTTTATTTTTTCCTCTTTTTTTTTTTTGCTTCTCTTTTCCTGTTGCCCCCTCTTCGCTTTGTAACTAAATAGAGGTGCCCCAACTCACTGACCTAAGCTTTGTTGATATAACCGATTCAAGCATCGGCCTGAGGTGGACCCCGCTAAACTCTTCCACCATTATTGGGTACCGCATCACAGTAGTTGCAGCAGGAGAAGGGATCCCTATTTTTGAAGATTTTGTGGACTCCTCAGTAGGATACTACACAGTTACAGGGCTGGAACCCGGCATTGACTATGACATCAGCGTTATCACTCTCATTAATGGCAGAGAAGTGCCCCTACTACACTGACACAGCAAACGGGTGAATTTTAAAAACTTCTGTGTTTGACACATGGATGGTGTTGCATGCTGCCAACAGCCACTCTGGTTAAATATGAATGTTTCAAGGGAGAAGCCAGAAATTGGCCACAGAGATGAAGACGGGAGGGATTGAGCCTAAGGAATCTAAAGCATATGCCTGACTAATTGAAGTCGTATGCAAAGAGTCTTAAGTGCACTTTCATTTAAACTGCAAGTATGCATAAAACTAGAGGAATCTAGATGTCGGATCTAGTAAATACAAACCAGCAGAGGTGAGTTAAATTTGTAGACCTAGCATTTTTTAAAAAATTCCTAACATAAATACCAAATTTTAGGATGAACACCAGTTCATGCTGAAAGGTACTTCCAGAATATGCCATTACACTCTTCCTTCTACCTCTGGATAAACTCCACCATGTTCCTTTTTTGTAGCTGACTAAAAAGCCATCAAAATTTACAGTAGAACGGAAGGGGTTGTTTTGATGTACAAGAAAAATAAACTTCAGCATATGCTAGATTTTGTTGCTATCATAAGGTAAAGGAACTCCTTTTTAACCACAGTCTGGGGACCAGCATGCAACATCTTAAAGGTTCTCTGCCCTGCATTGGAAGAAACATGCTGAGAACCAATTTGCATGAACCCTTCTCACTTGTAAGTAGAATTCACGGAATGAAATTGTGGCTATGCCATTAGATCATAGATATTTCATTTCTGGGGGACATTTAGGACCTTCTTGTCTTTTGTCTGTGTGCATGTGTGTTTGTTTTTTTTGGAACATACCCGCTATGTTTCTTTTTGCTCTGTGGCAACTTAAGCCTCTTTGGCCTGGGATAAAAGAATCTTAAGTGGTATTCATCATGTATGTAAAAATCAACCTATTTAAAAGTAGATTAAAATGATTCTTTAGAACACATCGATGATGGCAGAAAGGTTAAAGGGGCCTAACATTACTGAATGTAGTGTTTGATTTTTTAACAGTAGTCTACCATGACTTAGATTAGATTTAGATTAGACTATTTGCATGATTATGACTCTGTTTCCTTTAGGCATGAAATATTGATTTTTTTACCTTTTCAGTGGATTTGTGAGCTTTGACTTTAAAAATCATATTAATATAATCTTCCTTTTTATTTGAAACCAGCTGTTCCTCCTCCCATGGACCTGAGATTCACCAATGTTGGTCCAGACACTATGCATGTCACCTGGGCACCCCCTTCATCTATTGAGCTGAGCAACCTGTTGATGCGCTACTCACCTGTGAAAAACGAGGACGATGTTGCAGAGTTGTCGATTTCTCCATCAGACAGTGCAGTGGTCTTAACAAGTAAGCAGTCGGGTACATCTGTTGAATAAACACTAGCCTGGAGCAGATGTATTAATTCTCAAAGAGAATTAACGCAGAAGATCTGCAGACGAGCTCCAAACTAAAGTCTTCTGTAAATTCTGAAAGACGTAATACTTATTGCTATCTCAATATACTGTTGATATCTACAACTTTAGTGGAAAACCCTAAAAGTAATGTTCCAAGACTTCAAACACATTCTGCTTTCAACTAAACACATAAAATAAGTGAATTTCAAGAGAAATTATTTGACTAAATCTAAGTGTTTAGAAGAGAAAAAAAAATGAAGATTGAAAATAGTGTCCCCATATCTGTTGTGTTGTCATTTTTTCTTGTTAAAGTATCAGCAGATAATCTACTTATCATTTGAAAACTTAAAAACAGTGACTGATTGCTTGGGATAGATCAGGATATTGTGAGGACAGAAGTTTAATTTGTACTTCAAAAAGCATCTGTTGGCAGGATTTCTCAGAAGGCTGAGGTCCTAGAAAACAACTGACATTAAACAAGTTATGGAAATTGTCTCTTTCTAGTCCCTGCCATTTTGAAACAGAATATTTTTTAAAGAAAATAAGAGTAGGCTGCAATGAGGTGCTGTGTTTCACATAAACATTTCTTATTATATTTCACTATTGTGGTACAATGTGTGAGAACATCAAAGATTCCACATAAGCAGAAATGGCTTACATTTAGGGACATTCCTCAATGATGGTCTGAAAACATCCTCTTCCTTTCCAACATGTTCTAGAAAGCAAAACACAAAGAAAGGCAGCTATGTGTGACCATGATCTTGATTTCTTACTTGCTGGCTGGTGAAAGAGAACATCCTTATATTTGCATGATAGCGTCCACAGCACTATTTTTGTTGTAGAGCATTCTGGAACCATTGGTGACCTCATCACCTGATATACACTAAACCCTGCATTGCATGTTGGTTCCTGCTCAACCAATACCTATTACATGTTCATGTGTTCTAAGACCTTCTGGTCCTAATGCTATGACCTCAAGGTAGCCATTTCCCCCTTAGAGAATTATTATTATCCTGTTTTAAAGATGAAACAACTGAGGTCCCCAGTTGTTAAGTTACATTGCCTCTGGCAACTAGGAAGGAAGATGTGAAGTTCCAGCATTTAGCCCTCCCTTCTGGTCCTTTTCCAAACCTTGTAGGACCCTCTGCAGAAAGACTGAAGAGTCAACAGTATATAGGGGAATGAGGGTATAGTGAGCAGAAGTTCAAAGGTTGGAAAGCTTCCTCTGTACCCTTTGGCTATATCAAAATGGGAGAAAGGGTTACTCATGGATGTAGGCTAAACTTTTAAAATATATTAATATGGCTCAATTGATTGTTATCCCTTTATCACGTTACCCTTTTCCAATAAAGCTTCATTATTAAGACCATTGGTCCTGACCTGGGTCAATCACTGAATGATCCTGGGCAAGTCATTTAAAAATGATCATTTCTGTTTGCCTCAGCTTTCTTCTTTGTAAAGTGGGGGGCGGTTGTCACCAACCAAACGTCCAGTGGTACTGGTTATATTTTTTTATGTTAAATGTAGTGAA
This sequence comes from Callospermophilus lateralis, assembly GCF_048772815.1. Classification (NCBI taxonomy): domain Eukaryota; kingdom Metazoa; phylum Chordata; class Mammalia; order Rodentia; family Sciuridae; genus Callospermophilus; species Callospermophilus lateralis. The sequence goes on from NW_027511893.1 coordinate 443,778, forward strand.
GGTTCCATAAGTTAAATATATGTCAAAACTTGTCAAACTACATATATTAATATTTGCAGTATATTGTGTCATTATAAAACTGCTTTAGAAAATAGTGAACCACCATGTAGAGTCTTGGGGAGGGCTCGGTGATCACCCATGATACCATAGCAGTTGTCTCCTGTGCTCCCAGTGGTCACACTATCAGGTGCAGATAGAACTAAGTCATACAGAGGAAGAACTTAGGACAGGGCTTAGAGAAGACTCAGGGCAAGGTGACCCTTCATCATCACCTGCTTACAGACCGTCTCCAGGTATCCATGTTTACATAGTTGTAAGTAGTTTGCAGGACTAAAAGCTTGTATATGGTATCGGTTGAAATAGTCCCAGGAGTACTTTGGTTTTTCCTACCTTCAAGCACAAGTGTAAAATGAGTCTCACTTGCCTCTTCAGACCTCTTGCCTGGGACTGAATATTTAGTCAGTGTTTCCAGTGTCTACGAACACCACGAGAGCATACCTCTTAAAGGAAGACAGAAAACATGTGAGTCTTGGAGCAACATGCTTATCAAGTAGCTCTTGCCTACCGATTTTAAAAAAACAAAATGAAACACTACTTCTAAATATACACCTTGTCTTTTGTGGTGATTATGGTGTGGGCAGCCTTGTCATTACTTTTTCTTCAGTGGTCTTAAAAATTAAAAGACACCTCACTCAACAATTAGTAATTTATAATTAGCAATTCAGTCAGTGACATTCTACTCCTGCTTCCACAGTGGACTGAAATTAGTTCAGAAACTTTGCTGTCTATGCTTTAAAAAACAGAAAAACAAAAACAAAACAACAAAATGAAACTCCCAAGAAGAATATCTCATAAACTCTATTATTTTAGAGTTACTGGACATTTCTTTTCATTATACAGTATGTTCTTTCTTAAATATGAATGCTTTTAATTGTTTTCCCTTAAAAAAGCCTATTTTAGTGTGTTTAGTTCTTCATAGTCCAAAAAGGACTTCCCAAAAGGAAGTTGATATATCACAATTTTGTTTGAGTATAGTATTAAATAGAATTAGTGAATATTTCAACTCAAATAAAAATTTGCTGTAAGTCCCAGAAGGGTTAAATAATTTGAATATGGGTTAAATAAAATGAACACTGAATTCTTATTAATTTTCAAAAGTTCTCAATTCATAAAGGATTACCTGCATTGGATCTATCCAGGATAATGTCTTCAGTTTTAGAAAATTTATGTCCAGCTTCATCACCACTAACTCTGTTGACAAATTAGTCTCTTCTTGGGCACAGAAAGCTTCTTTGGTATCTTCTTTAACTTGACAGTGGGCAGATCTTGTCTTACTTTGAGAGATACAGGATGGAACTGGACTATTTGAACATTGAAACACTTGAAAATATTACTTCCCACAGTATTTTAAACACTGGTCTTCAAATGTGATACAGAGACTACTGTAATGATGTGTATACATAACAGGGATTGCTTAGAAAAAGAAAAATGCATGAATTGGCTATTTTGAACTGAGAATATATGATTTTGAAATTCATCTGTGGCTTTGAATCAGTGCCTCATAACCTAAGATTCAGGGCACTTCACTACATTGATGAGAAATGATAAAAAGTTGGGTGGATGTAACTCCCTCCCACCTTCCTCACATGTTAAGCTCATGGTATCTTGTCTTTTTTCTTCCCCTCTTCCTCTCATGGGTGGAAAATATAGGTCTTGATTCCCCATCTGGCATTGAATTTTCTGACATCACTCCCAAGTCTTTCACTGTCCACTGGATTGCTCCTCGAGCTGCCATCACTGGCTACTGGATTCGCCATCATCCTGAGCATAGTGCTGGGAGATCCCGAGAAGATAGAGTGCCCCCCTCTCGGAATTCCATCACCCTCACCAACCTCAATCCAGGCACAGAATATGTGGTCAGCATTGTTGCTCTTTATGGCAGAGAGGAGAGTTCCCCCTTGATTGGCCAACAGTCAACAGGTAACTTGTAGTCTGTTCTTCAGAGCAACCCAGGCTTTCCCATACAGTCGGTACAGTCTATGAAATAACTTAGCTTTATGTAGGCAGAGTCATCTTCTCCCCCCAAAATAGATCATGGTTAAAGACACAGAGAGGCCAGTGAGAGAATGTGTGGAGGAAAATCTCCCTCTTAGAATATAGTGAAGAAAATAATTTCTTTATCCCAAGAAATTTCTCACCTGATTTAGATATTTATATGTTTATAATTATAAAAGTTTTATTTAAAATACAGAAAACCATTTCAAAGTTCTCTTAAAAATATAATTTTAGTATAATAGTGTCATTATTCTTGGAAGATAGATGCTGAAGCACTTAGGGGAGAAGTGTCATCTTGATGTCTCTATCTTAGTCTGAAATGATGTTAATCATTTTAGGTTATTAATGTTAAGAGAGAAGCAAATGTTGCAAATGTTTCCAAATAGTAGACACTTAAGAGGAGGACAGGTGGCTATTCATTGTTATTATTTTTGTGACTTTTCTATGGTCTTACTAAAATAAAAAGTGGAAGGAACAAAATCCTTCAATAAACTTGAAACAATCATTTTATCACAATTTGAATAGTCTCTTAACCACTTTCCTTGAATTGTTCATAACTTTTAGTTCTACTAATTTCATACAGTATTTACATTTTTGTATGAAAGAAACCTAAAAATGATGACCTGGAAAATGAGCAACGAGAATCCAATTATCATTTGAAAGTTATGGATGTGAAGATTTGTCCCTCGTATTTTCTAGTTTCTGATGTCCCAAGGGACCTGGAAGTCATTGCCTCCACCCCCACCAGCGTACTGATCAGCTGGGAAGCCCCTGCTGTTACAGTGAGATATTATAGGATCACCTATGGAGAAACAGGTATGTTGGCTACTTGATGCTTCACATTCTTAAGCAGACCAAAATCTGCTGTGAAGAACCCAAAAGCTCAAAATGGACATAAAATTAAAGTAATTTTGGCAGCGCACTTGCAGACACTTGTCTATTCCATGAATACCTGGACTCTGCATATGATATAGTTGGTTATAAAATCAAGAGAAAAAGTTGATCCAATACAACTAGAAGAGGAATAGCAGAACTGAGGAAAAAAAGATTGTCAGTTCACAAATATATTATCACTGGTCAAATATGATTTTTAACTTTTTCTTCATTTTACTTTTCTGTATTCTCTAATTTTTAGCATAAAAACATTCCATGAAAAAACTTTAAAAGGATGAAGGACATAAAATACTAGTTTGAGTGAGGGCTTACCTCTCCTCCCTTTTAATATTAATCTACAGCTTAGTAACATTTCAAAGTTAGAATGTTAAAATAACATTAATTGCAATTTTCTCCCTATTTTATATACTTATGAAGGTTTAGTATGTGTATAAATACACCTTCCTGTCCAGGATTTATTAATAACACTCTTTAAAGGGGAATAAGTAATAAAATGTGATTTACATACTGCTTTCAATATGTTAATTAATCAGTAATGCCCAAGTAACTCTAAGCCCCTCACATTATGGACTAATCCCTTTTCACACAGGAGGAACGAGCCCTGTTCAGGAGTTCACTGTCCCTGGGAGCAAGTCCACAGCTACCATCAGTGACCTTAAACCTGGAGTAGATTACACCATCACAGTGTATTCTGTCACTGGCCGTGGGGACAGCCCAGCCAGCAGCAAGCCAATTTCCATTGACTATCGAACAGGTACAAAGTTCTTTTCTGGAACAACACAGGATTATTTATTCAGAAAACTTTTACAATGTTTTCCCAATATATTTTCCTCACTGTGAACTTGATTTCCTTTCTTTCTTCTTCTTTTTTTTTTCTATTCTTTTTTGCTGGGGATCAAAGTCAGTACCTTGTACATGCTAAAAAAGCACCCTACTACTGAGCTATAACCCCCAGCCCCGGTCTTTCTTTTTAATAAGACAAAATCGTTAGTTAACATTATAAGGCAAATATACAAGGAATGACTTCAAGAGCACAGATTTTTTAAAATGTGTTGTTAATTGATATATCTCATGTGCCTCCTGCAAGAAATAGGCAGAAAGATAATTATTCAATAAATATTTGTTGAGAAAGAAATGAATGTATTGATAATTATAGGAAGACAAACACCTACCTGGGGTGTAGCTTCTTTGTGAATGAAGCCATCATCTTGAAAACATTTGTAATGAACACCCCACCCCTCAAAGCTATCTCTTTATTCTTGCAAAAGAAATACCTGGGAAAGGTTAATAGGAATAAGAGATCTTTGAATATGTACCAGAACCAAAGATAAGGACTCTTCTAGTCTTGTCCCCCAGGACTGGGCCTGTACTGGTTTCTTTTTACTTTTATTTGTAGAAATTGACAAGCCATCCCAGATGCAAGTGACTGATGTTAAGGATAACAGCATTAGTGTCAGGTGGCTGCCTTCAAGTTCTCCAATTACTGGTTACAGAGTGACCACCATTCCCAAAACGGGCAAAGGACCATCACAAACTAGAACTGCAGGTCCAGGTAAGAATAACCCTCTTGTCACATACAGCAGGATGAACAGAGTAGGACAACATAATTTTCCTTCTTTACTAGATGGCCACCTTGTCATGGGGACCATACATTTCATGCCACATGTCATGGTTGCCCATTCATGAGCTCAGGACTCAAGATCATTTCCAACTTACTTCACAGTAGCAGTTTTAGGATACACACATTTCTGGTTTTACATGCATGGTTCTGTTTAGTGACATGGGCCTCTTAAATTACCAGATCCATCTTTGTGGTTTTGTTGGTATGCACACCAAGAAGAATAACTGACTTTTTCAGATTCTTGTAGATCTGTTGTTTTTATATTTATATAAAATATTTGTGAAAATAGGATCTCAAAGCAACCTCAAAATCAAGTTAATTTTCTTTCTTCCTTTTTCCAAGAGCACCATCATTCATTGTTGAGGGCATCATATTAAGTTTTTGACCTTCTCCTTGAATGTGATTTTATTCCAACATGGGAAATTGTATTAGCAATAAACAGGTGTGTCCAAGAGGAAATTGATATCTAACTCCTTGATATTTTCATGACAATTCTGCAACTAAAAATTCGAGACCACACATGCTTACTGTCAAACTCCAGAAGTCACTTGGATGACTTTATAGTGCATAGATGCTACATTTGCTTTTCACTCCCCTTGCAGATCAAACAGAAATGACCATTGAAGGCTTGCAGCCCACAGTGGAGTATGTGGTTAGTGTTTATGCTCAGAATGGAAAAGGAGAAAGTCAGCCCCTGTTTCAAACTGCAGTAACCAGTACGTAACAAATGTGTGGTTTCCTTTTCTAAAGTCAAATTTTATTCTTGGGTCTGAATGCCCTCTGCATGTCTTTTGCATTTTATACAGAGGTAGAACCAGCTTATTGTTTAGTTTGTATCTTGAGCTGAGTCCTTGGCAAACATTTTTCTTTCTTCCTGCCAAGTAGTGAACGTACAGGAAAGAAGTTGTGGAACTACCATAGTGAATTGCTGTGCTTTGAATTTCTTTTGCTCCAGTGGCCTCAGCAAAATCTTATTTGCCTATAGCAAATCTACAAAATATTTTGCTAGGACCTTTTTTTCTATGACTGGATGGTAAAGTTGAATAAAGTATACATTATGAAGTTACCATTTTTGGAGGACTGTGGCTGGAAAAACATTTCATATGAATACTTAATAAGAAAAAAAGAAGAGTTTAAGAAAGCTTATAGCGATCTGAATGTAACATTGAAAATCAATATTACCACTTCCAAGGCATAGAAAATCCAGGTCTATGAGACTAACATTACATTGCAAAACAAATCTTAGTGGAACATCTTTAAATCAATGCAAGTATATCCCCAACGTGGGGACATTTGCAGAGTGCCTAGGCATCTCATGTACACCTATTTTGATAAGTTATGCAACATCAAATATTTTCTAAACCAAAACAATTTTAGGCAAGTGTCAAGTAATTTTCCATTGACTAGTGGGTTAATTGCAGTGTAATTCATCAAAGAAAATGGTATCTGCAAAACTGCTTTGCATGTTATAAAAATGCTTATTTCACAACTTGCTTTTCACATGACCTCTTACCATTAATTTGCCTAACAGACATTGATCACCCTAAAGGACTGGCATTCACTGATGTGGATGTCGATTCCATCAAAATTGCTTGGGAAAGCCCACAGGGGCAAGTTTCCAGGTACAGGGTAACCTACTCGAGCCCTGAGGATGGAATCCATGAGTTATTCCTTGCACCTGATGGTGAAGAAGACACTGCAGAGCTGCAAGGCCTCAGGCCGGGTTCTGAGTACACAGTCAGTGTGGTTGCCTTGCACGATGATATGGAGAGCCAGCCCCTGATTGGAAACCAGTCCACAGGTATCTTGGTAATCGCACCACCAGGGTGCTCATGGGAGCAGTGACTTTAAGCCTTGCTGAAAGTCTACTTTATGGGGCTATTCATTCCCATTTAAGGGGTAAATAAATAAATAAAATAAACAACCCTCTTTAGAAAAGATCCTCTTTAAAGAGGAAAGAGGAAAAACAGTCAATTTTAGGTGGTATTAGGTAAATAAATCTGATGAAAAGAAATATTGGAGTAGCTTGGCTTATACATAAGGCCATGAAACCAGACATCTAAAGATGATACTAAAATTGTGGATATTTCCGATGCTATGACTCCCTGTGGTTACTCTCACACTATGTACAAAGGAAAGCAGTTTGGCATCCTAGAGTTTCCTCTAAGAAAAGATCCCAACTAGGACATTTTATAGCAGCATGATTCTGAGAGCACATGGGTAAGACCTTTCTCCCCTGGCAAGATAGCTTATGCTTGTGTATAATTTGCCTAAAGGATTCTGATTCAGACACACAGGAAACAGTCATTAAGGCAAATTCTTTCCATGATTCTTTATCCTCTTGTGCTTTATTGCTGAATCAGAGTGGAATGCTAAAAATTTGTCCTGGTGATGGTATAAACCTTAGCAGTGACAATCTGATTATTGCTCCTTGCTTCTCTTTTCTGCTTCTATTGTGATCTAATTTTCTTCTTATGTTGCACCACAGAAATACTTCAAATTTAGCAGTTACATCTGCCTTGGGGTCCGAATAAAAAGAGACAATAAAAACATAATTCTATCTTTTTTTGGATGGCATACTCTGAATGCCATAAGAACATAATTTATATAGAAAAAGGGCCATTGTTCTTTTCATACAAATACAAATGGAAAATCAATTGTAATGACCAATAAGCCAATATGACTCTTTTGTTTTTTTAAGGAAAAACAAATAACTTTGAAAACCCAAAGTTTCCTAGAGCTCAAGTATTTAAAGTGTTTTCAGGATTTGAGAATTGGCAGATATAGAATACACATTTCAGAAAACTTTCTTTCTTTTGTATCCCTTCTTGTTATGCTCTCCTACTGAATCTTTTCTGGACCAGGGAATCCTCTAATCCAACAAGAGCTATCCCTTCTACTTCCTGGAATTCATTCTATGTTCCCTTCTCCCCACTTCCTGTAAGATAACCTTTGACCAATGACCATCCCAACAGCCATCCCTGCCCCAACCAACCTGAGGTTTACTCAGATTACACCAACAAGCTTTAGTGCCCAGTGGACACCACCCAATGTCCAGCTCACTGTATACCGAGTACAAGTGACCCCCAAAGACAAGAAGACCGGACCAATGAAAGAAATCAACCTTGCTCCTGACAGCACCTCTGTGGTTGTATCAGGACTGACTTCTGTCATTGGAATAAAGTAGAGCCTCTCTTACATAGTTAATTAGGTGGTAGAACATAATCTCATGCTCGATCCAACTGATCTTTTCTTCTCCTGTCAAATAATTTTATTGTGATTTTTTGTATCAAGAGAATTGCTTTTTGTTGACCTAAGCTTTTCCAGATGACTATTGGAACAGAATTTTATAAATAGCTTTAGATTTTGTGCAGCTCTTCTGGAAGTATTCTATATATGTGGGGGCAATTTGCATATCAGTAGACATAAATTCATTTAGTTATACATTTTTTGAGTGATGTCATCTTGGCAAGAAATGTTCTCCAGATTGTACCAACCAACTTGACCCTACCCTCATTAAAAAATTTTTAAATCATTCTAGACTTATATATTAAGACCAGTTACAGGGAAACTACAGAAAAGGGTTTCAGAGACAGAAAAGAAAATTATCTTTGTCTGTGACCATAAAAATTCATGATTTACACCTGTCATATCATAAAAGAAAAAAAAAACAGGCTATTACCCATTTTTCTTATTTTTTCATCACCAGTTTTACATGAAAATGTGAGTTATAGCTTACTTGGGCATAAGCCCATAAGAGCTTTTTAAAATTCATTTAATTTCAGTCTGTTGCTGGTCATCTGTAGTGTAGAGATGAAATTAATCTAGGAATTGACAGTGTTGTGAGATTTGTTAGTTTATTTCTTTTTTACTAATAACCACTGAATTATCTAAGCCATGGTGAAACTCCCGGGGCTTCTTGCAATGACACTGCTAAAGCTCACCAAGCCCTTATTTCTAGGTGGCTACCAAATATGAAGTGAGTGTCTATGCTCTTAAGGACACACTGACCAGCAGACCAGCTCAGGGGATCATCACCACTCTCAAGAGTAAGTAATCCAATTTTCTAGTCTCAAAATTTTCTGTATAAACAAAGAATGATAAATGATCTCTCTGGTCACTAAGTTAAAAGTGGAATGAGTCCCAATGTGGAAATTGGTGGGATTCCCTATCTTTTTGACTGTTACCTTTTTTGCCCCTTCAGAAAGTATTCCACTAATACCTAAAATGAAATCCTTTCATAATGGTATAACATTGGTGTTAAAGATTAGGACTAACAGCTACTTTATGCTCCACTTGTTAGAATTTGTTTTACTGGAGTTAGGTCTGGGGAGGACATGTTGATTTCTACTGTATTTTAACAGCACCATAAGTATGGGATCAAATTTGGCCCAGATTTTAGTTTCTGCTCCATCAATAACTTGCTGTGCGCTCTTTCAGCTGTCACATAAAGTGTCAAAAGTTCCATCATCAATAAAATAGAGATAAAATAGGAATCTTTTCTGTTGAGAGAAAAGATATGAAGCCCTATAAAAACGACGAAATACTAGCAATAATACTGGCTATTATACATATAATTGCTAGCTGGCCATGCTATTATAATTCCTACCACACACTTTTACAGTACAGTAAATTAATCATTTTAATACTTACTGAAGATTTGTATGTACTATAAAGTCAGACCTGGGAACCACTGGTAGTATTTATAAAGCTTTTCAGTTCTTCAAAGAAAAAGGCACACAATGTAACTATTTCCATATTTCCTAATTACTGTTGAACATTCTTTGAATGCCAAGGGAGATAATCTACAAATTATTTAATCAATGTATTTTCTGAAGAGGATGTATTTTTAAAACATAAAGAAATGTTTTAAAAGATCGAAATCTCACCTATATGAGCCAGGCAGGCACTAATCTCTAGCTATAATCCCATGCAGATGTCAGCCCTCCCAGAAGGGCTCGTGTAACAGATGCTACTGAGACCACCATCACCATTAACTGGCGAACCAAGACCGAGACGATCACTGGTTTCCAAGTTGATGCCTTCCCAGCCAATGGCCAGACCCCAGTTCAGAGAACCATCGGCCCAGATGTCAGAAGCTATACCATCACAGGTGAGGGGACCCACCACCTTTACCACAAGTGACAGTCAATCAACATTCACAATGTAAACCAGCTTCTTAGTTATTCTATGTCTTATATGATTCAATTTATTTCCAATTTTTTATGATAACACAGCTTGAAACAGTTATTCTCATACCATAATCAAAAATAGTTTTGTCCTTTGAATCTTTTATTTTGGTCTACTGTGTGGTCTCAGAGAAATGGCTTTTTATCAGATTTGTTCCTTCATCCCTATGCCCTTTCTTATTTAAAAAAAAGTAAAATAATGTAAAACCAAAAGAAATAGGGTCTGAGGATGCGGTTCAATGGTAAAGCACTTGGTGAAGCTCTGGCTTCCATCCCCAGAAGCACAAAAAAATGAAAATAGAAAAGAAAAAAATGAAATGGTGGTGTATAGTTCTTAGCATTAATATAGATTTTAAAAAGACATAATTAATAAAGACAAACAACATTACTTAATAAAGGTCAAAGTTCAGAGGGAATTTGATAAAATAGATCAATTTAGGTCTTTTTGTGCTGTACAATTCTGATTCCAGGTACCAAATAATGACCACCTAATTACCCTATAGAGAAAGTACACTCAGTGGGCCACCCCTCATTCTCCAAGAGGACTGCTTCTAAAGTAGCATTTTTGCATTTAAAAATTTATTTTAGTCGGAGGTCCTTCTCTGCATTAGTGATTTGCTTTTAAGTATGCTCCACAATAACAGTTAATATCCACATCATGTTCTACTTTATTGTTCAAAGGTAGACTACTTCCATGATCTGTATAAACATGGGTGGGTAGATGAGCCAAGAAAATTGCAGGTGTGGGCTTGAAAACTTTCCTAGTAAAGAAGAACACATAGAAACCATCTCCTCTCACATCCCAGGTTTGGAACCCGGCACGGACTACAAGATCTACCTGTATACCCTGAACGACAATGCCCACAGCTCCCCCGTGGTCATCGATGCCTCCACTGGTAACTGCTTTGTGCTGACAGACACCACTGGCTTGTAGTATAATCAGACACATGAACTTAAGAAACAAATGAAGGGTCTTTGTAATATGACTCCCTGTGAACCATGGGAAGAGCTTACAGAATTTCACTCTCTTAAGTCTGATTAAAAGGGCTGGGGGGGAATATGGGACCATTTTCTTGGCTTTTATTTTCTGAGACTTAGTTTTGCTTTCTTTTAGCCATTGATGCACCATCCAACCTGTGCTTCCTGACTACCACCCCCAACTCCTTGCTGGTAGCATGGCAACCGCCCCGTGCCAAGATCACTGGCTACATCATCAATTATGAGAAGCCTGGGTCCCCTCCCAGAGAAGTGGTCCCTCGGCCCCAACCTGGTGTCACAGAGGCCACTATTACTGGTATTGTGTTCCCTCCCTTTCCTCTTTACTCCCTCTGACAGTCTAAGTCTTGAAACTCCATCTGTATCTTTGATGCTATATCATGAGAAAGGGAAGCCCTGCACTTCAAAAGACATTCTCCACACAGTACCCTCCATATGACATGACGTTCTATTCTGCCCATCAGCCCTAGAACCTGGAACCAAGGACACAATCTACATCAGAAGAACCGAGTACACAATCTACAACCAGAAGAATGAGCCCCTGATTGGGAGGAAAAAGACAGGTAAAAAGCACTTTCCGGGTAATGAGAAGAACGTTAAGACTAAACTAATGAATGATGGATTTTGCATTGTAAAAAGGGTCTCTCCATGTTTTGACGCATATATCATGGATGCTTTTTCTAATGGCCCAGTGTATATTTTGTACTCTCTGACAGGAGGAATAACTGAACATCCTCTGTAGAGTTCCATTTTATTTATTTATTTATTAAAAGGCCAGTCAATATAAAACCTTGTTATTACCTTTCAAAAATTCAAATCCGATATGAAATATAAAACCAAGTTGTTATTGCTATTCTTCTATACTTTGTGTTGACTGTTTTTTTTAAAAAAAAAGGAGGGATAGAAACCCCTCCCATTGTCTTATTATTTGATTTCTGAAACTTGGAACTAAATAATGTTTTACTTTGTCATTCGGTCTTAGTTCAATTTGGAGAAAATGCTGTACATATGGCAATAGGAAAGCTTTCAAAACAAATATGTGTTCTTACCTCTTTTTACCATTTCCAACCATGAAAACTATTGATTTAAACCTCTGTAATGCTCATACTTCTGATTTAAACCTCTGTAATTCTCATACTTCTTATACTGACATGATCGCTGTGGATTCTAGTTCCTATGATTTGTTTCTCAGGTTTAAAGAGAGAAGACAATGGCCTGGGGAGGCACTACACATTGCAGTTTCATTAGGCTTAATTTGAACAGAGGCAGCTTCTGTGGTGCTCAATGGTTCAAAGCTTTGTGTCTCTAATAAATTCATGCTAACACTTTTTTTCTTTCTAAACTATAAAGAAACCTTTGAGAAAAATCATAAAGTTTTCTTTCTGGGAAAAAGTGGGTTTTTTTGTAATCTGAGAACCGCTGGTTTTCCAGGGGCTTTGATCAGGTTGATATACAATCTTCATTGCCTGAATTGATAATGGTTGCTACTTGCTGAAACTTAACGCCCTTTGCTTTTTTTGCTCTAACCTCTCTTGGCTAGATGAGCTTCCCCAACTGGTAACCCTTCCTCACCCCAATCTTCAAGGACCAGAGATCTTGGATGTTCCCTCCACAGTTCCAAAGACCCCATTCATCACCAGCCCTGGGGTTGACAATGGAAACGGTTTTCAGCTTCCTGGCACAAGCCATCGGCAGCCCAGTTTGGGGCAACAAATGGTCATTGAGGAACATGGTTTTAGGAGGACCACACCACCCACAGCGGTCACCCCCGTAAGGCATAGGCCAAGACCATACTCGCCGACTATAGATGAGATTCATGTCCCCAGGGGAGAAGTAGACTACCACCTCTACCCTCACAATAGGGAGCTCAATCCAAATGCCTCTACAGGACAAGAAGTTCTCTCTCAGACAACCATCTCTTGGACTCCATTCCAGGACAGTTCTGAGTATATCATTTCATGTCAGCCCATTGGCATGACAGAAGAACCCTTACAGGTAATCATCTCCCTCCCTGCCTGTGGCTGGGAAGCTCAGAAAGGAATAAATTAGAGGAAAGAAGTGACAAAGTTTTCCTTCTGGGAAAGTGTTTTGTAATCTGAGAATTGCTGATTTCCCCAGGGGCTTTGATCAGGTTGATAAATAGTCTTCATTGCCTGAATTGATAATGGTTATTAATTGGTAATGGTTATCAATTCCCATGGGCTTCTTACTAGTAGGATTAAGAGGCTCTGATGTAAAATGGCTACTTCTAGAACTTTTAGAGAGATGGCACATTTAAGCACTGATCATTTATTAAAAGTCCATATGGCTCTACTTGGGAGGATGTACGAGAGAGCGTCATTAGCTTTTATTCAGTAGAGAATGAAATCATTTTTATTATCTTCACACATTGGAGGCTCCATAGTAAGATGAACAAAGACATGATCTTAGAAAAGAAGAAAGATACTCCACTGAATTTACATTTGTGCACCATTCTTAGTTTGTCCTTGAAGAATCCCATTATCTGTAGTATATACAAGGAAAAAGAATGTAAGAGGAGCTGTGCATGTCAGCTGTTAGAAGTAACGGATTCTCTTACTAAAACCCCATCCTTTAATTTGTCCCACTGGCACAGTTTTTAAAAATGACTATGTTGTGGGAGATTACTGAGCTTAGAAACCTGAGTTTGAGGATGTGCCATTGTTTTAAGGACTCTGTATTGTGTTGTGGTCTACTGCCCACTGTGCATGGCCTGCCTGTCTCCACAGAGAGCAGTGTCTGTGCTTGATGTGAAAGGATCATGCAGGGCTTCCATGGGCTTCTACAGAGCCACATCTAGTAGGATTAAGAGGCGGCTAGTGTCATTGAGGGCTCCTGCTAACTATGGAGCACATAGGCAGACTTTGGGTAGGAAAATCTGAGAGAAGTGACTATTCCTTGCTCATTCCATTTCTCTCCTTGGCCAGTTGGGACTCCTATATACCCCTGGTCTTTATTAGTTTCCCTTTGATTTGTTTAAACAGTGAGGGTTAATGATAAGGGACCAGGGGAGCCCGCATCTGTTCTTTACTATAATGCTCTCTCCCCATTTTGGCTGTACCAATAATTGCAGTTCCGAGTTCCTGGAACTTCCACCAGTGCCACTCTGACAGACCTTACCCGAGGGGCCACCTACATCATCCTAGTGGAGGCAATGAAAAACCTGAAGAGGCACAAGGTTCTGGAGGAGGTTGTGACTGTGGGCAACCCTGGTATGTAAATTCACATGTGGTTTAGGCACATGCTCCTTGTTGGACTGCACCAGAGAAGGCTTTTCCTAGTGACTGTTCCTTTGTTGCTTGTTGCCTTGCAACTGTGGAAAGTATGCCTACCATCAATATGAAGTACATGAGCAACCTTAAGTTCCTTTAACTTTAAGTGTCCTCACCAACACACATGCAGTGTTAGGATGACAGGCCAGGCTTCAGTTATTTAGCGCAAAAGTATTGAATCCTTCCCAGTGTCTTGAGTTGATATGAGGCACTGGTTTCCTGGTATACTTTCCCGTACCCCTTCCTTCTCACCATGCTGTGGTCCCCTAGAGTGATTCTTAGTACCAATACTAATGGGAAGTTCTCCTCTGCAACACATTTTTATCCAAAGAGCTTCCTAATTCTAAAGTTATTTCACTTTTTTTCTCCTGATGATATAGGTGTAAAACCATCATAAAGGTTAAATGGCCATTGACTTTATTGTGGGGTGGGGAATGGGTATTGGGGATTGAGTTACATCCCCTGCCCTTTTTATTTTTTATTTTGAGATAGGAGCTTGCTAAGTTGCTTAGGGCCTTGCTAAATTGCTGAAGCTGGCCTACCTTAGCCTCCTAAGTAGCTTGAGTTTCCAGGCATGTGCCACTGTGCCCAGCAACCACTCACTCTTCTTTGTAGCACTTTGCAAGTCCTTTAAAGCCAGTAGCATGCCACCTGGCTTTTACTTTGCAGCAGCTGATGTTATTCACCCAGGAACATGAGATAGGAAATAATCAAAATCGTGAATCCTGAATCTTCCCATTGGAAGGGTCTCTCTCCACACCAACAAGGAGTGGTAACTCCTGTCTATGCCATGTAACAGAATCTCATCCTAGGGTCCAGTTATATAATTTCAGCCTTATTCTTCATCTGACAAAAGACTACTATTTTATATGTGTAAACTTTGGTGAATTATAGCAGCTAACTGCTGGCAGGCTGGGGGGAGGTTCTTTTGTGTTTGTTATTAGGTATTGCATTTTGTGGCTTTAATGGCAAAATTGTTGTGTGAAAGGAATTTTTGAGAGCATAAAGGTTTTTGTGCTTTTCCACATCTTTTTATTTTCTTTAAAAGAGTCCAACTCCATAACATTAGTTACAATAGAATTTTAACTCCTGAATATTTTTGGAATAATGAATCCCCATTTAACAGTCTTAAGTTCTTTCTGTTTTTCTTTCCTACTCCTTATTCCTGGCAGCAGTGTTCTTCATGATAGCCAGGGTCTCTTGACTTTGAAACATTTCAGACTTTTTAGCTCTCTAAAATATATTTCTTTCCAGAGTGATGCCTTTTGAAATATTAGGCACTTCCAGTATCTACTGGATTTGATTTTACACTGTTAAAAAAAAAAAAAAACCACACAGTGAGATTTAAAGTCACAGTAAGTTATCATATTCAGTTTTCAGAGAATAACTTGAGGCATGCTTTATTTGCAGATTGTTTATCTATCTATCTATCTATCTATCTATCTATCTATCTATCTATCCATCCATTGGTATCAGGGACTGAACTCAGGGGCATTCAACCACTGAGCCACATCCCCAGTCCTTTTTAAAAGTTTTTATTTTGAGACAGGGCCTTGCTATTTTTCTGAGGCTGGCCATAAACTTTCAATCCTTCTACCTCGGACTCTTGAGTCGCTGGGATTCCAGGTGTGTACCCAGCATGCCTGGCTTACACAAATTATTTTAAAACAAGTTTTTCTAAAACATAAAGAGACAAGATCTTTGGTCACATGATGAGACTGTTACTTATTCCTAACTCATGTACTTCCCATTTGATTTCTCCTATTTGAAACAGTTGGTTTTATTAATAAAATCAGTTTTACTATCATAATAACTATTTTGCAAAATCTAGGATTTCCAAACTATTATGCAAAAAAATGCAATAATAAAAGTGAAGACTGCATTATAACAGTATATAAAAATGCTAAGACCTTTGCATCATAAGCAGAAGGTAGCCTCTGATAATATTTCTTAGTTTAGTGAGCACTTTCTACAGGTTGTCAAAGGGACAATACATTGGCTTCTTGGCCTTGTGAGAGAGATGTTAAATAATTAACTCAAGGTCACTCAGGTCCTGATGGAGAGGCATTGCTACCCTTGTTCTTACCTGGCTTAAATTGCCTCAAAGTTGATTCCATGTTCTATAAAGTAGATTTACCAGATTTGATCATTTTTACAATTGAAGACAAAAGTGAAAGATGGTCTCCTTTTCAGATGCTGGTGGCAAGTGTCCATTGGCTACACCTTTACATCATTTATGAGAGTGGCTGATACATCCATGGAGCATATGGAATTTTAGAGCTACCGGAATTTTTCTGTTAGATTAAGTCATTGTATATAATGTTCTGGTTTCTTCTTCTTCTTCCAAACCACCAATAATAGGTCTCTTTTGCTTTTTCTTCCTGTTGCTCATAGGCCCAAACCAACCTATTGATGACACCTGCTTTGACCCCTACTCGGCTTCCCATTATGACATTGGAGACTAATGGGAGCGAATATCTAAAACTGGTTTTAAACTCACGTGCCAGTGCTTGGGCTTTGGCAGTGGGCATTTCAGATGTGATTCATCTAGTGAGTAGCTTGCTCTGACCATCCACTCTTCCTCCATCTCCTCCAGTTCCATACATTCGCATTAACGTACCAAGGAGTCATGTTTGGTAGACGCAAGCTCTTCCAAACATTTGAGAAAACTGTTGGACTCAAAGTAACATTTTGTATCATTGAAAAATGATGGGAAATTTTACTTGTTGAATATCGCTTCATTTCAAGTCGTATGCTAATACAACTACTGATTAAAGCAAGTTGTTGGTGATGCTTTTGAAATTTTCTGTTAAGTCAAACTCAGTGGAGTCAGTTCTCATTGAGAGTGCCAGTCAGAGAAACCCCAATTCTCTTTTAATGTTTAGTGTTGAATGTGGTTCAAGGTGATGATTCATACTCATACTCATTTAACACAAATCAAACATACATATGTACACACACACTCTCACATTATACACACACATCACAAATACACACATTGAATATGTGCACACACACACACACACACACACACACACACACACACACCAGCCACATAGTTTGAATATTGCTAGTAATGTAAAGGAAAATGTACAGATATTCTACTTGTCCATAATTTAAAAGCCACTTCACCAAAAAATATTTGATTTTCAAATTATAGAGATTTTAATGTTTCAAATTACAGTGATCCTAGGATTATCTATTGTGCTTTGAGAGTTACTATTAGAATTTATAACCTTTCACTTATCCTTCGATTTTAGGAGATATAATCATTATTGACCATTGGTTCATTTTTACAGGTGTTAACCATTATACCATATAAACAATCCTTTCATCAACTTTTACAGAAATCATATTCATGGAAGTAAAACAGAACAGATTTTTAAAGATTTCTTAAAAGTATATTAGTTGACTTATATACATGAAATGGCTTAATCCAGATTGAAATTCAAAAGCCAACTGATTTTTACAGTGTAGACTTCTGAGCTTGGCCACCTGAAAATGGTATATAAAATTGGGAGGCTGAGCAGAAGTATGGGCGTGCACTGCGGTAGAGTTGGGTGTGTTAACATGTGGCAGCAATGAGGTGGTTGGTTTTTAACTTCTGAAAATGAACTACTTTTTAAAACTTTGCCTGTTTTTTTGCCTGCATAAGTATTAGGTGCAATTGTGGGAGCAGAAGTCTAAGGTTGTTTATGAGTGTCTTTAGATCAACTTACATATTCTTTGCTTGAATGTCATAGTTATTTAATGCCTTTTCTTCCAATTTGAGAAGACTGAATTGTTGATTTTAAAAATTAGAAGAAAAAATGCATTCTGATGTAAACTTCCTAAGTGTGTTCTATTTAGTATAAATCTCAGAGACTAAAAGTCATCTTTTACATATGGTAAAGGCATAGGACTTGTGGATTCTCTTCAGCACCAGGTCTCTATTTGTAGGGATGATAGCCAGGGTTTATCATTGTTTTGTCATCTATGTTTATTCTTTCTTTCAACTTACATGCAAGAGGTCATGGCAGAAAGAAAATGCTGATCTGTTTCATTGCACTTCTTTGTATCTAAGGTCTCTGCAAATCCAAAACTGACTTTAAAAAAATATATATATAAATAATATATATATATTCCTAAAAGACTACTCTGATCCTGCTTTCATTCACCACAATTTTAAACCTTAATGAAAATTTAAATGGAAATCATTGGCCAAGTCCTATGACATGATTACTGCGGAGTGCCTTAAAATGGCCTAGAAAATAATAAATAGTAGAAACTATATTTTTAAGTCCAACTGAAGAATCAGTTCACAGTAGGGATTGTGACCTTTAACTTGTCATTCTTTCCAGATATGTGGATTTTAAAATCCTATATCCCAGTGTGCTTTTCTCTTGAGAGTCAGAACACAAATAACTCTGCCTGTGATTTTCCCACCCACACAGAATGGTGCTACGACAATGGTGTGAACTACAAGATTGGGGAGAAGTGGACTCGCAGGGCAGACAACGGCGAGATGCTGAGCTGCACGTGGCTGGGCAAAGGGAAAGGAGAATTCAAGTGCGATCCTGGTACGTCATTGAGAATGGTTTCTGGAGCTCTATTGGCACACCCACTTCCATTAGGGGCTGTAACTCCCATTCACAGGATGGACTGGAGACTTTAGGTCCCCTTGAGGTTTGAACAGAGGCTTTGTTCATCTTTTGATTTGGAAAAGTGGAGGTGAGCCTCAAAAAGGAGTCATGATGGAATGTTATTACAGGCCACTTTAGCACTTTTCTGAGTATTTTGATCATTATCTACAGTGAAAATGGTGGAAGAAGTCTCTATTGGTCTGTCAATTCAACTTTTAAAATATGATTTCCATTGAACCTATTAGATCTAGTTTGTGGAAATGCTGCCTTAAGATCTGAGGAGTAGTACCTCTCTTATGATGATTCATATAAATTTGAGTAATTTGGACTTTGATGATACAAATTTAGGATAAAATAGAACCCACCCTTGTATCAAGCTGAGTCTGCATTGCTGTTCTTGGTCTTACATGTGCTTCTGATTTGTGCCTACATGTAGATGGGACAACATGCTACGATGATGGGAAGGTTTACCAGGTGGGAGAACGGTGGCAGAACGAATTTTTAGGTGCCATTTGTTCCTGCACATGCTTTGGAGGCCAGCAGGTAAGATGGGATGTGCCAGGTTCCCTGCAATTTAGATGACACAGGGGAGGCTCCTGTATTTACATGCTGTGTGCAAGGTGCCTCCATGCCTCTTATGAAGAGTTGATAAGACTCTGGAGCATCCTCCCTGAGAATGGCAGACAGCCCCTCCCCATGCCTGCTCTTCTCAGGCTGTTCTGTTCTTCAGCACTGGAAGTGTTACCTGCTATGGAGCACTGAGTAGCCAGCTCTATGCTGATGGACAATTTTCCTGTGGCCTTGTTGTGAAATATTTCAAATAATACTTTGGGT
This sequence comes from Callospermophilus lateralis, assembly GCF_048772815.1. NCBI lineage: Eukaryota > Metazoa > Chordata > Mammalia > Rodentia > Sciuridae > Callospermophilus > Callospermophilus lateralis. Next base: position 463,279 of record NW_027511893.1, read on the forward strand.
CTAAGAAAATTCCACTTTGTGCCCTCTCTTAGTCCAAATATATATCCTTGTACTAGCTCTACTAATATGCTAAGTAAATGGGACAAACAGGAAATGAGAAGTGGTCATGGCTCTTACTTAATGATATAGTCAGAAATTAAATTAGTATGTATTTAAAATCAAGCTAATTAAGGAAGGTTTTTGAGTTGAGTCTGACAAATACAGTTCTGACTAGACTGGAGTCAGCAAGAAAGGGTTTATGGAAAAGAGAAGAATAAACTGGCTGGACTTGGGGTGTCTCAGATTTGGTTGAGGGAGCAGAAAGACAGTAAGCACACCCCCAGGGACAGGGTGAACTGGCCCAGGTAGGCTCCATGAACCAAACCTCTGCCTAAGTGTCTTGTTGTCAGAAATTAGATGGCAAAAAAATTCACTATTTAAGCCAGTACTCCTCAGCTATTTCTAATATATGCCCTCCTTCATTGTAACAACAGAATGCTGTGCCTTTCCCAAATAAGTAAAATTTCAAAGGGAAATGACTCTTGTAACTGGAAAGTAATGGAAGGTCATCGTCCTTCGTTTTCAATGGAGACATGCCTTTCCTAACAACACTCCAAATTCTGATCCATGGGAAGGAAACATGCTTCCACCCCAGGCGAGGTCCACAGTATGATATATTTGGCATTAACCAGTTACAGATGCACAAGAAGAAAATGAGCGTGATGGAAAATGTACTTTGGGGAGATTCATCTGGCATCAGGGAAGCTTCTTCAGGGTTCTCTCTGCATCACCTTACCAAGGGACACAGTCCAAGGAAACTGATCTGATTCCATCCCTAGTGTGTGAAGTTGGTCTCTTTCTTTCAAACCCCCCCCCCTCTTTCTCTCATAAAGACCGATCATAGAACTCAGTCATTTTGGTATAAAAATGTGTAAAGGAGAATTTATTGGGAAGTAGACATTGGTCACACTTCAGTCTCTTTGTTACTTAATGAACGTGAAACCTTTCCCCTGTGACTCCTTTTCTGTTGCAAAGTGCTCAATGAACCACTTATGACAGGAGTAGGAACATTCCTGATTCTGTAGGTAGGCATTGACCTGTATTATGTTAGGTGTTATGGGAAGTAGGCTACAAAGTGGAAAATGTCTAGAATATATAAAAGATATGAAAGAATGTATAAAATATATTTAAAAAATAAGAAAGAATATATTAGTGTTCTTTGGGTTGCAAGAGGAAAGTCCTGTTCAAGTTAAGTGGGCAAAAATGTCTCCCATAACTGAGAAGTTCTGTATCTACCAGCTTGAGGGGCAGCTCCCACCATGGCATATGGAGTCTGTTGCTCTTGGGCTACCATTTCTTTTCTAGTAGATTCCCTGCTTATGGTAACATCCAAGATCAGCTTCAAATTTACCGTCTCCCAATTTAGGAACAGAGAAAGAGAACTCTCATTTCCCCTCACTTCAGGCAAAAATCTGAGAGAGTTTTACTGGTGTTGCGTGGTCTGTTCCTATGCTCCACTCCATTGCTGGCCAGAGACAAGACTTCCATGTTACTGGCCAGGGTGGTTTAGGAAGGGAGTTGCCATATGATGCTGGAAAGACCATGGCTAGTGTCAGCCCAACTCCATGTTGGCAGCCCCAAACTATGGCCCATTGTGTGACTTCCCTCTCCCTCCCAGCAAGCCACTCCTCTCCCCTGGATCTCTATTTCCTTTGCTGTATAATGAAGGTATGTGTCTATGTGGTCTCAAGTCTCTTTTAAAAGCTCTAAGATTCTTTGAAACAATCTCTTCCATCATCTAGTATTAAAAAAAAAAAAAACATTGCTGAGGATGTTGGGACTGCAATCAAACTTAGCAGACTGAGTGGGATTTAGATAGGAAGAGAAGAGAGGAAATTCCAGGAGAAAGACAAAGTGTATGCAGAGGCCAGTGTGAGCTTTGGTGATAAACCAAAATGTATTCCAAGAGTTGCAAATACATGAGATTCTCATCAGTGCTTCTTTAGTGATTTACTGCTTATATTTGACCAATGCACAAGAGCTGAAATTCTTAACTCAAGCACTAATTATGATGCCCTTGGGATGTCTGTCCTAAGCTCCATTTGTTTCATCTCTCTCCTCCAGGGTTGGCTCTGTGACAACTGTTACAGACCAGGTGGTTCAACTGTTCCTGAAGGCCCCTCCTCAGGTCACTCCCCCAACCAGTATACACCGAGATATCATCAGACAACAAACACTGTAAGTCCATTTGCCCCTGTAGACTCTCCCTAAATGTAATTGGGTGCATGACAGGGAATCTCTTTCTGCAGATTCCTTTCTTCTGAATGAACCAAATATTTGTTGTTGTTGTTGTTGTTGTTGTTGTTGTTGTTGTTTTGAAGATCTCTTAAGTGACTTGTGTGGAATACTGTATCCTAAAGCATCATTGAATTTTTGAATATCTCTCATTGCTCAGTATATGGCTGGGCTCTTCAAACTAGAAAGTTTCTTTTCTATGAACAGTTGTCACAAGTCTCCCCTTCCAACCCACACCCCCATATACGTTATAGAGTATTTGCTATACTGATTCTCTTCTTCTTCCATTAACAGAATGTTGATTGCCCAATCGAAAGCTTCATGCCTTTAGATGTGCAGGCTGACAAAGAAGATTCCAGAGAGTAATATTTGCAACCCAACGGAACAAGCATCTGTGTCTGCTATGGTCTATCCGAAGTCGAGTGATGTTAGCAGATCCCATCTTTGAATGTTTGTTTCTTTCTTAGCCTTTTGCTCTGGAGACTCCAGCTTCAGCTAAACTCACGGCTTCTCCAAGCATCACACTGGGAAGTGTTTTGAGACTTTTCTCATAAATGAGGGCAGTATGTTGTCTATTCTGCTTTAGAATAGTCAGTACTGCTCAGTATTTTAAATGAAATGATTCTCGGTGTGATTTGGTTTGCATAATGTATTGAATTATGTTACCAAAATTTTAAATAGGAAAGTTGCCCAAACACTTCTGTTTTCATTTAATTGTCTAGCCCACAATACTATAGGAATGGCGTGTCCTTGCTACTGTGATATTTAACATATCCACAGTATTCACTTCTCCAAATGATTCTAACAGTTGCTTAGAAGTGTCTTTCTCTTACCTGTTATTTATCAATTTTTCTCAGTATTTTTATACAGAAAAAAAATTGTATTGAAGACACTTGGTATGCGGTTGACAAGAGAAATTTGGTATAATTATGGTTGGTAATTATTTTTTATACTGTATGTGCCCAAGCTTTACTACTGTGGAAAGACAACTGTTTTAATAAAAGATTTACATTCCACAACTTGGAAGCCACTTCTTTTTATATCAGATATTTGGGGAGGAAATAATAATCACCATGAATGTTCTTTTTCTTTTCAATTCATCAAACATTTAGATAGCTCTGACATGCAAGGCTCCTTAATTCTTGGGTTACTTCTGTACAAGGCTTTCTGCTTTTTGCTGCAAAAACAGCTTCACTTTTGTCATTTCTCCACTCTTCAAGAGCAGAGAGATTTATGTTTTTTCCTTAACAGATTTAAGTAGCCTCTCATCTTTATGAAACATGCCAGCTAGCACTTCAGAAGCATAATTGAAACAATCTTTAGTTGCTTTTTTCTAGGCATTATTATTCTTCCCTCCCTCCCTCCCTCCTCCTCCTTTCCTTCCTTCATTGAATAAACATCTTTTCAAATAGATTACTTGTGAGGAAAATAAAAGGATAGCTGAGCTGTTAGTACTTCCCTGTACTATACTATTCAAGTAGCTTTGTCTTAGGGAATCCCCACGGTATAATAACCTCATCCAATCTGTCTTAATTCATGTCGACTGACACTTTAGCATGACTAATAAACTACCATCTCAACAGTTGCCTTACTCATGGTCTGCAAAGATCATTTCCTTTTCAATTTCACCTTGGGGAAGCAACAAAACTCTGAGATTAAATATGACATTCAGGGGTGGGGGTATAGCTCAGCGGCAGAATGCTTGCCTAGATTGCATGAGGCCCTGAGTTTGATGCTTAGTACCATGAAAAAAAAAAAAGAAAGAAAAGAAAAGAAGCTGGGCATGCCTCCAATCCCAGTGGATTCAGAATCTGAGGCACAAAGATCAAGTTCAAGTCCAGCTTCAGCAATTTATTGAGATTCTCTCTCAAAACAAAAGTGCTAGGTACTAGGGATGTAAAGTTTCATGGTAAAGCACCTCTGGGTTAAATCTCCAGGAGAGAGAGAGCGAGAGAGAGAGAGGGAAGGAAGGAGGGAGGGAGGAAGGGAGGAAGGGAGGGAGGGAGGGAGGGAGAAACCCTTTAAAAATCAATCTCACTTTCAGAATAGTAAATCATGGCATAGGAAATAGTTGATTAATAATTAATAAAAATTCAGGAAGCATGTTTTTATATACACATTTGAATTGATTTAGTTTATAAAATGCTTTGACATTTAGTATCTCATTTGGCGGAGATTTTATAGAGACTACAGGTCAGATGAGTTTTCCTTAGCAATATACAGACCCAGACTCCAGATATCTATTTAATATCACTAATCTTTCAGCTTCACCAGTCTATCAGTTACAGCCTAGGTGTTCCATGTCTATTAAAACAACACAAAAAACACAGATCAAAGTGATATTAAATGACTCTCAGACATAAGTGAGTCACCCCTGCTCATGGAAGAGAAGACTAGGACCTAGGACCAACCTACACAGTATAACAGTAGGTAATTCTATCAAAGACGCCTGCCCAAGAGAAAGCAAACCCTCATAGGTGAGGGACCAAGCAGCACCTCAGCTTAAGCTTAAAAGGTATTTATATCTGAAAACAAAGTCTACTGGATCTTCTCTGACATAACTTTCCTATGTTCACATTTGAATACACCATCAGTGAAACTCCACATCATGTACAACCACAAGAATGGGATCCTAATTAAAACAAGTAATACTCCATGTATGTATAATATGTCAAAATACACTCTACTGTCATGTATCTAAAAAGAATAAACAAATATAAATTATTTTAAAAACAATCTACTGGATTTTCAAAAGCAGTATAGTAAACTTATGAATTAAACTCAGAACAAATCAAGTAAATATAAATGCTCTGTTCTGTCTGGGAATTACAATGCAAGACATGTATAATAGTCTTTTTTTATTAACCATTTCTCGGCAAAATCATTCAAAATAAAAACTAAGTATTTCCAAAGATCTATTACAGTTTTTAATTGACTCATGTGACTGTTCCCACTGAGAATTCTCTAAGCAAGGCAGATCAAAAAGACGTAATTAAAAGACCGATCTAGATTTAGGCAACAAATGGGAAGAAAAACCAGTGAAAGTAAACGTAATAAATATTATCAGGCTTTAGAAAGAAAAATAAAGGTTTTTAAGTTTTATGGTGCCTTACTGTGCTTGATTTGTAGTAAAATTTGTTCTGTATTAATATTGTTTTCAGATCTAATGACCTAAAAGAATTATGCAAATTACCTATAATAATATCACTGTGTATGTAAGGCACACTTTCTGGGGAGGTGAATAGAGAAATAATCAGGTGGATACTACAAGTTTAGGAAATGACTTTTTCTATTTAATTATATTTCCATTGAAAATTCTATTCCATTTCTAGTTGTATGAAACTCATTAACGTGATTAAGAAACATCACATCAGCACATTTAAGTGTTGAAATTGCTTCCTATTCAGTAAGTTCCCATTACTGTGTTAGGGAAAGTGGCAGGCTACAATTTTAAAAGTCTCATTTTCAGGGAATACAATGCTTATTTTTTTTTAAAGTTTCCTGTTGGGACTCCTCATGTTTGGGGATATTTTAAGATTGTCACCAGGACGGCAAAGCAGAAGCACATACAGATGACCTTAGACTAAGAAAGTTCTTTTCAAGAGTGAAGGCACTTAGGTTTGCAATGCGAATTGTTTTCATGATCATGTTGTCCCATTCCATAATCTCATTAAAATAAGATTCAATTTGAATTGCAAACAAAAATCTATATAAATTACAAATAAGGAGAAGAAAATACCGTGTGTAATAAAAAGGGAAGAGAAATGGTGCTTCAGAAGCTAAAAGCCCCAAATGGAAAATTCCTTTTTTAACATTCCTCAGTAGAGCCGGATGTAGATATTAAAGTGTGTTTTACATTACCTTGAATTCTTTTTTTTACTTATTCTTTAGAGACATAGGCTTTTAAAAATTCTAGAAGCTAAGTTTATCTCTAAAACAGTTTTTATGTGGAGTCTCCCAAAGACTTTGAAATTAGCATTGGTTGGGGATGGCAGGAAGTCACAGGAAGCACTCTGCACTCCAGGGTTGGAGTCACCCGTCCTGTGTGCTGTGCACCACAGTGTGCTCCCTTAGGTCAAACAAATTGAAGATCAGGAATTCTTCCAAGGAGCTCATTGTATGACAGTACTTTGGAAATTGCCATTTCCTTCCAGAAAGGAGGCACTACCTTTGCCAGGTGACCACTAGTCAGGACTTTAAATGTAAACTGCCAGTCTCTGTCTCAGCGTTGGTTGCAAAATGCTCAACAACCAAATACTGTGTTATGGCTTGGCTAGGTGGTGTCCACCAAGGGCTCCTGTATCAATGCAGGGATCTTCAGATAAAACGATTATAGACTGTGAGAGCTGAAACCTAATCAGTGGATTAATCCATTTGGTGGATTAGTAATTTGAGAGGAATACTGTCCTGGGTGGTAACTGTGGGCAGGTGGGACATGGCTGGAGAAGTGGATCTCTATGGTGTGCCATTGAAGAGTTAATCTTCTCTGTGGCCCCTTGCCCCTTCTCCCTCTGCTTCCTGGCTGCCATGAACCAAGCAGGGCTGTTCTACCGTACCCTTCCACCATGACATCCTGCCTCACCTTGGGCCCAGAGAAATGGAGTCAGCCCTGGATGGACTGAATTCTTTGAAACCATGAACCAAAATAAACTTTTCCTCCCCTATCTGTTTAGGATAAAATATTGCTTTTTCTCCCCCCAAAATAAAAATCCTATTAGTCTCACCTCTTGCTCTTGCATATGCAGTTGATATGGGTGTAAGGGTTTTATACATGTCATAGACCATGCAGACTTTGGCCTCATCTTCACTGAGTGGAATTCCAACCGCAGCTCCTATAGCAAAAACGACAAAATAATCAATAAACTTAAAGCCTCAAGTTGCTAGTAGTCAACTGCTAAATCAAGACTCTTTTAAACGTCTAGTCTATGCAGCACATTTTTTACCACCTGTGCCAAATAAAATCCTACTTATCCACAAAATTGAACACCAAAAATAGAGTTGCTGAGGGAACCAAGGCAGCAGGAGGGTAGGGTTGGGACTTTAATCTCCTCTCTAGCTTCTGCAAACAGAGTCACTGAAACTTGATAGCACCCAGTGTGTAGGAAGCTGGGCTACTTCCTTATTGACTCTTTCTGTTTTGCTTGGTAACACACACCAATTATTTCTTCCCTGCTCCTATTGCTTTAACAAGTAATAAATACTGAGAAATAATTATATGTTGCACTGTCAGCAAAGCTGGTGATATGTGTGTGTATCCATATGTATATTCTTAATTCTATAACATGTGTGTGTGTGTATGTATATATATATATATATATATATATATATATATATATATATATATATACATATATATATATGAATTAGGGTTTAAATTCAGAAGCAAAAGGGTATCTCATACATGGCTATAAAAAGTTGTAGTAGTGCAGGCCTGTAATCCCAGCAATTTGTGAGACTAAGGCAGGAGGACTGCAAGTTCCAGGACAGCCTTAGCATCTTAGTGAGACTCTGTCTCAAAATAACATTTAAGTATAAGGGTTGGGGATGTAGCCCAGTGGTAGAGTGCCCCTGGGTTCAATCCCCAGTATTGGGGCAGGGGGGCGGGGGGAGCAACAGATGAAGTGTCATAAGAACAACTTCTTCATCTTTTATTAAGATTCATTTTTAAACATAGAAAAACATTTGACTGATAAAATCATGCTTACACAGCAAAAAAGGCCTGATTTTCCTATCTCATAATACAGTCAAATAATTATATGTGTTATCGTATTTTATGATATTATTATATTGATACTATTATCACTAGACTCACTGAAACCTTCACAGAACACCTAGATTCACATTACAGCGTGTCAAGTATACAAAAGTATATTAAAGGATTTTAAAGGAAACACATGGTGAGCAGCTCCAGAGCATTCAGGAACACAGTGCTTTACCTGCTGGGCTAACGTGTTTGAAAGAGGCCGCAGCTGGAATGTCTAAAGCTTCTCTGAGTTCCTTCCCCAGCTGCCATGCATTCAAAGCATCACACAGGTTTATGAATCCAGGCACTCCATTGAGCACTGTATACAAACACACACACACACACACTTTACAGTCCTTAAAAAATAAAACTTATCAAGTCTACACAAATGTTTCAAGTAAAGTACAATTAAGAGCAAGGAGACACTAACATATAGGAACGTGACAAAGAAAAACAAAGCAGCTGAGCGTGAACTCATACACAGGTGCTAGACACACACACTGCTGGAGGACCAGATCCAGCCAGACTAGACATCAATCAACAATAGAGTTTCAGGTACAGGAGGAATCGGGACAAGACTGGAAATCAGTCAGAGATCCATGTAAATTCAGAATTGAGATAATTGTTGTAATTATAGATAAAGAGTACATATTGACAATTTTACAATTTGTCAATTGAAAAAATTATACTACAAGCTAAAGCAAGAGGTGCGGGTGGGAGGAAAGGAGAATTAGGAAGAGCCTGCAACTTCAGAGTCTAGCATTAACTATTTTCCTATTTTTTGGCATGAGCTAGTATCTCTCATGAATAAACATAAGATGTGCATATAAGCAAACAGTGAGCCAGCACTAACTAAAAACAAATCTGCATGATTTCATTTCCCACATGTTATCTTGAATAGTAAAGACTTTTTGAAAAAAGTAAAAACCTTGCACAAAATGTTTGCTAACTGCCTACCACATTAGTGGCTACTCAGGCACTTGGGATACATCAGTGAATAAAGGACTCCTTCTTACCTCTCCCCCATATCATTGTCTTCAGTAAGCTTATGAGGGAGGCAAAAAAACTAAGCAATGAAAGGAAACAAGCTATTAAGCCATGAAAAGACATGGATGAACTTAAATGCCCATGGCTGAGGGTGGTATTGGGGTTTAAAGTCAAGGGTCCTCCACCACTGAGTTACATCCTCAGCACTTTGAATTTTTGTTGACATCCTCCTGCCTCAGCCTCCTGAGTAGCTGACATTACAGGTGTGTACCACCTGTGTTTTATCTCAGATACTTGTTCCCTGTAATTTATAGTCCTCATTTAGGTTCTGAGGCAAAAAATATCTCCATGTACTTTCAGTTCTAGTACTTTCCATTATCAAAAGCATTTTCACTAGTACGATATAAAAGTCTTGATTTATTGTTTCCTTATTTTAGTGTGTGGGGGTATGAATGTTTTTTTTTTTCTTATGTTTTCTGGTAAATATGGCAGAGGTGGCTCTGGGCAAATAAACAATGATTTACTGTAAGAGACTCATTGAATTTCTCCCAAATATATGCTTATTTTCACAACAGAGGGGGCATCTTGCTTTATCATATGGTTTGAATGTTTTTGACAGTGATTTAATTACAAGGTAAATGCTTGTTTGTGTGTCTGGAAACAAAACTGAAGCAAGAGTAAAGATGGAATTGTGTGTATGATTGTAATGACTAGTTTCTTACAACTAGAAATGAGACGATTTCTATTTATTTAGCTATTTACTAGATTCAGAACTTCTCTGCAGAACTTTCTGGCTGATCAATTATTAGTGTCTTTAAATATCTTGAAGGGTAACTGGTACTCAACTCTTGAGATGTTTCAAAAACCAATCATTCTCTCACTCACGACACAGCTACTTTGTCTATGAAGCAAGGGAGATGAGGAGCTATACACAGGATGCCTCACTTTATTATGAATTATTGTATGTCTTGTGAAATATTTTACTTTTACAATTCATTATTGTCTAATTTGTTTCTTCTGTCACTCACCTAAGTTCAAAGAGTACTATATATATAAATGTATACTGTTATATATATATATATATATATATATATATATATATATATATTTTTTTTTTTTTTTAAGAGAGAGAGAGAGCGAGAGAGAGAGAATTTTTAATATTTATTTTTTGGCAGACACAACATCTTTGTTTGTATGTGGTGTTGAAGATCGAGCCCAGGCTGCACGTATGCCAGGCGAGCACGCTACCACTTGAGCCACATCCCCAGCCCCTATATATTAATATATGTAAACATACCAATACATATATATGTAGAATAAATATACATAAATATATAAATATGTATTCATTTATTATATATTTGTAATATATAAAATACATATTTATATACATATATTTACTATATATACTTATTGTATATGTAAGTATATATACACATATCTTTTAGGGAGGGAGGCTGGGGAGACTTTTAAGTATTTTTTAGGGAGCGGGGTGAGGGTGCTGCAGAGGAAATAGATCTGGGCAGGTGCTTGAAGAGGAAAGGCTGAAAGGGGTTTCAAGCAGGTGTGACATCATCTGCTGCACATTTTTAAGATTCTCTGTTGTTGAAACAAGAAGGCCAAGAAAGAAAGCAGAGATTAGTTAAGACAGTCGTGTCTGTTATGGAGTTAATGGGGACATGAGTATTGTTAGACACAAAATGTACCTGAGGTAGAATAAAAACAGATAGTGAAAGAATGTGAAGGTGAAGGAGAAGAGCATTTTAAGTTAACAGACATCTTATCCTGCTCCCCTTCACCTCTCCCCAAGCTGTTGAGGACAACAAAGAAAGCTGACAGGAAGGCCTGCTCCATCCCACCAGCAAAGATGCCAGCCTGTGGGCTCTGGGCGTGCCCTTGTATTGTGAACAAGGCTGCTCTTGCTCTATCAGTGCTTGGTCTCCGAAGCTGCCACACTTATAATTCTCTCTTCCTATTCTCTACTCTCCCTAACCAAGGACTTGTTCCAACAGTCCACATCAAGAACAAACACTGAAAACCCTCTTTTCACTCTAGAAACCAATGGAAATCCTAATTTGTTTGAAGAATTATGTATCATTATTTCCGAACCTCAAATATGTGTTCTGGCCCACTTCAAATGGATTCTAAAGCTATCATTCCAAGGAAACTGCTCCTTGAATCACTCCCCAAAAGTCCTTCCTCTATTCTAAAGCATTCCACCTCATCGAAATGTGTAGGTTTTCCTCCACTGGTCCCTCCACTGCTTTGCTACCAAGTGGAGAAGCACCCCAAGGCTTGGTCTTGATCCTCCCCTGTGAAACCCAGGCATCCCATTCTATCCCACATCTTTACAAATATCCATCCACATACGAAGGACATTCTAATCTGCATCTCCAACTTGACCTCTTTGCCACTCCAGATTTCTTCAACATTTCACAAGTCCAACTGGTATCCCAATTTTGGATAGTTGCAAGAGGTATTATGTAATTTATCTTATTTTCTAAATGTGACTCATATCAGTACAATGCAGAGAAAACCACACAAGTATCCATACACAGCACAGTCACACAACACTAGGCTTTACCTGTGATGGGAAGCCGGGGCTTCAGTGTGTAGAGCTGGGCAGGAGTCTGATGAGGGTTCATTCCATACCTCAAGGGCATCTGAGACACTCCTTTACTGTACTGCTTCCTGAAGCAATCTGAAATTGCTTCATCATATTGTGCTGTGTGAGTAAATGCCTACAAAAGGTGTAAGCTTTGTGAGACACTAGCAGCAGGGATAAGAGAGTTTTAGGCACACAGCAAACTGCATACCTGGTTCCTGTGCATGAGACAAACATGACACAAACAACAAATAACTCTACAAATGATCCCTTCCTGTTGTCTGTCATTTTTTTGGTAGATTCTATTTTTAACAAAAGGATAGCAGTTCCAAACAAAGCCTTGTTAGGTGATATATCTAAGCAAGAACTGAATACATTTGGTTGGCAAACAATGCACTCGATAAACATCACTTTTTTTTGGAGTACCAGAGATTGAACCAAGGGGTCTTAACCACTAAGTCATATCCTTAGCCCTGTTTATTTTCCATTTTGAGACAGGGTCTCACTAAGTTGCTTAGGGCCTCATTAAATTATTGAGGCTACCCTGGAACTTGCCATCAATCCTCCTGACTTAGCCTCCCAAGTCACTGGGATCACAGGCTTGCACCACCATGCCTGGCTCAGATGTAACTTTAGTGCATCCCCCACCTTCAAGGCCAACTTGCGTCTCGTCTCCAAAGAGGTGTCCTTACTATCGGAGCTCTGCATCTCTGTGGACACTGTCACATAGTCCTCTGGTTCACACACAACTGTCACTCGAGCATGATTTTTGGCTGCGGCCCTCAGTAAGGTCACTCCACCTTTCAAGAACAACAACAAAAAAAATCTTTATGTCACTGTACACAAAGTTCTCTTTAATTCTTGACTTAAAAAGGAAAACAAATAAGGAAAAAATACCTAAATAAAACTCCATACCACAAATAGATAATAAAACAGAAAAGTTATAATTATCCCAGAAGATAATCTTGGAGAAGTAACTATCTTTGTTTCACTAATAATGGAAAGAAAATCTCATTAGAATTCAAATAATCCCCTCCTCAGTCAGTCCTCAAAATGGTTTCTCTAACTTACCAATATCAATTTGCTCAACAGCCTCCTCAACAGTTACATCTGGAGAAGCCACTGTCTTCACAAAGGGGTACAGATTACAGGCAACAACTCTAGAAAGGAGAGAAGTGAGCATCACCGAAGAATCAGCTTATGTGGTTTACAGCTTATCTAGGAAGAGGTCAGTACTAGAAACGTGATCAAAGCCAAAAAGATCCAAATTACAAACTGTGAGCCTGACATTCAGAGTTCTAAAAAGTTCTAAAAAGTTGTGCTAAAAGGTCTACTTGTCCAGCTGGTCACACAGTGGTCCCTCCAAGGAACCACTTGGGTAACCTCATCAGGCCATCAGAAACTTAAAACACTTCAACAGAAATGGAAAACACCAAACTACAAATAATACCCTCATTTTAGACTGTGATCACTTTTATCTAGGATGTTCAAATTTAGATTTACTTACCAATGGACTGTGCACGATGATGAAAAACAGTAGAACATTCTAACGGTGAAATACTTGTTTTGCCTTCAGAGTGGTCACAAAAATGATGTTAACAGGAAGGCCAAAAGAATAACTTAAAATGCAGAAATAATTTTAAAATGACTAATGAAGTAGACTTCCACTCTCTGGACTTCAAATTCCTGTTGGCAGGCTCCTGAGTCAAACATGTTTAAGTAGTGAAAATGATCAAAAACTCTGGGAAAATAGGAGATTGAATCCCCCAGTTCATTCTATTAAGTCTATTTTCTGATACCAAACCAGATAAACGTGTCCCAAGAAAACTACAGACCACTACCTCTTATGTATGTTGACACAAAAAAATCCTAACAAACTGAATCCACAAAAATAGAAAAAAAATTATACATCATGGCAAGTTGAGTTTATCCCAATAATGTGGAGTTGGGGTAAGTATCAAAAAAAAAAAAAAAAAGAGTTAAGGGCTGGCACTGTAGCTCAGTGGTAGAGCACTTGCCTTACACTGTGAGGTACTGGGTTTGATCTTCAGCATCACATAAAAATAAATAAAGATATTTTGTCCAGCTACAACTAAAAAATATTCTTAAAACAGAAAAAAACAGTTAATATAATGCTAACAGAATAAAGAACAAAAAAAATCTGATCATCTCAATAGATGCACAAAAAAGCACCTGGCAAGCCAGGAGCAGTGCGCATACCTGTAATCCCAGAAGCTCAGGAGGATGAGGCAGGAGAATTTAGAGTTCAAAGCCAATCTCAACAACTTAGCCAGAACTGTCTCAAAAAAAAAAAAAAAATGACAAGGGGATGTGGCTCATTGGTTAAGTGCTCCTGAGCTCGAGCCCCAATACTTAAAAAGAAAAGCCTTTCTTATCACTAATATTCAACATTGTGCTAGAGGTTTCCGTCAGGAAAACTCACCAAAAAATAAAAGGCATCCTCAGGATTAGAAAAAAAAAAAGTGAAGTTATGCCCACACACAGATGCTATGATGTTTTATATATACAGAAAATCCCAAGAAACTCACAAGAAAACCTACTAGCACCAATAAAAAAATGCATGGAGGTTGCAGGATATATGATTGATAGACAAAAAGCAACTGTATACATTAGCAAGGACCAATCAGAAAATGAAATTCAAAAAACAAACCTACTTACAATAGCATCAAAAAGAATAAAAATACTTAAGAATAAATTTAACATATAAAACTTGCATACTGAAAGGTACAAAATAATGATGGAACAAAGTGAAGAAAAACTGAAATGAATGAAAAGACATCCCATGTTTATGGGTTGGAAGACTTAATACTCCTGAAATGGCAACATTTCCCAAATCACCTATTGATTGATTGAACACAATCCCATTACAACTACCTTTTTTTTGTAGAAATGAACAAGTGTTCCTAAAAACTATGTGGAAATTCAAGTGTCCCTGAATTGGCAATCATTTTTTTCTTTCTAGAACTGGGGATTGAATCTGCAAGTGCTCTAAACTGTATCTCTAGCCTGGTTTTATTTATTTATTTATTTATTTATTTATTTGAGACAGGAACTGGCTGAATTGCCCAAGGCTGGAGTGGAACTTGCAATCCTCTTCCCTTAGCATCTTGAGTCTCTGGGATTACAGGTGTGGGCCACTACACCGAGCCCAAAATAATCTTGAGAAAAAAAAACAAAGTTGGAAAACTCAGCTGCTGATTTCAAAACATAAGACAGAGCTACAGTAGTGAAGTAGTGTTGGCATAATGGAACATAGAAACACAGCAGACCAAGCCCACCCAATGACGATTTAATAAATCTATTAAACAAATAATGCAGGACAACTGGACAGTCACATGCAAAAAAGTAAAGCTGAACCCCTACCTCACACCTATATATAAAAATTAATTTAAAATGAATCAATGACCTAAGTTTATACCTAAATTAAAAACCCTGTAAAGAAAATATACAGGGGCTGAAATGTGAAAAGTCAAAGGTTGAGTGAAGGGTTGTTTTCTCTCATATGTGAAAGGTTAAGAGGAAAAAGAAAAAGAAAGGTGAGGGGATCTCAGGAAAACTGAAGAGGTATTAGTAGAGGAAAGGAACCGGGGGAAAAGAGGAGGGGAGAGAAAGATGGACTCTGCAAGGCTTACAGTGAAGGAAAAATAGAGTGAAGAACATCAGGTTTGGCATATTCTTTGTCTTTGTTTCTTGATGTGGTAAAAGTTCAACTTCAGATTTTTACCTTATAAGATTAAAATCAAGTCTGGCCATGTCAGCATTATCTTCTGGGATATTACAAGCCAGGATTCCTAATTTAACAAAGTTAAAGAAAGATTAAGTTCAGAAAACAAGAAGGTACTTAATTTAATGAAGTCCCATCAATCAAGTTAAATCCTCTAATGCTCTTAATTATATAAATACAAAATGCAGTTTAAGAGTTGTTGAGCAAAAAATAATAGTGAGTATATTTAAAAATCTCTTGGATCAGTACCTAATATACCGTTCTTGAGTAAAAAATGTAAAAATTGCAAAACAAATTTTATACCAATAGTGTCAAATCCATCACAGTCCAGGTGTTCCCTAAGTCAACGGCTTTTCTGATGATCATTAGCCTTCCAGTTTTTGTTTGCCCAATTTTACTGCAACTGACAAGGTAGCAATATACTATTTATTACCATTTTTGTTTATTTGCAATTAACTGTGTCAGGCAAATGAATAAAGCACTCCAAGAAATATCCTTTAAAAATCAGGTATTTTGGGGGCTGGGGTTGTAGCTCAGTGGTACAGCATTTGCCTAGCATGTGTGAAGCACTGGGTTCTATCCTCAACACCCGATAAGAATAAATAAATAAAATAAAGATCCATCTACAACTAAAAAAATATTTTTTAAAAAAAATCAGGTATCTTCTGATTTTAAAAGTCTATACTTTGTACTATAAAAACTAAATATTTTCAGTAACTCCAATAGGAAATACAACACTCTAAATTAGTAGTTACTAAGACAAGAGTAAGAGCAAGCAAAAGTAAACAATCTGAATTAATCATGTAATAAGGTAAGGCAGATTTTAAACAGGTTCTAATGCAGTATGAAATTTGACAGTTGATGTGACAAAACCAATATAACCTAACAAGCAGTAATTTTTTTTCAGCTTATGACTTGCTTTCTTTCTCCTTTGTTCTATAAAGTTTTAAAATATTCTTGTAAACCATTGATTGTTTTAAACTGAAAATATCACTTACCTGCATGGACTGCAGGATGCAAGGTTTTCACACGCCCCCCTAACATTTCAGGAAATCCAGTTATCTCAGAGACATCTCTGAAACACATAAACAGAATATTAGGACTATTTCTGAACTGTCAATAATCCAAACAGCTCCCATGAAGTCTATTGTTCTCATTTCAAGAGATTTTTTTCACAGCCTGAATTGAACAAAAAAAATTATTCCAGTGTCCTAAGTTTCTCACAATATTCGACTTCTTATTTTTTGGTACCAAAGATTGATTCCAGAGGTGCTTAACCACTGAGCTATATTCCTAGTTCTCCCCGAACTTTTTAAAATTTTTAGACAGGGTCTCACTAATCTACTTAGGGTTTTGCTAAATTGCTGAGCCTGGCTTTGAACCTCTGATTCTCCTGCCTCAAACTCTGGAGTCACTGGGATTCCAGGATTGCACCACCTTGGCCAGGTACATTTCATTTCTTACATAAAATTCTATTAACTTTCCAAATAAATGTTATTCTATTTTCTAACTGAAGTATGTTTGGGGAAAACCAGTATACTAAAGCACTAATTTTACATTTTTTTCAGGAATCCAGAAATTGAATCATAAACCATACTTATTAAATATTAAGAAATAGATGCAACCTGAGAAGCAATTTGGCAGTATCTAATAAGAAGCATTAAAAATATTCTTATCTCAGAAATTAACCAAGTAGAAATAAGAATTGAGTTTTATGATTAAAAAAGCATAAAAGTGGCATATCAAACAAGTGGAAAAAGAAACCTGTTCTGAAAAGTGAGGTAAGGCCTGACGTGGCAAGACATGCCCAAAATCCCAGCTACTCTGGAAACTGACACAAGAGGATCGCAAAGTCAAGGCCAGCCTCAGCAACTTATAGAGTTTCTCAGCAACTTAGTGAGACCCTATCTCAAAAAAAAAATTAAAATATGATAGGACTGGAATGAAGCTCAGGAATAGTGTACCTCTGGGTTCAACTCCTCATACCATAAAAAAGGGGGAAAAGAAGCAGTGTGGGTGTGATACAAAACATCATTAAATACTATGTAAATGTTAAAACTACATAGAAAAATGATAACAGAGATCACAAAATATAAAGGGCAATTTTAAAATATTAAGCCACATCAGTCAAGCTGACCTCCAGAAAGCTAAACACATAAACATTCTCTGGCAAAATTATAAGTTGTAATGATGTGGGAAAAGGCCCATAATATATATGAGCAAGGGGAAAAAAAAGCAAGAAGCAAAACTGTATCTTCTGTGTAAGCTATGAAGTAAAGTAAATGCTTATAAAAACACTGGAAGAAAGACATTAACATGTTGAGAATTATAAGCCCTTTTACTATCTTCTTTATAGATTTCCACACTTTAAAAAATTTTCTGCAATCAGCATATATGGCATTTGTAGGAAGAAAATAATAAAATTTTAGAACAGCAAATTCTGAAAATAGGATACAGATTTCCTGAGTACACTACACAGGAATAAATTTAGTAAATAAAATTCAGTTCTTCCAACTAAAGATTATCACTTAAAACAGAGATAGCAGATTTATTCCTAGAAATAAACATGTGGGGTTAAAAAGCTTGTTATTCCTTTGTACTCAAGAATTTGTCTGTAACACATGTAGTCTTCTCTATTTACTATTGTATACTCTGAAACCTCACCAGTTGACCACACAAGACAATAGTTACCTTTTTGGGAAAGATCCTGGCCTCTTTGCGTGCTACATAAACACTCTACCACTGACTTACATACCCAACCCCGTACAGATTTCTGTGTAACTCAGTTTTCTTAATTGCCTAATAGCGACAATATCACCCATAGCAAAAATGTTACTGGGAGGACTATATGAGTTAATATACATAAAACACCCCTCAGGTAGGGCATGGTGGGACATTCCTGTAATCCCAGTGGCTTGGAGGCAGAGGAAGGAGGACTACAAATTCAAAGCCAGCCTCAGCAATTTAGAGAGGCCCTAAGCAACTAAGTGAGACTCTAGAGCCCAAAATAAAAAAAAAATAAAAAGGGTTGGGGATATGGCTGGGTAGCTAAGCACCCCTGGGTTCAATTCCTGGTACCAAAAAAACAAACAACAAAACATACCCCTCTCACTTGTCTTACTCCATTCAGTGAAGTTTATTGTGCTGGGCTCTATAAAAACCATTCATGGAGAACATTCTCACCCTTTAACAGGATAGAAACATATCGATCTTCTCAATTTAAAAAAAAAGAAAAGCTATCATCATAATGGGGGTAAGTGAGGAGTAGGTAGAGACAGAAATAACAATAACACTGGAAAGTTGATGACTATTTAAACTCGATAGCACACACATAAGAGGTTATTATTATTTTACACCTTATATTCATTATGCCTAGAATGTTTCCAAAACACAAGGTTTGAAGGAGAAAAAGGTGGGGGCAGATGAGAACTGACCCCAACTCAGCCCAATGGAAAGAAGATATATGGACTTCATAGTCTCATCCTGCTGCTCTTCAGAAAAATAGACCTGCCAGCTTTCTGTGATTCTCACATACCTCACATAAGAGAGGAAATGCTTATAAAAACACTGGAAGGAATACATCAACATGTTGAGAATCAGAAGCCACTTTTACTACCTCAGTGTTAAGATGTAAAAAGGATTTGAGAAGCTCCAGGGTGCAGAGGTACACATCTGTAACCCCAGTTACTTGGGAAGCTGAGGCAGGGTGATTCCAAATTTGAGGCCAGCCTGGGAAACTTAGTGAGACTCTGTCTCAAAATTTCTTTTGTAAAAAGTGTGTGTGGTGGGGTAGGAGGTAGTAGGGAGCTGGGAAAGTAGCTCAGTGGTAGAACACCCTTGATTCAATTCTCAGTACTGGAAAAGGACAAAAAAAATTTTAGAGAAAGCATTTATTTAATAAAGCTTTCTCTTGGCATCTGAATTTGTACATCTAGGGAGGCTCTGCTCATGCACCACAGAATTACATGAAGAAAAATGTGGATAATCCACATCGACATGGTCTGGAGGGCCAGAAGTGAACTTTTCACACAGCAACAAAGGCAATTTCATCCCTTTTCTAAAATCTCTCTGAGGTTGATATGGCCTTCCTCTGAACTCTCACTACAGTTTATTATATCTGTCCTTTATCATTTTCCGCCTTTCAGTGGCCTTCCCTCCTCTCCAGCCATAATGCAAGTTTCTTGAGGTCTGGAATGGCCTTCTGCTTTATCTTCTGGACATCTCCTTCCACTGCATAGTAAGGTAATAAATGAGCCAATGAATGACTTGTTCTTTCTTTCATTCTGTTAGGGGAGGTGCCAAGGGGAAGTAAATGTGATTCTTCAAAATGTAAACAGCTTTATTAAACAGTTAATCACGTGAACAGACGGAATTATAACTTTTGAGTTCATCGTGCATAATAGATGACCCACCTAAATTAATCTGGGGTTCTGAAACTACCTGGGTTCCAATCATACACCTTACTTGACTCTAGATCTATTAAGTTACTAAACTTTTGAGGCTCATTTTCCTCTTTCATGAAGTGGGTGAGGACTGCTCCAACCTTGCAGCGTTACTCAGTATAAGGAGTTTTATTCAGGGTTCCTGGATTACATTCTTTTCTGGATGGATCACTTTCTGCCTGGACTTACCTTAAAAACTAAATTGTGCCTTACCTGATTGCCAGGCCAGCATCTCTGAGAGCTTTTGCAGTTCCTCCGGAAGCAACCAGATTCAAACCAAGAGACGTTAGGTTTCTGGCAAATTCCACAAGGCCAGTTTTGTCAGAGACACTGAACAAGGCTGAAAGAGAAGGCATTTTTTGCTCACTATTTGCAGTATGTTACATCGCTTCTCCAAGGCCTGGGGGAGGAAACTCATGCGTGACAAGGCCAGCGTCTGGGCCTACGACAGGCAGGCCCTGCCCCGAAGCCACCTGGGTCGCAAGCTGGCGAGCCCGGAGAAGGAGACGCTGCGCGGGGACAAGCGGGCTCCGGGCACTGATCGAAGCCCACAGAGGGGTCCGCAGCCCTGCCCAGCCCGGCCGGCGGTGGCCGCCCGGCCACAGTCATGGTGGGACACCGAGCTGCAAAGCAAGCTCGCAGATAGCGCGGCTCCGCAAGGGCCTCACCGAGCTGGCCAGGAGCCATGGCTGCAGCACCTAGTCCGGGAGAGCGTGGCGGCTGCGGGGACACCACGTTCGAAGGAGGAGGCGCCACCGGGACTGTCCGGTGCAGGAAGCGGGAGGGCGGGAGGGACACAGTCCTGTCACATGACATAAGCCCCGCCCGGGTCCCGCCAAACCTCGGAAGTGCAATTGGAGCCTCGGGCTGAGACCCGAGCAGGGTGGGGCTCCGGGTGGCGCTTCAAGATCCGGAATTTGAACTGGAAGGGTTCCCGCCTCGGATTCCAAAATAACCGGCCTGCGACAGGATCTGCCAGTGTCCCGGAGAATGCGGCCACTCCACAGCCTCTGGAGCAAACTCCTGGTGCCCACGGTAGCCTGTCTCTGGAGGCTGGAACGTGGATTGAAGTGACAACGCACGATGCTGAACACAAGTAAAGGAACCTCAAGGGACAGTTCTTAAGAGTGGAAAAGTTCCAAAGGATTTTGGCAATCATCTAGCAACGCTCCTGTTTCAATAGGTTTGAAAAATGAAATCGAGGTCTACTTATTAAGTGACTGACTGGAGAGTGCCCAGATCAGAGCCCAGAAGAAGTGAAACGGACATCCATTTGAGTTGGCTTATTTCACTTATAAAAATTGCCCGAAATCTGCATAAATAAAGATGCTATGTTTCTTGCAAATCTGTAAGTGTTGTTTTGCCCCAAGCCTAGAGGAGAGGAATGATACTGGTTAAATGGGGAGGGAAAAGACCTTAATTCATTTAAAACAGGAAAAGCAAAATTGAACACATTTGGTTTCTGTTTTTTGTTTTCTTTTTGAAATAACACATTTGCTTAAAATAAATACACAAGATAGGCTGTCCACACAAGCCTATTTTAGTATTCTTTAGAATTGTATTAAAAATAGTAACATGCCCTTTTGGGGAGTGGGGAAAAGTGTACTGGCGATTGAATCCAGGGAGATTTACCTCTGAGCAACATACCCAGCCCCCACTCTTTTTTCTTTTCTGTCCAGGTTAGCCTGGAATTTGCCATCCTGATTCTTCAAAATATAAACTATAATTTATTATATCTGTCCTTTTCACTTTCTGCCTTTCCTCCTACCTCCACCTCCCCAATCATTGGGATTACAAATGCATGACACTTCACCTGGAGCCTTTTATTCTTAGCCCTGAGGCTCACATTAGATGGAAAGGAGTCTATTTCTTTCCATTATTTCTCTTCCTCTAATGCTTCTGGCTGCTGCTTTTAATTCCCAAAATAAATACTTATTAGCTAGAATAAAGGTTTATTTATTTATTTAGCACTGGGGATTGAACTCAGGGACTTTTTACCACTGACCCATATCCCCTTCCCCAGTCCTTTATTTCATTTTTTAAATTTCTGAGGCTGGCCATGAATTTGTGATCCTCTTGCCTGAGCTTCCTAAGTCCCTGGGATTACATGTCTGCCTCATCATACCCAGCAAGAATTCTATTTTTGACCTCTAAATTTGTTTGACTCCTTATTCTGGATTTTCCAAACATTTCAAAGAGAAATGTTTTAAGATTACTGCAGTACCTTCAGAGTGTCTCAGAGTGTGGTATTTTTCCCCTTTCTTTTTGGTTTTTGTGTGCCAACTTTGAAATTTAAAAGTTGAGATTTGTCACCAAGGAATAGAACTATAGACAAATATTCCTGATGAACTGAGATGCAAAAATACTTAATAAAATATTAGCAGACAGATCGTGTTTGGCAACATATTAAGAAGATTATACACCATGAGCAAATTGGTTTATTCCAGAGGTGCAAGGATTGTTTAATATATGCAAATCAATAAATATAATCCATTAAATAAATAAAATTAAGAACAAAAATCACTTAGTCATCTCAATAGATCAGAGAAGGTCTTTGACAAAATACAGTACCCATTTATTATAAATAACACTGAAAAAAGTAGGGATAGAAGGAACCTATCTCAACATCATAAAAGCTATAAATAAAAATCCAAAACCAAACTCAGGGTAAATGAGGAAAAACTGAAAGCATTTTCTTTAAAATCTGGGACAAAAAAAGGACAGCCACTCTCACCACTCCTGTTTAATAATATAGTACTAGAAATACTAGCCAGTGCAATTAGGTAAGAGAAGGAAATAAAAGGGATAGAAATAGGAAGGAAAGAAGTCAAATTATCATTATTTACAGATGATATGATCCTATACCTAGAAGATCCAAAGAACTCCACTAAAAGACTACTAGAGCTAATATACAAATTTGGCAAAATAGCAGGTTACAAAATCAACATAAAAAATTAATAACTTCCCTATATACCAACAATGAATCTGCTGAGAAAAATATCATGAAAACAATTCCATTCCATTCACAGTAGCCTGGGGGAGGCAGGGGAACAACTAGAAATAAATCTAACTGAGGAGTTGAGAGACCTCTACAATGAAAAATATAGAACAAGAAGAAAGAAATTGAAGAAGCCCTCAGAAGATGGAAAGATCTCCCATGTTCATGGATAAGCAGAGTTAATATTGCTAAAATGGCCACACTACCAAAAGCAATACACAGACTCAATACAATTCCCATCAAAATACCCATGACTCTCTTCACAGAACAAGAAAAAAAGAGTCCTATATTCATTTGGAAGAATAAAAGGCCCATAATAGCCAAAGCAATTCTATGCCAAAAAAGCAATGCTGGACATCACAGTAGCTGACTTTAAATTATACTACAGAGTTACAGTAACAAAAACTGCATGGTAGTGGCATAAAAACAAGATACATATACCAGTGGTACAGGGTAGAAGACACAGATACAAACCCACACAGATATAGTCACTGATCCTTGACAAAAGTGCCAAAAGCATACACTGGAGAAAAGACAGCCATTTAATAAATGGTGCTGGGACAACTGGTTATCCATATGTAGAAGAATGAAACTAGACCTTTAGCTCTCACCTTGCACAAAAATCAACTCAAAATCGATCAGACATAGGAATTAGATCAGAAACTATACAACTCCTAGAAGAAAATATAGGGTCAACATTCTAGCATATAGGCACAGGAAATGACTTTCTCAATAGAACTCCTAAAGCTTGGGAAATAATGCCAAGAGTAGTAAATGGGATGACATCAAATTAAAAAGCTTATGCATAGCAAAGGAAACAAGAATGTGAAGGGAAACCAACAGAATGGAAGAAAATCTTTGTTAGCCTATTCTACTGACAGAGGATTAAGTTACAGAATATATAAAGAACTCAAAAAACTTTACACCAAAAAAAATCAAATAACCCAATTAATAAGTGGGCAAATGAATTAAACAGACACTTCTCAAAAGAAGAAATACAAATGGCCAACAAAGATATTAAAAAATGTTCAACATCATTAGCAATTAGGGAAATCCAAACCAAAACTATACTGAGATTTCATCTCACACCAGTCAGAATGGCAGTCATCAACAATACAAACAATAAAAATGCTGGAGAGGATGTGGAGAAAAAGGAACACTTTTACACTCTTGGTGGCATGTTAGATTGTACAACCAATATGAAAATCAGTATGGAGTTTCCTTAAAAAGTTAGGCATGGAACCACTGTATCACCCAGCTGTACCACTCCTCAGTATTTATCCTGAAGAACTGACGTCATCATGCTACAGTGATGTATGCATAACCAAGTTAATAGCAGCACAATTCACAATAGTCAATATAAATTACTAATATCAGAATTAAAGGGAAATAAAACTATATAGGTCCTACAGACATAAAAGAGAATAGAGAGATATTTTAAACAATTTTATACAGATAAATTTGACAAACTATGCAAAATAATTTTTAATAAAACCCAAGTTATCTAGTTGATCAAAGGAAAATCATAAAATCGGAATCACTGTTGAACATATTAAATCTATAATTTATCCCCAAAGAAAATTTCAAGTCTGATGTCTTTCAGAAAGGTAATTTCATCAAAATATTTAAGAAATAAATAATTATCAGTCCTACCCAATTTCTTTTAAGGAATAAAGAGAACAATTTTTTTCCTAGCTCATTTTGAAGCTATCATAACCCTGACACAAAAATATGACAAAGACATTCCAAGAAGAGAAAATTATAAGACTTATGAACATATGTACAAAAATTAAAACAAAGTATTAGATAGTTAAATCCACAGAATAAATACAAAGAATAATATATTATGACCAAATTTGGCTTTTTTTCAGAAGTAAAAATTGGTTTAAACTTTGAAAGTTAATCAGTATTATTCATCTTATCAACATAATAAAGGTGAAAACCATAGGACCATCTCAACAAATACAAAAAGACCTCCAATTAAGTTAGCCACTAGTTCATAAGAAAACTCAGCAAATTGGGGATAGGAGAAAACTTTTTTATTTTTATTTTTTTTTATTTTTTAGTAGATGGACACAATTTCCTTTATTTGATTTATTTATTTTTATGTGGTGCTGAGGATGGAACCCAGTGCTTCATGCATGCGAGGCTTTTCTTTTGTAGCTTCACCACTGAGTTAAGACTCCAGCCCCAGAAGAGGACTTCTTTAAGATGATAAAGGTTATATATAAAAATTCTAGGGCCGAAGGTGAGCAATGCTGGTGCGGATTGGAGAGCTACCTGACCTAGAGTGGTTGTTTCAATGGAAGGAACTGATAATTTCAAGACACCAAGCAAATTATCTGAAAAAAGGAAATCTGTGTTATGTTCAACTCCATATATAACTATCCTTGCCTCTCCATTTATGCAGAAGCTTGACTTTGGGACTGGGGTAAATGTTTACCTAATGAAAAGATTTCCAAGAGGTTTGTCTCATTCTCTTTGGGCTGTGAAAAAGATTAATCCCATCTGCAGTGATGATTATCGGAGTATATACCAAAAGAGACTGATTGATGAAGCTAAGATTTTGAAAAGCCTTCATCATCCAAACATTGTAGGTTATCATGCTTTTACTGAAGCCAGTGATGGCAGTCTGTGCCTTGCTATGGAGTATGGAGGTGAAAAGTCTCTAAATGATTTAACAGAGGAACAAAATAAAGACAGCCAGGATGCCTTTCCAGCAGCTGTAATTTTGAAGGTTGCTTTGAACATGGCAAGAGGGCTAAAGAATTTGCACCAAGAAAAGAAACTGCTTCATGGAGATATAAAGTCCTCAAATGTTGTAATTAAAGGTGATTTTTAAACAATTAAAATCTGTGATGTAGGAGTCTCTCTACCATTGGATGAAAATATGACTGTGACTGATCCTGAGGCCTGTTACATTGGTACTGAGCCATGAAAGCCCAAGGAAGCTTTGGAGGAAAATGGTATTATTACTGATAAGGCAGACATATTTGCATATGGCCTTACTCTGTGGGAAATGATGACTTTATCTATTCCACACTTTAATTTTTATGATGATGATGATGATGAAGATTAAGCTTTTGATGAAGGTGACTTCAATGATGAGGCATATTATACAGCTTTGGGAACCAGGCTACCTATTAATATGGAAGAACTGGATGAATCCTTCCAGAAAGTAATTGAACTATTCTCTGTATGCACTAATGAAGATCCTAAAGATCGTTCCTCTGCTGCACACATTGTTGAAGCTTTAGAACTAGATGGCCAGTGACCATGTTCATGACCACCTCACCATGTGTGGTTTGTGTCTATAACTGTTCTGTTTATTTGGATACATTTATATAGTCACTATGATGATCTACACAGTTACTAGTCTCTGAAAGAGGCCTATTGTAGGACCATAGTACTGTTAACATTTGAATTACTTCTTAAGGCTATTTTTTTGCATGATAAGCACTCAGTATTATACTGGATTTTCTGTGAAGTTTAAAAAACTAGCTCTGCAGTTCCTTAAATGTTGCTTATATAGAGCTAAAACACTAGCAATAAATGTTGTAAACTGTCTAATATTAATTTGAATTGGATGACCATAACTTTTACTAATGATCATTGTTACATATTTTCTTTTTATGAATCTATTAAAATTAGCACTTTATACAGTGCAAAAGCCTGCATTTGCTTCTAGTTTTTTGGCTGATGTACTTATTAAGTGGTCACTAGAACTTGAAGAAAAAAAATGACTCAATAGAAAACTCCTTGGGTAGTTTGATTCCTTGGCTTGTCTTGCTGTCTTGGATCTCCCCAGTCTTAGTTGTTTACTTTAATTTACTTAATGTATTTTCTGTACTGATCCCTTTTTTAGTTTTTATTTATTAATCAAGATTGTATAAAAATAATAGAACTCAAGTAGGGCAATACAAAATAAAGGATAGTTTTCATACTGAAAAAAAAATAAAAATAAAAATTCTACTGTTACATATCTAATGATTAAATGTCAAGTGCTTTCTCTGAGTTCAGAAATAATTCAAGTATATTTAATTACACTATTAATCATTGCCTCTGTAGGTTCTTGTGAGTGTAAGAAGGCAATAACAACAACAAAAATTGTAAGGTATAAGTAATGGAAAGAAGGATCTAAAGCTGTCATTCTGGATGACATGCTCTAAACATAAAAAAACTCAAAATAATATATACACAATTAGCATTAGTAAATTCACTTAGATCACTGAATATAAAACCTAAGGTATATATGTATTTGCAAAAAGAATTAATAAATAAAATAATATTTAAGCAATTAATTTCATTGGAAAACATCATGTTTCTAGAAAAAATCTGAGGAAAGACATGCAAGATCACAAAACTGAAAACTACAGAATATTTCAGGGAAAATTAAAGATCTAAATAGAAGACTAGATATAGCATGCTCATGGATTTGCAGATTCAATATTGTAAAAATGCCAATTCTCTCTAAATTAACTTATTAATTCCATGCAATCTCAGCCAAGATCTCATTGTGTTTTTCTGTGGCAATTTATTAGGGGCATCTAAAATTTATAAGGGGATGCAAATGGCCTATAATAGTCAAGAAATCAAGAAAAAGACATTGTTGGAGAATTTACTACCATCATATAATAACATTTAACATAAAGTGATATTGGCCAAATTATATTGTGTGGATGAACTAATACGTAACAACAAATTCCACCATTATGTACAATTATAATGCACCAATAAAAAATGTGCTGGGAGAGCTAGATGTAGTGTCACATGCCTGTAATCCCAGGGTCTTGGGAAGCTGAGACAGGAGAATCGTGAGTTCAAATCCAGGCTCAGCAAATAGTGAGGTGATTATCAACTCAGTAAGACCCTGTCTCTAAATAAAATAGGGCTGGAGATGTGGCTCAGTGGTTGATTGCTCCTGAGTTCAATCTCTGATACCAAAAAAAAAAAAATGTGGAGGAAAAAAATTTTAATTTGATTTTTAAAAATTCTTACTATAAAGCTACACTATTTAAGACAGAGGGGTATTTATGTGATAATATATAAATAGACCAGTAGAAGAGAAGGGCCTAGAAATAGGCCACACATATATAGTAACCTGATGCATAACAAAGATGCCATTGCAATTTTGTGGTGATAAGATTTCTTTTTTTTCTCAATAAATTGTGCTGAGGAGCAATTGGAAATTCATATGACAGAAACAGACTTTAACTCTACTGTCTTGATCCATCTTTTACTGCTATAACAGAATGCCAAATATTGGGTAATTAATAAAGAAAATAAATTTATTTCATTCACAGTTCTGGAGGCTTGGAAGTCCAAAATCAAGGGGATGCATCTGGTAAGGCTCTTCTTGATGCATTATAACAGCGCAGAAAGACCCACATAGTGGGAGAGTGTGCACAGGAGAGAGAGAGAGAGAGAGAGAGAGAGAGAGAGAGAGAGAGAGAGAGAGAGAAACTTGCTTTTACTAGAAACCCTCTCGCAAATGATGGCATTATTCCATTCATGGGAGCAAAGCCTATTTCACACCATTTACAAAAGTTAATTCCAATAGGATTGTAGGCCTAAATGTGAAAAAAATAACAGTAATATTCTACAAGAGGGGTTGTAGATAGTAAACATTTTCAGCTTTGTGGGCCCTAGGGTCTCCAACTGCAACTACTTGGCTCTGATTTTAGTAAAAAGACCCCTAAGAATATGAATCATAAAAGAAAATATTAATAACGTTCTGAAGTTTTGTTTATCAAAAGACATTATTAAGAGAATGGAACAGCAAGACAAAATCTAGTAAAAGATTTGCTATATGTATCAGTAGGGATATGTACACATATCATATATGTTGCATATCTGTGATACCTAAAGAATGCTTAAAAATCAATAAGGAAAAGGCAAGTAAATCAACAAACAAAATGAGCAAAAAATTTGAGTTGGCATTTTACAAAAGAGAATATCAATATCGACATATGTCATGAAAAGATGTTCCACGTGATTATTTATCAGTAAACTACAAATAAGAATAAACCATAAAGAGGTATCAATATAAGCCCAACATAATGGCTAGCTAAAATGAAAAACACTAACAATATGAAGTGTGGAAAGGCCATGGAGCAGCTAGAATAGGAAGTTTTATATAATACAAATGAGAGTGTAAATTTGTACAACCAGTTTGAACTGCTGAGGTCTACTAAAACTTCCACTATGATCTAGAAATTCTAATACTAGGTATATAAGAGAGGGGTATAGATATGTAAAGCAAAAGGAATGTGTAGGACCATTCACAGCAGTTTTCTTTATGATAGCCATAAACTGGAAATAACTCAGATGTCTATCAACAGCAGAATTGATAAACTGCGGTACACTTATACAATGAAATACCATACAGCAATAAGAATTTTTTAACACTGATGAGTATACAAGACATGATACCAGAGAAAAGACAAGACATGAAATTGGAAAAAGCAGTATGGGTTCATCTCTACAAAATTCATGGTCAGAAATAATAATCTATGGTGATTAAAGTAAAAATAGTGATTACTTATGGTGTAGGCACAATGAAGC
Organism: Callospermophilus lateralis; assembly: GCF_048772815.1. Classification (NCBI taxonomy): domain Eukaryota; kingdom Metazoa; phylum Chordata; class Mammalia; order Rodentia; family Sciuridae; genus Callospermophilus; species Callospermophilus lateralis. The sequence continues at coordinate 492,637 of NW_027511893.1, forward strand.
ATTCTGGGTAGCAGAAATATTTTGTATCTTCGTGGTTACATGAGTAATACATATGTAAAACTTATTATAATTTGATAATTTATCATTTGTGCATGTTTTGTCTATCTTAATTTGCAACCAAAATTTTAAAAGTCAAAAACTTTACACAAACATATTTTCATTGAAAGATTCAAATAATACCAAAATACTGACAGTAAGACATTAATCTTGCCATTATTTCCTACTCTTTCTCACTGTTCTCCCTAGAGACTACAATTGTGAGCATAAGTCCTAATTATCTATGTGAATGTAATATAAGAAATTCATTTTTGCAAGCTGGGATTTTGGCTCAGTGGCAGAGCACTGGCCCGCAAGTATGAGGCACTGGGTTCGATCCTCAGCATCACATGAAAATAAATAAATAAAATAAAGATATTGTGTTCATCTACAACTAAAAAATTATTAAAAACATTTTTTTGCTTATAATTTAGTCTTACTTTTCAAAATACGTCTCCCAGCTCTTTGTATGTTTAGTGCACATCATCCTCAATTTTAAAAAGCTGCATAATGTTCCAAACTATAAAAGTCATATAATTTAATCATCTTGTTACTAATTGAAACTTCAATTATTTCTAATTTTTCACTATTTGAAACAATACTTCAAGAAGCATATGTCAATATTCTGAGAGCACACTACAATATATTGATTTGCACTATGCACAATTAATTTCTGTAGGCTAAAATTGTGGAAATAATATTGTTAACTGAAGGAAAATTATAGTGCAAAAATTTAGGTACATTTTGCCAAATTGTCTTGAAGTAGATATTACAGGTTATATTCTAATCAACTGTCCATAAAAATATCTAATTTCTCACATGTTTATAACTGAATGTATCAATCTTTTAAAATTTTGCCAGTAAGGGCAAAACAAACAAAAAACCCCTGAAACTCATTGTTGTTTTAAGTTATATTTCTATGCATCATTTACATTTCTTGTGAAAGTGACTATATTTTTTGCCCCATGCTTTTACTAGTCTTCCTATTTTAATTGATTATTTTGGACTTTATTATGAATAATAAATATATTTTAATAAATATAGAAAATATTTTCTCTTAGTTTGCCACTTGTAAATTTTCTTTTTTTTCACATGGCGCTATCTAGGTCTCTCACAATAATATTGAACAAGCTTTAGTGGGAAAACATTTATTCATCATTAGATGTGAGGCTGGTATATGCATATAACACTCATTAAGATAAGAAAATTTCTCTGTAATTCTGTTGAACTAAAATGGTTTGCTTTCTTCTTAAAAATGCTAGTGTCGCCACAGGTGGTGGTAAGTGCCTTTAATCCCAGGAACTCTACAGGCTGAGGCAAGAAGATCACAAGTTTGAGGCCACCCTGGGCAACTTAGCAAGTCGCGCCTCAAGTTTTTAAAAAATAAAAATAAAAAGGGCTGTTGTTTACTGGTACAGTACCCCTGGATTTTCCCCAGTGCTGTAAAAATAAAATAAAACTAATATTATATAACATAAAAATACGAGTGTCCAGTTGCATCAAATATTTTTTGCTCTCCTTAAGATAATTATACTTTCTTTAATTTGAATATAATGATTTACATTAATATATGCTGAATTTCAAATCAGCCTTGGATACCTGAGATAAATCCTACTTATATTTTAAGAATGTATTCTGAGAAGTCAAAAGTCTAATGTTTTCTCTAATATGCAGAAGTTATGGCAAAACAAGAGAATTTAGAAAAGGGGGGGACACCAGAAAATGGAAGGGACATCATTGTAATAGAGAAGAGACGTTGAGGGGGAAGTGGAGAGAGATGGGAAAGGGGAAGAACAGAAGAATGAGGTTGACCAAATTATGCTGTATGCATGTGTGAATGTACCACAGTGAATTCACCTTTGTCTATACCTATAAAATACCAATTTATAAAAACAGCAAACAGAAGGGTGAAAGGCAAATGGAGTAGAGGAGGGGGAATCTGGGTGAGAGGGCAGGGGAGAAAGGAAGGGAAAGAAGAGGTACTGGGGACTGATAGGAAACAAATTATATTCCATGCATGTGTGATCATGTAAATATGAACCCTACTATTATGTATAAGTACAATGTACTAATAAAAAAATTTTAAATCAAGTTAAAAAAATCTGTGTTCATTTTGCTAATACTTAGAATTTCTATATCTGTGTTCATGAATGAGTGTGTTTTCCTTATAAAATTTTAATAGCCAGGCCATGTCAGCACCCACATAAGTGAATCAGCAAGCTTTCTATTTTTGCATATTTTGTGTTAATTAATATAGCCTAGGAATTACTTGTTCCCTACTTTTATAATCATTTGTGTTTGATGACTGGCTATAGTCTGAATGTTTGTGTCTCCCCTGAACCCTCAACACAGTTGAAACTGAATCCCCAGTGCAATGCTATTATGAAGTGGGGCTTTCAGGGAGGTGGTTAAGCCATGAGGGCAAAGCACTCATTAATGTGATAAGTGCTCTTACAAAAGAGGCCTGAGGGTACTTATTTGTCCCTTCCACCACAGGAGGACACAACTAGAAGGAGGCATTAATGAAGCACAGAAACCTTAGCTAAACTCTGAATATTGGTGCTTTGATCTTGGATTTCCCAGGCTCCAGAACTGTGAGCAATAACACTTTTGTTGTTTGTATGTTACACAGTCTAAGACATTTTGTTATGGCAACCTGAATGGACTAAGACAGGGCCCTTTTATAGATTGATTTTTGATAACCTTTTCAAAATATTCCATGTGTTTTACATCATTGTTTGTTATTTTAAAGTGGATATTTCCTGTTGGATCTATTTTCTCAATTTTAATGATTTATATTTTATAAAAAATATTTTAATATATTTTTAAAAATTTACTAGCTTAAACTTCATATTCACCTTGGAGAAGTGGTGCACACCTGGAATCCCAGTAACTCCAGAGGCTGAGGCAGGAGAATTGCAAGTTCAAGGCCAGTCTCAGTAACTTAGTGAGACCCTGTCTCGAAACAAATTTAAAAAACAAGCTGAGGATGTAGCTCAGAGGTGGAGAGTACCCCTGGGTTAAATCCTTATAACCATTAAAAAAAAAAAAAGAAAACTACTCCATACTGTAATTTCTAATGCTGATATTCTTTCTCCCCACCCCCACTACATTCCAGACTTTTAACATTTTGGTTCTTTTCAAAGAGTAAACTTTTCAGCTTTTTTTCTGCAACCCACCCCTCCCCCATTTATTTCTGGGTTTTTCTTTAGTAATACACTTCCTTTCTTTTCCCTTATATTTTTTTGCGTTCCTGGTTAGCCATTTCTTCTGAGTATTGTGGATTTTAATTTGTGTTGTTTTCACCGTCATTCTTGTTGTAGTGGTTCAGTGTACTGGCTCTGGATCACACTATCTAGGTATAAATACCAACTCTGTTATTTATGGACTGTGTGCCCTGGGGCAGCTTATTTAACAAAGCTTTGTTTCAATCTCATCTGTGAAATGAGACGATAATGGAATTAAACTCTCAAGATTATTGTGAAAATAAAAAGACAATTTATGTAGATCACTTAGCATAATTCTGGTTTGCATAGTCATGTCCAACACTTTTTAGGAATTTTCATTTCTAAATAAGAGCATGTCAAATTTCTTTTTAATAAAGTTATTTAAAGAAGTGGCTTCTATCTCTAAGGTTATAATTTTTACTAATTTGTTTATTGATTTCAAAATTTATTACAGTATGATCAAACATGATTTCTTATCTGGGAATTCATTAACAATTTATTTGTGTTTTTAGCAACTAGTTAATGTTTCATGTGTGTTTGAAGAAATTGTGCATTCACTCTTTATTGTGTACAAAGTCCTTTATACTATCATTTCATTATTGTGTTATTCAAAGTCTCTCTACCCTTAATTTTTTTCTCCCTAATCTGTTACTTTCTGAGATATGTATTAAAGTCTTCCAAAATGGCTGTGCATTTTTCTTTTCTACTTACATTTTTACCAGTTTTTACTTAGAAGTTATATTTGTGACTTTTGATGTTATAATGTGAGATTTATGAAGGTTCATTATTAGCAAAGCTTCTTATGGAATGGTATTATTCCCAAATAGGAATTATCTTGTTGAATCCTTTCACATCAAATTCTTTCTTGTCCAGCATGGTTATCATGTTTCTTTTTAGTAGTAGTTGCCTGATTTATTTTTGCATGTTCTTTTATTTTCAACTTCCTTCTTAGATGTGCTTCTAAATAATTTATAATAGATGTTGTTTCACCAAATTTTGGGTTCTTTCTATTGAAGAAATTTCATCCATTTGTTGTATAATTACTGATGATTTGAATTTTTTTCTTGCAAACTGAATGTGTATGTGAGTGTGTATCATGGTTTTAGAACTTCCCTCCTATCTGTTCAACATGGCTTATCCCTGTCATTCTTACGTTGCAATTATGTAGAACAGGAGTTGTCCTCCTGCTCCTTCTTTTAGCAAATAAAATTTTATTAAAACACAGGCATGCCATTCATTTACACCTTATCTATGGCTGCTTTCACACAACAGCAGCGGAGTTGAAGTTGTAACAAAAGACTGTACGGGCTACAAAACCAGTTATTAACTATCTGTCCCTTTACAGAAAAAGTTTACCAATAACTAATCTAGATTTTAATTTTATGTTAATAATTTTAAACATATGCCATATCCAGACAACAAGTTAAATACTTTCTCCACTGATTCTTGAACTTCATATCTAAATACTTTTTAAAAAAATGTTTTTTAGTTGTTGATAGACCTTTGCTTATTTACAAGTGGTGCTGAGAACTGAACTCAGTGCCTCACACATGCTAGGCAAGTGCTCTACCCCTGAGCTACAACTCCAGCCCCTCTTCATACATCTTGAATTCATTATTTATTTTGTCGAAGTTCATCTGACAGTCATCCTTTCAAAGAGAATCTATTGCTGATACATACCTTCTCAATTTTTCATATCAAAAATCAAGTTTTTTGGGGGGCTGGGGTTGTGGCTCAGTGGTAGAGTGCTTGCCTAGCACATGCAAAGCCCTGGATTCCATCGTCAGCACCACATAAAAATAAATATAATAAAGGTATTCTGTCCAACTACAATTAAAAAATAATAATTTTTAAAAATCAAGTTTTTAAGTTTTAATATCACTTTTGATTATTTTCATGGATATAGTATCTGAACTTCTCTGAGGCTAATTACTACATTGGTTATCCAAGAATGTATTTTTACATTCTTGCGGGGATATTGACCAATTTCACTTTACTTGATTTGAAGATATCAAAAAAAAAAAAAAAAAAAGAATCCACGCTAAATATTATTCAATTTGGTTTCTCCTCCTCACGCAAGTTCTTTCTCTTGCCAGCACCTCCCCCAAGTTTTCCTGCTCCCCTCCACCGCTACGGCCCCCCGGAGGTGCGGTCCCCAGGCCCACCGGCCCGCGCCCACCGTCCGCGGCCGCGTGCTCCGCGCCCGTGTGCCCCCCTCCCGGACCCCTGCCCCATGCACCGCACACACTAGTCCACACGCCCCCCAGCCCAGCGGTAGGTGTAGTGCAGTCTGCGCTGGGCCGCAGTGCGGCTGCGCGCGCTGGGCCGCAGTGCGGCTGCGCGCGCTGGGCCGCAGTGCGGCTGCGCGCGCTGGGCCGCAGTGCGGCTGCGCGCGCTGGGCCGCAGTGCGGCTGCGCGCGCTGGGCCGCAGTGCGGCTGCGCGCGCTGGGCCGCAGTGCGGCTGCGCGCGCTGGGCCGCAGTGCGGCTGCGCGCGCTGGGCCGCAGTGCGGCTGCGCGCGCTGGGCCGCAGTGCGGCTGCGCGCGCTGGGCCGCAGTGCGGCTGCGCGCGCTGGGCCGCTCCGGGGCTGGCTGGGCAGCGGCGGGGGCGGGGCCGGGAGCGAGCGGCGGCGGCGGTGACGTGGGGCGTGGCGTGGAGCGGAGCTTGGGGCTACAGCAGCGTGGGGACCTCGAAGTAGAAAGCCCCGGGGACAAGGAAGGAAGGCCAGGCCGCCAAGTCTCCGAGCGGCAGTTCTCCTCGGATCTGGCGGGAGCCTGCCCCAACACCTCGGCTTCAGACGTCCCCCTCCTCACCCCCCAGCCCCAGCCGCTGACGGGAGAAGGCAGCGGGGGGGGGCTGAGGGGCGCCGCCATGCCTCTGCCGCGGTGAAGCGCCCGGCTGTGAGGAGCCGCTTGGTCTCCCCGGTGATGTCCCCCAGGCGGCAGGCGAAAGCGACTTACTGGAGCCCTGGGGTATAGGCCTAGCTTATCCAGCTTCCTTCCTCCTCCTCCACCCCTCCCCCCCTTTCGTCCTCCCCTCCCCGTCTCTTTCCTCCCCCTCCCCCTCCCCCTCCCCTCCCCCCTCCCCCTCCCCCCTCCCCCTCCACCCCTCCCCCCTCCACCCCCCGCCACCCCTCCACCCCTCCCCCCTCCACCCCCTCCCCCCTCCACCCCTCCCCCCTCCCCCCTTCTCCTCCCCTCCCCGTCTCTTCCCTCACCCTTCCCGGCGCCGCCATCTTCCCTCCTTTCCTCTCCCCCACCCCTCCAGCAGCGATGGCAGAGGAACAACAGCAGCCGCCACCACAGCAGCCTGATGCCCATCAGCAGCTTCCCCCCAGCGCCCCCAACTCAGGGGTGGCTCTGCCAGCCCTTGAGCCCGGGCTGCCAGGGACAGAGGCCAACGCGCAGCAACACAAGGTCAAGAACTCCATCTGGTAAGAGGATCCTCCATCTCTGGGGTGAAAAAGCCCAGGCACATATAAATAAATATAGGCCTATCAACAACTGAAAAATATTAAAAAAGAAAAATCTTTCATGTCCCTTTCCAGCCAGTTCCTACCCATCCCAAGCAACCACTGATTTGATGGTTTTGCTATCTAAATCATATTTAGATTGGTTTTGCCACTTCTACAATGTTATAAAAGTAGAATGATACAGGATATCTTTTGTGTCTGGTTTCTTTTATCGAAAAGACCCACTAAGTTGTGTTTGTTAGTAGTTTTTCTTTTTGTAGCTAAATGGTAGTATTGCATTGTGCTGATAAACCATTTATTTATCCATTTAGGTATCTCTAGGCATTAAGATTATTTCATGGATTTGACTATTTTGAACAAAGCTCTATAAATAGTTCTGTGTAATTCTGTTTGTGTTCATTTCTTCTGGGTAAATACTGTGAGTAGAATTTCTAGGTCAAATTGTAGAAGTATGTTTAACTTCCTGAAAAAGTGCCAAAGAATTTTCCAAATATATGAGAGTTCTAGTTGCTCTACAGTCTAACATTTTGTACTCATTGGTGTGTTATATTTAGTTCCATCATAGTAATATTTTGGTACCTCTGTTCTTTTTGATTAATCAAATAGTTTTTGTATTCAGTTTTAATCCTTCTAATGGATTTTTAGTTATACTTGCTTTATTTTCAGGGATTTTGATAGGGATTATAATATATACTCTTATCACAGTGTACTTGGTGTTTATATTATGTCATTATTATAAAATTAAGAATCTAAACAGGTATTGTTCCATTAACTCTTTTATGTTCTTTGTCCTAAAAATACCATAAAGTTTTCAAAAGGATTTTATGATTTTCAATTTAAACAATCACATGCATTTTAAAGATGAAAGGAAATAGTCTTTTATCCTTACTCACATATTTGCTGTTCGTATTTTTCTTTTCTTTGTGTGAATCCAAATTTCATCTCATATCATTTTCCTTCAGTCTAAAATCTTCAGTTGGTATATGTTGCAGTTTACATTTATGGTCTGTGATTCTGAGATGACTTTTGTTTTTCCTCCTCTCCCTTTAAGGGTGTCTGTCATCCTATTACCTTCTAGCCTTCGTTATTTCTGATGAGAAGTAGTGTTTCTTGGTATCATTTTCCCCTTACTGTAAATTGTCTTTTTTCTTTCTGATGAAATTTAGGATTTCTTTTTTTACACAAGTAGTTTAGCATTTTGACAATTGTGCAAATTGGTGAGATTTGCTTTATGGTTCCGCATAGAGATTTTTCAGCAAATTAGATCTGCAAGTTGATGTTTTTCACTGATTTTGGAGAAAGTTTTGACAGTTTATTCACTCCCATCTACTTCTGATACTCCATGTTTTGGACCTTTTAGCTGATGGTCTATTCATGTTTTGCAGTATTTTCTTCTTTCCTACTGAAAACTTTTTATTGAGATGTGTTCAGTTTCACTTATCATATTTTCTGTTCTAGTCCATTGTTAAGCTTACTCAGTGAAATTTTCAAGTATTGTATTTTTTGATTCTAGAATCCCATTTTTAAATAGTTTGCTGTACAGTGAGTTTCTGTTCATTTATTTTGTAACCATATTTTGCTTATAGTGTTTGAATATTTATAACTCTTTTAAAATTCTTTTCTTCTTATGTCAACATTGGTGTCATCTCTGTATGTTTGTATGGCATGCTTTATTCCTAACGGTTATATTTTTATTTCTCCATGTATCTAGTAATTTTTAATTTCATGTTGTAAATGTAGAAAATCTGTTGTAAAGTTTTGCTTTCTGTTAATTTCTGCAGAGTTTAGTTTCTGCTTTGATTAATAGTTTGGTAAATTTATTGTTGAGGCTTTATTTACATAGATAATGGCCAAATTTTCCAACTAATTTTAACTTATTCTAAAATAAAATGAATTTTGGGATAGCTTATTGATAAAATTATTGACTTCTAAAGTGTGAACATTCTTAAAATACTTTACTTTTTTTAAGGTTTAGACTAAGTTCAAAATTTAGAAATCTGTTCACAGCAGCAATTTTTGCTTACAAGTTACAATAATACATATGCATGAGTGCTTTAATTTATTCCATAGAGCACTGTGCTAATGTCAGGGGTTCAGCTGAGTGCCTTTTGGTTTGTTTATTTTTGTTCTGATTCTTGGTCATCAGTTGTTTCCTTTATAAAGGCTGCCTTGCAAAATCAAGCTGTTTATCAGGACTGGAATGAATGTAAGTAGGTTAAGTAAAAGTTTAAATCCGCTACTAGGAAACAAGTTTTTATATTGAGTAGCAGTGTCATTGTGTACATAAAAACTTTTTTATTGCTGCTTTTATGCGTTCAGTATTATAGGTGATAACAGTTTAAGAGCTGAAAGTGTGGTCTTTATTCTTAATTTGAGGCGACATATTATTTGGTGTTGATTCAAGAAACAATGTAACTTCCATTCCGTATGACACAGATTTATAAATACGATACTAGTATTAAGGTGAAGTTAGTAAGGTTAGGGAAGCTGAGCAAGTTGTACAAAAAATATGGAATTGAAGGTGAGCATTGTATTAGTGAGATTTGATTAAATGGACAAAAGGTAGAAACACTAAAGAACCATAAAATATTTGACTGAAACCATGTAGGAGTATTAATCTGCCTTGTGATTACAGTTGGATGTAACCAAGAGTGTTTGAATGGTAAGGCACCAGAGTTCACTCCTTGAATGCAAGGTCTGTGATTCTTGTGCATCTCTGACCCTAGTGCCTATAATCCTCGCTAGATGATGACACTAACATGTGCCATTGTAAGAAAATTAATATTTTTTTTTAGGGTTAGAAACACTGTTTACAATAAACACTTGTGGAACAGATTAGAATAAACATTCCTTTTCAGATTGAAGAATTTGAGATTCTGTTGACAGTGAAGTACTGAAAATGCTCATTTACCTCTTAAATCTGGGAGTAATGGGTTTTTGGAGAAGTATTTTAGGAAGATTACATTATAAGCAGGTGATGTATTATGAAATTGTGTTTTAGGATGATTAAGAGTGACTCTTGCTCAGGAGTTAAATAGATATGTCACAAAAGCCCAATGTAAAAAGTAACTCAGGAGATATAAGAAAAAAAAATAATTATAAGGATGGTGGAGAAAGAAGCAAAGGGGAATCAAAGATGCTGCTAGTTTACAAATCTGGTTGACTTGGATGATTATAGTACTACTTGTGGTGTTAGAAATATTAATAAGGATTGATATTGTCCATAGGCATAGGAGGAATAAATGAAAGTTATTTGATGAATTTGGCTTTAGATATTGTATATTTTAAGTGATGGCAAATTACTAAAAATAAATGCTTTCAGTAGAAATTTGGAGGCTCAGGATCCAAAATGCAGAATTGAATTTAAAACTGGGAATGTGCATTTGGAAATTTATTATCCATAGAGGACAAAATCACAAAACTAAACGAGCCATTCAGGGGTTACAACATAAAATCAGAGCACATAATGAAAGGCAGGTGCTTTCAGTTTTTAAGGTTTTTTTTGGAAACAGAAGTGAAAGTATATAAAAGAGAGACCCAAAGTTTAAATCTGAGGGAGGCCAAGTGGTTCATAAGGTTTGATGTCTTAGTGCAGGGATGGGGGAAATATAGCCCATGGTTCATTGTCTATTTTCATAAATAAAACTTATTGAACACTGCCACTCCTACTTGTTTACATATTGTCTATGGTTGCTTTTGTGGTATAGTAGTAGAATTGAGGAGTTGGTATGGAGAGCAATTGAATTCTGATTGCCTAAAATATTTGCTGTGTGGTCCTTTACAGCAAAAGTTTGCTGACCTCTGCTATAGAAACGTAAGAAATGAAGAACAAGAGCATAGCCTTTATTTTATATATATATAAATATATATATTATATATATATATATAATATTATATATATATATATATATATATATATATATATATATATATATATATATATATATGATGCTTTTGGTAACCGGAAATATTTATCCTGTGGACAAATATCCACTGAGAATGTGCTTTGTGTCTGACACTGGGTTTTGCTGGTATAATCTAGGAAGAGGCTGGGTAGCAGAAAATTAATTAACCAGTATGTAAATGGTCAAAAATGGAAATGGTGAATGTAGAATTTTATTTTATGAATCCAGAAATAAATGATTAGTAATTCAAAGTGTATATAAGGAAGAATTTTTTTTAAATGTAGGAAAAATATGAAAGGAATATTTTTACAGAGTTTCTCTGGAGAGGCAGAGTGTGTTGCCATTATAGGAATTAATGGTCTAAGACTTGAACACAGGGAGTACATGGGCCTCATTACGGGAAATGAATAGAATTGTTTGTGGAATTAAGTTAAGAATAGAGATTGCTCACATAGCTGTTTTTAAATAGCAAATTGTGTTAGGTAATCAGCAAAAATTCACTAAAATGTACTTGATAGTTATACAGAAACTGCTTTATTGGTACTGACTTATGGTCGTAATGGGTATTATAAAAACAAACAAACAAACAAAAACCCTTTGTATGCAGTTTTCACACTGGTATAGCATTGTATCTTTTTTTGTTTAATGTGTAAGTGCAATTGTAATATTTTCACCTTTTTTTCTAACCACCAAACCCAAATATAATTGCCTTGTTCAAGAAGAACAGCAGCAAGAACTTTATGAGCTCACAGAGCAATGAGGTGTACTCTTACTGAAAGGAGGAATATGTTTGATTGCTTTTCTGTCTTCCTTCTAGATAAAAATGGAATATTTTATTTGTGTGACTGGATTTAGGTCTTTCTAATTTATTTGTTTTCTGTTTGTTTCATGTAAGTGTATTTTGTTTGACTATATTTCCATCCTTTTTCTGACATTTGGATTTTCTTTGGACTCCATTTTAGGTTTTTTACTGACTTTTTAACAATGCCTCTGTCTTTTGTTTTGGTTAGCTTCTTTAGATTTTAAAATACATCATTAACTTTTCATAGACTATTGAGAGTTAATATTGTACAACTTCACATAAAATGCAGAAATCTTTTGACCTACGTGTCTGTTTACCTTATGGGTCCAGTTGCTCATCTCCATGCTGTTATTGCCTTGTGTATTATATTTAAAAGCATTGTGACTCCTATGAGATAATGTTATTTTCCCTTTAAACAGCTGTGTTTTAAAGACATTAAAAGGAGAAAGTCTTTTTACTTATTGATGCTTTTTTTTTCCTTACTCAAGATCCAGGTTTCCCTCCGATAACATTTTCTGTCAGCCTGAAGAACTTCTTTTAGTGTTTTTTGTACTGAAGTTAGTTGGGAATGAATTCTTAAGTATTCTTTTACTTGAAATTGTCATTATTTCACCTTTATTCTTGAAGGATACTTTTGCTCTCCCTGTTCTTCTGTCCATGCCCAACCCGATCTCCAAGCACTTTAAGGATGGTTTTGCCACATCTGTTAGCATCCACAGTTTCTGAAAACAAGTCTACAGTAATTTGAATTGTTCCTCTCTATGAAATATATCCCTTCCTAGTAATTTTTGAGTTTTCTCTTTAATTTTGGTTGTCAGCAATTTGATTATGATATGCCTGTGTTTGGTTTTCTTTGTATTTGACCTGTATGAGTTGGACTGAGTAGAGTCTTTAATGGGCAAGTTTGTCACATTTGTAAATTTTCTGGGGGGTCATTATGAAAATATTTTTCCTACTCTGTTTTCTCTGTTCTGTCATTACTATCTATGGCTAGCTTTTTAATATCTTCCCCTTAGGTCTCTGAAGCCCTGGTTATTTTAATCTTTTCTTCAGTTGAATAATTTCTGTTCATCTGTCATCAAATTCACTTATTCTTTTCCCTGTTGTGTCTCTTCTAGGAAATTTTATTTTAGATATTTAATTTGCTGTTTAAAAAATGTTTTTGTTTTCTTTTAGATTACTGTTTTTTTCATTCATTACCCTCCTGTGTCCTTTCCTCATTGAGCACATTTATAGTATCTGTTTTTATGTCCTTGTTTAAAAATCTTAACCTATCATTTTGAACTTACTCTCTGTTGACTATCTTTTCCCTTGAGATTGAATCACATTTTTTACCAAGGAATTTTAAATATTATCAGTGTTATTTGTGGAAATTTTGGTTTCTTTCAAAGGTTGTTTTCAAGGGTTTTTTTTATTTCTTTGTTTTAGTGAGCCTTTAATTTTGTTAAACTCAAATTCTAACTTGGCTGAGGATAGCACCTGCTCAGATCTCTGTCTGTTTGTCTGTCCTCAGCTGCAAACTGGCTTGGGCCTGTCCTTTAATGTGGGCTTAAAGACTGGGGAAAATATATACCAGAAATTTGGCTTTTTTTGGTGGGGGTGTCTTTTTCCTTTTGGAATTCTGTCCTGACTTTTTGGTGATTGTGGCTGTCCTGGCTGGGTCCTCTTTTTCTTCAGGCCAGGAAGATAATGGGTTTCCTGTTGTAATTGTAATAGCTTGAGGTTATGGATGCTTGCCTGCTGGACAAAGCTTTTGGAATGGGAAACTCACCTGTTCTGGTCTCTAAGACCTATTAAAAAGAGCAACTCATTCATCCTGGTACCCCATATATACTGAGGATTAACTGTGTTCCTCTCTTTCTCCCTCCTTCCCTCCTTCCCTCCCTCTCCCCCCTCCCTGCCCTCCAGGATTTATTGAAGCTATTTTTAGGAGCTTTCTGGACCATATTGAAAGCAGAGTTCTTCTCGTCACTTTTAGGATTTCACCTTAATCTTTGTAGTCTGTCCTTAAAGATAATACTCCTTTTAAAAATAATAATAATTATTTCACTCATTCTTGAAAATTTACTTAGATTGCTTGACATCATTGTTTTATTTTAGATATTTGGGGTGTGGGTAACAGGGATTGAATTTAGGGGCACCACTGAGCAGGCCTGGGCCAAGGAAAGGGTGTGGCCTCCTGGGGTGGAGGGAGACCTGCCCTGGGCCGAGGCAGCAGGCTCTGGTTTCTAAGCCGGGGTTATTTCTGGCAGCCCCAAACAGTGAGATTTTTATAGGCAAGAGACTATGAGAGGGCAGACTACCCATCTTGGTGGGCAGCTCATCGTGGGCCTCAGAAGTGACGAGTGATATCAACTTCTGTGCACAGCTGTAGCCACCTCTTTGTCCCCTCCCTTAGCCTCTGGCTCTGTGGTGCTGCTTGGAATGCTTTTGGTCCATCTCTCCCACCAGAGCCTGCCCAAGGCTGAGGAACAGCACACCCAGGAGAGCCCCCAGATTAGGGGTCATAAAGGCTTAGTTCTCAGCCCCCAACTGTGCCACACACTCACTGTGTGACCTTAGCAAGAGGCTCAACCTCACTGAGCTACACTTCCCTTTTCACCCTAATGAACTATATAATAGCAGCTACCCAAGGTGCGTCAAGGTATAGCCAGAAGGTTCCAATGGTAGCCATCAGGAATTGACCCTCCTCTGCCTGCCCCACTCTCAGGAAACCCTGTACTGACACCGTCCTCTTGAATCCTCATTCCAGCTCTGAAGGTTAGGTATTATCTCCCTAACTTTCTGGGCAAGGAACCTGGGGATCAGAAAGGTTAAGTAACTTGGGTTAAGGTTAAGTCACCTGTGTTGGCTCCTCGCCACTTGGGAAGGGTTTAGAGAAGTAGGGTGCATTGCTGAAGCCAAGGGGTGTTTAAAGAGGAAGGAGGCTCTGTCCAGCCCTCAGAAAGGCCCAGGTCCCTGCAGCTGACCCCACAGGTGGGCAGGAACGTGTCTGTCTTATCACTGAGTGATCCCATCTGTGACTTCGGCTACCAGCTTGTGCTCCTGCTGGAACATGAGCTGGTCCTCGGTGCCTGGTGTGAGAAGTCCTGGGGCAGGCAGAGGCCGCAGGAGACACACAAGCAGGGCCTTCCTCTCACTCTGCCTCCCTCTTTAGGTGGACCAGTCTGGCCTGGGCCTGCCCTCCAGAGATTACTGCCTGAACAAGACTGAAAACGAGAAGGTGAGTGCGTCTTTGCGGTGGTTCTCCCACCGTGTCCTCCACAGCATACCTGGGCAGGTCTTAGAAGCTGGGGGAACACAGGGGTATCACTTTCCTGATGGGCAACAGGCAGCCCAGGCAGGGGAGGGATGCCCCCAGGCTTGCTAGTTCATATGCAGGCACTGTGGGCACAAAGGGCAGGGGTTAGGTGTCATTTGTCCCCATTGTAGAGAGGTGGCAGTAGCAGCCCCCACCATTTGAGGGTCTCAGACCTTATATATACCTCACCTCTAACCCTCCCAGTCACCCCAAAGTCACTCAGCTTCTCTGAACATCATTTTCTTCATCTGTCAAATGGATATTCATTTTACCTTGCCCTATACAGAGGAAGAAATAAGTCTCAGACACAGAAGTGACCTCTTCAAGGTCACACAGCCAGTAAGTGGGGAGATCCAGAGCCACAACCAGATCACCTCCAACCGCTCACAGCTCTCCCTTCCCCTGCCCGGCCCACTGAGGTTCACTCACCTGTCCACGGGGCTTGAGGTCCAGTAGGAGAGGGAGACATTACTTAACGGACCACCCAACTAGATGCCAACTGTATACATTGTGATCAGGGCAGAGGGAGCCGAGAAAGGACTTGATTCAGCTCTAGGGACGTGGTGGCAGAGGGTGGTTGAGAAAAGGTGCATTTCCAGAACAGGAAGATGGCTGAGGACGAGCCCTGAAGGCAGGGCCAGAGCAGCAGGGGCCAGCCTCAGGGACCTGTGTGTGTGCAGAGGCGGTGGGCTTTACCAGGAGCGCCACGGACACCAGTGAAGACACACAGCGCCAGAATCCTCCCCAGAGCTATTTTCCAGCATGTTTCCTGGGTCCCATGCGCAGGGCCGCAGCTGGGCCGGCCTCACCTGGCCCACTGGGTGGCAGGTGACAGCCACTGACAGACAGTTTGGGGGTGCTGGGCCCTACAGGTGCTGACTGGATACCTGAACTACATGGTCCAGCTTGGGAAGCTGCTGGGCAGCGGGGATGAGGACGCCATCCGGCCCCAGATGCAGCAGATCCTGGACTTTGAGACGGCGCTGGCCAATATCACCATTCCCCAGGAGAAGCGTCGGGACGAGGAGCTCATTTACCACAAAGTGACGGCCGCCGAGCTGCAGGTACCCTGTGCACCGGCTACTGCAGGTGCAGGGCCACTGGAGTCGGACAGGGCTCTTGGGGGGAGGGGTCATACCAACTTCATCATGACCATAAAGCCACCCTTGGGAGGAGGTGTTTATGCCCAGGTTACAGATAAACTGGGGCTCAGACAAGTAAGATTACCTGCTAGTGACCACAGAGTGCAAAGGGACTCCAGAGCCAGGCTTCTTCCCTCGCCGGGCTGCTTCGTGTGACAGCGTTTCCCTAGCAGCTCCATGGTTGTGATGTAAGGCTCACACGGACAGGGGCATTCCCAGTCATCCAGCACAGAGCACTAAGTAAAGGTGGGGTGTGGATTCCTACGTTGCTTCTCCCTTTGCTGAACAGGAGATGGAGAGACATGGTCAGGTCCCGGAGGCTCCTGAGGGCAGGGGTGCTGGCCCTTGGACTCAGGCTTGGCTCAGCTCTTGACCATGTACCTAGGCAATATCCAGAAGCGTAACGGGGAGTCAGACCTGCACTTTCTGTGAAACTGTGTGAGTCACCAGAGACCTGCTGTCCCCTCTGAAGGTCAGCCTTGCCGAGGCTGCCCCCTGGTGGCTGCTCAGGCCTCCAGGGCCTGGGGTGGACTTTCTACTGCTTCCTTCTTTCTGGCCCGTGTGCTGTTGCTGACCCGCTTGTCCTGGGCCCTGTTGGTCTCCGAGGAATGAGCAGAGTGGTTCCACGTATCTCCCAGTTCCTTGCCCTCAGGCAGGAGCACCTGGTGGCCCTTGCTGTTCTGCTGGGGCGGACCCTGCGCCTGCAGTGGGTTCCACTGGCCAGTCTTCTCCCCGCTCCTCACCCATCCATTCCTTCTTCCTTCGAGGAGGAAGTTCCTGCCCTTTTTTCCTCCTCCATCTGACACATGTATCAGGAGCCACCTTGGGCCCTGCTTTCCTGTGCTTCTGGTCTAGTGGGGACACTAAGAAACAATCCCAGTCTCCCTGCCTAGTGCTGTGGGCGAGAGAAGCAGGACGCTGGGGCCCGGTGGGGAGGGGCTGGGGAAGCTGAGTGTACACCTGCCCCGCGGGGACCTTGGTGTGTGCAGGGCCTCGTAGGCTTCATTCCAGAAGTCGTGCTTCCACTGGGTTTCCTGGGTGAAGTGTGTGTCCCTCTGGCCCCAGACAAAGGACTACAGCCAGCCCTGCTCCACCCTGGCCTAGTGGACAGCAGTTTGGGAGTGTTGAGTCCCAGGGCTGACCGGATACCCGAACTACATGGTCCAGCGGGGAGGCTGCTGGGCCCCGGGGGTGAGGGCGCCACCTGGCCCCAGATGCAGCAGATCCTGGGCTTTCCCCACCTGATGCTTCACCCTGTGCCAGGATCCGCCACCTCAGTTCATGAAGCTCTCGTGAGCCCTGTAACTGGTGACATTCAGGAAACTAACCCACTTTCCCAGGTCTTTGCCCCAGGCCATGCAGTCAGGTGACCCTGATTGTTGGACCCAGTTTGAAGGTCTCATCACACACCTCTGAATTCTGTGGCCACAGAAATGTAGAGATTGGCCTGAGAGTCTCCTGCTAGGGAGAGGGGAGGCTCTGGGCCACAGGGGAGGCCAGGCAGAGAGGCCTATGGCAGTCAGCTCTGGGGGCAGGGTCGCTGACCCCATCTTAGGAAAAGGATAGACAGTGCCCAGAGCTGGTTCCTGCTGGGGACTCTGATCTAGGCCTCCTAATGCCCAGCTCATGTCACCAGCTCATGTCACAGCTGGGCGACAGGGCTGTGCTGGCGCTTGCTGGCTCAGGGCCCACTGTGTGCTTCTCTTCCCAGCCCTGTGGGGGTTTGCCATCAGTGTTGGTGGGAACATTCACCCAGGGATGATGCCAATCAGCCCCCTACTGAGACCTGGTCTATGACTTGTACCAGCACAATACCGCCTTTGGGAGCTGCCCCCGCTCCATCCCCAGCCTCATTTGTCCTTTGAGATCTTTGTTCCCCAATAGATACGATGTCCACTTAAACCCAGGAGCAGGGGCTGGGGTTGTGGCTCAGTGGTGGAGCGCTTGCCTTGCACGTGTGAGGCACTGGGTTCAAGTCTCAGCACCACATATAAATAGATGAAGGTATTATGTCCATCTACAACCAAAAAAAATTAAAAAATAAAAATAAATAAACCTTGTCATGTATGTAAGAAATAATAATAAATAAAAATAAATGAATAAATAAACAAACAAACCCAGGAACAATGGCCTTGGGGTGGAGCCCAGTGGTAAAGCCTGTGCTTACCTGCTCAAGGCCCTGAGATCAATCCCCAGCACCCCGCCAAATACACCCACAGTAAGCCATATAACCTCAGGAAAGTCACCTTCCCTGATCAGCAAACTCAGCCTCTGTGAATTGGGGGTCTTGTGGCTGACTGCCTGTCCCAGCAGGCGGGGTGGATCTTAGGTGGCTTTATGGGTACGGTTTTCCTGTATGAAGGGAATGCATTTCTCACTTCCCGTTTTTGTCTTACATTTCACCCTTTCAAGAGAATAGAGAATGGGGTTTGAAATCTGCCAGGCCCAGGGTCACTTTTGGTGGGTCTTAAGCGATGATCGTAATTTCTGGGATTGCTAGCTAAGTCAGGTGCCCATCCAAGTGACTGACATATAGAGGCGTCTTTGCTAAAAGACGAGATATGCAGCCCAAAGCCTCATGTTCTGTAAAACTGCACACTAAAAATAACTGAGCGTGTGGGGAATACAGGGCCAGAGCAGACACATTGTGCAGCTCTGCTTGAGGAGGTGACACCAAGGGACACATGCCAGCATTGAAGCCCGAATCCTATGTGTTTGCACGTAAGTTGGGCCACTTGGGCCGGCGTCAGGCTCACAGAGACAGGTGGGGGTAGGAAGTGGAAAGCACAGAGTTCAAGTCTTGCAAAAGTCATCTGCAGCTGGGTGAGCCACATCCCCAGGCCTTTTTATTTTTCATTTTGAGACAGGGTCCCACTAGGTTGCTGAGGCTGGCCTTGAATTCGAGATCCTCCTGCCTCAGCCTCCTGGGTTTCTGGGATTATAAATGTGCAAGATATTTTACCACAATTTATTTTTAAAATGTTGTAGGACTTTATAACAAAAATCTGCAACCTCAAGAGGGATAGCTCGCATGGCTGGAGGCTGCTGCTGCAGGAGATGCTGGCCGTGACGTGGAGGTGTTGGGGGAGAAACCTCTGCGCAGGGCACCTTGGGGTGCCAAAGGGAAAGCGAGATCTGTTGGGAGCTGACAGTTATGAAAAGCCAAGTCTCTCTTTGGAAAGCCCTTGGGTACAGGGTCTTTTTTGGGTCACCTTAAAACAGAGCTGCTGGGGCTGAGGTTGTGGTTCAGTGGTGGAGCGCTCTCCTAATGTGGGTGAGGCACTGGGTTCAATCCTCAGCACCACATAAAGATACATAAATAAAAACAAAGGCATCCTGTCCACCCACAACTCAAAAAATACTTAAAAAAAAAAAAAAAAACAGAGCTGGCGCATGCTGGTGCATGCCTATAATCCCAGAAGCTTAGGAGGCTGAGGCAGGAGAATCAAGAGTTCAAGGCCAGCCTCAGCAACTTAGTGAGGCCCCAAGCAACTTAGCTGCCTCAAAATAAAAAGGGCTGGGGGTGTGGCTCAGTGGTAAAGTGGCCCTGAGTTCAGACCCCAATAACTCCCCAAAACAAACAAGTGCAAATAGCCGGGGGCCTGGTGTGTGCAGGGCTGAGCTGCAGGCCTCTCCCTTCTTGTTGCAGTCATCACCAACTTTGCTGTCCCAGCTCCCCACTCGGCAGCCTCACTTGTGGACCACAATTTACCCCCGCAATGCTGGCCTTCCTGAATGTTGGATCCTCTGCAGCAGACTGCTGCTGCTGATACTCTTGTTGAGTGGGACAGTGCTGGCTTCTGTGTGTGACCCTCCCAGTTACCAGATACACGGGACTCATTGTCATGATGATCCCTGTTTTTCATATGAGGTGCTGAGGCACAGATGGGCACATTAACTTATTAAAGGTTGCACAGCTTATAAGCAAGGAAGCTAGACCAGGAGCCCAGTCCAGCTCCTGATTCTTAACTGTTAGGGGTCTGAGGCTCCATTCTTCCTCTGTAAATGGGGATAATTGTGGCCACTGCTTGGTTAGTTGGGCAGTGGCACATGCCACATGGGAAGGGCGTGGTGACGGTGGCGGCTGCTGTGCCTGCTGCTGCTGCAGCCTCTCCTCCCACCCTGGTTCCGCTTCAGATGAGGTTTGCCTCTGGCTCCTGGGGACGCTGCCTCTGCCTGGAGCTCCATCAGCACCATGGTCCCAGGGAGAGGCACAATGACACCTTCTGAGGGACACCCAAAGACGGGGCTGAGGAGAAGCCACCCTCCAGCCTCACGCTGTCCCCTTCCCTCGCAGACCTTGGCACCGGCCATCAACTGGCTGCCCTTCCTCAACGCCATCTTCCACCCCGTGGAGATCAACGCGTCCGAGCCCATCGTGGTCTATGACAAGGACTACCTGGAGCAGGCCTCCGCGCTCATCAACGCCACGGACAGATGGTGAGGCCGGCAGCCCTGTTGGGCAGGAGGGGCAGGAGGCAGCAGGGCGGCCGGACGCAGGGTGCTGCACCCTGGTGAGCTTCCCTGAGAGGCAGCAGAGGGTGCTGGTCCCCTGGGCAGCTTCAAATCCTGCTGCCCTCAGCCAGCTGTGTAGCTGTGGCATGTCCCTTGTCCTTTGTCGGGGTCATACTGTCACCCATAAGATGGGGATCAGATAGCACCTACCAAGCAGGGGATTCAAAATGATTCATGTTTTAACACCGTGCCTGTCATGGAACAGGACTCCGCCAATACCACCCATAATTTTTGGTTAATACTTACGGGTTTTTTATTTTATTTTATTTTTTTATTTCAAAGGCTTATAAAAATGTTGAAAATTACAGAAAAATAGGAAAAATGTAAAATTATTCAAAATATTACTCTTGGTCATTTTGGGGGGTGTTTGTGTGTGTGCATATCAGGGAGAGAAGGTGTTAGGGAAGGGAGGTTTCCAATCCATAGCTCTTCTTTCTCATTAACGTGACTAGATGGATAATCTACTTTTCCCTTGACTTTTCATTTTTATTTTAGTAGTAGGAGTACTGATGATTGAACCCAGGGGCACTTAACCACCGAGCCGTATCCCCAAACTTTTTGTATTTTATTTAGAGACAGGGTCTCACTGAGTTGCTTAGGGCCTTGCTGTTGTTGAGGCTGGCTTTGAACTCACTATCCTCCTGCCTTAGCCTCCTGAGCTACTGGGATTACAGGCATGTGCCACCGCTCCAAGCCTTGCCTTGACTTTCATTATGAATATTTCCCAGTGCCATCCCAAACCCTCTGTGAGGATCATTTTTATAGTTGCATAGTATTCCGTCAACTGTTCATACAATATTTGCCACACTCTCCCCGTAGTCAGGCTTTTAGGGTGATTCCGGTTGAGGTTAGATGTTCAATATAGTGAACATCTTTGTACTAAGGTAACATCTTTGCAAACATGACTCAGCCACAGATAGGTTCCTGTGTCCTGTGGGTGGGGGACATGGGAACGGTCATTCATGGAAACCTGGTGGCCAGAGCTTCCTTTCCTGCCCCTGCTGCTCTAAGGCCTCTACTTCCTGTCTGGCCTTCAGCAGGGAATGGCAGCCTCCTCCCCACTGTAGCATACACCACCAGGCAAGTCTCTAGGCAGCAGCTTCACAGGTTCAGACACAAAGCAGCTAAGCAGCAGCATGTGTTGAGCACTGCTGGTATGCAAGTGATTGCACTGGACACTGGGGGGTTCTAGGTGGAGCGCCAGGCGTTCCTCGGAGAGTTACATTCCATGTGCTTGGAAGGCAGCCGCCAGCCGAGCACCCAGATAGGCTAGGAAGGAGGCTGGGGTGAGGCTGTTCGGGAGCCCCGGGCATTTCTGAGCCAGCGGTCCTCTCACCCCAGCCTGCTGAACAACTACATGATCTGGAACCTGGTGCGGAAAACAAGCTCCTTCCTCGACCAGCGCTTTTAGGACGCCGATGAGAAGTTCATGGAAGTCATGTACGGGACCAAGAAGGTGAGCTGTGACAGTGATTCCCAGGTTCATGCTGAGCACCTACTGTGTGCTCTGCCCTGGGTTGGGGGCTGGAAAGACCACTGTACCCTCAGGGCTGTGGCACTTACGAGGGCTGAGTCTAGGAGGAGAATGAAGAGGCCACTGAAGGGTCCATTTGGGGTCATGGGAACACTGATGGGGACTTAGGTGGCTTAGAGGCTTCTGGAAGGAGGTGGTTAAGCCAAGCACAAAGAGGAATCTTAGCAACTCAGCTGGTTTGCAGAGAAGGTAGTCTCTGTTCTGACACTCCAGCTGTGGAGATGTCAGCACTCTCCTTATGTAACTGTGACTCTAAAGGTGGGGACTTCTTCCTCAGAAGCATCAAACACATCAAACACCTGCTCACGAGGGTTCCCTGATTATTATCCTCCCTGTTTGTAGTCGGGGGAACCCCAGTCCAGATCCAGGCCTCAGGTTCTCTTCGGGGCAGGAGTCCCAGGCCCCAGACCCAGTAAGCTCCACCCATCTTGAGTGCCCCCAAACCTCTGCGGGTCCTTCTGTAGGAGGCCCCAGGCCTCCCTCCTTCCCGCTGGGGAAGCTTGCCTCCCGTAGGAATTCTGATGCCAAGAATGAGGCCGTCACCTCTCTTTTATGCATCCAGCAAACAGTTACTCCTGCACTGTCACATGGGCCAGGCCCCAAGCCCAGTGTGGGAATACCAAGATGGGTGGGGTGGGTCTGTGCCCAGGAGCCCTGCCTGCCTGGGAGGTGCCAGGGCTGACCTCCCTCATGTACCAAAGGCTCAGAGAATGGCTGGGTGTGCCCCGGCTGCAGAGCAGGGGAGGCTGGGCAGAGATTTGAATGGGAGGTTCTGCTTCTTATCACACAGCCTTGGGCGGGCCACTTAAATGGGCCAGGGACTCGGTCTTCCCATCTGTGAAAAGGGGTGACTGATCCCTGGGCTCCTTTTCCTCAGGCCGTAAAGTCGGTTCCAAAGGTGGAAGCTTCTGCTGGGTGCCTGGCCGGCTGTCCTCGTGCTACCTGCCTACAGTCTACAGTTCTTGTTGGGAGGAGGGACCCCTCTCCACTCCCTGCTGGGCTCCTCCGGTTACAGTGAAGAAGTTACAAGTCGCACAGCCTCTTCAGGGGCCTCTTGGCCCCTCCTTTTCTGCCTGGAGGTGGCCCCCATGTCAGATGAATGCTGCCTGACCCTTTCTTTTTTCAAAGAGTTTTCTCCTCATTCCAAAACCTTTGTCGTAGCCAGTCAGAGTGGCCTTTTTGCGGGAAGTCACTGGAGCCAGACTCTCTGGGCTCAAGCCCACCACAGCCACTTGCTCCCTGAGTGCTCCTTTTGGGCCAGTGACTTAACCTCTCTGTGCTTCATTTCTCTCCCTTAGTCTCCCTGGAGCATTCTAGGCGTGGGGCCTACACACCCTGGGCACTCAGGCGCTCAGTGCTGTCACGGCTGTTAACATCATTACTGCACCTCTGTCTCCTGCTGGATGTTCTGGGCATTTCCACAGAGTCCTCAAGGGCAGGCCTGCGTTTGATTCAGCTCTAATTCCTGAGAACTGGCACAGTCCCCGAGCAGGGGAGTCACTCAGGGGACAAATGCATGTGTGTAAAGTGAATGGGCTTCTCCAGAGACGCGGGCAGAAGATGAGTAAGAATCTGCCCGTGATCCAGCCGTCAGAGCCTCTGCCCATCCTCAAAGTTGGAGGCTCCCTAGCTGTGACCCACTATGTGCTCGGCCTCAGCATATCCAGGCCAAGTCTGTGTCCAGCTGTGGGCTGCCCAATGACTGGCAGGGCAGCGGGCAGGAGGGAGAGGGGAGCAGAAAGCAGCCATTGGAAACGGACACAGGTTGCGACAGCTAAGCAGAATCCAGGGGCTACACTTAGACTAGAATGGCCTTCCCTTCCTTCTTGACTAGAAAAAAAAATTTAAGTCATAATTTACATACAATAGAGTATTCAATATACCTGGCCATGGTGGCACACTCTGTAATTCCAGGGAGACCCTGTCTCAAAATAAAAATTTGAGACATAGACCAGTTTAGTGTGATGCTAGGGTGGCCCTGGGTTCCATCCGTAGCACCCCATTAAGAAAAAAAGAAAGAAAGCCCGCCTAGCATGTGTGAAGCCCTGGGTTCAACCCCTGGCACTTAAAAACAATATGCACACACATATGCATAGAGTGTGGGTGAAGGATACAGTTGGTTGATTTGTGACAATGAAGTCGTGTGTGTGACCACCAGCCCAGTCAGGACAGAGAAGGTTTCCATGGCCCAGTTACCCGGCATGCCCTCGGGCCCCTCCCTGCGTCTCCCCGAGGTGCTGCAGATGGGCAGCCGAGTCCTACGCTGCCTGCCTGGCTGCCTGGCTCAGTGAGTCTGTGGAATTCATCATGTTGTGGCATCTCTGAGTAGCTGGTTCCTCCGTGCTGCCAAGTGGTATGTCGCTGTAGAAAAACACCACATTTTGTTTATTCATCTGTCTGCCGATGTGCATTTGGGTTGTTCGCAGTAGGGCTGGTGTAAAGCAGGCTGCCCCAAGCTGGTTGTCACGCCTGTTCCTCAGGGTTAAGAGGACCCTGCAGCTGGACCGGTTTCCATAAGCAGGGTCATCACACCTGGTCATTCACACTCTCCATGGGGGGATGGCCAGGCAGGGGGCCAGTGGGCTGAAACCCTCCCAGTGCTCTTTATCAGCTCTTTATCTGGGGAGCTGCAGCCCAAGACCATTTCTGGTTCATACTGAGGCATCCTGTGGGCTAGCACTGCTTGTGGGTGAGACTGAGGAAGAACCAATTTAAGCCCCGTGCAGTGACACACCTGTGGTCCAAGCTGCTGGGGAGGCTGAGGCAGGAGGATTGCAAATTCAAGGCCAGTCTGCGCAGTGAGCATTGAGAGACCCTGTCTCAAAATAAAATATAAGGAAAGAGCTGGGGTTGGGGTGGGCGTGCGGCTCAGTGGTGAGGCACTGCCTGGCATCCTTAGCACATTAAAAAAAAAAAAAAGCCGACATTGAAGTTTTGCGATGTCACTGTGGCCTTCTGTCTCTAGGAGGCTGTAAATGGGGCTGGGCCCCTGGCCTTCTAGGAAGGTTCCCATTGCTCAGGTGGATGGGCAGCTTCCCGAGGTTCTGCGCCTCCAAGATTCCTTGTGTCCTCCAGGAAGCAGGACCAGGTGGAGTTGGCGGGAGCCCTGGATGGAGGGCCAGGCATGTCAGAGTTCCCATCCCTGTGGCACCCCTGTCACCTACTGTCACCTGCTGGACCAGTGACTGCCCTTACTAAATTTCTGCTTCCCGTCTATCCAGTGGCTCATCCCTGCCCGCTAGGGGTGCTCAGTGGCAGACCTTCGTGAAGTGCCAATCATGGAGACTGGCACTCAGGAGACAGTAGGTGGTGGCCATGAGGGGTGTCGGTGGCCTAAAGTAACTTCTGCGGTCAGAAGAGGTCTGTCTCCCTGGAGTTCTGGGGGGAAGCACAGGCCCCCGATGGCGCCACCTCCCAGGCAGGCCTTGGGAGAAGGAGGACTGTGCCCAGTGACCCTCTGCGCTCGTGTTTTCCAGACCTGCCTTCCTCACTGGAAGTTTTGCGTGAGTGACACGGAAAACAACCTGGGCTTTGCCCTGGGCCCCATGTTTGTCAAAGCGACCTTCGCCGAGGACAGGAAGAACATAGTAAGTACCTCCCCTGTGGACAGAGTGGGCATCGCATCTACTGGGCGCCCCCCACCCCAGCCTGACAGCCCACACTCTGCTCTGCCCTGGTCCTTTCCTGCTCCAGGCCACAGGATCCCGGGGCCTTCTTTAACTCAGAGGCCGTTTCCTCAGGCTGCAGGGCGTGACTTGCTAAATGACTTCCGTGGTTGAGGCCAGGCCAGTTGTTTGTGTTATTTAATTTGATCTTCCCAGTGACCCCATGAGGCTACCACAGCCATCTCCACCTCCTGGGTCTGCGAAGGACCCCACCAGGTAATGTTGACCTGGAAGTGACATTTTTCTTACTCTGAGGGTGACAGAATTATTCAAGCAGGTAGAGGATCATCATGGCTGAGTGCTAGGGAGACAGCCAGCCCCCAGCTCAGATTCTGGCTCTGTCACTTGGCTGGGTGACTTGAGCGGTGTTCTCCCCTCACCTGGGACATGAAAGTGGGGCTGTCCCTTCTGCAGAGGGGTGTTAAGGTGAGACAGCAATAAACCACCAAGTCGATCTTAAAGCAAGAGATGGAACCTTTATTCACCAGTTGATGTCTGGATCCACCAGCTGGCGGGCCAAGGGCCAGGCTGCTAGTCCACACCCTTCGACCCCTCCCAGGGTTCGAGCACACCTTTTGTAGTCCAAAACCATATTAACATATAAGTGGCTGTTGCTATGATTCAGATCCATAAGCAAACATCATAAGATCTAAAATCATAAGCACTAAAGAGGGTGGGCCAAAACGTCCCTAGTTGAGAACAAGTTAAAGAATGGCTACTAACATCTACACCTCTGACAGGGTAGCTTGTCCAAGAAAAATGGGAACTGAAGAGGGGACACTTTTACGTTGTATAAGAATTGCCATCTGTGTCGCCTAACATGCCGTGCTAGGCAACCGCTCACTGATGGGTGCAGAGACGGGGCTTTCCCACGGGAGAAGATTTTCTTACATGATGTGGGGTCTCAGGGCAAAATGGAATCTGTGTGGTCATTGCCCACACAGCCTGGCCATAACAAAATGAGATGCTACACATAAAGAACACCTGGCCCAAAATAAGCTACAGTCAATGGCAGCGATAGTTTATCACTAATGGTATTGTTTGCGTAACTAGTATCTGTAGTCAAGGGGCAGCATTGCACTTCCAGTCTGCTGAGGCAGGGGCTGGGGTGGTGGCTCAGCGGTAGAGCCCTCGCCTAGCACATGCGAGGCCCTGGGTTCAATCCTCAGCACCACATAAAAATAAGTAAAATAAAAGTATTGTGTCCAACTACAACTAATATATATATATATATATTTTGTTTGTTTGTTTGTTTGTTTTGTTTTGTTTTTTTAATCTGTTGAGGCAGAATCTGAGTCCAGGTCTGTCTGGCCCCAGCCCCATGGCTCTTGCCTTCCCCTTCCCTAGAATCTTCCATCTTCTATCTTTGGCCCCCGGGTCTGCCCTGCATCGTCACCCTCAACAGCTGCCATTTGTGCCCTGAGACCTTTCTGAGTGCCTCTCAGATCAAGTTCTCTGGGTGTTAAAGCTCTATTCCATCAAAAAGGATCCCATCAGCCTGGGAGAGGCCATGTCTTCTGGACGGCTCCAAAAGAGCACTCTACCACTCTAAAGGCTCCGAAAAGTCCTCCTGCAGACCTTTCCGCTTCCCCAAGGCACGTCCAAGCTCATTCGGCCACAGAGACCAGTGCATGGAAGGCCCGTCTCGTCTCGAGGGATGTCTGTCCATGTTAGGAACATGGTCTGGAAGCACAGCCATGGCCACCCTCTTAGCCCACTCTGCAGAACCCGAGGCCTTGAGCCAACCTCAGTTTGACCTCGGGTCCAGTGTCATCCTGCCTGGGGCACTGGTTGCATCCAGGGGGCCAGTGCCCAGAGCTGAGGGTGCAACATCTGTCTCCTCAGGCCAGCAAGATAATCCTGGAGATCAAGAAGGCCTTTGAGGAGAGCCTGAGCATGCTGAAGTGGATGGATGAGGACACCCGGAAATCAGCCAAGGAGAAGGTGAGGCCGCCCGGGAGCTCGGGCCACCCAGGCTTCCTGCACCGGGCAAGAGCAACAGAGAGAGAGCAGGGCTAGGAGAGGCCAGCCTGTCCCCTGGGCACGCATGGATGCTGTCTTGCCTTGTGACCAGTCTAGCAGGCTGGGGGGACAGCCTGAAGTCCAGTGTCACACATCTCTTGGCTGAAGGTGGACAGGCAGGAGAGCACGCACAAGAGAGGTGGACCAAGCCACTGTGGTGCTTGCTCCCTCCACAGCTCCCAGTCCCCCAGCAGTAGGGGACATAGCCTCAGAATCTCAGAACCTCATCACCTCCCAAAGGTTCCAACACTTGAACTTTGGGGACACATTTGGACCATAGCAGCTTCCCTTGGGGAAGCAACATTTAATCAGAAACCCAAAAGATTAACTGGGGGCTGGGGTGGTGGCTCAGCCGTAGAGCGCTCACCTAGCCTATGTGAGGCACTGGGTTCGATCCTCAGCACCACATAAAAGTAAAAAAAAAAAAAAAAAAAAAAAAAAGATACTGTGTCCACCTATAACTAAAAAATAAATATTAAAAAAAAGATAACTTAGGCAAGGGGGGAATGTTTCCAAAAAGATGTGAAAGCCCTAAGTGGGGAGGAGCCTGATCCCCCGCCCCTTGGCATGACCCTGAGCCCAGAGCCCACAAAGCTGGGGCCAGCTGGTCAGCATCGCGGGTGCTCAGTCCTCTGTGTCCCTCCCATCCAGGCGGACGCCATCTACAACATGATAGGCTACCCCAACTTCATTATGGACCCCAAGGAACTGGACAAATTGTTCAACGACGTGAGTGGCTTACGCCCTGCTATCCCAAGTGCCCACTTGGGGAGGGTCCAAGGTGGGCGGGGCGCCCAGGGCTTCTGGAGGCAGGGAGGCTGACCTGGCATCATGACAGCGATCAGGGGATTAGCTCAGCGGGAGAGCACTGGCCTCGCATCATGACTCCAACTGGGTTCAACCCAAGCACTGCATAAAATGGGGTGGGGGGAGGTAGCGGGGCTGAGGTTGGCTCAGTGGCAAAGCGCTTGCCTCACACACATGAGGCCCTGGGTTCAATCCTCAGAACCACATTAAATAAATAAAAAAATAAAGATATTGTGTCCATCTACAACTAAGAAATTTAAAAAAAAATAAAAGACTTGGGGAAGCAGATCCTAAAAGGTGCAGTACCTGACCCTGAGCCCAGAGCCCACAGGGCTGGGGTCAGCTGGCCAGCATCGTAGCCCTAAAACACCACGGTGGTGGGGGGAGAAAGTGAAGCCCCTCACACCCCCGCTCCTGCCCCAGAACGGCCACCTGTCTTCAGGGTCGTACCCCAACCTCCTCAGAGAAAACTTGGAACTCAAATTTTGACCTTGAGATGGGGATGGGAAAGAGGAGGCAGCCATCCCAAATGCACAGTGAAGCTCCACTGAGGCGGAGGGGGATTACTGCCTCCCTGCTGCCAGAACCTTCGGCACATCACCCCTTTAAGTGGGTTGTGATTTTGCCCCAAATGATAGTTTGCTATCTTCTCATGAGTGAAATTCAGGCATTTTTGAAATCATAATAACCTCTCATCATGGTTCTATTTAAAACCTAAGACTATTAAAATTACTTCTGAGAATAGGAGACTCATTCCGCAGCCATGTTTCTTGAGAATACTTTCAGACACCCCAGGGTCATCCTGATGCAAGACCCAGAGTCTCCTGGAGACAGCTCAGGCAGGGCCCACAGACAGGGGCCTGCCCCTGAGGGCCCAGTGTTTTACCACAGCCCTTGGGTATGCCATAAAGATCTGGAGTGGACCTGAGGGAGGGCTTTGCACCTGGTAGGAGCTGAGAGGCCGGGCCCAGGGGTGGGGGGTGTGATAACGCCTGTCCCCTGACATTTCAGAGCCAGATTCCAGTGTAGTTCATTAAATCTGTGCTGTCCAATTTGTTAGCTACCAGCCATGGGGGGCTATTTAATTAATCAAAACTTAAGTTAATTAAAATTTAATTACACTAGCACATTTGAGATGCTCAGTAGCCACCTGTCACCAGAGTCTACCATATTGGCCAGTGTAGGTGGAAAACACACGGAGAACACACCCATCATCACAGTCCTGTAGGACAGTGATGGAGATACTTCTTGCTCAAGGGAACCACTGATGGGGCATCCTGCAGCACTGTGACACTGTCAGGTGCCTGAAGAAGACAGTTGTTGCTGGGCCCAGCAGGTTAGAAGCCTCAGAGGGGCAGAGCCTGCAGCTCTGAGCCCACACTCTGGCCCTGGGCCTGCCTACCCATCCCTTCACCTCGTGGGGTCTGAGTTTCTGACTTTCCTCTGGGGTTGCTCCCATCTGTGTCTCTGCTTCTTTCCTCAGTACACGGCAGTTCCAGACCTCTACTTCGAGAACGCCATGCGATTTTTCAACTTCTCATGGAGGGTCACCGCTGACCAGCTCAGGAAAGCCCCCAACAGAGACCAGTGAGTCCCCCAGGCCCGGCCAGGAAGGCCTTGGTTCCCCACCATAGGGATGCACCCCACTGAGCTTGCCTTCCTCACCCACTGTCAGGTGCCAGGTGTGACTGTCACAGAGGCCCTCTTTTCAAATTAAGAAACCAAAAGCCGCTGGGTGTGGTGGCACATGCCTGTAATCCCAGCAGCTCAAGAGGCTGAGGCAAGAAATGACCGTTCTATGTCTCAGGTCAGAAAACCATGGCCGGGATTGTGCCAGTGGCGCGTCCATCCCTTCCACACGCATTCCAGAACTAGGGAAATCACCACAGGTGGATCCGAGCACCCGCTGGGCTGGCCAGCAGAGGAGCACAGTCATTGTCACCTGACCTCCACGGCCCTGGCACGGGTGGTGGAGCACAGTGGCTTTGAGGGTTAGTTCAGAGCTGGCTTCCAGAAGCCCCTGGGGAGTCTGATGGTTTCCTTTTCCCCAATACACAGTCCTAGGTCCCTGGGGAGAAACCAAGAGAAAGATAAAGGGTGTAAGTGTCGGGCAACATAGCAGAGTCCTTCCTGGGGGACCTACCCTCTCCTTCCTTCGGGGGCTGCTGGGTCTCTGAGTCTGTAACTGGCCCCAGCCTGGGAATGACTCAGAGGCCATGGCTCCCCGTTCTGGCGAGTCAAGTTAGACCTGTGTTCACTCGGCCTAGAACTCTCCTGCCCATACAGGTCAAGTAAGAAGTTGGCCGACTGTCTTCTCTGGGGATGCTGCAGCCAGCCGGCCAGTGCTGGGGCTCTGAAGGCCAACCATTCTGATCTCAGCCTCACCTATGCTGTCTTTTACAGTCTCTGTGTGTTCCTCATCTTTGGCAAGTCAAGGGCTACTGCTTGACCCCTGCCAGCCCATGATTCCACAGTCTTACTAGCTTTAGGGATCACAGCTCCACGTAAATCCAGGAATTCCCCCTGTAAATTCTGAACTACAGAGAAGAGCCAGGGCTCCGGGAAGCTGCTGGGACTCCTTTAACAAATGTATTCATCCCAGGTCTGGAAGGTGGGTCCTCCAACCTGGCCTGGTCGGGGAGTCCGTCTTTTATGATCAAGCCACCATTCAACGCTCAGCCTCTGGGTCTCTTCCTCGGCTTTATTGCCAGTACCAAAAACAAACAAACAAACAAAAAATTATTTTTGTTTGAGTTGGCCATGGTTGGAGCACACCTGTAATCCCAGCTACTCAGGAGGCTGAGGAAGAAGGACCACACATTCAAGGTAGGCTTAGGGAACTTAGTAGGACCATATCTCAAAATATTTTTTTGAATATTTTATTTATTTATTTATTTATTTATTTATTTATTTATTTTTTATTTATTTTATTTATTTTTTTTTATTTATTCATTTTATACGGTGCTGAGGATCGAACCCAGGGCCTCATGCGTGCAAGGCAAGCGCTCTACCACTGAGCTACAACCTCAGCCCTCAAAATAAAATTCTAAAAGCAAAAAAAAAAGGGCTAAGGATAGAGCTCAGTGGTAGAATGATTAACTAGTATGTCCAAGGCCATGAACCAATAATAATACATTTACTTTATTTTCATTTTATTTTTAGAATTGGGTACTGGGGATTGAACCCAGGGACACTCTACCACTGACCCACATTCCCAGCCATTTTCATTTTTGATTTTGAGACAGGGTCTTGCTAAGTTGCTCAGGCTGGTCTCAAACTTGCAGCCTTCCCACCTGAGCCTCCCCATTTGATGGAATTCCAGGTACATGTCACCCATGCCCAGTTTAAAAAAAAAATTAAACTTGTCTTTTAGATTTGCTTCATTTTAGCCATTTCTGTGAATCATTGTTGCGGTAGATACAAGGGCCTGTTGACTATCATTCCTTCACCTGAAGAACTTCCTTTAAGATCTCATATAGGGGGCTGGGGATGTGGCTCAAGCGGTAGCGTGCTCACCTGGCATGCGTGTGGCCCAGGTTTGATCCTCAGCACCACATACAAACGAAGATGTTGTGTCTGCCGAGAACTAAAAAATAAATATTAAAATTCTTTCTCTCTCTCTCTCACTCTCTCTTTAAAAAAAAAAAAAAAGATTTCATATAGGGGCTGGGGTTGTGGCTCAGCGGTAGAGCGCTTGCTTGAGTAAGGCACTGGGTTCAATCCTCAGCACCACATAAAAATAAATAAAACAAAGGTATTGTGTCCATCTACAATTAAAAATTTTTTTAAAAGAAGATTTCATATAGTACAGTTCTGGTAGTAATGAATTCTCTCAGCTTTTGTTAATCTGAAGAAGTCTTTGTTTGACCACATTTTTAAAAATTTATGTATGATAATATTGACTTTTTGTATGTATAGTTTAATGAGTTTTGAGATGTTTATAGAATCATGTAACCACAATCAGGATACAGAAAAATGCTTTCATTTTATATAATCCTTATTTTAAAATAATTATGGTGTGCATGTATGAATGTGTAACAATGAATCCCACTATTATGTATGATTATAATGCACCAATAAACAAATTTAAAAAAATAAAATAATCATAGACTCACAGGAAGTTGCAGAAACTTGCATAAAGATTCCTATGTACCCTTCACCTATCCTGCATAAATATAGCCAATGTCAAAACTGGATATAATCAACTCAAAAAACTGTACCAGTATAATACTTTTAAGCAGAATACAGACATTATTCAGATGTCACTAGTTTTTGTATGCATTCTTTTTTTTAATAGCCTTATAGTAAGGTTTTTGTTTTTATTTATTTATTTTGTTAAGTACTAGGAATTGAATCCAGGAGCACTTAACCACTGAGCAACGTCCCCAGCCCTTTTTTCATTTTTTAATTTTGAGACAGGGTCTTGCTAAGTGGCTTAGGGACCTGTTAAATTTCTGAGGCTGGCTTTAAACTTTTGATCCTCCTATCTCAGCCTCTCATGACACTGGGATTACATGCATGATCCACCATGCCCAGCAATGGATGCATTATGGATTTTTGTTGTTGTTGTTTGTTGGTTTGTTTTCGTACCAGGGTTGGGATTGAACCAAGGGGCGCTTAACCACTGAGTCATGTCCCCAAC
This sequence comes from Callospermophilus lateralis, assembly GCF_048772815.1. Taxonomy (NCBI): domain Eukaryota; kingdom Metazoa; phylum Chordata; class Mammalia; order Rodentia; family Sciuridae; genus Callospermophilus; species Callospermophilus lateralis. Next base: position 525,706 of record NW_027511893.1, read on the forward strand.
CTTTTTTATGTTTTATGTTGAGACAAGGTCTCGCTAAATTGCTTAAGGCCTCAATAAATTGCTGAGACTGGCTTTGAACTTGCAATCCTCCTGCCTCAACTTCCCAAATTACTGTGAATACAGGCGTGCGCCACAGTGCCTGGTCAGGCTCAAATGATCCTCCTGCCTCAATCCTCTGAGTGGCTAGAACTACAGGAACATGTCACTATGCCCCACCAGTTTAAATTTTCAGAGTCTGTTTCTGCACCTGTAAGATGAAGCTAATAATGGCCATGTCATAGCTCATGTGAGGTAATGGTTATAAGGTCTTTTCTTTCGACACAGTGGCTTGTGCCTGTAATCCCAGTGACTCAGGAGGCTGAGGCAGAGGATCACTTGTTCAAAACCAGCCTGGGAAACTTAGAGACCCTGACTCAAAAAAAAAGGGGGAGTTCTGGGGATGCAGGTCAGTGGTAGAGCACCACTGGGTTCATTCCCCAGTTGTGCACATGCATATACACACATACACACACACACACACATAATTTAGAGTACTTTGTGGCATATAGAGCTTACTAATTATCAGGTTTTTCCTTTTCTTCATTTTAATCCATTCATTCATTAACAAATATTGAGAAGCTACATGTCTAGGAATTGTGCCTGATGCTGGGAGTGCCCCATTGAGTGAGATGGGGTTTTTGTTAACTACAATAAAGGCAGTCATTGCACAAGTAACTGCAAGTCCAAAGAGCACTCTGGGAGTGGCATTGCAGGGGAATACAAAAGTGCGTTCTTGGGCTGGGGGTGCAGCTCAGGGTAGAGTACTTGCCTAGCAAGGGTCAGGCCTAGGTTCAAAACAGTGCATCTCTGAGGCAGTCATCTTTCAGCTTCACAAGCAGGAACTTAAGAATTTTCCACGTACAGGGTAGGGAATTGGCTAGGTGTGGTGCTGTGTGTGTAAAGGCTGACTTAGGAAGTGGCTCCGACAGACACAAGCAATTGGAAGAAGACAAGTGAGGCTAAAGATCAGGGAGAGACAGGGTGGAGGCAGGGAGAGAGAGAGGTGGGGACCGTTGACTGTGTCCTGCAGGCCATAAGAGGATGGACTTCATCCTCAGAAAATGGACACTAGAGAGAGTATAGGGGCTGAGGATATAGCTGGTTGGTAGAGTGCTTGCCTTGCATGCACTAGGCAGTGAGTTCAATCCCCAGCACCACCACCAAAAAAAAAAAAAACCACTATGGGGAGTATAAGCAGGGAATGGAGTGAATAACATGGTCCATTTTGGGTTTTTAAAGCTGGCTGGTTATGCAGAGAACAGACTGGAGGAGGTCTGGAATAGAGTCAGGGAGGCCAGTCAGGAAGCTGAGGAGAAAAGGGGAATGTGGCACGTCCAGGGCAGCAAGAAGCCTAAACTTGGACCTAAGCACCAGTTCTATTTTATTCCAGAGAACTAGGGCAAACACCTGGTTCCCAAGAGGGCTTGGGCTGGTTCATTGGAGTTAGGTCTGATGCAGTTTTAAGATATTACCACTAGGCGGCGCAAGAACCCAAAGAGACGCTTAGAATCAGCAGAGTCCTTGGGGGAACTGAGTCCTGGGAGGCAAAGACAGCCAGAGGGGGTCCCCTTCCTTTGCTCAATTAGATGGCTGACTCTCAAAAGCAGGAAGGAAACTGGAGGGAATCCTGGACTACATATTCGAAAATATGAGTTCAAGTCCTTCCTCTTCAGCTTCCTGTCTTAGGCGAGTTATTTTACCCCTGGAGCCCTCAACTTCTGCAAGAAGGCAGCTAATTATCCTTGGCAGTGGAATTAGAGAGAGGTCCTGAACAGAGAGGCTCAAATCTTGGTATCTGAGTGTCCTGAGTTTAATTTCCCCCTTCCTTCAACCGCATACTGACTCTATAACTTAGGTAAAGTGATGTCACCTCTCGGATAAACAGTTTCCATCTCTGTTAAACGAGCTTTTTTTTTTTTTTTTTTTTTGGTACCAGGGATTGGACCCAAGGGCACTTTTACTATTGAGCCACATCCCCAGCCCCTTTGTATTTTATTTAGATAAAGAGTCTGCTAAGTTGCTAAGATTGGCTTTTGGCTTTGAACTCCTGGTACTTTGCCTCAGCCTCCTGAGCTGCTGGGATTATAGGCATGCACCACCACCCCTGGATTCAATGGGAATTTTAACCTATCCCTTGCGTGGGTGCAAATTTTAAATGAGATACTGTCTGCATGTAGTTAATGCAGGGCTGACAGATAATAATTGTTCAATACATGTGTATTATTATAGAAATTTAACTCATATTTATTAAGTATTTAATGAATTTCTAGGCCTGGGTCTATGCTACTATCCTCTGCCAATAATTCTGTTGGGGCAGAAGAAAGGAAGAATCCTTCTTTTCTGAGCCTCAGTTTCTCCAACAGAGACACAGGGAGTAAGATGGGATTGGATTCTTAGTAGGAGCCTTTCCAGCCCTGATATTCCAGGCTTTTCTTTTCCCTCCCTCCTTCCTTTTCTTTTCTTTTCTTCCATTTATCCATCATTTATTCATTCCTTCAACAATCATTTATTGACAATCTACTATATTTCAGGTGCAGGAACCAAAACAGACCCACATTAAAACGGTTGGAAATCCCTGGGAGCCAGTCCATTGGAAAAATGTTGGTTCAAAAAGCTTTGTTCTTCCTTACAGCCATCAATCCTTGCAAGTTATTTTGTGTTTGGAAAAGGAAAAAATCATGCCAAGAGTTTATTTCCGTGCCTCTCTGTGTGGCTATGTACACACACAGGAGCACACAGACTCATTTATATAGAACATTTGCAGCACGTTGTCATGGGAACCATATTTTTCAGTGTCTCTGGGCATGAGGGCTGCCTGTGAGTAGAGGAGCTTTTATAAAACACCCCCTGCATGCACTTTTGTGTGGTGTGAGATCCTGCTGTGAGAGCTGCCTCCAGAGCCAGTGTGGGCCCTTTTGATCATTGCTGCTTGTTTCCCTTATTGATCTTGTCAGATATGAGTGAATTTGACCGAGGGAACAGAATGTCTAACTCAGTGACTAGTGGAAAGATCCTCTGGGACATTTGCCAACTTGGTGGCACACAGAGGTCAGAGTTTGAGGGGTGTTTTTTTTTTTTTTTTTTTTTTGTGTGTGTGTATGTGTGTTTTGAAACCCCCAATTTGAGATTGTTGAAGGATTTGGGAAAGACTTGGATGAAAAGACAGAAAGCATCCAGGGAATATATTTTCAGAAATGACAGCTGCAGCAGCCACTTTTGAACACAGTGGGCAGTGCCAGAGCCAGGAAGGGGCAGAGCACCATCCCAGAAGGCGGGGCAGGGAACCACTCTCCCCTGAGCTTCCACTCCGGGGCCTGGCTCCTTTGTCAGGGCTTTGCATGTGGGATCCTCTGTAATTCTCAAATCAGCTCTGTGAGAGGGACATTGTCCTTCCTAGTGGGAAACTGGGATCTGGAGGGTAAAGGAGCCAGGAAGAGGTGGAACAGATTCAGACCTAGTTTGAGCCTGACCTCACAGTCCACTGTCCTGGTCCATTTTCTATTGCTGCAACTGAGTGCCACCGACTGGGTAATTTATAAGAAAAATAAATTTATTTCTTATAGTCCAAGAGCCTGGCACCGGCATCTGATGAGGGCCTCCTGCTGCAGGAGAATATGGCGGAGTGCCTTACACAGTAAGGCAGAGCAAGCAGGCTAACTCTGGTCTCTGTTCCTCTTTTAATAAAGCCACTACTGCCATTCTTGGGGCCCCACCCTTGTGACCTCATCTAATTCTAATCATTGCAAGGCAAGGGATCTCCATCTATTGATCTCCACCTCTAATTACCATTATCAAGATTTCTGGAGATGAGATTTCCAGAACATTGGAGGCTTATTTAAACCATGGTACCCAGTACACTGAGCCACCTCTGCAGTCAGTTTTCTCCTCACCTCCAGGCCAGGAGTGGAGTGAGGGTCAGCAAGGAATGGTAATCCAGAGATTCTAGTCCTTGCAGACCTCAAGTCATGGTGGCAGGTCCTGTCACGGGGCAGCTACGAGGCTGACCAGACCAAGTCTAGCAGGAGACTTCTTCAACACAAGAGCTGGCTTGCATTCTGGTTTCTTGAGAGCTTCCTATCTATCGGGAGCTCTGATTTATTTTGGTGCTGGGGATGGAACCCAGGGCCTCATGCAGTCCTAGCGTGCTCTACCACTGACCTTCACCCCCAACGGGTGCTTTCCACATTTTCATTTATAAACTCTTAGAAGATCAAGGCTGGCATCATCATGACTACACTACAGATAGAAACTGAAGTTCAGATCACACGGCTAGTAAGCTGAGATGGGAACCCAAGTAACCTGGCCCTGAGGCTGGGGCTCTTAACCGCTGTGCCCTTCTGGCCTATGATTTAGAGCTCTGTGCTGCTACCACAGAGCCATGTGGCATTTCCCCTCCCCAAAGAGCTTCAGCTGGATCAGAGTAAGAAAGAGCTGAAGGGGGAGGGGGATTCCCATTGAATGACAGTCTAATGTGAGTCCAGAACTGTGCTGGATCTTTCCACCTTGCAACTTTGTAGGAACATTGGAACTATCATCATGCCCTACGCACAGAGGAGAGGAATTGAGGTCCAGAGGGTGAAGCAATTCAATTAAGTTCTCAGAACTCGGATTTGTGCCAAGATCTATTGTGTTCCAAACCCCATGCCCAAGCCGCAGAAGTAGGACAGCACTGAGTCCTCCGCCCACATTTCTCAGTTACAGTGTCAGGGAGAAGGATCCAATTTCCCCTAGGATCAGGAAAGGCCACTCTGAAACTCCTGGGTGGACTGGCATGGTGGGGCAAGACTAGAATCCCAGCAGCTCTGGAGGCTGAGGCTGATTGTAAATTCAAAGCCAGCCTCAGCAACTTAGCAAGACCCTGTCTCTAAGTAAAAAATAAAAAGGACTGGTGATGTGACTCAGTGGTTAAGCACCCCTGGGTTTAATCCCTGGTACCAAAACAAACAAATAAAATGAAATTTAGGTGGCAGAGGGCTCCCACTTACCCCGGCAGATGGTAGTTCCCAAATCTGACAGGGTAGAGGAACATTCAAAGACTCAATCAACCTCCCTCCTTAACTGTTTACGGAGCATCCATCTCCCATGTGCCAGGCTCTGTGCTGCCCACACAGCAGTGCAGGTGAAAGTCACAGTCTCTGTCCCTGAAGAAAGAAATCCTCTGTGTTAAGGCATAAGTGTAAGTTATTGAAGTTATTGAAATGTACACTTCCAGACCGTTTTCAGATTTTTGATTTCTGTATATCTATCTGTCTCTATTTACAAACATAACATGGTATTCTGAAAGTATCGTTCTGCTTTTGGAGCACTACATTGTGTTTTTCAGAAGCAGGCCTATAACACAGAGATGAATCCATGTTACCTAGGTTGAGTTCAAATTGGTATGTGCACTGTGATTCCCATTATATTGTTCTACCTACTAATGGACAGTTAAGTTATATCCAGACCTCCCCACCTCCCCCATTAAGTAAAACCCCTGTGGAGAGACATGTGGATGCCTTTATGAACATATTGATAATTTTTCATGGCAGTGTTTTCCAAAAACCAGTTAGTAAAATCAATTGATTCCTTTGCAGCCTGAAGTTACCTTCATTCCAGTTTACTGGTATAAGAACCACAGTACATCAGCAACTATTCTCCAATAGTATTTCAGGCAGAAGTCATTCTAGATAACAATCAGTGCGGGATCCTCCATGTATTTTACACAGCCCATGGCAGGGGACATCTAATCAGGTGAGACAGACTGATTAGATTTATTCTGTTTGTTGGCTTTGTTTTTTTAGGCCTGAATTTTTCACATTTCAATTAATTGTAGGTCAAGTATCAGGCGGATTCTTCACTGGGCTTCAAATGTGATAAAGCTGCTTCTTATTTTTAAGAAGGCCGTTGCAATCCTGCATTTATTTTACACCTCAGTGCATGTTTTACACACAAACACACAAGCGCCCTCACACACACACACATCAACAAACACAAACACATAATTAGAGCACATTTAACACTCAAATAAAGCTTTCACTATTAATTCATGACTAAGGTATTCTAGTAATAAGAATTGTGCCTTGGTCTCTACTGGGGAAACATTGTTCAATGTGCGTTCTCTGGTTTGTTGTAGGGCAGTGAATGTTCACTTGTTGGCAATGATATAGAAATGGGGAGTAAGAGTTTAAAAGTTTTTATAGTAGGTAGGCAGCGTCAGAGTATGGAATATAAGAATAAGAAATTGGGGAATTTCCACTTTTTTTCTTCATTTCAATCTCCTAATAATTCATATATATTTTCCAAATGTCTCTGAGAAAACAAGGACTAGGTCAATCCACATAACCGTGAACCATAGCAGAATGCAATTCTGAATTTCATATAAACAGTCATAAAATCAAAAAGACAGGTGCTGGGGTTTTGGCTCAGCACTAGAGTGCTGGCTTCGCACTTTCAAAGGTCCTGAGTAGGATCCCCAACACCATATGTGTTGAATGAATGTGAATGAATGAAGCCATGCATGAGTGTACGATGAATGAATTAAAGGTATAAGGAGGAGGAGGAAGAGGAGAAGGAGGAGGAGAAATAGAAGAAGATGATGAGTAATTTGACAGAAGGGAAAATGGGGAGCAGAGTGAGTTTAAAGTGTGGTGTCCAATTCCCAAACGTTAAATTACAGCAGCTGGGATAGAGAGAGAAGATGGGAGGGCAGGAGAGGGGGGAGAGTAGAGGATAGAAAAGGTAGCAGAATAGAACAGTTACTAATATGGCATTTTGTAAAAATGTGGATGTGTAAACAATGTGATTGTGCAATCTGTATATGGGGTAACAATGGGAGTTCATAACTCACTTGAATCTAATGTGGGAAATATGATATCTCAAGAGCTATGTAATGTTCTCAGCAACGAATATAAAAAAGAGGTCTTCATTTTTCTTTGTAGTTGAGGTCTCCTATTTCCGTGACATGTTTAGTTGTGTTCCCTCCTTTAGTCCTCCCATGCTCTAGTTATTCTGATATGGAAAAACTAGCTGATATGCAAAAACCAGTCTGAAAATCAGTGACAATTTTTCATTAAGCCTAAAGTCACTTCACATTTGCTACAGTCATACTAAATACACTTCTTTGTTGGGAGTTTCAAATATATTTCCATCAGCTAGATCACAAGTACCTAGAACTCCCATTCTTGTTTATGTAATAGTGAGTTCATCAGATTAAATGCTGTACTCTTGAATAAAACAAAATAGGAATAATTTACTCATAAGCTTCCTATGTAAACCATCTTTATTTACAAAATACTATCTTAAGAATTATAGTTTCATTGAGCTTCAATTGGAGACAAAGTATAGTCAATTACTGAAGTAAAAGCAGTTACTTAAAAACTAAAAATGAGAGAAAAGTCAAATTACATTTGAAGAGAGAGCAACAGTATGAGGTTTCTTGATTGGTTCTGGATGTTGAGTAACAGGCTCATTTGCAGGTGGAAGGAACCCTTCAGGAAAATCACTTGTACTTTCAGAATGCGGGTGTAGAGGGCTGAATTCCAGCTCTTGGGGGAAGATTGAGAGGAAAACCCTCTCCCTGCATAGACACTTCGCATTGGAAATGGAGTGGGTGGCGGGCCAGGTGGAAAATAATCTCCAGGTTCCCATACAAGTTTCCTCGGAGAGGTGGAGGAAAAAAAAAGGTCCTCTTCTCATGAACTGACTCCTTGGGTCAACTGGAAACAAGGCACCCCTTTGATTGCCAGCTTCAGTTCTTCCTCATTCACTTGAAAGAGTCTCCAGCTTGTTTTAGCTTCAGCTATTTGTGATCTGAGGGTTTCAGATTCACCTTGGAGGGACTGTATCCTTCTTGATAGATGCGCCCTCATTTCATCCTGTTGACCATGTTTAGCCTTCTGTGCTTTGAGCTCTTCTTCTAGAAAGAGCATTTCAACGCCATGGCTGGATTCGGACCAATGCAGCTTTTCGTAGGTTGCCTCCAGATGTTGTGCTTCCCTTGAACCCTTCTCAAACCTGCAGTCCTTTAAAGATGAGGCTAAGCCTTCATGTTCTTTTTCAACAAGGCTCACTTTTTCAAGAAGTCCACACTTTTTTTCAATAAGTCCCGCAAGATTTACAGCCAGCTTTTTTTCTCTTCCCACGTAAAGCCTGCTACTAACCGACTGAAAACATCTCCAGAAAAGTAAGAGAACAGCCAAAAATCTAAGAGCTGTACACATCACCAACTCCCAAGGAAAGCCATAAGGAAGATGGCCTGGCTTCATGTCTTCGGACAATGCTGCCACAACCGTTGGTGCTTCTTCCAGAACCACCCACTAGTATGGCTGAGAGGCAGCCCTTGGCTCCTCCATCACACCAAGACGGCTTTGGCTCTTGCCACCACAACCACAGCCTGCCCAGGCAGGCCAACGCAGGCTGTGGACACTCAGGTGTTTGGTCAGGAACTCTAACCTGCACCAGGCAACGGAGCAGACCACTGCGATCCCCTTCAGGGTGTGAGCGTATGGCAGGTGGTGGGCGTATGGTGGTGGGAGCCATGATCAAGGGCTCCCAGGAGCCTTGTTGTGCTCAACTGCCCATCAGGGGAGTCTTGTCCCCTTCCCTACCCAGTGCATCCTCAAGTGCCACAGGTTTAGGTCCCTCCCACTCCAGCCAGAGAGAATTCCTCCCCATGCCACACACCCCTTGATTTGGTTTAGGCCAGGCCAAGGCGGGGCTTAGTAGGAAGATTCCATCCAGTCATCATAAAATTTAGTTTGATGTCACTCAAATTCTAAAGCTGTCCAAACTGTTCAAACAGCTTTCAAGGCCTATATTGGTCTTTGTGTCGCTTGCCTTTTGTTTTATTTTATTTTATTTTATTTTATTTTTTGTTTTTTTTTTTGGCCTTTAGTTTTAGTGACTCAGTCCTTTCCCTGCCCTTGTACTCTCCCTATTTCCTCCTTCCTTGCTTCCTTCCTCCCTTCCTGGTTTTTCTCCTTTTCTTCTTCCTTCTTTTCTACCTCCCTCCATCCCTCCAACTTTGCCTCCCTCCCTTTCAACTTTTTCTCTCCCTTCCGTCCCTTTTTTTTTTCTTGCAAGTGTTTGGGGTGAAAATCCATGGCAGGCCAGCCCCAAGCTAGGCAAGGTCACTGCCAGTGAGCTACAACATCCCCATACCTGCTGCCACTTCCTACGCAAGTAATTTGAATTATCTCTAAAGAGAAACTCTCACATTAGTCTACTTTCAGTAATTTCAGAAGAGTTGCTAACATGGGCACAAATCAGTTATGACAAGTCATTTTTGAGAAGCACGGCACAGAAAATGTTCCCAAAAAGAGGGTGTTGAAAACGTCAGTTGGTTTTCAGGTCAGCATTTCTAGACTAGTATTTGTTGAAAATTTTTCAAACTCTTCTTTCAGATGTTTTTTTTTTTTTTTGGACTTTTCTTGGGCTTGAAAACATCTAAGGAAGCTGGCTGGTCCTTATAAATATATAGCCAAGAGAAGGATGGATATGACTCTCTGAAATGGATGTAAATCATGAACGTGAATTACATTGTTGATGTTAAGACAACGAGTTCATGGCTTGATGTACCAAAAGGTCATCCCAACATTGTTTTCCTCCCAAGTTAGCACTTGACTTGTTGATGAGTCACATATGAGGTTCGAAGGAGAAGATGCACAAGTCATCACTGGTTTTGTAAGCATGCAAGTTCCAAGCCCATAGGCCACCATGCATGATTAGACCTGTTGTTATTTACACTTACATGGCCAGAGCTGTATCACTGTCTCAAAGTTGCCAAATGAGAGTAGCTTGTTTTCCTCTCCAGCACCTGTATCGAATGACCAGCTTTCAAGTGGACTTCCCTGAGCCTTTTCAGTATCTGAACATGCGAGTCCAAAACACTTTAGTCCTACTACTAAAAAGGATACTCACTGTAACACTGTTTTTCTGACCATTAAATGGACAATAAGGTGACCCTGGTGTGCAAAGAACAGGACTCATTGAAGATGTAATGCCTGTTGGTGAATGACACTTTTCTAGGTTTCACGGGCCATGTGGAGGAATCAGCCCAAACACCTTGAAATACCACTTAATTCATAGTTTACTTAAGGACACATGTGGCTTAGGGAGAACTTCTTTCCTCTGAAAGTGTTTCTTCAAACGAGATGAGAGTCGAAAAGAAGGTATTGAGAACACTAAGTAAAATGGCTGTGCTTTGTGGAACTGGGAGGATTCCTCAATACATGTAACAATGTTTGTCACTGCCTTTGGACCTAACACGTATCAGTGTATATGAACAGAGGCACAGCAAGAAAGATAGCCGGCATAAAACACCAAGGGGAAGGGGCTAAGCTGCCTTACTAGGTTTACTTTTTTCACTCTGGTGGCACTTTCTGTTGTCTGTATGAACAGAGTTTCCAAGTACTTTCCCACTTAGCCGGCCTCTCTGTTATTCATACAGTTGAACTACCAGGGAGAGATGGATCAGTTTACCACCTGTGAGGCCTTTTCTTCCACATTTTCTGCCCATTGCATGCTTTGGTTTTTTCCAGCTCTTCCTACAAGCCCCCCTAATCCTGATCTCCCCTTAGTCCTTATGATTTCTTTAAGTTTCCCCTTTGCTCCTGTTCATGGAGTCCTGTGTACAGATATTATACCTGATTCTATTGAACTCTACTTAATCCTTTCTCACCTCTGTGCTCCTTTTACCAAGTCACTCCTCAACACTTACTGTAACCCTTTGAATTTTTTGTCCATTGTCATTTAAAAAACTCTTTAAAAATTGAACCATTTCGCATGCAGATACAGTCTTCTTGGTCTGCTATTAATCCCCCACTACTGACATTGTAAGTTATTGACATGTACACTTCCAGACCGTTTTCAGATTTTTGATTTCTGTATATCTATCTGTCTCTCTATTTACAAACATAACATGGTATTCTGAAAGTATCGTTCTGCTTTTGGAGCACTACATTGTGTTTTTCAGAAGCAGGCCTATAACACAGAGATGAATCCATGTTACCTAGGTTGAGTTCAAATTGGTATGTGCACTGTGATTCCCATTATATTGTTCTACCTACTAATGGACAGTTAAGTTATATCCAGACCTCCCCCCCTCCCCCATTAAGTAAAACCCCTGTGGAGAGACATGTGGATGCCTTTATGAACATATTGATAATTTTTCATGGCAGTGTTTTCCAAAAACCAGTTAGTAAAATCAATTGATTCCTTTGCAGCCTGAAGTTACCTTCATTCCAGTTTACTTGTATAAGAACCACAGTACATCAGCAACTATTCTCCAATAGTAGTTCAGGCAGAAGTCATTCTAGATAACAATCAGTGCGGGATCCTCCATGTATTTTACACAGCCCATGGCAGGGGATATCTAATCAGGTGAGACAGACTGATTAGATTTATTCTGTTTGTTGGCTTTGTTTTTTAGGCCTGAATTTTTCACATTTCAATTAATTGTAGGTCAAGTATCAGGCGGATTCTTCACTGGGCTTCAAATGTGATAAAGCTGCTTCTTATTTTTAAGAAGGCCGTTGCAATCCTGCATTTATTTTACACCTCAGTGCATGTTTTACACACAAACACTCACCCCCCCTCACACACACACACATCAACAAACACAAACACATAATTAGAGCACATTTAACACTCAAATAAAGCTTTCACTATTAATTCATGACTAAGGTATTCTTTTAATAAGAATTGTGCCTTGGTCTCTACTGGGGAAACATTGTTCAATGTGCGTTCTCTGGTTTGTTGTAGGGCAGTGAATGTTCACTTGTTGGCAATGATATAGAAAGGGGGAGTAAGAGTTTAAAAGTTTTTATAGTAGGTAGGCAGCGTCAGAGTATGGAATCTAAGAATAAGAAATTGGGGAATTTACACTTTTTTTCTTCATTTCAATCTTTTAATAATTCATATATATTTTCCAAATGTCTCTGAGAAAACAAGGACTAGGTCAATCCACATATCCGTGAACCATAGCAGAATGCAATTCTGAATTTCATATAAACAGTCATAAAATCAAAAAGACAGGTGCTGGGGTTTTGGCTCAGCACTAGAGTGCTGGCTTCGCACTTTCAAAGGTACTGAGTAGGATCCCTAAGACCATATGTGTTGAATGAATGTGAATGAATGAAGCAATGCATGAGTGTATGATGAATGAATTAAAGGTATAAGGAGGAGGAGGAAGAGGAGAAGGAGGAGGAGAAATAGAAGAAGATGATGAGTAATTTGACAGAAGGGAAAATGGGGAGCAGAGTGAGTTTAAAGTGTGGTTTCCAATTCCCAAACGTTAAATTACAGCAGCTGGGATAGAGAGAGAAGATGGGAGGGCAGGAGAGGGGGGAGAGTAGAGGATAGAAAAGGTAGCAGAATAGAACAGTTACTAATATGGCATTTTGTAAAAATGTGGATGTGTAAACAATGTGATTGTGCAATCTGTATATGGGGTAACAATGGGAGTTCATAACTCACTTGAATCTAATGTGGGAAATATGATATCTCAAGAGCTATGTAATGTTCTCAGCAACGAATATAAAAAAGAGGTCTTCATTTTTCTTTGTAGTTGAGGTCTCCTATTTCCGTGACATGTTTAGTTGTGTTCCCTCCTTTAGTCCTCCCATGCTCTAGTTATTCTGACATGGAAAAACTAGCTGATATGCCCAACCAGTCTGAAAATCAGTGACAATTTTTCATTAAACCTAAAGTCACTTCACATTTGCTACAGTCATACTAAATACACTTCTTTGTTGGGAGTTTCAAATATATTTCCATCACCTAGATCACAAGTACCTAGAACTCCCATTCTTGTTTATGTAATAGTGAGTTCATCAGATTAAATGCTGTACTCTTGAATAAAACAAAATAGGAATAATTTACTCATAAGCTTCCTATGTAAACCATCTTTATTTACAAAATACTATCTTAAGAATTATAGTTTCATTGAGCTTCAATTGGAGCCAAAGTATAGTCAATTACTGAAGTAAAAGCAGTTACTTAAAAACTAAAAATGAGAGAAAAGTCAAATTACATTTGAAGAGAGAGCAACAGTATGAGGTTTCTTGATTGGTTCTGGAAGTTGAGTAACAGGCTCATTTGCAGGTGGAAGGAACCCTTCAGGAAAATCACTTGTACTTTCAGAATGCGGGTGTAGAGGGCTGAATTCCAGCTCTTGGGGGAAGATTGAGAGGAAAACCCTCTCCCTGCATAGACACTTCGCATTGGAAATGGAGTGGGTGGCAGGCCAGGTGGAAAATAATCTCCAGGTTCCCATACAAGTTTCCTCGGAGAGGTGGAGGAAAAAAAAAGGTCCTCTTCTCATGAACTGACTCCTTGGGTCAACTGGAAACAAGGCACCCCTTTGATTGCCAGCTTCAGTTCTTCCTCATTCACTTGAAAGAGTCTCCAGCTTGTTTTAGCTTCAGCTATTTGTGATCTGAGGGTTTCAGATTCACCTTGGAGGGACTGTATCCTTCTTGATAGATGCGCCCTCATTTCATCCTGTTGACCATGTTTAGCCTTCTGTGCTTTGAGCTCTTCTTCTAGAAAGAGCATTTCAACGCCATGGCTGGATTCGGACCAATGCAGCTTTTCGTAGGTTGCCTCCAGATGTTGTGCTTCCCTTGAACCCTTCTCAAACCTGCAGTCCTTTAAAGATGAGGCTAAGCCTTCATGTTCTTTTTCAACAAGGCTCACTTTTTCAAGAAGTCCACACTTTTTTTCAATAAGTCCCGCAAGATTTACAGCCAGCTTTTTTTCTCTTCCCACGTAAAGCCTGCTACTAACCGACTGAAAACATCTCCAGAAAAGTAAGAGAACAGCCAAAAATCTAAGAGCTGTACACATCACCAACTCCCAAGGAAAGCCATAAGGAAGATGGCCTGGCTTCATGTCTTCGGACAATGCTGCCACAACCGTTGATTCTTCTTCCAGAACCACCCACTAGTATGGCTGAGAGGCAGCTCTTGGCTCCTCCATCACACCAAGACGGCTTTGGCTCTTGCCACCACAACCACAGCCTGCCCAGGCAGGCCAACGCAGGCTGTGGACACTCAGGTGTTTGGTCAGGAACTCCAACCTGCACCAGGCAACGGAGCAGACCACTGCGATCCCCTTCAGGGTGTGTGCGTATGGCAGGTGGTGGGCGTATGTTGGTGGGAGCCATGATCAAGGGCTCCCAGGAGCCTTGTTGTGCTCAACTGCCCATCAGGGGAGTCTTGTCCCCTTCCCTACCCAGTGCATCCTCAAGTGCCACAGGTTTAGGTCCCTCCCACTCCAGCCAGAGAGAATTCCTCCCCATGCCACACACCCCTTGATTTGGTTTAGGCCAGGCCAAGGCGGGGCTTAGTAGGAAGATTCCATCCAGTCATCATAACATTCAGTTTGATGTCACTCAAATTCTAAAGCTGTCTAAACTGTTCAAACAGCTTTGAAGGCCTATATTGGTCTTTGTGTCGCTAGCCTTTTGTTTTATTTTATTTTATTTTTTTATTTTATTTTTTTGGCCTTTAGTTTTAGTGACTCAGTCCTTTCCCTGCCCTTGTACTCTCCCTATTTCCTCGTTCCTTGCTTCCTTCCTCCCTTCCTGGTTTTTCTCCTTTTCTTCTTCCTTCTTTTCTACCTCCCTCCATCCCTCCAACTTTGCCTCCCTCCCTTCCAACTTTTTCTCTCCCTTCTGTCCCTTTTTTTTTTTTTTTTGCAAGAGTTTGCGGTGAAAATCCATGGCAGGCCAGCCCCAAGCTAGGCAAGGTCACTGCCAGTGAGCTACAACATCCCCAGACCTGCTGCCACTTCCTACGCAAGTAATTTGAATTATCTCTAAAGAGAAACTCTCACATTAGTCTACTTTCAGTAATTTCAGAAGAGTTGCTAACATGGGCACAAATCAGTTATGACAAGTCATTTTTGAGAAGCACGGCACAGAAAATGTTCCCAAAAAGAGGGTATTGAAAACGTCAGTTGGTTTTCAGGTCAGCATTTCTAGACTAGTATTTGTTGAAAATTCTTCAAACACTTCTTTCAGATGTTTTTTTTTTTTTTTTTGGACTTTTCATGGGCTTGAAAACATCTAAGGAAGCTGGCTGGTCCTTATAAATATATAGCCAAGAGAAGGATGGATATGACTCTCTGAAATGGATGTAAATCTTGAACGTGAATTATATTGTTGATGTTAAGACAACGAGTTCATGGCTTGATGTACCAAAAGGACATCCCAACATTGTTTTCCTCCCAAGTTATCACTTGACTTGTTGATGAGTCACATATGAGGTTCGAAGGAGAAGATGCACAAGTCATCACTGGTTTTGTAAGCATGCAAGTTCCAAGCCCATAGGCCACCATGCATGATTAGACCTGTTGTTATTTACACTTACATGGCCAGAGCTGTATCACTGTCCCAAAGTTGCCAAATGAGAGTAGCTTGCTTTCCTCTCCAGCACCTGTATCGAATGACCAGCTTTCAAGTGGACTTCCCTGAGCCTTTTCAGTATCTGAACATGCGAGTCCAAAACACTTTAGTCCTACTACTAAAAAGGATACTCACTGTAACACTGTTTTTCTGACCATTAAATGGACAATAAGGTGACCCTGGTGTGCAAAGAACAGGACTCATTGAAGATGTAATGCCTGTTGGTGAATGACACTTTTCTAGGTTTCACGGGCCATGTGGAGGAATCAGCCCAAACACCTTGAAATACCACTTAATTCATAGTTTACTTAAGGACACATGTGGCTTAGGGAGAACTTCTTTCCTCTGAAAGTGTTTCTTCAAACGAGATAAGAGTCGAAAAGAAGGTATTGAGAACACTAAGTAAAATGGCTGTGCTTTGTGGAACTGGGAGGATTCCTCAATACATGTAACAATGTTTGTCACTGCCTTTGGACCTAACACGTATCAGTGTATATGAACAGAGGCACAGCAAGAAAGATAGCCGGCATAAAACACCAAGGGGAAGGGGCTAAGCTGCCTTACTAGGTTTACTTTTTTCACTCTGGTGGCACTTTCTGTTGTCTGTATGAACAGAGTTTCCAAGTACTTTCCCACTTAGCCGGCCTATCTGTTATTCATACAGTTGAACTACCAGGGAGAGATGGATCAGTTTACCACCTGTGAGGCCTTTTCTTCCACATTTTCTGCCCATTGCATGCTTTGGTTTTTTCCAGCTCTTCCTACAAGCCCCCCTAATCCTGATCTCCCCTTAGTCCTTATGATTTCTTTAAGTTTCCCCTTTGCTCCTGTTCATGGAGTCCTGTGTACAGATATTATACCTGATTCTATTGAACTCTACTTAATCCTTTCTCACCTCTGTGCTCCTTTTACCAAGTCACTCCTCAACACTTACTGTAACCCTTTGAATTTTTTGTCCATTGTCATTTAAAAAACTCGTTAAAAATTGAACCATTTCGCATGCAGATACAGTCTTCTTGGTCTGCTATTAATCCCCCACTACTGACATTGTAAGTTATTGAAATGTACACTTCCAGACCGTTTTCAGATTTTTGATTTCTGTATATCTATCTGTCTCTCTATTTACAAACATAACATGGTATTCTGAAAGTATCGTTCTGCTTTTGGAGCACTACATTGTGTTTTTCAGAAACAGGCCTATAACACAGAGATGAATCCATGTTACCTAGGTTGAGTTCAAATTGGTATGTGCACTGTGATTCCCATTATATTGTTCTACCTACTAATGGACAGTTAAGTTATATCCAGACCTCCTCCCATCCCCCATTAAGTAAAACCCCTGTGGAGAGACATGTAGATGCCTTTATGAACATATTGATAATTTTTCATGGCAGTGTTTTCCAAAAACCATTTAGTAAAATCAATTGATTCCTTTGCAGCCTGAAGGTACCTTCATTCCAGTTTACTGGTATAAGAACCACAGTATATCAGCAACTATTCTCCAATAGTAGTTCAGGCAGAAGTCATTCTAGATAACAATCAGTGCGGGATCCTCCATGTATTTTACACAGCCCATGGCAGAGGACATCTAATCAGGTGAGAAAGACTGATTAGATTTATTCTGTTTGTTGGCTTTGTTTTTTTAGGCCTGAATTTTTCACATTTCAATTAATTGTAGGTCAAGTATCAGGCGGATTCTTCACTGGGCTTCAAATGTGATAAAGCTGCTTCTTATTTTTAAGAAGGCCGTTGCAATCCTGCATTTATTTTACACCTCAGTGCATGTTTTACACACAAACACACACCCCCCCCCTCACACACACACACATCAACAAACACAAACACATAATTAGAGCACATTTAACACTCAAATAAAGCTTTCACTATTAATTCATGGCTAAGGTATTCTTTTAATAAGAATTGTGCCTTGGTCTCTACTGGGGAAACATTGTTCAATGTGCGTTCTCTGGTTTGTTGTAGGGCAGTGAATGTTCACTTGTTGGCAATGATATAGAAATGGGGAGTAAGAGTTTAAAAGTTTTTATAGTAGGTAGGCAGCGTCAGAGTATGGAATCTAAGAATAAGAAATTGGGGAATTTCCTCTTTGTTTCTTCATTTCAATCTCCTAATAATTCATATATATTTTCCAAATGTCTCTGAGAAAACAAGGACTAGGTCAATCCACATATCCGTGAACCATAGCAGAATGCAATTCTGAATTTCATACAAACAGTCATAAAATCAAAAAGACAGGTGCTGGGGTTTTGGCTCAGCACTAGAGTGCTGGCTTCGCACTTTCAAAGGTCCTGAGTAGGATCCCCAACACCATATGTGTTGAATGAATGTGAATGAATGAAGCAATGCATGAGTGTATGATGAATGAATTAAAGGTATAAGGAGGAGGAGGAAGAGGAGAAGGAGGAGGAGAAATAGAAGAAGATGATGAGTAATTTGACAGAAGAGAAAATGGGGAGCAGAGTGAGTTTAAAGTGTGGTTTCCAATTCCCAAACGTTAAATTACAGCAGCTGGGATAGAGAGAGAAGATGGGAGGGCAGGAGAGGGGGGAGAGTAGAGGATAGAAAAGGTAGCAGAATAGAACAGTTACTAATATGGCATTTTGTAAAAATGTGGATGTGTAAACAATGTGATTGTGCAATCTGTATATGGGGTAACAATGGGAGTTCATAACTCACTTGAATCTAATGTGGGAAATATGATATCTCAAGAGCTATGTAATGTTCTCAGCAACGAATATAAAAAAGAGGTCTTCATTTTTCTTTGTAGTTGAGGTCTCCTATTTCCGTGACATGTTTAGTTGTGTTCCCTCCTTTAGTCCTCCCATGCTCTAGTTATTCTGATATGGAAAAACTAGCTGATATGCCCAACCAGTCTGAAAATCAGTGACAATTTTTCATTAAGCCTAAAGTCACTTCACATTTGCTACAGTCATACTAAATACACTTCTTTGTTGGGAGTTTCAAATATATTTCCATCAGCTAGATCACAAGTACCTAGAATTCCCATTCTTGTTTATGTAATAGTGAGTTCATCAGATTAAATGCTGTACTCTTGAATAAAACAAAATAGGAATAATTTACTCATAAGCTTCCTATGTAAACCATCTTTATTTACAAAATACTATCTTAAGAATTATAGTTTCATTGAGCTTCAATTGGAGCCAAAGTATAGTCAATTACTGAAGTAAAAGCAGTTACTTAAAAACTAAAAATGAGAGAAAAGTCAAATTACATTTGAAGAGAGAGCAACAGTATGAGGTTTCTTGATTGGTTCTGGATGTTGAGTAACAGGCTCATTTGCAGGTGGAAGGAACCCTTCAGGGAAATCACTTGTACTTTCAGAATGCGGGTGTAGAGGCTGAATTCCAACTCTTGGGGGAAGATTGAGAGGAAAACCCTCTCCCTGCATAGACACTTCGCATTGGAAATGGAGTGGGTGGCGGGCCAGGTGGAAAATAATCTCCAGGTTCCCATACAAGTTTCCTCGGAGAGGTGGAGGGAAAAAAAAGGTCCTCTTCTCATGAACTGACTCCTTGGGTCAACTGGAAACAAGGCACCCCTTTGATTGCCAGCTTCAGTTCTTCCTCATTCACTTGAAAGAGTCTCCAGCTTGTTTTAGCTTCAGCTATTTGTGATCTGAGGGTTTCAGATTCACCTTGGAGGGACTGTATCCTTCTTGATAGATGCGCCCTCATTTCATCCTGTTGACCATGTTTAGCCTTCTGTGCTTTGAGCTCTTCTTCTAGAAAGAGCATTTCAACGCCATGGCTTGATTCGGACCAATGCAGCTTTTCGTAGGTTGCCTCCAGATGTTGTGCTTCCCTTGAACCCTTCTCAAACCTGCAGTCCTTTAAAGATGAGGCTAAGCCTTCATGTTCTTTTTCAACAAGGCTCACTTTTTCAAGAAGTCCACAATTTTTTTCAATAAGTCCCGCAAGATTTACAGCCAGCTTTTTTTCTCTTCCCACGTAAAGCCTGCTACTAACCGACTGAAAACATCTCCAGAAAAGTAAGAGAACAGCCAAAAATCTAAGAGCTGTACACATCACCAACTCCCAAGGAAAGCCATAAGGAAGATGGCCTGGCTTCATGTCTTCGGACAATGCTGCCACAACCGTTGGTGCTTCTTCCAGAACCACCCACTAGTATGGCTGAGAGGCAGCCCTTGGCTCCTCCATCACACCAAGACGGCTTTGGCTCTTGCCACCACAACCACAGCCTGCCCAGGCAGGCCAACGCAGGCTGCGGACACTCAGGTGTTTGGTCAGGAACTCCAACCTGAACCAGGCAACGGAGCAGACCACTGTGATCCCCTTCAGGGTGTGAGCGTATGGCAGGTGGTGGGAGTATGTTGGTGGGAGCCATGATCAAGGGCTCCCAGGAGCCTTGTTGTGCTCAACTGCCCATCAGGGGAGTCTTGTCCCCTTCCCTACCCAGTGCATCCTCAAGTGCCACAGGTTTAGGTCCCTCCCACTCCAGCCAGAGAGAATTCCTCCCCATGCCACACACCCCTTGATTTGGTTTAGGCCAGGCCAAGGCGGGGCTTAGTAGGAAGATTCCATCCAGTCATCATAACATTCAGTTTGATGTCACTCAAATTCTAAAGCTGTCTAAACTGTTCAAACAGCTTTCAAGGCCTATATTGGTCTTTGTGTCGCTTGCCTTTTGTTTTATTTTATTTTATTTTATTTTATTTATTTTTTTTTTGGCCTTTAGTTTTAGTGACTCAGTCCTTTCCCTGCCCTTGTACTCTCCCTATTTCCTCGTTCCTTGCTTCCTTCCTCCCTTCCTGGTTTTTCTCCTTTTCTTCTTCCTTCTTTTCTACCTCCCTCCATCCCTCCAACTTTGCCTCCCTCCCTTTCAACTTTTTCTCTCCCTTCCGTCCCTTTTTTTTTTTTCTTGCAAGTGTTTGGGGTGAAAATCCATGGCAGGCCAGCCCCAAGCTAGGCAAGGTCACTGCCAGTGAGCTACAACATCCCCAGACCTGCTGCCACTTCCTACGCAAGTAATTTGAATTATCTCTAAAGAGAAATTCTCACATTAGTCTACTTTCAGTAATTTCAGAAGAGTTGCTAACATGGGCACAAATCAGTTATGACAAGTCGTTTTTGAGAAGCACGGCACAGAAAATGTTCCCAAAAAGAGGGTATTGAAAACGTCAGTTGGTTTTCAGGTCAGCATTTCTAGACTAGTATTTGTTGAAAATTCTTCAAACTCTTCTTTCAGATGTTTTTTTTTTTTTTTTTTGGACTTTTCTTGGGCTTGAAAACATCTAAGGAAGCTGGCTGGTCCTTATAAATATATAGCCAAGAGAAGGATGGATATGACTCTCTGAAATGGATGTAAATCATGAACGTGAATTATTTTGTTGATGTTAAGACAACGAGTTCATGGCTTGATGTACCAAAAGGACATCCCAACATTGTTTTCCTCCCAAGTTAGCACTTGACTTGTTGATGAGTCACATATGAGGTTCGAAGGAGAAGATGCACAAGTCATCACTGGTTTTGTAAGCATGCAAGTTCCAAGCCCATAGGCCACCATGCATGATTAGACCTGTTGTTATTTACACTTACATGGCCAGAGCTGTATCACTGCCTCAAAGTTGCCAAATGAGAGTAGCTTGTTTTCCTCTCCAGCACCGGTATCGAATGACCAGCTTTCAAGTGGACTTCCCTGAGCCTTTTCAGTATCTGAACATGCGAGTCCAAAACACTTTAGTCCTACTACTAAAAAGGATACTCACTGTAACACTGTTTTTCTGACCATTAAATGGACAATAAGGTGACCCTGGTGTGCAAAGAACAGGACTCATTGAAGATGTAATGCCTGTTGGTGAATGACACTTTTCTAGGTTTCACGGGCCATGTGGAGGAATCAGCCCAAACACCTTGAAATACCACTTAATTCATAGTTTACTTAAGGACACATGTGGCTTAGGGAGAACTTCTTTCCTCTGAAAGTGTTTCTTCAAACGAGATGAGAGTCGAAAAGAAGGTATTGAGAACACTAAGTAAAATGGCTGTGCTTTGTGGAACTGGGAGGATTCCTCAATACATGTAACAATGTTTGTCACTGCCTTTGGACCTAACACGTATCAGTGTATATGAACAGAGGCACAGCAAGAAAGATAGCCGGCATAAAACACCAAGGGGAAGGGGCTAAGCTGCCTTACTAGGTTTACTTTTTTCACTCTGGTGGCACTTTCTGTTGTCTGTATGAACAGAGTTTCCAAGTACTTTCCCACTTAGCCGGCCTCTCTGTTATTCATACAGTTGAACTACCAGGGAGAGATGGATCAGTTTACCACCTGTGAGGCCTTTTCTTCCACATTTTCTGCCCATTGCATGCTTTGGTTTTTTCCAGCTCTTCCTACAAGCCCCCCTAATCCTGATCTCCCCTTAGTCCTTATGATTTCTTTAAGTTTCCCCTTTGCTCCTGTTCATGGAGTCCTGTGTACAGATATTATACCTGATTCTATTGAACTCTACTTAATCCTTTCTCACCTCTGTGCTCCTTTTACCAAGTCACTCCTCAACACTTACTGTAACCCTTTGAATTTTTTGTCCATTGTCATTTAAAAAACTCTTTAAAAATTGAACCATTTCGCATGCAGATACAGTCTTCTTGGTCTGCTATTAATCCCCCACTACTGACATTGTAAGTTATTGAAATGTACACTTCCAGACCGTTTTCAGATTTTTGATTTCTGTATATCTATCTGTCTCTCTATTTACAAACATAACATGGTATTCTGAAAGTATCGTTCTGCTTTTGGAGCTCTACATTGTGTTTTTCAGAAGCAGGCCTATAACACAAAGATGAATCCATGATACCTAGGTTGAGTTCAAACCGGTATGTGCACTGTGATTCCCATTATATTGTTCTACCTACTAATGGACAGTTAAGTTATATCCAGACCTCCCCCCCTCCCCCATTAAGTAAAACCCCTGTGGAGAGACATGTAGATGCCTTTATGAACATATTGATAATTTTTCGTGGCAGTGTTTTCCAAAAACCAGTTAGTAAAATCAATTGATTCCTTTGCAGCCTGAAGTTACCTTCATTCCAGTTTACTGGTATAAGAACCACAGTATATCAGCAACTATTCTCCAATAGTAGTTCAGGCAGAAGTCATTCTAGATAACAATCAGTGCGGGATCCTCCATGTATTTTACACAGCCCATGGCAGGGGACATCTAATCAGGTGAGACAGACTGATTAGATTTATTCTGTTTGTTGGCTTTGTTTTTGTAGGCCTGAATTTTTCACATTTCAATTAATTGTAGGTCAAGTATCAGGCGGATTCTTCCCTGGGCTTCAAATGTGATAAAGCTGCTTCTTATTTTTAAGAAGGCCGTTGCAATCCTGCATTTATTTTACACCTCAGTGCATGTTTTACACACAAACACACACCCCCCCTCACACACACACACATCAACAAACACAAACACATAATTAGAGCACATTTAACACTCAAATAAAGCTTTCACTATTAATTCATGACTAAGGTATTCTTTTAATAAGAATTGTGCCTTGGTCTCTACTGGGGAAACATTGTTCAATGTGCGTTCTCTGGTTTGTTGTAGGGCAGTGAATGTTCACTTGTTGGCAATGATATAGAAATGGGGAGTAAGAGTTTAAAAGTTTTTATAGTAGGTAGGCAGCGTCAGAGTATGGAATCTAAGAATAAGAAATTTGGGAATTTCCACTTTTTTTCTTCATTTCAATCTCCTAATAATTCATATATATTTTCCAAATGTCTCTGAGAAAACAAGGACTAGGTCAATCCACATATCCGTGAACCATAGCAGAATGCAATTCTGAATTTCATATAAACAGTCATAAAATCAAAAAGACAGGTGCTGGGGTTTTGGCTCAGCACTAGAGTGCTGGCTTCGCACTTTCAAAGGTCCTGAGTAGGATCCCCAACACCATATGTGTTGAATGAATGTGAATGAATGAAGCAATGCATGAGTGTATGATGAATGAATTAAAGGTATAAGGAGGAGGAGGAAGAGGAGAAGGAGGAGGAGAAATAGAAGAAGATGATGAGTAATTTGACAGAAGGGAAAATGGGGAGCAGAGTGAGTTTAAAGTGTGGTTTCCAATTCCCAAACGTTAAATTACAGCAGCTGGGATAGAGAGAGAAGATGGGAGGGCAGGAGAGGGGGGAGAGTAGAGGATAGAAAAGGTAGCAGAATAGAACAGTTACTAATATGGCATTTTGTAAAAATGTGGATGTGTAAACAATGTGATTGTGCAATCTGTATATGGGGTAACAATGGGAGTTCATAACTCACTTGAATCTAATGTGGGAAATATGATATCTCAAGAGCTATGTAATGTTCTCAGCAACAAATATAAAAAAGAGGTCTTCATTTTTCTTTGTAGTTGAGGTCTCCTATTTCCGTGACATGTTTAGTTGTGTTCCCTCCTTTAGTCCTCCCATGCTCTAGTTATTCTGATATGGAAAAACTAGCTGATATGCCCAACCAGTCTGAAAATCAGTGACAATTTTTCATTAAGCCTAAAGTCACTTCACATTTGCTACAGTCATACTAAATACACTTCTTTGTTGGGAGTTTCAAATATATTTCCATCAGCTAGATCACAAGTACCTAGAATTCCCATTCTTGTTTATGTAATAGTGAGTTCATCAGATTAAATGCTGTACTCTTGAATAAAACAAAATAGGAATAATTTACTCATAAGCTTCCTATGTAAACCATCTTTATTTACAAAATACTATCTTAAGAATTATAGTTTCATTGAGCTTCAATTGGAGCCAAAGTATAGTCAATTACTGAAGTAAAAGCAGTTACTTAAAAACTAAAAATGAGAGAAAAGTCAAATTACATTTGAAGAGAGAGCAACAGTATGAGGTTTCTTGATTGGTTCTGGATGTTGAGTAACAGGCTCATTTGCAGGTGGAAGGAACCCTTCAGGGAAATCACTTGTACTTTCAGAATGCGGGTGTAGAGGCTGAATTCCAACTCTTGGGGGAAGATTGAGAGGAAAACCCTCTCCCTGCATAGACACTTCGCATTGGAAATGGAGTGGGTGGCGGGCCAGGTGGAAAATAATCTCCAGGTTCCCATACAAGTTTCCTCGGAGAGGTGGAGGGAAAAAAAAGGTCCTCTTCTCATGAACTGACTCCTTGGGTCAACTGGAAACAAGGCACCCCTTTGATTGCCAGCTTCAGTTCTTCCTCATTCACTTGAAAGAGTCTCCAGCTTGTTTTAGCTTCAGCTATTTGTGATCTGAGGGTTTCAGATTCACCTTGGAGGGACTGTATCCTTCTTGATAGATGCGCCCTCATTTCATCCTGTTGACCATGTTTAGCCTTCTGTGCTTTGAGCTCTTCTTCTAGAAAGAGCATTTCAACGCCATGGCTTGATTCGGACCAATGCAGCTTTTCGTAGGTTGCCTCCAGATGTTGTGCTTCCCTTGAACCCTTCTCAAACCTGCAGTCCTTTAAAGATGAGGCTAAGCCTTCATGTTCTTTTTCAACAAGGCTCACTTTTTCAAGAAGTCCACAATTTTTTTCAATAAGTCCCGCAAGATTTACAGCCAGCTTTTTTTCTCTTCCCACGTAAAGCCTGCTACTAACCGACTGAAAACATCTCCAGAAAAGTAAGAGAACAGCCAAAAATCTAAGAGCTGTACACATCACCAACTCCCAAGGAAAGCCATAAGGAAGATGGCCTGGCTTCATGTCTTCGGACAATGCTGCCACAACCGTTGGTGCTTCTTCCAGAACCACCCACTAGTATGGCTGAGAGGCAGCCCTTGGCTCCTCCATCACACCAAGACGGCTTTGGCTCTTGCCACCACAACCACAGCCTGCCCAGGCAGGCCAACGCAGGCTGCGGACACTCAGGTGTTTGGTCAGGAACTCCAACCTGAACCAGGCAACGGAGCAGACCACTGTGATCCCCTTCAGGGTGTGAGCGTATGGCAGGTGGTGGGAGTATGTTGGTGGGAGCCATGATCAAGGGCTCCCAGGAGCCTTGTTGTGCTCAACTGCCCATCAGGGGAGTCTTGTCCCCTTCCCTACCCAGTGCATCCTCAAGTGCCACAGGTTTAGGTCCCTCCCACTCCAGCCAGAGAGAATTCCTCCCCATGCCACACACCCCTTGATTTGGTTTAGGCCAGGCCAAGGCGGGGCTTAGTAGGAAGATTCCATCCAGTCATCATAACATTCAGTTTGATGTCACTCAAATTCTAAAGCTGTCTAAACTGTTCAAACAGCTTTCAAGGCCTATATTGGTCTTTGTGTCGCTTGCCTTTTGTTTTATTTTATTTTATTTTATTTTATTTATTTTTTTTTTGGCCTTTAGTTTTAGTGACTCAGTCCTTTCCCTGCCCTTGTACTCTCCCTATTTCCTCGTTCCTTGCTTCCTTCCTCCCTTCCTGGTTTTTCTCCTTTTCTTCTTCCTTCTTTTCTACCTCCCTCCATCCCTCCAACTTTGCCTCCCTCCCTTTCAACTTTTTCTCTCCCTTCCGTCCCTTTTTTTTTTTTTCTTGCAAGTGTTTGGGGTGAAAATCCATGGCAGGCCAGCCCCAAGCTAGGCAAGGTCACTGCCAGTGAGCTACAACATCCCCAGACCTGCTGCCACTTCCTACGCAAGTAATTTGAATTATCTCTAAAGAGAACCTCTCACATTAGTCTACTTTCAGTAATTTCAGAAGAGTTGCTAACATGGGCACAAATCAGTTATGACAAGTCGTTTTTGAGAAGCACGGCACAGAAAATGTTCCCAAAAAGAGGGTATTGAAAACGTCAGTTGGTTTTCAGGTCAGCATTTCTAGACTAGTATTTGTTGAAAATTCTTCAAACTCTTCTTTCAGATGTTTTTTTTTTTTTTTTTGGACTTTTCTTGGGCTTGAAAACATCTAAGGAAGCTGGCTGGTCCTTATAAATATATAGCCAAGAGAAGGATGGATATGACTCTCTGAAATGGATGTAAATCATGAACGTGAATTATTTTGTTGATGTTAAGACAACGAGTTCATGGCTTGATGTACCAAAAGGACATCCCAACATTGTTTTCCTCCCAAGTTAGCACTTGACTTGTTGATGAGTCACATATGAGGTTCGAAGGAGAAGATGCACAAGTCATCACTGGTTTTGTAAGCATGCAAGTTCCAAGCCCATAGGCCACCATGCATGATTAGACCTGTTGTTATTTACACTTACATGGCCAGAGCTGTATCACTGCCTCAAAGTTGCCAAATGAGAGTAGCTTGTTTTCCTCTCCAGCACCGGTATCGAATGACCAGCTTTCAAGTGGACTTCCCTGAGCCTTTTCAGTATCTGAACATGCGAGTCCAAAACACTTTAGTCCTACTACTAAAAAGGATACTCACTGTAACACTGTTTTTCTGACCATTAAATGGACAATAAGGTGACCCTGGTGTGCAAAGAACAGGACTCATTGAAGATGTAATGCCTGTTGGTGAATGACACTTTTCTAGGTTTCACGGGCCATGTGGAGGAATCAGCCCAAACACCTTGAAATACCACTTAATTCATAGTTTACTTAAGGACACATGTGGCTTAGGGAGAACTTCTTTCCTCTGAAAGTGTTTCTTCACACGAGATGGGAGTCGAAAAGAAGGTATTGAGAACACTAAGTAAAATGGCTGTGCTTTGTGGAACTGGGAGGATTCCTCAATACATGTAACAATGTTTGTCACTGCCTTTGGACCTAACACGTATCAGTGTATATGAACAGAGGCACAGCAAGAAAGATAGCTGGCATAAAACACCAAGGGGAAGGGGCTAAGCTGCCTTACTAGGTTTACTTCTTTCACTCTGGTGGCACTTTCTGTTGTCTGTATGAACAGAGTTTCCAAGTACTTTCCCACTTAGCCGGCCTCTCTGTTATTCATACAGTTGAACTACCAGGGAGAGATGGATCAGTTTACCACCTGTGAGGCCTTTTCTTCCACATTTTCTGCCCATTGCATGCTTTGGTTTTTTCCAGCTCTTCCTACAAGCCCCCCTAATCCTGATCTCCCCTTAGTCCTTATGATTTCTTTAAGTTTCCCCTTTGCTCCTGTTCATGGAGTCCTGTGTACAGATATTATACCTGATTCTATTGAACTCTACTTAATCCTTTCTCACCTCTGTGCTCCTTTTACCAAGTCACTCCTCAACACTTACTGTAACCCTTTGAATTTTTTGTCCATTGTCATTTAAAAAACTCGTTAAAAATTGAACCATTTCGCATGCAGATACAGTCTTCTTGGTCTGCTATTAATCCCCCACTACTGACATTGTAAGTTATTGAAATGTACACTTCCAGACCGTTTTCAGATTTTTGATTTCTGTATATCTATCTGTCTCTCTATTTACAAACATAACATGGTATTCTGATAGTATCGTTCTGCTTTTGGAGCACTACATTGTGTTTTACAGAAGCAGGCCTATAACACAGAGATGAATCCATGTTACCTAGGTTGAGTTCAAATTGGTATGTGCACTGTGATTCCCATTATATTGTTCTACCTACTAATGGACAGTTAAGTTATATCCAGACCTCCCCCCCTCCCCCATTATGTAAAACCCCTGTGGAGAGACATGTGGATGCCTTTATGAACATATTGATAATTTTTCATGGCAGTGTTTTCCAAAAACCAGTTAGTAAAATCAATTGATTCCTTTGCAGCCTGAAGTTACCTTCATTCCAGTTTACTGGTATAAGAACCACAGTACATCAGCAACTATTCTCCAATAGTATTTCAGGCAGAAGTCATTCTAGATAACAATCAGTGCGGGATCCTCCATGTATTTTACACAGCCCATGGCAGGGGACATCTAATCAGGTGAGACAGACTGATTAGATTTATTCTGTTTGTTGGCTTTGTTTTTTTAGGCCTGAATTTTTCACATTTCAATTAATTGTAGGTCAAGTATCAGGCGGATTCTTCACTGGGCTTCAAATGTGATAAAGCTGCTTCTTATTTTTAAGAGGGCCGTTGCAACCCTGCATTTATTTTACACGTCAGTGCATGTTTTACACACAAACACACACCCCCCCTCACACACACACACACATCAACAAACACAAACACATAATTAGAGCACATTTAACACTCCAATAAAGCTTTCACTATTAATTCATGACTAAGGTATTCTTTTAATAAGAATTGTGCCTTGGTCTCTACTGGGGAAACATTGTTCAACGTGCATTCTCTGGTTTGTTGTAGGGCAGTGAAAGTTCACTTGTTGGCAATGATATGGAAATGGGGAGTAAGAGTTTAAAAGTTGTTATAGTAGGTAGGCAGCGTCAGAGTATGGAATCTAAGAATAAGAAATTGGGGAATTTCCACTTTGTTTCTTCATTTCAATCTAATAATAATTCATATATATTTTCCAAATGTCTCTGAGAAAACAAGGACTAGGTCAATCCACATATCCGTGAACCATAGCAGAATGCAATTCTGAATTTCATATAAACAGTCATAAAATCAAAAAGACAGGTGCTGGGGTTTTGGCTCAGCACTAGAGTGCTGGCTTCGCACTTTCAAAGGTCCTGAGTAGGATCCCCAACACCATATGTGTTGAATGAATGTGAATGAATGAAGCAATGCATGAGTGTATGATGAATGAATTAAAGGTATAAGGAGGAGGAGGAAGAGGAGAAGGAGGAGGAGAAATAGAAGTAGATGATGAGTAATTTGACAGAAGGGAAAATGGGGAGCAGAGTGAGTTTAAAGTGTAGTTTCCAATTCCCAAACGTTAAATTACAGCAGCTGGGATAGAGAGAGAAGATGGGAGGGCAGGAGAGGGGGGAGAGTAGAGGATAGAAAAGGTAGCAGAATAGAACAGTTACTAATATGGCATTTTGTAAAAATGTGGATGAGTAAACAATGTGATTGTGCAATCTGTATATGGGGTAACAATGGGAGTTCATAACTCACTTGAATCTAATGTAGGAAATATGATATCTCAAGAGCTGTGTAATGTTTTCAGCAACGAATATAAAAAAGAGGTGTTCATTTTACTTTGTAGTTGAGATCTATTTCCGTGACATGTTTAGTTGTGTTCTCTCCTTTAGTCCTCCCATGCTCTAGTTATTCTTATACGGAAAAACTAGCTGATATGACCAACCAGTCTGAACATCAGTGACAATTTTTCATTAAGCCTAAAGTCACTTCACATTTGCTACAGTCATACTAAATACACTTGTTTGTTGGGAGTTTCAAATATATTTCCATCAGCTAGATCACAAGTACCTAGAACTCCCATTCTTGTTTATGTAATAGTGACTTCATCAGATTAAATGCTGTACTCTGGAATAAAACAAAATAGGAATAATTTACTCATAAGCTTCCTATGTAAACCATCTTTATTTACAAAATACTATCTTAAGAATTATAGTTTTATTGAGCTTCAATTGGAGGCAAAGTATAGTCAATTACTGAAGTAAAAGCAGTTACTTAAAAACTAAAAATGAGAGAAAAGTCAAATTACATTTGAAGAGAGAGCAACAGTATGAGGTTTCTTGATTGGTCTGGATGTTGAGTAACAGGCTCATTTGCAGGTGGAAGGAACCCTTCCGGGAACTCACTTGTACTTTCAGAATTCGGGTGTAGTGGGCAGAATTCCAGCTCTTGGGGGAAGATTGAGAGGAAAACCCTCTCCCTGCATAGACACCTTCACATTGGAAATGGAGTGGGTGGAGAGCCAGGTGGAAAATAATCTCCAGGTTTCCATACAAGTTTCCTCGGAGAGGTGGAGGAAATAAAAGGTCCTCTTCTCATGAACTGACTCCTTGGGTCAACTGGAAACAAGGCACCCCTTTGATTGCCAGCTTCAGTTCTTCCTCATTCACTTGAAAGAGTCTCCAGCTTGTTTTAGCTTCAGCTATTTGTGATCTGAGGGTTTCAGATTCACCTTGGAGGGACTGTATCCTTCTTGATAGATGCGCCCTCATTTCATCCTGTTGACCATGTTTAGCCTTCTGTGCTTTGAGCTCTTCTTCTAGAAAGAGCATTTCAACGCCATGGCTGGATTCGGACCAATGCAGCTTTTCGTAGGTTGCCTCCAGATGTTGTGCTTCCCTTGAACCCTTCTCAAACCTGCAGTCCTTTAAAGATGAGGCTAAGCCTTCATATTCTTTTTCAACAAGGCTCACTTTTTCAAGAAGTCCACACTTTTTTTCAATAAGTCCCGCAAGATTTACAGCCAGCTTTTTTTCTCTTCCCACGTAAAGCCTGCTACTAACCGACTGAAAACATCTCCAGAAAAGTAAGAGAACAGCCAAAAATCTAAGAGCTGTACACATCACCAACTCCCAAGGAAAGCCATAAGGAAGATGGCCTGGCTTCATGTCTTCGGACAATGCTGCCACAACCGTTGGTGCTTCTTCCAGAACCACCCACTAGTATGGCTGAGAGGCAGCCCTTGGCTCCTCCATCACACCAAGACGGCTTTGGCTCTTGCCACCACAACCACAGCCTGCCCAGGCAGGCCAACGCAGGCTGTGGACACTCAGGTGTTTGGTCAGGAACTCCAACCTGCACCAGGCAACGGAGCAGACCACTGCGATCCCCTTCAGGGTGTGAGCGTATGGCAGGTGGTGGGCGTATGGTGGTGGGAGCCATGATCAAGGGCTCCCAGGAGCCTTGTTGTGCTCAACTGCCCATCAGGGGAGTCTTGTCCCCTTCCCTACCCAGTGCATCCTCAAGTGCCACAGGTTTAGGTCCCTCCCACTCCAGCCAGAGAGAATTCCTCCCCATGCCACACACCCCTTGATTTGGTTTAGGCCAGGCCAAGGCGGGGCTTAGTAGGAAGATTCCATCCAGTCATCATAACATTCAGTTTGATGTCACTCAAATTCTAAAGCTGTCTAAACTGTTCAAACAGCTTTCAAGGCCTATATTGGTCTTTGTGTAGCTTGCCTTTTGTTTTATTTTATTTTATTTTATTTTTTGTTTTTTGTTTTTTTGGCCTTTAGTTTTAGTGACTCGGTACTTTCCCTGCCCTTGTACTCGCCCTATTTCCTCCTACCTTGCTTCTTTCCTCCCTTCCTGGTTTTTCTCCTTTTCTTCTTCCTTCTTTTCTACCTCCCCCCATCCCTCCAACTTTGCCTCCCTCCCTTCCAACTTTTTCTCTCCCTTCCGTCCCTTTTTTTTTTCTTGCAAGTGTTTGGGGTGAAAATCCATGGCAGGCCAGCCCCAAGCTAGGCAAGGTCACTGCCAGTGAGCTACAACATCCCCAGACCTGCTGCCACTTCCTACGCAAGTAATTTGAATTATCTCTAAAGAGAAACTCTCACATTAGTCTACTTTCAGTAATTTCAGAAGAGTTGCTAACATGGGCACAAATCAGTTATGACAAGTCATTTTTGAGAAGCACGGCACAGAAAATGTTCCCAAAAAGAGGGTATTGAAAACGTCAGTTGGTTTTCAGGTCAGCATTTCTAGACTAGTATTTGTTGAAAATTCTTCAAACACTTCTTTCAGTTGTTTTTTTTTTTTTTTGGACTTTTCATGGGCTTGAAAACATCTAAGGAAGCTGGCTGGTCCTTATAAATATATAGCCAAGAGACGGATGGATATGACTCTCTGAAATGGATGTAAATCTTGAACGTGAATTATATTGTTGATGTTAAGACAACGAGTTCATGGCTTGATGTACCAAAAGGACATCCCAACATTGTTTTCCTCCCAAGTTAGCACTTGACTTGTTGATGAGTCACATATGAGGTTCGAAGGAGAAGATGCACAAGTCATCACTGGTTTTGTAAGCATGCAAGTTCCAAGCCCATAGGCCACCATGCATGATTAGACCTGTTGTTATTTACACTTACATGGCCAGAGCTGTATCACTGTCTCAAAGTTGCCAAATGAGAGTAGCTTGCTTTCCTCTCCAGCACCTGTATCGAATGACCAGCTTTCAAGTGGACTTCCCTGAGCCTTTTCAGTATCTGAACATGCGAGTCCAAAACACTTTAGTCCTACTACTAAAAAGGATACTCACTGTAACACAGTTTTTCTGACCATTAAATGGACAATAAGGTGACCCTGGTGTGCAAAGAACAGGACTCATTGAAGATGTAATGCCTGTTGGTGAATGACACTTTTCTAGGTTTCACGGGCCATGTGGAGGAATCAGCCCAAACACCTTGAAATACCACTTAATTCATAGTTTACTTAAGGACACATGTGGCTTAGGGAGAACTTCTTTCCTCTGAAAGTGTTTCTTCAAACGAGATAAGAGTCGAAAAGAAGGTATTGAGAACACTAAGTAAAATGGCTGTGCTTTGTGGAACTGGGAGGATTCCTCAATACATGTAACAATGTTTGTCACTGCCTTTGGACCTAACACGTATCAGTGTATATGAACAGAGGCACAGCAAGAAAGATAGCTGGCATAAAACACCAAGGGGAAGGGACTAAGCTGCCTTACTAGGTTTACTTTTTTCACTCTGGTGGCACTTTCTGTTGTCTGTATGAACAGAGTTTCCAAGTACTTTCCCACTTAGCCGGCCTCTCTGTTATTCATACAGTTGAACTACCAGGGAGAGATGGATCAGTTTACCACCTGTGAGGCCTTTTCTTCCACATTTTCTGCCCATTGCATGCTTTGGTTTTTTCCAGCTCTTCCTACAAGCCCCCCTAATCCTGATCTCCCCTTAGTCCTTATGATTTCTTTAAGTTTCCCCTTTGCTCCTGTTCATGGAGTCCTGTGTACAGATATTATACCTGATTCTATTGAACTCTACTTAATCCTTTCTCACCTCTGTGCTCCTTTTACCAAGTCACTCCTCAACACTTACTGTAACCCTTTGAATTTTTTGTCCATTGTCATTTAAAAAACTCGTTAAAAATTGAACCATTTCCCATGCAGATACAGTCTTCTTGGTCTGCTATTAATCCCCCACTACTGACATTGTAAGTTATTGAAATGTACACTTCCAGACCGTTTTCAGATTTTTGATTTCTGTATATCTATCTGTGTCTCTATTTACAAACATAACATGGTATTCTGAAAGTATCGTTCTGCTTTTGGAGCACTACATTGTGTTTTTCAGAAACAGGCCTATAACACAGAGATGAATCCATGTTACCTAGGTTGAGTTCAAATTGGTATGTGCACTGTGATTCCCATTATATTGTTCTACCTACTAATGGACAGTTAAGTTATATCCAGACCTCCTCCCATCCCCCATGAAGTAAAACCCCTGTGGAGAGACATGTAGATGCCTTTATGAACATATTGATAATTTTTCATGGCAGTGTTTTCCAAAAACCAGTTAGTAAAATCAATTGATTCCTTTGCAGCCTGAAGGTACCTTCATTCCAGTTTACTGGTATAAGAACCACAGTATATCAGCAACTATTCTCCAATAGTAGTTCAGGCAGAAGTCATTCTAGATAACAATCAGTGCGGGATCCTCCATGTATTTTACACAGCCCATGGCAGAGGACATCTAATCAGGTGAGACAGACTGATTAGATTTATTCTGTTTGTTGGCTTTGTTTTTTTAGGCCTGAATTTTTCACATTTCAATTAATTGTAGGTCAAGTATCAGGCGGATTCTTCACTGGGCTTCAAATGTGATAAAGCTGCTTCTTATTTTTAAGAAGGCCGTTGCAATCCTGCATTTATTTTACACCTCAGTGCATGTTTTACACACAAACACACACCCCCCCCCTCACACACACACACATCAACAAACACAAACACATAATTAGAGCACATTTAACACTCAAATAAAGCTTTCACTATTAATTCATGGCTAAGGTATTCTTTTAATAAGAATTGTGCCTTGGTCTCTACTGGGGAAACATTGTTCAATGTGCGTTCTCTGGTTTGTTGTAGGGCAGTGAATGTTCACTTGTTGGCAATGATATAGAAATGGGGAGTAAGAGTTTAAAAGTTTTTATAGTAGGTAGGCAGCGTCAGAGTATGGAATCTAAGAATAAGAAATTGGGGAATTTCCTCTTTGTTTCTTCATTTCAATCTCCTAATAATTCATATATATTTTCCAAATGTCTCTGAGAAAACAAGGACTAGGTCAATCCACATATCCGTGAACCATAGCAGAATGCAATTCTGAATTTCATATAAACAGTCATAAAATCAAAAAGACAGGTGCTGGGGTTTTGGCTCAGCACTAGAGTGCTGGCTTCGCACTTTCAAATGTCCTGAGTAGGATCCCCAACACCATATGTGTTGAATGAATGTGAATGAATGAAGCAATGCATGAGTGTATGATGAATGAATTAAAGGTATAAGGAGGAGGAGGAAGAGGAGAAGGAGGAGGAGAAATAGAAGAAGATGATGAGTAATTTGACAGAAGGGAAAATGGGGAGCAGAGTGAGTTTAAAGTGTGGTTTCCAATTCCCAAACGTTAAATTACAGCAGCTGGGATAGAGAGAGAAGATGGGAGGGCAGGAGAGGGGGGAGAGTAGAGGATAGAAAAGGTAGCAGAATAGAACAGTTACTAATATGGCATTTTGTAAAAATGTGGATGTGTAAACAATGTGATTGTGCAATCTGTATATGGGGTAACAATGGGAGTTCATAACTCACTTGAATCTAATGTGGGAAATATGATATCTCAAGAGCTATGTAATGTTCTCAGCAACGAATATAAAAAAGAGGTCTTCATTTTTCTTTGTAGTTGAGGTCTCCTATTTCCGTGACATGTTTAGTTGTGTTCCCTCCTTTAGTCCTGCCATGCTCTAGTTATTCTGATATGGAAAAACTAGCTGATATGCCCAACCAGTCTGAAAATCAGTGACAATTTTTCATTAAGCCTAAAGTCACTTCACATTTGCTACAGTCATACTAAATACACTTCTTTGTTGGGAGTTTCAAATATATTTCCATCAGCTAGATCACAAGTACCTAGAATTCCCATTCTTGTTTATGTAATAGTGAGTTCATCAGATTAAATGCTGTACTCTTGAATAAAACAAAATAGGAATAATTTACTCATAAGCTTCCTATGTAAACCATCTTTATTTACACAATACTATCTTAAGAATTATAGTTTCATTGAGCTTCAATTGGAGCCAAAGTATAGTCAATTACTGAAGTAAAAGCAGTTACTTAAAAACTAAAAATGAGAGAAAAGTCAAATTACATTTGAAGAGAGAGCAACAGTATGAGGTTTCTTGATTGGTTCTGGATGTTGAGTAACAGGCTCATTTGCAGGTGGAAGGAACCCTTCAGGGAAATCACTTGTACTTTCAGAATGCGGGTGTAGAGGGCTGAATTCCAACTCTTGGGGGAAGATTGAGAGGAAAACCCTCTCCCTGCATAGACACTTCGCATTGGAAAT
Organism: Callospermophilus lateralis; assembly: GCF_048772815.1. Lineage (NCBI taxonomy): Eukaryota > Metazoa > Chordata > Mammalia > Rodentia > Sciuridae > Callospermophilus > Callospermophilus lateralis. The sequence continues at coordinate 561,457 of NW_027511893.1, forward strand.
GGAGTGGGTGGCGGGCCAGGTGGAAAATAATCTCCAGGTTCCCATACAAGTTTCCTCGGAGAGGTGGAGGGAAAAAAAAGGTCCTCTTCTCATGAACTGACTCCTTGGGTCAACTGGAAACAAGGCACCCCTTTGATTGCCAGCTTCAGTTCTTCCTCATTCACTTGAAAGAGTCTCCAGCTTGTTTTAGCTTCAGCTATTTGTGATCTGAGGGTTTCAGATTCACCTTGGAGGGACTGTATCCTTCTTGATAGATGCGCCCTCATTTCATCCTGTTGACCATGTTTAGCCTTCTGTGCTTTGAGCTCTTCTTCTAGAAAGAGCATTTCAACGCCATGGCTGGATTCGGACCAATGCAGCTTTTCGTAGGTTGCCTCCAGATGTTGTGCTTCCCTTGAACCCTTCTCAAACCTGCAGTCCTTTAAAGATGAGGCTAAGCCTTCATGTTCTTTTTCAACAAGGCTCACTTTTTCAAGAAGTCCACACTTTTTTTCAATAAGTCCCGCAAGATTTACAGCCAGCTTTTTTTCTCTTCCCACGTAAAGCCTGCTACTAACCGACTGAAAACATCTCCAGAAAAGTAAGAGAACAGCCAAAAATCTAAGAGCTGTACACATCACCAACTCCCAAGGAAAGCCATAAGGAAGATGGCCTGGCTTCATGTCTTCGGACAATGCTGCCACAACCGTTGGTGCTTCTTCCAGAACCACCCACTAGTATGGCTGAGAGGCAGCCCTTGGCTCCTCCATCACACCAAGACGGCTTTGGCTCTTGCCACCACAACCACAGCCTGCCCAGGCAGGCCAACGCAGGCTGCGGACACTCAGGTGTTTGGTCAGGAACTCCAACCTGAACCAGGCAACGGAGCAGACCACTGCGATCCCCTTCAGGGTGTGAGCGTATGGCAGGTGGTGGGCGTATGTTGGTGGGAGCCATGATCAAGGGCTCCCAGGAGCCTTGTTGTGCTCAACTGCCCATCAGGGGAGTCTTGTCCCCTTCCCTACCCAGTGCATCCTCAAGTGCCACAGGTTTAGGTCCCTCCCACTCCAGCCAGAGAGAATTCCTCCCCATGCCACACACCCCTTGATTTGGTTTAGGCCAGGCCAAGGCGGGGCTTAGTAGGAAGATTCCATCCAGTCATCATAACATTCAGTTTGATGTCACTCAAATTCTAAAGCTGTCTAAACTGTTCAAACAGCTTTCAAGGCCTATATTGGTCTTTGTGTCGCTTGCCTTTTGTTTTATTTTATTTTATTTTATTTTTTTTTTTTTTTTGGCCTTTAGTTTTAGTGACTCAGTCCTTTCCCTGCCCTTGTACTCTCCCTATTTCCTCCTTCCTTGCTTCCTTCCTCCCTTCCTGGTTTTTCTCCTTTTCTTCTTCCTTCTTTTCTACCTCCCTCCATCCCTCCAACTTTGCCTCCCTCCCTTCCAACTTTTTCTCTCCCTTCCGTCCCTTTTTTTTTTTTCTTGCAAGTGTTTGGGGTGAAAATCCATGGCAGGCCAGCCCCAAGCTAGGCAAGGTCACTGCCAGTGAGCTACAACATCCCCAGACCTGCTGCCACTTCCTACGCAAGTAATTTGAATTATCTCTAAAGAGAAACACTCACATTAGTCTACTTTCAGTAATTTCAGAAGAGTTGCTAACATGGGCACAAATCAGTTATGACAAGTCATTTTTGAGAAGCACGGCACAGAAAATGTTCCCAAAAAGAGGGTATTGAAAACGTCAGTTGGTTTTCAGGTCAGCATTTCTAGACTAGTATTTGTTGAAAATTCTTCAAACTCTTCTTTCAGATGTTTTCCTTTTTTTTTTGGACTTTTCTTGGGCTTGAAAACATCTAAGGAAGCTGGCTGGTCCTTATAAATATATAGCCAAGAGAAGGATGGATATGACTCTCTGAAATGGATGTAAATCATGAACGCGAATTATATTGTTGATGTTAAGACAACGAGTTCATGGCTTGATGTACCAAAAGGACATCCCAACATTGTTTTCCTCCCAAGTTAGCACTTGACTTGTTGATGAGTCACATATAAGGTTCGAAGGAGAAGATGCACAAGTCATCACTGGTTTTGTAAGCATGCAAGTTCCAAGCCCATAGGCCACCATGCATGATTAGACCTGTTGTTATTTACACTTACATGGCCAGAGTTGTATCACTGCCTCAAAGTTGCCAAATGAGAGTAGCTTGTTTTCCTCTCCAGCACCTGTATCGAATGACCAGCTTTCAAGTGGACTTCCCTGAGCCTTTTCAGTATCTGAACATGCGAGTCCAAAACACTTTAGTCCTACTACTAAAAAGGATACTCACTGTAACACTGTTTTTCTGACCATTAAATGGACAATAAGGTGACCCTGGTGTGCAAAGAACAGGACTCATTGAAGATGTAATGCCTGTTGGTGAATGACACTTTTCTAGGTTTCACGGGCCATGTGGAGGAATCAGCCCAAACACCTTGAAATACCACTTAATTCATAGTTTACTTAAGGACACATGTGGCTTAGGGAGAACTTCTTTCCTCTGAAAGTGTTTCTTCAAATGAGATGAGAGTCGAAAAGAAGGTATTGAGAACACTAAGTAAAATGGCTGTGCTTTGTGGAACTGGGAGGATTCCTCAATACATGTAACAATGTTTGTCACTGCCTTTGGACCTAACACGTATCAGTGTATATGAACAGAGGCACAGCAAGAAAGATAGCCGGCATAAAACACCAAGGGGAAGGGGCTAAGCTGCCTTACTAGGTTTACTTTTTTCACTCTGGTGGCACTTTCTGTTGTCTGTATGAACAGAGTTTCCAAGTACTTTCCCACTTAGCCGGCCTCTCTGTTATTCATACAGTTGAACTACCAGGGAGAGATGGATCAGTTTACCACCTGTGAGGCCTTTTCTTCCACATTTTCTGCCCATTGCATGCTTTGGTTTTTTCCAGCTCTTCCTACAAGCCCCCCTAATCCTGATCTCCCCTTAGTCCTTATGATTTCTTTAAGTTTCCCCTTTGCTCCTGTTCATGGAGTCCTGTGTACAGATATTATACCTGATTCTATTGAACTCTACTTAATCCTTTCTCACCTCTGTGCTCCTTTTACCAAGTCACTCCTCAACACTTACTGTAACCCTTTGAATTTTTTGTCCATTGTCATTTAAAAAACTCTTTAAAAATTGAACCATTTCGCATGCAGATACAGTCTTCTTGGTCTGCTATTAATCCCCCACTACTGACATTGTAAGTTATTGAAATGTACACTTCCAGACCGTTTTCAGATTTTTGATTTCTGTATATCTATCTGTCTCTCTATTTACAAACATAACATGGTATTCTGAAAGTATCGTTCTGCTTTTGGAGCACTACATTGTGTTTTTAGAAGCAGGCCTATAACACAGAGATGAATCCATGTTACCTAGGTTGAGTTCAAATTGGTATGTGCACTGTGATTCCCATTATATTGTTCTACCTACTAATGGACAGTTAAGTTATATCCAGACCTCCCCCCCTCCCCCATTAAGTAAAACCCCTGTGGAGAGACATGTGGATGCCTTTATGAACATATTGATAATTTTTCATGGCAGTGTTTTTCAAAAACCAGTTAGTAAAATCAATTGATTCCTTTGCAGCCTGAAGTTACCTTCATTCCAGTTTACTGGTATAAGAACCACAGTACATCAGCAACTATTCTCCAATAGTATTTCAGGCAGAAGTCATTCTAGATAACAATCAGTGCGGGATCCTCCATGTATTTTACACAGCCCATGGCAGGGGATATCTAATCAGGTGAGACAGACTGATTAGATTTATTCTGTTTGTTGGCTTTGTTTTTTAGGCCTGAATTTTTCACATTTCAATTAATTGTAGGTCAAGTATCAGGCGGATTCTTCACTGGGCTTCAAATGTGATAAAGCTGCTTCTTATTTTTAAGAAGGCCGTTGCAATCCTGCATTTATTTTACACCTCAGTGCATGTTTTACACACAAACACTCACCCCCCCTCACACACACACACATCAACAAACACAAACACATAATTAGAGCACATTTAACACTCAAATAAAGCTTTCACTATTAATTCATGACTAAGGTATTCTTTTAATAAGAATTGTGCTTTGGTCTCTACTGGGGAAACATTGTTCAACGTGCATTCTCTGGTTTGTTGTAGGGCAGTGAAAGTTCACTTGTTGGCAATGATATGGAAATGGGGAGTAAGAGTTTAAAAGTTGTTATAGTAGGTAGGCAGCGTCAGAGTATGGAATCTAAGAATAAGAAATTGGGGAATTTCCACTTTGTTTCTTCATTTCAATCTCCTAATAATTCATATATATTTTCCAAATGTCTCTGAGAAAACAAGGACTAGGTCAATCCACATATCCGTGAACCATAGCAGAATGCAATTCTGAATTTCATATAAACAGTCATAAAATCAAAAAGACAGGTGCTGGGGTTTTGGCTCAGCACTAGAGTGCTGGCTTCGCACTTTCAAAGGTCCTGAGTAGGATCCCCAACACCATATGTGTTGAATGAATGTGAATGAATGAAGCAATGCATGAGTGTATGATGAATGAATTAAAGGTATAAGGAGGAGGAGGAAGAGGAGAAGGAGGAGGAGAAATAGAAGAAGATGATGAGTAATTTGACAGAAGGGAAAATGGGGAGCAGAGTGAGTTTAAAGTGTGGTTTCCAATTCCCAAACGTTAAATTACAGCAGCTGGGATAGAAAGAGAAGATGGGAGGGCAGGAGAGGGGGGAGAGTAGAGGATAGAAAAGGTAGCAGAATAGAACAGTTACTAATATGGCGTTTTGTAAAAATGTGGATGAGTAAACAATGTGATTGTGCAATCTGTATATGGGGTAACAATGGGAGTTCATAACTCACTTGAATCTAATGTAGGAAATATGATATCTCAAGAGCTATGTAATGTTTTCAGCAACGAATATAAAAAAGAGGTGTTCATTTTACTTTGTAGTTGAGATCTATTTCCGTGACATGTTTAGTTGTGTTCTCTCCTTTAGTCCTCCCATGCTCTAGTTATTCTTATACGGAAAAACTAGCTGATATGACCAACCAGTCTGAACATCAGTGACAATTTTTCATTAAGCCTAAAGTCACTTCACATTTGCTACAGTCATACTAAATACACTTGTTTGTTGGGAGTTTCAAATATATTTCCATCAGCTAGATCACAAGTACCTAGAACTCCCATTCTTGTTTATGTAATAGTGACTTCATCAGATTAAATGCTGTACTCTGGAATAAAACAAAATAGGAATAATTTACTCATAAGCTTCCTATGTAAACCATCTTTATTTACAAAATACTATCTTAAGAATTATAGTTTTATTGAGCTTCAATTGGAGGCAAAGTATAGTCAATTACTGAAGTAAAAGCAGTTACTTAAAAACTAAAAATGAGAGAAAAGTCAAATTACATTTGAAGAGAGAGCAACAGTATGAGGTTTCTTGATTGGTCTGGATGTTGAGTAACAGGCTCATTTGCAGGTGGAAGGAACCCTTCCGGGAACTCACTTGTACTTTCAGAATTCGGGTGTAGAGGGCAGAATTCCAGCTCTTGGGGGAAGATTGAGAGGAAAACCCTCTCCCTGCATAGACACCTTCACATTGGAAATGGAGTGGGTGGAGAGCCAGGTGGAAAATAATCTCCAGGTTTCCATACAAGTTTCCTCGGAGAGGTGGAGGAAATAAAAGGTCCTCTTCTCATGAACTGACTCCTTGGGTCAACTGGAAACAAGGCACCCCTTTGATTGCCAGCTTCAGTTCTTCCTCATTCACTTGAAAGAGTCTCCAGCTTGTTTTAGCTTCAGCTATTTGTGATCTGAGGGTTTCAGATTCACCTTGGAGGGACTGTATCCTTCTTGATAGATGCGCCCTCATTTCATCCTGTTGACCATGTTTAGCCTTCTGTGCTTTGAGCTCTTCTTCTAGAAAGAGCATTTCAACGCCATGGCTGGATTCGGACCAATGCAGCTTTTCGTAGGTTGCCTCCAGATGTTGTGCTTCCCTTGAACCCTTCTCAAACCTGCAGTCCTTTAAAGATGAGGCTAAGCCTTCATGTTCTTTTTCAACAAGGCTCACTTTTTCAAGAAGTCCACACTTTTTTTCAATAAGTCCCGCAAGATTTACAGCCAGCTTTTTTTCTCTTCCCACGTAAAGCCTGCTACTAACCGACTGAAAACATCTCCAGAAAAGTAAGAGAACAGCCAAAAATCTAAGAGCTGTACACATCACCAACTCCCAAGGAAAGCCATAAGGAAGATGGCCTGGCTTCATGTCTTCGGACAATGCTGCCACAACCGTTGGTGCTTCTTCCAGAACCACCCACTAGTATGGCTGAGAGGCAGCCCTTGGCTCCTCCATCACACCAAGACGGCTTTGGCTCTTGCCACCACAACCACAGCCTGCCCAGGCAGGCCAACGCAGGCTGTGGACACTCAGGTGTTTGGTCAGGAACTCCAACGTGCACCAGGCAACGGAGCAGACCACTGCGATCCACTTCAGGGTGTGAGGGTATGGCAGGTGGTGGGCGTATGTTGGTGGGAGCCATGATCAAGGGCTCCCAGGAGCCTTGTTGTGCTCAACTGCCCATCAGGGGAGTCTTGTCCCCTTCCCTACCCAGTGCATCCTCAAGTGCCACAGGTTTAGGTCCCTCCCACTCCAGCCAGAGAGAATTCCTCCCCATGCCACACACCCCTTAATTTGGTTTAGGCCAGGCCAAGGCGGGGCTTAGTAGGAAGATTCCATCCAGTCATCATAACATTCAGTTTGATGTCACTGAAATTCTAAAGCTGTCTAAACTGTTCAAACAGCTTTCAAGGCCTATATTGGTCTTTGTGTAGCTTGCCTTTGTTTTATTTTATTTTATATTATTTTTTGTTTTTTGTTTTTTTGGCCTTTAGTTTTAGTGACTCGGTCCTTTCCCTGCCCTTGTACTCTCCCTATTTCCTCCTTCCTTGCTTCTTTCCTCCCTTCCTGGTTTTTCTCCTTTTCTTCTTCCTTCTTTTCTACCTCCCCCCATCCCTCCAACTTTGCCTCCCTCCCTTCCAACTTTTTCTCTCCCTTCCGTCCCTTTTTTTTTTCTTAAAAGTGTTTGGGGTGAAAATCCATGGCAGGCCAGCCCCAAGCTAGGCAAGGTCACTACCAGTGAGCTACAACATCCCCAGACCTGCTGCCACTTCCTACGCAAGTAATTTGAATTATCTCTAAAGAGAAATTCTCACATTAGTCTACTTTCAGTAATTTCAGAAGAGTTGCTAACATTTGCACAAATCAGTTATGACAAGTCATTTTTGAGAAGCACGGCACAGAAAATGTTCCCAAAAAGAGGGTATTGAAAACGTCAGTTGGTTTTCAGGTCAGCATTTCTAGACTAGTATTTGTTGAAAATTCTTCAAACTCTTCTTTCAGATGTTTTTTTTTTTTTTGGACTTTTCTTGGGCTTGAAAACATCTAAGGAAGCTGGCTGGTCCTTATAAATATATAGCCAAGAGAAGGATGGATATGACTCTCTGAAATGGATGTAAATCATGAACGTGAATTATATTGTTGATGTTAAGACAACGAGTTCATGGCTTGATGTACCAAAAGGACATCCCAACATTGTTTTTCTCCCAAGTTATCACTTGACTTGTTGATGAGTCACATATGAGGTTCGAAGGAGAAGATGCACAAGTCATCACTGGTTTTGTAAGCATGCAAGTTCCAAGCCCATAGGCCACCATGCATGATTAGACCTGTTGTTATTTTCACTTACATGGCCAGAGCTGTATCACTGTCTCAAAGTTGCCAAATGAGAGTAGCTTGTTTTCCTCTCCAGCACCTGTATCGAATGACCAGCTTTCAAGTGGACTTCCCTGAGCCTTTTCAGTATCTGAACATGCGAGTCCAAAACACTTTAGTCCTACTACTAAAAAGGATACTCACTGTAACACTGTTTTTCTGACCATTAAATGGACAATAAGGTGACCCTGGTGTGCAAAGAACAGGACTCATTGAAGATGTAATGCCTGTTGGTGAATGACACTTTTCTAGGTTTCACGGGCCATGTGGAGGAATCAGCCCAAACACCTTGAAATACCACTTAATTCATAGTTTACTTAAGGACACATGTGGCTTAGGGAGAACTTCTTTCCTCTGAAAGTGTTTCTTCAAACGAGATGAGAGTCGAAAAGAAGGTATTGAGAACACTAAGTAAAATGGCTGTGCTTTGTGGAACTGGGAGGATTCCTCAATACATGTAACAATGTTTGTCACTGCCTTTGGACCTAACATGTATCAGTGTATATGAACAGAGGCACAGCAAGAAAGATAGCCGGCATAAAACACCAAGGGGAAGGGGCTAAGCTGCCTTACTAGGTTTACTTTTTTCACTCTGGTGGCACTTTCTGTTGTCTGTATGAACAGAGTTTCCAAGTACTTTCCCACTTAGCCGGCCTCTCTGTTATTCATACAGTTGAACTACCAGGGAGAGATGGATCAGTTTACCACCTGTGAGGCCTTTTCTTCCACATTTTCTGCCCATTGCATGCTTTGGTTTTTTCCAGCTCTTCCTACAAGCCCCCCTAATCCTGATCTCCCCTTAGTCCTTATGATTTCTTTAAGTTTCCCCTTTGCTCCTGTTCATGGAGTCCTGTGTACAGATATTATACCTGATTCTATTGAACTCTACTTAATCCTTTCTCACCTCTGTGCTCCTTTTACCAAGTCACTCCTCAACACTTACTGTAACCCTTTGAATTTTTTGTCCATTGTCATTTAAAAAACTCTTTAAAAATTGAACCATTTCGCATGCAGATACAGTCTTCTTGGTCTGCTATTAATCCCCCACTACTGACATTGTAAGTTATTGAAATGTACACTTCCAGACCATTTTCAGATTTTTGATTTCTGTATATCTATCTGTCTCTCTATTTACAAACATAACATGGTATTCTGAAAGTATCGTTCTGCTTTTGGAGCACTACATTGTGTTTTTCAGAAGCAGGCCTATAACACAGAGATGAATCCATGTTACCTAGGTTGAGTTCAAATTGGTATGTGCACTGTGATTCCCATTATATTGTTCTACCTACTAATGGACAGTTAAGTTATATCCAGACCTCCCCCCCTCCCCCATTAAGTAAAACCCCTGTGGAGAGACATGTGGATGCCTTTATGAACATATTGATAATTTTTCATGGCAGTGTTTTCCAAAAACCAGTTAGTAAAATCAATTGATTCCTTTGCAGCCTGAAGTTACCTTCATTCCAGTTTACTGGTATAAGAACCACAGTACATCAGCAACTATTCTCCAATAGTATTTCAGGCAGAAGTCATTCTAGATAACAATCAGTGCGGGATCCTCCATGTATTTTACACAGCCCATGGCAGGGGATATCTAATCAGGTGAGACAGACTGATTAGATTTATTCTGTTTGTTGGCTTTGTTTTTTAGGCCTGAATTTTTCACATTTCAATTAATTGTAGGTCAAGTATCAGGCGGATTCTTCACTGGGCTTCAAATGTGATAAAGCTGCTTCTTATTTTTAAGAAGGCCGTTGCAATCCTGCATTTATTTTACACCTCAGTGCATGTTTTACACACAAACACTCACCCCCCCTCACACACACACACATCAACAAACACAAACACATAATTAGAGCACATTTAACACTCAAATAAAGCTTTCACTATTAATTCATGACTAAGGTATTCTTTTAATAAGAATTGTGCCTTGGTCTCTACTGGGGAAACATTGTTCAATGTGCGTTCTCTGGTTTGTTGTAGGGCAGTCAATGTTCACTTGTTGGCAATGATATAGAAATGGGGAGTAAGAGTTTAAAAGTTTTTATAGTAGGTAGGCAGCGTCAGAGTATGGAATCTAAGAATAAGAAATTGGGGAATTTCCACTTTTTTTCTTCATTTCAATCTCCTAATAATTCATATATATTTTCCAAATGTCTCTGAGAAAACAAGGACTAGGTCAATCCACATATCCGTGAACCATAGCAGAATGCAATTCTGAATTTCATATAAACAGTCATAAAATCAAAAAGACAGGTGCTGGGGTTTTGGCTCAGCACTAGAGTGCTGGCTTCGCACTTTCAAAGGTACTGAGTAGGATCCCCAAGACCATATGTGTTGAATGAATGTGAATGAATGAAGCAATGCATGAGTGTATGATGAATGAATTAAAGGTATAAGGAGGAGGAGGAAGAGGAGAAGGAGGAGGAGAAATAGAAGAAGATGATGAGTAATTTGACAGAAGGGAAAATGGGGAGCAGAGTGAGTTTAAAGTGTGGTTTCCAATTCCCAAACGTTAAATTACAGCAGCTGGGATAGAGAGAGAAGATGGGAGGGCAGGAGAGGGGGGAGAGTAGAGGATAGAAAATGTAGCAGAATAGAACAGTTACTAATATGGCATTTTGTAAAAATGTGGATGTGTAAACAATGTGATTGTGCAATCTGTATATGGGGTAACAATGGGAGTTCATAACTCACTTGAATCTAATGTGGGAAATATGATATCTCAAGAGCTATGTAATGTTCTCAGCAACGAATATAAAAAAGAGGTCTTCATTTTTCTTTGTAGTTGAGGTCTCCTATTTCCGTGACATGTTTAGTTGTGTTCCCTCCTTTAGTCCTCCCATGCTCTAGTTATTCTGATATGGAAAAACTAGCTGATATGCCCAACCAGTCTGAAAATCAGTGACAATTTTTCATTAAGCCTAAAGTCACTTCACATTTGCTACAGTCATACTAAATACACTTCTTTGTTGGGAGTTTCAAATATATTTCCATCACCTAGATCACAAGTACCTAGAACTCCCATTCTTGTTTATGTAATAGTGAGTTCATCAGATTAAATGCTGTACTCTTGAATAAAACAAAATAGGAATAATTTACTCATAAGCTTCCTATGTAAACCATCTTTATTTACAAAATACTATCTTAAGAATTATAGTTTCATTGAGCTTCAATTGGAGCCAAAGTATAGTCAATTACTGAAGTAAAAGCAGTTACTTAAAAACTAAAAATGAGAGAAAAGTCAAATTACATTTGAAGAGAGAGCAACAGTATGAGGTTTCTTGATTGGTTCTGGATGTTGAGTAACAGGCTCATTTGCAGGTGGAAGGAACCCTTCAGGGAAATCACTTGTACTTTCAGAATGCGGGTGTAGAGGGCTGAATTCCAGCTCTTGGGGGAAGATTGAGAGGAAAACCCTCTCCCTGCATAGACACTTCGCATTGGAAATGGAGTGGGTGGCGGGCCAGGTGGAAAATAATCTCCAGGTTCCCATACAAGTTTCCTCGGAGAGGTGGAGGGAAAAAAAAGGTCCTCTTCTCATGAACTGACTCCTTGGGTCAACTGGAAACAAGGCACCCCTTTGATTGCCAGCTTCAGTTCTTCCTCATTCACTTGAAAGAGTCTCCAGCTTGTTTTAGCTTCAGCTATTTGTGATCTGAGGGTTTCAGATTCACCTTGGAGGGACTGTATCCTTCTTGATAGATGCGCCCTCATTTCATCCTGTTGACCATGTTTAGCCTTCTGTGCTTTGAGCTCTTCTTCTAGAAAGAGCATTTCAACGCCATGGCTGGATTCGGACCAATGCAGCTTTTCGTAGGTTGCCTCCAGATGTTGTGCTTCCCTTGAACCCTTCTCAAACCTGCAGTCCTTTAAAGATGAGGCTAAGCCTTCATGTTCTTTTTCAACAAGGCTCACTTTTTCAAGAAGTCCACACTTTTTTTCAATAAGTCCCGCAAGATTTACAGCCAGCTTTTTTTCTCTTCCCACGTAAAGCCTGCTACTAACCGACTGAAAACATCTCCAGAAAAGTAAGAGAACAGCCAAAAATCTAAGAGCTGTACACATCACCAACTCCCAAGGAAAGCCATAAGGAAGATGGCCTGGCTTCATGTCTTCGGACAATGCTGCCACAACCGTTGGTGCTTCTTCCAGAACCACCCACTAGTATGGCTGAGAGGCAGCCCTTGGCTCCTCCATCACACCAAGACGGCTTTGGCTCTTGCCACCACAACCACAGCCTGCCCAGGCAGGCCAACGCAGACTGTGGACACTCAGGTGTTTGGTCAGGAACTCCAACCTGCACCAGGCAACGGAGCAGACCACTGCGATCCCCTTCAGGGTGTGAGCGTATGGCAGGTGGAGGGCGTATGTTGGTGGGAGCCCTGATCAAGGGCTCCCAGGAGCCTTGTTGTGCTCAACTGCCCATCAGGGGAGTCTTGTCCCCTTCCCTACCCAGTGCATCCTCAAGTGCCACAGGTTTAGGTCCCTCCCACTCCAGCCAGAGAGAATTCCTCCCCATGCCACACACCCCTTGATTTGGTTTAGGCCAGGCCAAGGCGGGGCTTAGTAGGAAGATTCCATCCAGTCATCATAACATTCAGTTTGATGTCACTCAAATTCTAAAGCTGTCTAAACTGTTCAAACAGCTTTCAAGGCCTATATTGGTCTTTGTGTCGCTTGCCTTTTGTTTTATTTTATTTTATTTTATTTTTTTTTTTTTTGTTTTTTTGGCCTTTAGTTTTAGTGACTCGGTCCTTTCCCTGCCCTTGTACTCTCCCTATTTCCTCCTTCTTTGCTTCTTTCCTCCCTTCCTGGTTTTTCTCCTTTTCTTCTTCCTTCTTTTCTACCTCCCCCCATCCCTCCAACTTTGCCTCCCTCCCTTCCAACTTTTTCTCTCCCTTCCGTCCCTTTTTTTTTTCTTGCAAGTGTTTGGGGTGAAAATCCATGGCAGGCCAGCCCCAAGCTAGGCAAGGTCACTGCCAGTGAGCTACAACATCCCCAGACCTGCTGCCACTTCCTACGCAAGTAATTTGAATTATCTCTAAAGAGAAATTCTCACATTAGTCTACTTTCAGTAATTTCAGAAGAGTTGCTAACATGGGCACAAATCAGTTATGACAAGTCATTTTTGAGAAGCACGTCACAGAAAATGTTCCCATAAAGAGGGTATTGAAAACGTCAGTTGGTTTTCAGGTCAGCATTTCTAGACTAGTATTTGTTGAAAATTCTTCAAACTCTTCTTTCAGATGTTTTTTTTTTTTTTTTGGACTTTTCTTGGGCTTGAAAACATCTAAGGAAGCTGGCTGGTCCTTATAAATATATAGCCAAGAGAAGGATGGATATGACTCTCTGAAATGGATGTAAATCATGAACGTGAATTATATTGTTGATGTTAAGTCAACGAGTTCATGGCTTGATGTACCAAAAGGACATCCCAACATTGTTTTCCTCCCAAGTTATCACTTGACTTGTTGATGAGTCACATATGAGGTTCGAAGGAGAAGATGCACAAGTCATCACTGGTTTTGTAAGCATGCAAGTTCCAAGCCCATAGGCCACCATGCATGATTAGACCTGTTGTTATTTACACTTACATGGCCAGAGCTGTATCACTGTCTCAAAGTTGCCAAATGAGAGTAGCTTGTTTTCCTCTCCAGCACCTGTATCGAATGACCAGCTTTCAAGTGGACTTCCCTGAGCCTTTTCAGTATCTGAACATGCGAGTCCAAAACACTTTAGTCCTACTACTAAAAAGGATACTCACTGTAACACTGTTTTTCTGACCATTAAATGGACAATAAGGTCACCCTGGTGTGCAAAGAACAGGACTCATTGAAGATGTAATGCCTGTTGGTGAATGACACTTTTCTAGGTTTCACGGGCCATGTGGAGGAATCAGCCCAAACACCTTGAAATACCACTTAATTCATAGTTTACTTAAGGACACATGTGGCTTAGGGAGAACTTCTTTCCTCTGAAAGTGTTTCTTCAAACGAGATGAGAGTCGAAAAGAAGGTATTGAGAACACTAAGTAAAATGGCTGTGCTTTGTGGAACTGGGAGGATTCCTCAATACATGTAACAATGTTTGTCACTGCCTTTGGACCTAACACGTATCAGTGTATATGAACAGAGGCACAGCAAGAAAGATAGCCGGCATAAAACACCAAGGGGAAGGGGCTAAGCTGCCTTACTAGGTTTACTTTTTTCACTCTGGTGGCACTTTCTGTTGTCTGTATGAACAGAGTTTCCAAGTACTTTCCCACTTAGCCGGCCTCTCTGTTATTCATACAGTTGAACTACCAGGGAGAAATGGATCAGTTTACCACCTGTGAGGCCTTTTCTTCCACATTTTCTGCCCATTGCATGCTTTGGTTTTTTCCAGCTCTTCCTACAAGCCCCCCTAATCCTGATCTCCCCTTAGTCCTTATGATTTCTTTAAGTTTCCCCTTTGCTCCTGTTCATGGAGTCCTGTGTACAGATATTATACCTGATTCTATTGAACTCTACTTAATCCTTTCTCACCTCTGTGCTCCTTTTACCAAGTCACTCCTCAACACTTACTGTAACCCTTTGAATTTTTTGTCCATTGTCATTTAAAAAACTCTTTAAAAATTGAACCATTTCGCATGCAGATACAGTCTTCTTGGTCTGCTATTAATCCCCCTCTACTGACATTGTAAGTTATTGAAATGTACACTTCCAGACCGTTTTCAGATTTTTGATTTCTGTATATCTATCTGTCTCTCTATTTACAAACATAACATGGTATTCTGAAAGTATCGTTCTGCTTTTGGAGCACTACATTGTGTTTTTCAGAAGCAGGCCTATAACACAGAGATGAATCCATGTTACCTAGGTTGAGTTCAAATTGGTATGTGCACTGTGATTCCCATTATATTGTTCTACCTACTAATGGACAGTTAAGTTATATCCAGACCTCCCCCCCTCCCCCATTAAGTAAAACCCCTGTGGAGAGACATGTGGATGCCTTTATGAACATATTGATAATTTTTCATGGCAGTGTTTTCCAAAAACCAGTTAGTAAAATCAATTGATTCCTTTGCAGCCTGAAGTTACCTTCATTCCAGTTTACTGGTATAAGAACCACAGTATATCAGCAACTATTCTCCAATAGTAGTTCAGGCAGAAGTCATTCTAGATAACAATCAGTGCGGGATCCTCCATGTATTTTACACAGCCCATGGCAGGGGACATCTAATCAGGTGAGACAGACTGATTAGATTTATTCTGTTTGTTTTCTTTGTTTTTTTAGGCCTGAATTTTTCACATTTCAATTAATTGTAGGTCAAGTATCAGGCGGATTCTTCCCTGGGCTTCAAATGTGATAAAGCTGCTTCTTATTTTTAAGAAGGCCGTTGCAATCCTGAATTTATTTTACACCTCAGTGCATGTTTTACACACAAACACACACCCCCCCTCACACACACACACATCAACAAACACAAACACATAATTAGAGCACATTTAACACTCAAATAAAGCTTTCACTATTAATTCATGACTAAGGTATTCTTTTAATAAGAATTGTGCCTTGGTCTCTACTGGGGAAACATTGTTCAATGTGCGTTCTCTGGTTTGTTGTAGGGCAGTGAATGTTCACTTGTTGGCAATGATATAGAAATCTGGAGTAAGAGTTTAAAAGTTTTTATAGTAAGTAGGCAGCGTCAGAGTATGGAATCTAAGAATAAGAAATTGGGGAATTTCCACTTTTGTTCTTCATTTCAATCTCCTAATAATTCATATATATTTTCCAAATATCTCTGAGAAAACAAGGACTAGGTCAATCCACATATCCGTGAACCATAGCAGAATGCAATTCTGAATTTCATATAAACAGTCATCAAATCAAAAAGACAGGTGCTGGGGTTTTGGCTCAGCACTAGAGTGCTGGCTTCGCACTTTCAAAGGTCCTGAGTAGGATCCCCAACACCATATGTGTTGAATGAATGTGAATGAATGAAGCAATGCATGAGTGTATGATGAATGAATTAAAGGTATAAGGAGGAGGAGGAAGAGGAGAAGGAGGAGGAGAAATAGAAGAAGGTGATGAGTAATTTGACAGAAGGGAAAATGGGGAGCAGAGTGAGTTTAAAGTGTGGTTTCCAATTCCCAAACCTTAAATTACAGCAGCTGGGATAGAGAGAGAAGATGGGAGGGCAGGAGAGGGGGGAGAGTAGAGGATAGAAAAGGTAGCAGAATAGAACAGTTACTAATATGGCATTTTGTAAAAATGTGGATGTGTAAACAATGTGATTGTGCAATCTGTATATGGGGTAACAATGGGAGTTCATAACTCACTTGAATCTAATGTGGGAAATATGATATCTCAAGAGCTATGTAATGTTCTCAGCAACGAATATAAAAAAGAGGTCTTCATTTTTCTTTGTAGTTGAGGTCTCCTATTTCCGTGACATGTTTAGTTGTGTTCCCTCCTTTAGTCCTCCCATGCTCTAGTTATGCTGATATGGAAAAACTAGCTGATATGCCCAACCAGTCTGAAAATCAGTGACAATTTTTCATTAAGCCTAAAGTCACTTCACATTTGCTACAGTCATACTAAATACACTTCTTTGTTGGGAGTTTCAAATATATTTCCATCACCTAGATCACAAGTACCTAGAACTCCCATTCTTGTTTATGTAATAGTGAGTTCATCAGATTAAATGCTGTACTCTTGAATAAAACAAAATAGGAATAATTTACTCATAAGCTTCCTATGTAAACCATCTTTATTTACAAAATACTATCTTAAGAATTATAGTTTCATTGAGCTTCAATTGGAGCCAAAGTATAGTCAATTACTGAAGTAAAAGCAGTTACTTAAAAACTAAAAATGAGAGAAAAGTCAAATTACATTTGAAGAGAGAGCAACAGTATGAGGTTTCTTGATTGGTTCTGGATGTTGAGTAACAGGCTCATTTGCAGGTGGAAGGAACCCTTCAGGGAAATCACTTGTACTTTCAGAATGCGGGTGTAGAGGGCTGAATTCCAGCTCTTGGGGGAAGATTGAGAGGAAAACCCTCTCCCTGCATAGACACTTCGCATTGGAAATGGAGTGGGTGGCGGGCCAGGTGGAAAATAATCTCCAGGTTCCCATACAAGTTTCCTCGGAGAGGTGGAGGGAAAAAAAAGGTCCTCTTCTCATGAACTGACTCCTTGGGTCAACTGGAAACAAGGCACCCCTTTGATTGCCAGCTTCAGTTCTTCCTCATTCACTTGAAAGAGTCTCCAGCTTGTTTTAGCTTCAGCTATTTGTGATCTGAGGGTTTCAGATTCACCTTGGAGGGACTGTATCCTTCTTGATAGATGCGCCCTCATTTCATCCTGTTGACCATGTTTAGCCTTCTGTGCTTTGAGCTCTTCTTCTAGAAAGAGCATTTCAACGCCATGGCTGGATTCGGACCAATGCAGCTTTTCGTAGGTTGCCTCCAGATGTTGTGCTTCCCTTGAACCCTTCTCAAACCTGCAGTCCTTTAAAGATGAGGCTAAGCCTTCATGTTCTTTTTCAACAAGGCTCACTTTTTCAAGAAGTCCACACTTTTTTTCAATAAGTCCCGCAAGATTTACAGCCAGCTTTTTTTCTCTTCCCACGTAAAGCCTGCTACTAACCGACTGAAAACATCTCCAGAAAAGTAAGAGAACAGCCAAAAATCTAAGAGCTGTACACATCACCAACTCCCAAGGAAAGCCATAAGGAAGATGGCCTGGCTTCATGTCTTCGGACAATGCTGCCACAACCGTTGGTGCTTCTTCCAGAACCACCCACTAGTATGGCTGAGAGGCAGCCCTTGGCTCCTCCATCACACCAAGACGGCTTTGGCTCTTGCCACCACAACCACAGCCTGCCCAGGCAGGCCAACGCAGGCTGTGGACACTCAGGTGTTTGGTCAGGAACTCCAACCTGCACCAGGCAACGGAGCAGACCACTGCGATCCCCTTCAGGGTGTGAGCGTATGGCAGGTGGTGGGTGTATGTTGGTGGGAGCCATGATCAAGGGCTCCCAGGAGCCTTGTTGTGCTCAACTGCCCATCAGGGGAGTCTTGTCCCCTTCCCTACCCAGTGCATCCTCAAGTGCCACAGGTTTAGGTCCCTCCCACTCCAGCCAGAGAGAATTCCTCCCCATGCCACACACCCCTTGATTTGGTTTAGGCCAGGCCAAGGCGGGGCTTAGTAGGAAGATTCCATCCAGTCATCATAACATTCAGTTTGATGTCACTCAAATTCTAAAGCTGTCTAAACTGTTCAAACAGCTTTCAAGGCCTATATTGGTCTTTGTGTCGCTTGCCTTTTGTTTTATTTTATTTTATTTTATTTTTTGTTTTTTGTTTTTTTGGCCTTTAGTTTTAGTGACTCGGTCCTTTCCCTGCCCTTGTACTCTCCCTATTTCCTCCTTCCTTGCTTTCTTCCTCCCTTCCTGGTTTTTGTCCTTTTCTTCTTCCTTCTTTTCTACCTCCCTCCATCCCTCCAACTTTGCCTCCCTCCCTTCCAACTTTTTCTCTCCCTTCCGTCCCTTTTTTTTTTTCTTGCAAGTGTTTGGGGTGAAAATCCATGGCAGGCCAGCCCCAAGCTAGGCAAGGTCACTGAGAGTGAGTTACAACATCCCCAGACCTGCTGCCACTTCCTACGCAAGTATTTTGAATTATCTCTAAAGAGAAATTCTCACATTAGTCTACTTTCAGTAATTTCAGAAGAGTTGCTAACATGGGCACAAATCAGTTATGACAAGTCATTTTTGAGAAGCACAGCACAGAAAATGTTCCCAAAAAGAGGGTATTGAAAACGTCAGTTGGTTTTCAGGTCAGCATTTCTAGAGTAGTATTTGTTGAAAATTCTTCAAACTCTTCTTTCAGATGTTTTTTTTTTTTTTTTTTGGACTTTTCTTGGGCTTGAAAACATCTAAGGAAGCTGGCTGGTCCTTATAAATATATAGCCAAGAGAAGGATGGATATGACTCTCTGAAATGGATGTAAATCATGAACGTGAATTATATTGTTAATGTTAAGACAACGAGTTCATGGCTTGATGTACCAAAAGGACATCCCAACATTGTTTTCCTCCCAAGTTAGCACTTGACTTGTTGATGAGTCACATATGAGGTTCGAAGGAGAAGATGCACAAGTCATCACTGGTTTTGTAAGCATGCAAGTTCCAAGCCCATAGGCCACCATGCATGATTAGACCTGTTGTTATTTACACTTACATGGCCAGAGCTGTATCACTGTCTCAAAGTTGCCAAATGAGAGTAGCTTGTTTTCCTCTCCAGCACCTGTATCGAATGACCAGCTTTCAAGTGGACTTCCCTGAGCCTTTTCAGTATCTGAACATGCGAGTCCAAAACACTTTAGTCCTACTACTAAAAAGGATACTCACTGTAACACTGTTTTTCTGACCATTAAATGGACAATAAGGTGACCCTGGTGTGCAAAGAACAGGACTCATTGAAGATGTAATGCCTGTTGGTGAATGACACTTTTCTAGGTTTCACGGGCCATGTGGAGGAATCAGCCCAAACACCTTGAAATACCACTTAATTCATAGTTTACTTAAGGACACATGTGGCTTAGGGAGAACTTCTTTCCTCTGAAAGTGTTTCTTCAAATGAGATGAGAGTCGAAAAGAAGGTATTGAGAACACTAAGTAAAATGGCTGTGCTTTGTGGAACTGGGAGGATTCCTCAATACATGTAACAATGTTTGTCACTGCCTTTGGACCTAACACGTATCAGTGTATATGAACAGAGGCACAGCAAGAAAGATAGCTGGCATAAAACACCAAGGGGAAGGGGCTAAGCTGCCTTACTAGGTTTACTTTTTTCACTCTGGTGGCACTTTCTGTTGTCTGTATGAACAGAGTTTCCAAGTACTTTCCCACTTAGCCGGCCTCTCTGTTATTCATACAGTTGAACTACCAGGGAGAGATGGATCAGTTTACCACCTGTGAGGCCTTTTCTTCCACATTTTCTGCCCATTGCATGCTTTGGTTTTTTCCAGCTCTTCCTACAAGCCCCCCTAATCCTGATCTCCCCTTAGTCCTTATGATTTCTTTAAGTTTCCCCTTTGCTCCTGTTCATGGAGTCCTGTGTACAGATATTATACCTGATTCTATTGAACTCTACTTAATCCTTTCTCACCTCTGTGCTCCTTTTACCAAGTCACTCCTCAACACTTACTGTAACCCTTTGAATTTTTTGTCCATTGTCATTTAAAAAACTCTTTAAAAATTGAACCATTTCGCATGCAGATACAGTCTTCTTGGTCTGCGATTAATCCCCCACTACTGACATTGTAAGTTATTGACATGTACACTTCCAGACCGTTTTCAGATTTTTGATTTCTGTATATCTATCTGTCTCTCTATTTACAAACATAACATGGTATTCTGAAAGTATCGTTCTGCTTTTGGAGCACTACATTGTGTTTTTCAGAAGCAGGCCTATAACACAGAGATGAATCCATGTTACCTAGGTTGAGTTCAAATTGGTATGTGCACTGTGATTCCCATTATATTGTTCTACCTACTAATGGACAGTTAAGTTATATCCAGACCTCCCAGCCTCCCGCATTAAGTAAAACCCCTGTGGAGAGACATGTGGATGCCTTTATGAACATATTGATAATTTTTCATGGCAGTGTTTTCCAAAAACCAGTTAGTAAAATCAATTGATTCCTTTGCAGCCTGAAGTTACCTTCATTCCAGTTTACTGGTATAAGAACCACAGTACATCAGCAACTATTCTCCAATAGTATTTCAGGCAGAAGTCATTCTAGATAACAATCAGTGCGGGATCCTCCATGTATTTTACACAGCCCATGGCAGGGGACATCTAATCAGGTGAGACAGACTGATTAGATTTATTCTGTTTGTTGGCTTTGTTTTTTTAGGCCTGAATTTTTCACATTTCAATTAATTGTAGGTCAAGTATCAGGCGGATTCTTCACTGGGCTTCAAATGTGATAAAGCTGCTTCTTATTTTTAAGAAGGCCGTTGCAATCCTGCATTTATTTTACACGTCAGTGCATGTTTTACACACAAACACACACCCCCCCTCACACACACACACACATCAACAAACACAAACACATAATTAGAGCACATTTAACACTCCAATAAAGCTTTCACTATTAATTCATGACTAAGGTATTCTTTTAATAAGAATTGTGCCTTGGTCTCTACTGGGGAAACATTGTTCAATGTGCGTTCTCTGGTTTGTTGTAGGGCAGTGAATGTTCACTTGTTGGCAATGATATAGAAATGGGGAGTAAGAGTTTAAAAGTTTTTATAGTAGGTAGGCAGCGTCAGAGTATGGAATCTAAGAATAAGAAATTGGGGAATTTCCACTTTCTTTCTTCATTTCAATCTCCTAATAATTCATATATATTTTCCAAATGTCTCTGAGAAAACAAGGACTAGGTCAATCCACATATCCGTGAACCATAGCAGAATGCAATTCTGAATTTCATATAAACAGTCATAAAATCAAAAAGACAGGTGCTGTGGTTTTGGCTCAGCACTAGAGTGCTGGCTTCGCACTTTCAAAGGTCCTGAGTAGGATCCCCAACACCATATGTGTTGAATGAATGTGAATGAATGAAGCAATGCATGAGTGTATGATGAATGAATTAAAGGTATAAGGAGGAGGAGGAAGAGGAGAAGGAGGAGGAGAAATAGAAGAAGATGATGAGTAATTTGACAGAAGGGAAAATGGGGAGCAGAGTGAGTTTAAAGTGTGGTTTCCAATTCCCAAACGTTAAATTACAGCAGCTGGGATAGAGAGAGAAGATGGGAGGGCAGGAGAGGGGGGAGAGTAGAGGATAGAAAAGGTAGCAGAATAGAACAGTTACTAATATGGCATTTTGTAAAAATGTGTATGTGTAAACAATGTGATTGTGCAATCTGTATATGGGGTAACAATGGGAGTTCATAACTCACTTGAATCTAATGTGGGAAATATGATATCTCAAGAGCTATGTAATGTTCTCAGCAACGAATATAAAAAAGAGGTCTTCATTTTTCTTTGTAGTTGAGGTCTCCTATTTCCGTGACATGTTTAGTTGTGTTCCCTCCTTTAGTCCTCCCATGCTCTAGTTATTCTGATATGGAAAAACTAGCTGATATGCCCAACCAGTCTGAAAATCAGTGACAATTTTTCATTAAGCCTAAAGTCACTTCACATTTGCTACAGTCATACTAAATACACTTCTTTGTTGGGAGTTTCAAATATATTTCCATCACCTAGATCACAAGTACCTAGAACTCCCATTCTTGTTTATGTAATAGTGAGTTCATCAGATTAAATGCTGTACTCTTGAATAAAACAAAATAGGAATAATTTACTCATAAGCTTCCTATGTAAACCATCTTTATTTACAAAATACTATCTTAAGAATTATAGTTTCATTGAGCTTCAATTGGAGCCAAAGTATAGTCAATTACTGAAGTAAAAGCAGTTACTTAAAAACTAAAAATGAGAGAAAAGTCAAATTACATTTGAAGAGAGAGCAACAGTATGAGGTTTCTTGATTGGTTCTGGATGTTGAGTAACAGGCTCATTTGCAGGTGGAAGGAACCCTTCAGGGAAATCACTTGTACTTTCAGAATGCGGGTGTAGAGGGCTGAATTCCAGCTCTTGGGGGAAGATTGAGAGGAAAACCCTCTCCCTGCATAGACACTTCGCATTGGAAATGGAGTGGGTGGCGGGCCAGGTGGAAAATAATCTCCAGGTTCCCATACAAGTTTCCTCGGAGAGGTGGAGGGAAAAAAAAGGTCCTCTTCTCATGAACTGACTCCTTGGGTCAACTGGAAACAAGGCACCCCTTTGATTGCCAGCTTCAGTTCTTCTTCATTCACTTGAAAGAGTCTCCAGCTTGTTTTAGCTTCAGCTATTTGTGATCTGAGGGTGTCAGATTCACCTTGGAGGGACTGTATCCTTCTTGATAGATGCGCCCTCATTTCATCCTGTTGACCATGTTTAGCCTTCTGTGCTTTGAGCTCTTCTTCTAGAAAGAGCATTTCAACGCCATGGCTGGATTCGGACCAATGCAGCTTTTCGTAGGTTGCCTCCAGATGTTGTGCTTCCCTTGAACCCTTCTCAAACCTGCAGTCCTTTAAAGATGAGGCTAAGCCTTCATGTTCTTTTTCAACAAGGCTCACTTTTTCAAGAAGTCCACACTTTTTTTCAATAAGTCCCGCAAGATTTACAGCCAGCTTTTTTTCTCTTCCCACGTAAAGCCTGCTACTAACCGACTGAAAACATCTCCAGAAAAGTAAGAGAACAGCCAAAAATCTAAGAGCTGTACACATCACCAACTCCCAAGGAAAGCCATAAGGAAGATGGCCTGGCTTCATGTCTTCGGACAATGCTGCCACAACCGTTGGTGCTTCTTCCAGAACCACCCACTAGTATGGCTGAGAGGCAGCCCTTGGCTCCTCCATCACACCAAGACGGCTTTGGCTCTTGCCACCACAACCACAGCCTGCCCAGGCAGGCCAACGCAGGCTGTGGACACTCAGGTGTTTGGTCAGGAACTCCAACCTGCACCAGGCAACGGAGCAGACCACTGCGATCCCCTTCAGGGTGTGAGCGTATGGCAGGTGGTGGGTGTATGTTGGTGGGAGCCATGATCAAGGGCTCCCAGGAGCCTTGTTGTGCTCAACTGCCCATCAGGGGAGTCTTGTCCCCTTCCCTACCCAGTGCATCCTCAAGTGCCACAGGTTTAGGTCCCTCCCACTCCAGCCAGAGAGAATTCCTCCCCATGCCACACACCCCTTGATTTGGTTTAGGCCAGGCCAAGGCGGGGCTTAGTAGGAAGATTCCATCCAGTCATCATAACATTCAGTTTGATGTCACTCAAATTCTAAAGCTGTCTAAACTGTTCAAACAGCTTTCAAGGCCTATATTGGTCTTTGTGTCGCTTGCCTTTTGTTTTATTTTATTTTATTTTATTTTTTGTTTTTTGTTTTTTTGGCCTTTAGTTTTAGTGACTCGGTCCTTTCCCTGCCCTTGTACTCTCCCTATTTCCTCCTTCCTTGCTTCCTTCCTCCCTTCCTGGTTTTTCTCCTTTTCTTCTTCCTTCTTTTCTACCTCCCTCCATCCCTTCAACTTTGCTTCACTCCCTTCCAACTTTTTCTCTCCCTTCCGTCCCTTTTTTTTTTTTCTTGCAAGTGTTTGGGGTGAAAATCCATGGCAGGCCAGCCCCAAGCTAGGCAAGGTCACTGCCAGTGAGCTACAACATCCCCAGACCTGCTGCCACTTCCTACGCAAGTATTTTGAATTATCTCTAAAGAGAAATTCTCACATTAGTCTACTTTCAGTAATTTCAGAAGAGTTGCTAACATGGGCACAAATCAGTTATGACAAGTCATTTTTGAGAAGCACGGCACAGAAAATGTTCCCAAAAAGAGGGTATTGAAAACGTCAGTTGGTTTTCAGGTCAGCATTTCTAGACTAGTATTTGTTGAAAATTCTTCAAACTCTTCTTTCAGATTTTTTTTTTTTTTTGGGCTTTTCTTGGGCTTGAAAACATCTAAGTCAGCTGGCTGGTCCTTATAAATATATAGCCAAGAGAAGGATGGATATGACTCTCTGAAATGGATGTAAATCATGAACGTGAATTATATTGTTAATGTTAAGGCAACGAGTTCATGGCTTGATGTACCAAAAGGACATCCCAACATTGTTTTCCTCCCAAGTTATCACTTGACTTGTTGATGAGTCACATATGAGGTTCGAAGGAGAAGATGCACAAGTCATCACTGGTTTTGTAAGCATGCAAGTTCCAAGCCCATAGGCCACCATGCATGATTAGACCTGTTGTTATTTACACTTACATGGCCAGAGCTGTATCACTGTCTCAAAGTTGCCAAATGAGAGTAGCTTGTTTTCCTCTCAAGCACCTGTATCGAATGACCAGCTTTCAAGTGGACTTCCCTGAGCCTTTTCAGTATCTGAACATGCGAGTCCAAAACACTTTAGTCCTACTACTAAAAAGGATACTCACTGTAACACTGTTTTTCTGACCATTAAATGAACAATAAGGTGACCCTGGTGTGCAAAGAACAGGACTCATTGAAGATGTAATGCCTGTTGGTGAATGACACTTTTCTAGGTTTCACGGGCCATGTGGAGGAATCAGCCCAAACACCTTGAAATACCACTTAATTCATAGTTTACTTAAGGACACATGTGGCTTAGGGAGAACTTCTTTCCTCTGAAAGTGTTTCTTCAAACGAGATGAGAGTCGAAAAGAAGGTATTGAGAACACTAAGTAAAATGGCTGTGCTTTGTGGAACTGGGAGGATTCCTCAATACATGTAACAATTTTTGTCACTGCCTTTGGACCTAACACGTATCAGTGTATATGAACAGAGGCACAGCAAGAAAGATAGCTGGCATAAAACACCAAGGGGAAGGGGCTAAGCTGCCTTACTAGGTTTACTTTTTTCACTCTGGTGGCACTTTCTGTTGTCTGTATGAACAGAGTTTCCAAGTACTTTCCCACTTAGCCGGCCTCTCTGTTATTCATACAGTTGAACTACCAGGGAGAGATGGATCAGTTTACCACCTGTGAGGCCTTTTCTTCCACATTTTCTGCCCATTGCATGCTTTGGTTTTTTCCAGCTCTTCCTACAAGCCCCCCTAATCCTGATCTCCCCTTAGTCCTTATGATTTCTTTAAGTTTCCCCTTTGCTCCTGTTCATGGAGTCCTGTGTACAGATATTATACCTGATTCTATTGAACTCTACTTAATCCTTTCTCACCTCTGTGCTCCTTTTACCAAGTCACTCCTCAACACTTACTGTAACCCTTTGAATTTTTTGTCCATTGTCATTTAAAAAACTCTTTAAAAATTGAACCATTTCGCATGCAGATACAGTCTTCTTGGTCTGCGATTAATCCCACACTACTCCAATTGTAAGTTATTGAAATGTACACTTCCAGACCGTTTTCAGATTTTTGATTTCTGTATATCTATCTGTCTCTCTATTTACAAACATAACATGGTATTCTGAAAGTATCGTTCTGCTTTTGGAGCACTACATTGTGTTTTTCAGAAGCAGGCCTATAACACAGAGATGAATCCATGTTACCTAGGTTGAGTTCAAATTGGTATGTGCACTGTGATTCCCATTATATTGTTCTACCTACTAATGGACAGTTAAGTTATATCCAGACCTCCCCCCCTCCCCCATTAAGTAAAACCCCTGTGGAGAGACATGTGGATGCCTTTATGAACATATTGATAATTTTTCATGGCAGTGTTTTCCAAAAACCAGTTAGTAAAATCAATTGATTCCTTTGCAGCCTGAAGTTACCTTCATTCCAGTTTACTGGTATAAGAACCACAGTACATCAGCAACTATTCTCCAATAGTATTTCAGGCAGAAGTCATTCTAGATAACAATCAGTGCGGGATCCTCCATGTATTTACACAGCCCATGGCAGGGGACATCTAATCAGGTGAGACAGACTGATTAGATTTATTCTGTTTGTTGGCTTTGTTTTTTTAGGCCTGAATTTTTCACATTTCAATTAATTGTAGGTCAAGTATCACGCGGATTCTTCACTGGTCTTCAAATGTGATAAAGCTGCTTCTTATTTTTAAGAAGGCCGTTGCAATCCTGCATTTATTTTACACCTCAGTGCATGTTTTACACACAAACACACACCCCCCCTCACACACACACACATCAACAAACACAAACACATAATTAGAGCACATTTAACACTCAAATAAAGCTTTCACTATTAATTCATGACTAAGGTATTCTTTTAATAAGAATTGTGCCTTGGTCTCTACTGGGGAAACATTGTTCAATGTGCGTTCTCTGGTTTGTTGTAGGGCAGTGAATGTTCACTTGTTGGCAATGATATAGAAATGGGGAGTAAGAGTTTAAAAGTTTTTATAGTAGGTAGGCAGCGTCAGAGTATGGAATCTAAGAATAAGAAATTTGGGAATTTCCACTTTTTTTCTTCATTTCAATCTCCTAATAATTCATATATATTTTCCAAATGTCTCTGAGAAAACAAGGACTAGGTCAATCCACATATCCGTGAACCATAGCAGAATGCAATTCTGAATTTCATATAAACAGTCATAAAATCAAAAAGACAGGTGCTGGGGTTTTGGCTCAGCACTAGAGTGCTGGCTTCCCACTTTCAAAGGTCCTGAGTAGGATCCCCAAGACCATATGTGTTGAATGAATGTGAATGAATGAAGCAATGCATGAGTGTATGATGAATGAATTAAAGGTATAAGGAGGAGGAGGAAGAGGAGAAGGAGGAGGAGAAATAGAAGAAGATGATGAGTAATTTGACAGAAGGGAAAATGGGGAGCAGAGTGAGTTTAACGTGTGGTTTCCAATTCTCAAACGTTAAATTACAGCAGCTGGGATAGAGAGAGAAGATGGGAGGGCAGGAGAGGGGGGAGAGTAGAGGATAGAAAAGGTAGCAGAATAGAACTGTTACTAATATGGCATTTTGTAAAAATGTGGATGTGTAAACAATGTGATTGTGCAATCTGTATATGGGGTAACAATGGGAGTTCATAACTCACTTGAATCTAATGTGGGAAATATGATATCTCAAGAGCTATGTAATGTTCTCAGCAACGAATATAAAAAAGAGGTCTTCATTTTTCTTTGTAGTTGAGGTCTCCTATTTCCGTGACATGTTTAGTTGTGTTCCCTCCTTTAGTCCTCCCATGCTCTAGTTATTCTGATATGGAAAAACTAGCTGATATGCCCAACCAGTCTGAAAATCAGTGACAATTTTTCATTAAGCCTAAAGTCACTTCACATTTGCTACAGTCATACTAAATACACTTCTTTGTTGGGAGTTTCAAATATATTTCCATCACCTAGATCACAAGTACCTAGAACTCCCATTCTTGTTTATGTAATAGTGAGTTCATCAGATTAAATGCTGTACTCTTGAATAAAACAAAATAGGAATAATTTACTCATAAGCTTCCTATGTAAACCATCTTTATTTACAAAATACTATCTTAAGAATTATAGTTTCATTGAGCTTCAATTGGAGCCAAAGTATAGTCAATTACTGAAGTAAAAGCAGTTACTTAAAAACTAAAAATGAGAGAAAAGTCAAATTACATTTGAAGAGAGAGCAACAGTATGAGGTTTCTTGATTGGTTCTGGATGTTGAGTAACAGGCTCATTTGCAGGTGGAAGGAACCCTTCAGGGAAATCACTTGTACTTTCAGAATGCGGGTGTAGAGGGCTGAATTCCAGCTCTTGGGGGAAGATTGAGAGGAAAACCCTCTCCCTGCATAGACACTTCGCATTGGAAATGGAGTGGGTGGCGGGCCAGGTGGAAAATAATCTCCAAGTTCCCATACAAGTTTCCTCGGAGAGGTGGAGGGAAAAAAAAGGTCCTCTTCTCATGAACTGACTCCTTGGGTCAACTGGAAACAAGGCACCTCTTTGATTGCCAGCTTCAGTTCTTCCTCATTCACTTGAAAGAGTCTCCAGCTTGTTTTAGCTTCAGCTATTTGTGATCTGAGGGTTTCAGATTCACCTTGGAGGGACTGTATCCTTCTTGATAGATGCGCCCTCATTTCATCCTGTTGACCATGTTTAGCCTTCTGTGCTTTGAGCTCTTCTTCTAGAAAGAGCATTTCAACGCCATGGCTGGATTCGGACCAATGCAGCTTTTCGTAGGTTGCCTCCAGATGTTGTGCTTCCCTTGAACCCTTCTCAAACCTGCAGTCCTTTAAAGATGAGGCTAAGCCTTCATGTTCTTTTTCAACAAGGCTCACTTTTTCAAGAAGTCCACACTTTTTTTCAATAAGTCCCGCAAGATTTACAGCCAGCTTTTTTTCTCTTCCCACGTAAAGCCTGCTACTAACCGACTGAAAACATCTCCAGAAAAGTAAGAGAACAGCCAAAAATCTAAGAACTGTACACATCACCAACTCCCAAGGAAAGCCATAAGGAAGATGGCCTGGCTTCATGTCTTCGGACAATGCTGCCACAACCGTTGGTGCTTCTTCCAGAACCACCCACTAGTATGGCTGAGAGGCAGCCCTTGGCTCCTCCATCACACCAAGACGGCATTGGCTCTTGCCACCACAACCACAGCCTGCCCAGGCAGGCCAACGCAGGCTGTGGACACTCAGGTGTTTGGTCAGGAACTCCAACCTGCACCAGGCAACGGAGCAGACCACTGCGATCCCCTTCAGGGTGTGAGCGTATGGCAGGTGGTGGGTGTATGTTGGTGGGAGCCATGATCAAGGGCTCCCAGGAGCCTTGTTGTGCTCAACTGCCCATCAGGGGAGTCTTGTCCCCTTCCCTACCCAGTGCATCCTCAAGTGCCACAGGTTTAGGTCCCTCCCACTCCAGCCAGAGAGAATTCCTCCCCATGCCACGCACCCCTTGATTTGGTTTAGGCCAGGCCAAGGCGGGTCTTAGTAGGAAGATTCCATCCAGTCATCATAACATTCAGTTTGATGTCACTCAAATTCTAAAGCTGTCTAAACTGTTCAAACAGCTTTCAAGGCCTATATTGGTCTTTGTGTCGCTTGCCTTTTGTTTTATTTTATTTTATTTTATTTTTTGTTTTTTGTTTTTTTGGCCTTTATTTTTAGTGACTCGGTCCTTTCCCTGCCCTTGTACTCTCCCTATTTCCTCCTTCCTTGCTTTCTTCCTCCCTTCCTGGTTTTTGTCCTTTTCTTCTTCCTTCTTTTCTACCTCCCTCCATCCCTCCAACTTTGCCTCCCTCCCTTCCAACTTTTTCTCTCCCTTCCGTCCCTTTTTTTTTTTCTTGCAAGTGTTTGGGGTGAAAATCCATGGCAGGCCAGCCCCAAGCTAGGCAAGGTCACTGAGAGTGAGCTACAACATCCCCAGACCTGCTGCCACTTCCTACACAAGTATTTTGAATTATCTCTAAAGAGAAATTCTCACATTAGTCTACTTTCAGTAATTTCAGAAGAGTTGCTAACATGGGCACAAATCAGTTATGACAAGTCATTTTTGAGAAGCACAGCACAGAAAATGTTCCCAAAAAGAGGGTATTGAAAACGTCAGTTGGTTTTCAGGTCAGCATTTCTAGAGTAGTATTTGTTGAAAATTCTTCAAACTCTTCTTTCAGATGTTTTTTTTTTTTTTGGACTTTTCTTGGGCTTGAAAACATCTAAGGAAGCTGGCTGGTCCTTATAAATATATAGCCAAGAGAAGGATGGATATGACTCTCTGAAATGGATGTAAATCATGAACGTGAATTATATTGTTAATGTTAAGACAACGAGTTCATGGCTTGATGTACCAAAAGGACATCCCAACATTGTTTTCCTCCCAAGTTAAAACTTGACTTGTTGATGAGTCACATATGAGGTTCGAAGGAGAAGATGCACAAGTCATCACTGGTTTTGTAAGCATGCAAGTTCCAAGCCCATAGGCCACCATGCATGATTAGACCTGTTGTTATTTACACTTACATGGCCAGAGCTCTATCACTGTCTCAAAGTTGCCAAATGAGAGTAGCTTGTTTTCCTCTCCAGCACCTGTATCGAATGACCAGCTTTCAAGTGGACTTCCCTGAGCCTTTTCAGTATCTGAACATGCGAGTCCAAAACACTTTAGTCCTACTACTGAAAAGGATACTCACTGTAACACTGTTTTTCTGACCATTAAATGGACAATAAGGTGACCCTGGTGTGCAAAGAACAGGACTCATTGAAGATGTAATGCCTGTTGGTGAATGACACTTTTCTAGGTTTCACGGGCCATGTGGAGGAATCAGCCCAAACACCTTGAAATACCACTTAATTCATAGTTTACTTAAGGACACATGTGGCTTAGGGAGAACTTCTTTCCTCTGAAAGTGTTTCTTCAAACGAGATGAGAGTCGAAAAGAAGGTATTGAGAACACTAAGTAAAATGGCTGTGCTTTGTGGAACTGGGAGGATTCCTCAATACATGTAACAATGTTTGTCACTGCCTTTGGACCTAACACGTATCAGTGTATATGAACAGAGGCACAGCAAGAAAGATAGCTGGCATAAAACACCAAGGGGAAGGGGCTAAGCTGCCTTACTAGGTTTACTTTTTTCACTCTGGTGGCACTTTCTGTTGTCTGTATGAACAGAGTTTCCAAGTACTTTCCCACTTAGCCGGCCTCTCTGTTATTCATACAGTTGAACTACCAGGGGGAGATGGATCAGTTTACCACCTGTGAGGCCTTTTCTTCCACATTTTCTGCCCATTGCATGCTTTGGTTTTTTCCAGCTCTTCCTACAAGCCCCCCTAATCCTGATCTCCCCTTAGTCCTTATGATTTCTTTAAGTTTCCCCTTTGCTCCTGTTCATGGAGTCCTGTGTACAGATATTATACCTGATTCTATTGAACTCTACTTAATCCTTTCTCACCTCTGTGCTCCTTTTACCAAGTCACTCCTCAACACTTACTGTAACCCTTTGAATTTTTTGTCCATTGTCATTTAAAAAACTCTTTAAAAATTGAACCATTTCGCATGCAGATACAGTCTTCTTGGTCTGCTATTAATCCCCCACTACTGACATTGTAAGTTATTGAAATGTACACTTCCAGACCGTTTTCAGATTTTTGATTTCTGTATATCTATCTGTCTCTCTATTTACAAACATAACATGGTATTCTGAAAGTATCGTTCTGCTTTTGGAGCACTACATTGTGTTTTTCAGAAGCAGGCCTATAACACAGAGATGAATCCATGTTACCTAGGTTGAGTTCAAATTGGTATGTGCACTGTGATTCCCATTATATTGTTCTACCTACTAATGGACAGTTAAGTTATATCCAGACCTCCCCCCCTCCCCCATTAAGTAAAACCCCTGTGGAGAGACATGTGGATGCCTTTATGAACATATTGATAATTTTTCATGGCAGTGTTTTCCAAAAACCAGTTAGTAAAATCAATTGATTCCTTTGCAGCCTGAAGTTACCTTCATTCCAGTTTACTGGTATAAGAACCACAGTACATCAGCAACTATTCTCCAATAGTATTTCAGGCAGAAGTCATTCTAGATAACAATCAGTGCGGGATCCTCCATGTATTTTACACAGCCCATGGCAGGGGACATCTAATCAGGTGAGACAGACTGATTAGATTTATTCTGTTTGTTGGCTTTGTTTTTTTAGGCCTGAATTTTTCACATTTCAATTAATTGTAGGTCAAGTATCAGGCGGATTCTTCACTGGGCTTCAAATGTGATAAAGCTGCTTCTTATTTTTAAGAAGGCCGTTGCAATCCTGCATTTATTTTACACCTCAGTGCATGTTTTACACACAAACACACACCCCCCCCCCTCACACACACACACATCAACAAACACAAACACATAATTAGAGCACATTTAACACTCAAATAAAGCTTTCACTATTAATTCATGACTAACGTATTCTTTTAATAAGAATTGTGCCTTGGTCTCTACTGGGGAAACATTGTTCAATGTGCGTTCTGTGGTTTGTTGTAGGGCAGTGAATGTTCACTTGTTGGCAATGATATAGAAATCGGGAGTAAGAGTTTAAAAGTTTTTATAGTAGGTAGGCAGCGTCAGTGTATGGAATCTAAGAATAAGAAATTGGGGAATTTCCACTTTTGTTCTTCATTTCAATCTCCTAATAATTCATATATATTTTCCAAATGTCTCTGAGAAAACAAGGACTAGGTCAATCCACATATCCGTGAACCATAGCAGAATGCAATTCTGAATTTCATATAAACAGTCATAAAATCAAAAAGACAGGTGCTGGGGTTTTGGCTCAGCACTAGAGTGCTGGCTTCGCACTTTCAAAGGTCCTGAGTAGGATCCCCAACACCATATGTGTTGAATGAATGTGAATGAATGAAGCAATGCATGAGTGTATGATGAATGAATTAAAGGTATAAGGAGGAGGAGGAAGAGGAGAAGGAGGAGGAGAAATAGAAGAAGATGATGAGTAATTTGACAGAAGGGAAATTGGGGAGCAGAGTGAGTTTAAAGTGTGGTTTCCAATTCCCAAGCGTTAAATTACAGCAGCTGGGAAAGAGAGAGAAGATGGGAGGGCAGGAGAGGGGGGAAAGTAGAGGATAGAAAAGGTAGCAGAATAGAACAGTTACTAATATGGCATTTTTTAAAAATGTGGATGTGTAAACAATGTGATTGTGCAATCTGTATATGGGGTAACAATGGGAGTTCATAACTCACTTGAATCTAATGTGGGAAATATGATATCTCAAGAGCTATGTAATGTTCTCAGCAACAAATATAAAAAAGAGGTCTTCATTTTTCTTTGTAGTTGAGGTCTCCTATTTCCGTGACATGTTTAGTTGTGTTCCCTCCTTTAGTCCTCCCATGCTCTAGTTATTCTGATATGGACAAACTAGCTGATATGCCCAACCAGTCTGAAAATCAGTGACAATTTTTCATTAAGCCTAAAGTCACTTCACATTTGCTACAGTCATACTAAATACACTTCTTTGTTGGGAGTTTCTAATATATTTCCATCAGCTAGATCACAAGTACCTAGAACTCCCATTCTTGTTTATGTAATAGTGAGTTCATCAGATTAAATGCTGTACTCTTGAATAAAACAAAATAGGAATAATTTACTCATAAGCTTCCTATGTAAACCATCTTTATTTACAAAATACTATCTTAAGAATTATAGTTTCATTGAGCTTCAATTGGAGCCAAAGTATAGTCAATTACTGAAGTAAAAGCAGTTACTTAAAAACTAAAAATGAGAGAAAAGTCAAATTACATTTGAAGTGAGAGCAACAGTATGAGGTTTCTTGATTTGTTCTGGATGTTGAGTAACAGGCTCATTTGCAGGTGGAAGGAACCCTTCAGGGAAATCACTTGTACTTTCAGAATGCGGGTGTAGAGGGCTGAATTCCAGCTCTTGGGGGAAGATTGAGAGGAAAACCCTCTCCCTGCATAGACACTTCGCATTGGAAATGGAGTGGGTGGCGGGCCAGGTGGAAAATAATCTCCAGGTTCCCATACAAGTTTCCTCGGAGAGGTGGAGGGAAAAAAAAGGTCTTCTTCTCATGAACTGACTCCTTGGGTCAACTGGAAACAAGGCACCCCTTTGATTGCCAGCTTCAGTTCTTCCTCATTCACTTGAAAGAGTCTCCAGCTTGTTTTAGCTTCAGCTATTTGTGATCTGAGGGTTTCAGCTTCACCTTGGAGGGACTGTATCCTTCTTGATAGATGTGCCCTCATTTCATCCTGTTGACCATGTTTAGCCTTCTGTGCTTTGAGCTCTTCTTCTAGAAAGAGCATTTCAACGCCATGGCTGGATTCGGACCAATGCAGCTTTTCGTAGGTTGCCTCCAGATGTTGTGCTTCCCTTGAACCCTTCTCAAACCTGCAGTCCGTTAAAGATGAAGCTAAGCCTTCATGTTCTTTTTCAACAAGGCTCACTTTTTCAAGAAGTCCACACTTTTTTTCAATAAGTCCCGCAAGATTTACAGCCAGCTTTTTTTCTCTTCCCACGTAAAGCCTGCTACTAACCGACTGAAAACATCTCCAGAAAAGTAAGAGAACAGCCAAAAATCTAAGAGCTGTACACATCACCAACTCCCAAGGAAAGCCATAAGGAAGATGGCCTGGCTTCATGTCTTCGGACAATGCTGCCACAACCGTTGGTGCTTCTTCCAGAACCACCCACTAGTATGGCTGAGAGGCAGCCCTTGGCTCCTCCATCACACCAAGACGGCTTTGGCTCTTGACACCACAACCACAGCCTGCCCAGGCAGGCCAACGCAGGCTGTGGACACTCAGGTGTTTGGTCAAGAACTCCAACCTGCACCAGGCAACGGAGCAGACCACTGCGATCCCCTTCAGGGTGTGAGTGTATGGCAGGTGGTGGGCGTATGTTGGTGGGAGCCATGATCAAGGGCTCCCAGGAGCCTTGTTGTGCTCAACTGCCAATCAGCGGAGTCTTGTCCCCTTCCCTACCCAGTGCATCCTCAAGTGCCACAGGTTTAGGTCCCTCCCACTCCAGCCAGAGAGAATTACTCCCCATGCCACACACCCCTTGATTTGGTTTAGGCCAGGCCAAGGCGGGGCTTCGTAGGAAGATTCCATCCAGTCTTCATAACATTCAGTTTGATGTCACTCAAATTCTAAAGCTGTCTAAACTGTTCAAACAGCTTTCAAGGCCTATATTGGTCTTTGTGTCGCTTGCCTTTTGTTTTATTTTATTTTATTTTATTTTCTGTTTTTTGTTTTTTTGGCCTTTAGTTTTAGTGACTCAGTCCTTTCCCTGCCCTTGTACTCTCCCTATTTCCTCCTTCCTTGCTTCCTTCCTCCCTTCCTGGTTTTTCTCCTTTTCTTCTTCCTTCTTTTCTACCTCCCTCCATCCCTCCAACTTTGCATCCCTCCCTTCCAACTTTTTCTCTCCCTTCCGTCCCTTTTTTTTTTCTTGCAAGTGTTTGGGGTGAAAATCCATGGCAGGCCAGCCCCAAGCTAGGCAAGGTCACTGCCAGTGAGCTACAACATCCCCAGACCTGCTGCCACTTCCTACGCAATTAATTTGAATTATCTCTAAAGAGAAACTCTCACATTAGTCTACTTTCAGTAATTTCAGAAGAGTTGCTAACATGGGCACAAATCAGTTATGACAAGTCATTTTTGAGAAGCACGGCACAGAAAATGTTCCCAAAAAGAGGGTATGGAAAACGTCAGTTGGTTTTCAGGTCAGCATTTCTAGACTAGTATTTGTTGAAAATTCTTCAAACTCTTCTTTCAGATGTTTTTCTTTTTTTTTTTGGATTTTCTTGGGCTTGAAAACATCTAAGGAAGCTGGCTGGTCCTTATAAATATATAGCCAAGAGAAGGATGGATATGACTCTCTGAAATGGATGTAAATCATGAACGCAAATTATATTGTTGATGTTAAGACAACGAGTTCATGGCTTGATGTACCAAAAGGACATCCCAACATTGTTTTCCTCCCAAGTTAGCACTTGACTTGTTGATGAGTCACATATGAGGTTCGAAGGAGAAGATGCACAAGTCATCACTGGTTTTGTAAGCATGCAAGTTCCAAGCCCATAGGCCACCATGCATGATTAGACCTGTTGTTATTTACACTTACATGGCCAGAGCTGTATCACTGTCTCAAAGTTGCCAAATGAGAGTAGCTTGTTTTCCTCTCCAGCACCTGTATCGAATGACCAGCTTTCAAGTGGACTTCCCTGAGCCTTTTCAGTATCTGAACATGCGAGTCCAAAACACTTTAGTCCTACTACTGAAAAGGATACTCACTGTAACACTGTTTTTCTGACCATTAAATGGACAATAAGGTGACCCTGGTGTGCAAAGAACAGGACTCATTGAAGATGTAATGCCTGTTGGTGAATGACACTTTTCTAGGTTTCACGGGCCATGTGGAGGAATCAGCCCAAACACCTTGAAATACCACTTAATTCATAGTTTACTTAAGGACACATGTGGCTTAGGGAGAACTTCTTTCCTCTGAAAGTGTTTCTTCAAACGAGATGAGAGTCGAAAAGAAGGTATTGAGAACACTAAGTAAAATGGCTGTGCTTTGTGGAACTGGGAGGATTCCTCAATACATGTAACAATGTTTGTCACTGCCTTTGGACCTAACACGTATCAGTGTATATGAACAGAGGCACAGCAAGAAAGATAGCTGGCATAAAACACCAAGGGGAAGGGGCTAAGCTGCCTTACTAGGTTTACTTTTTTCACTCTGGTGGCACTTTCTGTTGTCTGTATGAACAGAGTTTCCAAGTACTTTCCCACTTAGCCGGCCTCTCTGTTATTCATACAGTTGAACTACCAGGGAGAGATGGATCAGTTTACCACCTGTGAGGCCTTTTCTTCCACATTTTCTGCCCATTGCATGCTTTGGTTTTTTCCAGCTCTTCCTACAAGCCCCCCTAATCCTGATCTCCCCTTAGTCCTTATGATTTCTTTAAGTTTTCCCTTTGCTCCTGTTCATGGAGTCCTGTGTACAGATATACCTGATTCTATTGAACTCTACTTAATCCTTTCTCACCTCTGTGCTCCTTTTACCAAGTCACTCCTCAACACTTACTGTAACCCTTTGAATTTTTTGTCCATTGTCATTTACAAAACTCTTTAAAAATTGAACCATTTCGCATGCAGATACAGTCTTCTTGGTCTGCTATTAATCCCCCACTACTGACATTGTAAGTAATTGAAATGTACACTTCCAGACCGTTTTCAGATTTTTGATTTCTGTATATCTATCTGTCTCTCTATTTACAAACATAACATGGTATTCTGAAAGTATCGTTCTGCTTTTGGAGCACTACATTGTGTTTTTCAGAAGCAGGCCTATAACACAGAGATGAATCCATGTTACCTAGGTTGAGTTCAAATTGGTATGTGCACTGTGATTCCCATTATATTGTTCTACCTACTAATGGACAGTTAAGTTATATCCAGACCTCCCCCCCTCCCGCATTAAGTAAAACCCCTGTGGAGAGACATGTAGATGCCTTTATGAACATATTGATAATTTTTCATGGCAGTGTTTTCCAAAAACCAGTTAGTAAAATCAATTGATTCCTTTGCAGCCTGAAGTTACCTTCATTCCAGTTTACCGGTATAAGAACCACAGTACATCAGCAACTATTCTCCAATAGTAGTTCAGGCAGAAGTCATTCTAGATAACAATCAGTGCGGGATCCTCCATGTATTTTACACAGCCCATGGCAGGGGACATCTAATCAGGTGAGACAGACTGATTAGATTTATTCTGTTTGTTTTCTTTGTTTTTTTAGGCCTGAATTTTTCACATTTCAATTAATTGTAGGTCAAGTATCAGGCGGATTCTTCCCTTGGCTTCAAATGTGATAAAGCTGCTTCTTATTTTTAAGAAGGCCGTTGCAATCCTGCATTTATTTTACACCTCAGTGCATGTTTTACACACAAACACACACCCCTCCTCACACACACACACATCAACAAACACAAACACATAATTAGAGCACATTTAACACTCAAATAAAGCTTTCACTATTAATTCATGACTAAGGTATTCTTTTAATAAGAATTGTGCCTTGGTCTCTACTGGGGAAACATTGTTCAATGTGCGTTCTCTGGTTTGTTGTAGGGCAGTGAATGTTCACTTGTTGGCAATGATATAGAAATGGGGAGTAAGAGTTTAAAAGTTTTTATAGTAGGTAGGCAGCGTCAGAGTATGGAATCTAAGAATAAGAAATTGGGGAATTTCCACTTTTGTTCTTCATTTCAATCTCCTAATAATTCATATATATTTTCCAAATGTCTCTGAGAAAACAAGGACTAGGTCAATCCACATATCCGTGAACCATAGCAGAATGCAATTCTGAATTTCATATAAACAGTCATAAAATCAAAAAGACAGGTGCTGGGGTTTTGGCTCAGCACTAGAGTGCTGGCTCCGCACTTTCAATGGTCCTGAGTAGGATCCCCAACACCATATGTGTTGAATGAATGTGAATGAATGAAGCAATGCATGAGTGTATGATGAATGAATTAAAGGTATAAGGAGGAGGAGGAAGAGGAGAAGGAGGAGGAGAAATAGAAGAAGATGATGAGTAATTTGACAGAAGGGAAAATGGGGAGCAGAGTGAGTTTAAAATGTGGTTTCCAATTCCCAAACGTTAAATTACAGCATCTAGGATACAGAGAGAAGATGAGAGGGCAGGAGAGGGGGGCAGAGTAGAGGATAGAAAAGGTAGCAGAATAGAACAGTTACTAATATGGCATTTTGTAAAAATGTGGATGTGTAAAAAATGTGATTGTGCAATCTGTATATGGGGTAACAATGGGAGTTCATAACTCACTTGAATCTAATGTGGGAAATATGATATCTCAAGAGCCATGTAATGTTCTCAGCAATGAATATAAAAAAGAGGTCTTCATTTTTCTTTGTAGTTGAGGTCTCCTATTTCCGTGACATGTTTATTTGTGTTCCCTCCTTTAGTCCTCCCATGCTCTAGTTATTCTGATATGGAAAAACTAGCTGATATGCCCAACCAGTCTGAAAATCAGTGACAATTTTTCATTAAGCCTAAAGTCACTTCACATTTGCTACAGTCATACTAAATACACTTCTTTGTTGGGAGTTTCAAATATATTTCCATCAGCTAGATCACAAGTACCTAGAACTCCCATTCTTGTTTATGTAATAGTGAGCTCATCAGATTAAATGCTGTACTCTTGAATAAAAAAAAATAGGAATAATTTACTCATAAGCTTCCTATGTAAACCATCTTTATTTACAAAATACTATCTTAAGAATTATAGTTTCATTGAGCTTCAATTGGAGCCAAAGTATAGTCAATTACTGAAGTAAAAGCAGTTACTTAAAAACTAAAAATGAGAGAAAAGTCAAATTACATTTGAAGAGAGAGCAACAGTATGAGGTTTCTTGATTGGTTCTGGATGTTGAGTAACAGGCTCATTTGCAGGTGGAAGGAACCCTTCAGGGAAATCACTTGTACTTTCAGAATGCGGGTGTAGAGGGCTGAATTCCAGCTCTTGGGGGAAGATTGAGAGGAAAACCCTCTCCCTGCATAGACAATTCGCATTGGAAATGGAGTGGGTGGCGGGCCAGGTGGAAAATAATCTCCAGGTTCCCATACAAGTTTCCTCGGAGAGGTGGAGGGAAAAAAAAGGTCCTCTTCTCATGGACTGACTCCTTTTGTCAACTGGAAACAAGGCACCCCTTTGATTGCCAGCTTCAGTTCTTCCTCATTCACTTGAAAGAGTCTCCAGCTTGTTTTAGCTTCAGCTATTTGTGATCTGAGGGTTTCAGATTCACCTTGGAGGGACTGTATCCTTCTTGATAGATGCGCCCTCATTTCATCCTGTTGACCATGTTTAGCCTTCTGTGCTTTGAGCTCTTCTTCTAGAAAGAGCATTTCAACGCCATGGCTGGATTCGGACCAATGCAGCTTTTCGTAGGTTGCCTCCAGATGTTGTGCTTCCCTTGAACCCTTCTCAAACCTGCAGTCCTTTAAAGATGAGGCTAAGCCTTCATGTTCTTTTTCAACAAGGCTCACTTTTTCAAGAAGTCCACACTTTTTTTCAATAAGTCCCGCAAGATTTACAGCCAGCTTTTTTTCTCTTCCCACGTAAAGCCTGCTACTAACCGACTGAAAACATCTCCAGAAAAGTAAGAGAACAGCCAAAAATCTAAGAGCTGTACACATCACCAACTCCCAAGGAAAGCCATAAGGAAGATGGCCTGGCTTCATGTCTTCGGACAATGCTGCCACAACCGTTGGTGCTTCTTCCAGAACCACCCACTAGTATGGCTGAGAGGCAGCCCTTGGCTCCTCCATCACACCAAGACGGCTTTGGCTCTTGCCACCACAACCACAGCCTGCCCAGGCAGGCCAACGCAGGCTGTGGACACTCAGGTGTTTGGTCAGGAACTCCAACCTGCACCAGGCAACGGAGCAGACCACTGCGATCCCCTTCAGGGTGTGACGTATGGCAGGTGGTGGGCGTATGGTGGTGGGAGCCATGATCAAGGGCTCCCAGGAGCCTTGTTGTGCTCAACTGCCCATCAGGGGAGTCTTGTCCCCTTCCCTACCCAGTGCATCCTCAAGTGCCACAGGTTTAGGTCCCTCCCACTCCAGCCAGAGAGAATTCCTCCCCATGCCACGCACCCCTTGATTTGGTTTAGGCCAGGCCAAGGCGGGGCTTAGTAGGAAGATTCCATCCAGTCATCATAACATTCAGTTTGATGTCACTCAAATTCTAAAGCTGTCTAAACTGTTCAAACAGCTTTCAAGGCCTATATTGGTCTTTGTGTCGCTTGACTTTTGTTTTATTTTATTATATTTTATTTTATTTTTTTTTTTGGCCTTTAGTTTAAGTGACTCAGTCCTTTCCCTGCCCTTGTACTCTCCCAATTTCCTCCTTCCTTGCTTCCTTCCTCCCTTCGTGGTTTTTCTCCTTTTCTTCTTCCTTCTTTTCTACCTCCCTCCATCCCTCCAACTTTTCCTCCCTCCCTTCCAACTTTTTCTCTCCCTTCCGTCCCTTTTTTTTTTCTTGCAAGTGTTTGGGGTGAAAATCCATGGCAGGCCAGCCCCAAGCTAGGCAAGGTCACTGCCAGTGAGCTACAACATCCCCAGACCTGCTGCCACTTCCTACGCAAGTAATTTGAATTATCTCTAAAGAGAAACTCTCACATTAGTCTACTTTCAGTAATTTTAGAAGAGTTGCTAACATGGGCACAAATCAGTCATGACAAGTCATTTTTGAGAATCACGGCACAGAAAATGTTCCCAAAAAGAGGGTATTGAAAACGTCAGTTGGTTTTCAGGTCAGCATTTCTAGACTAGTATTTGTTGAAAATTCTTCAAACTCTTCTTTCAGGTGTTTTTTTTTTTTTTGGACTTTTCCTGGGCTTGAAAACATCTAAGGAAGCTGGCTGGTCCTTATAAATATATAGCCAAGAGAAGGATGGATATGACTCTCTGAAATGGATGTAAATCATGAACGTGAATTATATTGTTAATGTTAAGACAACGAGTTCATGGCTTGATGTACCAAAAGGACATCCCAACATTGTTTTCCTCCCAAGTTAGCACTTGACTTGTTGATGAGTCACATATGAGGTTCGAAGGAGAAGATGCACAAGTCATCACTGGTTTTGTAAGCATGCAAGTTCCAAGCCCATAGGCCACCATGCATGATTAGACCTGTTGTTATTTACACTTACATGGCCAGAGCTGTATCACTGTCTCAAAGTTGCCAAATGAGAGTAGCTTGTTTTCCTCTCCAGCACCTGTATCGAATGACCAGCTTTCAAGTGGACTTCCCTGAGCCTTTTCAGTATCTGAACATGCGAGTCCAAAACACTTTAGTCCTACTACTAAAAAGGATACTCACTGTAACACTGTTTTTCTGACCATTAAATGGACAATAAGGTGACCCTGGTGTGCAAAGAACAGGACTCATTGAAGATGTAATGCCTGTTGGTGAATGACACTTTTCTAGGTTTCACGGGCCATGTGGAGGAATCAGCCCAAACACCTTGAAATACCACTTAATTCATAGTTTACTTAAGGACACATGTGGCTTAGGGAGAACTTCTTTCCTCTGAAAGTGTTTCTTCAAACGAGATGAGAGTCGAAAAGAAGGTATTGAGAACACTAAGTAAAATGGCTGTGCTTTGTGGAACTGGGAGGATTCCTCAATACATGTAACAATGTTTGTCACTGCCTTTGGACCTAACACGTATCAGTGTATATGAACAGAGGCACAGCAAGAAAGATAGCTGGCATAAAACACCAAGGGGAAGGGGCTAAGCTGCCTTACTAGGTTTACTTTTTTCACTCTGGTGGCACTTTCTGTTGTCTGTATGAACAGAGTTTCCAAGTACTTTCCCACTTAGCCAGCCTCTCTGTTATTCATACAGTTGAACTACCAGGGAGAGATGGATCAGTTTACCACCTGTGAGGCCTTTTCTTCCACATTTTCTGCCCATTGCATGCTTTGGTTTTTTCCAGCTCTTCCTACAAGCCCCCCTAATCCTGATCTCCCCTTAGTCCTTATGATTTCTTTAAGTTTCCCCTTTGCTCCTGTTCATGGAGTCCTGTGTACAGATATTATACCTGATTCTATTGAACTCTACTTAATCCTTTCTCACCTCTGTGCTCCTTTTACCAAGTCACTCCTCAACACTTACTGTAACCCTTTGAATTTTTTGTCCATTGTCATTTAAAAAACTCGTTAAAAATTGAACCATTTCGCATGCAGATACAGTCTTCTTGGTCTGCTATTAATCCCCCACTACTGACATTGTAAGTTATTGAAATGTACACTTCCAGACCGTTTTCAGATTTTTGATTTCTGTATATCTATCTGTCTCTCTATTTACAAACATAACATGGTATTCTGAAAGTATCGTTCTGCTTTTGGAGCACTACATTGTGTTTTTCAGAAGCAGGCCTATAACACAGAGATGAATCCATGTTACCTAGGTTGAGTTCAAATTGGTATGTGCACTGTGATTCCCATTATATTGTTCTACCTACTAATGGACAGTTAAGTTATATCCAGACCTCCCCCCCACCCGCATTAAGTAAAACCCCTGTGGAGAGACATGTAGATGCCTTTATGAACATATTGATAATTTTTCATGGCAGTGTTTTCCAAAAACCAGTTAGTAAAATCAATTGATTCCTTTGCAGCCTGAAGTTACCTTCATTCCAGTTTACCGGTATAAGAACCACAGTACATCAGCAACTATTCTCCAATAGTAGTTCAGGCAGAAGTCATTCTAGATAACAATCAGTGCGGGATCCTCCATGTATTTTACACAGCCCATGGCAGGGGACATCTAATCAGGTGAGACAGACTGATTAGATTTATTCTGTTTGTTTTCTTTGTTTTTTTAGGCCTAAATTTTTCACATTTCAATTAATTGTAGGTCAAGTATCAGGCGGATTCTTCCCTGGGCTTCAAATGTGATAAAGCTGCTTCTTATTTTTAAGAAGGCCGTTGCAATCCTGCATTTATTTTACACCTCAGTGCATGTTTTACACACAAACACACACCCCCCACACACACACACACACATCAACAAACACAAACACATAATTAGAGCACATTTAACACTCAAATAAAGCTTTCACTATTAATTCATGACTAAGGTATTCTTTTAATAAGAATTGTGCCTTGGTCTCTACTGGGGAAACATTGTTCAATGTGCGTTCTCTGGTTTGTTGTAGGGCAGTGAATGTTCACTTGTTGGCAATGATATAGAAATGGGGAGTAAGAGTTTAAAAGTTTTTATAGTAGGTAGGCAGCGTCAGAGTATGGAATATAAGAATAAGAAATTGGGGAATTTCCACTTTTGTTCTTCATTTCAATCTCCTAATAATTCATATATATTTTCCAAATGTCTCTGAGAAAACAAGGACTAGGTCAATCCACATATCCGTGAACCATAGCAGAATGCAATTCTGAATTTCATATAAACAGTCATAAAATCAAAAAGACAGGTGCTGGGGTTTTGGCTCAGCACTAGAGTGCTGGCTTCGCACTTTCAAAGGTCCTGAGTAGGATCCCCAACACCATATGTGTTGAATGAATGTGAATGAATGAAGCAATGCATGAGTGTATGATGAATGAATTAAAGGTATAAGGAGCAGGAGGAAGAGGAGAAGGAGGAGGAGAAATAGAAGAAGATGATGAGTAATTTGACAGAAGGGAAAATGGGGAGCAGAGTGAGTTTAAAGTGTGGTTTCCAATTCCCAAACGTTAAATTACAGCAGGTGGGATAGAGAGAGAAGATGAGAGGGCAGGAGAGGGGGGCAGAGTAGAGGATAGAAAAGGTAGCAGAATAGAACAGTTACTAATATGGCATTTTGTAAAAATGTGGATGTGTAAACAATGTGATTGTGCAATCTGTATATGGGGTAACAATGGGAGTTCATAACTCACTTGAATCTAATGTGGGAAATATGATATCTCAAGAGCCATGTAATGTTCTCAGCAACGAATATAAAAAAGAGGTCTTCATTTTTCTTTGTAGTTGAGGTCTCCTATTTCCGTGACATGTTTAGTTGTGTTCCCTCCTTTAGTCCTCCCATG
The DNA here is from genome assembly GCF_048772815.1 of Callospermophilus lateralis. Lineage (NCBI taxonomy): Eukaryota > Metazoa > Chordata > Mammalia > Rodentia > Sciuridae > Callospermophilus > Callospermophilus lateralis. The sequence continues at coordinate 605,846 of NW_027511893.1, forward strand.
CTCTAGTTATTCTGATATGGAAAAACTAGCTGATATGCCCAACCAGGCTGAAAATCAGTGATAATTTTTCATTAAGCCTAAAGTCACTTCACATTTGCTACAGTCATACTAAATACACTTCTTTGTTGGGAGTTTCAAATATATTTCCATCAGCTAGATCACAAGTACCTAGAACTCCCATTCTTGTTTATGTAATAGTGAGTTCATCAGATTAAATGCTGTACTCTTGAATAAAACAAAATAGGAATAATTTACTCATAAGCTTCCTATGTAAACCATCTTTATTTACAAAATACTATCTTAAGAATTATAGTTTCATTGAGCTTCAATTGGAGCCAAAGTGTAGTCAATTACTGAAGTAAAAGCAGTTACTTAAAAACTAAAAATGAGAGAAAAGTCAAATTACATTTGAAGAGAGAGCAACAGTATGAGGTTTCTTGATTGGTTCTGGATGTTGAGTAACAGGCTCATTTGCAGGTGGAAGGAACCCTTCAGGGAAATCACTTGTACTTTCAGAATGCGGGTGTAGAGGGCTGAATTCCAGCTCTTGGGGGAATATTGAGAGGAAAACCCTCTCCCTGCATAGACAATTCGACTTGGAAATGGAGTGGGTGGCGGGCCAGGTGGAAAATAATCTCCAGGTTCCCATACAAGTTTCCTCGGAGAGGTGGAGGGAAAAAAAAGGTCCTCTTCTCATGAACTGACTCCTTGGGTCAACTGGAAACAAGGCACCCCTTTGATTGCCAGCTTCAGTTCTTCCTCATTCACTTGAAAGAGTCTCCAGCTTGTTTTAGCTTCAGCTATTTGTGATCTGAGGGTTTCAGATGCACCTTGGAGGGACTGTATCCTTCTTGATAGATGCGCCCTCATTTCATCCTGTTGACCATGTTTAGCCTTCTGTGCTTTGAGCTCTTCTTCTAGAAAGAGCATTTCAACGCCATGGCTGGATTCGGACCAATGCAGCTTTTCGTAGGTTGCCTCCAGATGTTGTGCTTCCCTTGAACCCTTCTCAAACCTGCAGTCCTTTAAAGATGAGGCTAAGCCTTCATGTTCTTTTTCAACAAGGCTCACTTTTTCAAGAAGTCCACACTTTTTTTCAATAAGTCCCGCAAGATTTACAGCCAGCTTTTTTTCTCTTCCCACGTAAAGCCTGCTACTAACCGACTGAAAACATCTCCAGAAAAGTAAGAGAACAGCCAAAAATCTAAGAGCTGTACACATCACCAACTCCCAAGGAAAGCCATAAGGAAGATGGCCTGGCTTCATGTCTTCGGACAATGCTGCCACAACCATTGGTGCTTCTTCCAGAACCACCCACTAGTATGGCTGAGAGGCAGCCCTTGGCTCCTCCATCACACCAAGACGGCTTTGGCTCTTGCCACCACAACCACAGCCTGCCCAGGCAGGCCAACGCAGGCTGTGGACACTCAGGTGTTTGGTCAGGAACTCCAACCTGCACCAGGCAACGGAGCAGACCACTGCGATCCCCTTCAGGGTGTGAGCGTATGGCAGGTGGTGGGCGTATGGTGGTGGGAGCCATGATCAAGGGCTCCCAGGAGCCTTGTTGTGCTCAACTGCCCATCAGGGGAGTCTTGTCCCCTTCCCTACCCAGTGCATCCTCAAGTGCCACAGGTTTAGGTCCCTCCCACTCCAGCCAGAGAGAATTCCTCCCCATGCCACACACCCCTAGATTTGGTTTAGGCCAGGCCAAGGCGGGGCTTAGTAGGAAGATTCCATCCAGTCATCATAACATTCAGTTTGATGTCACTCAAATTCTAAAGCTGTCTAAACTGTTCAAACAGCTTTCAAGGCCTATATTGGTCTTTGTGTCGCTTGCCTTTTGTTTTATTTTATTTTATTTTATTTTTTGTTTTTTGTTTTTTTGGCCTTTAGTTTTAGTGACTCGGTCCTTTCCCTGCCCTTGTACTCTCCCTATTTCCTCCTTCCTTGCTTTCTTCCTCCCTTCCTGGTTTTTCTCCTTTTCTTCTTCCTTCTTTTCTACCTCCCTCCATCCCTCCAACTTTGCCTCCCTCCCTTCCAACTTTTTCTCTCCCTTCCGTCCCTTTTTTTTTTTCTTGCAAGTGTTTGGGGTGAAAATCCATGGCAGGCCAGCCCCAAGCTAGGCAAGGTCACTGCCAGTGAGCTACAACATCCCCAGACCTGCTGCCACTTCCTACGCAAGTATTTTGAATTATCTCTAAAGAGAAATTCTCACATTAGTCTACTTTCAGTAATTTCAGAAGAGTTGCTAACATGGGCACAAATCAGTTATGACAAGTCATTTTTTGAGAAGCACGGCACAGAAAATGTTCCCAAAAAGAGGGTATTGAAAACGTCAGTTGGTTTTCAGGTCAGCATTTCTAGACTAGTATTTGTTGAAAATTCTTCAAACTCTTCTTTCAGATGTTTTTTTTTTTTTTTTTGGCCTTTTCTTGGGCTTGAAAACATCTAAGGAAGCTGGCTGGTCCTTATTAATATATAGCCAAGAGAAGGATGGATATGACTCTCTGAAATGGATGTAAATCATGAACGTGAATTATATTGTTGATGTTAAGACAACGAGTTCATGGCTTGATGTACCAAAAGGACATCCCAACATTGTTTTCCTCCCAAGTTAGCACTTGACTTGTTGATGAGTCACATATGAGGTTCGAAGGAGAAGATGCACAAGTCATCACTGGTTTTGTAAGCATGCAAGTTCCAAGCCCATAGGCCACCATGCATGATTAGACCTGTTGTTATTTACACTTACATGGCCAGAGCTGTATCACTGTCTCAAAGTTGCCAAATGAGAGTAGCTTGTTTTCCTCTCCAGCACCTGTATCGAATGACCAGCTTTCAAGTGGACTTCCCTGAGCCTTTTCAGTATCTGAACATGCGAGTCCAAAACACTTTAGTCCTACTACTAAAAAGGATACTCACTGTAACACTGTTTTTCTGACCATTAAATGGACAATAAGGTGACCCTGGTGTGCAAAGAACAGGACTCATTGAAGATGTAATGCCTGTTGGTGAATGACACTTTTCTAGGTTTCACGGGCCATGTGGAGGAATCAGCCAAAACACCTTGAAATACCACTTAATTCATAGTTTACTTAAGGACACATGTGGCTTAGGGAGAACTTCTTTCCTCTGAAAGTGTTTCTTCAAACGAGATGAGAGTCGAAAAGAAGGTATTGAGAACACTAAGTAAAATGGCTGTGCTTTGTGGAACTGGGAGGATTCCTCAATACATGTAACAATGTTTGTCACTGCCTTTGGACCTAACACGTATCAGTGTATATGAACAGAGGCACAGCAAGAAAGATAGCTGGCATAAAACACCAAGGGGAAGGGGCTAAGCTGCCTTACTAGGTTTACTTTTTTCACTCTGGTGGCACTTTCTGTTGTCTGTATGAACAGAGTTTCCAAGTACTTTCCCACTTAGCCGGCCTCTCTGTTATTCATACAGTTGAACTACCAGGGAGAGATGGATCAGTTTACCACCTGTGAGGCCTTTTCTTCCACATTTTCTGCCCATTGCATGCTTTGGTTTTTTCCAGCTCTTCCTACAAGCCCCCCTAATCCTGATCTCCCCTTAGTCCTTATGATTTCTTTAAGTTTCCCCTTTGCTCCTGTTCATGGAGTCCTGTGTACAGATATTATACCTGATTCTATTGAACTCTACTTAATCCTTTCTCACCTCTGTGCTCCTTTTACCAAGTCACTCCTCAACACTTACTGTAACCCTTTGAATTTTTTGTCCATTGTCATTTAAAAAACTCTTTAAAAATTTAACCATTTCGCATGCAGATACAGTCTTCTTGGTCTGCTATTAATCCCCCACTACTGACATTGTAACTTATTGAAATGTACACTTCCAGACCGTTTTCAGATTTTTGATTTCTGTATATCTATCTGTCTCTCTATTTACAAACATAACATGGTATTCTGAAAGTATCGTTCTGCTTTTGGAGCACTACATTGTGTTTTTCAGAAGCAGGCCTATAACAAAGAGATGAATCCATGTTACCTAGGTTGAGTTCAAATTGGTATGTGCACTGTGATTCCCATTATATTGTTCTACCTACTAATGGACAGTTAAGTTATATCCAGACCTCCCCCCCTCCCCCATTAAGTAAAACCCCTGTGGAGAGACATGTGGATGCCTTTATGAACATATTGATAATTTTTCATGGCAGTGTTTTCCAAAAACCAGTTAGTAAAATCAATTGATTCCTTTGCAGCCTGAAGTTACCTTCATTCCAGTTTACTGGTATAAGAACCACAGTACATCAGCAATTATTCTCCAATAGTATTTCAGGCAGAAGTCATTCTAGATAACAATCAGTGCGGGATCCTCCATGTATTTTACACAGCCCATGGCAGGGGACATCTAATCAGGTGAGACAGACTGATTCGATTTATTCTGTTTGTTGGCTTTGTTTTTTTAGGCCTGAATTTTTCACATTTCAATTAATTGTAGGACAAGTATCAGGCGGATTCTTCCCTGGGCTTCAAATGTGATAAAGCTGCTTCTTATTTTTAAGAAGGCCGTTGCAATCCTGCATTTATTTTACACCTCAGTGCATGTTTTACACACAAACACACACCCCCCCCTCACACACACACACACATCAACAAACACAAACACATAATTAGAGCACATTTAACACTCAAATAAAGCTTTCACTATTAATTCATGACTAAGGTATTCTTTTAATAAGAATTGTGCCTTGGTCTCTACTGGGGAAACCTTGTTCAATGTGCATTCTCTGGTTTGTTGTAGGGCCGTGAATGTTCACTTGTTGGCAATGATATAGAAATGGGGAGTAAGAGTTTAAAAGTTTTTATAGTAGGTAGGCAGCGTCAGAGTATGGAATCTAAGAATAAGAAATTGGGGAATTTCCAATTTGTTTCTTCATTTCAATCTCCTAATAATTCATATATATTTTCCAAATGTCTCTGAGAAAACAAGGACTAGGTCAATCCACATAACCGTGAACCATAGCAGAATGCAATTCTGAATTTCATATAAACAGTCATAAAATCAAAAAGACAGGTGCTGGGGTTTTGGCTCAGCACTAGAGTGCTGGCTTCGCACTTTCAAAGGTCCTGAGTAGGATCCCCAACACCATATGTGTTGAATGAATGTGAATGAATGAAGCAATGCATGAGTGTATGATGAATGAATTAAAGGTATAAGGAGGAGGAGGAAGAGGAGAAGGAGGAGGAGAAATAGAAGAAGATGATGAGTAATTTGACAGAATAGAAAATGGGGAGCAGAGTGAGTTTAAAGTGTGGTTTCCAATTCCCAAACGTTAAATTACAGCAGCTGGGATAGAGTGAGAAGATGGGAGGGCAGAAGAGGGGGGGAGAGTAGAGGATAGAAAAGGTAGCAGAATAGAACAGTTACTAATATGGCATTTTGTAAAAATGTGGATGTGTAAACAATGTGATTGTGCAATCTGTATATGGGGTAACAATGGGAGTTCATAACTCACTTGAATCTAATGTGGGAAATATGATATCTCAAGAGCCATGTAATGTTCTCAGCAACGAATATAAAAAAGAGGTCTTCATTTTTCTTTGTAGTTGAGGTCTCCTATTTCCGTGACATGTTTAGTTGTGTTCCCTCCTTTAGTCCTCCCATGCTCTAGTTATTCTGATATGGAAAAACTAGCTGATATGCCCAACCAGTCTGAAAATCAGTGACAATTTTTCATTAACCTAAAGTCACTTCACATTTGCTACAGTCATACTAAATACACTACTTTGTTGGGAGTTTCAAATATATTTCCATCAGCTAGATCACAAGTACCTAGAACTCCCATTCTTGTTTATGTAATAGTGAGTTCATCAGATTAAATGCTGTACTCTTGAATAAAACAAAATAGGAATAATTTACTCATAAGCTTCCTATGTAAACCATCTTTATTTACAAAATACTATCTTAAGAATTATAGTTTCATTGAGCTTCAATTGGAGCCAAAGTATAGTCAATTACTGAAATAAAAGCAGTTACTTAAAAACTAAAAATGAGAGAAAAGTCAAATTACATTTGAAGAGAGAGCAACAGTATGAGGTTTCTTGATTGGTTCTGGATGTTGAGTAACAGGCTCATTTGCAGGTGGAAGGAACCCTTCAGGGAAATCACTTGTACTTTCAGAATGCGGGTGTAGAGGGCTGAATTCCAGCTCTTGGGGGAGGATTGAGAGGAAAACCCTCTCCCTGCATAGACACTTCGCATTGGAAATGGAGTGGGTGGCGGGCCAGGTGGAAAATAATCTCCAGGTTCCCATACAAGTTTCCTCGGAGAGGTGGAGGGAAAAAAAAGGTCCTCTTCTCATGAACTGACTCCTTGGGTCAACTGGAAACAAGGCACCCCTTTGATTGCCAGCTTCAGTTCTTCCTCATTCACTTGAAAGAGTCTCCACCTTGTTTTAGCTTCAGCTATTTGTGATCTGAGGGTTTCAGATTCACCTTGGAGGGACTGTATCCTTCTTGATAGATGCGCCCTCTTTTCATCCTGTTGACCATGTTTAGCCTTCTGTGCTTTGAGCTCTTCTTCTAGAAAGAGCATTTCAACGCCATGGCTGGATTCGGACCAATGCAGCTTTTCGTAGGTTGCCTCCAGATGTTGTGCTTCCCTTGAACCCTTCTCAAACCTGCAGTCCTTTAAAGATGAGGCTAAGCCTTCATGTTCTTTTTCAACAAGGCTCACTTTTTCAAGAAGTCCACACTTTTTTTCAATAAGTCCCGCAAGATTTACAGCCAGCTTTTTTTCTCTTCCCACGTAAAGCCTTCTACTAACCGACTGAAAACATCTCCAGAAAAGTAAGAGAACAGCCAAAAATCTAAGAGCTCTACACATCACCAACTCCCAAGGAAAGCCATAAGGAAGATGGCCTGGCTTCATGTCTTCGGACAATGCTGCCACAACCGTTGGTGCTTCTTCCAGAACCACCCACTAGTATGGCTGAGAGGCAGCCCTTGGCTCCTCCATCACACCAAGACGGCTTTGGCTCTTGCCACCACAACCACAGCCTGCCCAGGCAGGCCAACGCAGGCTGTGGACACTCAGGTGTTTGGTCAGGAACTCCAACCTGCACCAGGCAACGGAGCAGACCACTGCGATCCCCTTCAGGGTGTGAGCGTATGGCAGGTGGTGGGCGTATGTTGGTGGGAGCCATGATCAAGGGCTCCCAGGAGCCTTGTTGTGCTCAACTGCCCATCAGGGGAGTCTTGTCCCCTTCCCTACCCAGTGCATCCTCAAGTGCCACAGGTTTAGGTCCCTCCCACTCCAGCCAGAGAGAATTCCTCCCCATGCCACACACCCCTTGATTTGGTTTAGGCCAGGCCAAGGCCGGGCTTAGTAGGAAGATTCCATCCAGTCTTCATAACATTCAGTTTGATGTCACTCAAATTCTAAAGCTGTCTAAACTGTTCAAACAACTTTCAAGGCCTATATTGGTCTTTGTGTCGCTTGCCTTTTGTTTTATTTTATTTTATTTTATTTTTTGTTTTTTGTTTTTTTGTCCTTTAGTTTTAGTGACTCAGTCCTTTCCCTGCCCTTGTACTCTCCCTATTTCCTCCTTCCTTGTTTCCTTCCTGCCTTCCTGGTTTTTCTCCTTTTCTTCTTCCTTCTTTTCTACCTCCCTCCATCCCTCCAACTTTGCCTCCCTCCCTTCCAACTTTTTCTCTCCCTTCCGTCCCTTTTTTTTTTCTTGCAAGTGTTTGGGGTGAAAATCCATGGCAGGCCAGCCCCAAGCTAGGCAAGGTCACTGCCAGTGAGCTACAACATCCCCAGACCTGCTGCCACTTCCTACGCAAGTATTTTGAATTATCTCTAAAGAGAAACTCTCACATTAGTCTACTTTCAGTAATTTCAGAAGAGTTGCTAACATGGGCACAAATCAGTCATGACAAATCATTTTTGAGAAGCACGGCACAGAAAATGTTCCCAAAAAGAGGGTATTGAAAACGTCAGTTGGTTTTCAGGTCAGCATTTCTAGACTAGTATTTGTTGAAAATTCTTCAAACTCTTCTTTCAGATGTTTTTTTTTTTTTTTTGGACTTTTCTTGGGCTTGAAAACATCTAAGGAAGCTGGCTGGTCCTTATAAATATATAGCCAAGAGAAGGATGCATATGACTCTCTGAAATGGATGTAAATCATGAACGCGAATTATATTGTTGATGTTAAGAAAACGAGTTCATGGCTTGATGTACCAAAAGGACATCCCAACATTGTTTTCCTCCCAAGTTATCACTTGACTTGTTGATGAGTCACATATGAGGTTCGAAGGAGAAGATGCACAAGTCATCACTGGTTTTGTAAGCATGCAAGTTCCAAGCCCATAGGCCACCATGCATGATTAGACCTGTTGTTATTTACACTTACATGGCCAGAGCTGTATCACTGTCTCAAAGTTGCCAAATGAGAGTAGCTTGTTTTCCTCTCCAGCACCTGTATCGAATGACCAGCTTTCAAGTGGTCTTCCCTGAGCCTTTTCAGTATCTGAACATGCGAGTCCAAAACACTTTAGTCCTACTACTAAAAAGGATACTCACTGTAACACTGTTTTTCTGACCATTAAATGGACAATAAGGTGACCCTGGTGTGCAAAGAACAGGACTCATTGAAGATGTAATGCCTGTTGGTGAATGACACTTTTCTAGGTTTCACGGGCCATGTGGAGGAATCAGCCCAAACACCTTGAAATACCACTTAATTCATAGTTTACTTAAGGACACATGTGGCTTAGGGAGAACTTCTTTCCTCTGAAAGTGTTTCTTCAAACGAGATGAGAGTCGAAAAGAAGGTATTGAGAACACTAAGTAAAATGGCTGTGCTTTGTGGAACTGGGAGGATTCCTCAATACATGTAACAATGTTTGTCACTGCCTTTGGACCTAACACGTATCAGTGTATATGAACAGACGCACAGCAAGAAAGATAGCTGGCATAAAACACCAAGGGTAAGGGGCTAAGCTGCCTTACTAGGTTTACTTTTTTCACTCTGGTGGCACTTTCTGTTGTCTGTATGAACAGAGTTTCCAAGGACTTTCCCACTTAGCCGGCCTCTCTGTTATTCATACAGTTGAACTACCAGGGAGAGATGGATCAGTTTACCACCTGTGAGGCCTTTTCTTCCACATTTTCTGCCCATTGCATGCTTTGGTTTTTTCCAGCTCTTCCTACAAGCCCCCCTAATCCTGATCTCCCCTTAGTCCTTATGATTTCTTTAAGTTTCCCCTTTGCTCCTGTTCATGGAGTCCTGTGTACAGATATTATACCTGATTCTATTGAACTCTACTTAATCCTTTCTCACCTCTGTGCTCCTTTTACCAAGTCACTCCTCAACACTTACTGTAACCCTTTGAATTTTTTGTCCATTGTCATTTAAAAAACTCGTTAAAAATTGAACCATTTCGCATGCAGATACAGTCTTCTTGGTCTGCTATTAATCCCCCACTACTGACATTGTAAGTTATTGAAATGTACACTTCCAGACCGTTTTCAGATTTTTGATTTCTGTATATCTATCTGTCTCTCTATTTACAAACATAACATGGTATTCTGAAAGTATCGTTCTGCTTTTGGAGCACTACATTGTGTTTTTCAGAAGCAGGCTTATAACAAAGAGATGAATCCATGTTACCTAGGTTGAGTTCAAATTGGTATGTGCACTGTGATTCCCATTATATTGTTCTACCTACTAATGGACAGTTAAGTTATATCCAGACCTCCCCCCCTCCCCCATTAAGTAAAACCCCTGTGGAGAGACATGTGGATGCCTTTATGAACATATTGATAATTTTTCATGGCAGTGTTTTCCAAAAACCAGTTAGTAAAATCAATTGATTCCTTTGCAGCCTGAAGTTACCTTCATTCCAGTTTACTGGTATAAGAACCACAGTACATCAGCAACTATTCTCCATTAGTATTTCAGGCAGAAGTCATTCTAGATAACAATCAGTGCGGGATCCTCCATGCATTTTACACAGCCCATGGCAGGGGATATCTAATCAGGTGAGACAGACTGATTAGATTTATTCTGTTTGTTGGCTTTGTTTTTTTAGGCCTGAATTTTTCACATTTCAATTAATTGTAGGTCAAGTATCAGGCGGATTCTTCCCTGGGCTTCAAATGTGATAAAGCTGCTTCTTATTTTTAAGAAGGCCGTTGCAATCCTGCATTTATTTTACACCTCAGTGCATGTTTTACACACAAACACACACCCCCCCCTCACACACACACACACATCAACAAACACAAACACATAATTAGAGCACATTTAACACTCAAATAAAGCTTTCACTATTAATTCATGACTAAGGTATTCTTTTAATAAGAATTGTGCCTTGGTCTCTACTGGGGAAACATTGTTCAATGTGCGTTCTCTGGTTTGTTGTAGGGCCGTGAATGTTCACTTGTTGGCAATGATATAGAAATGGGGAGTAAGAGTTTAAAAGTTTTTATAGTAGGTAGGCAGCGTCAGAGTATGGAATCTAAGAATAAGAAATTGGGGAATTTCCACTTTGTTTCTTCATTTCAATCTCCTAATAATTCATATATATTTTCCAAATGTCTCTGAGAAAACAAGGACTAGGTCAATCCACATAACCGTGAACCATAGCAGAATGCAATTCTGAATTTCATATAAACAGTCATAAAATCAAAAAGACAGGTGCTGGGGTTTTGGCTCAGCACTAGAGTGCTGGCTTCGCACTTTCAAAGGTCCTGAGTAGGATCCCCAACACCATATGTGTTGAATGAATGTGAATGAATGAAGCAATGCATGAGTGTATGATGAATGAATTAAAGGTATAAGGAGGAGGAGGAAGAGGAGAAGGAGGAGGAGAAATAGAAGAAGATGATGAGTAATTTGACAGAATAGAAAATGGGGAGCAGAGTGAGTTTAAAGTGTGGTTTCCAATTCCCAAACGTTAAATTACAGGAGCTGGGATAGAGTGAGAAGATGGGAGGGCAGAAGAGGGGGGGAGAGTAGAGGATAGAAGGTAGCAGAATAGAACAGTTACTAATATGGCATTTTGTAAAAATGTGGATGTGTAAACAATGTGATTGTGCAATCTGTATATGGGGTAACAATGGGAGTTCATAACTCACTTGAATCTAATGTGGGAAATATGATATCTCAAGAGCCATGTAATGTTCTCAGCAACGAATATAAAAAAGAGGTCTTCATTTTTCTTTGTAGTTGAGGTCTCCTATTTCCGTGACATGTTTAGTTGTGTTCCCTCCTTTAGTCCTCCCATGCTCTAGTTATTCTGATATGGAAAAACTAGCTGATATGCCCAACCAGTCTGAAAATCAGTGACAATTTTTCATTAACCTAAAGTCACTTCACATTTGCTACAGTCATACTAAATACACTTCTTTGTTGGGAGTTTCAAATATATTTCCATCAGCTAGATCACAAGTACCTAGAACTCCCATTCTTGTTTATGTAATAGTGAGTTCATCAGATTAAATGCTGTACTCTTGAATAAAACAAAATAGGAATAATTTACTCATAAGCTTCCTATGTAAACCATCTTTATTTACAAAATACTATCTTAAGAATTATAGTTTCATTGAGCTTCAATTGGAGCCAAAGTATAGTCAATTACTGAAGTAAAAGCAGTTACTTAAAAACTAAAAATGAGAGAAAAGTCAAATTACATTTGAAGAGAGAGCAACAGTATGAGGTTTCTTGATTGGTTCTGGATGTTGAGTAACAGGCTCATTTGCAGGTGGAAGGAACCCTTCAGGGAAATCACTTGTACTTTCAGAATGCGGGTGTAGAGGGCTGAATTCCAGCTCTTGGGGGAAGATTGAGAGGAAAACCCTCTCCCTGCATAGACACTTCGCATTGGAAATGGAGTGGGTGGCGGGCCAGGAGGAAAATAATCTCCAGGTTCCCATACAAGTTTCCTCGGAGAGGTGGAGGGAAAAAAAAGGTCCTCTTCTCATGAACTGACTCCTTGGGTCAACTGGAAACAAGGCACCCCTTTGATTGCCAGCTTCAGTTCTTCCTCATTCACTTGAAAGAGTCTCCAGCTTCAGCTATTTGTGATCTGAGGGTTTCAGATTCACCTTGGAGGGACTGTATCCTTCTTGATAGATGCGCCCTCTTTTCATCTTGTTGACCATGTTTAGCCTTCTGTGCTTTGAGCTCTTCTTCTAGAAAGAGCATTTCAACGCCATGGCTGGATTCGGACCAATGCAGCTTTTCGTAGGTTGCCTCCAGATGTTGTGCTTCCCTTGAACCCTTCTCAAACCTGCACTCCTTTAAAGATGAGGCTAAGCCTTCATGTTCTTTTTCAACAAGGCTCACTTTTTCAAGAAGTCCACACTTTTTTTCAATAAGTCCCGCAAGATTTACAGCCAGCTTTTTTTCTCTTCCCACGTAAAGCCTTCTACTAACCGACTGAAAACATCTCCAGAAAAGTAAGAGAACAGCCAAAAATCTAAGAGCTGTACACATCACCAACTCCCAAGGAAAGCCATAAGGAAGATGGCCTGGCTTCATGTCTTCGGACAATGCTGCCACAACCGTTGGTGCTTCTTCCAGAACCACCCACTAGTATGGCTGAGAGGCAGCCCTTGGCTCCTCCATCACACCAAGACGGCTTTGGCTCTTGCCACCACAACCACAGCCTGCCCAGGCAGGCCAACGCAGGCTGTGGACACTCAGGTGTTTGGTCAGGAACTCCAACCTGCACCAGGCAACGGAGCAGACCACTGCGATCCCCTTCAGGGTGTGAGCGTATGGCAGGTGGTGGGCGTATGGTGGTGGGAGCCATGATCAAGGGCTCCCAGGAGCCTTGTTGTGCTCAACTGCCCATCAGGGGAGTCTTGTCCCCTTCCCTACCCAGTGCATCCTCAAGTGCCACAGGTTTAGGTCCCTCCCACTCCAGCCAGAGAGAATTCCTCCCCATGCCACACACCCCTTGATTTGGTTTAGGCCAGGCCAAGGCGGGGCTTAGTAGGAAGATTCCATCCAGTCTTCATAACATTCAGTTTGATGTCACTCAAATTCTAAAGCTGTCTAAACTGTTCAAACAGCTTTCAAGGCCTATATTGGTCTTTGTGTCGCTTGCCTTTTGTTTTATTTTATTTTATTTTATTTTTTGTTTTTTGTTTTTTTGGCCTTTAGTTTTAGTGACTCAGTCCTTTCCCTGCCCTTGTACTCTCCCTATTTCCTCCTTCCTTGTTTCCTTCCTCCCTTCCTGGTTTTTCTCCTTTTCTTCTTCCTTCTTTTCTACCTCCCTCCATCCCTCCAACTTTGCCTCCCTCCCTTCCAACTTTTTCTCTCCCTTCCGTCCCTTTTTTTTTTTCTTGCAAGTGTTTGGGGTGAAAATCCATGGCAGGCCAGCCCCAAGCTAGGCAAGGTCACTGCCAGTGAGCTACAACATCCCCAGACCTGCTGCCACTTCCTACGCAAGTATTTTGAATTATCTCTAAAGAGAAACTCTCACATTAGTCTACTTTCAGTAATTTCAGAAGAGTTGCTAACATGGGCACAAATCAGTCATGACAAATCATTTTTGAGAAGCAAGGCACAGAAAATGTTCCCAAAAAGAGGGTATTGAAAACGTCAGTTGGTTTTCAGGTCAGCATTTCTAGACTAGTATTTGTTGAAAATTCTTCAAACTCTTCTTTCAGATGTTTTTTTTTTTTTTTTTGGACTTTTCTTGGGCTTGAAAACATCTAAGGAAGCTGGCTGGTCCTTATAAATATATAGCCAAGAGAAGGATGGATATTACTCTCTGAAATGGATGTAAATCATGAACGCGAATTATATTGTTGATGTTAAGACAACGAGTTCATGGCTTGATGTACCAAAAGGACATCCCAACATTGTTTTCCTCCCAAGTTATCACTTGACTTGTTGATGAGTCACATATGAGGTTCGAAGGAGAAGATGCACAATTCATCACTGGTTTTGTAAGCATGCAAGTTCCAAGCCCATAGGCCACCATGCATGATTAGACCTGTTGTTATTTACACTTACATGGCCAGAGCTGTATCACTGTCTCAAAGTTGCCAAATGAGAGTAGCTTGTTTTCCTCTCCAGCACCTGTATCGAATGACCAGCTTTCAAGTGGACTTCCCTGAGCCTTTTCAGTATCTGAACATGCGAGTCCAAAACACTTTAGTCCTACTACTAAAAAGGATACTCACTGTAACACTGTTTTTCTGACCATTAAATGGACAATAAGGTGACCCTGGTGTGCAAAGAACAGGACTCATTGAAGATGTAATGCCTGTTGGTGAATGACACTTTTCTAGGTTTCACGGGCCATGTGGAGGAATCAGCCCAAACACCTTGAAATACCACTTAATTCATAGTTTACTTAAGGACACATGTGGCTTAGGGAGAACTTCTTTCCTCTGAAAGTGTTTCTTCAAACGAGATGAGAGTCGAAAAGAAGGTATTGAGAACACTAAGTAAAATGGCTGTGCTTTGTGGAACTGGGAGGATTCCTCAATACATGTAACAATGTTTGTCACTGCCTTTGGACCTAACACGTATCAGTGTATATGAACAGAGGCACAGCAAGAAAGATAGCTGGCATAAAACACCAAGGGGAAGGGGCTAAGCTGCCTTACTAGGTTTACTTTTTTCACTCTGGTGGCACTTTCTGTTGTCTGTATGAACAGAGTTTCCAAGTACTTTCCCACTTAGCCGGCCTCTCTGTTATTCATACAGTTGAACTACCAGGGAGAGATGGATCAGTTTACCACCTGTGAGGCCTTTTCTTCCACATTTTCTGCCCATTGCATGCTTTGGTTTTTTCCAGCTCTTCCTACAAGCCCCCCTAATCCTGATCTCCCCTTAGTCCTTATGATTTCTTTAAGTTTCCCCTTTGCTCCTGTTCATGGAGTCCTGTGTACAGATATTATACCTGATTCTATTGAACTCTACTTAATCCTTTCTCACCTCTGTGCTCCTTTTACCAAGTCACTCCTCAACACTTACTGTAACCCTTTGAATTTTTTGTCCATTGTCATTTAAAAAACTCGTTAAAAATTGAACCATTTCGCATGCAGATACAGTCTTCTTGGTCTGCTATTAATCCCCCACTACTGACATTGTAAGTTATTGAAATGTACACTTCCAGACCGTTTTCAGATTTTTGATTTCTGTATATCTATCTGTCTCTCTATTTACAAACATAACATGGTATTCTGAAAGTATCGTTCTGCTTTTGGAGCACGACATTGTGTTTTTCAGAAGCAGGCCTATAACACAGAGATGAATCCATGTTACCTAGGTTGAGTTCAAATTGGTATGTGCACTGTGATTCCCATTATATTGTTCTACCTACTAATGGACAGTTAAGTTATATCCAGACCTCCCCCCCACCCGCATTAAGTAAAACCCCTGTGGAGAGACATGTAGATGCCTTTATGAACATATTGATAATTTTTCATGGCAGTGTTTTCCAAAAACCAGTTAGTAAAATCAATTGATTCCTTTGCAGCCTGAAGTTACCTTCATTCCAGTTTACCGGTATAAGAACCACAGTACATCAGCAACTATTCTCCAATAGTAGTTCAGGCAGAAGTCATTCTAGATAACAATCAGTGCGGGATCCTCCATGTATTTTACACAGCCCATGGCAGGGGACATCTAATCAGGTGAGACAGACTGATTAGATTTATTCTGTTTGTTTTCTTTGTTTTTTTAGGCCTAAATTTTTCACATTTCAATTAATTGTAGGTCAAGTATCAGGCGGATTCTTCCCTGGGCTTCAAATGTGATAAAGCTGCTTCTTATTTTTAAGAAGGCCGTTGCAATCCTGCATTTATTTTACACCTCAGTGCATGTTTTACACACAAACACACACCCCCCCTCACACACACACACATCAACAAACACAAACACATAATTAGAGCACATTTAACACTCAAATAAAGCTTTCACTATTAATTTATGACTAAGGTATTCTTTTAATAAGAATTGTGCCTTGTTCTCTACTGGGGAAACATTGTTCAATGTGCGTTCTCTGGTTTGTTGTAGGGCAGTGAATGTTCACTTGTTGGCAATGATATAGAAATGGGGAGTAAGAGTTTAAAAGTTTTTATAGTAGGTAGGCAGCGTCAGAGTATGGAATCTAAGAATAAGAAATTGGGGAATTTCCACTTTTGTTCTTCATTTCAATCTCCTAATAATTCATATATATTTTCCAAATGTCTCTGAGAAAACAAGGACTAGGTTAATCCACATATCCGTGAACCATAGCAGAATGCAATTCTGAATTTCATATAAACAGTCATAAAATCAAAAAGACAGGTGCTGGGGTTTTGGCTCAGCACTAGAGTGCTGGCTTCGCACTTTCAAAGGTCCTGAGTAGGATCCCCAACACCATATGTGTTGAATGAATGTGAATGAATGAAGCAATGCATGAGTGTATGATGAATGAATTAAATGTATAAGGAGCAGGAGGAAGAGGAGAAGGAGGAGGAGAAATAGAAGAAGATGATGAGTAATTTGACAGAAGGGAAAATGGGGAGCAGAGTGAGTTTAAAGTGTGGTTTCCAATTCCCAAACGTTAAATTACAGCAGGTGGGATAGAGAGAGAAGATGAGAGGGCAGGAGAGGGGGGCAGAGTAGAGGATAGAAAAGGTAGCAGAATAGAACAGTTACTAATATGGCATTTTGTAAACATGTGGATGTGTAAACAATGTGATTGTGCAATCTGTATATGGGGTAACAATGGGAGTTCATAACTCACTTGAATCTAATGTGGGAAATATGATATCTCAAGAGCCATGTAATGTTCTCAGCAACGAATATAAAAAAGAGGTCTTCATTTTTCTTTGTAGTTGAGGTCTCCTATTTCCGTGACATGTTTAGTTGTGTTCCCTCCTTTAGTCCTCCCATGCTCTAGTTATTCTGATATGGAAAAACTAGCAGATATGCCCAACCAGGCTGAAAATCAGTGATAATTTTTCATTAAGCCTAAAGTCACTTCACATTTGCTACAGTCATACTAAATACACTTCTTTGTTGGGAGTTTCAAATATATTTCCATCAGCTAGATCACAAGTACCTAGAACTCCCATTCTTGTTTATGTAATAGTGAGTTCATCAGATTAAATGCTGTACTCTTGAATAAAACAAAATAGGAATAATTTACTCATAAGCTTCCTATGTAAACCATCTTTATTTACAAAATACTATCTTAAGAATTATAGTTTCATTGAGCTTCAATTGGAGCCAAAGTATAGTCAATTACTGAAGTAAAAGCAGTTACTTAAAAACTAAAAATGAGAGAAAAGTCAAATTACATTTGAAGAGAGAGCAACAGTATGAGGTTTCTTGATTGGTTCTGGATGTTGAGTAACAGGCTCATTTGCAGGTGGAAGGAACCCTTCAGGGAAATCACTTGTACTTTCAGAATGCGGGTGTAGAGGGCTGAATTCCAACTCTTGGGGGAATATTGAGAGGAAAACCCTCTCCCTGCATAGACAATTCGACTTGGAAATGGAGTGGGTGGCGGGCCAGGTGGAAAATAATCTCCAGGTTCCCATACAAGTTTCCTCGGAGAGGTGGAGGGAAAAAAAAGGTCCTCTTCTCATGAACTGACTCCTTGGGTCAACTGGAAACAAGGCACCCCTTTGATTGCCAGCTTCAGTTCTTCCTCATTCACTTGAAAGAGTCTCCAGCTTGTTTTAGCTTCAGCTATTTGTGATCTGAGGGTTTCAGATTCACCTTGGAGGGACTGTATCCTTCTTGATAGATGCGCCCTCATTTCATCCTGTTGACCATGTTTAGCCTTCTGTGCTTTGAGCTCTTCTTCTAGAAAGAGCATTTCAACGCCATGGCTGGATTCGGACCAATGCAGCTTTTCGTAGGTTGCCTCCAGATGTTGTGCTTCCCTTGAACCCTTCTCAAACCTGCAGTCCTTTAAAGATGAGGCTAAGCCTTCATGTTCTTTTTCAACAAGGATCACTTTTTCAAGAAGTCCACACTTTTTCAATAAGTCCCGCAAGATTTACAGCCAGCTTTTTTTCTCTTCCCACGTAAAACCTGCTACTAACCGACTGAAAACATCTCCAGAAAAGTAAGAGAACAGCCAAAAATCTAAGAGCTGTACACATCACCCACTCCCAAGGAAAGCCATAAGGAAGATGGCCTGGCTTCATGTCTTCGGACAATGCTGCCACAACCGTTGGTGCTTCTTCCAGAACCACCCACTAGTATGGCTGAAAGGCAGCCCTTGGCTCCTCCATCACACCAAGACGGCTTTGGCTCTTGCCACCACAACCACAGCCTGCCCAGGCAGGCCAACGCAGGCTGTGGACACTCAGGTGTTTGGTCGGGAACTCCAACCTGCACCAGGCAACGGAGCAGACCACTGCGATCCCCTTCAGGGTGTGAGCGTATGGCAGGTGGTGGGCGTATGTTGGTGGGAGCCATGATCAAGGGCTCCCAGGAGCCTTGTTGTGCTCAACTGCCCATCAGGGGAGTCTTGTCCCCTTCCCTACCCAGTGCATCCTCAAGTGCCACAGGTTTAGGTCCCTCCCACACCAGCCAGAGAGAATTCCTCCCCATGCCACACACCCCTAGATTGGTTTAGGCCAGGCCAAGGCGGGGCTTAGTAGGAAGATTCCAACCAGTCATCATAACATTCAGTTTGATGTCACTCAAATTCTAAAGCTGTCTAAACTGTTCAAACAGCTTTCAAGGCCTATATTGGTCTTTGTGTCGCTTGCCTTTTGTTTTATTTTATTTTATTTTATTTTTTGTTTTTTGTTTTTTTGGCCTTTAGTTTTAGTGACTCGGTCCTTTCCCTGCCCTTGTACTCTCCCTATTTCCTCCTTCCTTGCTTCCTTCCTCCCTTCCTGGTTTTTCTCCTTTTCTTCTTCCTTCTTTTCTACCTCCCTCCATCCCTCCAACTTTGCCTCCCTCCCTTCCAACTTTTTCTCTCCCTTCCGTCCCTTTTTTTTTTTTTCTTGCAAGTGTTTGGGGTGAAAATCCATGGCAGGCCAGCCCCAAGCTAGGCAAGGTCACTGCCAGTGAGCTACAACATCCCCAGACCTGCTGCCACTTCCTACGCAAGTATTTTGAATTATCTCTAAAGAGAAATTCTCACATTAGTCTACTTTCAGTAATTTCAGAAGAGTTGCTAACATGGGCACAAATCAGTTATGACAAGTCATTTTTGAGAAGCACGGCACAGAAAATGTTCCCAAAAAGAGGGTATTGAAAACGTCAGTTGGTTTTCAGGTCAGCATTTCTAGACTAGTATTTGTTGAAAATTCTTCAAACTCTTCTTTCAGATGTTTTTTTTTTTTTTTTTGGACTTTTCTTGGGCTTGAAAACATCTAAGGAAGCTGGCTGGTCCTTATTAATATATAGCCAAGAGAAGGATGGATATGACTCTCTGAAATGGATGTAAATCATGAACGTGAATTATATTGTTGATGTTAAGACAACGAGTTCATGGCTTGATGTACCAAAAGGACATCCCAACATTGTTTTCCTCCCAAGTTAGCACTTGACTTGTTGATGAGTCACATATGAGGTTCGAAGGAGAAGATGCACAAGTCATCACTGGTTTTGTAAGCATGCAAGTTCCAAGCCCATAGGCCACCATGCATGATTAGACCTGTTGTTATTTACACTTACATGGCCAGAGCTGTATCACTGTCTCAAAGTTGCCAAATGAGAGTAGCTTGTTTTCCTCTCCAGCACCTGTATCGAATGACCAGCTTTCAAGTGGACTTCCCTGAGCCTTTTCAGTATCTGAACATGCGAGTCCAAAACACTTTAGTCCTACTACTAAAAAGGATACTCACTGTAACACTGTTTTTCTGACCATTAAATGGACAATAAGGTGACCCTGGTGTGCAAAGAACAGGACTCATTGAAGATGTAATGCCTGTTGGTGAATGACACATTTCTAGGTTTCACGGGCCATGTGGAGGAATCAGCCCAAACACCTTGAAATACCACTTAATTCATAGTTTACTTAAGGACACATGTGGCTTAGGGAGAACTTCTTTCCTCTGAAAGTGTTTCTTCAAACGAGATGAGAGTCGAAAAGAAGGTATTGAGAACACTAAGTAAAATGGCTGTGCTTTGTGGAACTGGGAGGATTCCTCAATACATGTAACAATGTTTGTCACTGCCTTTGGACCTAACACGTATCAGTGTATATGAACAGAGGCACAGCAAGAAAGATAGCTGGCATAAAACACCAAGGGGAAGGGGCTAAGCTGCCTTACTAGGTTTACTTTTTTCACTCTGGTGGCACTTTCTGTTGTCTGTATGAACAGAGTTTCCAAGTACTTTCCCACTTAGCCGGCCTCTCTGTTATTCATACAGTTGAACTACCAGGGAGAGATGGATCAGTTTACCACCTGTGAGGCCTTTTCTTCCACATTTTCTGCCCATTGCATGCTTTGGTTTTTTCCAGCTCTTCCTACAAGCCCCCCTAATCCTGATCTCCCCTTAGTCCTTATGATTTCTTTAAGTTTCCCCTTTGCTCCTGTTCATGGAGTCCTGTGTACAGATATTATACCTGATTCTATTGAACCCTACTTAATCCTTTCTCACCTCTGTGCTCCTTTTACCAAGTCACTCCTCAACACTTACTGTAACCCTTTGAATTTTTTGTCCATTGTCATTTAAAAAACTCTTTAAAAATTGAACCATTTCGCATGCAGATACAGTCTTCTTGGTCTGCTATTAATCCCCCACTACTGACATTGTAAGTTATTGAAATGTACACTTCCAGACCGTTTTCAGATTTTTGATTTCTGTATATCTATCTGTCTCTCTATTTGCAAACATAACATGGTATTCTGAAAGTATCATTCTGCTTTTGGAGCACTACATTGTGTTTTTCAGAAGCAGGCCTATAACAAAGAGATGAATCCATGTTACCTAGGTTGAGTTCAAATTGGTATGTGCACTGTGATTCCCATTATATTGTTCTACCTACTAATGGACAGTTAAGTTATATCCAGACCTCCCCCCCTCCCCCATTAAGTAAAACCCCTGTGGAGAGACATGTGGATGCCTTTATGAACATATTGATAATTTTTCATGGCAGTGTTTTCCAAAAACCAGTTAGTAAAATCAATTGATTCCTTTGCAGCCTGAAGTTACCTTCATTCCAGTTTACTGGTATAAGAACCACAGTACATCAGCAACTATTCTCCAATAGTATTTCAGGTAGAAGTCATTCTAGATAACAATCAGTGCGGGATCCTCCATGTATTTTACACAGCCCATGGCAGGGGACATCTAATCAGGTGAGACAGACTGATTAGATTTATTCTGTTTGTTGGCTTTGTTTTTTTAGGCCTGAATTTTTCACATTTCAATTAATTGTAGGTCAAGTATCAGGCGGATTCTTCCCTGGGCTTCAAATGTGATAAAGCTGCTTCTTATTTTTAAGAAGGCCGTTGCAATCCTGCATTTATTTTACACCTCAGTGCATGTTTTACACACAAACACACACCCCCCCTCACACACACACACATCAACAAACACAAACACATAATTAGAGCACATTTAACACTCAAATAAAGCTTTCACTATTAATTCATGACTAAGGTATTCTTTTAATAAGAATTGTGCCTTGGTCTCTACTGGGGAAACATTGTTCAATGTGCGTTCTCTGGTTTGTTGTAGGGCCGTGAATGTTCACTTGTTGGCAATGATATAGAAATGGGGAGTAAGAGTTTAAAAGTTTTATAGTAGGTAGGCAGCGTCAGAGTATGGAATCTAAGAATAAGAAATTGGGGAATTTCCACTTTTTTTCTTCATTTCAATCTCCTAATAATTCATATATATTTTCCAAATGTCTCTGAGAAAACAAGGACTAGGTCAATCCACATAACCGTGAACCATAGCAGAATGCAATTCTGAATTTCATATAAACAGTCATAAAATCAAAAAGACAGGTGCTGGGGTTTTGGCTCAGCACTAGAGTGCTGGCTTCGCACTTTCAAAGGTCCTGAGTAGGATCCCCAACACCATATGTGTTGAATGAATGTGAATGAATGAAGCAATGCATGAGTGTATGATGAATGAATTAAAGGTATAAGGAGGAGGAGGAAGAGGAGAAGGAGGAGGAGAAATAGAAGAAGATGATGAGTAATTTGACAGAATAGAAAATGGGGAGCAGAGTGAGTTTAAAGTGTGGTTTCCAATTCCCAAACGTTAAATTACAGCAGCTGGGATAGAGAGAGAAGATTTGAGGGCAGAAGAGGGGGGGAGAGTAGAGGACAGAAAAGGTAGCAGAATAGAACAGTTACTAATATGGCATTTTGTAAAAATGTGGATGTGTAAACAATGTGATTGTGCAATCTGTATATGGGGTAACAATGGGAGTTCATAACTCACTTGAATCTAATGTGGGAAATATGATATCTCAAGAGCCATGTAATGTTCTCAGCAACGAATATAAAAAAGAGGTCTTCATTTTTCTTTGCAGTTGAGGTCTCCTATTTCCGTGACATGTTTAGTTGTGTTCCCTCCTTTAGTCCTCCCATGCTCTAGTTATTCTGATACGGAAAAACTAGCTGATATGCCCAACCAGTCTGAAAATCAGTGACAATTTTTCATTAACCTAAAGTCACTTCACATTTGCTACAGTCATACTAAATACACTTCTTTGTTGGGAGTTTCAAATATATTTCCATCAGCTAGATCACAAGTACCTAGAACTCCCATTCTTGTTTATGTAATAGTGAGTTCATCAGATTAAATGCTGTACTCTTGAATAAAACAAAATAGGAATAATTTACTCATAAGCTTCCTATGTAAACCATCTTTATTTACAAAATACTATCTTAAGAATTATAGTTTCATTGAGCTTCATTTGGAGCCAAAGTATAGTCAATTACTGAAATAAAAGCAGTTACTTAAAAACTAAAAATGAGAGAAAAGTCAAATTACATTTGAAGAGAGAGCAACAGTATGAGGTTTCTTGATTGGTTCTGGATGTTGAGTAACAGGCTCATTTGCAGGTGGAAGGAACCCTTCAGGGAAATCACTTGTACTTTCAGAATGCGGGTGTAGAGGGCTGAATTCCAGCTCTTGGGGGAAGATTGAGAGGAAAACCCTCTCCCTGCATAGACACTTCGCATTGGAAATGGAGTGGGTGGCGGGCCAGGTGGAAAATAATCTCCAGGTTCCCATACAAGTTTCCTCGGAGAGGTGGAGGGAAAAAAAAGGTCCTCTTCTCATGAACTGACTCCTTGGGTCAACTGGAAACAAGGCACCCCTTTGATTGCCAGCTTCAGTTCTTCCTCATTCACTTGAAAGAGTCTCCAGCTTGTTTTAGCTTCAGCTATTTGTGATCTGAGGGTTTCAGATTCACCTTGGAGGGACTGTATCCTTCTTGATAGATGCGCCCTCATTTCATCCTGTTGACCATGTTTAGCCTTCTGTGCTTTGAGCTCTTCTTCTAGAAAGAGCATTTCAACGCCATGGCTGGATTCGGACCAATGCAGCTTTTCGTAGGTTGCCTCCAGATGTGGTGCTTCCCTTGAACCCTTCTCAAACCTGCAGTCCTTTAAAGATGAGGCTAAGCCTTCATGTTCTTTTTCAACAAGGCTCACTTTTTCAAGAAGTCCACACTTTTTTTCAATAAGTCCCGCAAGATTTACAGCCAGCTTTTTTTCTCTTCCCACGTAAAGCCTGCTACTAACCGACTGAAAACATCTCCAGAAAAGTAAGAGAACAGCCAAAAATCTAAGAGCTGTACACATCACCAACTCCCAAGGAAAGCCATAAGGAAGATGGCCTGGCTTCATGTCTTCGGACAATGCTGCCACAACCGTTGGTGCTTCTTCCAGAACCACCCACTAGTATGGCTGAGAGGCAGCCCTTGGCTCCTCCATCACACCAAGACGGCTTTGGCTCTTGCCACCACAACCACAGCCTGCCCAGGCAGGCCAACGCAGGCTGTGGACACTCAGGTGTTTGGTCAGGAACTCCAACCTGCACCAGGCAACGGAGCAGACCACTGCGATCCCCTTCAGGGTGTGAGCGTATGGCAGGTGGTGGGCGTATGTTGGTGGGAGCCATGATCAAGGGCTCCCAGGAGCCTTGTTGTGCTCAACTGCCCATCAGGGGAGTCTTGTCCCCTTCCCTACCCAGTGCATCCTCAAGTGCCACAGGTTTAGGTCCCTCCCACTCCAGCCAGAGAGAATTCCTCCCCATGCCACACACCCCTTGATTTGGTTTAGGCCAGGCCAAGGCGGGGCTTAGTAGGAAGATTCCATCCAGTCATCATAACATTCAGTTTGATGTCACTCAAATTCTAAAGCTGTCTAAACTGTTCAAACAGCTTTCAAGGCCTATATTGGTCTTTGTGTAGCTTGCCTTTTGTTTTATTTTATTTTATTTTATTTTTTGTTTTTTGTTTTTTTGGCCTTTAGTTTTAGTGACTCTGTCCTTTCCCTGCCCTTGTACTCTCCCTATTTCCTCCTTCCTTGCTTCTTTCCTCCCTTCCTGGTTTTTCTCCTTTTCTTCTTCCTTCTTTTCTACCTCCCCCCATCCCTCCAACTTTGCCTCCCTCCCTTCCAACTTTTTCTCTCCCTTCCGTCCCTTTTTTTTTTTCTTGCAAGTGTTTGGGGTGAAAATCCATGGCAGGCCAGCCCCAAGCTAGGCAAGGTCACTACCAGTGAGCTACAACATCCCCAGACCTGCTGCCACTTCCTACGCAAGTAATTTGAATTATCTCTAAAGAGAAATTCTCACATTAGTCTACTTTCAGTAATTTCAGAAGAGTTGCTAACATGGGCACAAATCAGTTATGACAAGTCTCTTTTGAGAAGCACGGCACAGAAAATGTTACCAAAAAGAGGGTATTGAAAACGTCAGTTGGTTTTCAGGTCAGCATTTCTAGACTAGTATTTGTTGAAAATTCTTCAAACTCTTTTTCAGATGTTTTTTTTTTTTTGGACTTTTCTTGGGCTTGAAAACATCTAAGGAAGCTGGTTGGTCCTTATAAATATATAGCCAAGAGAAGGATGGATATGACTCTCTGAAATGGATGTAAATCATGAACGTGAATTATATTGTTGATGTTAAGACAACGAGTTCATGGCTTGATGTACCAAAAGGACATCCCAACATTGTTTTCCTTTCAAGTTATCACTTGACTTGTTGATGAGTCACATATGAGGTTCGAAGGAGAAGATGCACAAGTCATCACTGGTTTTGTAAGCATGCAAGTTCCAAGCCCATAGGCCACCATGCATGATTAGACCTGTTGTTATTTACACTTACATGGCCAGAGCTGTATCTCTGTCTCAAAGTTGCCAATTGAGAGTAGCTTGTTTTCCTCTCCAGCACCTGTATCGAATGACCAGCTTTCAAGTGGACTTCCCTGAGCCTTTTCAGTATCTGAACATGCGAGTCCAAAACACTTTAGTCCTACTACTAAAAAGGATACTCACTGTAACACTGTTTTTCTGACCATTAAATGGACAATAAGGTGACCCTGGTGTGCAAAGAACAGGACTCATTGAAGATGTAATGCCTGTTGGTGAATGACACTTTTCTAGGTTTCACGGGCCATGTGGAGGAATCAGCCCAAACACCTTGAAATACCACTTAATTCATAGTTTACTTAAGGACACATGTGGCTTAGGGAGAACTTCTTTCCTCTGAAAGTGTTTCTTCAAACGAGATGAGAGTCGAAAAGAAGGTATTGAGAACACTATGTAAAATGGCTGTGCTTTGTGGAACTGGGAGGATTCCTCAATACATGTAACAATGTTTGTCACTGCCTTTGGACCTAACACGTATCAGTGTATATGAACAGAGGCACAGCAAGAAAGATAGCCGGCATAAAACACCAAGGGGAAGGGGCTAAGCTGCCTTACTAGGTTTACTTTTTTCACTCTGGTGGCACTTTCTGTTGTCTGTATGAACAGAGTTTCCAAGTACTTTCCCACTTAGCCGGCCTCTCTGTTATTCATACAGTTGAACTACCAGGGAGAGATGGATCAGTTTACCACCTGTGAGGCCTTTTCTTCCACATTTTCTACCCATTGCATGCTTTGGTTTTTCCAGCTCTTCCTACAAGCCCCCCTAATCCTGATCTCCCCTTAGTCCTTATGATTTCTTTAAGTTTTCCCTTTGCTCCTGTTCATGGAGTCCTGTGTACAGATATTATACCTGATTCTATTGAACTCTACTTAATCCTTTCTCACCTCTGTGCTCCTTTTACCAAGTCACTCCTCAACACTTACTGTAACCCTTTGAATTTTTTGTCCATTGTCATTTAAAAAACTCTTTAAAAATTGAACCATTTCGCATGCAGATACAGTCTTCTTGGTCTGCTATTAATCCCCCACTACTGACATTGTAAGTTATTGAAATGTACACTTCCAGACCGTTTTCAGATTTTTGATTTCTGTATATCTATCTGTCTCTCTATTTACAAACATAACATGGTATTCTGAAAGTATCGTTCTGCTTTTGGAGCACTACATTGTGTTTTTCAGAAGCAGGCCTATAACACATAGATGAATCCATGTTACCTAGGTTGAGTTCAAATTGGTATGTGCACTGTGATTCCCATTATATTGTTCTACCTACTAATGGACAGTTAAGTTATATCCAGACCTCCCCCCCTCCCCCATTAAGTAAAACCCCTGTGGAGAGACATGTGGATGCCTTTATGAACATATTGATAATTTTTCATGGCAGTGTTTTCCAAAAACCAGTTAGTAAAATCAATTGATTCCTTTGCAGCCTGAAGTTACCTTCATTCCAGTTTACTGGTATAAGAACCACAGTACATCAGCAACTATTCTCCAATAGTATTTCAGGCAGAAGTCATTCTAGATAACAATCAGTGCGGGATCCTCCATGTATTTTACACAGCCCATGGCAGGTGATATCTAATCAGGTGAGACAGACTGATTAGATTTATTCTGTTTGTTGGCTTTGTTTTTTAGGCCTGAATTTTTCACATTTCAATTAATTGTAGGTCAAGTATCAGGCGGATTCTTCACTGGGCTTCAAATGTGATAAAGCTGCTTCTTATTTTTAAGAAGGCCGTTGCAATCCTGCATTTATTTTACACCTCAGTGCATGTTTTACACACAAACACTCACCCCCCCTCACACACACACACATCAACAAACACAAACACATAATTAGAGCACATTTAACACTCAAATAAAGCTTTCACTATTAATTCATGACTAAGGTATTCTTTTAATAAGAATTGTGCCTTGGTCTCTACTGGGGAAACATTGTTCAATGTGCGTTCTCTGGTTTGTTGTAGGGCAGTGAATGTTCACTTGTTGGCAATGATATAGAAATGGGGAGTAAGAGTTTAAAAGTTTTTATAGTAGGTAGGCAGCGTCAGAGTATGGAATCTAAGAATAAAAAATTGGGGAATTTCCACTTTTTTTCTTCATTTCAATCTCCTAATAATTCATATATATTTTCCAAATGTCTCTGAGAAAACAAGGACTAGGTCAATCCACATAACCGTGAACCATAGCAGAATGCAATTCTGAATTTCATATAAACAGTCATAAAATCAAAAAGACAGGTGCTGGGGTTTTGGCTCAGCACTAGAGTGCTGGCTTCGCACTTTCAAAGGTCCTGAGTAGGATCCCCAACACCATATGTGTTGAATGAATGTGAATGAATGAAGCAATGCATGAGTGTATGATGAATGAATTAAAGGTATAAGGAGGAGGAGGAAGAGGAGAAGGAGGAGGAGAAATAGAAGAAGATGATGAGTAATTTGACAGAAGGGAAAATGGGGAGCAGAGTGAGTTTAAAGTGTGGTTTCCAATTCCCAAACGTTAAATTACAGCAGCTGGGATAGAGAGAGAAGATGGGAGGGCAGGAGAGGGGGGAGAGTAGAGGATAGAAAAAGTATCAGAATAGAACAGTTACTAATATGGCATTTTGTAAAAATGTGGATGAGTAAACAATGTGATTGTGCAATCTGTATATGGGGTAACAATGGGAGTTCATAACTCACTTGAATCTAATGTAGGAAATATGATATCTCAAGAGCTATGTAATGTTTTCAGCAACGAATATAAAAAAGAGGTGTTCATTTTACTTTGTAGTTGAGATCTATTTCCGTGACATGTTTAGTTGTGTTCTCTCCTTTAGTCCTCCCATGCTCTAGTTATTTTTATATGGAAAAACTAGCTGATATTCCCAACCAGTCTGAACATCAGTGACAATTTTTCATTAAGCCTAAAGTCACTTCACATTTGCTACAGTCATACTAAATACACTTGTTTGTTGGGAGTTTCAAATATATTTCCATCAGCTAGATCACAAGTACCTAGAACTCCCATTCTTGTTTATGTAATAGTGACTTCATCAGATTAAATGCTGTACTCTGGAATAAAACAAAATAGGAATAATTTACTCATAAGCTTCCTATGTAAACCATCTTTATTTACAAAATACTATCTTAAGAATTATAGTTTTATTGAGCTTCAATTGGAGCCAAAGTATAGTCAATTACTGAAGTAAAAGCAGTTACTTAAAAACTAAAAATGAGAGAAAAGTCAAATTACATTTGAAGAGAGAGCAACAGTATGAGGTTTCTTGATTGGTCTGGATGTTGAGTAACAGGCTCATTTGCAGGTGGAAGGAACCCTTCCGGGAACTCACTTGTACTTTCAGAATGCGGGTGTAGAGGGCAGAATTCCAGCTCTTGGGGGAAGATTGAGAGGAAAACCCTCTCCCTGCATAGACACCTTCACATTGGAAATGGAGTGGGTGGAGAGCCAGGTGGAAAATAATCTCCAGGTTTCCATACAAGTTTCCTCGGAGAGGTGGAGGAAATAAAAGGTCCTCTTCTCATGAACTGACTCCTTGGGTCAACTGGAAACAAGGCACCCCTTTGATTGCCAGCTTCAGTTCTTCCTCATTCACTTGAAAGAGTCTCCAGCTTGTTTTAGCTTCAGCTATTTGTGATCTGAGGGTTTCAGATTCACCTTGGAGGGACTGTATCCTTCTTGATAGATGCGCCCTCATTTCATCCTGTTGACCATGTTTAGCCTTCTGTGCTTTGAGCTCTTCTTCTAGAAAGAGCATTTCAACGCCATGGCTGGATTCGGACCAATGCAGCTTTTCGTAGGTTGCCTCCAGATGTTGTGCTTCCCTTGAACCCTTCTCAAACCTGCAGTCCTTTAAAGATGAGGCTAAGCCTTCATGTTCTCTTTCAACAAGGCTCACTTTTTCAAGAAGTCCACACTTTTTTTCAATAAGTCCCGCAAGATTTACAGCCAGCTTTTTTTCTCTTCCCACGTAAAGCCTGCTACTAACCGACTGAAAACATCTCCAGAAAAGTAAGAGAACAGCCAAAAATCTAAAGGCTGTACACATCACCAACTCCCAAGGAAAGCCATAAGGAAGATGGCCTGGCTTCATGTCTTCGGACAATGCTGCCACAACCGTTGGTGCTTCTTCCAGAACCACCCACTAGTATGGCTGAGAGGCAGCCCTTGGCTCCTCCATCACACCAAGACGGCTTTGGCTCTTGCCACCACAACCACAGCCTGCCCAGGCAGGCCAACGCAGGCTGCGGACACTCAGGTGTTTGGTCAGGAACTCCAACCTGAACCAGGCAACGGAGCAGACCACTGCGATCCCCTTCAGGGTGTGAGCGTATGGCAGGTGGTGGGCGTATGTTGGTGGGAGCCATGATCAAGGGCTCCCAGGAGCCTTGTTGTGCTCAACTGCCCATCAGGGGAGTCTTGTCCCCTTCCCTACCCAGTGCATCCTCAAGTGCCACAGGTTTAGGTCCCTCCCACTCCAGCCAGAGAGAATTCCTTCCCATGCCACACACCCCTTGATTTGGTTTAGGCCAGGCCAAGGCGGGGCTTAGTAGGAAGATTCCATCCAGTCATCATAACATTCAGTTTGATGTCACTCAAATTCTAAAGCTGTCTAAACTGTTCAAACAGCTTTCATGGCCTATATTTGTCTTTGTGTCGCTTGCCTTTTGTTTTATTTTATTTTATTTTATTTTTTGTTTTTTTTTTTTTTTTGGTCTTTCGTTTTAGTGACTCAGTCCTTTCCCTGCCCTTGTACTCTCCCTATTTCCTCCTTCCTTGCTTCCTTCCTCCCTTCCTGGTTTTTCTCCTTTTCTTCTTCCTTCTTTTCTACCTCCCTCCATCCCTCCAACTTTGCCTCCCTCCCTTCCAACTTTTTCTCTCCCTTCCGTCCCTTTTTTTTTTTTCTTGCAAGTGTTTGGGGTGAAAATCCATGGCAGGCCAGCCCCAAGCTAGGCAAGGTCACTGCCAGTGAGCTACAACATCCCCAGACCTGCTGCCACTTCCTACGCAAGTAATTTGAATTATCTCTAAAGAGAAACTCTCACATTAGTCTACTTTCAGTAATTTCAGAAGAGTTGCTAACATGGGCACAAATCAGTTATGACAAGTCATTTTTGAGAAGCACGGCACAGAAAATGTTCCCAAAAAGAGGGTATTGAAAACGTCAGTTGTTTTTCAGGTCAGCATTTCTAGACTAGTATTTGTTGAAAATTCTTCAAACTCTTCTTTCAGATGTTTTTTTTTTTTTGGACTTTTCTTGGGCTTGAAAAAATCTAAGGAAGCTGGCTGGTCCTTATAAATATATAGCCAAGAGAAGGATGGATATGACTCTCTGAAATGGATGTAAATCATGAACGTGAATTATATTGTTGATGTTAAGACAACGAGTTCATGGCTTGATGTACCAAAAGGACATCCCAACATTGTTTTCTTCCCAAGTTAGCACTTGACTTGTTGATGAGTCACATATGAGGTTCGAAGGAGAAGATGCACAAGTCATCACTGGTTTTGTAAGCATGCAAGTTCCAAGCCCATAGGCCACCATGCATGATTAGACCTGTTGTTATTTACACTTACATGGCCAGAGCTGTATCACTGTCTCAAAGTTGCCAAATGAGAGTAGCTTGTTTTCCTCTCCAGCACCTGTATCGAATGACCAGCTTTCAAGTGGACTTCCCTGAGCCTTTTCAGTATCTGAACATGCGAGTCCAAAACACTTTAGTCCTACTACTAAAAAGGATACTCACTGTAACACTGTTTTTCTGACCATTAAATGGACAATAAGGTGACCCTGGTGTGCAAAGAACAGGACTCATTGAAGATGTAATGCCTGTTGGTGAATGACACTTTTCTAGGTTTCACGGGCCATGTGGAGGAATCAGCCCAAACACCTTGAAATACCACTTAATTCATAGTTTACTTAAGGACACATGTGGCTTAGGGAGAACTTCTTTCCTCTGAAAGTGTTTCTTCAAACGAGATGGGAGTCGAAAAGAAGGTATTGAGAACACTAAGTAAAATGGCTGTGCTTTGTGGAACTGGGAGGATTCCTCAATACATGTAACAATGTTTGTCACTGCCTTTGGACCTAACACGTATCAGTGTATATGAACAGACGCACAGCAAGAAAGATAGCTGGCATAAAACACCAAGGGGAAGGGGCTAAGCTGCCTTACTAGGTTTACTTTTTTCACTCTGGTGGCACTTTCTGTTGTCTGTATGAACAGAGTTTCCAAGTACTTTCCCACTTAGCCGGCCTCTCTGTTATTCATACAGTTGAACTACCAGGGAGAGATGGATCAGTTTACCACCTGTGAGGCCTTTTCTTCCACATTTTCTGCCCATTGCATGCTTTGGTTTTTTCCAGCTCTTGCTACAAGCCCCCCTAATCCTGATCTCCCCTTAGTCCTTATGATTTCTTTAAGTTTCCCCTTTGCTCCTGTTCATGGAGTCCTGTGTACAGATATTATACCTGATTCTATTGAACTCTACTTAATCCTTTCTCACCTCTGTGCTCCTTTTACCAAGTCACTCCTCAACACTTACTGTAACCCTTTGAATTTTTTGTCCATTGTCATTTAAAAAACTCTTTAAAAATTGAACCATTTCGCATGCAGATACAGTCTTCTTGGTCTGCTATTAATCCCCCACTACTGACATTGTAAGTTATTGAAATGTACACTTCCAGACCGTTTTCAGATTTTTGATTTCTGTATATCTATCTGTCTCTCTATTTACAAACATAACATGGTATTCTGAAAGTATCGTTCTGCTTTTGGAGCACTACATTGTGTTTTTCAGAAGCAGGCCTATAACACAGAGATGAATCCATGTTACCTAGGTTGAGTTCAAATTGGTATGTGCACTGTGATTCCCATTATATTGTTCTACCTACTAATGGACAGTTAAGTTATATCCAGACCTCCCCCCCTCCCCCATTAAGTAAAACCCCTGTGGAGAGACATGTGGATGCCTTTATGAACATATTGATAATTTTTCATGGCAGTGTTTTCCAAAAACCAGTTAGTAAAATCAATTGATTCCTTTGCAGCCTGAAGTTACCTTCATTCCAGTTTACTGGTATAAGAACCACAGTACATCAGCAACTATTCTCCAATAGTATTTCAGGCAGAAGTCATTCTAGATAACAATCAGTGCGGGATCCTCCATGTATTTTACACAGCCCATGGCAGGTGATATCTAATCAGGTGAGACAGACTGATTAGATTTATTCTGTTTGTTGGCTTTGTTTTTTAGGCCTGAATTTTTCACATTTCAATTAATTGTAGGTCAAGTATCAGGCGGATTCTTCACTGGGCTTCAAATGTGATAAAGCTGCTTCTTATTTTTAAGAAGGCCGTTGCAATCCTGCATTTATTTTACACCTCAGTGCATGTTTTACACACAAACACTCACCCCCCCTCACACACACACACATCAACAAACACAAACACATAATTAGAGCACATTTAACACTCAAATAAAGCTTTCACTATTAATTCATGACTAAGGTATTCTTTTAATAAGAATTGTGCCTTGGTCTCTACTGGGGAAACATTGTTCAATGTGCGTTCTCTGGTTTGTTGTAGGGCAGTGAATGTTCACTTGTTGGCAATGATATAGAAATGGGGAGTAAGAGTTTAAAAGTTTTTATAGTAGGTAGGCAGCGTCAGAGTATGGAATCTAAGAATAAAAAATTGGGGAATTTCCACTTTTTTTCTTCATTTCAATCTCCTAATAATTCATATATATTTTCCAAATGTCTCTGAGAAAACAAGGACTAGGTCAATCCACATAACCGTGAACCATAGCAGAATGCAATTCTGAATTTCATATAAACAGTCATAAAATCAAAAAGACAGGTGCTGGGGTTTTGGCTCAGCACTAGAGTGCTGGCTTCGCACTTTCAAAGGTCCTGAGTAGGATCCCCAACACCATATGTGTTGAATGAATGTGAATGAATGAAGCAACGCATGAGTGTATGATGAATGAATTAAAGGTATAAGGAGGAGGAGGAAGAGGAGAAGGAGGAGGAGAAATAGAAGAAGATGATGAGTAATTTGACAGAAGGGAAAATGGGGAGCAGAGTGAGTTTAAAGTGTGGTTTCCAATTCCCAAACGTTAAATTACAGCAGCTGGGATAGAGAGAGAAGATGGGAGGGCAGGAGAGGGGGGAGAGTAGAGGATAGAAAAAGTATCAGAATAGAACAGTTACTAATATGGCATTTTGTAAAAATGTGGATGAGTAAACAATGTGATTGTGCAATCTGTATATGGGGTAACAATGGGAGTTCATAACTCACTTGAATCTAATGTAGGAAATATGATATCTCAAGAGCTATGTAATGTTTTCAGCAACGAATATAAAAAAGAGGTGTTCATTTTACTTTGTAGTTGAGATCTATTTCCGTGACATGTTTAGTTGTGTTCTCTCCTTTAGTCCTCCCATGCTCTAGTTATTTTTATATGGAAAAACTAGCTGATATTCCCAACCAGTCTGAACATCAGTGACAATTTTTCATTAAGCCTAAAGTCACTTCACATTTGCTACAGTCATACTAAATACACTTGTTTGTTGGGAGTTTCAAATATATTTCCATCAGCTAGATCACAAGTACCTAGAACTCCCATTCTTGTTTATGTAATAGTGACTTCATCAGATTAAATGCTGTACTCTGGAATAAAACAAAATAGGAATAATTTACTCATAAGCTTCCTATGTAAACCATCTTTATTTACAAAATACTATCTTAAGAATTATAGTTTTATTGAGCTTCAATTGGAGCCAAAGTATAGTCAATTACTGAAGTAAAAGCAGTTACTTAAAAACTAAAAATGAGAGAAAAGTCAAATTACATTTGAAGAGAGAGCAACAGTATGAGGTTTCTTGATTGGTCTGGATGTTGAGTAACAGGCTCATTTGCAGGTGGAAGGAACCCTTCCGGGAACTCACTTGTACTTTCAGAATGCGGGTGTAGAGGGCAGAATTCCAGCTCTTGGGGGAAGATTGAGAGGAAAACCCTCTCCCTGCATAGACACCTTCACATTGGAAATGGAGTGGGTGGAGAGCCAGGTGGAAAATAATCTCCAGGTTTCCATACAAGTTTCCTCGGAGAGGTGGAGGAAATAAAAGGTCCTCTTCTCATGAACTGACTCCTTGGGTCAACTGGAAACAAGGCACCCCTTTGATTGCCAGCTTCAGTTCTTCCTCATTCACTTGAAAGAGTCTCCAGCTTGTTTTAGCTTCAGCTATTTGTGATCTGAGGGTTTCAGATTCACCTTGGAGGGACTGTATCCTTCTTGATAGATGCGCCCTCATTTCATCCTGTTGACCATGTTTAGCCTTCTGTGCTTTGAGCTCTTCTTCTAGAAAGAGCATTTCAACGCCATGGCTGGATTCGGACCAATGCAGCTTTTCGTAGGTTGCCTCCAGATGTTGTGCTTCCCTTGAACCCTTCTCAAACCTGCAGTCCTTTAAAGATGAGGCTAAGCCTTCATGTTCTCTTTCAACAAGGCTCACTTTTTCAAGAAGTCCACACTTTTTTTCAATAAGTCCCGCAAGATTTACAGCCAGCTTTTTTTCTCTTCCCACGTAAAGCCTGCTACTAACCGACTGAAAACATCTCCAGAAAAGTAAGAGAACAGCCAAAAATCTAAAGGCTGTACACATCACCAACTCCCAAGGAAAGCCATAAGGAAGATGGCCTGGCTTCATGTCTTCGGACAATGCTGCCACAACCGTTGGTGCTTCTTCCAGAACCACCCACTAGTATGGCTGAGAGGCAGCCCTTGGCTCCTCCATCACACCAAGACGGCTTTGGCTCTTGCCACCACAACCACAGCCTGCCCAGGCAGGCCAACGCAGGCTGCGGACACTCAGGTGTTTGGTCAGGAACTCCAACCTGAACCAGGCAACGGAGCAGACCACTGCGATCCCCTTCAGGGTGTGAGCGTATGGCAGGTGGTGGGCGTATGGTGGTGGGAGCCATGATCAAGGGCTCCCAGGAGCCTTGTTGTGCTCAACTGCCCATCAGGGGAGTCTTGTCCCCTTCCCTACCCAGTGCATCCTCAAGTGCCACAGGTTTAGGTCCCTCCCACTCCAGCCAGAGAGAATACCTCCCCATGCCACACACCCCTTGATTTGGTTTAGGCCAGGCCAAGGCGGGGCTTAGTAGGAAGATTCCATCCAGTCATCATAACATTCAGTTTGATGTCACTCAAATTCTAAAGCTGTCTAAACTGTTCAAACAGCTTTCATGGCCTATATTGGTCTTTGTGTCGCTTGCCTTTTGTTTTATTTTATTTTATTTTATTTTTTGTTTTTTTTTTGGCCTTTAGTTTTAGTGACTCAGTCCTTTCCCTGCCCTTGTACTCTCCCTATTTCCTCCTTCTTGCTTCCTTCCTCCCTTCCTGGTTTTTCTCCTTTTCTTCTTCCTTTTTTTCTACCTCCCTCCATCCCTCCAACTTTGCCTCCCTCCCTTCCAACTTTTTCTCTCCCTTCCGTCCCTTTTTTTTTTCTTGCAAGTGTTTGGGGTGAAAATCCATGGCAGGCCAGCCCCAAGCTAGGCAAGGTCACTGCCAGTGAGCTACAACATCCCCAGACCTGCTGCCACTTCCTACGCAAGTAATTTGAATTATCTCTAAAGAGAAACTCTCACTTTAGTCTACTTTCAGTAATTTCAGAAGAGTTGCTAACATGGGCACAAATCAGTTATGACAACTCATTTTTGAGAAGCACGGCACAGAAAATGTTGCCAAAAAGAGGGTGTTGAAAACGTCAGTTGGTTTTCAGGTTAGCATTTCTAGACTAGTATTTGTTGAAAATTCTTCAAACACTTCTTTCAGATGTTTTTTTTTTTTTTTTTGGACTTTTCATGGGCTTGAAAACATCTAAGGAAGCTGGCTGGTCCTTATAAATATATAGCCAAGAGAAGGATGGATATTACTCTCTGAAATGGATGTAAATCATGAACGTGAATTATATTGTTGATGTTAAGACAACGAGTTCATGGCTTGATGTACCAAAAGGACATCCCAACATTGTTTTCCTCCCAAGTTAGCACTTGACTTGTTGATGAGTCACATATGAGGTTCGAAGGAGAAGATGCACAAGTCATCACTGGTTTTGTAAGCATGCAAGTTCCAAGCCCATAGGCCACCATGCATGATTAGACCTGTTGTTATTTACACTTACATGGCCAGAGCTGTATCACTGTCTCAAAGTTGCCAAATGAGAGTAGCTTGCTTTCCTCTCCAGCACCTGTATCGAATGACCAGCTTTCAAGTGGACTTCCCTGAGCCTTTTCAGTATCTGAACATGCGAGTCCAAAACACTTTAGTCCTACTACTAAAAAGGATACTCACTGTAACACTGTTTTTCTGACCATTAAATGGACAATAAGGTGACCCTGGTGTGCAAAGAACAGGACTCATTGAAGATGTAATGCCTGTTGGTGAATGACACTTTTCTAGGTTTCACGGGCCATGTGGATGAATCAGCCCAAACACCTTGAAATACCACTTAATTCATAGTTTACTTAAGGACACATGTGGCTTAGGGAGAACTTCTTTCCTCTGAAAGTGTTTCTTCAAACGAGATGAGAGTCGAAAAGAAGGTATTGAGAACACTAAGTAAAATGGCTGTGCTTTGTGGAACTGGGAGAATTCCTCAATACATGTAACAATGTTTGTCACTGCCTTTGGACCTAACACGTATCAGTGTATATGAACAGAGGCACAGCAAGAAAGATAGCTGGCATAAAACACCAAGGGGAAGGGGCTAAGCTGCCTTACTAGGTTTACTTTTTTCACTCTGGTGGCACTTTCTGTTGTCTGTATGAACAGAGTTTCCAAGTACTTTCCCACTTAGCCGGCCTCTCTGTTATTCATACAGTTGAACTACCAGGGAGAGATGGATCAGTTTACCACCTGTGAGGCCTTTTCTTCCACATTTTCTGCCCATTGCATGCTTTGGTTTTTTCCAGCTCTTCCTACAAGCCCCCCTAATCCTGATCTCCCCTTAGTCCTTATGATTTCTTTAAGTTTCCCCTTTGCTCCTGTTCATGGAGTCCTGTGTACAGATATTATACCTGATTCTATTGAACTCTACTTAATCATTTCTCACCTCTGTGCTCCTTTTACCAAGTCACTCCTCAACACTTACTGTAACCCTTTGAATTTTTTGTCCATTGTCATTTAAAAAACTCTTTAAAAATTGAACCATTTCGCATGCAGATACAGTCTTCTTGGTCTGCTATTAATCCCCCACTACTGACATTGTAAGTTATTGAAATGTACACTTCCAGACCGTTTTCAGATTTTTGATTTCTGTATATCTATCTGTCTCTCTATTTACAAACATAACATGGTATTCTGAAAGTATCGTTCTGCTTTTGGAGCACTACATTGTGTTTTTCAGAAGCAGGCCTATAACACAGAGATGAATCCATGTTACCTAGGTTGAGTTCAAATTGGTATGTGCACTGTGATTCCCATTATATTGTTCTACCTACTAATGGACAGTTAAGTTATATCCAGACCTCCCCCCCTCCCCCATTAAGTAAAACCCCTGTGGAGAGACATGTGGATGCCTTTATGAACATATTGATAATTTTTCATGGCAGTGTTTTCCAAAAACCAGTTAGTAAAATCAATTGATTCCTTTGCAGCCTGAAGTTACCTTCATTCCAGTTTACTGGTATAAGAACCACAGTACATCAGCAACTATTCTCCAATAGTATTTCAGGCAGAAGTCATTCTAGATAACAATCAGTGCGGGATCCTCCATGTATTTTACACAGCCCATGGCAGGGGATATCTAATCAGGTGAGACAGACTGATTAGATTTATTCTGTTTGTTGGCTTTGTTTTTTAGGCCTGAATTTTTCACATTTCAATTAATTGTAGGTCAAGTATCAGGCGGATTCTTCACTGGGCTTCAAATGTGATAAAGCTGCTTCTTATTTTTAAGAAGGCCGTTGCAATCCTGCATTTATTTTACACCTCAGTGCATGTTTTACACACAAACACTCACCCCCCCTCACACACACACACATCAACAAACACAAACACATAATTAGAGCACATTTAACACTCAAATAAAGCTTTCACTATTAATTCATGACTAAGGTATTCTTTTAATAAGAATTGTGCCTTGGTCTCTACTGGGGAAACATTGTTCAATGTGCGTTCTCTGGTTTGTTGTAGGGCAGTGAATGTTCACTTGTTGGCAATGATATAGAAATGGGGAGTAAGAGTTTAAAAGTTTTTATAGTAGGTAGGCAGCGTCAGAGTATGGAATCTAAGAATAAGAAATTGGGGAATTTCCACTTTTTTTCTTCATTTCAATCTCCTAATAATTCATATATATTTTCCAAATGTCTCTGAGAAAACAAGGACTAGGTCAATCCACATATCCGTGAACCATAGCAGAATGCAATTCTGAATTTCATATAAACAGTCATAAAATCAAAAAGACAGGTGCTGGGGTTTTGGCTCAGCACTAGAGTGCTGGCTTCACACTTTCAAAGGTCCTGAGTAGGATCCCCAAGACCATATGTGTTGAATGAATGTGAATGAATGAAGCAATGCATGAGTGTATGATGAATGAATTAAAGGTATAAGGAGGAGGAGGAAGAGGAGAAGGAGGAGGAGAAATAGAAGAAGATGATGAGTAATTTGACAGAAGGGAAAATGGGGAGCAGAGTGAGTTTAAAGTGTGGTTTCCAATTCCCAAACGTTAAATTACAGCAGCTGGGATAGAGAGAGAAGATGGGAGGGCAGGAGAGGGGGGAGAGTAGAGGATAGAAAAGGTAGCAGAATAGAACAGTTACTAATATGGCATTTTGTAAAAATGTGGATGTGTAAACAATGTGATTGTGCAATCTGTATATGGGGTAACAATGGGAGTTCATAACTCACTTGAATCTAATGTGGGAAATATGATATCTCAAGAGCTATGTAATGTTCTCAGCAACGAATATAAAAAAGAGGTCTTCATTTTTCTTTGTAGTTGAGGTCTCCTATTTCCGTGACATGTTTAGTTGTGTTCCCTCCTTTAGTCCTCCCATGCTCTAGTTATTCTGATATGGAAAAACTAGCTGATATGCCCAACCAGTCTGAAAATCAGTGACAATTTTTCATTAAGCCTAAAGTCACTTCACATTTGCTACAGTCATACTAAATACACTTCTTTGTTGGGAGTTTCAAATATATTTCCATCAGCTAGATCACAAGTACCTAGAACTCCCATTCTTGTTTATGTAATAGTGAGTTCATCAGATTAAATGCTGTACTCTTGAATAAAACAAAATAGGAATAATTTACTCATAAGCTTCCTATGTAAACCATCTTTATTTACAAAATACTATCTTAAGAATTATAGTTTCATTGAGCTTCAATTGGAGCCAAAGTATAGTCAATTACTGAAGTAAAAGCAGTTACTTAAAAACTAAAAATGAGAGAAAAGTCAAATTACATTTGAAGATTGAGCAACAGTATGAGGTTTCTTGATTGGTTCTGGATGTTGAGTAACAGGCTCATTTGCAGGTGGAAGGAACCCTTCAGGGAAATCACTTGTACTTTCAGAATGCGGGTGTAGAGGGCTGAATTCCAGCTCTTGGGGGAAGATTGAGAGGAAAACCCTCTCCCTGCATAGACACTTCGCATTGGAAATGGAGTGGGTGGCGGGCCAGGTGGAAAATAATCTCCAGGTTCCCATACAAGTTTCCTCGGAGAGGTGGAGGGAAAAAAAAGGTCCTCTTCTCATGAACTGACTCCTTGGGTCAACTGGAAACAAGGCACCCCTTTGATTGCCAGCTTCAGTTCTTCCTCATTCACTTGAAAGAGTCTCCAGCTTGTTTTAGCTTCAGCTATTTGTGATCTGAGGGTTTCAGATTCACCTTGGAGGGACTGTATCCTTCTTGATAGATGCGCCCTCATTTCATCCTGTTGACCATGTTTAGCCTTCTGTGCTTTGAGCTCTTCTTCTAGAAAGAGCATTTCAACGCCATGGCTGGATTCGGACCAATGCAGCTTTTCGTAGGTTGCCTCCAGATGTGGTGCTTCCCTTGAACCCTTCTCAAACCTGCAGTCCTTTAAAGATGAGGCTAAGCCTTCATGTTCTTTTTCAACAAGGCTCACTTTTTCAAGAAGTCCACACTTTTTTTCAATAAGTCCCGCAAGATTTACAGCCAGCTTTTTTTCTCTTCCCACGTAAAGCCTGCTACTAACCGACTGAAAACATCTCCAGAAAAGTAAGAGAACAGCCAAAAATCTAAGAGCTGTACACATCACCAACTCCCAAGGAAAGCCATAAGGAAGATGGCCTGGCTTCATGTCTTCGGACAATGCTGCCACAACCGTTGGTGCTTCTTCCAGAACCACCCACTAGTATGGCTGAGAGGCAGCCCTTGGCTCCTCCATCACACCAAGACGGCTTTGGCTCTTGCCACCACAACCACAGCCTGCCCAGGCAGGCCAACGCAGGCTGTGGACACTCAGGTGTTTGGTCAGGAACTCCAACCTGCACCAGGCAACGGAGCAGACCACTGCGATCCCCTTCAGGGTGTGAGCGTATGGCAGGTGGTGGGCGTATGTTGGTGGGAGCCATGATCAAGGGCTCCCAGGAGCCTTGTTGTGCTCAACTGCCCATCAGGGGAGTCTTGTCCCCTTCCCTACCCAGTGCATCCTCAAGTGCCACAGGTTTAGGTCCCTCCCACTCCAGCCTGAGAGAATTCCTCCCCATGCCACACACCCCTTGATTTGGTTTAGGCCAGGCCAAGGCGGGGCTTAGTAGGAAGATTCCATCCAGTCATCATAACATTCAGTTTGATGTCACTCAAATTCTAAAGCTGTCTAAACTGTTCAAACAGCTTTCAAGGCCTATATTGGTCTTTGTGTAGCTTGCCTTTTGTTTTATTTTATTTTATTTTATTTTTTGTTTTTTGTTTTTTTGGCCTTTAGTTTTAGTGACTCTGTCCTTTCCCTGCCCTTGTACTCTCCCTATTTCCTCCTTCCTTGCTTCTTTCCTCGCTTCCTGGTTTTTCTCCTTTTCTTCTTCCTTCTTTTCTACCTCCCCCCATCCCTCCAACTTTGCCTCCCTCCCTTCCAACTTTTTCTCTCCCTTCCGTCCCTTTTTTTTTTTCTTGCAAGTGTTTGGGGTGAAAATCCATGGCAGGCCAGCCCCAAGCTAGGCAAGGTCACTACCAGTGAGCTACAACATCCCCAGACCTGCTGCCACTTCCTACGCAAGTAATTTGAATTATCTCTAAAGAGAAATTCTCACATTAGTCTACTTTCAGTAATTTCAGAAGAGTTGCTAACATGGGCACAAATCAGTTATGACAAGTCTCTTTTGAGAAGCACGGCACAGAAAATGTTACCAAAAAGAGGGTATTGAAAACGTCAGTTGGTTTTCAGGTCAGCATTTCTAGACTAGTATTTGTTGAAAATTCTTCAAACTCTTCTTTCAGATGTTTTTTTTTTTTTGGACTTTTCTTGGGCTTGAAAACATCTAAGGAAGCTGGTTGGTCCTTATAAATATATAGCCAAGAGAAGGATGGATATGACTCTCTGAAATGGATGTAAATCATGAACGTGAATTATATTGTTGATGTTAAGACAACGAGTTCATGGCTTGATGTACCAAAAGGACATCCCAACATTGTTTTCCTTTCAAGTTATCACTTGACTTGTTGATGAGTCACATATGAGGTTCGAAGGAGAAGATGCACAAGTCATCACTGGTTTTGTAAGCATGCAAGTTCCAAGCCCATAGGCCACCATGCATGATTAGACCTGTTGTTATTTACACTTACATGGCCAGAGCTGTATCTCTGTCTCAAAGTTGCCAATTGAGAGTAGCTTGTTTTCCTCTCCAGCACCTGTATCGAATGACCAGCTTTCAAGTGGACTTCCCTGAGCCTTTTCAGTATCTGAACATGCGAGTCCAAAACACTTTAGTCCTACTACTAAAAAGGATACTCACTGTAACACTGTTTTTCTGACCATTAAATGGACAATAAGGTGACCCTGGTGTGCAAAGAACAGGACTCATTGAAGATGTAATGCCTGTTGGTGAATGACACTTTTCTAGGTTTCACGGGCCATGTGGAGGAATCAGCCCAAACACCTTGAAATACCACTTAATTCATAGTTTACTTAAGGACACATGTGGCTTAGGGAGAACTTCTTTCCTCTGAAAGTGTTTCTTCAAACGAGATGAGAGTCGAAAAGAAGGTATTGAGAACACTATGTAAAATGGCTGTGCTTTGTGGAACTGGGAGGATTCCTCAATACATGTAACAATGTTTGTCACTGCCTTTGGACCTAACACGTATCAGTGTATATGAACAGAGGCACAGCAAGAAAGATAGCCGGCATAAAACACCAAGGGGAAGGGGCTAAGCTGCCTTACTAGGTTTACTTTTTTCACTCTGGTGGCACTTTCTGTTGTCTGTATGAACAGAGTTTCCAAGTACTTTCCCACTTAGCCGGCCTCTCTGTTATTCATACAGTTGAACTACCAGGGAGAGATGGATCAGTTTACCACCTGTGAGGCCTTTTCTTCCACATTTTCTACCCATTGCATGCTTTGGTTTTTTCCAGCTCTTCCTACAAGCCCCCCTAATCCTGATCTCCCCTTAGTCCTTATGATTTCTTTAAGTTTTCCCTTTGCTCCTGTTCATGGAGTCCTGTGTACAGATATTATACCTGATTCTATTGAACTCTACTTAATCCTTTCTCACCTCTGTGCTCCTTTTACCAAGTCACTCCTCAACACTTACTGTAACCCTTTGAATTTTTTGTCCATTGTCATTTAAAAAACTCTTTAAAAATTGAACCATTTCGCATGCAGATACAGTCTTCTTGGTCTGCTATTAATCCCCCACTACTGACATTGTAAGTTATTGAAATGTACACTTCCAGACCGTTTTCAGATTTTTGA
Source organism: Callospermophilus lateralis (assembly GCF_048772815.1). Lineage (NCBI taxonomy): Eukaryota > Metazoa > Chordata > Mammalia > Rodentia > Sciuridae > Callospermophilus > Callospermophilus lateralis. The sequence continues at coordinate 649,087 of NW_027511893.1, forward strand.
TTTCTGTATATCTATCTGTCTCTCTATTTACAAACATAACATGGTATTCTGAAAGTATCGTTCTGCTTTTGGAGCACTACATTGTGTTTTTCAGAAGCAGGCCTATAACACAGAGATGAATCCATGTTACCTAGGTTGAGTTCAAATTGGTATGTGCACTGTGATTCCCATTATATTGTTCTACCTACTAATGGACAGTTAAGTTATATCCAGACCTCCCCCCCTCCCCCATTAAGTAAAACCCCTGTGGAGAGACATGTGGATGCCTTTATGAACATATTGATAATTTTTCATGGCAGTGTTTTCCAAAAACCAGTTAGTAAAATCAATTGATTCCTTTGCAGCCTGAAGTTACCTTCATTCCAGTTTACTGGTATAAGAACCACAGTATATCAGCAACTATTCTCCAATAGTAGTTCAGGCAGAAGTCATTCTAGATAACAATCAGTGCGGGATCCTCCATGTATTTTACACAGCCCATGGCAGGGGACATCTAATCAGGTGAGACAGACTGATTAGATTTATTCTGTTTGTTTTCTTTGTTTTTTTAGGCCTGAATTTTTCACATTTCAATTAATTGTAGGTCAAGTATCAGGCAGATTCTTCCCTGGGCTTCAAATGTGATAAAGCTGCTTCTTATTTTTAAGAAGGCCGTTGCAATCCTGAATTTATTTTACACCTCAGTGCATGTTTTACACACAAACACACACCCCCCCTCACACACACACACATCAACAAACACAAACACATAATTAGAGCACATTTAACACTCAAATAAAGCTTTCACTATTAATTCATGACTAAGGTATTCTTTTAATAAGAATTGTGCCTTGGTCTCTACTGGGGAAACATTGTTCAATGTGCGTTCTCTGGTTTGTTGTAGGGCAGTGAATGTTCACTTGTTGGCAATGATATAGAAATGGGGAGTAAGAGTTTAAAAGTTTTTATAGTAGGTAGGCAGCGTCAGAGTATGGAATCTAAGAATAAGAAATTGGGGAATTTCCACTTTTTTTCTTCATTTCAATCTCCTAATAATTCATATATATTTTCCAAATGTCTCTGAGAAAACAAGGACTAGGTCAATCCACATATCCGTGAACCATAGCAGAATGCAATTCTGAATTTCATATAAACAGTCATAAAATCAAAAAGACAGGTGCTGGGGTTTTGGCTCAGCACTAGAGTGCTGGCTTCACACTTTCAAAGGTCCTGAGTAGGATCCCCAAGACCATATGTGTTGAATGAATGTGAATGAATGAAGCAATGCATGAGTGTATGATGAATGAATTAAAGGTATAAGGAGGAGGAGGAAGAGGAGAAGGAGGAGGAGAAATAGAAGAAGATGATGAGTAATTTGACAGAAGGGAAAATGGGGAGCAGAGTGAGTTTAAAGTGTGGTTTCCAATTCCCAAACGTTAAATTACAGCAGCTGGGATAGAGAGAGAAGATGGGAGGGCAGGAGAGGGGGGAGAGTAGAGGATAGAAAAGGTAGCAGAATAGAACAGTTACTAATATGGCATTTTGTAAAAATGTGGATGTGTAAACAATGTGATTGTGCAATCTGTATATGGGGTAACAATGGGAGTTCATAACTCACTTGAATCTAATGTGGGAAATATGATATCTCAAGAGCTATGTAATGTTCTCAGCAACGAATATAAAAAAGAGGTCTTCATTTTTCTTTGTAGTTGAGGTCTCCTATTTCCGTGACATGTTTAGTTGTGTTCCCTCCTTTAGTCCTCCCATGCTCTAGTTATTCTGATATGGAAAAACTAGCTGATATGCCCAACCAGTCTGAAAATCAGTGACAATTTTTCATTAAGCCTAAAGTCACTTCACATTTGCTACAGTCATACTAAATACACTTCTTTGTTGGGAGTTTCAAATATATTTCCATCAGCTAGATCACAAGTACCTAGAACTCCCATTCTTGTTTATGTAATAGTGAGTTCATCAGATTAAATGCTGTACTCTTGAATAAAACAAAATAGGAATAATTTACTCATAAGCTTCCTATGTAAACCATCTTTATTTACAAAATACTATCTTAAGAATTATAGTTTCATTGAGCTTCAATTGGAGCCAAAGTATAGTCAATTACTGAAGTAAAAGCAGTTACTTAAAAACTAAAAATGAGAGAAAAGTCAAATTACATTTGAAGAGAGAGCAACAGTATGAGGTTTCTTTATTGGTTCTGGATGTTGAGTAACAGGCTCATTTGCAGGTGGAAGGAACCCTTCAGGGAAATCACTTGTACTTTCAGAATGCGGGTGTAGAGGGCTGAATTCCAGCTCTTGGGGGAAGATTGAGAGGAAAACCCTCTCCCTGCATAGACACTTCGCATTGGAAATGGAGTGGGTGGCGGGCCAGGTGGAAAATAATCTCCAGGTTCCCATACAAGTTTCCTCGGAGAGGTGGAGGGAAAAAAAAGGTCCTCTTCTCATGAACTGACTCCTTGGGTCAACTGGAAACAAGGCACCCCTTTGATTGCCAGCTTCAGTTCTTCCTCATTCACTTGAAAGAGTCTCCAGCTTGTTTTAGCTTCAGCTATTTGTGATCTGAGGGTTTCAGATTCACCTTGGAGGGACTGTATCCTTCTTGATAGATGCGCCCTCATTTCATCCTGTTGACCATGTTTAGCCTTCTGTGCTTTGAGCTCTTCTTCTAGAAAGAGCATTTCAACGCCATGGCTGGATTCGGACCAATGCAGCTTTTCGTAGGTTGCCTCCAGATGTGGTGCTTCCCTTGAACCCTTCTCAAACCTGCAGTCCTTTAAAGATGAGGCTAAGCCTTCATGTTCTTTTTCAACAAGGCTCACTTTTTCAAGAAGTCCACACTTTTTTTCAATAAGTCCCGCAAGATTTACAGCCAGCTTTTTTTCTCTTCCCACGTAAAGCCTGCTACTAACCGACTGAAAACATCTCCAGAAAAGTAAGAGAACAGCCAAAAATCTAAGAGCTGTACACATCACCAACTCCCAAGGAAAGCCATAAGGAAGATGGCCTTGCTTCATGTCTTCGGACAATGCTGCCACAACCGTTGGTGCTTCTTCCAGAACCACCCACTAGTATGGCTGAGAGGCAGCCCTTGGCTCCTCCATCACACCAAGACGGCTTTGGCTCTTGCCACCACAACCACAGCCTGCCCAGGCAGGCCAACGCAGGCTGTGGACACTCAGGTGTTTGGTCAGGAACTCCAACCTGCACCAGGCAACGGAGCAGACCACTGCGATCCCCTTCAGGGTGTGAGCGTATGGCAGGTGGTGGGCGTATGGTGGTGGGAGCCATGATCAAGGGCTCCCAGGAGCCTTGTTGTGCTCAACTGCCCATCAGGGGAGTCTTGTCCCCTTCCCTACCCAGTGCATCCTCAAGTGCCACAGGTTTAGGTCCCTCCCACTCCAGCCAGAGAGAATTCCTCCCCATGCCACACACCCCTTGATTTGGTTTAGGCCAGGCCAAGGCGGGGCTTAGTAGGAAGATTCCATCCAGTCATCATAACATTCAGTTTGATGTCACTCAAATTCTAAAGCTGTCTAAACTGTTCAAACAGCTTTCAAGGCCTATATTGGTCTTTGTGTAGCTTGCCTTTTGTTTTATTTTATTTTATTTTATTTTTTGTTTTTTGTTTTTTTGGCCTTTAGTTTTAGTGACTCTGTCCTTTCCCTGCCCTTGTACTCTCCCTATTTCCTCCTTCCTTGCTTCTTTCCTCCCTTCCTGGTTTTTCTCCTTTTCTTCTTCCTTCTTTTCTACCTCCCCCCATCCCTCCAACTTTGCCTCCCTCCCTTCCAACTTTTTCTCTCCCTTCCGTCCCTTTTTTTTTTTCTTGCAAGTGTTTGGGGTGAAAATCCATGGCAGGCCAGCCCCAAGCTAGGCAAGGTCACTACCAGTGAGCTACAACATCCCCAGACCTGCTGCCACTTCCTACGCAAGTAATTTGAATTATCTCTAAAGAGAAATTCTCACATTAGTCTACTTTCAGTAATTTCAGAAGAGTTGCTAACATGGGCACAAATCAGTTATGACAAGTCTCTTTTGAGAAGCACGGCACAGAAAATGTTACCAAAAAGAGGGTATTGAAAACGTCAGTTGGTTTTCAGGTCAGCATTTCTAGACTAGTATTTGTTGAAAATTCTTCAAACTCTTCTTTCAGATGTTTTTTTTTTTTTTGGACTTTTCTTGGGCTTGAAAACATCTAAGGAAGCTGGTTGGTCCTTATAAATATATAGCCAAGAGAAGGATGGATATGACTCTCTGAAATGGATGTAAATCATGAACGTGAATTATATTGTTGATGTTAAGACAACGAGTTCATGGCTTGATGTACCAAAAGGACATCCCAACATTGTTTTCCTTTCAAGTTATCACTTGACTTGTTGATGAGTCACATATGAGGTTCGAAGGAGAAGATGCACAAGTCATCACTGGTTTTGTAAGCATGCAAGTTCCAAGCCCATAGGCCACCATGCATGATTAGACCTGTTGTTATTTACACTTACATGGCCAGAGCTGTATCTCTGTCTCAAAGTTGCCAATTGAGAGTAGCTTGTTTTCCTCTCCTGCACCTGTATCGAATGACCAGCTTTCAAGTGGACTTCCCTGAGCCTTTTCAGTATCTGAACATGCGAGTCCAAAACACTTTAGTCCTACTACTAAAAAGGATACTCACTGTAACACTGTTTTTCTGACCATTAAATGGACAATAAGGTGACCCTGGTGTGCAAAGAACAGGACTCATTGAAGATGTAATGCCTGTTGGTGAATGACACTTTTCTAGGTTTCACGGGCCATGTGGAGGAATCAGCACAAACACCTTGAAATACCACTTAATTCATAGTTTACTTAAGGACACATGTGGCTTAGGGAGAACTTCTTTCCTCTGAAAGTGTTTCTTCAAACGAGATGAGAGTCGAAAAGAAGGTATTGAGAACACTATGTAAAATGGCTGTGCTTTGTGGAACTGGGAGGATTCCTCAATACATGTAACAATGTTTGTCACTGCCTTTGGACCTAACACGTATCAGTGTATATGAACAGAGGCACAGCAAGAAAGATAGCCGGCATAAAACACCAAGGGGAAGGGGCTAAGCTGCCTTACTAGGTTTACTTTTTTCACTCTGGTGGCACTTTCTGTTGTCTGTATGAACAGAGTTTCCAAGTACTTTCCCACTTAGCCGGCCTCTCTGTTATTCATACAGTTGAACTACCAGGGAGAGATGGATCAGTTTACCACCTGTGAGGCCTTTTCTTCCACATTTTCTACCCATTGCATGCTTTGGTTTTTTCCAGCTCTTCCTACAAGCCCCCCTAATCCTGATCTCCCCTTAGTCCTTATGATTTCTTTAAGTTTTCCCTTTGCTCCTGTTCATGGAGTCCTGTGTACAGATATTATACCTGATTCTATTGAACTCTACTTAATCCTTTCTCACCTCTGTGCTCCTTTTACCAAGTCACTCCTCAACACTTACTGTAACCCTTTGAATTTTTTGTCCATTGTCATTTAAAAAACTCTTTAAAAATTGAACCATTTCGCATGCAGATACAGTCTTCTTGGTCTGCTATTAATCCCCCACTACTGACATTGTAAGTTATTGAAATGTACACTTCCAGACCGTTTTCAGATTTTTGATTTCTGTATATCTATCTGTCTCTCTATTTACAAACATAACATGGTATTCTGAAAGTATCGTTCTGCTTTTGGAGCACTACATTGTGTTTTTCAGAAGCAGGCCTATAACACAGAGATGAATCCATGTTACCTAGGTTGAGTTCAAATTGGTATGTGCACTGTGATTCCCATTATATTGTTCTACCTACTAATGGACAGTTAAGTTATATCCAGACCTCCCCCCCTCCCCCATTAAGTAAAACCCCTGTGGAGAGACATGTGGATGCCTTTATGAACATATTGATAATTTTTCATGGCAGTGTTTTCCAAAAACCAGTTAGTAAAATCAATTGATTCCTTTGCAGCCTGAAGTTACCTTCATTCCAGTTTACTGGTATAAGAACCACAGTATATCAGCAACTATTCTCCAATAGTAGTTCAGGCAGAAGTCATTCTAGATAACAATCAGTGCGGGATCCTCCATGTATTTTACACAGCCCATGGCAGGGGACATCTAATCAGGTGAGACAGACTGATTAGATTTATTCTGTTTGTTGGCTTTGTTTTTTTAGGCCTGAATTTTTCACATTTCAATTAATTGTAGGTCAAGTATCAGGCCGATTCTTCACTGTGCTTCAAATGTGATAAAGCTGCTTCTTATTTTTAAGAAGGCCGTTGCAATCCTGCATTTATTTTACACCTCAGTGCATGTTTTACACACAAACACACACCCCCCCCTCACACACACACACATCAACAAACACAAACACATAATTAGAGCACATTTAACACTCAAATAAAGCTTTCACTATTAATTCATGACTAAGGTATTCTTTTAATAAGAATTGTGCCTTGGTCTCTACTGGGGAAACATTGTTCAATGTGCATTCTCTGGTTTGTTGTAGGGCAGTGAATGTTCACTTGTTGGCAATGATATAGAAATGGGGAGTAAGAGTTTAAAAGTTTTTATAGTAGGTAGGCAGCGTCAGAGTATGGAATCTAAGAATAAGAAATTGGGGAATTTCCTCTTTGTTTCTTCATTTCAATCTCCTAATAATTCATATATATTTTCCAAAAGTCTCTGAGAAAACAAGGACTAGGTCAATCCACATATCCGTGAACCATAGCAGAATGCAATTCTGAATTTCATATAAACAGTCATAAAATCAAAAAGACAGGTGCTGGGGTTTTGGCTCAGCACTAGAGTGCTGGCTTCGCACTTTCAAAGGTCCTGAGTAGGATCCCCAACACCATATGTGTTGAATGAATGTGAATGAATGAAGCAATGCATGAGTGTATGATGAATGAATTAAAGGTATAAGGAGGAGGAGGAAGAGGAGAAGGAGGAGGAGAAATAGAAGAAGATGATGAGTAATTTGACAGAAGGGAAAATGGGGAGCAGAGTGAGTTTAAAGTGTGGTTTCCAATTCCCAAACGTTAAATTACAGCAGCTGGGATAGAGAGAGAAGATGGGAGGGCAGGAGAGGGGGGAGAGTAGAGGATAGAAAAGGTAGCAGAATAGAACAGTTACTAATATGGCATTTTGTAAAAATGTGGATGTGTAAACAATGTGATTGTGCAATCTGTATATGGGGTAACAATGGGAGTTCATAACTCACTTGAATCTAATGTGGGAAATATGATATCTCAAGAGCTATGTAATGTTCTCAGCAACGAATATAAAAAAGAGGTCTTCATTTTTCTTTGTAGTTGAGGTCTCCTATTTCCGTGACATGTTTAGTTGTGTTCCCTCCTTTAGTCCTCCCATGCTCTAGTTATTCTGATATGGAAAAACTAGCTGATATGCCCAACCAGTCTGAAAATCAGTGACAATTTTTCATTAAGCCTAAAGTCACTTCACATTTGCTACAGTCATACTAAATACACTTCTTTGTTGGGAGTTTCAAATATATTTCCATCAGCTAGATCACAAGTACCTAGAACTCCCATTCTTGTTTATGTAATAGTGAGTTCATCAGATTAAATGCTGTACTCTTGAATAAAACAAAATAGGAATAATTTACTCATAAGCTTCCTATGTAAACCATCTTTATTTACAAAATACTATCTTAAGAATTATAGTTTCATTGCGCTTCAATTGGAGCCAAAGTATAGTCAATTACTGAAGTAAAAGCAGTTACTTAAAAACTAAAAATGAGAGAAAAGTCAAATTACATTTGAAGAGAGAGCAACAGTATGAGGTTTCTTGATTGGTTCTGGATGTTGAGTAACAGGCTCATTTGCAGGTGGAAGGAACCCTTCAGGGAAATCACTTGTACTTTCAGAATGCGGGTGTAGAGGGCTGAATTCCAACTCTTGGGGGAAGATTGAGAGGAAAACCCTCTCCCTGCATAGACACTTCGCATTGGAAATGGAGTGGGTGGCGGGCCAGGTGGAAAATAATCTCCAGGTTCCCATACAAGTTTCCTCGGAGAGGTGGAGGGAAAAAAAAGGTCCTCTTCTCATGAACTGACTCCTTGGGTCAACTGGAAACAAGGCACCCCTTTGATTGCCAGCTTCAGTTCTTCCTCATTCACTTGAAAGAGTCTCCAGCTTGTTTTAGCTTCAGCTATTTGTGATCTGAGGGTTTCAGATTCACCTTGGAGGGACTGTATCCTTCTTGATAGATGCGCCCTCATTTCATCCTGTTGACCATGTTTAGCCTTCTGTGCTTTGAGCTCTTCTTCTAGAAAGAGCATTTCAACGCCATGGCTGGATTCGGACCAATGCAGCTTTTCGTAGGTTGCCTCCAGATGTTGTGCTTCCCTTGAACCCTTCTCAAACCTGCAGTCCTTTAAAGATGAGGCTAAGCCTTCATGTTCTCTTTCAACAAGGCTCACTTTTTCAAGAAGTCCACACTTTTTTTCAATAAGTCCCGCAAGATTTACAGCCAGCTTTTTTTCTCTTCCCACGTAAAGCCTGCTACTAACCGACTGAAAACATCTCCAGAAAAGTAAGAGAACAGCCAAAAATCTAAAGGCTGTACACATCACCAACTCCCAAGGAAAGCCATAAGGAAGATGGCCTGGCTTCATGTCTTCGGACAATGCTGCCACAACCGTTGGTGCTTCTTCCAGAACCACCCACTAGTATGGCTGAGAGGCAGCCCTTGGCTCCTCCATCACACCAAGACGGCTTTGGCTCTTGCCACCACAACCACAGCCTGCCCAGGCAGGCCAACGCAGGCTGCGGACACTCAGGTGTTTGGTCAGGAACTCCAACCTGAACCAGGCAACGGAGCAGACCACTGCGATCCCCTTCAGGGTGTGAGCGTATGGCAGGTGGTGGGCGTATGTTGGTGGGAGCCATGATCAAGGGCTCCCAGGAGCCTTGTTGTGCTCAACTGCCCATCAGGGGAGTCTTGTCCCCTTCCCTACCCAGTGCATCCTCAAGTGCCACAGGTTTAGGTCCCTCCCACTCCAGCCAGAGAGAATTCCTTCCCATGCCACACACCCCTTGATTTGGTTTAGGACAGGCCAAGGCGGGGCTTAGTAGGAAGATTCCATCCAGTCATCATAACATTCAGTTTGATGTCACTCAAATTCTAAAGCTGTCTAAACTGTTCAAACAGCTTTCATGGCCTATATTTGTCTTTGTGTCGCTTGCCTTTTGTTTTATTTTATTTTATTTTATTTTTTGTTTTTTTTTTTTTTTTTGGTCTTTAGTTTTAGTGACTCAGTCCTTTCCCTGCCCTTGTACTCTCCCTATTTCCTCCTTCCTTGCTTCCTTCCTCCCTTCCTGGTTTTTCTCCTTTTCTTCTTCCTTCTTTTCTACCTCCCTCCATCCCTCCAACTTTGCCTCCCTCCCTTCCAACTTTTTCTCTCCCTTCCGTCCCTTTTTTTTTTTCTTGCAAGTGTTTGGGGTGAAAATCCATGGCAGGCCAGCCCCAAGCTAGGCAAGGTCACTGCCAGTGAGCTACAACATCCCCAGACCTGCTGCCACTTCCTACGCAAGTAATTTGAATTATCTCTAAAGAGAAACTCTCACATTAGTCTACTTTCAGTAATTTCAGAAGAGTTGCTAACATGGGCACAAATCAGTTATGACAAGTCATTTTTGAGAAGCACGGCACAGAAAATGTTCCCAAAAAGAGGGTATTGAAAACGTCAGTTGGTTTTCAGGTCAGCATTTCTAGACTAGTATTTGTTGAAAATTCTTCAAACTCTTCTTTCAGATGTTTTTTTTTTTTTTTGGACTTTTCTTGGGCTTGAAAACATCTAAGGAAGCTGGCTGGTCCTTATAAATATATAGCCAAGAGAAGGATGGATATGACTCTCTGAAATGGATGTAAATCATGAACGTGAATTATATTGTTGATGTTAAGACAACGAGTTCATGGCTTGATGTACCAAAAGGACATCCCAACATTGTTTTCTTCCCAAGTTAGCACTTGACTTGTTGATGAGTCACATATGAGGTTCGAAGGAGAAGATGCACAAGTCATCACTGGTTTTGTAAGCATGCAAGTTCCAAGCCCATAGGCCACCATGCATGATTAGACCTGTTGTTATTTACACTTACATGGCCAGAGCTGTATCACTGTCTCAAAGTTGCCAAATGAGAGTAGCTTGTTTTCCTCTCCAGCACCTGTATCGAATGACCAGCTTTCAAGTGGACTTCCCTGAGCCTTTTCAGTATCTGAACATGCGAGTCCAAAACACTTTAGTCCTACTACTAAAAAGGATACTCACTGTAACACTGTTTTTCTGACCATTAAATGGACAATAAGGTGACCCTGGTGTGCAAAGAACAGGACTCATTGAAGATGTAATGCCTGTTGGTGAATGACACTTTTCTAGGTTTCACGGGCCATGTGGAGGAATCAGCCCAAACACCTTGAAATACCACTTAATTCATAGTTTACTTAAGGACACATGTGGCTTAGGGAGAACTTCTTTCCTCTGAAAGTGTTTCTTCAAACGAGATGGGAGTCGAAAAGAAGGTATTGAGAACACTAAGTAAAATGGCTGTGCTTTGTGGAACTGGGAGGATTCCTCAATACATGTAACAATGTTTGTCACTGCCTTTGGACCTAACACGTATCAGTGTATATGAACAGAGGCACAGCAAGAAAGATAGCTGGCATAAAACACCAAGGGGAAGGGGCTAAGCTGCCTTACTAGGTTTACTTTTTTCACTCTGGTGGCACTTTCTGTTGTCTGTATGAACAGAGTTTCCACTTAGCCGGCCTCTCTGTTATTCATACAGTTGAACTACCAGGGAGAGATGGATCAGTTTACCACCTGTGAGGCCTTTTCTTCCACATTTTCTGCCCATTGCATGCTTTGGTTTTTTCCAGCTCTTCCTACAAGCCCCCCTAATCCTGATCTCCCCTTAGTCCTTATGATTTCTTTAAGTTTCCCCTTTGCTCCTGTTCATGGAGTCCTGTGTACAGATATTATACCTGATTCTATTGAACTCTACTTAATCCTTTCTCACCTCTGTGCTCCTTTTACCAAGTCACTCCTCAACACTTACTGTAACCCTTTGAATTTTTTGTCCATTGTCATTTAAAAAACTCTTTAAAAATTGAACCATTTCGCATGCAGATACAGTCTTCTTGGTCTGCTATTAATCCCCCACTACTGACATTGTAAGTTATTAAAATGTACACTTCCAGACCGTTTTCAGATTTTTGATTTCTGTATATCTATCTGTCTCTCTATTTACAAACATAACATGGTATTCTGAAAGTATCGTTCTGCTTTTGGAGCACTACATTGTGTTTTTCAGAAGCAGGCCTATAACACAGAGATGAATCCATGTTACCTAGGTTGAGTTCAAATTGGTATGTGCACTGTGATTCCCATTATATTGTTCTACCTACTAATGGACAGTTAAGTTATATCCAGACCTCCCCCCCTCCCCCATTAAGTAAAACCCCTGTGGAGAGACATGTGGATGCCTTTATGAACATATTGATAATTTTTCATGGCAGTGTTTTCCAAAAACCAGTTAGTAAAATCAATTGATTCCTTTGCAGCCTGAAGTTACCTTCATTCCAGTTTACTGATATAAGAACCACAGTACATCAGCAACTATTCTCCAATAGTAGTTCAGGCAGAAGTCATTCTAGATAACAATCAGTGCGGGATCCTCCATGTATTTTACACAGTCCATGGCAGGGGACATCTAATCAGGTGAGACAGACTGATTAGATTTATTCTGTTTGTTGGCTTTGTTTTTTTAGGCCTGAATTTTTCACATTTCAATTAATTGTAGGTCAAGTATCAGGCGGATTCTTCACTGGGCTTCAAATGTGATAAAGCTGCTTCTTATTTTTAAGAAGGCCGTTGCAATCCTGCATTTATTTTACACCTCAGTGCATGTTTTACAAACAAACACACACCCCCCCTCACACACACACACACATCAACAAACACAAACACATAATTAGAGCACATTTAACACTCAAATAAAGCTTTCACTATTAATTCATGACTAAGGTATTCTTTTAATAAGAATTGTGCCTTGGTCTCTACTGGGGAAACATTGTTCAATGTGCGTTCTGTGGTTTGTTGTAGGGCAGTGAATGTTCACTTGTTGGCAATGATATAGAAATGGGGAGTAATAGTTTAAAAGTTTTTATAGTAGGTAGGCAGCGTCAGAGTATGGAATCTAAGAATAAGAAATTGGGGAATTTCCACTCTTGTTCTTCATTTCAATCTCCTAATAATTCATATATATTTTCCAAATGTCTCTGAGAAAACAAGGACTAGGTCAATCCACATATCCGTGAACCATAGCAGAATGCAATTCTGAATTTCATATAAACAGTCATAAAATCAAAAAGACAGGTGCTGGGGTTTTGGCTCAGCACTAGAGTGCTGGCTTCGCACTTTCAAAGGTCCTGAGTAGGATCCCCAACACCATATGTGTTGAATGAATGTGAATGAATGAAGCAATGCATGAGTGTATGATGAATGAATTAAAGGTATAAGGAGGAGGAGGAAGAGGAGAAGGAGGAGGAGAAATAGAAGAAGATGATGAGTAATTTGACAGAAGGGAAAATGGGGAGCAGAGTGAGTTTAAAGTGTGGTTTCCAATTCCCAAACGTTAAATTACAGCAGCTGGGATAGAGAGAGAAGATGGGAGGGCAGGAGAGGGGGGAGAGTAGAGGATAGAAAAGGTAGCAGAATAGAACAGTTACTAATATGGCATTTTGTAAAAATGTAGATGTGTAAACAATGTGATTGTGCAATCTGTATATGGGGTAACAATGGGAGTTCATAACTCACTTGAATCTAATGTGGGAAATATGATATCTCAAGAGCTATGTAATGTTCTCACCAACGAATATAAAAAAAAGGTCTTCATTTTTCTTTGTAGATGAGGTCTCCTATTTCCGTGACATGTTTAGTTGTGTTCCCTCCTATAGTCCTCCCATGCTCTAGTTATTCTGATATGGAAAAACTAGCTGATATGCCCAACCAGTCTGAAAATCAGTGACAATTTTTCATTAAGCCTAAAGTCACTTCACATTTGCTACAGTCATACTAAATACACTTCTTTGTTGGGAGTTTCAAATATATTTCCATCAGCTAGATCACAAGTACCTAGAACTCCCATTCTTGTTTATGTAATAGTGAGTTCATCAGATTAAATGCTGTACTCTTGAATAAAACAAAATAGGAATAATTTACTCATAAGCTTCCTATGTAAACCATCTTTATTTACAAAATACTATCTTAAGAATTATAGTTTCATTGAGCTTCAATTGGAGCCAAAGTATAGTCAATTACTGAAGTAAAAGCAGTTACTTAAAAACTAAAAATGAGAGAAAAGTCAAATTACATTTGAAGATTGAGCAACAGTATGAGGTTTCTTGATTGGTTCTGGATGTTGAGTAACAGGCTCATTTGCAGGTGGAAGGAACCCTTCAGGGAAATCACTTGTACTTTCAGAATGCGGGTGTAGAGGGCTGAATTCCAGCTCTTGGGGGAAGATTGAGAGGAAAACCCTCTCTCTGCATAGACACTTCGCATTGGAAATGGAGTGGGTGGCGGGCCAGGTGGAAAATAATCTCCAGGTTCCCATACAAGTTTCCTCGGAGAGGTGGAGGGAAAAAAAAGGTCCTCTTCTCATGAACTGACTCCTTGGGTCAACTGGAAACAAGGCACCCCTTTGATTGCCAGCTTCAGTTCTTCCTCATTCACTTGAAAGAGTCTCCAGCTTGTTTTAGCTTCAGCTATTTGTGATCTGAGGGTTTCAGATTCACCTTGGAGGGACTGTATCCTTCTTGATAGATGCGCCCTCATTTCATCCTGTTGACCATGTTTAGCCTTCTGTGCTTTGAGCTCTTCTTCTAGAAAGAGCATTTCAATGCCATGGCTGGATTCGGACCAATGCAGCTTTTCGTAGGTTGCCTCCAGATGTTGTGCTTCCCTTGAACCCTTCTCAAACCTGCAGTCCTTTAAAGATGAGGCTAAGCCTTCATGTTCTTTTTCAACAAGGCTCACTTTTTCAAGAAGTCCACACTTTTTTTCAATAAGTCCCGCAAGATTTACAGCCAGCTTTTTTTCTCTTCCCACGTAAAGCCTGCTACTAACCGACTGAAAACATCTCCAGAAAAGTAAGAGAACGGGCAAAAATCTGAGAGCTGTACACATCACCAACTCCCAAGGAAAGCCAAAAGGAAGATGGCCTGGCTTCATGTCTTCAGACAATGCTGCCACAACCGTTGGTGCTTCTTCCAGAACCACCCACTAGTATGGCTGAGGCAGCCCTTGGCTCCTCCATCACACCAAGACGGCTTTGGCTCTTGCCACCACAACCACAGCCTGCCCAGGCAGGCCAACGCAGGCTGTGGACACTCAGGTGTTTGGTCAGGAACTCCAACCTGCACCAGGCAACGGAGCAGACCACTGCGATCCCCTTCAGGGTGTGAGCGTATGGCAGGTGGTGGGCGTATGATGGTGGGAGCCATGATCAACGGCTCCCAGGAGCCTTGTTGTGCTCAACTGCCCATCAGGGGAGTTTTGTCCCCTTCCCTACCCAGTGCATCCTCAAGTGCCACAATTTTAGGTCCCTCCCACTCCAGCCAGAGAGAATTCCTCCCCATGCCACACACCCCTTGATTTGGTTTAGGCCAGGCCAAGGCGGGGCTTAGTAGGAAGATTCCATCCAGTCATCATAACATTCAGTTTGATGTCACTCAAATTCTAAAGCTGTCTAAACTGTTCAAACAGCTTTCAAGGCCTATATTGGTCTTTGTGTCGCTTGCCTGTTATTTTATTTTATTTTATTTTATTTTTTGTTCTTTCTTTTTTTTTGGCCTTTAGTTTTAGTGACTCAGTCCTTTCCCTGCCCTTGTACTCTCCCTATTTCCTCCTTCCTTGCTTCCTTCCTCCCTTCCTGGTTTTTCTCCTTTTCTTCTTCCTTCTTTTCTACCTCCCTCCATCCCTCCAACTTTGCCTCCCTCCCTTCCAACGTTTTCTCTCCCTTCCGTCCCTTTTTTTTTTCTTGCAAGTGTTTGGGGTGAAAATCCATGGCAGGCCAGCCCCAAGCTAGGCAAGGTCACTGCCAGTGAGCTACAACATCCCCAGACCTGCTGCCACTTCCTACGCAATTAATTTGAATTATCTCTAAGAGAAACTCTCACATTAGTCTACTTTCAGTAATTTCAGAAGAGTTGCTAACATGGGCACAAATCAGTTATGACAAGTCATTTTTGAGAAGCACGGCACAGAAAATGTTCCCAAAAAGAGGGTATTGAAAACGTCAGTTGGTTTTCAGGTCAGCATTTCTAGACTAGTATTTGTTGAAAATTCTTCAAACTCTTCTTTCAGATGTTTTTCTTTTTTTTTTTTGGACTTTTCTTGGGCTTGAAAACATCTAAGGAAGCTGGCTGGTCCTTATAAATATATAGCCAAGAGAAGGATGGATATGACTCTCTGAAATGGATGTAAATCATGAATGCGAATTATATTGTTGATGTTAAGACAACGAGTTCATGGCTTGATGTACCAAAAGGACATCCCAACATTGTTTTCCTCCCAAGTTAGCACTTGACTTGTTGATGAGTCACATATGAGGTTCGAAGGAAAAGAGCACAAGTCATCACTGGTTTCGTAAGCATGCAAGTTCCAAGCCCATAGGCCACCATGCATGATTAGACCTGTTGTTATTTACACTTACATGGCCAGAGCTGTATCACTGTCTCAAAGTTGCCAAATGAGAGTAGCTTGTTTTCCTCTCCAGCACCTGTATCGAATGACCAGCTTTCAAGTGGACTTCCCTGAGCCTTTTCCGTATCTGAACATGCGAGTCCAAAACACTTTAGTCCTACTACTGAAAAGGATACTCACTGTAACACTGTTTTTCTGACAATTAAATGGACAATAAGGTGACCCTGGTGTGCAAAGAACAGGACTCATTGAAGATGTAATGCCTGTTGGTGAATGACACTTTTCTAGGTTTCACGGGCCATGTGGAGGAATCAGCCCAAACACCTTGAAATACCACTTAATTCATAGTTTACTTAAGGACACATGTGGCTTAGGGAGAACTTCTTTCCTCTGAAAGTGTTTCTTCAAACGAGATGAGAGTCGAAAAGAAGGTATTGAGAACACTAAGTAAAATGGCTGTGCTTTGTGGAACTGGGAGGATTCCTCAATACATGTAACAATGTTTGTCACTGCCTTTGGACCTAACACGTATCAGTGTATATGAACAGAGGCACAGCAAGAAAGATAGCTGGCATAAAACACCAAGGGGAAGGGGCTAAGCTGCCTTACTAGGTTTACTTTTTTCACTCTGGTGGCACTTTCTGTTGTCTGTATGAACAGAGTTTCCAAGTACTTTCCCACTTAGCCGGCCTCTCTGTTATTCATACAGTTGAACTACCAGGGAGAGATGGATCAGTTTACCACCTGTGAGGCCTTTTCTTCCACATTTTCTGCCCATTGCATGCTTTGGTTTTTTCCAGCTCTTCCTACAAGCCCCCCTAATCCTGATCTCCCCTTAGTCCTTATGATTTCTTTAAGTTTCCCCTTTGCTCCTGTTCATGGAGTCCTGTGTACAGATATTATACCTGATTCTATTGAACTCTACTTAATCCTTTCTCACCTCTGTGCTCCTTTTACCAAGTCACTCCTCAACACTTACTGTAACCCTTTGAATTTTTTGTCCATTGTCATTTAAAAAACTCTTTAAAAATTGAACCATTTCGCATGCAGATACAGTCTTCTTGGTCTGCTATTAATCCCCCACTACTGACATTGTAAGTTATTGAAATGTACACTTCCAGACGGTTTTCAGATTTTTGATTTCTGTATATCTATCTGTCTCCCTATTTACAAACATAACATGGTATTCTGAAAGTATCGTTCTGCTTTTGGAGCACTACATTGTGTTTTTAAGAAGCAGCCCTATAACACAGAGATGAATCCATGTTACCTAGGTTGAGTTCAAATTGGTATGTGCACTGTGATTCCCATTATATTGTTCTACCTACTAATGGACAGTTAAGTTATATCCAGACCTCCCCCCCTCATGCATTAAGTAAAACCCCTGTGGAGAGACATGTAGATGCCTTTATGAACATATTGATAATTTTTCATGGCAGTGTTTTTCAAAAACCAGTTAGTAAAATCAATTGATTCCTTTGCAGCCTGAAGTTACCTTCATTCCAGTTTACTGGTATAAGAACCACAGTACATCAGCAACTATTCTCCAATAGTAGTTCAGGCAGAAGTCATTCCAGATAACAATCAATGCGGGATCCTCCATGTATTTTACACAGCCCATGGCAGGGGACATCTAATCAGGTGAGACAGACTGATTAGATTTATTCTGTTTGTTGGCTTTGTTTTTTTAGGCCTGAATTTTTCACATTTCAATTAATTGTAGGTCAAGTATCAGGCGGATTCTTCCCTGGGCTTCAAATGTGATAAAGCTGCTTCTTATTTTTAAGAAGGCCGTTGCAATCCTGCATTTATTTTACACCTCAGAGCATGTTTTACACACAAACACACACCCCCCCCTCACACACACACACATCAACAAACACAAACACATAATTAGAGCACATTTAACACTCAAATAAAGCTTTCACTATTAATTCATGACTAAGGTATTCTTTTAATAAGAATTGTGCCTTGGTCTCTACTGGGGAAACATTGTTCAATGTGCGTTCTGTGGTTTGTTGTAGGGCAGTGAAAGTTCACTTGTTGGCAATGATATAGAAATGGGGAGTAAGAGTTTAAAAGTTTTTATAGTAGGTAGGCAGCGTCAGAGTATGGAATCTAAGAATAAGAAATTGGGGAATTTCCACTTTTGTTCTTCATTTCAATCTCCTAATAATTCATATATATTTTCCAAATGTCTCTGAGAAAACAAGGACTAGGTCAATCCACATATCCGTGAACCATAGCAGAATGCAATTCTGAATTTCATATAAACAGTCATAAAATCAAAAAGACAGGTGCTGGGGTTTTGGCTCAGCACTAGAGTGCTGGCTTCGCACTTTCAAAGGTCCTGAGTAGGATCCCCAACACCATATGTGTTGAATGAATGTGAATGAATGAAGCAATGCATGAGTGTATGATGAATGAATTAAAGGTATAAGGAGCAGGAGGAAGAGGAGAAGGAGGAGGAGAAATAGAAGAAGATGATGAGTAATTTGACAGAAGGGAAAATGGGGAGCAGAGTGAGTTTAAAGTGTGGTTTCCAATTCCCAAACGTTAAATTAAAGCAGCTGGGATAGAGAGAGAAGATGAGAGGGCAGGAGAGGGGGGCAGAGTAGAGGATAGAAAAGGTAGCAGAATAGAACAGTTACTAATATGGCATTTTGTAAAAATGTGGATGTGTAAACAATGTGATTGTGCAATCTGTATATGGGGTAACAATGGGAGTTCATAACTCACTTGAATCTAATGTGGGAAATATGATATCTCAAGAGCCATGTAATGTTCTCAGCAACGAATATAAAAAAGAGGTCTTCATTTTTCTTTGTAGTTGAGGTCTCCTATTTCCGTGACATGTTTAGTTGTGTTCCCTCCTTTAGTCCTCCCATGCTCTAGTTATTCTGATATGGAAAAACTAGCTGATATGCCCAACCAGTCTGAAAATCAGTGACAATTTTTCATTAAGCCTAAAGTCACTTCACATTTGCTACAGTCATACTAAATACACTTCTTTGTTGGGAGTTTCAAATATATTTCCATCAGCTAGATCACAAGTACCTAGAACTCCCATTCTTGTTTATGTAATAGTGAGTTCACAGATTAAATGCTGTACTCTTGAATAAAACAAAATAGGAATAATTTACTCATAAGCTTCCTATGTAAACCATCTTTATTTACAAAATACTATCTTAAGAATTATAGTTTCATTGAGCTTCAATTGGAGCCAAAGTATAGTCAATTACTGAAGTAAAAGCAGTTACTTAAAAACTAAAAATGAGAGAAAAGTCAAATTACATTTGAAGAGAGAGCAACAGTATGAGGTTTCTTGATTGGTTCTGGATGTTGAGTAACAGGCTCATTTGCAGGTGGAAGGAACCCTTCAGGGAAATCACTTGTACTTTCAGAATGCGGGTGTAGAGGGCTGAATTCCAGCTCTTGGGGGAAGATTGAGAGGAAAACCCTCTCCCTGCATAGACACTTCGCATTGGAAATGGAGTGGGTGGCGGGCCAGGTGGAAAATAATCTCCAGGTTCCCATACAAGTTTCCTCGGAGAGGTGGAGGGAAAAAAAAGGTCCTCTTCTCATGAACTGACTCCTTGGGTCAACTGGAAACAAGGCACCCCTTTGATTGTCAGCTTCAGTTCTTCCTCATTCACTTGAAAGAGTCTCCAGCTTGTTTTAGCTTCAGCTATTTGTGATCTGAGGGTTTCAGATTCACCTTGGAGGGACTGTATCCTTCTTGATAGATGCGCCCTCATTTCATCCTGTTGACCATGTTTAGCCTTCTGTGCTTTGAGCTCTTCTTCTAGAAAGAGCATTTCAACGCCATGGCTGGATTCGGACCAATGCAGCTTTTCGTAGGTTGCCTCCAGATGTTGTGCTTCCCTTGAACCCTTCTCAAACCTGCAGTCCTTTAAAGATGAGGCTAAGCCTTCATGTTCTTTTTCAACAAGGCTCACTTTTTCAAGAAGTCCACACTTTTTTTCAATAAGTCCCGCAAGATTTACAGCCAGCTTTTTTTCTCTTCCCACGTAAAGCCTGCTACTAACCGACTGAAAACATCTCCAGAAAAGTAAGAGAACAGCCAAAAATCTAAGAGCTGTACACATCACCAACTCCCAAGGAAAGCCATAAGGAAGATGGCCTGGCTTCATGTCTTCGGACAATGCTGCCACAACCGTTGGTGCTTCTTCCAGAACCACCCACTAGTATGGCTGAGAGGCAGCCCTTGGCTCCTCCATCACACCAAGACGGCTTTGGCTCTTGCCACCACAACCACAGCCTGCCCAGGCAGGCCAACGCAGGCTGTGGACACTCAGGTGTTTGGTCAGGAACTCCAACCTGCACCAGGCAACGGAGCAGACCACTGCGATCCCCTTCAGGGTGTGAGCGTATGGCAGGTGGTGGGCGTATGGTGGTGGGAGCCATGATCAAGGGCTCCCAGGAGCCTTGTTGTGCTCAACTGCCCATCAGGGGAGTCTTGTCCCCTTCCCTACCCAGTGCATCCTCAAGTCCCACAGGTTTAGGTCCCTCCCACACCAGCCAGAGAGAATTCCTCCCCATGCCACACACCCCTTAATTTGGTTTAGGCAAGGCCAAGGCGGGGCTTAGTAGGAAGATTCCATCCAGTCATCATAACATTCAGTTTGATGTCACTCAAATTCTAAAGCTGTCTAAACTGTTCAAACAGCTTTCAAAGCCTGTATTGGTCTTTGTGTCACTTGACTTTTGTTTCATTTTATTTTATTTTTTGTTTTTTTTTTTTGGCCTTTAGTTTTAGTGACTCAGTCCTTTCCCTGCCCTTGTACTCTCCCTATTTCCTCCTTCCTTGCTTCCTTCCTCCCTTCCTGGTTTTTCTCCTTTTCTTCTTCCTTCTTTTCTACCTCCCTCCATCCCTCCAACTTTGCCTCCCTCCCTTCCAACTTTTTCTCTCCCTTCCGTCCCTTTTTTTTTCTTGCAAGTGTTTGGGGTGAAAATCCATGGCAGGCCAGCCCCAAGCTAGGCAAGGTCACTGCCAGTGAGCTACAACATCCCCAGACCTGCTGCCACTTCCTACGCAAGTAATTTGAATTATCTCTAAAGAGAAATTCTCATTTTAGTCTACTTTCAGTAATTTCAGAAGAGTTGCTAACATGGGCACAAATCAGTTATGACAAGTCATTTTTGAGAAGCACGGCACAGAAAATGTTCCCAAAAAGAGGGTATTGAAAACGTCAGTTGGTTTTCAGGTCAGCATTACTAGACTAGTATTTGTTGAAAATTCTTCAAACTCTTCTTTAAGATGTTTTTTTTTTTTGGACTTTTCTTGGGCTTGAAAACATCTAAGGAAGCTGGCTGGTCCTTATAAATATATAGCCAAGAGAAGGATGGATATGACTCTCTGAAATGGATGTAAATCATGAACGCGAATTATATTGTTGATGTTAAGACAACGAGTTCATGGCTTGATGTACCAAAAGGACATCCCACATTGTTTTCCTCCCAAGTTAGCACTTGACTTGTTGATGAGTCACATATGAGGTTCGAAGGAGAAGATGCACAAGTCATCACTGGTTTTGTAAGCATGCAAGTTCCAAGCCCATAGGCCACCATGCATGATTAGACCTGTTGTTATTTACACTTACATGGCCAGAGCTGTATCACTGTCTCAAAGTTGCCAAATGAGAGTAGCTTGTTTTCCTCTCCAGCACCTGTATCGAATGACCAGCTTTCAAGTGGACTTCCCTGAGCCTTTTCAGTATCTGAACATGCGAGTCCAAAACACTTTAGTCCTACTACTAAAAATGATACTCACTGTAACACTGGTTTTCTGACCATTAAATGGACAATAAGGTGACCCTGGTGTGCAAAGAACAGGACTCATTGAAGATGTAATGCCTGTTGGTGAATGACACTTTTCTAGGTTTCACGGGCCATGTGGAGGAATCAGCCCAAACACCTTGAAATACCACTTAATTCATAGTTTACTTAAGGACACATGTGGCTTAGGGAGAACCTCTTTCCTCTGAAAGTGTTTCTTCAAACGAGATGAGAGTCAAAAAGAAGGTATTGAGGACACTAAGTAAAATGGCTGTGCTTTGTGGAACTGGGAGGATTCCTCAATACATGTAACAATGTTTGTCACTGCCTTTGGACCTAACACGTATCAGTTTATATGAACAGAGGCACAGCAAGAAAGATAGCTGGCATAAAACACCAAGGGGAAGGGGCTAAGCTGCCTTACTAGGTTTACTTTTTTCACTCTGGTGGCACTTTCTGTTGTCTGTATGAACAGAGTTTCCAAGTACTTTCCCACTTAGCCGGCCTCTCTGTTATTCATACAGTTGAACTACCAGGGAGAGATGGATCAGTTTACCACCTGTGAGGCCTTTTCTTCCACATTTTCTGCCCATTGCATGCTTTGGTTTTTTCCAGCTCTTCCTACAAGCCCCCCTAATCCTGATCTCCCCTTAGTCCTTATGATTTCTTTAAGTTTCCCCTTTGCTCCTGTTCATGGAGTCCTGTGTACAGATATTATACCTGATTCTATTGAACTCTACTTAATCCTTTCTCACCTCTGTGCTCCTTTTACCAAGTCACTCCTCAACACTTATTGTAACCCTTTGAATTTTTTGTCCATTGTCATTTAAAAAACTCTTTAAAAATTGAACCATTTCGCATGCAGATACAGTCTTCTTGGTCTGCTATTAATCCCCCACTACTGACATTGTAAGTTATTGAAATGTACACTTCCAGACCGTTTTCAGATTTTTGATTTCTGTATATCTATCTGTCTCTCTATTTACAAACATAACATGGTATTCTGAAAGTATCGTTCTGCTTTTGGAGCACTACATTGTGTTTTTCAGAAGCAGGCCTATAACACGGAGATGAATCCATGTTACCTAGGTTGAGTTCAAATTGGTATGTGCACTGTGATTCCATTATATTGTTCTACCTACTAATGGACAGTTAAGTTATATCCAGACCTCCCCCCCTCCCCCATTAAGTAAAACCCCTGTGGAGAGACATGTGGATGCCTTTATGAACATATTGATAATTTTTCATGGCAGTGTTTTCCAAAACCAGTTAGTAAAATCAATTGATTCCTTTGCAGCCTGAAGTCACCTTCATTCCAGTTTACTGGTATAAGAACCACAGTACGTCAGCAACTATTCTCCAATAGTAGTTCAGGCAGAAGTCATTCCAGATAACAATCAGTGCGGGATCCTCCATGTATTTTACACAGCCCATGGCAGGGGACATCTAATCAGGTGAGACAGACTGATTAGATTTATTCTGTTTGTTTTCTTTGTTTTTTTAGGCCTGAATTTTTCACATTTCAATTAATTGTAGGTCAAGTATCAGGCGGATTCTTCCCTGGGCTTCAAATGTGATAAAGCTGCTTCTTATTTTTAAGAAGGCCGTTGCAATCCTGCATTTATTTTACACCTCAGTGCATGTTTTACACACAAACACACACCCCCCCTCACACACACACACATCAACAAACACAAACACATAATTAGAGCACATTTAACACTCAAATAAAGCTTTCTCTATTAATTCATGACTAAGGTATTCTTTTAATAAGAATTGTGCCTTGGTCTCTACTGGGGAAACATTGTTCAATGTGCGTTCTGTGGTTTGTTGTAGGGCAGTGAAAGTTCACTTGTTGGCAATGATATAGAAATGGGGAGTAAGAGTTTAAAAGTTTTTATAGTAGGTAGGCAGCGTCAGAGTATGGAATCTAAGAATAAGAAATTGGGGAATTTCCACTTTTGTTCTTCATTTCAATCTCCTAATAATTCATATATATTTTCCAAATGTCTCTGAGAAAACAAGGACTAGGTCAATCCACATATCCGTGAACCATAGCAGAATGCAATTCTGAATTTCATATAAACAGTCATAAAATCAAAAAGACAGGTGCTGGGGTATTGGCTCAGCACTAGAGTGCTGGCTTCGCACTTTCAAAGGTCTTGAGTAGGATCCCCAACACCATATGTGTTGAATGAATGTGAATGAATGAAGCAATGCATGAGTGTATGATGAATGAATTAAAGGTATAAGGAGGAGGAGGAAGAGGAGAAGGAGGAGGAGAAATAGAAGAAGATGATGAGTAATTTGACAGAAGGGAAAATGGGGCGCAGAGTGAGTTTAAAGTGTGGTTTCCAATTCCCAAACGTTAAATTACAGCAGCTGGGATAGAGAGAGAAGATGGGAGGGCAGGAGAGGGGGGAGAGTAGAGGATAGAAAAGGTAGCAGAATAGAACAGTTACTAATATGGCATTTTGTAAAAATGTGGATGTGTAAACAATGTGATTGTGCAATCTGTATATGGGGTAACAATGGGAGTTCATAACTCACTTGAATCTAATGTGGGAAATATGATATCTCAAGAGCTATGTAATGTTCTCAGCAATGAATATAAAAAAGAGGTCTTCATTTTTCTTTGTAGTTGAGGTCTCCTATTTCCGTGACATGTTTAGTTGTGTTCCCTCCTATAGTCCTCCCATGCTCTAGTTATTCTGATATGGAAAAACTAGCTGATATGCCCAACCAGTCTGAAAATCAGTGACAATTTTTCATTAAGCCTAAAGTCACTTCACATTTGCTACAGTCATACTAAATACACTTCTTTGTTGGGAGTTTCAAATATATGTCCATTAGCTAGATCACAAATACCTAGAACACCCATTCTTGTTTATGTAATAGTGAGTTCATCAGATTAAATGCTGTACTCTTGAATAAAACAAAATAGGAATAAGTTACTCATTAGCTTCCTATGTAAACCATCTTTATTTACAAAATACTATCTTAAGAATTATAGTTTCATTGAGCTTCAATTGGAGCCAAAGTATAGTCAATTACTGAAGTAAAAGCAGTTACTTAAAAACTAAAAATGAGAGAAAAGTCAAATTACATTTGAAGAGAGAGCAACAGTATGAGGTTTCTTGATTGATTCTGGATGTTGAGTAACAGGCCCATTTGCAGGTGGAAGGAACCCTTCAGGGAAATCACTTGTACATTCAGAATGTGGGTGTAGAGGGCTGAATTCCAGCTCTTGGGGGAAGATTGAGAGGAAAACCCTCTCCCTGCATAGACACTTCGCATTGGAAATGGAGTGGGTGGCGGGCCAGGTGGATAATAATCTCCAGGTCGAATACAAGTTTCCTCGGAGAGGTGGAGGGAAAAAAAAGGTCCTCTTCTCATGAACTGACTCCTTGGGTCAACTGGAAACAAGGCACCACTTTGATTGCCAGCTTCAGTTCTTCCTCATTCACTTGAAAGAGTCTCCAGCTTGTTTTAGCTTCAGCTATTTGTGATCTGAGGGTTTCAGATTCACCTTGGAGGGACTGTATCCTTCTTGATAGATGCGCCCTCATTTCATCCTGTTGACCATGTTTAGCCTTCTGTGCTTTGAGCTCTTCTTCCTGAAAGAGCATTTCAACGCCATGGCTGGATTCGGACCAATGCAGCTTTTCGTAGGTTGCCTCCAGATGTTGTGCTTCCCTTGAACCCTTCTCAAACCTGCAGTCCTTTAAAGATGAGGCTAAGCCTTCATGTTCTTTTTCAACAAGGCTCAATTTTTCAAGAAGTCCACACTTTTTTTCAATAAGTCCCGCAAGATTTACAGCCAGCTTTTTTTCTCTTCCCACGTAAAGCCTGCTACTAACCGACTGAAAACATCTCCAGAAAAGTAAGAGAACAGCCAAAAATCTAAGAGCTGTACACATCACCAACTCCCAAGGAAAGCCATAAGGAAGATGGCCTGGCTTCATGTCTTCGGACAATGCTGCCACAACCGTTGGTGCTTCTTCCAGAACCACCCACTAGTATGGCTGAGAGGCAGCCCTTGGCTCCTCCATCACACCAAGACGGCTTTGGCTCTTGCCACCACAACCACAGCCTGCCCAGGCAGGCCAACGCAGGCTGTGGACACTCAGGTGTTTGGTCAGGAACTCCAACCTGCACCAGGCAACGGAGCAGACCACTGCGATCCCCTTCAGGGTGTGAGCGTATGGCAGGTGGTGGGCGTATGGTGGTGGGAGCCATGATCAAGGGCTCCCAGGAGCCTTGTTGTGCTCAACTGCCCATCAGGGGAGTCTTGTCCCCTTCCCTACCCAGTGCATCCTCAAGTGCCACAGGTTTAGGTCCCTCCCACTCCAGCCAGAGAGAATTCCTCCCCATGCCACACACCCCTTGATTTGGTTTAGGCCAGGCCAAGGCGGGGCTTAGTAGGAAGATTCCATCCAGTCATCATAACATTCAGTTTGATGTCACTCAAATCTAAAGCTGTCTAAACTGTTCAAACAGCTTTCAAGGCCTATATTGGTCTTCGTGTCGCTTGCCTTTTGTTTTATTTTATTTTATTTTATTTTTTATTTTTTATTTTTGGCCTTTAGTTTTAGTGACTCAGTCCTTTCCCTGCCCTTGTACTCTCCCTATTTCCTCCTTCCTTGCTTCCTTCCTCCCTTCCTGGTTTTTCTCCTTTTCTTCTTCCTTCTTTTCTACCTCCCTCCATCCCTCCAACTTTGCCTCCCTCCCTTCTAACTTTTTCTCTCCCTTCCGTCCTTTTTTTTTCTTGCAAGTGTTTGGGGTGAAAATCCATGGCAGGCCAGCCCCAAGCTAGGCAAGGTCACTGCCAGTGAGCTACAACATCCCCAGACCTGCTGCCACTTCCTACGCAAGTAATTTGAATTATCTCTAAAGAGAAACTCTCACATTAGTCTACTTTCAGTAATTTCAGAAGAGTTGCTAACATGGGCAGAAATCAGTTATGACAAGTCATTTTTGAGAAGCATGGCACAGAAAATGTTCCCAAAAAGAGGGTATTGAAAACGTCAGTTGGTTTTCAGGTCAGCATTTCTAGACTAGTATTTGTTGAAAATTCTTCAAACTCTTCTTTCAGATGTTTTTTTTTTTGTTTTGGACTTTTCTTGGGCTTGAAAACATCTAAGGAAGCTGGCTGGTCCTTATAAATATATAGCCAAGAGAAGGATGGATATGACTCTCTGAAATGGATGTAATTCATGAACGTGAATTATTTTGTTGATGTTAAGACAACGAGTTCATGGCTTGATGTACCAAAAGGACATCCCAACATTGTTTTCCTCCCAAGTTAGCACTTGACTTGTTGATGAGTCACATATGAGGTTCGAAGGAGAAGATGCACAAGTCATCACTGGTTTTGTAAGCATGCAAGTTCCAAGCCCATAGGCCACCATGCATGATTAGACCTGTTGTTATTTACACTTACATGGCCAGAGCTGTATCACTGTCTCAAAGTTGCCAAATGAGAGTAGCTTGTTTTCCTCTCCAGCACCTGTATCGAATGACCAGCTTTCAATTGGACTTCCCTGAGCCTTTTCAGTATCTGAACATGCGAGTCCAAAACACTTTAGTCCTACTACTAAAAAGGATACTCACTGTAACACTGTTTTTCTGACCATTAAATGGACAATAAGGTGACCCTGGTGTGCGAAGAACAGGACTCATTGAAGATGTAATGCCTGTTGGTGAATGACACTTTTCTAGGTTTCACGGGCCATGTGGAGGAATCAGCCCAAACACCTTGAAATACCACTTAATTCATAGTTTACTTAAGGACACATGTGGCTTAGGGAGAACTTCTTTCCACTGAAAGTGTTTCTTCAAACGAGATGAGAGTCGAAAAGATGGTATTGAGAACACAAAGTAAAATGGCTGTGCTTTGTGGAACTGGGAGGATTCCTCAATACATGTAACAATGTTTGTCACTGCCTTTGGACCTAACACGTATCAGTGTATATGAACAGAGGCACAGCAAGAAAGATAGCTGGCATAAAACACCAAGGGGAAGGGGCTAAGCTGCCTTACTAGGTTTACTTTTTTCACTCTGGTGGCACTTTCTGTTGTCTGTATGAACAGAGTTTCCAAGTACTTTCCCACTTAGCCGGCCTCTCTGTTATTCATACAGTTGAACTACCAGGGAGAGATGGATCAGTTTACCACCTGTGAGGCCTTTTCTTCCACATTTTCTGCCCATTGCATGCTTTGGTTTTTTCCAGCTCTTCCTACAAGCCCCCCTAATCCTGATCTCCCCTTAGTCCTTATGATTTCTTTAAGTTTCCCCTTTGCTCCTGTTCATGGAGTCCTGTGTACAGATATTATACCTGATTCTATTGAACTCTACTTAATCCTTTCTCACCTCTGTGCTCCTTTTACCAAGTCACTCCTCAACACTTACTGTAACCCTTTGAATTTTTTGTCCATTGTCATTTAAAAAACTCTTTAAAAATTGAACCATTTCGCATGCAGATACAGTCTTCTTGGTCTGCTATTAATCCCCCACTACTGACATTGTAAGTTATTGAAATGTACACTTCCAGACCGTTTTCATATTTTTGATTTCTGTATATCTATCTGTCTCTCTATTTACAAACATAACATGGTATTCTGAAAGTATCGTTCTGCTTTTGGAGCACTACATTGTGTTTTTCAGAAGCAGGCCTATAACACAGAGATGAATCCATGTTACCTAGGTTGAGTTCAAATTGGTATGTGCACTGTGATTTCCATTATATTGTTCTACCTACTAATGGACAGTTAAGTTATATCCAGACCTCCCCCCCTCCCCCATTAAGTAAAACCCCTGTGGAGAGACATGTGGATGCCTTTATGAACATATTGATAATTTTTCATGGCAGTGTTTTCCAAAACCAGTTAGTAAAATCAATTGATTCCTTTGCAGCCTGAAGTTACCTTCATTCCAGTTTACTGGTATAAGAACCACAGTACATCAGCAACTATTCTCCAATAGTATTTCAGGCAGAAGTCATTCTAGATAACAATCAGTGCGGGATCCTCCATGTATTTTACACAGCCCATGGCAGGGGACATCTAATCAGGTGAGACAGACTGATTAGATTTATTCTGTTTGTTGGCTTTGTTTTTTTAGGCCTGAATTTTTCACATTTCAATTAATTGTAGGTCAAGTATCAGGCGGATTCTTCACTGGGCTTCAAATGTGATAAAGCTGCTTCTTATTTTTAAGAAGGCCGTTGCAATCCTGCATTTATTTTACACCTCAGTGCATGTTTTACACACCAACACACACGCCCCCCTCACACACACACACATCAACAAACACAAACACATAATTAGAGCACATTTAACACTCAAATAAAGCTTTCACTATTAATTCATGACTAAGGTATTCTTTTAATAAGAATTGTGCCTTGGTCTCTACTGGGGAAACATTGTTCAATGTGCGTTCTGTGGTTTGATGTAGGGCAGTGAATGTTCACTTGTTGGCAATGATATAGAAATGGGGAGTAAGAGTTTAAAAGTCTTTATAGTAGGTAGGCAGCGTAAGAGTATGGAATCTAAGAATAAGAAATTGGGATATTCCACTTTTGTTCTTCATTTCAATCTCCTAATAATTCATATATATTTTCCAAATGTCTCTGAGAAAACAAGGACTAGGTCAATCCACATATCCGTGAACCATAGCAGAATGCAATTCTGAATTTCATATAAACAGTCATAAAATCAAAAAGACAGGTGCTGGGGTTTTGGCTCAGCACTAGAGTGCTGGCTTCGCACTTTCAAAGGTCCTGAGTAGGATCCCCAACACCATATGTGTTGAATGAAGGTGAATGAATGAAGCAATGCATGAGTGTATGATGAATGAATTAAAGGTATAAGGAGGAGGAGGAAGAGGAGAAGGAGGAGGAGAAATAGAAGAAGATGATGAGTAATTTGACAGAAGGGAAAATGGGGAGCAGAGTGAGTTTAAAGTGTGGTTTCCAATTCCCAAACGTTAAATTACAGCAGCTGGGATAGAGAGAGAAGATGGGAGGGCAGGAGAGGGGGGAGAGTAGAGGATAGAAAAGGTAGCAGAATAGAACAGTTACTAATATGGCATTTTGTAAAAATGTGGATGTGTAAACAATGTGATTGTGCAATCTGTATATGGGGTAACAATGGGAGTTCATAACTCACTTGAATCTAATGTGGGAAATATGAAATCTCAAGAGCTATGTAATGTTCTCAGCAACGAATATAAAAAAGAGGTCTTCATTTTTCTTTGTAGTTGAGGTCTCCTATTTCCGTGACATGTTTAGTTGTGTTCCCTCCTATAGTCCTCCCATGCTCTAGTTATTCTGATATGGAAAAACTAGCTGATATGCCCAACGAGTCTGAAAATCAGTGACAATTTTTCATTAAGCCTAAAGTCACTTCACATTTGCTACAGTCATACTAAATACACTTCTTTGTTGGGAGTTTCAAATATATTTCCATCAGCTAGATCACAAGTACCTAGAACTCCCATTCTTGTTTATGTAATAGTGAGTTCATCAGATTAAATGCTCTACTCTTGAATAAAACAAAATAGGAATAATTTACTCATAAGCTTCCTATGTAAACCATCTTTATTTACAAAATACTATCTTAAGAATTATAGTTTCATTGAGCTTCAATTGGAGCCAAAGTATAGTCAATTACTGAAGTAAAAGCAGTTACTTAAAAACTAAAAATGAGAGAAAAGTCAAATTACATTTGAAGAGAGAGCAACAGTATGAGTTTTCTTGATTGGTTCTGGATGTTGAGTAACAGGCTCATTTGCAGGTGGAAGGAACCCTTCAGGGAAATCACTTGTACTTTCAGAATGCGGGTGTAGAGGGCTGAATTCCAGCTCTTGGGGGAAGATTGAGAGGAAAACCCTCTCCCTGCATAGACACTTCGCATTGGAAATGGAGTGGGTGGCGGGCCAGGTGGAAAATAATCTCCAGGTTCCCATACAAGTTTCCTCGGAGAGGTGGAGGAAAAAAAAAGGTCCTCTTCTCATGAACTGACTCCTTGGGTCAACTGGAAACAAGGCACCCCTTTGATTGCCAGCTTCAGTTCTTCCTCATTCACTTGAAAGAGTCTCCAGCTTGTTTTAGCTTCAGCTATTTGTGATCTGAGGGTTTCAGATTCACCTTGGAGGGACTGTATCCTTCTTGATAGATGCGCCCTCATTTCATCCTGTTGACCATGTTTAGCCTTCTGTGCTTTGAGCTCTTCTTCTAGAAAGAGCATTTCAACGCCATGGATGGATTCGGACCAATGCAGCTTTTCGTAGGTTGCCTCCAGATGTTGTGCTTCCCTTGAACCCTTCTCAAACCTGCAGTCCTTTAAAGATGAGGCTAAGCCTTCATGTTCTTTTTCAACAAGGCTCACTTTTTCAAGAAGTCCACACTTTTTTTCAATAAGTCCCGCAAGATTTACAGCCAGCTTTTTTTCTCTTCCCACGTAAAGCCTGCTACTAACCGACTGAAAACATCTCCAGAAAAGTAAGAGAACAGCCAAAAATCTAAGAGCTGTACACATCACCAATTCCCAAGGAAAGCCATAAGGATGATGGCCTGGCTTCATGTCTTCAGACAATGCTGCCACAACCGTTGGTGCTTCTTCCAGAA
The DNA here is from genome assembly GCF_048772815.1 of Callospermophilus lateralis. NCBI lineage: Eukaryota > Metazoa > Chordata > Mammalia > Rodentia > Sciuridae > Callospermophilus > Callospermophilus lateralis. The sequence goes on from NW_027511893.1 coordinate 680,246, forward strand.
CCACCCACTAGTATGGCGGAGAGGCAGCCCTTGGCTCCTCCATCACACCAAGACGGCTTTGGCTCTTGCCACCACAACCACAGCCTGCCCAGGCAGGCCAACGCAGGCTGTGGACACTCAGGTGTTTGGTCAGGAACTCCAACCTGCACCAGGCAACGGAGCAGACCACTGCGATCCCCTTCAGGGTGTGAGCGTATGGCAGGTGGTGGGCGTATGGTGGTGGGAGCCATGATCAAGGGCTCCCAGGAGCCTTGTTGTGCTCAACTGCCCATCAGGGGAGTCTTGTCCCCTTCCCTACCCAGTGCATCCTCAAGTGCCACAGGTTTAGGTCCCTCCCACTCCAGCCAGAGAGAATTCCTCCCCATGCCACACACCCCTTGATTTGGTTTAGGCCAGGCCAAGGCGGGGCTTAGTAGGAAGATTCCATCCAGTCATCATAACATTCAGTTTCATGTCACTCAAATTCTAAAGCTGTCTAAACTGTTCAAACAGCTTTCAAGGCCTATATTGGTCTTTGTGTCGCTTGCCTTTTGTTTTATTTTATTTTATTTTTTTTTTTTTTTTGGCCTTTAGTTTTAGTGACTCAGTCCTTTCCCTGCCCTTGTACTCTCCCTATTTCCTCCTTCCTTGCTTCCTTCCTCCCTTCCTGGTTTTTCTCCTTTTCTTCTTCCTTCTTTTCTACCTCCCTCCATCCCTCCAACTTTGCCTCCCTCCCTTTCAACTTTTTCTCTCCCTTCCGTCCCTTTTTTTTTTTTCTTGCAAGTGTTTGGGGTGAAAATCCATGGCAGGCCAGCCCCAAGCTATGCAAGGTCACTGCCAGTGAGCTACAACATCCCCAGACCTGCTGCCACTTCCTACGCAAGTAATTTGAATTATCTCTAAAGAGAAACTCTCACATTAGTCTACTTTCAGTAATTTCAGAAGTGTTGCTAACATGGGCACAAATCAGTTATGAAAAGTCATTTTTGAGAAGCACTGCACAGAAAATGTTCCCAAAAAGAGGGTATTGAAAACGTCAGTTGGTTTTCAGGTCAGCATTTCTAGACTAGTATTTGTTGAAAATTCTTCAAACTCTTCTTTCAGATGTTTTTTTTTTTTTTTTGGACTTTTCTTGGGCTTGAAAACATCTAAGGAAGCTGGCTGGTCCTTATAAATATATAGCCAAGAGAAGGATGGATATGACCCTCTGAAATGGATGTAAATCATGAACGTGAATTATATTGTTGATGTAAGACAACGAGTTCATGGCTTGATGTACCAAAAGGACATCCCAACATTGTTTTCCTCCCAAGTTAGCACTTGACTTGTTGATGAGTCGCATATGAGGTTCGAAGGAGAAGATGCACAAGTCATCACTGGTTTTGTAAGCATGTAAGTTCCAAGCCCATAGGCCACCATGCATGATTAGACCTGTTGTTATTTACACTTACATGGCCAGAGCTGTATCACTGTCTCAAAGTTGCCAAATGAGAGTAGCTTGTTTTCCTCTCCAGCACCTGTATCGAATGACCAGCTTTAAATGGACTTCCCTGAGCCTTTTCAGTATCTGAACATGCGAGTCCAAAACACTTTAGTCCTACTACTGAAAAGGATACTCACTGTAACACTGTTTTTCTGACCATTAAATGGACAATAAGGTGACCATGGTGTGCAAAGAACAGGACTCATTGAAGATGTAATGCCTGTTGGTGAATGACACTTTTCTAGGTTTCACGGGCCATGTGGAGGAATCAGCCCAAACACCTTGAAATACCACTTAATTCATAGTTTACTTAAGGACACATGTGGCTTAGGGAGAACTTCTTTCCTCTGAAAGTGTTTCTTCAAACGAGATGAGAGTCGAAAAGAAGGTATTGAGAACACTAAGTAAAATGGCTGTGCTTTGTGGAACTGGGAGGATTCCTCAATACATGTAACAATGTTTGTCACTGCCTTTGGACCTAACACGTATCAGTGTATATGAACAGAGGCACAGCAAGAAATATAGCTGGCATAAAACACCAAGAGGAAGGGGCTAAGCTGCCTTACTAGGTTTACTTTTTTCACTCTGGTGGCACTTTCTGTTGTCTGTATGAACAGAGTTTCCAAGTACTTTCCCACTTAGCCGGCCTCTCTGTTATTCATACAGTTGAACTACCAGGGAGAGATGGATCAGTTTACCACCTGTGAGGCCTTTTCTTCCACATTTTCTGCCCATTGCATGCTTTGGTTTTTTCCAGCTCTTCCTACAAGCCCCCCTAATCCTGATCTCCCCTTAGTCCTTATGATTTCTTTAAGTTTCCCTTTTGCTCCTGTTCATGGAGTCCTGTGTACAGATATTATACCTGATTCTATTGAACTCTACTTAATCCTTTCTCACCTCTGTGCTCCTTTTACCAAGACACTCCTCAACACTTACTGTAACCCTTTGAATTTTTTGTCCATTGTCATTTAAAAAACTCTTTAAAAATTGAACCATTTCGCATGCAGATACAGTCTTCTTGGTCTGCTATTAATCCCCCACTACTGACATTGTAAGTTATTGAAATGTACACTTCCAGACCGTTTTCAGATTTTTGATTTCTGTATATCTATCTGTCTCTCTATTTACAAACATAACATGGTATTCTGAAAGTATCGTTCTGCTTTTGGAGCACTACATTGTGTTTTTCAGAAGCAGCCCTATAACACAGAGATGAATCCATGTTACCTAGGTTGAGTTCAAATTGGTATGTGCACTGTGATTCCCATTATATTCTTCTACCTACTAATGGACAGTTAAGTTATATCCAGACCTCCCCCCCTCACGCATTAAGTAAAACCCCTGTGGAGAGACATGTAGATGCCTTTATGAACATATTGATAATTTTTCATGGCAGTGTTTTCCAAAAACCAGTTAGTAAAATCAATTGATTCCTTTGCAGCCTGAAGTTACCTTCATTCCAGTTTACTGGTATAAGAACCACAGTACATCAGCAACTATTCTCCAATAGTAGTTCAGGCAGAAGTCATTCCAGATAACAATCAGTGCGGGATCCTCCATGTATTTTACACAGCCCATGGCTGGGGACATCTAATCAGGTGAGACAGACTGATTAGATTTATTCTGTTTGTTTTCTTTGTTTTTTTAGGCCAGAATTTTTCACATTTCAATTAATTGTAGGTCAGGTATCAGGCGGATTCTTCCCTGGGCTTCAAATGTGATAAAGCTGCTTCTTATTTTTAAGAAGGCCGTTGCAATCCTGCATTTATTTTACACCTCAGTGCATGTTTTACACACAAACACACACCCTCCCTCACACACACACACATCAACAAACACAAACACATAATTAGAGCACATTTAACACTCAAATAAAGCTTTCACTATTAATTCATGACTAAGGTATTCTTTTAATAAGAATTGTGCCTTGGTCTCTACTGGGGAAACATTGTTCAATGTGCGTTCTGTGGTTTGTTGTAGGGCAGTGAAAGTTCACTTGTTGGCAATGATATAGAAATGGGGAGTAAGAGTTTAAAAGTTTTTATAGTAGGTAGGCAGCGTCAGAGTATGGAATCTAAGAATAAGAAATTGGGGAATTTCCACTTTTGTTCTTCATTTCAATCTCCTAATAATTCATATATATTTTCCAAATGTCTCTGAGAAAACAAGGACTAGGTCAATCCACATATCCGTGAACCATAGCAGAATGCAATTCTGAATTTCATATAAACAGTCATAAAATCAAAAAGACAGGTGCTGGGGTTTTGGCTCAGCACTAGAGAGCTGGCTTCGCACATTCAAAGGTCCTGAGTAGGATCCCCAACACCATATGTGTTGAATGAATGTGAATGAATGAAGCAATGCATGAGTGTATGATGAATGAATTAAAGGTATAAGGAGGAGGAGGAAGAGGAGAAGGAGGAGGAGAAATAGAAGAAGATGATGAGTAATTTGACAGAAGGGAAAATGGGGAGCAGAGTGAGTTTAAAGTGTGGTTTCCAATTCCCAAACGTTAAATTACAGCAGCTGGGATAGAGAGAGAAGATGGGAGGGCAGGAGAGGGGGGAGAGTAGAGGATAGAAAAGGTAGCAGAATAGAACAGTTACTAATATGGCATTTTGTAAAAATGTGGATGTGTAAACAATGTGATTGTGCAATCTGTATATGGGGTAACAATGGGAGTTCATAACTCACTTGAATCTAATGTGGGAAATATGATATCTCAAGAGCTATGTAATGTTCTCAGCAACGAATATAAAAAAGAGGTCTTCATTTTTCTTTGTAGTTGAGGTCTCCTATTTCCGTGACATGTTTACTTGTGTTCCCTCCTATAGTCCTCCCATGCTCTAGTTATTCTGATATGGAAAAACTAGCTGATATGCCCAACCAGTCTGAAAATCAGTGACAATTTTTCATTAAGCCTAAAGTCACTTCACATTTGCTACAGTCATACTAAATACACTTCTTTGTTGGGAGTTTCAAATATATTTCCATCAGCTAGATCACAAGTACCTAGAACTCCCATTCTTGTTTATGTAATAGTGAGTTCATCAGATTAAATGCTGTACTCTTGAATAAAACAAAATATTAATAATTTACTCATAAGCTTCCTATGTAAACCATCTTTATTTACAAAATACTATCTTAAGAATTATAGTTTCATTGAGCTTCAATTGGAGCCAAAGTATAGTCAATTACTGAAGTAAAAGCAGTTACTTAAAAACTAAAAATGAGAGAAAAGTCAAATTACATTTGAAGAGAGAGCAACAGTATGAGGTTTCTTGATTGGTTCTGGATGTTGAGTAACAGGCTCATTTGCAGGTGGAAGGAACCCTTCAGGGAAATCACTTGTACTTTCAGAATGCGGGTGTAGAGGGCTGAATTCCAGCTCTTGGGGGAAGATTGAGAGGAAAACCCTCTCCCTGCATAGACACTTCGCATTATAAATGGAGTGGGTGGCGGGCCAGGTGGAAAATAATCTCCAGGTTCCCATACAAGTTTCCTCGGAGAGGTGGAGGGAAAAAAAAGGTCCTCTTCTCATGAACTGACTCCTTGGGTCAACTGGAAACAAGGCACCCCTTTGATTGCCAGCTTCAGTTCTTCCTCATTCACTTGAAAGAGTCTCAAGCTTGTTTTAGCTTCAGCTATTTGTGATCTGAGGGTTTCAGATTCACCTTGGAGGGACTGTATCCTTCTTGATAGATGCGCCCTCATTTCATCCTGTTGACCATGTTTAGCCTTCTGTGCTTTGAGCTCTTCTTCTAGAAAGAGCATTTCAACGCCATGGCTGGATTCGGACCAATGCAGCTTTTCGTAGGTTGCCTCCAGATGTTGTGCTTCCCTTGAACCCTTCTCAAACCTGCAGTCCTTTAAAGATGAGGCTAAGCCTTCATGTTCTTTTTCAACAAGGCTCACTTTTTCAAGAAGTCCACACTTTTTTTCAATAAGTCCCGCAAGATTTACAGCCAGCTTTTTTTCTCTTCCCACGTAAAGCCTGCTACTAACCGACTGAAAACATCTCCAGAAAAGTAAGAGAACAGCCAAAAATCTAAGAGCTGTACACATCACCAACTCCCAAGGAAAGCCATAAGGAAGATGGCCTGGCTTCATGTCTTCGGACAATGCTGCCACAACCGTTGGTGCTTCTTCCAGAACCACCCACTAGTATGGCTGAGAGGCAGCCCTTGGCTCCTCCATCACACCAAGACGGCTTTGGCTCTTGCCACCACAACCACAGCCTGCCCAGGCAGGCCAACGCAGGCTGTGGACACTCAGGTGTTTGGTCAGGAACTCCAACCTGCACCAGGCAACGGAGCAGACCACTGCGATCCCCTTCAGGGTGTGAGCGTATGGCAGGTGGTGGGTGTATGTTGGTGGGAGCCATGATCAAGGGCTCCCAGGAGCCTTGTTGTGCTCAACTGCCCATCAGGGGAGTCTTGTCCCCTTCCCTACCCAGTGCATCCTCAAGTGCCACAGGTTTAGGTCCCTCCCACTCCAGCCAGAGAGAATTCCTCCCCATGCCACGCACCCCTTGATTTGGTTTAGGCCAGGCCAAGGCGGGTCTTAGTAGGAAGATTCCATCCAGTCATCATAACATTCAGTTTGATGTCACTCAAATTCTAAAGCTGTCTAAACTGTTCAAACAGCTTTCAAGGCCTATATTGGTCTTTGTGTCGCTTGCCTTTTGTTTTATTTTATTTTATTTTATTTTTTGTTTTTTGTTTTTTTGGCCTTTATTTTTAGTGACTCGGTCCTTTCCCTGCCCTTGTACTCTCCCTATTTCCTCCTTCCTTGCTTTCTTCCTCCCTTCCTGGTTTTTGTCCTTTTCTTCTTCCTTCTTTTCTACCTCCCTCCATCCCTCCAACTTTGCCTCCCTCCCTTCCAACTTTTTCTCTCCCTTCCGTCCCTTTTTTTTTTTCTTGCAAGTGTTTGGGGTGAAAATCCATGGCAGGCCAGCCCCAAGCTAGGCAAGGTCACTGAGAGTGAGCTACAACATCCCCAGACCTGCTGCCACTTCCTACACAAGTATTTTGAATTATCTCTAAAGAGAAATTCTCACATTAGTCTACTTTCAGTAATTTCAGAAGAGTTGCTAACATGGGCACAAATCAGTTATGACAAGTCATTTTTGAGAAGCACAGCACAGAAAATGTTCCCAAAAAGAGGGTATTGAAAACGTCAGTTGGTTTTCAGGTCAGCATTTCTAGAGTAGTATTTGTTGAAAATTCTTCAAACTCTTCTTTCAGATGTTTTTTTTTTTTTTGGACTTTTCTTGGGCTTGAAAACATCTAAGGAAGCTGGCTGGTCCTTATAAATATATAGCCAAGAGAAGGATGGATATGACTCTCTGAAATGGATGTAAATCATGAACGTGAATTATATTGTTAATGTTAAGACAACGAGTTCATGGCTTGATGTACCAAAAGGACATCCCAACATTGTTTTCCTCCCAAGTTAAAACTTGACTTGTTGATGAGTCACATATGAGGTTCGAAGGAGAAGATGCACAAGTCATCACTGGTTTTGTAAGCATGCAAGTTCCAAGCCCATAGGCCACCATGCATGATTAGACCTGTTGTTATTTACACTTACATGGCCAGAGCTCTATCACTGTCTCAAAGTTGCCAAATGAGAGTAGCTTGTTTTCCTCTCCAGCACCTGTATCGAATGACCAGCTTTCAAGTGGACTTCCCTGAGCCTTTTCAGTATCTGAACATGCGAGTCCAAAACACTTTAGTCCTACTACTGAAAAGGATACTCACTGTAACACTGTTTTTCTGACCATTAAATGGACAATAAGGTGACCCTGGTGTGCAAAGAACAGGACTCATTGAAGATGTAATGCCTGTTGGTGAATGACACTTTTCTAGGTTTCACGGGCCATGTGGAGGAATCAGCCCAAACACCTTGAAATACCACTTAATTCATAGTTTACTTAAGGACACATGTGGCTTAGGGAGAACTTCTTTCCTCTGAAAGTGTTTCTTCAAACGAGATGAGAGTCGAAAAGAAGGTATTGAGAACACTAAGTAAAATGGCTGTGCTTTGTGGAACTGGGAGGATTCCTCAATACATGTAACAATGTTTGTCACTGCCTTTGGACCTAACACGTATCAGTGTATATGAACAGAGGCACAGCAAGAAAGATAGCTGGCATAAAACACCAAGGGGAAGGGGCTAAGCTGCCTTACTAGGTTTACTTTTTTCACTCTGGTGGCACTTTCTGTTGTCTGTATGAACAGAGTTTCCAAGTACTTTCCCACTTAGCCGGCCTCTCTGTTATTCATACAGTTGAACTACCAGGGGGAGATGGATCAGTTTACCACCTGTGAGGCCTTTTCTTCCACATTTTCTGCCCATTGCATGCTTTGGTTTTTTCCAGCTCTTCCTACAAGCCCCCCTAATCCTGATCTCCCCTTAGTCCTTATGATTTCTTTAAGTTTCCCCTTTGCTCCTGTTCATGGAGTCCTGTGTACAGATATTATACCTGATTCTATTGAACTCTACTTAATCCTTTCTCACCTCTGTGCTCCTTTTACCAAGTCACTCCTCAACACTTACTGTAACCCTTTGAATTTTTTGTCCATTGTCATTTAAAAAACTCTTTAAAAATTGAACCATTTCGCATGCAGATACAGTCTTCTTGGTCTGCTATTAATCCCCCACTACTGACATTGTAAGTTATTGAAATGTACACTTCCAGACCGTTTTCAGATTTTTGATTTCTGTATATCTATCTGTCTCTCTATTTACAAACATAACATGGTATTCTGAAAGTATCGTTCTGCTTTTGGAGCACTACATTGTGTTTTTCAGAAGCAGGCCTATAACACAGAGATGAATCCATGTTACCTAGGTTGAGTTCAAATTGGTATGTGCACTGTGATTCCCATTATATTGTTCTACCTACTAATGGACAGTTAAGTTATATCCAGACCTCCCCCCCTCCCGCATTAAGTAAAACCCCTGTGGAGAGACATGTGGATGCCTTTATGAACATATTGATGATTTTTCATGGCAGTGTTTTCCAAAAACCAGTTAGTAAAATCAATTGATTCCTTTGCAGCCTGAAGTTACCTTCATTCCAGTTTACTGGTATAAGAACCACAGTACATCAGCAACTATTCTCCAATAGTATTTCAGGCAGAAGTCATTCTAGATAACAATCAGTGCGGGATCCTCCATGTATTTTACACAGCCCATGGCAGGGGACATCTAATCAGGTGAGACAGACTGATTAGATTTATTCTGTTTGTTGGCTTTGTTTTTTTAGGCCTGAATTTTTCACATTTTAATTAATTGTAGGTCAAGTATCAGGCGGATTCTTCACTGGGCTTCAAATGTGATAAAGCTGCTTCTTATTTTTAAGAAGGCCATTGCAATCCTGCATTTATTTTACACCTAAGTGCATGTTTTACACACAAATACACACCCCCCCTCACACACACACACACATCAACAAACACAAACACATAATTAGAGCATATTTAACACTCAAATAAAGCTTTCACTATTAATTCATGTCTAAGGTATTCTTTTAATAAGAATTGTGCCTTGGTCTCTACTGGGGAAACATTGTTCAATGTGCGTTCTCTGGTTTGTTGTAGGGCAGTGAATGTTCACTTGTTGGCAATGATATAGAAATGGGGAGTAAGAGTTTAAAAGTTTTTATAGTAGGTAGGCAGCGTCAGAGTATGGAATCTAAGAATAAGAAATTGGGGAATTTCCACTTTGTTTCTTCATTTCAATCTCCTAATAATTCATATATATTTTCCAAATGTCTCTGAGAAAACAAGGACTAGGTCAATCCACATATCCGTGAACCATAGCAGAATGCAATTCTGAATTTCATATAAACAGTCATAAAATCAAAAAGACAGGTGCTGGGGTTTTGGCTCAGCACTAGAGTGCTGGCTTCGCACTTTCAAAGGTCCTGAGTAGGATCCCCAACACCATATGTGTTGAATGAATGTGAATGAATGAAGCAATGCATGAGTGTATGATGAATGAATTAAAGGTATAAGGAGGAGGAGGAAGAGGAGAAGGAGGAGGAGAAATAGAAGAAGATGATGAGTAATTTGACAGAAGGGAAAATGGGGAGCAGAGTGAGTTTAAAGTGTGGTTTCCAATTCCCAAACGTTAAATTACAGCAGCTGGGATAGAGAGAGAAGATGGGAGGGCAGGAGAGGGGGGAGAGTAGAGGATAGAAAAGGTAGCAGAATAGAACAGTTACTAATATGGCATTTTGTAAAAATGTGGATGTGTAAACAATGTGATTGTGCAATCTGTATATGGGGTAACAATGGGAGTTCATAACTCACTTGAATCTAATGTGGGAAATATGATATCTCAAGAGCTATGTAATGTTCTCAGCAACGAATATAAAAAAGAGGTCTTCATTTTTCTTTGTAGTTGAGGTCTCCTATTTTCGTGACATGTTTAGTTGTGTTCCCTCCTTTAGTCCTCCCATGCTCTAGTTATTCTGATATGGAAAAACTAGCTGATATGCCCAACCAGTCTGAAAATCAGTGACAATTTTTCATTAAGCCTATAGTCACTTCACATTTGCTACAGTCATACTAAATACACTTCTTTGTTGGGAGTTTCAAATATATTTCCATCAGCTAGATCACAAGTACCTAGAACTCCCATTCTTGTTTATGTAATAGTGAGTTCATCAGATTAAATGCTGTACTCTTGAATAAAACAAAATATTAATAATTTACTCATAAGCTTCCTATGTAAACCATCTTTATTTACAAAATACTATCTTAAGAATTATAGTTTCATTGAGCTTCAATTGGAGCCAAAGTATAGTCAATTACTGAAGTAAAAGCAGTTACTTAAAAACTAAAAATGAGAGAAAAGTCAAATTACATTTGAAGAGAGAGCAACAGTATGAGGTTTCTTGATTGGTTCTGGATGTTGAGTAACAGGCTCATTTGCAGGTGGAAGGAACCCTTCAGGGAAATCACTTGTACTTTCAGAATGCGGGTGTAGAGGGCTGAATTCCAGCTCTTGGGGGAAGATTGAGAGGAAAACCCTCTCCCTGCATAGACACTTCGCATTATAAATGGAGTGGGTGGCGGGCCAGGTGGAAAATAATCTCCAGGTTCCCATACAAGTTTCCTCGGAGAGGTGGAGGGAAAAAAAAGGTCCTCTTCTCATGAACTGACTCCTTGGGTCAACTGGAAACAAGGCACCCCTTTGATTGCCAGCTTCAGTTCTTCCTCATTCACTTGAAAGAGTCTCAAGCTTGTTTTAGCTTCAGCTATTTGTGATCTGAGGGTTTCAGATTCACCTTGGAGGGACTGTATCCTTCTTGATAGATGCGCCCTCATTTCATCCTGTTGACCATGTTTAGCCTTCTGTGCTTTGAGCTCTTCTTCTAGAAAGAGCATTTCAACGCCATGGCTGGATTCGGACCAATGCAGCTTTTCGTAGGTTGCCTCCAGATGTTGTGCTTCCCTTGAACCCTTCTCAAACCTGCAGTCCTTTAAAGATGAGGCTAAGCCTTCATGTTCTTTTTCAACAAGGCTCACTTTTTCAAGAAGTCCACACTTTTTTTCAATAAGTCCCGCAAGATTTACAGCCAGCTTTTTTTCTCTTCCCACGTAAAGCCTGCTACTAACCGACTGAAAACATCTCCAGAAAAGTAAGAGAACAGCCAAAAATCTAAGAGCTGTACACATCACCAACTCCCAAGGAAAGCCATAAGGAAGATGGCCTGGCTTCATGTCTTCGGACAATGCTGCCACAACCGTTGGTGCTTCTTCCAGAACCACCCACTAGTATGGCTGAGAGGCAGCCCTTGGCTCCTCCATCACACCAAGACGGCTTTGGCTCTTGCCACCACAACCACAGCCTGCCCAGGCAGGCCAACGCAGGCTGTGGACACTCAGGTGTTTGGTCAGGAACTCCAACCTGCACCAGGCAACGGAGCAGACCACTGCGATCCCCTTCAGGGTGTGAGCGTATGGCAGGTGGTGGGCGTATGGTGGTGGGAGCCATGATCAAGGGCTCCCAGGAGCCTTGTTGTGCTCAACTGCCCATCAGGGGAGTCTTGTCCCCTTCCCTACCCAGTGCATCCTCAAGTCCCACAGGTTTAGGTCCCTCCCACACCAGCCAGAGAGAATTCCTCCCCATGCCACACACCCCTTGATTTGGTTTAGGCCAGGCCAAGGCGTGGCTTAGTAGGAAGATTCCATCCAGTCATCATAACATTCAGTTTGATGTCACTCAAATTCTAAAGCTGTCTAAACTGTTCAAACAGCTTTCAAAGCCTATATTGGTCTTTGTGTCACTTGACTTTTGTTTTATTTTATTTTATTTTTTTATTTTTTTTTTTTTGGCCTTTAGTTTTAGTGACTCAGTCCTTTCCCTGCCCTTGTACTCTCCCTATTTCCTCCTTCCTTGCTTCCTTCCTCCCTTCCTGGTTTTTCTCCTTTTCTTCTTCCTTCTTTTCTATCTCCCTCCATCCCTCCAACTTTGCCTCCCTCCCTTCCAACTTTTTCTCTCCCTTCCGTCCCTTTTTTTTTTCTTGCAAGTGTTTGGGGTGAAAATCCATGGAAGGCCAGCCCCAAGCTAGGCAAGGTCACTGCCAGTGAGCTACAACATCCCCAGACCTGCTGCCACTTCCTACGCAAGTAATTTGAATTATCTCTAAAGAGAAATTCTCACATTAGTCTACTTTCAGTAATTTCAGAAGAGTTGCTAACATGGGCACAAATCAGTCATGACAAGTCATTTTTGAGAAGCACGGCACAGAAAATGTTCCAAAAAAAAGGGTATTGAAAACGTCAGTTGGTTTTCAGGTCAGCATTTCTAGACTAGTATTTGTTGAAAATTCTTCAAACTCTTCTTTAAGATTTTTTTTTTTTTTTTTGGACTTTTCATGGGCTTGAAAACATCTAAGGAAGCTGGCTGGTCCTTATAAATATATAGCCAAGAGAAGGATGGATATGACTCTCTGAAATGGATGTAAATCATGAACGCGAATTATATTGTTGATGTTAAGACAACGAGTTCATGGCTTGATGTACCAAAAGGATATCCCAACATTGTTTTCCTCCCAAGTTAGCACTTGACTTGTTGATGAGTCACATATGAGGTTCGAAGGAGAAGATGCACAAGTCATCACTGGTTTTGTAAGCATGCAAGTTCCAAGCCCATAGGCCACCATGCATGATTAGACCTGTTGTTATTTACACTTACATGGCCAGAGCTGTATCACTGTCTCAAAGTTGTCAAATGAGAATAGCTTGTTTACCTCTCCAGCACCTGTATCGAATGACCAGCTTTCAAGTGGACTTCCCTGAGCCTTTTCAGTATCTGAACATGCGAGTCCAAAACACTTTAGTCCTACTACTAAAAAGGATACTCACTGTAACACTGTTTTTCTGACCATTAAATGGACAATAAGGTGACCCTGGTGTGCAAAGAACAGGACTCATTGAAGATGTAATGCCTGTTGGTGAATGACACTTTTCTAGGTTTCACGGGCCATGTGGAGGAATCAGCCCAAACACCTTGAAATACCACTTAATTCATAGTTTACTTAAGGACACATGTGGCTTAGGGAGAACTTCTTTCCTCTGAAAGTGTTTCTTCAAACGAGATGAGAGTCGAAAAGAAGGTATTGAGAACACTAAGTAAAATGGCTGTGCTTTGTGGAACTGGGAGGATTCCTCAATACATGTAACAATGTTTGTCACTGCCTTTGGACCTAACACGTATCAGTGTATATGAACAGACGCACAGCAAGAAAGATAGCTGGCATAAAACACCAAGGGGAAGGGGCTAAGCTGCCTTACTAGGTTTACTTTTTTCACTCTGGTGGCACTTTCTGTTGTCTGTATGAACAGAGTTTCCAAGTACTTTCCCACTTAGCCGGCCTCTCTGTTATTCATACAGTTGAACTACCAGGGAGAGATGGATCAGTTTACCACCTGTGAGGCCTTTTCTTCCACATTTTCTGCCCATTGCATGCTTTGGTTTTTTCCAGCTCTTCCTACAAGCCCCCCTAATCCTGATCTCCCCTTAGTCCTTATGATTTCTTTAAGTTTCCCCTTTGCTCCTGTTCATGGAGTCCTGTGTACAGATATTATACCTGATTCTATTGAACTCTACTTAATCCTTTCTCACCTCTGTGCTCCTTTTACCAAGTCACTCCTCAACACTTACTGTAACCCTTTGAATTTTTTGTCCATTGTCATTTAAAAAACTCTTTAAAAATTGAACCATTTCGCATGCAGATACAGTCTTCTTGGTCTGCTATTAATCCCCCACTACTGACATTGTAAGTTATTGAAATGTACACTTCCAGACCGTTTTCAGATTTTTGATTTCTGTATATCTATCTGTCTCTCTATTTACAAACATAACATGGTATTCTGAAAGTATCGTTCTGCTTTTGGAGCACTACATTGTGTTTTTCAGAAGCAGGCCTATAACACAGAGATGAATCCATGTTACCTAGGTTGAGTTCAAATTGGTATGTGCACTGTGATTCCCATTATATTGTTCTACCTACTAATGGACAGTTAAGTTATATCCAGACCTCCCCCCCTCCCGCATTAAGTAAAACCCCTGTGGAGAGACATGTGGATGCCTTTATGAACATATTGATGATTTTTCATGGCAGTGTTTTCCAAAAACCAGTTAGTAAAATCAATTGATTCCTTTGCAGCCTGAAGTTACCTTCATTCCAGTTTACTGGTATAAGAACCACAGTACATCAGCAACTATTCTCCAATAGTATTTCAGGCAGAAGTCATTCTAGATAACAATCAGTGCGGGATCCTCCATGTATTTTACACAGCCCATGGCAGGGGACATCTAATCAGGTGAGACAGACTGATTAGATTTATTCTGTTTGTTGGCTTTGTTTTTTTAGGCCTGAATTTTTCACATTTCAATTAATTGTAGGTCAAGTATCAGGCGGATTCTTCACTGGGCTTCAAATGTGATAAAGCTGCTTCTTATTTTTAAGAAGGCCATTGCAATCCTGCATTTATTTTACACCTAAGTGCATGTTTTACACACAAATACACACCCCCCCTCACACACACACACATCAACAAACACAAACACATAATTAGAGCACATTTAACACTCAAATAAAGCTTTCACTATTAATTCATGTCTAAGGTATTCTTTTAATAAGAATTGTGCCTTGGTCTCTACTGGGGAAACATTGTTCAATGTGCGTTCTCTGGTTTGTTGTAGGGCAGTGAATGTTCACTTGTTGGCAATGATATAGAAATGGGGAGTAAGAGTTTAAAAGTTTTTATAGTAGGTAGGCAGCGTCAGAGTATGGAATCTAAGAATAAGAAATTGGGGAATTTCCACTTTGTTTCTTCATTTCAATCTCCTAATAATTCATATATATTTTCCAAATGTCTCTGAGAAAACAAGGACTAGGTCAATCCACATATCCGTGAACCATAGCAGAATGCAATTCTGAATTTCATATAAACAGTCATAAAATCAAAAAGACAGGTGCTGGGGTTTTGGCTCAGCACTAGAGTGCTGGCTTCGCACTTTCAAAGGTCCTGAGTAGGATCCCCAACACCATATGTGTTGAATGAATGTGAATGAATGAAGCAATGCATGAGTGTATGATGAATGAATTAAAGGTATAAGGAGGAGGAGGAAGAGGAGAAGGAGGAGGAGAAATAGAAGAAGATGATGAGTAATTTGACAGAAGGGAAAATGGGGAGCAGAGTGAGTTTAAAGTGTGGTTTCCAATTCCCAAACGTTAAATTACAGCAGCTGGGATAGAGAGAGAAGATGGGAGGGCAGGAGAGGGGGGAGAGTAGAGGATAGAAAAGGTAGCAGAATAGAACAGTTACTAATATGGCATTTTGTAAAAATGTGGATGTGTAAACAATGTGATTGTGCAATCTGTATATGGGGTAACAATGGGAGTTCATAACTCACTTGAATCTAATGTGGGAAATATGATATCTCAAGAGCTATGTAATGTTCTCAGCAACGAATATAAAAAAGAGGTCTTCATTTTTCTTTGTAGTTGAGGTCTCCTATTTTCGTGACATGTTTAGTTGTGTTCCCTCCTTTAGTCCTCCCATGCTCTAGTTATTCTGATATGGAAAAACTAGCTGATATGCCCAACCAGTCTGAAAATCAGTGACAATTTTTCATTAAGCCTAAAGTCACTTCACATTTGCTACAGTCATACTAAATACACTTCTTTGTTGGGAGTTTCAAATATATTTCCATCAGCTAGATCACAAGTACCTAGAACTCCCATTCTTGTTTATGTAATAGTGAGTTCATCAGATTAAATGCTGTACTCTTGAATAAAACAAAATAGGAATAATTTACTCATAAGCTTCCTATGTAAACCATCTTTATTTACAAAATACTATCTTAAGAATTATAGTTTCATTGAGCTTCAATTGGAGCCAAAGTATAGTCAATTACTGAAGTAAAAGCAGTTACTTAAAAACTAAAAATGAGAGAAAAGTCAAATTACATTTGAAGAGAGAGCAACAGTATGAGGTTTCTTGATTGGTTCTGGATGTTGAGTAACAGGCTCATTTGCAGGTGGAAGGAACCCTTCAGGGAAATCACTTGTACTTTCAGAATGCGGGTGTAGAGGGCTGAATTCCAGCTCTTGGGGGAAGATTGAGAGGAAAACCCTCTCCCTGCATAGACACTTCGCATTGGAAATGGAGTGGGTGGCGGGCCAGGTGGAAAATAATCTCCAGGTTCCCATACAAGTTTCCTCGGAGAGGTGGAGGGAAAAAAAAGGTCCTCTTCTCATGAACTGACTCCTTGGGTCAACTGGAAACAAGGCACCCCTTTGATTGCCAGCTTCAGTTCTTCCTCATTCACTTGAAAGAGTCTCCAGCTTGTTTTAGCTTCAGCTATTTGTGATCTGAGGGTTTCAGATTCACCTTGGAGGGACTGTATCCTTCTTGATAGATGCGCCCTCATTTCATCCTGTTGACCATGTTTAGCCTTCTGTGCTTTGAGCTCTTCTTCTAGAAAGAGCATTTCAACGCCATGGCTGGATTCGCACCAATGCAGCTTTTCGTAGGTTGCCTCCAGATGTTGTGCTTCCCTTGAACCCTTCTCAAACCTGCAGTCCTTTAAAGATGAGGCTAAGCCTTCATGTTCTTTTTCAACAAGGCTCACTTTTTCAAGAAGTCCACACTTTTTTTCAATAAGTCCCGCAAGATTTACAGCCAGCTTTTTTTCTCTTCCCACGTAAAGCCTGCTACTAACCGACTGAAAACATCTCCAGAAAAGTAAGAGAACAGCCAAAAATCTAAGAGCTGTACACATCACCAACTCCCAAGGAAAGCCATAAGGAAGATGGCCTGGCTTCATGTCTTCGGACAATGCTGCCACAACCGTTGGTGCTTCTTCCAGAACCACCCACTAGTATGGCTGAGAGGCAGCCCTTGGCTCCTCCATCACACCAAGACGGCTTTGGCTCTTGCCACCACAACCACAGCCTGCCCAGGCAGGCCAACGCAGGCTGTGGACACTCAGGTGTTTGGTCAGGAACTCCAATCTGCACCAGGCATGGGAGCAGACCACTGCGATCCCCTTCAGGGTGTGAGCGTATGGCAGGTGGTGGGCGTATGGTGGTGGGAGCCATGATCAAGGGCTCCCAGGAGCCTTGTTGTGCTCAACTGCCCATCAGGGGAGTCTTGTCCCCTTCCCTACCCAGTGCATCCTCAAGTGCCACAGGTTTAGGTCCCTCCCACTCCAGCCAGAGAGAATTACTCCCCATGCCACACACCCCTTGATTTGGTTTAGGCCAGGCCAAGGCGGGGCTTAGTAGGAAGATTCCATCCAGTCATCATAACATTCAGTTTGATGTCACTCAAATTCTAAAGCTGTCTAAACTGTTCAAACAGCTTTCAAGGCCTATATTGGTCTTTGTGTCGCTTGCCTTTTGTTTTATTTTATTTTATTTTATTTTATTTATTTTTTTTTTGGCCTTTAGTTTTAGTGACTCAGTCCTTTCCCTGCCCTTGTACTCTCCATATTTCCTCCTTCTTTGCTTCCTTCCTCCCTTCCTGGTTTTTCTCCTTTTCTTCTTCCTTCTTTTCTACCTCCCTCCATCCCTCCAAATTTGCCTCCCTCCCTTCCAACTTTTTCTCTCCCTTCCGTCCCTTTTTTTTTTCTTGCAAGTGTTTGGGGTGAAAATCCATGGCAGGCCAGCCCCAAGCTAGGCAAGGTCAATGCCAGTGAGCTACAACATCCCCAGACCTGCTGCCACTTCCTATGCAAGTAATTTGAATTATCTCTAAAGAGAAACTCTCACATTAGTCTACTTTCAGTAATTTCAGAAGAGTTGCTAACATGGGCACAAATCAGTTATGACAAGTCATTTTTGAGAAGCACGGCACAGAAAATGTTCCCAAAAAGAGGGTATTGAAAACGTCAGTTGGTTTTCAGGTCAGCATTTCCAGACTAGTATTTTTGAAAATTCTTCAAACTCTTCTTTCAGATTTTTTTTTTTTTTGGACTTTTCTTGGGCTTGAAAACATCTAAGGAAGCTGGCTGGTCCTTATAAATATATAGCCAAGAGAAGGATGGATATGACTCTCTGAAATGGATGTAAATCATGAACGTGAATTATTTTGTTGATGTTAAGAAAACGAGTTCATGGCTTGATGTACCAAAAGGACATCCCAACATTGTTTTCCTCCCAAGTTAGCACTTGACTTGTTGATGAGTCACATATGAGGTTCGAAGGAGAAGATGCACAAGTCATCACTGGTTTTGTAATCATGCAAGTTCCAAGCCCATAGGCCACCATGCATGATTAGACCTGTTGTTATTTACACTTACATGGCCAGAGCTGTATCACTGTCTCAAAGTTGCCAAATGAGAGTAGCTTGTTTTCCTCTCCAGCACCTGTATCGAATGACCAGCTTTCAATTGGACTTCCCTGAGCCTTTTCAGTATCTGAACATGCGAGTCCAAAACACTTTAGTCCTACTACTAAAAAGGATACTCACTGTAACACTGTTTTTCTGACCATTAAATGGACAATAAGGTGACCCTGGTGTGCAAAGAACAGGACTCATTGAAGATGTAATGCCTGTTGGTGAATGACACTTTTCTAGGTTTCACGGGCCATGTGGAGGAATCAGCCCAAACACCTTGAAATACCACATAATTCATAGTTTACTTAAGGACACATGTGGCTTAGGGAGAACCTCTTTCCTCTGAAAGTGTTTCTTCAAATGAGATGAGAGTCGAAAAGAAGGTATTGAGAACACTAAGTAAAATGGCTGTGCTTTGTGGAACTGGGAGGATTCCTCAATACATGTAACAATGTTTGTCACTGCCTTTGGACCTAACACGTATCAGTGTATATGAACAGAGGCACAGCAAGAAAGATAGCTGGCATAAAACACCAAGGGGAAGGGGCTAAGCTGCCTTACTAGGTTTACTTTTTTCACTCTGGTGGCACTTTCTGTTGTCTGTATGAACAGAGTTTCCAAGTACTTTCCCACTTAGCCGGCCTCTCTGTTATTCATACAGTTGAACTACCAGGGAGAGATGGATCAGTTTACCACCTGTGAGGCCTTTTCTTCCACATTTTCTGCCCATTGCATGCTTTGGTTTTTTCCAGCTCTTCCTACAAGCCCCCCTAATCCTGATCTCCCCTTAGTCCTTATGATTTCTTTAAGTTTCCCCTTTGCTCCTGTTCATGGAGTCCTGTGTACAGATATTATACCTGATTCTATTGAACTCTACTTAATCCTTTCTCACCTCTGTGCTCCTTTTACCAAGTCACTCCTCAACACTTACTGTAACCCTTTGAATTTTTTGTCCATTGTCATTTAAAAAACTCTTTAAAAATTGAACCATTTCGCATGCAGATACAGTCTTCTTGGTCTGCTATTAATCCCCCACTACTGACATTGTAAGTTATTGAAATGTACACTTCCAGACCGTTTTCAGATTTTTGATTTCTGTATATCTATCTGTCTCTCTATTTACAAACATAACATGGTATTCTGAAAGTATCGTTCTGCTTTTGGAGCACTACATTGTGTTTTTCAGAAGCAGGCCTATAACACAGAGATGAATCCATGTTACCTAGGTTGAGTTCAAATTGGTATGTGCACTGTGATTCCCATTATATTGTTCTACCTACTAATGGACAGTTAAGTTATATCCAGACCTCCCCCCCTCCCCCATTAGGTAAAACCCCTGTGGAGAGACATGTGGATGCCTTTATGAACATATTGATAATTTTTCATGGCAGTGTTTTCCAAAAACCAGTTAGTAAAATCAATTGATTCCTTTGCAGCCTGAAGTTACCTTCATTCCAGTTTACTGGTATAAGAACCACAGTACATCAGCAACTATTCTCCAATAGTATTTCAGGCAGAAGTCATTCTAGATAACAATCAGTGCGGGATCCTCCATGTATTTTACACAGCCCATGGCAGGGGACATCTAATCAGGTGAGACAGACTGATTAGATTTATTCTGTTTGTTGGCTTTGTTTTTTTAGGCCTGAATTTTTCACATTTCAATTAATTGTAGGTCAAGTATCAGGCGGATTCTTCACTGGGCTTCAAATGTGATAAAGCTGCTTCTTATTTTTAAGAAGGCTGTTGCAATCCTGCATTTATTTTACACCTCAGTGCATGTTTTACACACAAACACACACCCCCCCCTCACACACACACACATCAACAAACACAAACACATAATTAGAGCACATTTAACACTCAAATAAAGCTTTCACTATTAATTCATGACTAACGTATTCTTTTAATAAGAATTGTGCCTTGGTCTCTACTGGGGAAACATTGTTCAATGTGCGTTCTCTGGTTTGTTGTAGGGCCGTGAATGTTCACTTGTTGGCAATGATATAGAAATGGGGAGTAAGAGTTTAAAAGTTTTTATAGTAGGTAGGCAGCGTCAGAGTATGGAATCTAAGAATAAGAAATTGTGGAATTTCCACTTTGTTTCTTCATTTCAATCTCCTAATAATTCATATATATTTTCCAAATGTCTCTGAGAAAACAAGGACTAGGTCAATCCACATAACCGTGAACCATAGCAGAACGCAATTCTGAATTTCATATAAACAGTCATAAAATCAAAAAGACAGGTGCTGGGGTTTTGGCTCAGCACTAGAGTGATGGCTTCGCACTTTCAAAGGTCCTGAGTAGGATCCCCAACACCATATGTGTTGAATGAAGGTGAATGAATGAAGCAATGCATGAGTGTATGATGAATGAATTAAAGGTATAAGGAGGAGGAGGAAGAGGAGAAGGAGGAGGAGAAATAGAAGAAGATGATGAGTAATTTGACAGAAGGGAAAATGGGGAGCAGAGTGAGTTTAAAGTGTGGTTTCCAATTCCCAAACGTTAAATTACAGCAGCTGGGATAGAGAGAGAAGATGGGAGGGCAGGAGAGGGGGGAGAGTAGAGGATAGAAAATGTAGCAGAATAGAACAGTTACTAATATGGCATTTTGTAAAAATGTGGATGTGTAAACAATGTGATTGTGCAATCTGTATATGGGGTAACAATGGGAGTTCATAACTCACTTGAATCTAATGTGGGAAATATGATATCTCAAGAGCTATGTAATGTTCTCAGCAACGAATATAAAAAAGAGGTCTTCATTTTTCTTTGTAGTTGAGGTCTCCTATTTCCGTGACATGTTTAGTTGTGTTCCCTCCTATAGTCCTCCCATGCTCTAGTTATTCTGATATGGAAAAACTAGCTGATATGCCCAACCAGTCTGAAAATCAGTGACAATTTTTCATTAAGCCTAAAGTCACTTCACATTTGCTACAGTCATACTAAATACACTTCTTTGTTGGGAGTTTCAAATATATTTCCATCAGCTAGATCACAAGTACCTAGAACTCCCATTCTTGTTTATGTAATAGTGAGTTCATCAGATTAAATGCTGTACTCTTGAATAAAACAAAATAGGAATAATTTACTCATAAGCTTCCTATGTAAACCATCTTTATTTACAAAATACTATCTTAAGAATTATAGTTTCATTGAGCTTCAATTGGAGCCAAAGTATAGTCAATTACTGAAGTAAAAGCAGTTACTTAAAAACTAAAAATGAGAGAAAAGTCAAATTACATTTGAAGAGAGAGCAACAGTATGAGGTTTCTTGATTGGTTCTGGATGTTGAGTAACAGGCTCATTTGCAGGTGGAAGGAACCCTTTAGGGAAATCACTTGTACTTTCAGAATGCGGGTGTAGAGGGCTGAATTCCAGCTCTTGGGGGAAGATTGAGAGGAAAACCCTCTCCCTGCATAGACACTTCGCATTGGAAATGGAGTGGGTGGCGGGCCAGGTGGAAAATAATCTCCAGGTTCCCATACAAGTTTCCTCGGAGAGGTGGAGGGAAAAAAAAGGTCCTCTTCTCATGAACTGACTCCTTGGGTCAACTGGAAACAAGGCACCCCTTTGATTGCCAGCTTCAGTTCTTCCTCATTCACTTGAAAGAGTCTCCAGCTTGTTTTAGCTTCAGCTATTTGTGATCTGAGGGTTTCAGATTCACCTTGGAGGGACTGTATCCTTCTTGATAGATGCGCCCTCATTTCATCCTGTTGACCATGTTTAGCCTTCTGTGCTTTGAGCTCTTCTTCTAGAAAGAGCATTTCAACGCCATGGCTGGATTCGGACCAATGCAGCTTTTCGTAGGTTGCCTCCAGATGTTGTGCTTCCCTTGAACCCTTCTCAAACCTGCAGTCCTTAAAAGACGAGGCTAAGCCTTCATGTTCTTTTTCAACAAGGCTCACTTTTTCAAGAAGTCCACACTTTTTTCAATAAGTCCCGCAAGATTTACAGCCAGCTTTTTTTCTCTTCCCACGTAAAGCCTGCTACTAACCGACTGAAAACATCTCCAGAAAAGTAAGAGAACGGGCAAAAATCTAAGAGCTGTACACATCACCAACTCCCAAGGAAAGCCAAAAGGAAGATGGCCTGGCTTCATGTCTTCAGACAATGCTGCCACAACCGTTGGTGCTTCTTCCAGAACCACCCACTAGTATGGCTGAGAGGCAGCCCTTGGCTCCTCCATCACACCAAGACGGCTTTGGCTCTTGCCACCACAACCACAGCCTGCCCAGGCAGGCCAACGCAGGCTGTGGACACTCAGGTGTTTGGTCAGGAACTCCAACCTGCACCAGGCAACGGAGCAGACCACTGCGATCCCCTTCAGGGTGTGAGCGTATGGCAGGTGGTGGGCGTATGGTGGTGGGAGCCATGATCAAGGGCTCCCAGGAGCCTTGTTGTGCTCAACTGCCCATCAGGGGAGTCTTGTCCCCTTCCCTACCCAGTGCATCCTCAAGTGCCACAGGTTTAGGTCCCTCCCACTCCAGCCAGAGAGAATTCCTCCCCATGCCACACACCCCTTGATTTGGTTTAGGCCAGGCCAAGGCGGGGCTTAGTAGGAAGATTCCATCCAGTCATCATAACATTCAGTTTGATGTCACTCAAATTCTAAAACTGTCTAAACTGTTCAAACAGCGTTCAAGGCCTATATTGGTCTTTGTGTCGCTTGCCTGTTATTTTATTTTATTTTATTTTATTTTTTGTTCTTTTTTTTTTTTGGCCTTTAGTTTTAGTGACTCAGTCCTTTCTCTGCCCTTTTACTCTCCCTATTTCCTCCTTCCTTGCTTCCTTCCTCCCTTCCTGGTTTTTCTCCTTTTCTTCTTCCTTCTTTTAAACCTCCCTCCATCCCTCCAACTTTGCCTCCCTCCCTTCCAACTTTTTCTCTCCCTTCCGTCCCTTTTTTTTTTCTTGCAAGTGTTTGGGGTGAAAATCCATGGCAGGCCAGCCCCAAGCTAGGCAAGGTCACTGCCAGTGAGCTACAACATCCCCAGACCTGCTGCCACTTCCTACGCAATTAATTTGAATTATCTCTAAAGAGAAACTCTCACATTAGTCTACTTTCAGTAATTTCAGAAGAGTTGCTAACATGGGCACAAATCAGTTATGACAAGTCATTTTTGAGAAGCACGGCACAGAAAATGTTCCCAAAAAGAGGGTATTGAAAACGTCAGTTGGTTTTCAGGTCAGCATTTCTAGACTAGTATTTGTTGAAAATTCTTCAAACTCTTCTTTCAGATGTTTTTCTTTTTTTTTTTTTGGACTTTTCTTGGGCTTGAAAACATCTAAGGAAGCTGGCTGGTCCTTATAAATATATAGCCAAGAGAAGGATGGATATGACTCTCTGAAATGGATGTAAATCATGAACGCGAATTATATTGTTGATGTTAAGACAACGAGTTCATGGCTTGATGTACCAAAAGGACATCCCAACATTGTTTTCCTCCCAAGTTAGCACTTGACTTGTTGATGAGTCACATATGAGGTTCGAAGGAGAAGAGCACAAGTCATCACTGGTTTCGTAAGCATGCAAGTTCCAAGCCCATAGGCCACCATGCATGATTAGACCTGTTGTTATTTACACTTACATGGAGAGAGCTGTATCACTGTCTCAAAGTTGCCAAATGAGAATAGCTTGTTTTCCTCTCCAGCACCTGTATCGAATGACCAGCTTTCAAGTGGACTTCCCTGAGCCTTTTCAGTATCTGAACATGCGAGTCCAAAACACTTTAGTCCTACTACTGAAAAGGATACTCACTGTAACACTGTTTTTCTGACCATTAAATGGACAATAAGGTGACCCTGGTGTGCAAAGAACAGGACTCATTGAAGATGTAATGCCTGTTGGTGAATGACACTTTTCTAGGTTTCACGGGCCATGTGGAGGAATCAGCCCAAACACCTTGAAATACCACTTAATTCATAGTTTACTTAAGGACACATGTGGCTTAGGGAGAACTTCTTTCCTCTGAAAGTGTTTCTTCAAACGAGATTAGAGTCGAAAAGAAGGTATTGAGAACACTAAGTAAAATGGCTGTGCTTTGTGGAACTGGGAGGATTCCTCAATACATGTAACAATGTTTGTCACTGCCTTTGGACCTAACACGTATCAGTGTATATGAACAGAGGCACAGCAAGAAAGATAGCTGGCATAAAACACCAAGGGGAAGGGGCTAAGCTGCCTTACTAGGTTTACTTTTTTCACTCTGGTGGCACTTTCTGTTGTCTGTATGAACAGAGTTTCCAAGTACTTTCCCACTTAGCCGGCCTCTCTGTTATTCATACAGTTGAACTACCAGGGAGAGATGGATCAGTTTACCACCTGTGAGGCCTTTTCTTCCACATTTTCTGCCCATTGCATGCTTTGGTTTTTTCCAGCTCTTCCTACAAGCCCCCCTAATCCTGATCTCCCCTTAGTCCTTATGATTTCTTTAAGTTTCCCCTTTGCTCCTGTTCATGGAGTCCTGTGTACAGATATTATACCTGATTCTATTGAACTCTACTTAATCCTTTCTCACCTCTGTGCTCCTTTTACCAAGTCACTCCTCAACACTTACTGTAACCCTTTGAATTTTTTGTCCATTGTCATTTAAAAAACTCTTTAAAAATTGAACCATTTCACATGCAGATACAGTCTTCTTGGTCTGCTATTAATCCCCCACTACTGACATTGTAAGTTATTGAAATGTACACTTCCAGACGGTTTTCAGATTTTTGATTTCTGTATACCTATCTGTCTCTCTATTTACAAACATAACATGGTATTCTGAAAGTATCGTTCTGCTTTTGGAGCACTACATTGTGTTTTTAAGAAGCAGCCCTATAACACAGAGATGAATCCATGTTACCTAGGTTGAGTTCAAATTGGTATGTGCACTGTGATTCCCATTATATTGTTCTACCTACTAATGGACAGTTAAGTTATATCCAGACCTCCCCCCCTCACGCATTAAGTAAAACCCCTGTGGAGAGACATGTGGATGCCTTTATGAACATATTGATAATTTTTCATGGCAGTGTTTTCCAAAAACCAGTTAGTAAAATCAATTGATTCCTTTGCAGCCTGAAGTTACCTTCATTCCAGTTTACTGGTATAAGAACCACAGTACATCAGCAACTATTCTCCAATAGTAGTTCAGGCAGAAGTCATTCCAGATAACAATCAGTGCGGGATCCTCCATGTATTTTACACAGCCCATGGCAGGGGACATCTAATCAGGTGAGACAGACTGATTAGATTTATTCTGTTTGTTTTCTTTGTTTTTTTAGGCCTGAATTTTTCACATTTCAATTAATTGTAGGTCAAGTATCAGGCGGATTCTTCCCTGGGCTTCAAATGTGATAAAGCTGCTTCTTATTTTTAAGAAGGCCGTTGCAATCCTGCATTTATTTTACACCTCAGTGCATGTTTTACACACAAACACACACCCCCCCCTCACACACACACACATCAACAAACACAATCACATAATTAGAGCACATTTAACACTCAAATAAAGCTTTCACTATTAATTCATGACTAAGGTATTCTTTTAATAAGAATTGTGCCTTGGTCTCTACTGGGGAAACATTGTTCAATGTGCGTTCTGTGGTTTGTTGTAGGGCAGTGAAAGTTCACTTGTTGGCAATGATATAGAAATGGGGAGTAAGAGTTTAAAAGTTTTTATAGTAGGTAGGCAGCGTCAGAGTATGGAATCTAAGAATAAGAAATTGGGGAATTTCCACTTTTGTTCTTCATTTCAATCTCCTAATAATTCATATATATTTTCCAAATGTCTCTGAGAAAACAAGGACTAGGTCAATCCACATATCCGTGAACCATAGCAGAATGCAATTCTGAATTTCATATAAACAGTCATAAAATCAAAAAGACAGGTGCTGGGGTTTTGGCTCAGCACTAGAGTGCTGGCTTCGCACTTTCAAAGGTCCTGAGTAGGATCCCCAACACCATATGTGTTGAATGAATGTGAATGAATGAAGCAATGCATGAGTGTATGATGAATGAATTAAAGGTATAAGGAGCAGGAGGAAGAGGAGAAGGAGGAGGAGAAATAGAAGAAGATGATGAGTAATTTGACAGAAGGGAAAATGGGGAGCAGAGTGAGTTTAAAGTGTGGTTTCCAATTCCCAAACGTTAAATTACAGCAGGTGGGATAGAGAGAGAAGATGAGAGGGCAGGAGAGGGGGGCAGAGTAGAGGATAGAAAAGGTAGCAGAATAGAACAGTTACTAATATGGCATTTTGTAAAAATGTGGATGTGTAAACAATGTGATTGTGCAATCTGTATATGGGGTAACAATGGGAGTTCATAACTCACTTGAATCTAATGTGGGAAATATGATATCTCAAGAGCCATGTAATGTTCTCAGCAACGAATATAAAAAAGAGGTCTTCATTTTTCTTTGTAGTTGAGGTCTCCTATTTCCGTGACATGTTTAGTTGTGTTCCCTCCTTTAGTCCTCCCATGCTCTAGTTATTCTGATATGGAAAAACTAGCTGATATGCCCAACCAGTCTGAAAATCAGTGACAATTTTTCATTAAGCCTAAAGTCACTTCACATTTGCTACAGTCATACTAAATACACTTCTTTGTTGGGAGTTTCAAATATATTTCCATCAGCTAGATCACAAGTACCTAGAACTCCCATTCTTGTTTATGTAATAGTGAGTTCATCAGATTAAATGCTGTACTCTTGAATAAAACAAAATAGGAATAATTTACTCATAAGCTTCCTATGTAAACCATCTTTATTTACAAAATACTATCTTAAGAATTATAGTTTCATTGAGCTTCAATTGGAGCCAAAGTATAGTCAATTACTGAAGTAAAAGCAGTTACTTAAAAACTAAAAATGAGAGAAAAGTCAAATTACATTTGAAGAGAGAGCAACAGTATGAGGTTTCTTGATTGGTTCTGGATGTTGAGTAACAGGCTCATTTGCAGGTGGAAGGAACCCTTCAGGGAAATCACTTGTACTTTCAGAATGCGGGTGTAGAGGGCTGAATTCCAGCTCTTGGGGGAAGATTGAGAGGAAAACCCTCTCCCTGCATAGACACTTCGCATTGGAAATGGAGTGGGTGGCGGGCCAGGTGGAAAATAATCTCCAGGTTCCCATACAAGTTTCCTCGGAGAGGTGGAGGGAAAAAAAAGGTCCTCTTCTCATGAACTGACTCCTTGGGTCAACTGGAAACAAGGCACCCCTTTGATTGCCAGCTTCAGTTCTTCCTCATTCACTTGAAAGAGTCTCCAGCTTGTTTTAGCTTCAGCTATTTGTGATCTGAGGGTTTCAGATTCACCTTGGAGGGACTGTATCCTTCTTGATAGATGCGCCCTCATTTCATCCTGTTGACCATGTTTAGCCTTCTGTGCTTTGAGCTCTTCTTCTAGAAAGAGCATTTCAACGCCATGGCTGGATTCGGACCAATGCAGCTTTTCGTAGGTTGCCTCCAGATGTTGTGCTTCCCTTGAACCCTTCTCAAACCTGCAGTCCTTTAAAGATGAGGCTAAGCCTTCATGTTCTTTTTCAACAAGGCTCACTTTTTCAAGAAGTCCACACTTTTTTTCAATAAGTCCCGCAAGATTTACAGCCAGCTTTTTTTCTCTTCCCACGTAAAGCCTGCTACTAACCGACTGAAAACATCTCCAGAAAAGTAAGAGAAGGGCCAAAAATCTAAGAGCTGTACACATCACCAACTCCCAAGGAAAGCCATAAGGAAGATGGCCTGGCTTCATGTCTTCAGACAATGCTGCCACAACCGTTGGTGCTTCTTCCAGAACCACCCACTAGTATGGCTGAGAGGCAGCCCTTGGCTCCTCCATCACACCAAGACGGCTTTGGCTCTTGCCACCACAACCACAGCCTGCCCAGGCAGGCCAACGCAGGCTGTGGACACTCAGGTGTTTGGTCAGGAACTCCAACCTGCACCAGGCAACGGAGCAGACCACTGCGATCCCCTTCAGGGTGTGAGCGTATGGCAGGTGGTGGGCGTATGGTGGTGGGAGCCATGATCAAGGGCTCCCAGGAGCCTTGTTGTGCTCAACTGCCCATCAGGGGAGTCTTGTCCCCTTCCCTACCCAGTGCATCCTCAAGTCCCACAGGTTTAGGTCCCTCCCACACCAGCCAGAGAGAATTCCTCCCCATGCCACACACCCCTTGATTTGGTTTAGGCAAGGCCAAGGCGGGGCTTAGTAGGAAGATTCCATCCAGTCATCATAACATTCAGTTTGATGTCACTCAAATTCTAAAGCTGTCTAAACTGTTCAAACAGATTTCAAAGCCTATATTGGTCTTTGTGTCACTTGACTTTTGTTTCATTTTATTTTATTTTTTGTTTTTTTTTTTTTGGCCTTTAGTTTTAGTGACTCAGTCCTTTCCCTGCCCTTGTACTCTCCCTATTTCCTCCTTCCTTGCTTCCTTCCTCCCTTCCTGGTTTTTCTCCTTTTCTTCTTCCTTCTTTTCTACCTCCCTCCATCCCTCCAACTTTGCCTCCCTCCCTTCCAACTTTTTCTCTCCCTTCTGTCCCTTTTTTTTTTCTTGCAAGTGTTTGGGGTGAAAATCCATGGCAGGCCAGCCCCAAGCTAGGCAAGGTCACTGCCAGTGAGCTACAACATCCCCAGACCTGCTGCCACTTCCTACGCAAGTAATTTGAATTATCTCTAAAGAGAAATTCTCATTTTAGTCTACTTTCAGTAATTTCAGAAGAGTTGCTAACATGGGCACAAATCAGTTATGACAAGTCATTTTTGAGAAGCACGGCACAGAAAATGTTCCCAAAAAGAGGGTATTGAAAACGTCAGTTGGTTTTCAGGTCAGCATTTCTAGACTAGTATTTGTTGAAAATTCTTCAAACTCTTCTTTAAGATGTTTTTTTTTTTTGGACTTTTCTTGGGCTTGAAAACATCTAAGGAAGCTGGCTGGTCCTTATAAATATATAGCCAAGAGAAGGATGGATATGACTCTCTGAAATGGATGTAAATCATGAACGTGAATTATATTGTTGATGTTAAGACAACGAGTTCATGGCTTGATGTACCAAAAGGACATCCCAACATTGTTTTCCTCCCAAGTTAGCACTTGACTTGTTGATGAGTCACATATGAGGTTCGAAGGAGAAGAGCACAAGTCATCACTGGTTTCGTAAGCATGCAAGTTCCAAGCCCTTAGGCCACCATGCATGATTAGACCTGTTGTTATTTACACTTACATGGCCAGAGCTGTATCACTGTCTCAAAGTTGCCAAATGAGAATAGCTTGTTTTCCTCTCCAGCACCTGTATCGAATGACCAGCTTTCAAGTGGACTTCCCTGAGCCTTTTCAGTATCTGAACATGCGAGTCCAAAACACTTTAGTCCTACTACTGAAAAGGATACTCACTGTAACACTGTTTTTCTGACCATTAAATGGACAATAAGGTGACCCTGGTGTGCAAAGAACAGGACTCATTGAAGATGTAATGCCTGTTGGTGAATGACACTTTTCTAGGTTTCACGGGCCATGTGGAGGAATCAGCCCAAACACCTTGAAATACCACTTAATTCATAGTTTACTTAAGGACACATGTGGCTTAGGGAGAACTTCTTTCCTCTGAAAGTGTTTCTTCAAACGAGATGAGAGTCGAAAAGAAGGTATTGAGAACACTATGTAAAATGGCTGTGCTTTGTGGAACTGGGAGGATTCCTCAATACATGTAACAATGTTTGTCACTGCCTTTGGACCTAACACGTATCAGTGTATATGAACAGAGGCACAGCAAGAAAGATAGCTGGCATAAAACACCAAGGGGAAGGGGCTAAGCTGCCTTACTAGGTTTACTTTTTTCACTCTGGTGGCACTTTCTGTTGTCTGTATGAACAGAGTTTCCAAGTACTTTCCCACTTAGCCGGCCTCTCTGTTATTCATACAGTTGAACTACCAGGGAGAGATGGATCAGTTTACCACCTGTGAGGCCTTTTCTTCCACATTTTCTGCCCATTGCATGCTTTGGTTTTTTCCAGCTCTTCCTACAAGCCCCGCTAATCCTGATCTCCCCTTAGTCCTTATGATTTCTTTAAGTTTCCCCTTTGCTCCTGTTCATGGAGTCCTGTGTACAGATATTATACCTGATTCTATTGAACTCTACTTAATCCTTTCTCACCTCTGTGCTCCTTTTACCAAGTCACTCCTCAACACTTACTGTAACCCTTTGAATTTTTTGTCCATTGTCATTTAAAAAACTCTTTAAAAATTGAACCATTTCGCATGCAGATACAGTCTTCTTGGTCTGCTATTAATCCCCCACTACTGACATTGTAAGTTATTGAAATGTACACTTCCAGACGGTTTTCAGATTTTTGATTTCTGTATACCTATCTGTCTCTCTATTTACAAACATAATGGTATTCTGAAAGTATCGTTCTGCTTTTGGAGCACTACATTGTGTTTTTAAGAAGCAGCCCTATAACACAGAGATGAATCCATGTTACCTAGGTTGAGTTCAAATTGGTATGTGCACTGTGATTCCCATTATATTGTTCTACCTACTAATGGACAGTTAAGTTATATCCAGACCTCCCCACCTCACGCATTAAGTAAAACCCCTGTGGAGAGACATGTGGATGCCTTTATGAACATATTGATAATTTTTCATGGCAGTGTTTTCCAAAAACCAGTTAGTAAAATCAATTGATTCCTTTGCAGCCTGAAGTTACCTTCATTCCAGTTTACTGGTATAAGAACCACAGTACATCAGCAACTATTCTCCAATAGTAGTTCAGGCAGAAGTCATTCCAGATAACAATCAGTGCGGGATCCTCCATGTATTTTACACAGCCCATGGCAGGGGACATCTAATCAGGTGAGACAGACTGATTAGATTTATTCTGTTTGTTTTCTTTGTTTTTTTAGGCCTGAATTTTTCACATTTCAATTAATTGTAGGTCAAGTATCAGGCGGATTCTTCCCTGGGCTTCAAATGTGATAAAGCTGCTTCTTATTTTTAAGAAGGCCGTTGCAATCCTGCATTTATTTTACACCTCAGTGCATGTTTTACACACAAACACACACCCCCCCTCACACACACACACATCAACAAACACAAACACACAATTAGAGCACATTTAACACTCAAATAAAGCTTTCACTATTAATTCATGACTAAGGTATTCTTTTAATAAGAATTGTGCCTTGGTCTCTACTGGGGAAACATTGTTCAATGTGCGTTCTGTGGTTTGTTGTAGGGCAGTGAAAGTTCACTTGTTGGCAATGATATAGAAATGGGGAGTAAGAGTTTAAAAGTTTTTATAGTAGGTAGGCAGCGTCAGAGTATGGAATCTAAGAATAAGAAATTGGGGAATTTCCACTTTTGTTCTTCATTTCAATCTCCTAATAATTCATATATATTTTCCAAATGTCTCTGAGAAAACAAGGACTAGGTCAATCCACATATCCGTGAACCATTGCAGAATGCAATTCTGAATTTCATATAAACAGTCATAAAATCAAAAAGACAGGTGCTGGGGTTTTGGCTCAGCACTAGAGTGCTGGCTTCGCACTTTGAAAGGTCCTGAGTAGGATCCCCAACACCATATGTGTTGAATGAATGTGAATGAATGAAGCAATGCATGAGTGTATGATGAATGAATTAAAGGTATAAGGAGCAGGAGGAAGAGGAGAAGGAGGAGGAGAAATAGAAGAAGATGATGAGTAATTTGACAGAAGGGAAAATGGGGAGCAGAGTGAGTTTAAAGTGTGGTTTCCAATTCCCAAACGTTAAATTAAAGCAGCTGGGATAGAGAGAGAAGATGAGAGGGCAGGAGAGGGGGGCAGAGTAGAGGATAGAAAAGGTAGCAGAATAGAACAGTTACTAATATGGCATTTTGTAAAAATGTGGATGTGTAAACAATGTGATTGTGCAATCTGTATATGGGGTAACAATGGGAGTTCATAACTCACTTGAATCTAATGTGGGAAATATGATATCTCAAGAGCCATGTAATGTTCTCAGCAACGAATATAAAAAAGAGGTCTTCATTTTTCTTTGTAGTTGAGGTCTCCTATTTCCGTGACATGTTTAGTTGTGTTCCCTCCTTTAGTCCTCCCATGCTCTAGTTATTCTGATATGGAAAAACTAGCTGATATGCCCAACCAGTCTGAAAATCAGTGACAATTTTTCATTAAGCCTAAAGTCACTTCACATTTGCTACAGTCATACTAAATACACTTCTTTGTTGGGAGTTTCAAATATATTTCCATCAGCTAGATCACAAGTACCTAGAACTCCCATTCTTGTTTATGTAATAGTGAGTTCATCAGATTAAATGCTGTACTCTTGAATAAAACAAAATAGGAATAATTTACTCATAAGCTTCCTATGTAAACCATCTTTATTTACAAAATACTATCTTAAGAATTATAGTTTCATTGAGCTTCAATTGGAGCCAAAGTATAGTCAATTACTGAAGTAAAAGCAGTTACTTAAAAACTAAAAATGAGAGAAAAGTCAAATTACATTTGAAGAGAGAGCAACAGTACGAGGTTTCTTGATTGGTTCTGGATGTTGAGTAACAGGCTCATTTGCAGGTGGAAGGAACCCTTCAGGGAAATCACTTGTACTTTCAGAATGCGGGTGTAGAGGGCTGAATTCCAGCTCTTGGGGGAAGATTGAGAGGAAAACCCTCTCCCTGCATAGACACTTCGCATTGGAAATGGAGTGGGTGGCGGGCCAGGTGGAAAATAATCTCCAGGTTCCCATACAAGTTTCCTCGGAGAGGTGGAGGGAAAAAAAAGGTCCTCTTCTCATGAACTGACTCCTTGGGTCAACTGGAAACAAGGCACCCCTTTGATTGCCAGCTTCAGTTCTTCCTCATTCACTTGAAAGAGTCTCCAGCTTGTTTTAGCTTCAGCTATTTGTGATCTGAGGGTTTCAGATTCACCTTGGAGGGACTGTATCCTTCTTGATAGATGCGCCCTCATTTCATCCTGTTGACCATGTTTAGCCTTCTGTGCTTTGAGCTCTTCTTCTAGAAAGAGCATTTCAACGCCATGGCTGGATTCGGACCAATGCAGCTTTTCGTAGGTTGCCTCCAGATGTTGTGCTTCCCTTGAAACCTTCTCAAACCTGCAGTCCTTTAAAGATGAGGCTAAGCCTTCATGTTCTTTTTCAACAAGGCTCACTTTTTCAAGAAGTCCACACTTTTTTTCAATAAGTCCCGCAAGATTTACAGCCAGCTTTTTTTCTCTTCCCACGTAAAGCCTGCTACTAACCGACTGAAAACATCTCCAGAAAAGTAAGAGAACAGCCAAAAATCTAAGAGCTGTACACATCACCAACTCCCAAGGAAAGCCATAAGGAAGATGGCCTGGCTTCATGTCTTCGGACAATGCTGCCACAACCGTTGGACCTTCTTCCAGAACCACCCACTAGTATGGCTGAGAGGCAGCCCTTGGCTCCTCCATCACACCAAGACGGCTTTGGCTCTTGCCACCACAACCACAGCCTGCCCAGGCAGGCCAACGCAGGCTGCGGACACTCAGGTGTTTGGTCAGGAACTCCAACCTGAACCAGGCAACGGAGCAGACCACTGCGATCCCCTTCAGGGTGTGAGCGTATGGCAGGTGGTGGGCGTATGGTGGTGGGAGCCATGATCAAGGGCTCCCAGGAGCCTTGTTGTGCTCAACTGCCCATCAGGGGAGTCTTGTCCCCTTCCCTACCCAGTGCATCCTCAAGTGCCACAGGTTTAGGTCCCTCCCACACCAGCCAGAGAGAATTCCTCCCCATGCCACACACCCCTAGATTGGTTTAGGCCAGGCCAAGGCGGGGCTTAGTAGGAAGATTCCAACCAGTCATCATAACATTCAGTTTGATGTCACTCAAATTCTAAAGCTGTCTAAACTGTTCAAACAGCTTTCAAGGCCTATATTGGTCTTTGTGTCGCTTGCCTTTTGTTTTATTTTATTTTATTTTATTTTTTGTTTTTTGTTTTTTTGGCCTTTAGTTTTAGTGACTCGGTCCTTTCCCTGCCCTTGTACTCTCCCTATTTCCTCCTTCCTTGCTTCCTTCCTCCCTTCCTGGTTTTTCTCCTTTTCTTCTTCCTTCTTTTCTACCTCCCTCCATCCCTCCAACTTTGCCTCCCTCCCTTCCAACTTTTTCTCTCCCTTCCGTCCCTTTTTTTTTTCTTGCAAGTGTTTGGGGTGAAAATCCATGGCAGGCCAGCCCCAAGCTAGGCAAGGTCACTGCCAGTGAGCTATAACATCCCCAGACCTGCTGCCACTTCCTACGCAAGTAATTTGAATTATCTCTAAAGAGAAATTCTCATTTTAGTCTACTTTCAGTAATTTCAGAAGAGTTGCTAACATGGGCACAAATCAGTTATGACAAGTCATTTTTGAGAAGCACGGCACAGAAAATGTTCCCAAAAAGAGGGTATTGAAAACGTCAGTTGGTTTTCAGGTCAGCATTTCTAGACTAGTATTTGTTGAAAATTCTTCAAACTCTTCTTTCAGATGTTTTTTTTTTTTGGACTTTTCTTGGGCTTGAAAACATCTAAGGAAGCTGGCTGGTCCTTATAAATATATAGCCAAGAGAAGGATGGATATGACTCTCTGAAATGGATGTAAATAATGAACGCGAATTATATTGTTGATGTTAAGACAACGAGTTCATGGCTTGATGTACCAAAAGGACATCCCAACATTGTTTTCCTCCCAAGTTAGCACTTGACTTGTTGATGAGTCACATATGAGGTTCGAAGGAGAAGATGCACAAGTCATCACTGGTTTTGTAAGCATGCAAGTTCCAAGCCCATAGGCCACCATGCATGATTAGACCTGTTGTTATTTACACTTACATGGCCAGAGCTGTATCACTGTCTCAAAGTTGCCAAATGAGAGTAGCTTGTTTTCCTCTCCAGCACCTGTATCGAATGACCAGCTTTCAAGTGGACTTCCCTGAGCCTTTTCAGTATCTGAACATGCGAGTCCAAAACACTTTAGTCCTACTACTAAAAAGGATACTCACTGTAACACTGTTTTTCTGACCATTAAATGGACAATAAGGTGACCCTGGTGTGCAAAGAACAGGACTCATTGAAGATGTAATGCCTGTTGGTGAATGACACTTTTCTAGGTTTCACGGGCCATGTGGAGGAATCAGCCCAAACACCTTGAAATACCACTTAATTCATAGTTTACTTAAGGACACATGTGGCTTAGGGAGAACTTCTTTCCTCTGAAAGTGTTTCTTCAAACGAGATGAGAGTCGAAAAGAAGGTATTGAGGACACTAAGTAAAATGGCTGTGCTTTGTGGAACTGGGAGGATTCCTCAATACATGTAACAATGTTTGTCACTGCCTTTGGACCTAACACGTATCAGTGTATATGAACAGAGGCACAGCAAGAAAGATAGCTGGCATAAAACACCAAGGGGAAGGGGCTAAGCTGCCTTACTAGGTTTACTTTTATCACTCTGGTGGCACTTTCTGTTGTCTGTATGAACAGAGTTTCCAAGTACTTTCCCACTTAGCCGGCCTCTCTGTTATTCATACAGTTGAACTACCAGGGAGAGATGGATCAGTTTACCACCTGTGAGGCCTTTTCTTCCACATTTTCTGCCCATTGCATGCTTTGGTTTTTTCCAGCTCTTCCTACAAGCCCCCCTAATCCTGATCTCCCCTTAGTCCTTATGATTTCTTTAAGTTTCCCCTTTGCTCCTGTTCATGGAGTCCTGTGTACAGATATTATACCTGATTCTATTGAACTCTACATAATCCTTTCTCACCTCTGTGCTCCTTTTACCAAGTCACTCCTCAACACTTACTGTAACCCTTTGAATTTTTTGTCCATTGTATTTTAAAAAACTCTTTAATAATTGAACCATTTCGCATGCAGATACAGTCTTCTTGGTCTGCTATTAATCCCCCACTACTGACATTGTAAGTTATTGAAATGTACACTTCCAGACCGTTTTCAGATTTTTGATTTCTGTATATCTATCTGTCTCTCTATTTACAAACATAACATGGTATTCTGAAAGTATCGTTCTGCTTTTGGAGCACTACATTGTGTTTTTCAGAAGCAGGCCTATAACACAGAGATGAATCCATGTTACCTAGGTTGAGTTCAAATTGGTATGTGCACTGTGATTCCCATTATATTGTTCTACCTACTAATGGACAGTTAAGTTATATCCAGACCTCCCCCCCTCCCGCATTAAGTAAAACCCCTGTGGAGAGACATGTGGATGCCTTTATGAACATATTGATGATTTTTCATGGCAGTGTTTTCCAAAAACCAGTTAGTAAAATCAATTGATTCCTTTGCAGCCTGAAGTTACCTTCATTCCAGTTTACTGGTATAAGAACCACAGTACATCAGCAACTATTCTCCAATAGTATTTCAGGCAGAAGTCATTCTAGATAACAATCAGTGCGGGATCCTCCATGTATTTTACACAGCCCATGGCAGGGGACATCTAATCAGGTGAGACAGACTGATTAGATTTATTCTGTTTGTTGGCTTTGTTTTTTTAGGCCTGAATTTTTCACATTTCAATTAATTGTAGGTCAAGTATCAGGCGGATTCTTCACTGGGCTTCAAATGTGATAAAGCTGCTTCTTATTTTTAAGAAGGCCGTTGCAATCCTGCATTTATTTTACACGTCAGTGCATGTTTTACACACAAACACACACCCCCCCCTCACACACACACACATCAACAAACACAAACACATAATTAGAGCACATTTAACACTCAAATAAAGCTTTCACTATTAATTCATGACTAAGGTATTCTTTTAATAAGAATTGTGCCTTGGTCTCTACTGGGGAAACATTGTTTAATGTGCGTTCTCTGGTTTGTTGTAGGGCAGTGAATGTTCACTTGTTGGCAATGATATAGAAATGGGGAGTAAGAGTTTAAAAGTTTTTATAGTAGGTAGGCAGCGTCAGAGTATGGAATCTAAGAATAAGAAATTGGGGAATTTCCACTTTGTTTCTTCATTTCAATCTCCTAATAATTCATATATATTTTCCAAATGTCTCTGAGAAAACAAGGACTAGGTCAATCCACATATCCGTGAACCATAGCAGAATGCAATTCTGAATTTCATATAAACAGTCATAAAATCAAAAAGACAGGTGCTGGGGTTTTGGCTCAGCACTAGAGTGCTGGCTTCGCACTTTCAAAGGTCCTGAGTAGGATCCCCAACACCATATGTGTTGAATGAATGTGAATGAATGAAGCAATGCATGAGTGTATGATGAATGAATTAAAGGTATAAGGAGGAGGAGGAAGAGGAGAAGGAGGAGGAGAAATAGAAGAAGATGATGAGTAATTTGACAGAAGGGAAAATGGGGAGCAGAGTGAGTTTAAAGTGTGGTTTCCAATTCCCAAACGTTAAATTACAGCAGCTGGGATAGAGAGAGAGGATGGGAGGGCAGGAGAGGGGGGAGAGTAGAGGATAGAAAGGTAGCAGAATAGAACAGTTACTAATATGGCATTTTGTAAAAATGTGGATGTGTAAACAATGTGATTGTGCAATCTGTATATGGGGTAACAATGGGAGTTCATAACTCACTTGAATCTAATGTGGGAAATATGATATCTCAAGAGCTATGTAATGTTCTCAGCAACGAATATAAAAAAGAGGTCTTCATTTTTCTTTGTAGTTGAGGTCTCCTATTTCCGTGACATGTTTACTTGTGTTCCCTCCTATAGTCCTCCCATGCTCTAGTTATTCTGATATGGAAAAACCAGCTGATATGCCCAACCAGTCTGAAAATCAGTGACAATTTTTCATTAAGCCTAAAGTCACTTCACATTTGCTACAGTCATACTAAATACACTTCTTTGTTCGGAGTTTCAAATATATTTCCATCAGCTAGATCACAAGTACCTAGAACTCCCATTCTTGTTTATGTAATAGTGAGTTCATCAGATTAAATGCTGTACTCTTGAATAAAACAAAATAGGAATAATTTACTCATAAGCTTCCTATGTAAACCATCTTTATTTACAAAATACTATCTTAAGAATTATAGTTTCATTGAGCTTCAATTGGAGCCAAAGTATAGTCAATTACTGAAGTAAAAGCAGTTACTTAAAAACTAAAAATGAGAGAAAAGTCAAATTACATTTGAAGAGAGAGCAACAGTATGAGGTTTCTTGATTGGTTCTGGATGTTGAGTAACAGGCTCATTTGCAGGTGGAAGGAACCCTTCAGGGAAATCACTTGTACTTTCAGAATGCGGGTGTAGAGGGCTGAATTCCAGCTCTTGGGGGAAGATTGAGAGGAAAACCCTCTCCCTGCATAGACACTTCGCATTGGAAATGGAGTGGGTGGCGGGCCAGGTGGAAAATAATCTCCAGGTTCCCATACAAGTTTTCGGAGAGGTGGAGGGAAAAAAAAGGTCCTCTTCTCATGAACTGACTCCTTGGGTCAACTGGAAACAAGGCACCCCTTTGATTGCCAGCTTCAGTTCTTCCTCATTCACTTGAAAGAGTCTCCAGCTTGTTTTAGCTTCAGCTATTTGTGATCTGAGGGTTTCAGATTCACCTTGGAGGGACTGTATCCTTCTTGATAGATGCGCCCTCATTTCATCCTGTTGACCATGTTTAGCCTTCTGTGCTTTGAGCTCTTCTTCTAGAAAGAGCATTTCAACGCCATGGCTGGATTCGGACCAATGCAGCTTTTCGTAGGTTGCCTCCAGATGTTGTGCTTCCCTTGAACCCTTCTCAAACCTGCAGTCCTTTAAAGATGAGGCTAAGCCTTCATGTTCTTTTTCAACAAGGCTCACTTTTTCAAGAAGTCCACACTTTTTTTCAATAAGTCCCGCAAGATTTACAGCCAGCTTTTTTTCTCTTCCCACGTAAATCCTGCTACTAACCGACTGAAAACATCTCCAGAAAAGTAAGAGAACGGCCAAAAATCTAAGAGCTGTACACATCACCAACTCCCAAGGAAAGCCATAAGGAAGATGGCCTGGCTTCATGTCTTCGGACAATGCTGCCACAACCGTTGGTGCTTCTTCCAGAACCACCCACTAGTATGGCTGAGAGGCAGCCCTTGGCTCCTCCATCACACCAAGACGGCTTTGGCTCTTGCCACCACAACCACAGCCTGCCCAGGCAGGCCAACGCAGTCTGTGGACACTCAGGTGTTTGGTCAGGAACTCCAACCTGCACCATTCAACGGAGCAGACCACTGCGATCCCCTTCAGGGTGTGAGCGTATGGCAGGTGGTGGGCGTATGGTGGTGGGAGCCATGATCAAGGGCTCCCAGGAGCCTTGTTGTGCTCAACTGCCCATCAGGGGAGTCTTGTCCCCTTCCCTACCCAGTGCATCCTCAAGTCCCACAGGTTTAGGTCCCTCCCACACCAGCCAGAGAGAATTCCTCCCCATGCCACACACCCGTTGATTTGGTTTAGGCCAGGCCAAGGCGGGGCTTAGTAGGAAGATTCCATCCAGTCATCATAACATTCAGTTTGATGTCACTCAAATTCTAAAGCTGTCTAAACTGTTCAAACAGCTTTCAAGGCCTTTATTGGTCTTTGTGTAGCTTGCCTTTTGCTTTATTTTATTTTATTTTATTTTTTTTATTATTTTTTTTTTTTGGCCTTTAGTTTTAGTGACTCAGTCCTTTCCCTGCCCTTGTACTCTCCCTATTTCCTCCTTCCTTGCTTCCTTCCTCCCTTCCTGGTTTTTCTCCTTTTCTTCTTCCTTCTTTTCTACCTCCCTCCATCCCTCCAACTTTGCCTCCCTCCCTTCCAACTTTTTCTCTCCCTTCCGTCCCTTTTTTTTTTTCTTGCAAGTGTTTGGGGTGAAAATCCATGGCAGGCCAGCCCCAAGCTAGGCAAGGTCACTGCCAGTGAGCTACAACATCCCCAGACCTGCTGCCACTTCCTACGCAAGTAATTTGAATTATCTCTAAAGAGAAATTCTCACATTAGTCTACTTTCAGTAATTTCAGAAGAGTTGCTAACATGGGCACAAATCAGTTATGACAAGTCATTTTTGAGAAGCACGGCACAGAAAATGTTCCCAAAAAGAGGGTATTGAAAACGTCAGTTGGTTTTCAGGTCAGCATTTCTAGACTAGTATTTGTTGAAAATTCTTCAAACTCTTCTTTCAGATGTTTTTTGTTTTTTTTTTTGGACTTTTCTTGGGCTTGAAAACATCTAAGGAAGCTGGCTGGTCCTTATAAATATATAGCCAAGAGAAGGATGGATATGACTCTCTGAAATGGATGTAAATCATGAACGTGAATTATTTTGTTGATGTTAAGACAACGAGTTCATTGCTTGATGTACCAAAAGGACATCCCAACATTGTTTTCCTCCCAAGTTAGCACTTGACTTGTTGATGAGTCACATATGAGGTTCGAATTAGAAGATGCACAAGTCATCACTGGTTTTGTAAGCATGCAAGTTCCAAGCCCATAGGCCACCATGCATGATTAGACCTGTTGTTATTAACACTTACATGGCCAGAGCTGTATCACTGTCTCAAAGTTGCCAAATGAGAGTAGCTTGTTTTCCTCTCCAGCACCTGTATCGAATGACCAGCTTTCAATTGGACTTCCCTGAGCCTTTTCAGTATCTGAACATGCGAGTCCAAAACACTTTAGTCCTACTACTAAAAAGGATACTCACTGTAACACTGTTTTTCTGACCATTAAATGGACAATAAGGTGACCCTGGTGTGCAAAGAACAGGACTCATTGAAGATGTAATGCCTGTTGGTGAATGACACTTTTCTAGGTTTCACGGGCCATGTGGAGGAATCAGCCCAAACACCTTGAAATACCACTTAATTCATAGTTTACTTAAGGACACATGTGGCTTAGGGAGAACTTCT
Organism: Callospermophilus lateralis; assembly: GCF_048772815.1. Taxonomy (NCBI): domain Eukaryota; kingdom Metazoa; phylum Chordata; class Mammalia; order Rodentia; family Sciuridae; genus Callospermophilus; species Callospermophilus lateralis. Next base: position 721,412 of record NW_027511893.1, read on the forward strand.
TTCCTCTGAAAGTGTTTCTTCAAACGAGATGAGAGTCGAAAAGAAGGTATTGAGAACACTAAGTAAAATGGCTGTGCTTTGTGGAACTGGCAGGATTCCTCAATACATGTAACAATGTTTGTCACTGCCTTTGGACCTAACACGTTTCAGTGTATATGAACAGAGGCACAGCAAGAAAGATAGCTGGCATAAAACACCAAGGGGAAGGGGCTAAGCTGCCTTACTAGGTTTACTTTTTTCACTCTGGTGGCACTTTCTGTTGTCTGTATGAACAGAGTTTCCAAGTACTTTCCCACTTAGCCGGCCTCTCTGTTATTCATACAGTTGAACTACCAGGGAGAGATGGATCAGTTTACCACCTGTGAGGCCTTTTCTTCCACATTTTCTGCCCATTGCATGCTTTGGTTTTTTCCAGCTCTTCCTACAAGCCCCCCTAATCCTGATCTCCCCTTAGTCCTTATGATTTCTTTAAGTTTCCCCTTTGCTCCTGTTCATGGAGTCCTGTGTACAGATATTATACCTGATTCTATTGAACTCTACTTAATCCTTTCTCACCTCTGTGCTCCGTTTACCAAGTCACTCCTCAACACTTACTGTAACCCTTTGAATTTTTTGTCCATTGTCATTTAAAAAACTCTTTAAAAATTGAACCATTTCGCATGCAGATACAGTCTTCTTGGTCTGCTATTAATCCCCCACTACTGACATTGTAAGTTATTGAAATGTACACTTCCAGACCGTTTTCAGATTTTTGATTTCTGTATATCTATCTGTCTCTCTATTTACAAACATAACATGGTATTCTGAAAGTATCGATCTGCTTTTGGAGCACTACATTGTGTTTTTCAGAAGCAGGCCTATAACAAAGAGATGAATCCATGTTACCTAGGTTGAGTTCAAATTGGTATGTGCACTGTGATTCCCATTATATTGTTCTACCTACTAATGGACAGTTAAGTTATATCCAGACCTCCCCCCCTCCCCCATTAAGTAAAACCCCTGTGGAGAGACATGTGGATGCCTTTATGAACATATTGATAATTTTTCATGGCAGTGTTTTCCAAAAACCAGTTAGTAAAATCAATTGATTCCTTTGCAGCCTGAAGTTACCTTCATTCCAGTTTACTGGTATAAGAACCACAGTACATCAGCAACTATTCTCCAATAGTATTTCAGGCAGAAGTCATTCTAGATAACAATCAGTGCGGGATCCTCCATGTATTTTACACAGCCCATGGCAAGGGATATCTAATCAGGTGAGACTGACTGATTAGATTTATTCTGTTTGTTGGCTTTGTTTTTTTAGGCCTGAATTTTTCACATTTCAATTAATTGTAGGTCAAGTATCAGGCGGATTCTTCACTGGGCTTCAAATGTGATAAAGCTGCTTCTTATTTTTAAGAAGGCCGTTGCAATCCTGCATTTATTTTACACCTCAGTGCATGTTTTACACACAAACACACACCCCCCCCTCACACACACACACATCAACAAACACAAACACATAATTAGAGCACATTTAACACTCAAATAAAGCTTTCACTATTAATTCATGACTAAGGTATTCTTTTAATAAGAATTGTGCCTTGGTCTCTACTGGGGAAACATTGTTCAATGTGCGTTCTCTGGTTTGTTGTAGGGCCGTGAATGTTCACTTGTTGGCAATGATATAGAAATGGGGAGTAAGAGTTTAAAAGTTTTTATAGTAGGTAGGCAGCCTAGAGTATGGAATCTAAGAATAAGAAATTGGGGAATTTTCACTTTGTTTCTTCATTTCAATCTCCTAATAATTCATATATATTTTCCAAATGTCTCTGAGAAAACAAGGACTAGGTCAATCCACATAACCGTGAACCATAGCAGAATGCAATTCTGAATTTCATATAAACAGTCATAAAATCAAAAAGACAGGTGCTGGGGTTTTGGCTCAGCACTAGAGTGCTGGCTTCGCACTTTCAAAGGTCCTGAGTAGGATCCCCAACACCATATGTGTTGAATGAATGTGAATGAATGAAGCAATGCATGAGTGTATGATGAATGAATTAAAGGTATAAGGAGGAGGAGGAAGAGGAGAAGGAGGAGGAGAAATAGAAGAAGATGATGAGTAATTTGACAGAAGGGAAAATGGGGAGCAGAGTGAGTTTAAAGTGTGGTTTCCAATTCCCAAACGTTAAATTACAGCAGCTGGGATAGAGAGAGAAGATGGGAGGGCAGGAGAGGGGGGAGAGTAGAGGATAGAAAAGGTAGCAGAATAGAACAGTTACTAATATGGCATTTTGTAAAAATGTGGATGTGTAAACAATGTGATTGTGCAATCTGTATATGGGGTAACAATGGGATTTCATAACTCACTTGAATCTAATGTGGGAAATATGATATCTCAAGAGCTATGTAATGTTCTCAGCAACGAATATAAAAAAGAGGTCTTCATTTTTCTTTGTAGTTGAGGTCTCCTATTTCCGTGACATGTTTAGTTGTGTTCCCTCCTTTAGTCCTCCCATGCTCTAGTTATTCTGATATGGAAAAACTAGCTGATATGCCCAACCAGTCTGAAAATCAGTGACAATTTTTCATTAAGCCTAAAGTCACTTCACATTTGCTACAGTCATACTAAATACACTTCTTTGTTGGGAGTTTCAAATATATTTCCATCAGCAAGATCACAAGTACCTAGAACTCCCATTCTTGTTTATGTAATAGTGAGTTCATCAGATTAAATGCTGTACTCTTGAATAAAACAAAATAGGAATAATTTACTCATAAGCTTCCTATGTAAACCATCTTTATTTACAAAATACTATCTTAAGAATTATAGTTTCATTGAGCTTCAATTGGAGCCAAAGTATAGTCAATTACTGAAGTAAAAGCAGTTACTTAAAAACTAAAAATGAGAGAAAAGTCAAATTACATTTGAAGAGAGAGCAACAGTATGAGGTTTCTTGATTGGTTCTGGATGTTGAGTAACAGGCTCATTTACAGGTGGAAGGAACCCTTCAGGGAAATCACTTGTACTTTCAGAATGCGGGTGTAGAGGGCTGAATTCCAGCTCTTGGGGGAAGATTGAGAGGAAAACCCTCTCCCTGCATAGACACTTCGCATTGGAAATGGAGTGGCTGGCGGGCCAGGTGGAAAATAATCTCCAGGTTCCCATACAAGTTTCCTCGGAGAGGTGGAGGGAAAAAACAGGTCCTCTTCTCATGAACTGACTCCTTGGGTCAACTGGAAACAAGGCACCCCTTTGATTGCCAGCTTCAGTTCTTCCTCATTCACTTGAAAGAGTCTCCAGCTTGTTTTAGCTTCAGCTATTTGTGATTTGAGGGTTTCAGATTCACCTTGGAGGGACTGTATCCTTCTTGATAGATGCGCCCTCATTTCATCCTGTTGACCATGTTTAGCCTTCTGTGCTTTGAGCTCTTCTTCTAGAAAGAGCATTTCAACGCCATGGCTGGATTCGGACCAATGCAGCTTTTCGTAGGTTGCCTCCAGATGTTGTGCTTCCCTTGAACCCTTCTCAAACCTGCAGTCCTTTAAAGATGAGGCTAAGCCTTCATGTTCTTTTTCAACAAGGCTCACTTTTTCAAGAAGTCCACACTTTTTTTCAATAAGTCCCGCAAGATTTACAGCCAGCTTTTTTTCTCTTCCCACGTAAAGCCTGCTACTAACCGACTGAAAACATCTCCAGAAAAGTAAGAGAACAGCCAAAAATCTAAGAGCTGTACACATCACCAACTCCCAAGGAAAGCCATAAGGAAGATGGCCTGGCTTCATGTCTTCGGACAATGCTGCCACAACCGTTGGACCTTCTTCCAGAACCACCCACTAGTATGGCTGAGAGGCAGCCCTTGGCTCCTCCATCACACCAAGACGGCTTTGGCTCTTGCCACCACAACCACAGCCTGCCCAGGCAGGCCAACGCAGGCTGTGGACACTCAGGTGTTTGGTCAGGAACTCCAACCTGCACCAGGCAACGGAGCAGACCACTGTGATCCCCTTCAGGGTGTGAGCGTATGGCAGGTGGTGGGCGTATGTTGGTGGGAGCCATGATCAAGGGCTCCCAGGAGCCTTGTTGTGCTCAACTGCCCATCAGGGGAGTCTTGTCCCCTTCCCTACCCAGTGCATCCTCAAGTGCCACAGGTTTAGGTCCCTCCCACTCCAGCCAGAGAGAATTCCTCCCCATGCCACACACCCCTTGATTTGGTTTAGGCCAGGCCAAGGCGGGGCTTAGTAGGAAGATTCCATCCAGTCATCATAACATTCAGTTTGATGTCACTCAAATTCTAAAGCTGTCTAAACTGTTCAAACAGCTTTCAAGGCCTATATTGGTCTTTGTGTAGCTTGCCTTTTGTTTTATTTTATTTTATTTTATTTTTTTTATTTTTTTTTTTTTTGGCCTTTAGTTTTAGTGACTCAGTCCTTTCCCTGCCCTTGTACTCTCCCTATTTCCTCCTTCCTTGCTTCCTTCCTCCCTTCCTGGTTTTTCTCCTTTTCTTCTTCCTTCTTTTCTACCTCCCTCCATCCCTCCAACTTTGCCTCCCTCCCTTCAAACTTTTTCTCTCCCTTCCGTCCCTTTTTTTTTTCTTGCAAGTGTTTGGGGTGAAAATCCATGGCAGGCCAGCCCCAAGCTAGGCAAGGTCACTGCCAGTGAGCTACAACATCCCCAGACCTGTTGCCACTTTCTACGCAAGTAATTTGAATTATCTCTAAAGAGAAACTCCCACATTAGTCTACTTTCAGTAATTTCAGAAGAGTTGCTAACATGGGCACAAATCAGTTATGACAAGTCATTTTTGAGAAGCACGGCACAGAAAATGTTCCCAAAAAGAGGGTATTGAATACGTCAGTTGGTTTTCAGGTCAGCATTTCTAGACTAGTATTTGTTGAAAATTCTTCAAACTCTTCTTTCAGATGTTTTTTGTTTTTTTTTGGACTTTTCTTGGGCTTGAAAACATCTAAGGAAGCTGGCTGGTCCTTATAAATATATAGCCAAGAGAAGGATGGATATGACTCTCTGAAATGGATGTAAATCATGAACGTGAATTATATTGTTGATGTTAAGACAACGAGTTCATGGCTTGATGTACCAAAAGGACATCCCAACATTGTTTTCCTCCCAAGTTAGCACTTGACTTGTTGATGAGTCACATATGAGGTTCGAAGGAGAAGATGCACAAGTCATCACTGGTTTTGTAAGCATGCAAGTTCCAAGCCCATAGGCCACCATGCATGATTAGACCTGTTGTTATTTACACTTAGATGGCCAGAGCTGTATCACTGTCTCAAAGTTGCCAAATGAGAGTAGCTTGTTTTCCTCTCCAGCACCTGTATCGAATGACCAGCTTTCAAGTGGACTTCCCTGAGCCTTTTCAGTATCTGAACATGCGAGTCCAAATCCCTTTAGTCCTACTACTAAAAAGGATACTCACTGTAACACTGTTTTTCTGACCATTAAATGGACAATAAGGTGACCCTGGTGTGCAAAGAACAGGACTCATTGAATATGTAATGCCTGTTGGTGAATGACACATTTCTAGGTTTCACGGGCCATGTGGAGGAATCAGCCCAAACACCTTGAAATACCACTTAATTCATAGTTTACTTAAGGACTCATGTGGCTTAGGGAGAACTTCTTTCCTCTGAAAGTGTTTCTTCAAACGAGATGAGAGTCGAAAAGAAGGTATTGAGAACACTAAGTAAAATGGCTGTGCTTTGTGGAACTGGGAGGATTCCTCAATACATGTAACAATGTTTGTCACTGCCTTTGGACCTAACACGTTTCAGTGTATATGAACAGAGGCACAGCAAGAAAGATAGCTGGCATAAAACACCAAGGGGAAGGGGCTAAGCTGCCTTACTAGGTTTACTTTTTTCACTCTGATGGCACTTTCTGTTGTCTGTATGAACAGAGTTTCCAAGTACTTTCCCACTTAGCCGGCCTCTCTGTTATTCATACAGTTGAACTACCAGGGAGAGATGGATCAGTTTACCACCTGTGAGGCCTTTTCTTCCACATTTTCTGCCCATTGCATGCTTTGGTTTTTTCCAGCTCTTCCTACAAGCCCCCCTAATCCTGATCTCCCCTTAGTCCTTATGATTTCTTTAAGTTTCCCCTTTGCTCCTGTTCATGGAGTCCTGTGTACAGATATTATACCTGATTCTATTGAACTCTACTTAATCCTTTCTCACCTCTGTGCTCCTTTTACCAAGTCACTCCTCAACACTTACTGTAACCCTTTGAATTTTTTGTCCATTGTCATTTAAAAAACTCTTTAAAAATTGAACCATTTCGCATGCAGATACAGTCTTCTTGGTCTGCTATTAATCCCCCACTACTGACATTGTAAGTTATTGAAATGTACACTTCCAGACCGTTTTCAGATTTTTGATTTCTGTATATCTATCTGTCTCTCTATTTACAAACATAACATGGTATTCTGAAAGTATCGTTCTGCTTTTGGAGCACTACATTGTGTTTTTCAGAAGCAGGCCTATAACACAGAGATGAATCCATGTTACCTAGGTTGAGTTCAAATTGGTATGTGCACTGTGATTCCCATTATATTGTTCTACCTACTAATGGACAGTTAAGTTATATCCAGACCTCCCCCCCCTCCCCCATTAAGTAAAAACCCTGTGGAGAGACATGTAGATGCTTTTATGAACATATTGATAATTTTTCATGGCAGTGTTTTCCAAAAACCAGTTAGTAAAATCAATTGATTCCTTTGCAGCCTGAAGTTACCTTCATTCCAGTTTACTGGTATAAGAACCACAGTATATCAGCAACTATTCTCCAATAGTAGTTCAGGCAGAAGTCATTCTAGATAAGAATCAGTGCGGGATCCTCCATGTATTTTACACAGCCCATGGCAGGGGACATCTAATCAGGTGAGACAGACTGATTAGATTTATTCTGTTTGTTGGCTTTGTTTTTTTAGGCCTGAATTTTTCACATTTCAATTAATTGTAGGTCAAGTATCAGGCGGATTCTTCCCTGGGCTTCAAATGTGATAAAGCTGCTTCTTATTTTTAAGAAGGCCGTTGCAATCCTGCATTTATTTTACACCTCAGTGCATGTTTTACACACAAACACACACCCCCCCTCACACACACAAACATCAACAAACACAAACACATAATTAGAGCACATTTAACACTCAAATAAAGCTTTCACTATTAATTCATGACTAAGGTATTCTTTTAATAAGAATTGTGCCTTGGTCTCTACTGGGGAAGCATTGTTCAATGTGCGTTCTCTGGTTTGTTGTAGGGCAGTGAATGTTCACTTGTTGGCAATGATATAGAAATGGGGAGTAAGAGTTTAAAAGTTTTTATAGTAGGTAGGCAGCGTCAGAGTATGGAATCAAAGAATAAGAAATTGGGGAATTTCCACTTTTTTTCTTCATTTCAATCTCCTAATAATTCATATATATTTTCCAAATATCTCTGAGAAAACAAGGACTAGGTCAATCCACATATCCGTGAACCATAGCAGAATGCAATTCTGAATTTCATATAAACAGTCATAAAATCAAAAAGACAGGTGCTGGGGTTTTGGCTCAGCACTAGAGTGCTGGCTTCGCACTTTCAAAGGTCCTGAGTAGGATCCCCAACACCATATGTGTGGAATGAATGTGAATGAATGAAGCAATGCATGAGTGTATGATGAATGAATTAAAGGTATAAGGAGGAGGAGGAAGAGGAGAAGGAGGAGGAGAAATAGAAGAAGATGATGAGTAATTTGACAGAAGGGAAAATGGGGAGCAGAGTGAGTTTAAAGTGTGCTTTCCAATTCCCAAACGTTAAATTACAGCAGCTGGGATAGAGAGAGAAGATGGGAGGGCAGGAGAGGGGGGAGAGTAGAGGATAGAAAAGGTAGCAGAATAGAACAGTTACTAATATGGCATTTTGTAAAAATGTGGATGTGTAAACAATGTGATTGTGCAATCTGTATATCTGGTAACAATGGGAGTTCATAACTCACTTGAATCTAATGTGGAAAATATGATATCTCAAGAGCTATGTAATGTTCTCAGCAACGAATATAAAAAAGAGGTCTTCATTTTTCTTTGTAGTTGAGGTCTCCTATTTCCGTGACATGTTTAGTTGTGTTCCCTCCTATAGTCCTCCCATGCTCTAGTTATTCTGATATGGAAACAATTGCTGATATGCCCAACCAGTCTGAAAATCAGTGACAATTTTTCATTAAGCCTAAAGTCACTTCACATTTGCTACAGTCATACTAAATACACTTCTTTGTTGGGAGTTTCAAATATATTTCTCTCAGCTAGATCACAAGTACCTAGAACTCCCATTCTTGTTTATGTAATAGTGAGTTCATCAGATTAAATGCTGTACTCTTGAATAAAACAAAATAGGAATAATTTACTCATAATCTTCCTATGTAAACCATCTTTATTTACAAAATACTATCTTAAGAATTAAGGTTTCATTGCGCTTCAATTGGAGCCAAAGTATAGTCAATTACTGAAGTAAAAGCAGTTACTTAAAAACTAAAAATGAGAGAAAAGTCAAATTACATTTGAAGAGAGAGCAACAGTATGAGGTTTCTTGATTGGTTCTGGATGTTGAGTAACAGGCTCATTTGCAGGTGGAAGGAACCCTTCAGGGAAATCACTTGTACTTTCAGAATGCGGGTGTAGAGGGCTGAATTCCAGCTCTTGGGGGAAGATTGAGAGGAAAACCCTCTCCCTGCATAGACACTTCGCATTGGAAATGGAGTGGGTGGCGGGCCAGGTGGAAAATAATCTCCAGGTTCCCATACAAGTTTCCTCGGAGAGGTGGAGGGAAAAAAAAGGTCCTCTTCTCATGAACTGACTCCTTGGGTCAACTGGAAACAAGGCACCCCTTTGATTGCCAGCTTCAGTTCTTCCTCATTCACTTGAAAGAGTCTCCAGCTTGTTTTAGCTTCAGCTATTTGTGATCTGAGGGTTTCAGATTCACCTTGGAGGGACTGTATCCTTCTTGATAGATGCGCCCTCATTTCATCCTGTTGACCATGTTTAGCCTTCTGTGCTTTGAGCTCTTCTTCTAGAAAGAGCATTTCAACGCCATGGCTGGATTCGGACCAATGCAGCTTTTCGTAGGTTGCCTCCAGATGTTGTGCTTCCCTTGAAACCTTCTCAAACCTGCAGTCCTTTAAAGATGAGGCTAAGCCTTCATGTTCTTTTTCAACAAGGCTCACTTTTTCAAGAAGTCCACACTTTTTTTCAATAAGTCCCGCAAGATTTACAGCCAGCTTTTTTTCTCTTCCCACGTAAAGCCTGCTACTAACCGACTGAAAACATCTCCAGAAAAGTAAGAGAACAGCCAAAAATCTAAGAGCTGTACACATCACCAACTCCCAAGGAAAGCCATAAGGAAGATGGCCTGGCTTCATGTCTTCGGACAATGCTGCCACAACCGTTGGTGCTTCTTCCAGAACTACCCACTAGTATGGCTGAGAGGCAGCCCTTGGCTCCTCCATCACACCAAGACGGCTTTGGCTCTTGCCACCACAACCACAGCCTGCCCAGGCAGGCCAACGCAGGCTGTGGACACTCAGGTGTTTGGTCAGGAACTCCAACCTGCACCAGGCAACGGAGCAGACCACTGCGATCCCCTTCAGGGTGTGAGCGTATGGCAGGTGGTGGGCGTATGGTGGTGGGAGCCATGATCAAGGGCTCCCAGGAGCCTTGTTGTGCTCAACTGCCCATCAGGGAAGTCTTGTCCATTTCCCTACCCAGTGCATCCTCAAGTGTCACAGGTTTAGGTCCCTCCCACTCCAGCCAGAGAGAATTCCTCCCCATGCCACATACCCCTTGATTTGGTTTAGGCCAGGCCAAGGAGGGGCTTAGTAGGAAGATTCCATCCAGTCATCATAACATTCAGTTTGATGTCACTCAAATTCTAAAGCTGTCTAAACTGTTCAAACAGCTTTCATGGCCTATATTGGTCTTTGTGTCGCTTGCCTTTTGTTTTATTTTATTTTATTTTATTTTTTGATTTTTTTTTTTGGCCTTTAGTTTTAGTGACTCAGTCCTTTCCCTGCCCTTGTACTCTCCCTATTTCCTCCTTCCTTGCTTCCTTCCTCCCTTCCTGGTTTTTCTCCTTTTCTTCTTCCTTCTTTTCTACCTCCCTCCATCCCTCCAACTTTGCCTCCCTCCCTTCGAACTTTTTCTCTCCCTTCCGTCCCTTTTTTTTTTTCTTGCAATGTTTGGGGTGAAAATCCATGGCAGGCCAGCCCCAAGCTAGGCAAGGTCACTGCCAGTGAGCTAAAACATCCCCAGACCTGCTGCCACTTCCTACGCAAGTAATTTGAATTATCTCTAAAGAGAAACTCTCACATTAGTCTACTTTCAGTAATTTCAGAATAGTTGCTAACATGGGCACAAATCAGTTATGACAAGTCATTTTTGAGAAGCACGGCACAGAAAATGTTCCCAAAAAGAGGGTGTTGAAAACGTCAGTTGGTTTTCAGGTCAGCATTTCTAGACTAGTATTTGTTGAAAATTCTTCAAACTCTTCTTTCAGATGTTTTTTTTTTTTTTTTGGACTTTTCATGCGCTTGAAAATATCTAAGGAAGCTGGCTGGTCCTTATAAATATATAGCCAAAAGAAGGATGGATATGACTCTCTGACATGGATGTAAATCATGAACGTGAATTATATTGTTGATGTTAAGACAACGAGTTCATGGCTTGATGTACCAAAAGGACATCCCAACATTGTTTTCCTCCCAAGTTAGCACTTGACTTGTTGATGAGTCACATATGAGGTTCGAAGGAGAAGATGCACAAGTCATCACTGGTTTTGTAAGCATGCAAGTTCCAAGCCCATAGGCCACCATGCATGATTAGACCTGTTGTTATTTACACTTACATGGCCAGAGCTGTATCACTGTCTCAAAGTTGCCAAATGAGAGTAGCTTGTTTTCCTCTCCAGCACCTGTATCAAATGACCAGCTTTCAAGTGGACTTCCCTGAGCCTTTTCAGTATCTGAACATGCGAGTCCAAAACACTTTAGTCCTACTACTAAAAAGCATACTCACTGTAACACTGTTTTTCTGACCATTAAATGGACAATAAGGTGACCCTGGTGTGCAAAGAACAGGACTCATTGAAGATGTAATGCCTGTTGGTGAATGACACTTTTCGAGGTTTCACGGGCCATGTGAAGGAATCAGCCCAAACACCTTGAAATACCACTTAATTCATAGTTTACTTAAGGACACATGTGGCTTAGGGAGAACTTCTTTCCTCTGAAAGTGTTTCTTCAAACGAGATGCGAGTCGAAAAGAAGGTATTGAGAACACTAAGTAAAATGGCTGTGCTTTGTGGAACTGGGAGGATTCCTCAATACATATAAGAATGTTTGTCACTGCCTTTGGACCTAACACGTATCAGTGTATTTGAACAGAGGCACAGTAAGAAAGATAGCTGGCATAAAACACCAAGGGGAAGGGGCTAAGCTGTCTTACTAGGTTTACTTTTTTCACTCTGGTGGCACTTTCTGTTGTCTGTATGAACAGAGTTTCCACTTAGCCGGCCTCTCTATTATTCATACAGTTGAACTACCAGGGAGAGATGGATCAGTTTACCACCTGTGAGGCCTTTTCTTCCACATTTTCTGCCCATTGCATGCTTTGGTTTTTTCCAGCTCTTCCTACAAGCCCCCCTAATCCTGATCTCCCCTTAGTCCTTATGATTTCTTTAAGTTTCCCCTTTGCTCCTGTTCATGGAGTCCTGTGTACAGATATTATACCTGATTCTATTGAACTCTACTTAATCCTTTCTCACCTCTGTGCTCCTTTTACCAAGTCACTCCTCAACACTTACTGTAACCCTTTGAATTTTTTGTCCATTGTCATTTAAAAACCTCTTTAAATATTGAACCATTTCGCATGCAGATACAGTCTTCTGGGTCTGCTATTAATCCCCCACTACTGACATTGTAAGTTATTGAAATGTACACTTCCAGACCGTTTTCAGATTTTTGATTTCTGTATATCTATCTGTCTCTCTATTTACAAACATAACATGGTATTCTGAAAGTATCGTTCTGCTTTTGGAGCTCTACATTGTGTTTTTCAGAAGCAGGCCTATAACACAGAGATTAATCCATGTTACCTAGGTTGAGTTCAAACCAGTATGTGCACTGTGATTCCCATTATATTGTTCTAACTACTAATGGAGAGTTAAGTTATATCCAGACCTCACCCCTCCCCCATTAAGTAAACCCCTGTGGAGAGACATGTAGATGCCTTTATGAATATATTGATAATTTTTCATGGCAGTGTTTTCCAAAAACCAGTTAGTAAAATCAATTGATTCCTTTGCAGTCTGAAGTTACCTTCATTCCAGTTTACTTTTATAAGAACCACAGTATATCAGCAACTATTCTCCAATAGTAGTTCAGGCAGAAGTCATTGTAGATAACAATCAGTGTGGGATCCTCCATGTATTTTACACAGCCCATGGCAGGGGACATCTAATCAGGTGAGACAGACTGATTAGATTTATTCTGTTTGTTGGCTTTGTTTTTTTAGGCCTGAATTTTTCACATTTCAATTAATTGTAGGTCAAGTATCAGGCGGATTCTTCACTGGGCTTCAAATGTGATAAAGCTGCTTCTTATTTTTAAGAAGGCCGTTGCAATCCTGCATTTATTTTACACCTCAGTGCATGTTTTACACACAAACACACACCCCCCCACACACACACACACATCAACAAACACAAACACATAATTAGAGCACATTTAACACTCAAATAAAGCTTTCACTATTAATTCATGACTAAGGTATTCTTTTAATAAGAATTGTGCCTTGGTCTCTACTGGGGAAACATTGTTCAATATGCGTTCTGTGGTTTGTTGTAGGGCAGTGAATGTTCACTTGTTGGCAATGATATAGAAATGGGGAGTAAGAGTTTAAAAGTTTTTATAGTAGGTAGGCAGCGTCAGAGTATGGAATCTAAGAATAAGAAATTGGGGAATTTCCACTTTGTTTCTTCATTTCAATCTCCTTATAATTCATATATATTTTCCAAATGTCTCTGAGAAAACAAGGACTAGGTCAATCCACATATCCGTGATCCATAACAGAATGCAATTCTGAATTTCATATAAACAGTCATAAAATCAAAAATACAGGTGCTGGGGTTTTGGCTCAGCACTAGAGTGCTGGCTTCGCACTTTCAAAGGTCTTGAGTAGGATCCCCAACACCATATGTGTTGAATGAATGTGAATGAATGAAGCAATGCATGAGTGTATGATGAATGAATTAAAGGTATAAGGAGGAGGAGGAAGAGGAGAAGGAGGAGGAGAAATAGAAGAAGATGATGAGTAATTTGACAGAAGGGAAAATGTGGAGCAGAGTGAGTTTAAAGTGTGGTTTCCAATTCCCAAACGTTAAATTACAGCAGCTGGGTTAGAGAGAGAAGATGGGAGGGCAGGAGAGGGGGGAGAGTAGAGGATAGAAAAGGTAGCAGAATTGAACAGTTACTAATATGGCATTTTGTAAAAATGTGGATGTGTAAACAATGTGATTGTGCAATCTGTATATGGGGTAACAATGGGAGTTCATAACTCACTTGAATCTAATGTGGGAAATATGATATCTCAAGAGCTATGTAATGTTCTCAGCAACGAATATAAAAAAGAGGTCTTCATTTTTCTTTGTAGTTGAGGTCTCCTATTTCCGTGACATGTTTAGTTGTGTTCCCTCCTTTAGTCCTCCCATGCTCTAGTTATTCTGATATGGAAAAACTAGCTGATATGCCCAACCAGTCTGAAAATCAGTGACAATTTTTCATTAAGCCTAAAGTCACTTCACCTTTGCTACAGTCATACTAAATACACTTCTTTGTTGGGAGTTTCAAATATATTTCCATCAGCTAGATCACAAGTACCTAGAACTCCCATTCTTGTTTATGTAATAGTGAGTTCATCAGATTAAATGCTGTACTCTTGAATAAAACAAAATAGGAATAATTTACTCATAAGCTTCCTATGTAAACCATCTTTATTTACAAAATACTATCTTAAGAATTATAGTTTCATTGAGCTTCAATTGGAGCCAAAGTATAGTCAATTACTGAAGTAAAAGCAGTTACTTAAAAACTAAAAATGAGAGAAAAGTCAAATTACATTTGAAGAGAGAGCAACAGTATGAGGTTTCTTGATTGGTTCTGGATGTTGAGTAACAGGCTCATTTGCAGGTGGAAGGAACCCTTCAGGGAAATCACTTGTACTTTCAGAATGCGGGTGTAGAGGGCTGAATTCCAGCTCTTGGGGGAAGATTGAGAGGAAAACCCTCTCCCTGCATAGACACTTCGCATTGGAAATGGAGTGGGTGGCGGGCCAGGTGGAAAATAATCTCCAGGTTCCCATACAAGTTTCCTCGGAGAGGTGGAGGAAAAAAAAAGGTCCTCTTCTCATGAACTGACTCCTTGGGTCAACTGGAAACAAGGCACCCCTTTGATTGCCAGCTTCAGTTCTTCCTCATTCACTTGATAGAGTCTCCAGCTTGTTTTAGCTTCAGCTATTTGTGATCTGAGGGTTTCAGATTCACCTTGGAGGGACTGTATCCTTCTTGATAGATGCGCCCTCATTTCATCCTGTTGACCATGTTTAGCCTTCTGTGCTTTGAGCTCTTCTTCTAGAAAGAGCATTTCAACGCCATGGCTGGATTCGCACCAATGCAGCTTTTCGTAGGTTGCCTCCAGATGTTGTGCTTCCCTTGAACCCTTCTCAAACCTGCAGTCCTTTAAAGATGAGGCTAAGCCTTCATGTTCTTTTTCAACAAGGCTCACTTTTTCAAGAAGTCCACACTTTTTTTCAATAAGTCCCGCAAGATTTACAGCCAGCTTTTTTTCTCTTCCCACGTAAAGCCTGCTACTAACCGACTGAAAACATCTCCAGAAAAGTAAGAGAACAGCCAAAAATCTAAGAGCTGTACACATCACCAACTCCCAAGGAAAGCCATAAGGAAGATGGCCTGGCTTCATGTCTTCGGACAATGCTGCCACAACCGTTGGTGCTTCTTCCAGAACCACCCACTAGTATGGCTGAGAGGCAGCCCTTGGCTCCTCCATCACACCAAGACGGCTTTGGCTCTTGCCACCACAACCACAGCCTGCCCAGGCAGGCTAACGCAGGCTGTGGACACTCAGGTGTTTGGTCAGCAACTCCAATCTGCACCAGGCAACGGAGCAGACCACTGCGATCCCCTTCAGGGTGTGAGCGTATGGCAGGTGGTGGGCGTATGGTGGTGGGAGCCATGATCAAAGGCTCCCAGGAGCCTTGTTGTGCTCAACTGCCCATCAGGGGAGTCTTGTCCCCTTCCCTACCCAGTGCATCCTCAAGTCCACAGGTTTAGGTCCCTCCCACTCCAGCCAGAGAAAATTCCTCCCCATGCCACACACCCCTTGATTTGGTTTAGGCCAGGCCAAGGTGGGGCTTAGTAGGAAGATTCCATCCAGTCATCATAACATTCAGTTTGATGTCACTCAAATTCTAAAGCTGTCTAAACTGTTCAAACAGCTTTCAAGGCCTATATTGGTCTTTGTGTCGCTTGCCTTTTGTTTTATTTTATTTTATTTTATTTTTTGTTTTTATTTTTTGGCCTTTAGTTTTAGTGACTCAGTCCTTTCCCTGCCCTTGTACTCTCCCTATTTCCTCCTTCCTTGCTTCCTTCCTCCCTTCCTGGTTTTTCTCCTTTTCTTCTTCCTTCTTTTCTACCTCCCTCCATCCCTCCAACTTTGCCTCCCTCCCTTCCAACTTTTTCTCTCCCTTCCGTCCCTTTTTTTTTTCTTGCAAGTGTTTGGGGTGAAAATCCATGGCAGGCAAGCCCCAAGCTAGGCAAGGTCACTGCCAGTGAGCTACAACATCCCCAGACCTGCTGCCACTTCCTACGCAAGTAATTTGAATTATCTCTAAAGAGAAACTCTCACATTAGTCTACTTTCAGTAATTTCAGAAGAGTTGCTAACATGGGCACAAATCAGTTATGACAAGTCATTTTTGAGAAGCAGGGCACAGAAAATGTTGCCAAAAAGAGGGTGTTGAAAACGTCAGTTGGTTTTCAGGTCAGCATTTCTAGACTAGTATTTGTTGAAAATTCTTCAAACTCTTCTTTCAGTTGTTTTTTTTTTTTTTTGGACTTTTCATGGGCTTGAAAACATCTAAGGAAGCTGGCTGGTCCTTATAAATATATAGCCAAGAGAAGGATGGATATGACTCTCTGAAATGGATGTAAATCATGAACGTGAATTATATTGTTGATGTTAAGACAACGAGTTCATGGCTTGATGTACCAAAAGGACATCCCAACATTGTTTTCCTCCCAAGTTAGCACTTGACTTGTTGATGAGTCACATATGAGGTTCGAAGGAGAAGATGCACAAGTCATCACTGGTTTTGTAAGCATGCAAGTTCCAAGCCCATAGGCCACCATGCATGATTAGACCTGTTGTTATTTACACTTACATGGCCAGAGCTGTATCACTGTCTCAAAGTTGCCAAATGAGAGTAGCTTGTTTTCCTCTCCAGCACCTGTATCGAATGACCAGCTTTCAAGTGGACTTCCCTGAGCCTTTTCAGTATCTGAACATGCGAGTCCAAAACCCTTTAGTCCTACTGCTAAAAAGGATACTCACTGTAACACTGTTTTTCTGACCATTAAATGGACAATAAGTTTACCCTGGTGTGCAAAGAACAGGACTCATTGAAGATGTAATGCCTGTTGGTGAATGACACTTTTCTAGGTTTCACGGGCCATGTGGAGGAATCAGCCCAAACACCTTGAAATACCACTTAATTCATAGTTTACTTAAGGACACATGTGGCTTAGGGAGAACTTCTTTCCTCTGAAAGTGTTTCTTCAAACGAGATGAGAGTCGAAAAGAAGGTATTGAGAACACTAAGTAAAATGGCTGTGCTTTGTGGAACTGGGAGGATTCCTCAATACATGTAACAATGTTTGTCACTGCCTTTGGACCTAACACGTATCAGTGTATATGAACAGAGGCACAGCAAGAAAGATAGCTGGCATAAAACACCAAGGGGAAGGGGCTAAGCTGCCTTACTAGGTTTACTTTTTTCACTCTGGTGGCACTTTCTGTTGTCTGTATGAACAGAGTTTCCAAGTACTTTCCCACTTAGCCGGCCTCTCTGTTATTCATACAGTTGAACTACCAGGGAGAGATGGATCAGTTTACCACCTGTGAGGCCTTTTCTTCCACATTTTCTGCCCATTGCATGCTTTGGTTTTTTCCAGCTCTTCCTACAAGCCCCCCTAATCCTGATCTCCCCTTAGTCCTTATGATTTCTTTAAGTTTCCCCTTTGCTCCTGTTCATGGAGTCCTGTGTACAGATATTATACCAGATTCTATTGAACTCTACTTAATCCTTTCTCACCTCTGTGCTCCTTTTACCAAGTCACTCCTCAACACTTACTGTAACCCTTTGAATTTTTTGTCCATTGTCATTTAAAAAACTCTTTAAAAATTGAACCATTTCGCATGCAGATACAGTCTTCTTGGTCTGCTATTAATCCCCCACTACTGACATTGTAAGTTATTGAAATGTACACTTCCAGACCGTTTTCAGATTTTTGATTTCTGTATATCTATCTGTCTCTCTATTTACAAACATAACATGGTATTCTGAAAGTATCGTTCTGCTTTTGGAGCACTACATTGTGTTTTTCAGAAGCAGGCCTATAACACAGAGATGAATCCATGTTACCTAGGTTGAGTTCAAATTGGTATGTGCACTGTGATTCCCATTATATTGTTCTACCTACTAATGGACAGTTAAGTTATATCCAGACCTCCTCCCATCCCCCATTAAGTAAAACCCCTGTGGAGAGACATGTAGATGCCTTTATGAACATATTGATAATTTTTCATGGCAGTGTTTTCCAAAAACGAGTTAGTAAAATCAATTGATTCCTTTGCAGCCTGAAGGTACCTTCATTCCAGTTTACTGGTATAAGAACGACAGTATATCAGCAACTATTCTCCAATAGTAGTTCAGGCACAAGTCATTCTAGATAACAATCAGTGCGGGATCCTCCATGTATTTTACACAGCCCATGACAGGGGACATCTAATCAGGTGAGACAGACAGATTAGATTTATTCTGTTTGTTGGCTTTGTTTTTTTAGGCCTGAATTTTTCACATTTCAATTAATTGTAGGTCAAGTATCAGGCGGATTCTTCCCTGGGCTTCAAATGTGATAAAGCTGCTTCTTATTTTTAAGAAGTCTGTTGCAATCCTGCATTTATTTTACACCTCAGTGCATGTTTTACACACAAACACACACCCCCCCTCACACACACACACATCAACAAACACAAACACATAATTAGAGCACATTTAACACTCAAATAAAGCTTTCACTATTAATTCATGACTAAGGTATTCTTTTAATAAGAATTGTGCCTTGGTCTCTACTGGGGAAACATTGTTCAATGTGCGTTCTCTGGTTTGTTGTAGGGCCGTGAATGTTCACTTGTTGGCAATGATATAGAAATGGGGAGTAAGAGTTTAAAAGTTTTTATAGTAGGTAGGCAGCGTCAGAGTATGGAATCTAAGAATAAGAAATTGGGGAATTTCCACTTTGTTTCTTCATTTCAATCTCCTAATAATTCATAAATTTTCCAAATGTCTCTGAGAAAACAAGGACTAGGTCAATCCACATATCCGTGAACCATAGCAGAATGCAATTCTGAATTTCATATAAACAGCCATAAAATCAAAAATACAGGTGCTGGGGATTTGGCTCAGCACTAGAGTGCTGGCTTCGCACTTTCAAAGGTCCTGAGTAGGATCCCCAACACCATATGTGTTGAATGAATGTGAATGAATGAAGCAATGCATGAGTGTATGATGAATGAATTAAAGGTATAAGGAGGAGGAGGAAGAGGAGAAGGAGGAGGAGAAATAGAAGAAGATGATGAGTAATTTGACAGAAGGGAAAATGGGGAGCAGAGTGAGTTTAAAGTGTGGTTTCCAATTCCCAAACGTTAAATTACAGCAGCTGGGATAGAGAGAGAAGATGGGAGGGCAGGAGAGCGGGGAGAGTAGAGGATAGAAAAGGTAGCAGAATAGAACAGTTACTAATATGGCATTTTGTAAAAATGTGGATGTGTAAACAATGTGATTGTGCAATCTGTATATGGGGTAACAATGGAAGTTCATAACTCACTTGAATCTAATGTGGGAAATATGATATCTCAAGAGCTATGTAATGTTCTCAGCAACGAATATAAAAAAGAGGTCTTCATTTTTCTTTGTAGTTGAGATCTCCTATTTCCGTGACATGTTTAGTTGTGTTCCCTCCTTTAGTCCTCCCATGATCTAGTTATTCTGATATGGAAAAACTAGCTGATATGCCCAACCAGTCTGAAAATCAGTGACAATTTTTCATTAAGCCTAAAGTCACTTCACATTTGCTACAGTCATACTAAATACACTTCTTTGTTGGGAGTTTCAAAGATATTTCCATCAGCTAGATCACAAGTACCTAGAACTCCCATTCTTGTTTATGTAATAGTGAGTTCATCAGATTAAATGCTGTACTCTTGAATAAAACAAAATAGGAATAATTTACTCATAAGCTTCCTATGTAAACCATCTTTATTTACAAAATACTATCTTAAGAATTATAGTTTCATTGAGCTTCAATTGGAGCCAAAGTATAGTCAATTACTGAAGTAAAAGCAGTTACTTAAAAACTAAAAATGAGAGAAAAGTCAAATTACATTTGAAGAGAGAGCAACAGTATGAGGTTTCTTGATTGGTTCTGGATGTTGAGTAACAGGCTCATTTGCAGGTGGAAGGAACCCTTCAGGGAAATCACTTGTACTTTCAGAATGCGGGTGTAGAGGGCTGAATTCCAGCTCTTGGGGGAAGATTGAGAGGAAAACCCTCTCCCTGCATAGACACTTCACATTGGAAATGGAGTGGGTGGCGGGCCAGGTGGAAAATAATCTCCAGGTTCCCATACAAGTTTCCTCGGAGAGGTGGAGGAAAAAAAAAGGTCCTCTTCTCATGAACTGACTCCTTGGGTCAACTGGAAACAAGGCACCCCTTTGATTGCCAGCTTCAGTTCTTCCTCATTCACTTGAAAGAGTCTCCAGCTTGTTTTAGCTTCAGCTATTTGTGATCTGAGGGTTTCAGATTCACCTTGGAGGGACTGTATCCTTCTTGATAGATGCGCCCTCATTTCATCCTGTTGACCATGTTTAGCCTTCTGTGCTTTGAGCTCTTCTTCTAGAAAGAGCATTTCAACGCCATGGCTGGATTCGGACCAATGCAGCTTTTCGTAGGTTGCCTCCAGATGTTGTGCTTCCCTTGAACCCTTCTCAAACCTGCAGTCCTTTAAAGATGAGGCTAAGCCTTCATGTTCTTTTTCAACAAGGCTCACTTTTTCAAGAAGTCCACACTTTTTTTCAATAAGTCCCGCAAGATTTACAGCCAGCTTTTTTTCTCTTCCCACGTAAAGCCTGCTACTAACCGACTGAAAACATCTCCAGAAAAGTAAGAGAACAGCCAAAAATCTAAGAGCTGTACACATCACCAACTCCCAAGGAAAGCCATAAGGAAGATGGCCTGGCTTCATGTCTTCGGACAATGCTGCCACAACCGTTGGTGCTTCTTCCAGAACCACCCACCCACTAGTATGGCTGAGAGGCAGCCCTTGGCTCCTCCATCACACCAAGACGGCTTTGGCTCTTGCCACCACAACCACAGCCTGCCCAGGCAGGCCAACGCAGGCTGTGGACACTCAGGTGTTTGGTCAGGAACTCCAACCTGCACCAGGGAACGGAACAGACCACTGCGATCCCCTTCAGGGTGTGAGCGTATGGCAGGTGGTGGGCGTATGGTGGTGGGAGCCATGATCAAGGGCTCCCAGGAGCCTTGTTGTGCTCAACTGCCCATCAGGGGAGTCTTGTCCCCTTCCCTACCCAGTGCATCCTCAAGTGCCACAGGTTTAGGTCCCTCCCACTCCAGCCAGAGAGAATTCCTCCCCATGCCACACACCCCTTGATTTGGTTTAGGCCAGGCCAAGGCGGGACTTAGTAGGAAGATTCCATCCAGTCATCATAACATTCAGTTTGATGTCACTCAAATTCTAAAGCTGTCTAAACTGTTCAAACAGCTTTCAAGGCCTATATTGGTCTTTGTGTCGCTTGCCTGTTATTTTATTTTATTTTATTTTATTTTTTGTTTTTTTTTTTGACCTTTAGTTTTAGTGACTCAGTCCTTTCCCTGCCCTTGTACTCTCCCTATTTCCTCCTTCCTTGCTTCCTTCCTTTCTTCCTGGTTTTTCTCCTTAACTTCTTCCTTCTTTTCTACCTCCCTCCATCCCTCCAACTTTGCCTCCCTCCCTTCCAACTTTTTCTCTCCCTTCCGTCCCTTTTTTTTTTTCTTGCAAGTGTTTGGGGTGAAAATCCATGGCAGGCCAGCCCCAAGCTAGGCAACGTCACTGCCAGTGAGCTACAACATCCCCAGACCTGCTGCCACTTCCTACGCAAGTAATTTGAATTATCTCTAAAGAGAAACTCTCACATTAGTCTACTTTCAGTAATTTCAGAAGAGTTGCTAACATGGGCACAAATCAGTTATGACAAGTCATTTTTGAGAAGCACGGCACAGAAAATGTTGCCAAAAAAAGGGTGTTGAAAACGTCAGTTGGTTTTCAGGTCAGCATTTCTAGACTAGTATTTGTTGAAAATTCTTCAAACACTTCTTTCAGTTGTTTTTTTTTTTTTTGGACTTTTCATGGGCTTGAAAACATCTAAGGAAGCTGGCTGGTCCTTATAAATATATAGCCAAGAGAAGGATGGATATGACTCTCTGAAATGGATGTAAATCTTGAACGTGAATTATATTGTTGATGTTAAGACAACGAGTTCATGGCTTGATGTACCAAAAGGACATCCCAACATTGTTTTCCTCCCAAGTTATCACTTGACTTGTTGATGAGTCACATATGAGGTTCGAAGGAGAAGATGCACAAGTCATCACTGGTTTTGTAAGCATGCAAGTTCCAAGCCCATAGGCCACCATGCATGATTAGACCTGTTGTTATTTACACTTACATGGCCAGAGCTGTATCACTGTCTCAAAGTTGCCAAATGAGAGTAGCTTGCTTTCCTCTCCAGCACCTGTATCGAATGACCAGCTTTCAAGTGGACTTCCCTGAGCCCTTTCAGTATCTGAACATGCGAGTCCAAAACACTTTATTCCTACTACTAAAAAGGATACTCACTGTAACACTGTTTTTCTGACCATTAAATGGACAATAAGGTGACCCTGGTGTGCAAAGAACAGGACTCATTGAAGATGTAATGCCTGTTGGTGAATGACACTTTTCTAGGTTTCACGGGCCATGTGGAGGAATCAGCCCAAACACCTTGAAATACCACTTAATTCATAGTTTACTTAAGGACACATGTGGCTTAGGGAGAACTTCTTTACTCTGAAAGTGTTTCTTCAAACGAGATGAGAGTCGAAAAGAAGGTATTGAGAACACTAAGTAAAATGGCTGTGCTTTGTGGAACTGGGAGGATTCCTCAATACATGTAACAATGTTTGTCACTGCCTTTGGACCTAACACGTATCAGTGTATATGAACAGAGGCACAGCAAGAAAGATAGCTGGCATAAAACACCAAGGGGAAGGGGCTAAGCTGCCTTACTAGGTTTACTTTTTTCACTCTGGTGGCACTTTCTGTTGTCTGTATGAACAGAGTTTCCAAGTACTTTCCCACTTAGCCGGCCTCTCTGTTATTCATACAGTTGAACTACCAGGGAGAGATGGATCAGTTTACCACCTGTGAGGCCTTTTCTTCCACATTTTCTGCCCATTGCATGCTTTGGTTTTTTCCAGCTCTTCCTACAAGCCCCCCTAATCCTGATCTCCCCTTAGTCCTTATGATTTCTTTAAGTTTCCCCTTTGCTCCTGTTCATGGAGTCCTGTGTACAGATATTATACCTGATTCTATTGAACTCTACTTAATCCTTTCTCACCTCTGTGCTCCTTTTACCAAGTCACTACTCAACACTTACTGTAACCCTTTGAATTTTTTGTCCATTGTCATTTAAAAAACTCTTTAAAAATTGAACCATTTCGCATGCAGATACAGTCTTCTTGGTCTGCTATTAATCCCCCACTACTGACATTGTGAGTTATTGAAATGTACACTTCCAGACCGTTTTCAGATTTTTGATTTCTGTACATCTATCTGTCTCTCTATTTACAAACATAACATGGTATTCTGAAAGTATCGTTCTGCTTTTGGAGCACTACATTGTGTTTTTCAGAAGCAGGCCTATAACACAGAGATGAATCCATGTTACCTAGGTTGAGTTCAAATTGATATGTGCACTGTGATTCCCATTATATTGTTCTACCTACTAATGGACAGTTAAGTTATATCCAGGCCTCCTCCCATCCCCCATTAAGTAAAACCCCTGTGGAGAGACATGTAGATGCTTTTATGAACATATTGATAATTTTTCATGGCAGTGTTTTCCAAAAACCAGTTAGTAAAATCAATTGATTCCTTTGCAGCCTGAAGGTACCTTCATTCCAGTTTACTGGTATAAGAACCACAGTATATCAGCAACTATTCTCCAATAGTAGTTCAGGCAGAAGTCATTCTAGATAACAATCAGTGCGGGATCCTCCATGTATTTTACACAGCCCATGACAGGGCACATCTAATCAGGTGAGACAGACTGATTAGATTTATTCTGTTTGTTGGCTTTGTTTTTTTAGGCCTGAATTTTTCACATTTCAATTAATTGTAGGTCAAGTATCAGGCGGATTCTTCCCTGGGCTTCAAATGTGATAAAGCTGCTTCTTATTTTTAAGAAGGCCGTTGCAATCCTGCATTTATTTTACACCTCAGTGCATGTTTTACACACAAACACACACCCCCCCTCACACACACACACATCAACAAACACAAACACATAATTAGAGCACATTTAACACTCAAATAAAGCTTTCACTATTAATTCATGACTAAGGTATTCTTTTAATAAGAATTGTGCCTTGGTCTCTACTGGGGAAACATTGTTCAATGTGCGTTCTCTGGTTTGTTGTAGGGCCGTGAATTTTCACTTGTTGGCAATGATATAGAAATGGGGAGTAAGAGTTTAAAAGTTTTTATAGTAGGTAGGCAGCGTCAGAGTATGGAATCTAAGAATAAGAAATTGGGGAATTTCCACTTTGTTTCTTCATTTCAATCTCCTAATAATTCATAAATTTTCCAAATGTCTCTGAGAAAACAAGGACTAGGTCAATCCACATATCCGTGAACCATAGCAGAATGCAATTCTGAATTTCATATAAACAGCCATAAAATCAAAAATACAGGTGCTGGGGATTTGGCTCAGCACTAGAGTGCTGGCTTCGCACTTTCAAAGGTCCTGAGTAGGATCCCCAACACCATATGTGTTGAATGAATGTGAATGAATGAAGCAATGCATGAGTGTATGATGAATGAATTAAAGGTATAAGGAGGAGGAGGAAGAGGAGAAGGAGGAGGAGAAATAGAAGAAGATGATGAGTAATTTGACAGAAGGGAAAATGGGGAGCAGAGTGAGTTTAAAGTGTGGTTTCCAATTCCCAAACGTTAAATTACAGCAGCTGGGATAGAGAGAGAAGATGGGAGGGCAGGAGAGGGGGGAGAGTAGAGGATAGAAAAGGTAGCAGAATAGAACAGTTACTAATATGGCATTTTGTAAAAATGTGGATGTGTAAACAATGTGATTGTGCAATCTGTATATGGGGTAACAATGGGAGTTCATAACTCACTTGAATCTAATGTGGGAAATATGATATCTCAAGAGCTATGTAATGTTCTCAGCAACGAATATAAAAAAGAGGTCTTCATTTTTCTTTGTAGTTGAGGTCTCCTATTTCCGTGACATGTTTAGTTGTGTTCCCTTGTATAGTCCTCCCATGCTCTAGTTATTCTGATATGGAAAAACTAGCTGATATGCGCAACCAGTCTGAAAATCAGTGACAATTTTTCATTAAGCCTAAAGTCACTTCACATTTGCTACAGTCATACTAAATACACTTCTTTGTTGGGAGTTTCAAATATATTTCCATCAGCTAGATCACAAGTACCTAGAACTCCCATTCTTGTTTATGTAATAGTGAGTTCATCAGATTAAATGCTGTACTCTTGAATAAAACAAAATAGGAATAATTTACTCATTAGCTTCCTTTGTAAACCATCTTTATTTACAAAATACTATCTTAAGAATTATAGTTTCATTGAGCTTCAATTGGAGCCAAAGTATAGTCAATTACTGAAGTAAAAGCAGTTACTTAAAAACTAAAAATGAGAGAAAAGTCAAATTACATTTGAAGAGAGAGCAACAGTATGAGGTTTCTTGATTGGTTCTGGATGTTGAGTAACAGGCTCATTTGCAGGTGGAAGGAACCCTTCAGGGAAATCACTTGTATTTTCAGAATGCGGGTGTAGAGGGCTGAATTCCAGCTCTTGGGGGAAGATTGAGAGGAAAACCCTCTCCTTGCATAGACACTTCGCATTGGAAATGGAGTGGGTGGCGGGCCAGGTGGAAAATAATCTCCAGGTTCCCATACAAGTTTCCTCGGAGAGGTGGAGGAAAAAAAAAGGTCCTCTTCTCATGAACTGACTCCTTGGGTCAACTGGAAACAAGGCACCCCTTTGATTGCCAGCTTCAGTTCTTCCTCATTCACTTGAAAGAGTCTCCAGCTTGTTTTAGCTTCAGCTATTTGTGATCTGAGGGTTTCAGATTCACCTTGGAGGGACTGTATCCTTCTTGATAGATGCGCCCTCATTTCATCCTGTTGACCATGTTTAGCCTTCTGTGCTTTGAGCTCTTCTTCTAGAAAGAGCATTTCAACGCCATGGCTGGATTCGGACTAATGCAGCTTTTCGTAGGTTGCCTCCAGATGTTGTGCTTCCCTTGAACCCTTCTCAAACCTGCAGTCCTTTAAAGATGAGGCTAAGCCTTCATGTTCTTTTTCAACAAGGCTCACTTTTTCAAGAAGTCCACACTTTTTTTCAATAAGTCCCGCAAGATTTACAGCCAGCTTTTTTCTCTTCCCACATAAAGCCTGCTACTAACCGACTGAAAACATCTCCAGAAAAGTAAGAGAACAGCCAAAAATCTAAGAGCTGTACACATCACCAACTCCCAAGGAAAGCCATAAGGAAGATGGCCTGGCTTCATGTCTTCGGACAATGCTGCCACAACCGTTGGTGCTTCTTCCAGAACCACCCACTAGTATGGCTGAGAGTCAGCCCTTGGCTCCTCCATCACACCAAGACGGCTTTGGCTCTTGCCACCACAACCACAGCCTGCCCAGGCAGGCCAACGCAGGCTGTGGACACTCAGGTGTTTGGTCAGGAACTCCAACCTGCACCAGGCAACGGAGCAGACCACTGCGATCCCCTTCAGGGTGTGAGCGTATGGCAGGTGGTGGGCGTATGGTGGTGGGAGCCATGATCAAGGGCTCCCAGGAGCCTTGTTGTGCTCAACTGCCCATCAGGGGAGTCTTGTCCCCTTCCCTACCCAGTGCATCCTCAAGTGCCACAGGTTTAGGTCCCTCCGACTCCAGCCAGAGAGATTCCTCCCCATGCCACACACCCCTTGATTTGGTTTAGGCCAGGCCAAGGCGGGGCTTAGTAGGAAGATTCCATCCAGTCATCATAACATTCAGTTTGATGTCACTCAAATTCTAAAGCTGTCTAAACTG
This sequence comes from Callospermophilus lateralis, assembly GCF_048772815.1. NCBI lineage: Eukaryota > Metazoa > Chordata > Mammalia > Rodentia > Sciuridae > Callospermophilus > Callospermophilus lateralis. Next base: position 748,188 of record NW_027511893.1, read on the forward strand.
TTCAAACAGCTTTCATGGCCTATATTTGTCTTTGTGTCGCTTGCCTTTTGTTTTATTTTATTTTATTTTATTTTTTGTTTTTTTTTTTTTTTTGGTCTTTAGTTTTAGTGACTCAGTCCTTTCCCTGCCCTTGTACTCTCCCTATTTCCTCCTTCCTTGCTTCCTTCCTCCCTTCCTGGTTTTTCTCCTTTTCTTCTTCCTTCTTTTCTACCTTCCTCCATCCCTCCAACTTTGCCTCCCTCCCTTCCAACTTTTTCTCTCCCTTCCGTCCCTTTTTTTTTTCTTGCAAGTGTTTGGGGTGAAAATCCATGGCAGGCCAGCCCCAAGCTAGGCAAGGTCACTGCCAGTGAGCTACAACATCCCCAGCCCTCTGCCACTTCCTACGCAAGTAATTTGAATTATCTCTAAAGAGAAACTCTCACATTAGTCTACTTTCAGTAATTTCAGAAGAGTTGCTAACATGGGCACAAATCAGTTATGACAAGTCATTTTTGAGAAGCACGGCACAGAAAATGTTGCCAAAAAGAGGGTGTTGAAAACGTCAGTTGGTTTTCAGGTCAGCATTTCTAGACTAGTATTTGTTGAAAATTTTTCAAACTCTTCTTTCAGATGTTTTTTTTTTTTTTTGGACTTTTCATGGGCTTGAAAACATCTAAGGAAGCTGGCTGGTCCTTATAAATATATAGCCAAGAGAAGGATGGATATGACTCTCTGAAATGGATGTAAATCTTGAACGTGAATTATATTGTTGATGTTAAGACAACGAGTTCATGGCTTGATGTACCAAAAGGACATCCCAACATTGTTTTCCTCCCAAGTTATCACTTGACTTGTTGATGAGTCACATATGAGGTTCGAAGGAGAAGATGCACAAGTCATCACTGGTTTTGTAAGCATGCAAGTTCCAAGCCCATAGGCCACCATGCATGATTAGACCTGTTGTTATTTACACTTACATGGCCAGAGCTGTATCACTGTCTCAAAGTTGCCAAATGAGAGTAGCTTGCTTTCCTCTCCAGCACCTGTATCGAATGACCAGCTTTCAAGTGGACTTCCCTGAGCCTTTTCAGTATCTGAACATGCGAGTCCAAAACACTTTAGTCCTACTACTAAAAAGGATACTCACTGTAACACTGTTTTTCTGACCATTAAATGGACAATAAGGTGACCCTGGTGTGCAAAGAACAGGACTCATTGAAGATGTAATGCCTGTTGGTGAATGACACGTTTCTAGGTTTCACGGGCCATGTGGAGGAATCAGCCCAAACACCTTGAAATACCACTTAATTCATAGTTTACTTAAGGACACATGTGGCTTAGGGAGAACTTCTTTCCTCTGAAAGTGTTTCTTCAAACGAGATGAGAGTCGAAAAGAAGGTATTGAGAACACTAAGTAAAATGGCTGTGCTTTGTGGAACTGGGAGGATTCCTCAATACATGTAACAAGGTTTGTCACTGCCTTTGGACCTAACACGTATCAGTGTATATGAACAGAGGCACAGCAAGAAAGATAGCTGGCATAAAACACCAAGGGGAAGGGGCTAAGCTGCCTTACTAGGTTTACTTTTTTCACTCTGGTGGCACTTTCTGTTGTCTGTATGAACAGAGTTTCCTAGTACTTTCCCACTTAGCCGGCCTCTCTGTTATTCATACAGTTGAACTACCAGGGAGAGATGGATCAGTTTACCACCTGTGAGGCCTTTTCTTCCACATTTTCTGCCCATTGCATGCTTTGGTTTTTTCCAGCTCTTCCTACAAGCCCCCCTAATCCTGATCTCCCCTTAGTCCTTATGATTTCTTTAAGTTTCCCCTTTGCTCCTGTTCATGGAGTCCTGTGTACAGATATTATACCTGATTCTATTGAACTCTACTTAATCCTTTCTCACCTCTGTGCTCCTTTTACCAAGTCACTCCTCAACACTTACTGTAACCCTTTGAATTTTTTGTCCATTGTCATTTAAAAAACTCTTTAAAAATTGAACCATTTCGCATGCAGATACAGTCTTCTTGGTCTGCTATTAATCCCCCACTACTGACATTGTAAGTTATTGAAATGTACACTTCCAGACCGTTTTCAGATTTTTGATTTCTGTATATCTATCTGTCTCTCTATTTACAAACATAACATGGTATTCTGAAAGTATCGTTCTGCTTTTGGAGCACTACATTGTGTTTTTCAGAAGCAGGCCTATAACACAGAGATGAATCCATGTTACCTAGGTTGAGTTCAAATTGGTATGTGCACTGTGATTCCCATTATATTGTTCTACCTACTAATGGACAGTTAAGTTATATCCAGAAATCCCCCCCTCCCCCATTAAGTAAAACTCCTGTGGAGAGACATGTAAATGCCTTTATGAACATATTGATAATTTTTCATGGCAGTGTTTTCCAAAAACCAGTTAGTAAAATCAATTGATTCCTTTGCAGCCTGAAGTTACCTTCATTCCAGTTTACTGTTATAAGAACCACAGTATATCAGCAACTATTCTCCAATAGTATTTCAGGCAGAAGTCATTCTAGATAACAATCAGTGTGGGATCCTCCATGTATTTTACACAGCCCATGGCAGGGGACATCTAATCAGGTGAGACAGACTGATTAGATTTATTCTGTTTGTTGGCTTTGTTTTTTTAGGCCTGAATTTTTCACATTTCAATTAATTGTAGGTCAAGTATCAGGCGGATTCTTCACTGGGCTTCAAATGTGATAAAGCTGCTTCTTATTTTTAAGAAGGCCGTTGCAATCCTGCATTTATTTTACACCTCAGTGCATGTTTTACACACAAACACACACACCCCCCTCACACACACACACATCAACAAACACAAACACATAATTAGAGCACATTTAACACTCAAATAAAGCTTTCACTATTAATTCATGACTAAGGTATTCTTTTAATAAGAATTGTGCCTTGGTCTCTACTGGGGAAACATTGTTCAACGTGCATTCTCTGGTTTGTTGTAGGGCAGTGAAAGTTCACTTGTTGGCAATGATATGGAAATGGGGATTAAGAGTTTAAAAGTTGTTATAGTAGGTAGGCAGCGTCAGAGTATGGAATCTAAGAATAAGAAATTGGGGAATTTCCACTTTGTTTCTTCATTTCAATCTCCTAATAATTCATATATATTTTCCAAATGTCTCTGAGAAAACAAGGACTAGGTCAATCCACATATCCGTGAACCATAGCAGAATGCAATTCTGAATTTCATATAAACAGTCATAAAATCAAAAAGACAGGTGCTGGGGTTTTGGCTCAGCACTAGAGTGCTGGCTTCGCACTTTCAAAGGTCCTGAGTAGGATCCCCAACACCATATGTGTTGAATGAATGTGAATGAATGAAGCAATGCATGAGTGTATGAGGAATGAATTAAAGGTATAAGGAGGAGGAGGAAGAGGAGAAGGAGGAGGAGAAATAGAAGAAGATGATGAGTAATTTGACAGAAGGGAAAATGGGGAACAGAGTGAGTTTAAAGTGTGGTTTCCAATTCCCAAACGTTAAATTACAGCAGCTGGGATAGAGAGAGAAGATGGGAGGGCAGGAGAGGGGGGAGAGTAGAGGATAGAAAAGGTAGCAGAATAGAACAGTTACTAATATGGCATTTTGTAAAAATGTGGATGTGTAAACAATGTGATTGTGCAATCTGTATATGGGGTAACAATGGGAGTTCATAACTCACTTGAATCTAATGTGGGAAATATGATATCTCAAGAGCTATGTAATGTTTTCAGCAACGAATATAAAAAAGAGGTGTTCATTTTACTTTGTAGTTGAGATCTATTTCCGTGACATGTTTAGTTGTGTTCTCTCCTTTAGTCCTCCCATGCTCTAGTTATTCTTATATGGAAAAACTAGCTGATATGCCCAACCAGTCTGAACATCAGTGACAATTTTTCATTAAGCCTAAAGTCACTTCACATTTGCTACAGTCATACTAAATACACTTGTTTGTTGGGAGTTTCAAATATATTTCCATCAGCTAGATCACAAGTACCTAGAACTCCCATTCTTGTTTATGTAATAGTGACTTCATCAGATTAAATGCTGTACTCTGGAATAAAACAAAATAGGAATAATTTACTCATAAGCTTCCTATGTAAACCATCTTTATTTACAAAATACTATCTTAAGAATTATAGTTTTATTGAGCTTCAATTGGAGCCAAAGTATAGTCAATTACTGAATTAAAAGCAGTTACTTAAAAACTAAAAATGAGAGAAAAGTCAAATTACATTTGAAGAGAGAGCAACAGTATGAGGTTTCTTGATTGGTCTGGATGTTGAGTAACAGGCTCATTTGCAGGTGGAAGGAACCCTTCCGGGAACTCACTTGTACTTTCAGAATGCGGGTGTAGAGGGCAGAATTCCAGCTCTTGGGGGAAGATTGAGAGGAAAACCCTCTCCCTGCATAGACACCTTCACATTGGAAATGGAGTGGGTGGAGAGCCAGGTGGAAAATAATCTCCAGGTTTCCATACAAGTTTCCTCGGAGAGGTGGAGGAAATAAAAGGTCCTCTTCTCATGAACTGACTCCTTGGGTCAACTGGAAACAAGGCACCCCTTTGATTGCCAGCTTCAGTTCTTCCTCATTCACTTGAAAGAGTCTCCAGCTTGTTTTAGCTTCAGCTATTTGTGATCTGAGGGTTTCAGATTCACCTTGGAAGGACTGTATCCTTCTTGATAGATGCGCCCTCATTTCATCCTGTTGACCATGTTTAGCCTTCTGTGCTTTGAGCTCTTCTTCTAGAAAGAGCATTTCAACGCCATGGCTGGATTCGGACCAATGCAGCTTTTCGTAGGTTGCCTCCAGATGTTGTGCTTCCCTTGAACCCTTCTCAAACCTGCAGTCCTTTAAAGATGAGGCTAAGCCTTCATGTTCTTTTTCAACAAGGCTCACTTTTTCAAGAAGTCCACACTTTTTTTCAATAAGTCCCGCAAGATTTACAGCCAGCTTTTTTTCTCTTCCCACGTAAAGCCTGCTACTAACCGACTGAAAACATCTCCAGAAAAGTAAGAGAACAGCCAAAAATCTAAGAGCTGTACACATCACCAACTCCCAAGGAAAGCCATAAGGAAGATGGCCTGGCTTCATGTCTTCGGACAATGCTGCCACAACCGTTGGTGCTTCTTCCAGAACCACCCACTAGTATGGCTGAGAGGCAGCCCTTGGCTCCTCCATCACACCAAGACGGCTTTGGCTCTTGCCACCACAACCACAGCCTGCCCAGGCAGGCCAACGCAGGCTGTGGACACTCAGGTGTTTGGTCAGGAACTCCAACCTGCACCAGGCAACGGAGCAGACCACTGCGATCCCCTTCAGGGTGTGAGCGTATGGCAGGTGGTGGGCGTATGGTGGTGGGAGCCATGATCAAGGGCTCCCAGGAGCCTTGTTGTGCTCAACTGCCCATCAGGGGAGTCTTGTCCCCTTCCCTACCCAGTGCATCCTCAAGTGCCACAGGTTTAGGTCCCTCCCACTCCAGCCAGAGAGAATTCCTCCCCATGCCACACACCCCTTGATTTGGTTTAGGCCAGGCCAAGGCGGGGCTTAGTAGGAAGATTCCATCCAGTCATCATAACATTCAGTTTGATGTCACTCAAATTCTAAAGCTGTCTAAACTGTTCAAACAGCTTTCATGGCCTATATTGGTCTTTGTGTCGCTTGCCTTTTGTTTTATTTTATTTTATTTGATTTTTTGTTTTTTTTTCTGGCCTTTAGTTTTAGTGACTCAGTCCTTTCCCTGCCCTTGTACTCTCCCTATTTCCTCCTTCCTTGCTTCCTTCCTCCCTTCCTGGTTTTTCTCCTTTTCTTCTTCCTTCTTTTCTACCTCCCTCCATCCCTCCAACTTTGCCTCCCTCCCTTCCAACTTTTTCTCTCCCTTCCGTCCCTTTTTTTTTCTTGCAAGTGTTTGGGGTGAAAATCCATGGCAGGCCAGCCCCAAGCTAGGCAAGGTCACTGCCAGTGAGCTACAACATCCCCAGACCTGCTGCCACTTCCTACGCAAGTAATTTGAATTATCTCTAAAGAGAAACTCTCACATTAGTCTACTTTCAGTAATTTCAGAAGAGTTGCTAACATGGGCACAAATCAGTTATGACAACTCATTTTTGAGAAGCACGTCACAGAAAATGTTGCCAAAAAGAGGGTGTTGAAAACGTCAGTTGGTTTTCAGGTTAGCATTTCTAGACTAGTATTTGTTGAAAATTCTTCAAACACTTCTTTCAGATGTTTTTTTTTTTTTTTTTTTGGACTTTTCATGGGCTTGAAAACATCTAAGGAAGCTGGCTGGTCCTTATAAATATATAACCAAGAGAAGGATGGATATTACTCTCTGAAATGGATGTAAATCATGAACGTGAATTATATTGTTGATGTTAAGACAACGAGTTCATGGCTTGATGTACCAAAAGGACATCCCAACATTGTTTTCCTCCCAAGTTAGCACTTGACTTGTTGATGAGTCACATATGAGGTTCGAAGGAGAAGATGCACAAGTCATCACTGGTTTTGTAAGCATGCAAGTTCCAAGCCCATAGGCCACCATGCATGATTAGACCTGTTGTTATTTACACTTACATGGCCAGAGCTGTATCACTGTCTCAAAGTTGCCAAATGAGAGTAGCTTGCTTTCCTCTCCAGCACCTGTATCGAATGACCAGCTTTCAAGTGGACTTCCCTGAGCCTTTTCAGTATCTGAACATGCGAGTCCAAAACACTTTAGTCCTACTACTAAAAAGGATACTCACTGTAACACTGTTTTTCTGACCATTAAATGGACAATAAGGTGACCCTGGTGTGCAAAGAACAGGACTCATTGAAGATGTAATGCCTGTTGGTGAATGACACTTTTCTAGGTTTCACGGGCCATGTGGAGGAATCAGCCCAAACACCTTGAAATACCACTTAATTCATAGTTTACTTAAGGACACATGTGGCTTAGGGAGAACTTCTTTCCTCTGAAAGTGTTTCTTCAAACGAGATGAGAGTCGAAAAGAAGGTATTGAGAACACTAAGTAAAATGGCTGTGCTTTGTGGAACTGGGAGGATTCCTCAATACATGTAACAATGTTTGTCACTGCCTTTGGACCTAACACATATCAGTGTATATGAACAGAGGCACAGCAAGAAAGATAGCTGGCATAAAACACCAAGGGGAAGGGGCTAAGCTGCCTTACTAGGTTTACTTTTTTCACTCTGGTGGCACTTTCTGTTGTCTGTATGAACAGAGTTTCCTAGTACTTTCCCACTTAGCCGGCCTCTCTGTTATTCATACAGTTGAACTACCAGGGAGAGATGGATCAGTTTACCACCTGTGAGGCCTTTTCTTCCACATTTTCTGCCCATTGCATGCTTTGGTTTTTTCCAGCTCTTCCTACAAGCCTCCCTAATCCTGATCTCCCCTTAGTCCTTATGATTTCTTTAAGTTTCCCCTTTGCTCCTGTTCATGGAGTCCTGTGTACAGATATTATACCTGATTCTATTGAACTCTACTTAATCCTTTCTCACCTCTGTGCTCCTTTTACCAAGTCACTCCTCAACACTTACTGTAACCCTTTGAATTTTTTGTCCATTGTCATTTAAAAAACTCTTTAAAAATTGAACCATTTCGCATGCAGATACAGTCTTCTTGGTCTGCTATTAATCCCCCACTACTGACATTGTAAGTTATTGAAATGTACACTTCCAGACCGTTTTCAGATTTTTGATTTCTGTATATCTATCTGTCTCTCTATTTACAAACATAACATGGTATTCTGAAAGTATCGTTCTGCTTTTGGAGCTCTACATTGTGTTTTTCAGAAGCATGCCTATAACACAGAGATGAATCCATGTTACCTAGGTTGAGTTCAAACCGGTATGTGCACTGTGATTCCCATCATATTTTTCTACGTACTAATGGACAGTTAAGTTATATCCAGACCTCACCCCCTCCCCCATTAAGTAAAACCCCTGTGGAGAGACATGTAGATGCCTTTATGAACATATTGATAATTTTTCATGGCAGTGTTTTCCAAAAACCAGTTAGTAAAATCAATTGATTCCTTTGCAGCCTGAAATTACCTTCATTCCAGTTTACTGGTATAAGAACCACAGTATATCAGCAACTATTCTCCAATAGTAGTTCAGGCAGAAGTTATTCTACATAACAATCAGTGCGGGATCCTCCATGTATTTTACACAGCCCATGGCAGGGGACATCTAATCAGGTGAGACAGACTGATTAGATTTATTCTGTTTGTTGGCTTTGTTTTTTTAGGCCTGAATTTTTCACATTTCAATTAATTGTAGGTCAAGTATCAGGCGGATTCTTCACTGGGCTTCAAATGTGATAAAGCTGCTTCTTATTTTTAAGAAGGCCGTTGCAATCCTGCATTTATTTTACACCTCAGTGCATGTTTTACACACAAACACACACCCCCCCCTCACACACACACACATCAACAAACACAAACACATAATTAGAGCACATTTAACACTCAAATAAAGCTTTCACTATTAATTCATGACTAAGGTATTCTTTTAATAAGAATTGTGCTTTGGTCTCTACTGGGGAAACATTGTTCAATGTGCGTTCTGTGGTTTGTTGTAGGGCAGTGAATGTTCACTTGTTGGCAATGATATAGAAATGGGGAGTAAGAGTATAAAAGTTTTTATAGTAGGTAGGCAGAGTCAGAGTATGGAATCTAAGAATAAGAAATTGGGGAATTTCCACTTTGTTTCTTCATTTCAATCTCCTAATAATTCATATATATTTTCTAAATGTCTCTGAGAAAACAAGGACTAGGTCAATCCACATATCCGTGAACCATAGCAGAATGTAATTCTGAATTTCTATATTTAATGAATATTAATAAAGACAATAATTATAAAATGGCACTTTTAACTGTTGTTTTAAGTCTATTGAAATGCAATTAGCTCAATACAGTTCAGAACCTTTCTAAAATATCTTACTACTTATAAATCTCTTTTGGATGGTACTGTGGAGTTTTCAAAGAAATATACAATTATAAATTCAAGCAATCTTCCTTCTTATTATCTTCATTTTTTTATTCTTATCATCATATCATACTGAAATATAATGAGGATTCATTGTACCTTATGAATTTATATCCGATATCATTCTATTTATTGGAACTCTAAATTGAAAGTATTTTTGTTGTATAGGTTTTAACTTCTTTTATACATGGAACATTATTTTCATATAAAAGGTTTTACACACCCCAATATACCTTAAATATAATTCTTTTTAATATTTATTTCTTTTTTAGTTGTACACAATGCCATTATTTTTATTTATTTATTTTTATATAGTGCTGAGGATCAAACCCAGCGACTCATTGCACCAGGTGAGCACTCTACTGCTGAACCATAACCCCAACCCTAAATTTAATTCTTGATATAAGAATTAATTCTGAATGAAAAGAAAAATGTAATATCCCTCCCACTCAAATGAGAGCAAGTGACTATATATCCTTTGAACAATTTTTTATTGTATTTTTAAAAATCTCTATAAGCAAAAATAAATTTCTTGATTTCTAATTTAGGAAAGCTGCCCCCCCCGCCCCCTCAGGGTATAGCCTTCCTGACACCCAGTTATTTCTTCAGATTCATCCAATCATGTTTGAATAGTGTCAGCTTAATAAATGGTCAAGAAACACATGTACACGCTACTCGCCGCCTGCACTTTTTTTCTAGTCCTCTTCTTTATAGGGACTTTCTAATATTATGTTAATTACAGTATATTACCAATTGACCTGATATAGACAGACATTTTTTTATCCTTCCCTTGTTTAACAACTTCCTTTTTATATTTGAGGCAAAATCTCTTCAATTTTATTATAGAAAAAACTCATGCCACTGTAAAGTGAATCTTTATTTCATTAACACATTTCTTTATTCTTGATGTCTTATTCATTTTAAGTACTATGTGACATCCTTACAAATGGCAGCTTCTTTCCCCAGTCACTCATTATATTTCCAATACAGAGATGTCAAATCATGGTACATGGGTGATACTCATATGTTTTTGGTTGCGAAATAAGAAATCTGGTCATTATGGTTTTCAACATATTGTAATTATCCAATGAAAGTGGAGTTTAAATGTCAGGAGAATTCTTGTTGGGAAAAATGGGGGGAAACCATCAGTAGTTAGTGACCAGTTTTTCATACTGTCTTCTGTCTGGTTGGCCTGCTTCCCCAGTAGTAATACTTGACTACCTGTATATACCATTTGATTTTCTTATGGTTGTTGGTGTACCTCTCAGTGTTTGTCTGTCTTTCAATCTCTCTCTCTCTCTCTCTCTCTCTCTCTCTCTCTCTTTCTTTCTTTTTTTCCTTTAAAGGGATTCTAGTGCATTCCTAAATAGATGTACATTAGTTTCTCTATCCTTTATTTGAGGAAGTATCAATGGAGTTTTACAGAAAGCTTCCTATCTATTTTATTTTTGTAATAGTTAATTCTTGCAATTATTGAAATCAACAACATATTTGTCAGAAATTTGTCTCTGGTCTCATTTCTTTACATTTCTGTGCTTTTCATTACTAGGTCAGGCTTAACCTCTTTTGCAAATCCTTTCATTATGGTAGGGGCACTGGAAACAAAATATGTGTCTATCCCAACTTGCAAATTTTTGCAAGGATTTCTCTAACCATTCTTTTCATAACTACTTATCCTCAGACAAAATTAGTCCTGGATTTTCTAACATAAGCTAAAATGGTTCTTTGAATGAGTATTCTGAGCCTTGTTGAAGCACAACTACTACCTGTGCTCATGACACGTCCCTAAGCTTATATTTTTCAGGTGCCATTTGTTTTCATCGCTGTTCTTCTTTGTCAATTTTATAGTTTAGATATAAGATGACCCCAAAAGCTCATGTGTGAAACAACTCAAGTAGATTCAGAGGAGAAATGATTAGATGATTAGAGGTGTGGCCCAACCAGTGGATTAATCTCCTGATAGGGATTAACTGGGTGGTAACTGAAGACATGTAGGGTGTGGCTGGAGGAGATAGGTCTCTGGGAACTGATTTTGGGATTTATACTTTGCCTCTGATTCTGGTGAGTGGAACTCTCTCTCTCTTTGCTTCCTGGTGCAATGTTCTGAACTACCTTCCTCTACCATACCCTTCTATCTCACCTCCAGCACAGAGCAATGGAGTTGGCCATCAGTGGACTGAGACATCTTTAATCATGAGTGCCAAATAAACTTTTCGTCCTCTAAAATAGTTTTTGTCAGATTTTTTTATTCCAGAGGTTAAAAAAATTACTAAATAAAAAATAGCCATTCAAACAGTGAAGCAGGTTAGCTAATTACAAAGAGATTATTGTTACACCAGAATCAGAGAGAAGAACACAAAACAGGTGTATAGAATTCTTTAATATGTCCTCTTTTCCGAACAAATAAAATAAAATAAGAGTCTGCACTTATCACTTTGTAAACTAAGAGCCTTAACTTCATTTTTTTTCTGATCTATTTTGTCTTGAATTTGGACATTCCCCCCAAAGGTTCATATATTGAAAGCATAATTTCCAATGCAGAAAGGTTCAGAGGTGGGATTTCTTGGCAATGATTGAATCATGAGGGTTCTATCCTCCTAATGGATTAATCCATTTGATGGATTCATACCTGACTGGGATCTTGTTAGAGGAAGTTGGTCACTGCAAGTATGCCTTAGGATTTGTCTTTTCTCCAGGTTCCTTCATATTCATATTCTCTCTCTCTCTCTCTCTCTCTCTCTCTCTCTCTCTCTCTCTCTCTCTCACACACACACACACACACACACACACCCCTATCTGAATTTCATGAGTTGAGTAGCTTTCCTATGTCATGCCCTCAACCATGTTGGTTTGCCTCACTTCAGACCAAGAGCAATGGAATCAGCCCAACATTGACTGAATTTTCTGAAACCATGAGCCAAAAATAAACTTCTAAATCATTTTTGTCACATATTTTGGTCAGAGCAATGAAAGGCTGACTGACACGTGATCCTAGTGTTGTCTTCCTTTACTAAATTTCAAAGTGGTGACCCACTGTACTTTGAATATTTAGGTATGTGTAACTCATCTTGGTAATATTGATCGGGTTTTGTGATTATTCATAAGTCTGGTATGGTATTCTTACTTGTGATTACCAAGTAGGTAGCCAAACCCTGACTGACTTCTTCAGCTTCATACACACTAACCATGTGTAAACCCTACGCATATACCTGAATATACACAAGCACATACATTAAGCATTTTTAAAATATTTTATAACAATTTATGAGTAAAACTATTTTTATAAATTTAATGGTTGAAATAAGTAGCATTAATTGCATTTCATTTGCCATATAAAATACTTTTCAAAAATATCATTTGTATAGGATTTTGAGCAAAACTGCACTAACTATCCTTATGCATACCTCCTGTGCACATGTACAAGATTTTGTCTACATGTACTCATAGAGGTGGAACTGCTGGGGCATAACTTACCTGCATCTTCACATTTACTAGATACAGCCAAATGATTCTTGACATCTGTAGTATTCAAGTTCACTTTTAATAATATATGTCAGTTTCAATTATTTCATTTTCAATTATTGATAATATCTGATATATCATTCAACATTTATTTTGTCTAATTAACTGCCTGAAAAATGATGTTGTGGTTTTTGTTTTGAATCTCCTTAATGAATATGTTATGAAGTTGTTATTATGGGCTTCCTTCTAAAGGGTATGGCATGAAAAGGGTGAACACAATCCTAATCATGAGAAATGCTTTAGGCAAATTCCATTGAGGGACATTCTATTAATGTGTCACCATTACTTTTCAAAACTGTTATGGTGATCAAAACAAAAGAAGTCTTAATAAACTATGCAAAGGAGCTTAAAAGACTAAGGAAACATAATTACTAAAGGCAATAAGGAACTCTTGAACAGAAGAAGGACATTAGGAGAGAAATTAGAGAAATAATGCATCAATATTTGCTCATTTAGATCTATCTACTGCAATGTTTTTAAAGTAGTAAGAAATGTACCCTTGTTGTACAAGATATTAATAATAATGTAAGTTGAGTGTGGGATACACAAGAACTCTCTTTATTGTCTTGGCAAATTTTAAATGTATGTAAAATATACTCAAAAATAAATATCACAAATAGTTAAAATTCAAATTTTTGTATATGGCTTTTTTTTTCTAGTTCTGTTACTTGACTGACTGGCTCTACTGGGAAACATAGTCAAATTGGTATAGAGTAGCAGTTTGGACTTTTAAAGGATGCAAGCTGTTTTAAAGGTAGGTTGCAATTAAATCTTATCAAAATGTGTGATTTTAAGCTCTTAATAAATACTTCAAATTTTACATTATATTTAAGATTTCTTTAAACATATTTTAGTATAAATTGAAATAGTAAAATATTGATTGTACTATAGATGGTTGACAAAAACACTACAAAATTGTGAAACTTTAGTAATCTTTCTTTATCAAGGAGTCTATGTTTTAATCCCATATTGTATTTTTATCATGCTCTTTATTTGTATGCAGATGAGAAGACCTAATAGTTATTTGCCTCTTAAAAACCATAAACTAATTTTCCTCTTTTATATTCTGTTTCCATGGTACTTTGACTACTCTATCATAATTAGCAGATATTACATTTGTTAAATTGGATGTGTCTCATTTCAAAGGAAAACATCATATGAAGCTCTCATTCAGAAAACAGATTCAAAGTCACAAATTTTCTTGCCTTTATAAATATTAATATGGCTCATACTATGCAATTGTTTCTTTTGATGACAATTGTAAGCTGCTTTTCCTTTGCTGAAGGCAAGGATCTAAACTCTGATATTTAACTCTTACAGTTAATCCACATGGACACAATAAAGAGCCATGCTAACACTCCCCATCTGGATATACTAGAGTCTATTCTTAGGATGTCGTTCAAAATAACCTTGATATTCATAGCTCCCAATCAGTAATTGATTAGAATCAGTCATTAATTTAACAACTCAAAAAGAAAAGGTTAAGAAGATAAGGCCAGCATGTATAAACTAATATGTCTTCTAAATCTTACTGTGATATTTGTTTAAACTCAGTTCCTGTCCCTATTCATTAAATACAAAATACATATTTATTTTATATCAACAAATCTCAAGTGCCTAAACAAACACAAAATTTAGATAAATTTTCAAGATTAAATGTAATCAACCTTTTTGCATCTCAAATATTACAGTATCTATCACCTGTGCTCATCTTTTTTGACCATCAATTTGTTTTCATTAATATTTAACATTTTCAATCTTGATGTTGCCAATTCCTTGAATTACAGAAAAATTGAATCATTTTTAACATATTTGCACTTTAATAGCTTTAGAGTGAGGGTTTTATTACAGATTATACACACACACACACACACAGAATAAGAGAGATTAATAATTCTAATTTGATTCCTATAATGGGCAACTTGTTCTTCTCACACAGCCCATGATTATAGCAACCTAAATATTATGTATGGTACAACCATGAATAATAAATTAATTTCGTGCTGGGATTGTGGCTCAGTGGTAGAGCGCTCGCCTAGCATAGGCAGAACCTTGTGTTTGATTCTCAGCGCCACATAAAAATAAAAGGTATTGTGTTGTGTCCATCTACAAAAAAAAAAGATTCTCACTGTCTCATTCTCTCTGTCTCTCTCTCTCCTTTATAAAATAAATAAATTAATAAATAAATTAATTTCAAAGGGTTCTAATTTATTATTATTTATCTATTTTTGCTTATTTGGTTGTGCTAGTATTGAATTTAGGGTCTCTCATTTAGTAAGCAAGAAGTTTACCACTGAACAATGCCTCTGCCTCATTCTAATGATGAATGCAACTCTTCTTCTGAAGCTTTATAAAGCATTAAATCATCTAAAGGTCCAAATATAAGAGCAGGAGAACACTTTTCTCAACTCTCCTTTGATTCTTCCTGTGCTAAAACTAATGTTAAAAATAAATAAAAGACATAAATAAATATTTGATGTAGAATGATTTAAACATAATAAATGTAGAGAAATTAGTATGTTCATACCTTTTCACCTATAATACCATTCATATTAAAACAGAAGACATTATGAGAAAATAATTTACTGTTTCTTTTTTTTCCTTTTAATATAAGGAGCAAACTTCATACATAAAAATAGATCTGAAAAATAATGTCACTGGAACGTCATAATAAAATAGAATGACATTGGATAACAGTGAAGATTCATATGTATAATCAAATAGCTTTAAAGTTTTTTTTTTAAAAAAATGAAATTCATTGTCTTTTCTCTAATTTAATTTTGAAAAGAAAAACTCCCTGCAGCCCATTTACAATCCCACCACCAACTTTACAAATTATTTCTTGAACAATGATAGAAAGGAATGTTCTTCTATTAACATTTTACAAAATTTGCTGCTTGTTTTACCCAACTTCTCAGGTATATTCATGATTCTCTAGTAGGTATTAATTGATTGTGTATCATACAATAAAGGAAATGAAACCATAACCTTTTTTGTGATCAAATAGCAGTCTTTGATAAATTATAGAAAATGCCTTTTTTCGCAATAATACAAAAAAATAAATATAAGGTCAGCATTTTTTTCTGCCTGTAATGGTTGAAATGGGTAGGAAAACAGAGACAGGAGGATTTGGGCTGAATTGTAAAGAGAAATTGAGAAAAATGCATATAAAAGAGGATATAGACATATAAGTCATGAAGATTTTTACTATTATTTTATGATTGGTGAATTTTAAAGGCTTTGAAGAGGTAGGAAGTGAAATGTGAGTCAAATATGAGACTATTTGGCAGATAAATCTACAAGAGTAGGCCTAGGTAATGAAGAAACTTGAATGAAGTTTTAAAGTGTCTGACCTGTGGGTTTTATGTGGTTTGTGCTGTAGAATCATGTTTTGTTGCTCTTGTTTCCTTTTGAATGTAGAAAACCAATCTGAACCGGTGTGTGTATCTGTCTGTTCCTGCATGTGTGTATTTAAGATGATAATTGTTTTCAAAGTATTGGGAGATCACCTGTTTCTGATATTTTGAGAGCACAAATTAATTTTATTAATTAATAATGTAGTTTCATTATTCTATTCAGTAAAATATTTGAGAAAAGTATGTGTATGCAATTTGTACTTAAGACATTTATTTGTCTAGAGATACATTTAAAGAGTATAGTGTTTTAAGTGAATAGAATTCTTCAGGATTCATGGATATTGCATGTTGAAGATGAGACGAAGGGTATCAGCCTAAGGAAAGTTTTGGAAATGAGCTGTTGGCTGACACAAGCACACAGATAAAGGATATATCTTTTAAAACTCAAGTCTTCAGGGCATTGGTGTGAACACCAGGTCTTGACCCTCAGTGAACACCAAATCTCAACAGTGATGAGGTGAAACAGAAACTGATGGAAACACAGAGGGAATGGCTGAGCTGCTCAGCCAGGGGTGGATTTGAGCATTTATGGTTTTAGTGTTCATAGCACCCTGCTGAGTTGACAATAGGGTTCAAAAAAAAATTTGCAGAGCCATCTGTCTTTTGAAAAAATGTACTTTGTAAACCACAAGTAGAAATCATCTTCTACATTGTGTTAGTGCCGTTTCTCCCTGAGGAGATATTGTTTGGCTTGTAATTAGCACATCTGAAGAAAATAAATGTGGGGATACTTCTAATTTTGGCAATTGTCAAAGATTAATAACTTGAGACATGCCTATTAGAATTTCACAATGGACTTGTCATTCGGAACTATGATTCATCATCCACTTAGAATAACAAGGATGGGAAAGAAAGAAAAATACAGGAGCAGTTGACTACTTCCACTTAGACTCTGTCAGACTTTTTATTAAAAAAAAATAGATGTTCCAGTTCCTCACAGTGGCTGCAAAACTCCAGTGTTATTAAACAAGTTTACTACAGGCAATATAAGCAGGAAAAAAATCTAAAAATGCTATCCAATCTTTCATGAATTTGCCTTTATTTAATTTGGTATTTCTTTGTTTATTTTATTTTATTTTTAATTTTAAAGAATCATAGGTCACAAGATGCTATTAAATCTTCCACAGAAAATAAGGTTGTTTAATTCCATGAAACATATATTCAATTAAGTTTAAAAGTCATTCTGTTTCTGTGGCTCTTATAAAGGAGAAATTTGTTTGTTTCATAAATCTTTGACATTATCCTGCTTTTATGTCATGCTGTTTTGATACTATGTGACAGGTCATGACCTAGGACAGTGTGCTATCATTCAGGTTAACTTAGAATTTCCTCAGCACATAAGCAAGTAACTGCATACAAGCTCTTTGTTTTATTAAAATAAAAAATACTGCAAGAGAGATGAAGAGAATGCTTGGTTATGGTCTATGGGACAACAATCCATAATTTACTTTGCAGATGTCTCTGTAATTTAAGCAGCAGGCAGAACAGCCACACAGTTGTAGCTGCTCTAGGGAAAGGATACCAAGAGGCTCATAAATCATGATGAGGATTAAAAGCAATGAGCATTCATCTTCCTAACCTCCTAAGACAATACGGGAAAGCCAAGTATCAGACCATACAGAGCATAGAATCTCAGTACAGGGATAAAGGTGTCAAGGTTTTAAGGGATTGTCTCAATTAGTCCTGACCTCCCATTTGCAAGTCAGTAGAACATAATTTTAAAGTTTATTAAAAAGAGGCCTCTTCCACAACAAACTAAATTCTTTGAGTGATAAGAAATATTTGAGGGCAATATATAAATTGAGTCAAATCATACCCAGGTATTAATAATTTTCTTAGATTGAGCTTATTTTCTCTTGGACAGTTCATAGAAAATAACCTTACTAATAACTAGTCTATGAAGATTGTCATGTTTAGCTGAACATTTTTAAGCTAGAAAATTCTAGCTTAAGAGTAGTCAAGTTAAGGAGATGCAGACAGCTGGCTCTCTGCTATGAAATTCAGTAAATAAATGGTCTGTTACTAACTGTTTATATTTGAAAAATTATTCTAATCAAAGGTCTTTGGATGGAAATGAGTAAATAATACACAGTGAGAGGTTTTATTTTCTGCAGAAAACTGGAACTATAATCAAATTTTAAAGGTTTAAAAAAATACTGATTTATTAGTTATTCCAGTCTTCTTTTAAATCAAATTCATGATAAAACTGAATTTACTAATTCTACAAAAATAGAAGGCTAGTGAAAAATATAATGTAATCACTTATTGAAGGACAATTATGACCCTGTTTTGTAGGACACTAATAGATTTCAGTCTCTGATTCCATAGTTTAGTATCAAATATCCCTTGGCAAATATTCTTTTTTTTTATTTGTTTATTTTGGTACTGGGGATTGAACCACAGAGCACTTTACTTGTGATCTACATTTTCAGCCCCATATGTTTGTTTTGAGACAGGGTCTGCAAAGTTTCCCAGGCTAGCCTGAAACTTGAGATCTTTCTGCCACAGCCTCCTGAGTTCTGGGATTCTAGACATGCTCCACCATGCCAAGCTACAATTTTTTTTTAATATAGTCTTTAATTAATTATTTTAGTTAAGGAGAGCTGTAGTATATAATTAATACAGAGTAGCATATAATTATTTCTTTTTCTTTAGAGAGATGGCTACACTGCTCAGTCTTTGAAAACAGGTTGTAAAACATAGCAGATACTAAAATATTGAAATTTTAGCAGTTTCTGTGCTGAATATACATACCCTATACTCAATGTGGGGGGGAAATAACCATCCTTTCAATTTGCTAGGCAATATTACAATACTATAGTACTGTATTTAAATAGTTTTTTCCACTACTACTTTTCCTTCCTTAGGAAAGATAATATAAATATTTTATGCTTTCATTGAAGATATTATGATGATTTGAGAGTATACTGACTTTGTTATATTGTGCATTATATCGATCACCTTTTCTTGACATTTTGATCAATATATCTGACAAAAACAACTTACAGGAAGAAAGTTTATTTGAGAATCTCAGTTTCAGAGTTTCAGTTCATGGTTGGCCAACAACATTGCTCTGGGCCCAGAGTGACTTGGAACATCATGAAACAAGGGAATGGCAGAGGAAAGCTACTCAGCTCATCTTAGCCAGGAAGCAGACCGAGAGCAGGGGGAGCCAGGGTAAACAACCCGTGACCCAATTCCCTCAGCAACACCCCAACTGCCTAAGTTACCACCTGGTAATCCATTCAGATAAGTATTTCATCAAATGGATTAATCCTCTGATCAGGGTACCATTTTGATCTTGTGATCTAATCATTTTGCCTCATGCATTAACATAAGAACTTTTGAGAACTTCACACATTCAAACCATAACATATATCATTACTGTTAGTTGTTACTTTGTTTTCTTACAAGAGTGTGCTGTTTTTCCCAGTTACCTTTCTAGAGAAGGAGACACAGAACATGGGGACTCATATGTGTTTTCTGCCATATAAAATAAGACTGAGTACTAAGATAACCAAATGATGAAATTTACTGTGTATATGTGGACAAAAAATAGACTAAATCACTTTTAAATTCATTGTAACAAGTATTATTGAGCCACAAAATTCTGGGCCCCAGAATCTACTAATCAATGATGCACTACCATTGAAAAATAACAAATTATTTGTCTCAATATATAAATTTTAAAATAGGGGTAATTAACTTTACTTATCTCAATATGTATGTATGTATCAAAAATCAAACTGTGCCCTATGTTCAACTATTATTTGTGAATTGAAAAATTTTTTAAAAGTATGAACCTTAAGTTTTAGGTGGACACAATATCTTTATTTTATATTTTATGTGCATGCTAGGCGAGCACTCTACCACTGAGCCACAACCCCAGCCTTGTGAATTGAAAATTTAAATTTTGAAGATGAAAAGAATATATTAGACAGAAATAATTTATATGTAAAATGTAGGTAATCTTATATGTCTATCTTTCAAATGTCTTTATGAAGTCAGTGACATTAAAGCTAATGATAATTATATTTCCACTTTATTTTATTCACAATAATTTTACTTCATCTATAAAAAAAATCCAAATGCTTTGGTTTTGGGAATGGATTATAGATTCTATTCATAAATAGTTCTTGAAAGCAGTCTACATATTACTTATTCCAAGAACCTTCTCTGGGTGTCAATAAATACATCAAAAATATTATTAAAAGTTACTGACAATTCTAATGCTTGCATTATTGTGATGAGAACAAAAAACAATCAACTAAACTACCTAATGTTTAAATTAAAGAAAAATAATTTTACAGAAAACTACACACACACACATACACACACACAAGAGAAAATTCAAAATGGTACTAGGCAATTGCCTTATTGCAAAAGGAAGGGAAACGGTGTGGTAGTTTGTAAATTTTGAAAGCACCTTTAGAGAACATCTTCCCAATAAAATAACATTTGAAAAGACTTGAAAGGAATGTATAAGCCAGATGCAAAAATATCTGAAGAAGAGACTGCCAAAATAACCATACATGTCAAGTCACCAACGTGGGACATATTTAATATGTACAATTAAAAAACAACAAGAGGACCAGTGTAACTAAAACTGGGAGAAAGGGTAGAAAATCTGTAGGACATAAGATGGTACAGACTGTGGGCTTTGCAGAACAGTGTAAGGATTTTTTCCTGGGCATGGAAAGCAGTGGAACTGAGCATAGCCGCACCATGCATGATGCATTTTTTCTCAGAGGACTTACCTGGTGATAGAGGTGATGATATGCTGTTTGGGAACAGGTTAGAATGATGGTACCATATTTAAATAAATTACAACTATCCATGTGAACAATGAGATTAGCTGGGAATAGGATTATATCAAGACTAGTGGAAAGAACTAAAAGGATTGATACAAAATAATTTGGTGATAAAAATAGGAGGTATCCAGTATTACATCATATATGGCCTGAGCAACAGAAGGATGATTTTGTCATTTGCCTAGGATATAAAATCTGTGTTGCCTTAGGAATCTAAGAAGAAATGTTGACTAGGCAGTTAGATATATTTATATGAAATTTTGTGGTGAGTTCATCCTGACAGGTAAATTATATGATGTTGACCCAGACTCATTTATTCAGAAACATGTAATGTTCTCTTTCTATTAGGTGCTGTAAGCTTTTGGTATGTATTATTTGCTCTTTCAGTGGTCTCAAAAGAGCTGTTATGAGACAGGAAAAATTAATTTTCTCCTCATTTCACAGATGAGGAACATGAGACTAGGGGGGAAAGTTACATTTTCTAAATCATACAACTGGTGAATGACAGAGATAGGATCAAAACCCAGGCACCACAAAATGATATAATTAACTTGATGTGAAATTAGCTCACAAATGGAAGATAATTAGATGAGGATTGAGATGCAAGAAGTTGGCTCTGAAGCATTTCAATAAAAAGGTCAAGGGCATGAAGAAAAGGCCAAAAAAAAATGGTTAAATGCAGGAGAATAAATAAATAAAGTGGTAGCTTGAAATCAAGAAAAAACAAATTAGTGCTGAAAAATGACCATTGGAATCACAGTGTGGATTCCATTTTTTTATGTTGACTGGAGCAGTGTTGATGGAATGAATAGTGAGCAAAATTTTGATAAGAGTGTAATGAATATGAGATAAAGTTCATTTTCAACATCAAGGCAGTAGATTTTAAGAAATCTCTGAAAAAGATTTATTTTGCATTTTTGTGTTATTTTGAAGCAATTAGAAACATGGTTCAAGGCTCAAAATTCACAAAAAACAAATTGTCGTATACATTTCAAATGACCAAGGAGTGATTGTAACAGAGTGACACAGATCAAAACACTTTCACATTATGTTTTATAACTTTTCCCAGATGATGTAAACTCAGTTTTAAAAACCTCACATTTCTATGTCATTAAAAATCAAAATGAAAAACCTAATTTACCACACTATTAACAGACTTGTGTCTTCTCCATTGGGCCTTTACTGTTGCCTGGATAGTTTCAGTTGCAGTGGCTAGATGTAGCACCTGCTTACAGAGATCGTGTTAGAGACTTTCTGTGGGATTGTCTAGGATCCAATCCACATTAGCTATTTATCGGATTGTGCATGGGGGCCTGTTCTATGCCTCCCTCCCTTCACCTGTATATCTCCCTTATCCCCAAATTCTTTGTTAAATGTCTTTTATTTTAACCATCTTATCACATAGCTTTATTAGCTGTTTGCTTATCTGTATTTGATATTAAATTTCAGGTTTGTTTCAAAGTCTACTGGTTTCATTTTGATCCCTGCCCCATTCTTTTCATCTGCAGTATTGCATGTCTAAGAATACATGCTTCTGCTATAGTTGTTATAAGGATGATGTAAGTTAAAATTTGCACACGTGATTTATAAATACTTAGAACAGTGTCTGGCCAGTAATAAAGCAGTTTATTTTTTTTTTTAACTAAATAAGTTATATTTTTTGTTTTCCTCTGGGATTTGGAGAGGATGAAATGTTTCCTTTTTCTATATTTCCCTGATGTCAGGAGACCATGACTAACTTTTATTGTAGACATTTAAGACTCTCATAATCAGGTAATATTTCTTTTCAAATATTCCACTACATTATTGGTGTGGTTTTTTTTCAAAAAGTGGCTTTTTATTTTTTAAAATTGCATTTCTCATAACGCAATTTTTGAAATGTCTTGAATAGATGCTTCTGATACATATGTATATGTATACATATGTGTCTATGCTGCATGCATATATATCTCACAACTTTTCAAACACATTTCATAGACATTTTTTTATCATAAGACACCATTATCTTATGAAAGTTGCTACTTAAACTAGATAGATGTGATGTCCTTGAGCACAATAAATCATTTCCTAAGAACATAGTTACTTCTATCTTCTTGAATTGAATTGACATCATCAGGAATATCCTATTGTTTTCTCACTTTTAATAATTCTTTTCCACACATGAATAGCTGATTATCATAATCAATGTTCAAAACAGTTTCACTGAACAATTTCAAGGAATGATCCTGTGAAGCGCTGAATGCTCCTTTAAAGTTTTTGCTGCATAGGATGAGACAAATGGAGAAAGTCATTTTTAAACACTATATTTATTCTGTTTTTTCCATGTTGTTTGAAATCTATTCTTCCTCTTGCTCCAAGGGATGCCTGCCTTCTAAGTACATATTTGAAGTCAGACAGAAAGCATATGTCCTGTACATCCCTGGAGTCTGACAAAGGGGGTGAAATACAGGATAATGCTTCTTCAATGGTTCAAAAGGGAGTTTCATCTGTGCAACTGGTATTTCTTTCATGGTATAAGGTACTGCATTGTCCCCTTCTGATAGTTTAATTATCATCACATTTTCTTTCAAAACAATATGGGTATTCCCAAAGATAGGGAATAGTGAGACTTGGCATGAACACAAGGGGTACAATATTCCTTAAATCAAGTTCTCGAGTCTTATCCCTCAGTACTCCTTGAGTTTGCAGAGCACATGTGGGAAAATTCTAGTGATATATTTATCCTGACCTTTTATGTCTTCAAAGGCTCATCATGGTATAGTCTTTCTTCTTACCTTTTCTCGCTGAGCAAAGCCCCTCTTTGTTTAGGGTTAATCTTGGGAGATAGGACAGTAGGTGCTGGGTACTTGGTTTACTACTTTATGGGCCATCATGTGTTTTCCTCTGCGGTATCACTGTCACATTCCCAGTGCACTCCAGAGTCCTGCCTAAGATGCTACAGTGAAATATCTGTTGTCTTTTCTTTGTTTAGTCCCTTTGTGGTGGAGTGAAATTGGCCAGGCCCATCTATTTAGCCATCTTGATGATATCACTCATTAATTCTTTTATATATATATATATATATATATATATATATATATATATATATATATATATATATATATATTAGTACCAGGATTGAACCCAGAGGCACTTAACCATTGAGCTACATACCAAGCCCCTTTTTATATTTTTATTTATTTTGAGACAGGATCTTGCTAACTTGCTTCAGGCCTTGGTAAATTGCTGAGATTGTCTTTGAACATGTGATCCTCTTGCCTCAGCCTTCCCAGCTGCTGGGGTCACATAGGCATGCACCACCAATCCCACCTCACTCATCATTTTATGTTGACTTTTCTTCACAACACAAATATATAAATTATGTGACGAGTGTATTATAATTAAATAAACAATAGTTGATCTTTTAACTAAGTTATGATACATTCAAATAGGCATATTCTTTTTTCTTTCTTTAGAGACAGATTATATCATACTTAGAAAAGTTATGAGCCATGGATTTGATTGATCTCAAACAAAGCTATGCTCTATCCCTAACCCCTGGTATCTCTGAATTTACTCTTATTTGGAAATTAGATCTCGGCAGATGGTATCAAGTTAAAATGAGTGCATTAGGGTGAGCCCTATTCCAATATATCTAGTGTCAGTAAAAGAAGAAGAGAAGACAGACACATACAGGAGGAGGAAGGCTATGTGACAACAGAGAATATTAGAGTGAGGACTCTGCCAGTGAAGGAAGAGGAATTACCAACCCACAACCAGCAGGCAAGGGAAGGCAAAGGGAGATTTTCTTCTTGGAATTCCAGAGGGAGCATGCCTTACTGACACCTTGATTTTACACTTCTAACCTTTGAAACTATGAGACAATAAATTTTCATTGCTTTAAGCCTCCCAGTTTGTGTTGTTTTGAAACAGCAGCCCTAATAAACTGAAACAGGCAGGACACATTGGCAATGTTTCCCCTAGCAATTACAGAGGGTCTTGTTTAGCAAAGAAAAATAGCTTAGCTTTGTATGAATTTCACTCGAGCTCAAAGTTTCAGAATGAAGATCAGTGTCTAGAGCCTCATTACTTTCATGTCAGGGGAGGAACTGTGTATTTCCAGGAGATAAATTAACCTTGATTTTCTTTTTCTTTAGGAAAAAGTACTTTTACTGCCCTAAACTACAGTTTATGCATAATTCCATACAAAGTCAGTCGGAAATGAAGCCCCAACCTTGCTCAAAATTGTTGTGCATCGTCTCAATCTATCTGCTATTAGATCAACAATTGTCTTTGTACCCTGAAATTACAGCAGAGGTCAACCATGCAGAGATATTATACTATCAGGTGACATATTTGTGAAGCAAAAGGAAATATGTCAGCCTTTTTTATAAATTATGTCAGATTTCAAACTTGCATGAGCTAATTGTTTTACATCATGAATATTATTCTAACACAATTTATCCTTCATAGTTTTCAAAGTCTCCTACAGAAATTCTCTTTACATTCAGAGGCTAACAGTTAATTATTTTATAGTGAACAAATATTTCCTAAATTCTGGGCTATATAGGATATTTATCACTATGTAGTCTACTCTCTAAGATATTTTAAATTTAAAAGTAGAAGATATAAAGCCATCTAAAAATAAAGCCCCTAAAAATAAAGCTAATAAATAAAAAAGTATTTAATATAAAAAAGTATCAGAATAAGATGTTCAGAGGACCTGGTGAAATCTCATTTTAGATGTATAAATAATTATGTACAAAAGTCAAACCTTGATGCTTCATTCGAGCTTATTGCTTAGTTCTTGGGAAATCTGCAAGATTATAACATGGTCATTTGTAAGAGTTAATTATATTTTTATAACTATGTATTCATTAGATAACAACATTGGCAAATGAATACCAAATCATTTGCTTCTAATTACTTTATTATATTCTGCTACTTTGCTTTTGTATGTGTTGCATATTTTTTGTAACCTTATAAAAGAAATACTCTGTGGTGGAGCATTATTGTGAATCACTTGCCAATTCTGCATACTATTAAATTATCAGGTTGGTAGCTTAAAATCCACCATGCCAAGAGTATTTACAGGACAGAAATTGATAAACATTACAAAACAGGTTTCTCTCTCTCTCTTTTTTTAACCAGAGAGGAGTGTTGACTATTAACCAACATATGAGTGTTTAAAGTGTGCTAAATTTATTAACTTCATTAAGTTTATCATTTACTCCTTTTTAAAATGTCTTTCTTCACTTGGCTTCCATGGTATCTCTTAGATCTGTTGCTGCTTTTACATGTCTCTCTAGCTGTTCTATGTTTTATGTTGTACAATTTTTATTGTTTATTAAGCTATATATGGCAATAGGATTTATTTTGACATGATTAGAAAATCATGAAACATAATCTGCTCTAATCAGTCCCCAGGACTTTCCCTTTCCCTTCCCATGTTCTCTCCCCTCTACTGATTTACTTATTTTATTTTTTTATGGAATTACCAAAAATTCAAAATGTTAACCTCAGTCCTTTGCTACTTTCTCATCCCAAACCACATTGTCCATAATTACACCTATTATCAGAGTTTCAAATGCTATTTTACAAGTGTGCTGATCACTTGTAAATTTATATCTCTGTCTCAATCTTCTGTTCTGAAAACCATAAATCCATATGTATCAATTTCAGTAAATGACATTTTTGCAAGTATTGTCTGTCAAAAATGCCTAAAATATTTGTTAACTATGAAATTGCTGAACTTCAGCCCCAGAACTTCTGCTTCTGTAGTCCTGAGGCTGGGTCTGAGGACTTTTATTTCTAAGAATTGCCAGGTAGTTCTGATGATCAGAGACTGCATTTTGAAGGCCACTTGTTTACCACTGTCTAAACCTCATATTCTAAATTTTGTCTGCTGATCTCTTCAAATGGTTGGATACTTTGTTTTTCAATATCAGTATAATTTTTTTTCATCACTTTGGTACTATACTCATGGAAGTTTCTATCAGTTTTGAAGCTGGGGCAATGGTGAAGGCCACTTTGCTGGACTAGCTATATCTAATCTTTCCCCCATGAATAATACATGACTTCACTGAAAATATAAGCTTTTCAGAACCTATATTAGATGTTATTTAACATTTCCAAATTTCTTATTATGTTTCAAATTAAAATTTCAAAAGTCTCTATATCCTTACACTTGCTTACTTCTTAAATTTTATTTTATTCTATGTCTTCAGTCTTCTTGAGTCAAGAATCTTTACCCTCTTTGATGGTCTGAATGTGAATGTTTATGTTTCCCTAAATAGATAACTTGAATCCTGTCTCCCAGTATGATGGTATTTTCAGGAGGGTCCCAGGAAATTTAGATTAGGTCCTGAGGGTGGGTCCCTCTTGATGGCATAGGTATCATAAGACAAGGGAGAGAGAAAGATATCTTCACATGTGCCAATCTGGGGCACATGGATACACAGTGAGAAGGCAGCTGTCTGCAAGTCAGGAGCAGAGCCTTCAACATTCTCTGAATCTGGTGGCAACCAGATGTTGTACATCTCTTCCTTCAGAATTATAAGAAACTCTGCTGTTTAAGCCACTCAGACAATAGTGTTTTATGATAGCAGCTCAAGTGTTCATACAGAATACTTCTTTCATAGGTAGCATTCTCAGTAGTATTGACTGATATTAAAGAACAGATTTAAAAGAAACACATTCTATGTTAATGGAATTTTAGTCATATTTTTCTATGATATATGAAATAATATTTTTTATGAAAACCATGTTTCTTCTTAAACTGCACATTGACCTGGTAAGCTAAAGAAGCTTCTGAATCCTAGTGACTAAAATAAACAAAATTCAGATTTTTCTATGAAAGTAGAAGAATTAAGGGTAGGAAAATTGAGAGAATATATTATGTATTAATAACTGCATTTTGTTTATAGAATATGCATTTGGGTTTTCTAAAATGTGAATTTCCTCTATTTTTAACATGTGATTAATAGTTTTCTTTTATTATTATATATCATTCAAAATAATAAAAATCTTTCATGTTTTGTTTAACAATAATTTAAATATCAAATATTTGTGGATTATTTAAAACTTGACTAACAAATTTGAATAAATTATAGAAATTAAATGCTAGATCACTAAGAAATAATTTCTATACAAAATTATAAAGGAAATAAAACAGCAGGAAAGGGAGATTTGGGAAGCTAATATGAAAGCTAAAAGAATTGCTAAGTATAAATGATCCATTATAAATTTGTAATATTTGGAAACTATAGCATTTATAAATTATTTCACCCAATTTATTCACAAATATAGCTTTCAGAATAGTTAAGATAAATAAGTAGATTATATTGTTTGATGTTGGATGTTAAACCAAAAAAAAAAAAAAAAAACAACTCTTTTTCCATTTTCCCTACAAATTGGCAATGTTAGAAATAAATCATGGCTACTTGAACAGTCCAGGCCCAATAGAAGAAGATTCTGAGTGCAGTCCCTAAATGACATGTAGTGGAAATACGTGAGAGATAAGACTTTGTATTGATAAGCCACTAAGCATTTGGTGATATTTATCATCACAGCATAACCTAGATTATCTTGTCTGATATGAAGATGAACAATAATGACTCACTAGACAGGGTCATGAGAATTAAAAAGAGGAACAAAAAGGAATTATTTATTTCTGGGGAATAAATTGTATGTTTTTCTTTTTATGGATATATCATTTCTGTCATGCTCAAAAAATATGTTGCAATTATTGCTCTCATATACAAAAATGTCTAATGTGCATATAAGTATCTGAGAAGTACCAAATATTGCACATGCTTACAAAGTTGTACTATGTAGGTGATATAATGTTACACTTCTTCTTGTTACTATACATAATATATTGTAGATTTAAGAGTTCACTAGATATATTTAAAATAAGTAGAAATTCATTCATTGATGCAAACTAAACTTAATGTGCTTATTTTAATTTGATAAGATTTAAAAATTGTGTTTTATAAAATTATTTGTCATTGTTTTTTCTATTTATTATCAGTATGTTTTGGACATCTAACATACACCAAGTGCTATTCTAAACAGAGGATGAAGGAATGAACATGAAAACTAATGTCTCTGTTCTCAGAAAGCACTTGTCCATATTTAATAAGAAAACACATTATAGTGAAAGATCAATGCATAGAATGATATTAGAATAACAGGGCAGAGAATTACAAGGTAGAACCTAAATGGAGAATGAGAGATGTACTTTCTGTGAATATGGGTTGCATCTAAAATCTTAAAGACCAAAAGGTAATAGGCATGTATATCTTAGGCAAAGAAATAAAATTTGAAAAAACAATAGTATACTTCACAGTTTCTAAAGGAGAAAAGTACTTGTATGGCCCTGGTAAACTGGAAAGAGAGAATTTTGACAGAGTATAACATCCTAAGGAGATAAGTGAACCTTCAAATTCCAAGATTGGTAACTCAGAAAATTTAGTCACGGCAGGACGTAATTTTATTTAAAATCAAGTAAAGGCCATTGGTGGACTTGAAGAAGAGAAAATACATCGTATGATTTTTTCATGTAATTTTTGTTTCAATAGTTTTAAAGATTTGGTCTTCTGGGTAATACAATGCAAGAATTTATCCAAGACAAAATTTAAGAAATTGTTTCAGTAGTGCAAGTGCAAGGGTATAGTAGTACTAACAAAGAAAAAAATGGACAGAGTGAGAATGAAATTTTATTTTAAATTTGGAAAAGCAATATTAAAATGAATCAACATGAATAAATATAAACCTCACATTTTTGTCTTGAGAACCTGGATAAAGGTAGAGAAGACTTTCAATGAAAAGGCTTCAGGAACTTAAATTCGTATTTTTGCTTTGGTCATGATAACTGTTAGCTCTTAGGTGTTTATTCATGTTAGGATGGTTAGTATAAATCAAATATATACAGCAAGAACATGCTACATTTTATATGGCCACTGACTTAGAAGGTCACTCAGTTTTTAAGAGCTAAAAAATAATACAGGTATCCTTGCAAAGTTATAATTTACTAACTTCAGTGAACTATAAAGAAGTTACTGGAATTTTTTAGAGAAGAGATGTCAGACATTACAGAAATGTTAATTGGGAAATAGCAACAATGGTTTTCTCTAATTAGATTGATAGTTGCTAGGGATACTGTGTCCAGCCAGATTTCAAGATAACTTGTATTATTATTTTATTGTTTTATAAACAAGCTATTTTATGAACATTATAAATATAGGAACATGAAATAACTAAGAACAACAACAACAAACAAAGAAACAAAAACAAAACTAGAACACCTTCATATCACAAATGAAAGAAATATTTTGGAATCTTACTTAACATTGTCTATTCTACAGTATGACCTGGGCAATATTTTTCATTTTGTAGAAGTAAGTGAAATATGCCTTTTCTCCTTCCAAAAAAAAGTTGGGGGTAGAATGGTAGATTATTCTTTCAGATATGTTGATGCTAACACACAACAAGGGTCATGTAGAAGTTCTTTGAATTAGACAAAGGAAATAAAGGGAAGGGAAGAGGGATTTGATTAGGGCAGACAGAATGAATAGGCAGAATGATTAGGACATAACTTTCCTATGTTCATATATGAATACACGACCAGTGTTACTCCACATAATGTATAATTACAACAATGGGAAGTTATAACCCATGTATGTATGATATGTCAATATATACTCTACTCTCATATATGTCTAAAAAGAGCAAATAAAAAATTGAAAATATAAGTAATCTCTATTTCATCTTGCCTATTGAACATTCAAATAAGGAGATCTAACTATCTCATGTACAAACTATGGTCTTCTTCTTTAATTACTTTAATATTTTTTTCATTAATGTTCATAACATACTGCAGGATGCAGTTGATTACAATCAGTTGCCAGATTGTCTAATTTGATTATAATTTGGTTCATTGCAAAATTATTTTCTGATTATGCATCTTTTATTTCAAAGTAGAAAGCAAAATTGGACAGAGAAATTCTTTTAGATTTTAGATTAAGATTCTATAGACACCTACGAAAATTTTTAATTTTGAAAACTACTTAGTTAGAAAGTTAAATTGTTATGACATTCCTAGTCTTTCAGCTCAGTTTACCTGAAACCCTCAAAGATAAGACTGAATTCTCCCAAGATCTGCATGTATTTCCTGCCAAAGGAGTTAACTGGGTGAGAAATAAAAGGAAAAATGATGGGCTGTGATTACAGTCAAGACACATATTCACATTGCATTCCAAACACAATCGATTTAGATTTCCTTAATAAGTATCTAAAGGTGGTATATAACTGTCCTCAAGGGTTATTGAAAACTATTTTTCATTCTGCCAATTTCACTTTTTTCTTGTCAAACATTATGTTGGAATGTATACAAAAAATGTAGTAACAGTGAGAAATTCATTTGAATCCAAAGCTAATAAAGCATTTAAGGTATTCAGAGCATTATGTGTATGACTGAGTGGAAATCTTTGTATTCTCCCCATTTTTTTCATGTTTAAAATTTCACTTTTTTATTTGTGCTCGCTCTTTTTTTATGTGGATGTATTTGGGGTGAATGAGTACTTTTGTTGTATATTAACAGCTGTAATTTCTTTTTAATTGATATTTCTTCAAATAAACTACATTTGTAAGGCAGTTATATATACATTATCTCAAAAACACCCATTACTTATACAATATTATCAATATATTATTACCAGAAAGCATATCATGAAGAACTGCAAGTTAGAATATAAGTTCTTTGTATCCAGGATCAACCCGTATTCTTTTGCCTTTATAAAAATTTTAACTTTATAAATTTAATTTTAATTTTTTTGTTACTGAGTATTGAACCCAGCAGTGCTTAACCACTGAGCAATTTTTACCAACCTGTTGTTTGTTTGTTTGTTTTATTTTCATTTAGAGACCGGGTCTCGCTAAATAGCTTAGGATCTTGTTAGGTTGCTGAAGCTGGCTTTGAACTTTCCATCCTCTTGCCTCAGCCTTATGAATGACTGGAATTATAGATGTATGCCACCACATCCGGCTTTTAAATATTTTTCAAAATATTTTAATTAACATACAAAGACATAAAATTGAACATATTAATGGGGCCTACATGTAATGATTCAATATATGTATGAATTATGTAAAGTTTAAATCAAGTTGAATATATTTATCTCACAGATATTCATCACTTTATGATAAGAACTTTCAAAATCTCTTCCTCTGCCTTTTACAGTGGACCATACATTATTCTTATCTATAGTCACTCTACTGTGCTGTTTCACAACAGAAATTCTAACTCTATTTAATGGTAACTTATTATCATTAATTTCCCCCATCCCTCACCCTGCTCTGCTCTCCACAGATTCCAGTAACAACCATTCTACTTTCAACTTCTATGAGATCAACAGTTTCAGATTCAAAATATGAATTCAAAATTACATCTTCTTATGCTTGGCATATTTCACCTAATGTAATGATCTGTAGTTTCATCCATATTGCTGCAAATGACAGGATTTCATTCTTCTCTTAATGAATAAACAGAATGCAATTTTGTATATGTAGCGCATGTTCTTTTCCATTCATCAATTGATGGATACTTAAGCTGTTTTCATGTCATGGCTATTGTAAATAATGCTTGCATGATTGGGTAGTGCAGATTTCTCTTCCATACACAGATATCAGTTCTTTTGGATACATAAATAGTAGTAAGATGGCTAAATCATATGATAGCTCTATTTTTAATATTTTTGAGAAACTGCCATACTGTTTTCTATACTGGCTATCCTAATTTAAATTTTCACCCCCCAAATTAAGATCTTAATATGGAAACTTTGGCCTGTAAATGCTCTTATAATTTTAAACTTAATCTTGATACATCATTTTACCATATCTGGCACAATATAATCAAAAGGAAAATTAGTTTAATCAATCAGGGAATTTAGGCAAAGAGATAATTAATTCCCCTATTATTTATCTGAATTATTTTACTGCATGGACATAATTAATCAGATAATAGCATTTTGCTCTGTCAAGTTTATCTATACTGAATGTCTTAAGAAAATTTTATTTCTTATAATAGTATTATTATGACTTAGAATATGCTTGTTTTACTTTGCTTTTCTTTTTCTTTTAATATTTTTTGTAGTTGTATTGGACACAATACCATTATTTATTTATTTATTTATTTTTATGTGGTGCTGAGGATCGAACTCTGTGCCTCAGATAAGCTAGGAGAGTGCTCTATGGCTGATCCACAACCCCAGTCCCTACATTGATTTTTGAGTATTGCGGTGGTAGAAATAATATAAAAAAATGAAACTTAGTAGCCTAACTTTTGTGCATTGAGTGAAGTTAAAATTTGAAGATGTGTTAAGAAAACTCACAGGATTAATACAATGATTTGGTTGTTCCACTTCATTTAAAGTTTTTATTATTTTTAAAATTTTTTAATGTTTTGCATTTTAATATTTTATTTCTTAATATTATTTTAAATAAAATAATTTCTTTTTATATATTAACATAATGTGATAAAATATATAAATTCACTTCAGGTATGTTGTAGCCAGCAGCAAATTTGTTTATAGTATATGTTGTTGTTACCTTGTTTTATTTTCTTGGTTTAATTTGTTTTTATAAATTGGGAAACACCAGAGAAAGTGAAAAGCTAGCAATAGTTTTCATTTGTTAATCAATCATAACCAGTTATCTTAAAAGATCTATGTAAGAAATATTGAAACCAAATTTGAAAAAATTACTTAATATCAGATCAATTGCATAACTATGAATATGAACTCATAAACTTAGACAGGGTCCATAATATGTGACTTCATCCAGGAATTTACATTTAAATTCAGAAAATAATAATTTTCTTCCTGTTTTACCATCTCTAATGATTGAATTCATGAGAAATTTTTGTATCAGTTTAAGTATTTAAATGAAATGACACTATTCTTGCATGAGGCATGTTAATGTGTTGTTTTGTAATTTATTAAGCTTTGAGTGACAAAGTCACTCTTCATGATTATTGTTTAGATTTACCTGTCAGTATGTCCCTATTGATAAAGTAATAAAATTATATTAGAATAACCTTGCCAAAAATAATTAATAACCTATATATGGGGCAAATGAAATACAGCAAATTAATTTATGGAGAGAAAAAAAATACTAGTGCACAGAAAACTTGATAGGAAATAATTTAGAATTAGGGTCCTATCAGAAGAATGTTATCATTCTCATACCTATAGTATTTTGTATCATAAGGTAATACTCATTTTTGTATATATTAGATAAAGAAAATTGCAGTTTGGCAAATGTATTTGGGATGATAGTGCAAGGAAGGAATCTGTGTATGTAAGTTTGCTAGTATTGTGGATAGCAAGCATGCTGAGTGGTAACTGATTGTTACCATTCCGGATTGGCTATTCTAATTCATTGATTACTTAGAACTCAATCTGGGTTGAACTAAGAATTAACATTACAAAATTGTCATCTCCCATGGGTAAAAATTGAAAAAGGTTTTCAGGCTTGAAATAATCTGTTTATTATGAGTACATTATAGATAGACATGATTTGGATATAAAGAAAATGAAAAATTCACTATTTAAATAAGTTGGTAAATTCATTGGACAACTATAGCTATATTCAGTAAAGGCAAGAGACTTTTCCATTTTCCCTTACCCATATTTCAGATTCAGTATTTACTTTTTTCTCGATTCCTTCAGAATTCTAAGTCCAAAGCATTAGGGAAGAAGTTAATTATATCAGAAGGAAAATTTTCCCTCTCTTCCTTTCTCTATTTTCTTTGAAATCTTCCATCGGAGCCATATGCAGATAACATAATACAAAAAGTTTGACCAGGAGGAAGTTTTCTATATCATTTTGGTTGAAGATAATATAGATCAATTATCCCATATCCTTAAATAAGAACACTCAAAAAGTTGGGCAAGTCTGTTGCTTACTTTTGGTTTTGAAACCTGACATCACGTTTACACATTCAGTGTATCATGGATCCTCACATATAAGGGAGAGGCTTCCATGTGCCTGCTTGGGAATCTACATGTTTTTCCAAACTCTGCACATAGCAGAGATGTTGGACTCAAATTTAAGTAATGCAAGGACTAAGGATTAGGGTTGGTAATTTCTCTATGAAAAGAATAAATTGATATAAACTTGAGTTGGGATTATCTGCTTATTCAGCATTTCCAAGGACAAAGGATAGAGGAGAGTTTCCCAAGGAATTTCAAGGAAAGAGACAGCCAGGATTACTTGAGGGAGGCTGGGAGACATCAGTGGAAGGAAGTTGGAAATATGCCATGAGATGACAAAGGCTTAAAAATTAATTATAAATCATCAACAAGTGTGACAATAGAAGGACACTTTTGTCTGCACAGGGGGAAATGTATGTAAGATGTGCAGGGGATATTAGAATGGAGGATAGACATCTAAATGATTGACACAGGGCCACTTTAGAGAAAAGACAAGCTTTCAATTTCATCCATGCCCAAAATTACCCTGATAATTCACCAGAGCAGGGCCAAAGGAAAATTTCCTGCCTTATATGCATGTAAGCATCTCTCCAGCTTCGTTCTTCTTCCTACCTCTGGAAGTGGTAAGAGAAATTTGTTTGTAGTTAGGAGGTTTAAGTGTTTTGTTTTAAAGTTTATTTGCTATGTTTTAATACAGCACTGGCTATATTAATTATGAAAATATATTAAACTAAACTGAAATTTTACTTGAGTGATGTTACCAGAGGCTTTAAGGATGCCAAAATAAGCAAAATAACCCTGGAGCATGTCACAGACTTTATCCTGGAAAGAATGAATGAATTCCACAGAAAAAAATATACCTGGACACTGTGGGAGATGAGAATGGGAGAATAAAGTTTTGTTTTGATTACATCCACTGTGTTGCATATTCCTCACAGTTCTTAAATCCTAAGGTCCAATTTCACTTTTAGTTCTCTTTCCTTTTAGGAAGGAACTTTAGCATTTTCAGGAGTCTATGTCTGCAAGGTTCCTCAAAGTTTAGCATTCAAAAAAGAGGCCTAAATTTTAGTTATCTCCTTGTGTTTCCCTTTGATTGGTTCCATTCTGTACCACATGCAATAGAATTTTCACAGTTTGTGGCATGTACAGGAAATGCTTTCTTTCTCCCAAAGCTTATTTATATTATCCACATTTAATAATAATAATCTTGTTAATGTAGTTTTTTTTTAGATTCTGTGTCTTCTCCAATCAAAGCACAATTGTCTTAAAAATGCTTCATTAATTTGGATGACATAACTTTTAATACTTAATTTGAAATAATAAAGTCCAGCCTTCTTGAAAACACAGTATCTATATATTATACAAATAATAAAACAGTTGAGAAAAATAGTATTTTTTTCCTTTGAAAAATAATTTGTGTTTATTAGTGCATAATTGGGTATGAAAACTATTCCATTTTATTGGGAACCAGAAAAATAGATAACAATAAGTATTGCTATGCAAAAGAAAGGAATAAGACTATTATCAATTTCATTCTTATAGAAATGTCATTATACTGTCCAATCTTCAGCTCATATTTTATTTCTTCTTACCAGATATGATGCCCTAATAATGAAAGGTACATTTAAGTTGTCTTTCTCTTCTCTTAAAATTCTTTCCAGTAGGGCACAGTGGCACACACCCTAGCTACTTAGGCTGAACCAGGAAGACTGCAAATTTGAGGCTCTACTGCACAATTTAGCAAACTGAAATCATTGTACAAAAAAAAAAATTCTAGATATGTAGCTCAGTGATAGTGTACCCCTGACTTCAATGTCTAGTATTGACAAGGGGACTCTTTCCATACTAAGAAATAGTTGATAATATTTAGAAGAGTTTAATTTATAGTTACTCTTATTATTATTTGAAGTAGTTCTCAAATGAATTTTTTTTCAGTAATACATTTGTGTTTAAAAGTCTCAATAAATACTGCTGAGTTCAGCAACTGAAGGAGATGGGGCTTTGGAGAATTATAGGTTATACACATTCTACTCAAGTCATGTATGTCAACTAACATATTAAAAACTGCCCTCAAACCAAGTAAACATTTTCTGAAGTTTTACTGGAAAAAAAATAACTGGTAAAAACTGCATGACAGAATCAGCAACTTTGATCTTTGCATCTTTAGCCTCACATCAGGTTGGCAGGCTTTCTTTTTTTTAAATATCTCTCAGTCCCATTGAGAAGGATAAAGTTTTCATGGAGGTAATAAATATTTTCCTGAGTAATATTAGTTTAATTATACAACTACCAACAAAATGAAAAGATGTTCCTGAAACATTTTTTTTTCCAATGAGAATTAGTGTTTTTACTCCTTAGAGATAGCAAAGAAGGAATCAAACAGATGGCAATTAAGTTTTAAGTGTGTGTTTCTGGGTAAGGGAATGTGCATGTATATTCACAGAAAATAAATCATGTTATGTTTGGGCTTCAATGACATTCCAATATAAAAAATTTGGAGGTAAAATTGTAGATTCATAATATTTTATTGTATATTTTTCCTTTAAAAGGTAGGATTTTGACCAGATGTTGTATTAGAAAACACCAGAATAATTCATTAATTTTGTTTCTTGTAACTCCTAATTTGCTTTGAAAATTGATAATAAATTGATCTCATCAATGTTCTTCTATATTTTCTTGAAATCATTCAAATCTTGCTTCTTCCCTCTACACATGTCAAAGTCCTGATTTGCACATAAATATGTCCATACCTACATACACAAAATATTATACATAATCTGTAAATATACATATACTCATGAGTTTGTGTACGTGTATAAATACAATATGTACTGCAAGAAAGAGGTAATTTGTTACTTTAAAAAACAAAATACCTGTACAACCAAAAAGAGACAAGGAATATAATTATTTTATACCCTTCACTTTATAATTGATGTCTACTTAACTCATTTTAGTCAGGTTGCATTTTTTCCTGATAACCATTTTTTGATTCATACTATCTAAATATGAGAAAGAGAAATTTACTTTATTTCAATGTATTTGTATCATAGATTATAACAATTTGAGAATATATTTTAATCAGATGCAACTATGGAATTGTAATCCCTTTGAATTTTCAGGTCCATGTTATGGAAATTGTATGGATTAATAAAATTCCATGGCTACTTTAAAAGCCTAAAGTTGACAATACATCACCTAATTGGCAGCTGTTACCCAAAACTTCTTAAGCATCAACTGTGACATAATTGGTATGCTACTTTTAAATTTCATGGTAGTTTTAGGATTTAACAAGTCACTGTCGATTCATTTTATATATGACATTCCATCCCTTGAACTTTAAAAATCAGTCATTAATAACTATAGTTAGTTTAGTATTTTCCAAAAGAATTCTTAAATTAATGGTTTTCTGAAATTTTAAACGTTTTGCCATTGGCCTGAACAGAATGTCTAATAGAAATGATATCACAAGAAAGTATTTTTGAAGTTGAATGATGAGCCTCTGTTTAAAATAATAAGTTTTTTTGTATATATGCATTATCTAATATAGAATTTTTCACTAGATCTGCTTTTTGTTCAACAGAGTGAATGAGTTCAGAGGAAAAATGTTCTGCTTGAATAAATATGAAATAATACGGGCCTCTGTTTATGCAATGCCTCTGTTATCACTAGAGAGGGGCATTGCAAGAATGACACTTAAAATGCTGCTCCATCTATATTACATTGATATTTGAATTGTGTTTGGGATTTTTACTTTTATTTATTTATTTATTTATTTATTTGAGACAAGGTCTCACTAAGTTACTTAGGTTGTAACTAAGTTGCTGAAGCTGGTCTTTTACTTGTGATCCTCTTGCCTCACCCTCCCAAGTCACTAGTATTATAAGTGTGCACACCACTTTGATTTTTAGATCACAACAAAGTGAAAAAATCACTAAACTTTTTTTTTCAGTTATGTCTGTGCACCATGTTTGGAATCAAGAGTGTTCCTTAAGCCCTAGATGGAACATTGATTTCCTTGCAACTTCTCCCTCTCAATAACTTAGGATCAGGGGAGAATTTGTGACAGGACCTGTTCATTCTTGAGATTCCTGATTTACTGACTAATGTGAATCATCCTCACAACCACCTTTCCCAGTGATGGAGTTACCTGATCATGCACAAGCATTAGCACAACAATGTTAGCACAATAAAAGAAAGGAAGATGGTAGAAGGAAAACTGTATTGCAATTCAACCTTAATTCAGGTGACTGACCTCAGGGAGTCTCCTGCCTCTTAGGATTAAAACTGTCCATTAGATATGTAAATGCATAGAAAGGAAAGATAGCAAGCAAGTAAAGAGATTCAAATTCAATGTGTAAGATAAGGAAGAGTCAACAGGAAAGTACTAAATATCATAGCTTTTGTCCCCTTCCTTCATATACCACAGTGGTTTTCTCCACTGAATCACATTCATGGTTTAACATTGAATAATATAAAATATTACATATAATATTTTATATTATATAATTTTTATTATATATCATATATAATATATAATATATTTAGTCTAACTAAATATATAATAATATATTCAGTCTAACTAAAACATTGAGTCTAACTAAAATCATATATAATAATATAAGATTCAGACTCCTCTTTTTGTACAATTCAGCTCTGAAAAAAAATACACAATAAAATATCTGTGATATTTAATGGGTGAAATCACTAATTCATCATTTTTTTAAAAATCATTGAGTTGTTTTTTTTTATTGTGTAATTATTTTGCTATGAGAATATCTAATAAGAGGAGAGCTTATAACCTAGCATAATTACTTGAGTCTAACTGAAATCATAGTTACAAAGCCAGCATTAAACTCTTTTGATCTTTTAGAAAGACAACACATAAATTTTTTTTTATTTAAAATAACTGACTTTTGAAGGTGCATCTGAACCATAACTTTTTGTTTTTGCTTTTTAGAAAATAAATTGAGTTTTATTAGTGTTTTACTCTGGGCTAATGAGTGAAGTAACAACTATTACAAACTATCATTTAGCATTATAATCGTGGTTTTATACTGAAATAAACTGATGTTCTCAGAATTGTAAATGACCAGCTAATCTACATTGACATTCTGAAGTCATCAAGTAGTGTATTGAAATAGAGAAATTGTTTTCTTTACAGCAATGATAAACATTAATATTTCATATGAATACCTGAACAGTTTTGTTTATGCTACTTTTGCTTATGTTTCTCGTTTTTTTTTTGTTATGGTTATTGAACCCAGGTACACTTAACCACTAAGCCATATCCCCAGTCCTTTTTTGGTATATTTTATTTTGAGTCAGGAACTCACTAAGTTACTCAGAGTCTTGCAAAATTGCTGAGACTAGCTTTAATCCTCCTGTCCCAGCCTCCAGAGCTGCTTGAATTACAGGTGTACACCACTGTGCCTGGCAAATTTTCTCCTTTTTTCTTCATTCTGAATTGCATTGAAATAAAAATGAGCAAAATAATATTGTATGCTTAAATTAATGTGCTTCCTAATAATTGTATGTGTGCTCATAGTGAATGGGAGAAAGTAATTTATTAGTTAATCCAATTGTTAAGAGCCTTGTAATGATTTAAAAATGAAATATCTTACAAAAAAAATTTAACAATTTGAGGAGGAGGAGGTTCCCCTGTATTCCGTCTCCTCCCAAAGTCCGTTTCCTCCCAAAGTCCATTTCCTCCCAAAGTCCGTTTCCTCCCAAAGTCCGTTGTCTCCCAAAGTAAGTTGATTCCTTGATTGAGCATACTTGTTGAGTTATATTCATTGGGATGAAGATAGGAATTCTGGCAATGATGCTAAAAAGACATTATCCTGAAAAGAGTTATTAAATATAATGAAAAGAAAAGGTGAAAGTAAACAAACAGATCTGTTAACCTCCTTAAAAAACAATCCTTAACAGCTATTTACCTGATTTAAATTAGTAAACAAGCAGATCTGTTAACCACCTTTAAAAATAATCCTTAACAGCTGTTTACCTAATTTAAATTAAGCCATTTAAATCACGTGAATAAAAAAAATAATTTGGATCCATATTCTCATGAGCGCTCCTCATATATGAAATATGAACATATGCACACACAGACATATAACACAAAACATAAATGTGCAAACAAACGTACAACACATAAGATAATAATAAAGGCCTTGTAGCTTTACCTAGGTGAAATCTCCATTGCAATGTTTAAAAACTCCACAGTCAAAAAAATAAAACTGTTCAGAAAAACATTAACCTAGGTTTGTATGAGCTCAAAAAATAAAAATAGAACCTTATGATATGGAAAAATGCAATAATAAGATAGATATTGAAAAAAGCATCCTGGTTAATCACAGTCACAGATGTAAGAATGGCCAAGCTGGAGTTCTGGATATCAGCTGTTATGGATTTGAGTCAAATCATCTTCTTTTCGATCTGTAGAAATCGTTTTAGTTAGTCTTTCTGGAATCCAAATCGGCTGCTGTTCTCCCTGTGGAAACACGCAAACAGAGCCCCGACCAGACAATTACTGGGTCAGGACCTTTCCATTGTCCTGTTAGAATATCTTTCCAAAGAACTTTAGGCTTATGCACATTTTTTGGATAAATATGCCTTTCCGCAGCACTAAGTCCTGATGAATCCAAATTTAAAAAGTTTAGAGTAAAAAGCATCTTCCCCCTTCTGTTTAATTAAACAACAAGCAATGTGGCTTAGGGACAGTGCCTGTTAGGCAGTCCAATTCAACATATGGTTTTTACCCGTCATCGGATGAATTGACCTCTAGGCATCAGCCTCCTGTCTTAGGTTGGTAATACTGCAATTGGATCATACCCATCACTGACTACCGGTCCAGCATACAGCCATACTTGTGGATAGGCCTTTGCACCAGTGGGGGGGAGGTTCTTTGTCTCACCTCTGTTGGCCCCAAAATTTGGCCTTGGTGCCAGTGGGGGGTGAGGTTCTTTGCCTCACCTCTGTTGGCCCCCAAATATTAAACCATCACTAGTAGAAGGGAGGAGGATGCAAAATGCCATGACACTAAGCCAATTTACGGCTCCTTTGAAAAATTGTACCACCGGTGACACCATGAGCAAAAATACTCCAGCACTACCACAATTCGCTGCACCAACAGATAGTTCACAATGCATACAAGTGATACATAGTCCAGACAAGTTCTGCAAGCAATTCAAAGCAGAGGAATCTGTCAATATGTCCATTTCCTCCCAAAGTAAATCAATTCCTTGATTGAGCATTACTTGTTGAGTTATTAGTCATTGATGCATCAGTTTATACAGTTTGTTGTGATAACTATCGAGGAAGCTGTAGTTTGGTTTTATCTTTGTCTTCACCGGCACTGGGATGAAGATAGGAATTCTGGCAATGATGCTAAGAAAAATATTATGTAACATTCCAAAAGGCACTAAGAAAACAATTTTTTGAACAATTTACATTATCCTGAACAGAATTATTATATATAATGAAAAGGAAAGGTGAAAGTAAACAAACAGATCAGTTAACCTCCTTATGTGTTTACATATTAAAACAATTTTCAACAGCTATTTACCCAATTTAAATTAAACCATTAAAATCACGTGAATAAAAATATTCAGATCCATTTATTCATGAGCGCTCCTCATATATGATATATGGACATACGCACATACAGACATACAACACAAAACAGAAGTGTGCACACATAACATACAACACATAAGATGATAGTAAAGGACTTGTAGATTTACCTAGGTGAAATCTCCATTGCAATGTTTAAAAACTCCACAGTCAAAAAATAAAACTGATCAGAAAAACATTAACCTAGGTCTGTATGAGCTCAAAAATAAAATAGAACTTTATGCTGTGGGAAAAGGCAATAATAAAATAAATATTGAAAAGAACATCCTGGTTAATCACTA
Organism: Callospermophilus lateralis; assembly: GCF_048772815.1. NCBI lineage: Eukaryota > Metazoa > Chordata > Mammalia > Rodentia > Sciuridae > Callospermophilus > Callospermophilus lateralis. The sequence continues at coordinate 790,825 of NW_027511893.1, forward strand.
TTGCAGATGTAAGAATAGCCAAATTGGAGCTCTGGATATCAGCTGTTATGCATTTGAGTCAAATCACCTTTTTTTTTTTCCGTCCGTAGAATTCGCTTTGGTTAGTTTCTCTGGAATCCAAATTGGCTGTTGTTCTCCCTGTGGAAACACACAAACAGAACCCCTATTCCAGACAATCACTGGGTCAGGACCTTTCCATTGTCCTGTTAGAATATCCTTCCAAAGCACCTTAGGCTTATGTACATTTTTTGGACACATATGCCTTTCCGCAGCACTAAGTCCTGATGAATCCAAATTTAAAAAGTTTAGAGTAAAAAGGGTTATTTTAAGTTTATCTTTGGGGGATATATACCCCTTTCCAATTCCCTCTTTTTGCTTTAATAAGTACGTTTTAATAGTTTGATGAGCTCTTTCAACTATGCCTTGTCCCCGTGGATTGAATGGAATTCCTGTTATATGAGTAATACCAAATGATGAGCAAAATTGTTTAAAAGAGGTAGAGGTATAGCCAGGACCGTTATCAGTTTTTAACTGTTTAGGAACTCCCACAGTGGCAAAATTTTGTAAGCAATGAGCTATAACATCTTTAGTTTTTTCTCCAGCATGAAGGGTGCCCATCAAAAATCCGGAAGAAGTATCAACTGTAACATGTAAATATTTTAATTTTCCAAATTCTGGCAAGTGTGTGACGTCCATCTGCCAAATATGGTTAGGTATCAGTCCTCTAGGATTGACTCCAAGATTAACTTGTGGTAAAAAGGTCACACAATTTTGACATTGTTTTATTATAGTCTGGCTTGTTCCTTAGTTATTTTAAAACGCTTTTGTAAAGTATTAGCATTAACATGGAATTTTTTATGAAAATTCGTAGCTTCTTCTAGTGTAGAGAAAATATGTATGTCATGTGTAGTTTTATCTGCTAAATCATTGCCCAAACTAAGGGCTCCAGGTAATCCTGTATGTGCTCTAATATGTCCTATAAAGAATGGATCTTTTCTGTCCCAGATTAGACTTTGTATAGTGGAAAACAAAGAGAAAACAGTAGAAGAAGGGGAAATCCTACCAGCATCTTCAAGAGATACTATAGCATTAACTACATACTGACTAACAGAATCTTTAAACATTAAAAAGGCTTGTAATACTGCATTAAGCTCTACCTTTTGAGCTGATTGTTTGGGTACTAAAAATGTAAAAGTTTGATCAGGGGTAACTACTGCTGCTGTACCATTATTTGACCCATCAGTGAATATATTTGGAGCATTCATGATAGGGGTTTTTCTTGTCATTTTTGGAAAAACTACAGGATGCTTAGACCAAAAAGACAACAAAGGATTAGATGGTAAGTGATTATCAAATGAAACATTAGATTTACACATGATTATTGCCCAAGTATTTAACTCATTAGCTAACTCATCAATTTGATCCATAGTATATGGAGTAATAATTTTATTGGGAGAAATTCCAAACACTCCCTTCGCTGCTTTTATTCCTTTGAGTATTAATTGTCCTACAGCCTCAGGATACCTAGTAAGAATAGTGTTAGGAGAATAAGATAAATGTATCCACAATAATGGACCTTCTTGCCAAAATACTCCTGTAGGAATATTTTTTGTTGGTAGTACAATAAATAATAAAGGCAAGCTTATATCAATTCTATCCAAATGTATATTTTCCATATATGTTTCAATAATTTTTAATGCCTTTCTTGCTTTAGGAGTTAACATGCGAGGTGAGTTTGGATCTGATGGACCTTTTAGAATATCAAATAAAGGTCCCAACTCTCCTGTTGGTATGCCTAGATAAGGCCTTATCCAATTTATGTCTCCCAATAACTTTTGAAAGTCGTTAAGTGACTTGAGTTGATCTACTCGTATTTGAATTTTTGGTGGATGGACCATGGTTGAGGATAATAGAACTCCTAAATAATTAATTGGAAAATTTAATTGTACTTCATCTATTGCCATCTCTAGATTATAATTTTTTAATAAGTTTGTAAGTGTGGCATAACATTCCAGCAATATGTTTTTATCTTTATGTGCCAATAATACATCATCCATATAGTGAAATATTTGTAGTTCAGGATTTTGATTTCTAAGTGGCTGGATTGCTTTATTAACATATATTTGACACATAGTTGGATTGTTAGTCATCCCTTGAGGGAGTACTTTCCATTCATATCTCTGATCAGGACCTTCATGATTTAATGCAGGGATAGTAAATGCAAAGCGTGGACTATCCTCGGGATGAATTGGAATTGAAAAAATACAATCTTTAATATCTATGGCTAAAACATGCCAGGTTTTTGGCAAAGCAGACAATTGAGGAATCCCTGATTGAGCAGGTCCCATAATAACCATTTCATTATTAATGGCTCTTAAATCTTGCAATAATCTCCATTTACCAGATTTCTTTTTAATGACAAAAATGGGAGTATTATGGGGAGATATGGAAGTTTGTATATGTCCTTCCACTAATTGTTGTTTGACCAGATCATGGGCTATTTGTATCTTTTCTTTAGTCAGGGGCGACTGAGGAACCCACACTGGTCTTTCTGATTTCCAAGTAATTTTGATTGTCTCAGTGGCCCTTTCTGAAAATCCAACCCATGTCTGTCTGTTTCCTGATCTATTTGAATTGGTGCTGCTATACCTTGTTCTTGTTTTCCTAATCTTTTTTCTTTCCTAAAACCTTGTCTAACCCTAGTAGTGGGCGCATTAGGATTGATGTTATTTGTTAACGTCAAACCAAATTGATCTAGGACATCTCGTCCCCATAAATTTATAGGAAGATGATCCAATACATATGGCTGTATAGTTCCCTCACAACCTTCAGGATCCTTCCAATCTAATAGCATTGCACTTCTATGGGGATTAGTAGCCACTCCTAGGCCTCGAAGCGTTTGAGTGGCTTGTTGTAATTGCCAATGTTTTGGCCATTCCTGACTAGATATGATGCTAAGGTCTGCACCTGTGTCCAGTAGCCCATTAAAGTCGTGTCCTTGAATATTTAGTTTTAACATTGGGCGAGAATCTAAATTTAAAGACAACATAGCCCAATCTACACCTGTGGAGCCTAATCCCCTGGAACCTCTTTTTACACTATGACTAGGAAATTTATTATGTAGGCTGGGTATTATTAACAACTGTGCTATTCTATCTCCAGGTGAAATTACTGATATACCTCTTGGAGAACTAGCTATAATTTTTATTTCACCTACATAATCGGGATCAATTACCCCAGGACTTATCATAAGTCCTTTTAATGTAGATGAACTATGTCCCAATAATAAGCCTAAGGTCCCTTGGGGAAGAGGTCCTTTTATTCCTGAAGGAATGATTTGAACTCCCATCTCTGGAGTTAGTACTGCTCTGGCAGAGGCGCAGATGTCCAATTCTGTGCTCCCTTGGGTTTGTCTGATGAGGGATTTAATGGACAATGTGTCCTGGGCATTATTCTGATGGTGTTGCTGGGTTCCTCCACTGCCCCGTATATTTGTGGTTGTGGGCCCCGGAGCATTGGGCCCCCTTGCCCGTTTTTTGGCAATGGAGCCTGATGCCTTTCTCCACGATATCTTGGGTAAATACCTGGTCCTTGTTCATTTTTTGATATGGGAGTACCCTCTATGGTGGTTTGAGAATGGCACTCATTAGCCCAATGTCTCCCTCTACGGCATCATGGGCAAATACCCGGTATTCTATTTCTTTGATACCTAGTTTTGTTAAATCCTCCTCCTATGGGGCAACTCCTTTTAAAATGTCCTGTTTGTTCACAATCATAGCATATTTTTGGCCTGGCATCTAAAGCCTGTTGTACTGCAGCTGCCAAGACTTGCCCTTGTTCATTAATATCTCTACATAATTTAATATATGTGTTTAAATCTTCATGTCTCCATGGTCTAATAACCTCTCTGCAGCAATGATTTGCTTGGTCATAAGCCAGTTGTTTTATCAATGGCATTGCTTGTTCCGTATCCCCAAATATTTTGGCAGCCGTTTGAATTAGCCTATCTACAAAGTCAGCGTAAGGTATTACCTTAGATAGCTGACCTTGTAAATCTCCATGTCCTTGTAAAGTCTTCCATGCCCTAACTGCGTCTGCAGCAATTTGTGCATATACAGCAGGATCATATTCAATTTGTTGCCGCTGACCCTCATAAGGTCCTTTCCCTAGCAACATTTCTAGATTTCTTTGAGGGTAACTGGCTGCTGCATTTCGCCTAGCTGTCTCTGCACAAAATTCCTCATTGGCAACCTTCCATAACAAATATTGTCCTCCATTTAGCACAGATTTACACATGCTAGCCCAATCTGCTGGCGTCATGTCCAAGTTAGTAATGGACTCGAACATGCTCACCGTGAAGGGAGCTTGGGGACCATAGGTTGTTACAGCCTCCTTTAACTGCCTCACTGTTTTAAAATCTAAAGCACAGTGAATTCGCTGCCCTCCTGCCTGCTCAAGTACAGGGCATGCTAATCTTCGAGGTCCTGTCTCAGGATCCCAATTATCAACTACGGGGTTTGAGGGCCACTCAGCTGTCTCTATCGGTGGGGTTGTTGGTTGAATTAAACCCTCTTGTGATAAAACGGAGTTAGTAACAGCCTCCTGTTGTGGCCTTTTTCCTAACAACCCCTTTTCCTTTAAATTTTCTTCCTCTGTCTGACTAGCTCAAGAGACCTTCTCTTTTGCTTGATCTAAAATGTCTTTCTCCATGTTCTGAACCTCTAACAATTTACTTTACATCTTTTCAGTTTGTTTTAATCTACTATAAAGATAATGCAACACAATAAGATGACACAAAACAAAACCGAAACTGAATGAAACAAAAACGGAATAAAAAATCGTTGTATCAATTTTCTCTTCCTCAGGGCCGACAAACTTCAAGCCTTTAGTCAACCATTTTTTCCAGTTTGCCTGAGAAATTTCTAGGGATAGGCAGCTTGAAAGAAAAACAAAATAAATCAAAAGAAGAACACATTGTTTTTTGAAATGGTCACCCATTCTCTCGCCTTCCCATAGGGGTGAGCAATTTCACTTACCCCCAAGCTTCAGGCGTTCCACGTACGAGCCAGCAGATGCCGCAGTCTCTGGCTGGGCATAAATCACGAGTCTCCACACAGCTTGTAGATTCAAACAGCAATTCTTTATTCCCGAACTCACACCGGCCGTCTACAAACACGTTCTGGGGAAATCCACATTCTCTGCCCAAATCCACTCTCTGCCCTAATCCACACTCTGCCCAAATCCACTACTCCTGGGCTTCTGTCTCCCAAAATATACTGTCTAACCCTAAGAACTCAAGAGGAACTCAGCAGCAGGATACGCCCTATTCTTAAGGGGGAACACCCTAATCTCTTATTATGCTAAACCGCCCTATTCTAAAGGGGAAACACCCTAAACACGGATCCTGCCCTGGTCCTTGAGCAAGGTCACCTTACATGCAATGTCCTGCAAAATGTCCTATTTCCATGAGTCCTTCCACTAAAGAAACATGGGGGTACGCTGGCAAGGAAATTGTCATACCTAATTGGCTGATGGCTCCCAGCATTTTTAAATTTTTGAAGAATATCCATAGTGCTTTTCATGATGGCTGTATTAATTTACACTCCTATCAACAGCTTGTAAGCATTTCCTTTTCTCCATGCCCTTACCAGTATTGTTATGTTTAGAAATTATGAAAACATAATAGCCATTGTCGCTGGGACAAGGTGATATCTCATATAATTTTGATTTGTATTTCCCTGATTAATGATGTTGGGCAGTTTTACATACTGAGTATTTCTGTTTTCTTTTAAAAAGCATAATTTAGTTTCCCCTCCTTAAATGTGTTAATTTGTTTGTTTGTTGGCCATTGAGAGTTTTCTGAGTTCCTTTTTATTTTAGATATTGCTTCTTGTCAGTTATATAGATCATAAATATTTTCTCTTACCTTGAACACTGTCACTTCACTCTGGTGATTGTTTCCCTTTCTGTGTAGAATTTTTTTTAGCTTGATATAATCCTATATTTCTCTTTTTGCTAGTTTTCTCCTGTATATAACTTCTTTCTTCTCTTTTTAATATTTTTAAATGATTAAATAGTACTAGGGTTAGGACCATAGGGAATTATCTAAACAGATATAATTTTGGACTCTCAAAAATATGAAGTACATCTTTAAACCAGTTGCTCAATTCAAAAGCAACTAAAAAAAATCAGTCACATAATGAACTGTATTGGTATCAAGGCCTTAAATAATCCTTTAATTTAGCAGTAAAACCCTCTAGATGTTTAGAAAAACCATCCTCTCTCTTAAGCAGACAAAATTAAAAAATATTGCCATTCAATGAAACTAAAATATTTCCTTAGAGCAAGTGATCTTAATTAAATTAATTTAAAATATTCTCATAAATAAAATTTTAATGCAAAAAAGACAAATGAATCATTTTGCAAATTTTCTGTTTTTAACAGATTATTGTGTGTCTTTCCATATCTGAAAATTTTATCCATAATTCTATGGGATATGTAAAAACAATATAAACCAGATTTTTTGTAACATTCTCTTAACATATTTACTATTTCCTTGGTATTTATTGAAAATAGTATAATAGTGTTGGCATTCTCCATTCATGCAATTCATTTCAGGGTGAGGCCATTGTGGTGTGGAGCCCAATTCTTTAGGAACAAGGTCTAGAGGTAGCACATTGTCTCTTGTCAGGAATTTGTCCCATTTTCACTCCAGGTTAGAAGAGAGGTTAAAAATGCTATCTTAGCTGAATGCTTCCGAGACTAGTTTACCCCTAATTTTATATGGTAAGACTGTAATTAGCAATCTTCCATAAAATTTGAAAAAAAAGAATTCTAAGTTTTATTTCAAAACTTTACAAATGATGTTTTCAAAAGGAATTTGATGAGGTAGCCACCAGTTCCTTAAACACAAAACCTAAAAGCCATTCTTTATAACTATCCCACATCCTTTCCCACTTCTCTTCTATCTCCCAACATTCTCATAAAATGTATTCCAATTTTTTTTTCTCAAAATATCCCAAATTATTGTGCCAAACTTTCCTCCAAGCTCCAAACATGTAATTATTTATTTAATTACAATAGAATTCATAGTCTACATTTCTAATTACATACTTTCACTAGTAACCCCCTTTTTTCTATTTCTTTTTTTTTGTATACCTTTATTTATTTATTTACTTTATGTGGTGCTTGGTATCAAACCCAGTGCCTTATACTGCTAGGCAAGCTCTATACCACTGAGTACTGTAAAACCTCACAGTCCTGTAAACCTTTTCTAAACCTTTCTAATTAGTATCACCTCATTTTACAATTTCTTTGTAAACAAAAGTAGGGCTCTCCATTCTTCCATATTATTTCATTATTTTTATTATTACTTTCACATATAAAATAAAATTCAGGCAAAATATAATATTTTTGAACTGATTATACCCAAATTTATATCCATTTTTTAGCTTCATATTTGCACCAAATATCTATTAACATTTCAAGTTTGCCATGTAATATATGTCTCAAACTCAGTGTGTCCAAAATTGAATGAAATGGTACGAAGAAGGAACCTTTCATCCATTGAATAGATTATGACTATAATATTCTGAATATCTTCCACTTGTGATTAATTTCTGCCCTATCATATGTAGGGTGACCACAATGATCATTTAAATTATATTAAAATAATATTTACATATTATGTTAAATAACTGTGGTCTAGCTATGGCTGAGAGTTCACAAAAACAGCACTTTTAGGGTGAAGAACATGGAAAATTCCCAGGCAAACCAGGATGGAATGAATACAGCCTTACTCCTGTGCTCATAAAGGATCCAGAGGGCACTCATCCAACTCGTCATAGTCAGAATTCCTCTAAAGTTCTAGACCTCCGTTTCTGACTTTAATTTCTTTCTCTTCATTTGGCCTTAGACAATTAATTTTGATCATTCCACCTTCTCTCTTCATATAGGTTAGCTTCACAACAGATTGCCTCGATAGGAAGGTTTAATACCCAACCTGAGGTCGCTGTAACAAGCCCTTCAAGAGTACCTGAGCACTACTTTGCAACCAAAGTTCCTCTTGATCATTTGTCCAGGGGACATTTGGCAAGGCCTGGAAGCTCTGGTTTTCACAACCCTGAAAGTGGATGCTCCTGGCATGTGATGGATAGAAGCCTGACATATTGATAACATGCACAGTGTAGCTCCCCAAACCAGATTGACATCCAGATCCATATAACAGAAGTCATGATGAACCTTGTCCTAAGAGGTAAACTGCACAAATAAAGAATATTTTGTTGTAATTTTTCTTTATGAAACCCATTCACTTCCCTTATATTTTTTAAATGGAGTATCTTCTTTTTGTAATTTTTTTATTGCTGTAGAATTGTATGTAATAGTGGGATTCATTATGTCATATTCATAATATGTTATGTGCATAATATGTGTATAATATTCTGTCATATTATGCACATAACATAATCTAATCAATCTCATTCTTTAGGACTTTCCCTTTCCCTCCCTCTGATCCACTTGCTCAATTTTACTGATTTCCCTTCTATCATCATCATCATCATCATCATTATTTCAATTATTGCATTCCATGTATATATGTATATCTATCTGTCTACCTACCTACCTATCAATATATGATTCACTATGGTATGTTCTTACATGGATATCACATAAATTGATAGATTTTGTCCCTTAGTACTTCCTGTGGCCCTCCTCTTTCTCCCTCCCTCTCTATTTCCTTGAATGTTCAAGGCGAAAGTAGACAGCATCTCTTAGAAATTTGGAAAGATATTCATGTTTCCCTTGTACCCACCCAATTGAATGTAAGGGGAAGAGACTATAATTCCCTAGAATTGTTAGTCCCAGGAACAACATTTGCTACAGAATATGCATTTCACATTTATTGGATGAAAAGAAAAAAAATATGTTAGTGTTTGGTAGAAAGTAACTGATTTATGAAGAAGGATACATCAACTTTTTTACAGGAGATCATATGTAAGTCCATTATAATTACCATTTTCAGTTACTTGAAGCAATAAAGTATGGTGAATAAGATGAGTCAAATAAAAAAAATCTCAAAATATCCTTTTTAAATGTATACTTCCATAAGTAGAGTGAAAATAAATTTCAAAATTCTGAGAACAAATGAATGACTCAATAAAAATGAATGAATACATTAATCAGTAACTAGTATATTATAAAAGAAAACAAAAAATATGAAGCTACTATTTTTAATCTCACTTCCTAGAGTTATCTTTTTAATTAATGTTTTTAATTGATATCATCTTAGTTTCATATTTGGTAAAAGAAATAATATATTTTGGGCTCCTTAACTCAGGTTCACCGATGGTATCATTTTAGGAAACTACAATGAATGTAGCAACCATTTTGATGTGAAACAAGATAGATATAGTATTGAACATTTTAGGAAAATGGTATCATTTTAGGAAACTACAATGAATGTAGTAACCAAAATATTTTGATGTGAAACAAGATAGACATGGTATTGACCATTTTCACCACCTTGAGGATCCCTCAAGATACCCTTTTATAACTACACTCACTTTCCACCTGAGCTGGTAATCCACCTCTAAACTTGATAATCTTTAATCTGTACTCTATTTCAATAATTTAACATCATTGTAAAGTTAAAGAACATTACATAAATGAAATAAAAAATATGTAAATTTTTGAAATTAAAAAAAATTGTTTTCTGTAATTCTCTGGAGATCCATCAAGGTTTTAGGTAGTAATAATTTATCCCTTTTATTTTACTGTATAGTTACATGATGTAGATATATCATATTGTGTTAATGATTCATCTGCTGCAGGACAGCTGGGTTTTTTGTAGTTTCAACCTGTTACAAGTAGGATACTAGGAATATTAACTTACAGGTTTTTGTGTAACCTTACATTTTTCTTTTTCTGGCATAAATGTCTAGGGATGTAATATCTAGGCCACATCGTAACTACAATTTTTATCAGTTTTTATTATTTTTAAAAGAAACTGATGAAATATTTTGCACAAACAATGTAGGAATGGTCATGTTTCTTGGGATTCCTGACAACATTTTGTGTAGTCAGCGTACTTATTTTAGTTTCTCTGATAGTTGCACAGTGATATAGTATTCATAATTTTGAATTTATACTTCTAAGCAGATTGTATAGAATTTGTAGGTTTTTAAATTTTTGTTAGATTTATCCACTGAATCTGTCTGGTTCCTGAGATTTCTTTTAGGAGAATTTTTTAAATTATACAATCCCCTTAGTATTTAGAGGGTTATTCAAATATTTGTATCATATTGGATAAAAAGTGGTATAGTGTGTTGTTCAAAGATGTAACACATTTCATAACAAATTTTCAAATATATTTTTCTGAAGTTACTTATATATTTCCTTAAAATAACTTTGATGTTTACCAGTTCTCTTGTGATAACTCATTTAATTCATGATATTGATAATTTGTGGTTCTCTTTTTCAGTAAATATTGCTAGAGGTTTTTTAACAATATTGATTTTTTTAAAATTCTTTTTTCTATATATTTTCCTACAATCAATTTAAATGATTTCTGCTCTCAATTTAAATTATATTGTTCCTTCCACTAACTTTGGGTTTATCTACTTTTTCTAGTATTTTGAGGTAAGAATGTAGATAATTGGATATGTCTCAACAATTAAAAAAATGTATTCATTAAGTGCTATAAATCTCTCTCCCAATGCTGCTTTAGCTATTTCAAATCAGTTACAAATGCAGTAATTTCATACTATTTCAGATGAAAGTACTTTTGAATTAACTTATTTTTAACATTAAATTAGCTGCAGGACTGTTGTTTAGCATCTGTTTGCTTAGAGGTATTTTTCTTGGGAGGCTGAGCCAGGAGGATCATCAGTTGGAGGCCAGCCAGAGCAACTTAGTGAGATACTTCTCAAAAATAATAATAACAATAAAAAGGGCTGGGATGTAGCTCAGTGGTAGAGTATCTCTGGGCTCAATCCCTAGTACCACAAGCAAACAAACAAATAACAACAACAAAAAAACAGAATGCATTCAAAAATGCTGTGCAGGCCAATGTTGTCTTCCACATCTACATCTTGTCATCAGATGCTCTCATCTGATGGTGGTGTTGTGCTGTATTTCCTTGATGGTCTTTCATCTAGATATTCTCCTGGTGGCCAAGGACAGTATGTGACATTTTTCAATGTGAACTGGTGATTTTTCTGGTTCTTCATTAGTTCTATCAGATTTGTCTTCTCACATTTTGCTTTTCCTTCATTTCTTGTATACAAATTCAGATAGCAATATAGTCTCCTTAGGCAAATCAATCAATAAGTATTTAATGTCCCTTTTTCCCTTTTGTACATTTCTTTTGCTCCATAATCTTCTTTGTTTGATAGTATTACAGATATTTCTCTTTTCATTTGATAACAATTTGTAAGTTTTAGGTTTTTCCATGCTTTTAATTTAACCAATCTATATTATCATATGTGAAGTGAAATTATTAACAACAAAAAAATTATTCACAACAACAAAACCATATCATTTTTAAAAACCATCCTTTAATTTAGATGACACATTTTTATGGTATCATTAATATATTATAGCTGCCATTTTATTTTTGTGTTCTGGTGTGCAATCATTGGTTTTTTTGTTTCTGTTTCTTTACTTCTGATGTAATACTCAAATATAGTTTGTAATTTCATTTTGATATATGTGTAATATCTTTAAGTGGTTCTCTTGATACAGCTTTATATTTCTTACTCTAAGCCTTATATTATATATACACATAACTTATTACACTCAAGTGGTATGACATCTTACCACTTCAAATGATAAAAATTTTACCTTCCTTTATGTTCCCCTCACTTACCCTGTTAGTGACATATTTTAATTAATCCCTATATAATTAATAATACATCAAGGCTGGGATTGTGGTTCAGTGGTAGAGTATTTGCCTATCATGTGTGAGGCACTGGGTTTGATTCTCAGCACCACATATAAGTAAATGAATAAAATAAAGTCCATGAATGTCTTAAAAAGACAGAATACATCAGATAGTATTGTTATTTTTATTTAAATCATCAAAGATTATCTGGAAAACTAATTAGGAAAAGGTAATATGATGTCTTTATACATACATCTGCTTTTCTCTTGTTTGTTCTTAATGTCCTGAAATTATTACTGTCTTTTCTAGTTTGAGTTCTGCCTTCAGCTATTCTTTTAGAGTAGGTTTATTGCTTATCATTTTATTATAATTATAATTATTTAGTTTTTATTCAACTAAATTGACCTTGCTATTTCTTTAATTCCTGGGATATATTTTATTATAAATAGAAATCTGGGCTAATTGTTCTTCTCTCTTGTCCCTTGAAAAATATTGTTAAACTTTCCTTTTTAGTTTCTGATGGGAAATCCACTGACATTCATATTGATTTTCCCATATGCATGAAATGCCATTTTTCTCTTTCTATATTGAGATGTTTTTCTAGTCTGTAGTTTTTAGAAGCTTGACTATGATGTCTTTTCTTGTGGATTTGAGTTGATACAGCTAGAAATTCATGCAGTTTAGTGAGTCAGTAGTGGATTTATGTTCTTTATCAATTTAGAAAGTTTTTACCTATTATTCTTCTGAGTGCTTTCTCCTTTCTTTCTGAGTCTCTTATGACATGAATTTCTGATCTTTTGTTAGAGCCCCATAGGACCTTGAGGCCCTGTTCATTATTTTTTCAATCTATTTTCTCCTTGTTTCTCAGATTGTATAATTGCTCTTCTGTGTTCCAATTCACTGATGCTTTCTTCTGTTCTCTCAATTCTGTTACCTCTATTTGGTTTTACTTTATACTTTTTTATTTTTTTTCTTGAGGACAGTTACTTTGTTGAATATCCCTTTTTATGTGTTTCAAATGTATTCATAATTGCTTGCTGTAAAATTTTATAATGGATAAATTGAATTTTTTTCAGATAATTCTCTCATCAGCTTTTAGTTTTGATATGAGCACCTATTTTATTCTTTTTTCATTCAAGTGGAGATTTCTCTGCTTTTGAGTGTTACAGATAATTTTAGTTGATTTTCCTTGGCCATTGAATAATGCAAGAAGAGAGAATTACCCCATTGACACAGGAGGAAGGATTGCCTCTATTGTTTTCAGACACACTTGTGAGTTACAGCTTGCCACCAGAGCTTTCCTGATATCACCATGTTGAGGAGGTCATAGAATACTTTATCCCTGCCCAGAAATGGGATGGGGGTGGGACTGGATAGATCCTGGAGGACAGTGGTCAAAGGTAGTCAAAATCCAGACTTTTCCTTAGGCTTCCCTTGACCTTACCCAACACAGATGGGGACTATTATATCATTGCTCTTAGAGAAGTGGATGCCCAGGTTCCCCTGTGGTCTCCATAATACTGTGGTTAGAATGGCCTTCCTGCTCTTTCCTTGGCTATCTCTGCTGCAACCTTGACAAGGTGGTAGGACACTTTGTTAAGTCTGATAAGTATAGAAGTCCAGGGCCCCAATCACTCTTTCCTATTGTTGGGGGGACAAAGAAACAGCTTGATTTTACTGTGTGTAATGTTTTCTTGGAGTCTCACAGTTATTATCATAAAAACTTGGAGACCGGAGCAGGAAGCCGCAACAGCCGCCCAGCCAGACCGGAGCAGGAAGCCGCGACAGCCACCCAGCCAGACCGGAGCAGGAAGCCGCAACAGCCGCCCAGCCAGACCGGAGCAGGAAGGCGCCAGCCGCCAGCCAGACTGGAGCAGGAAGGCGCCAGCCGCTCAGCCAGACCGGAGGAGGAAGTCCAGTCCCGCCCCGAGCGCTAGTCTCCAAGAAGCCCATCAACCCTTAAAACCCATCAAAGTGGGTGTGGCTACCAGCACGGTTGCGGCTGATCCAGGTGCCCGATTTCCAACTCCCCCACCCTTAGCTGCGATAACTCAAAATATTTCCCACAAGCTTTTGGGGATTGTAGCTATCAACACAAAACAACAATTGTAGAGGCACCTGGTTTCTACCTCAGAGACTAGAGTAGGGAAGATACAGGTGGAAGCTCATTTCCCTTCACACTGGCTATACCCACCACCCTGAATACAGAGGCTCAAACTAGGAATAGACAACGCCACCTACTGGAAGCAAGGAAAAGAGTGTTCTGAGAGACTTTTTTTTTTCTCTCTTTCTCTTTTCTTCTCTCTCTTCCACAACTTCAGCATATGTGAAACCAAGAACTGAGCATGAACAACTGAATTACCAAAGTAATATAATATAGAGGAATTGCATATACCCCACCTCCCCCCTATTTTTTTTCTGTATTTCTATCTTACTTCCCTTTCCCTTCTCTTATTTCTCTTTTCTTCCTTGTTATTTCTTTTCTTTTCTTTTTTTTTAATTCATATTCTCTCTATACCACTTTCAATCTGCTAACTTTTGCTATCTATACATAGGGTAACTATCTAAATAGGAGGTTGAGTCTATACATTCTTCCATAAATTACCAGTCGAGTGGTTAGAGTTCTCCAAAGGTGCTAAGTTAGTTTAACCTCATTCCCTCACTCCTTTCTCTTTAAGTATAACATCCTTCGTCTGAAATTAAGTTTTCTATATGCCACCAGATATGGTACGCCTTTTATGAAACTAAGGAATATATTCTTAAGTAATAATTAAATCCAATATCTATAGTCTTAGAATCTAACTATAAATGTATTAATAATGAAAACTTGTTCTTAGATAATGTACTGTTGATATTGGGATATGTTAACATTGTCTTTCTCCGAAAAAGAGGGATATTGGACCTATTCAAGAACAATACAAATATATAAGGGGAAAAACATTAGCTCAACAGTTTCACAAAGCTAGAAAGAATCATGAGCAGTATGAAAAGACAAGGAAAGAAAGGACCACAAACAATACAGGTCAATTAAACATTAGATGAGGTAATATCTGCAGCTGATGGAATGTCAGACAAAGAGTTCAGGATATACATGCTTCAGATGATCTGGAGTCTCAAGGAAGACATTATTCATCAAATTCAGACAATGAAAAATCACTTTGACAATGAATTACATAAACAAATCCAAGAAGCAAAAGATCAACTCTATAGGGAGATAGAGGATATAAAAAACAAACAAACAGAAATCCTGGAAATGCAGGAAACAATAAACCAAATTAAAAACTCAAATGAGAGTATTACCAGCAGAGTAGAACACTTGGAAGATAGAACTTCAGACAACAAAGACAAAGTTTTTCAACTTGAAAAGAACATAGACAGCTCAGTGAGAATGTTAAGAAATCATGAGCAGAACATCCTGGGTAGACCATTCCATCCCTGCTCTCTCACCACCTTTCCTGTCTCTGTGTCCCTTTAGGAATTGGTACAACTAAATTGGTTTGCTACTTCTACAGTTAACATCTCAGTAATCTTCCCTCTTGTAGGGTTTATACTTTTTTTCTTTACCTAAATGCTCATTCCCCAGTCACAGATTTGTTTCACCCACTCACCTCCATTAAGTCTTAAGGTTTCATGTTTTAGATGAGTCTTTTCCTGAGCAACCTACTTAAAGTTGCTGAATATTTACTGCTGTAACCCCAAATCCCCAGTGTCCAAACAACAGCAATCATATTTCCTTCTCTTTGCTTAATTTCTAAAGGAATAAGAATTAGTAATCTTTTCCCCAAACCCCCATAAATTACATTGGCTTAACACAGAGTACAAAAAAATACCCCTTTGTCCATATGTCAATGATTATGTTTTAGAGTGGCTCATGGTATAACACGTACCTGTACTCACAGCAACTCGAAACTCAGGGGGCTGAGTCAAGCAAATAACAAGTTTGTGGTCAATCTGGGCAACTCTCCAAGACCCTGGCTCAAAATGAAAGACCCTGGTTGTATTCATTCTTAATTTTTTATAGTTATATATAAGAATATAATGTATTTTGACATATTATTCATACATGAGATATAACTTCCCATTCTTGTGG
Source organism: Callospermophilus lateralis (assembly GCF_048772815.1). Classification (NCBI taxonomy): domain Eukaryota; kingdom Metazoa; phylum Chordata; class Mammalia; order Rodentia; family Sciuridae; genus Callospermophilus; species Callospermophilus lateralis. The sequence continues at coordinate 806,796 of NW_027511893.1, forward strand.
TTGTATATAATGTGGAATTTCACTGTTCATGCATTCATATATAAACGTAGGAAAGTTATGTCTGATTTATTCTATTCTCTTTCCTATTCCCAACATTTCTCACTTCCCATCACTTCCCTTTGTCTAATTCAAATAACTTCTCTTCTTCCCTTTCTCACCTTATTGTGTGTTAACATCCCTATGAGATAACATGTGCTGCAGTCTGCCTGGGCACAAAATCACGAGCCACTTAAGCAGGAACAAACTTTATTTCCAAAACTCCCACGAATGCCATGCACATGGCCTTCTACCAGGACACACTACACCAACAGGAAATTCCTCCTCCAGAATTCCCTCCTACCGCACTTCCCCATGCAGAGCACCAAAGTAGCAGGCCAAGGCGGACAGCAGGGGTCTAATCTCCAATTGAATGCACATCTTAACATAATAATTATCATCTCAGTGGCTTGCTGGTGTCACCTTTCAACCAAAAATGCCATGTGTCATTCCTACTTGGCTATGGCTCTCAGCAAATATGAGCTTTTGATTTTAAGGGATTGTCTATTTCACTTAGCATGAGAATCTCCAGTTTCATCCAGTTGCCCACAAATGCCATAATTTTATTCTTCTTTGAGGCTGAATATTATTTCATTTTGTTATCTACCACATTTTCTTTATCCACTCATCTGTTGAAGGGAACCTGGGTTGGTTCCATAGCTTAGATATTGTGTAATTGAGCTGTTATAAACATTGATGTCCATCAATGTAGTATGCTGATTTTAAGTCCTTTGTGCATAAACCTAGGAGTGGGAAGCTGGATCAAATGGTGGTTCCATTCTAAGGTTTCTGAGAAATATCTATACTTCTTTCCAGAGTCTTTGCACCAATTTGCAGTCCCACCTGCAGTGTATGAGTGTACCTTTTCTCCCATATCCTCACCAACATTTATTATGACTTGTATTCTTGGAAATTGCCATTCTGTCTGGAGTGAAATGATATGTCTGTATAATTTAATTTGCATTTCTCAAATTGCTAGAGATGTTGAACATTTTTTCATTTATTTTTTGACCGATAGTATTTCTTCCTATGTGAAGTGTCTGTTCAGTTCCACTCCCCATATATTGATTGGGTTGTTTGTTTGTTTGGTTGGTTTTTGTGTTCAAGTTTTTGAGTTCTTTATATATCCTGCAGATTAATGCTCTATCTGAGGTGCATGTGGTAAAGATTTTATTTCACTCTATAGGCTTTCTCTTTATTTTCTTAATTGTTTTCTTTGTTATGAAGGTGTTTTTAATCTGATACCATCCCATTTATTGATACTTAATTTACTTCTTGTGCTTTAGGAGTCTTGTTGAGGAATTTGGTTCCTAAGCTGACATGATGGAGATTTATTCCTATTTTTTCTTCAGGTAGGTACAGGGTTTCCCATATAATGCCTTGGTCCTTTAACAATGTTGAGTTTTGTACAGAATGAGAAATAGGGATTTAATTTCATTTTGCTGCATATGGATTTCCAGTCTTCCCAGAACTACTTGATGAAGAGGCTATCTTTTCTCCAATTTATGTTTATGGCACCTTTGACTAATATGAGATAACTGCGTTTTTATGTGGGTTTGTCTCTGTATCTTCTATTCTATACCATGGGTCTATATGTCTGTTTAGGTGCCAATACCATGACATTTTTCTTACTATAGCTCTGTAGTACAACTTTAGGTATGGTATTATGATGCCTCTTGCTTTGCTTTTACTTGGTAAGAAATTCTTTGGCTATTCTGGCCCTCTTATTTTCCCAATAAATTTCATCATTGCTTTTTCTATTAATATGAAGAACATCATTGGAATTTTAATCTAAATGCATTAAATCTATACAGTTTTGATATTTTATTAATGTCAAACTTGTGTAGTTTTTATATTTTTGATTAATAGATCAAATCTTAGAGTATGGAAGAAAATCATGTAAAATAGCAAATTGTGATTGCATGATATCATCATGCATAATGGCTTATGTTACTTTTAAACCATCACATTAGTTAGTGTCATTGAACTCATTTAGAAACCTGCCCTAAACATACATATGTATGTATACTTCACTTAGAAATAATTTTAATAAGTGATGACTATTTTCTTCTCATAAGTGTTTTTTCACCTTGTATGCTTTCATAAAGCCAAGTGTTTCATCTATGTTTATACTTTCATGGTGCTAAATGTAGGAGTAAAACTGCTGCATGAGTTTCCATATTTTATTCTCTGTTGTACAAAGTAGCAAAACTTTATTGTTTACAATGGTTTACTGAAATCATTTGTAAGTTCTTAAATCAGAAACAATGTCACTCTTTTTAAACAGATTAGCACAATTTAATTTTCCCTATTAATAAAACTCAATTTCTATTAAATAACTTGCATGTGTATTTGAAAATATAGAAATAAAATTAATTAGAACAAACTAATATCTTCCCAGTTGTTTCTTTGGAAATATTTTGTATTTTAAAGATTCAACATTTTTTTCTACTTTGGATCCTAATTAATTATGGGATGTCATTTGAAATTACAAAAATAAAATTTCCCTCTAATTTACTAATCGTCACATATTGAAATCATCACCTCAAAAAATATTCCTTAATATTCATGACTTGAAAAGAAAGTTAATGCAAAATACCATTTCAAGTGATATCTTAGCTTCCTTCTTTTGATTGTGTGCATACATTAAGCTTTTAGCTAGTAGATCAAAGTGCAAGGATATATTTTAGAATAGTATTTTTTTTCAGTTTCTATATTTTTCCTGAGACAGATCCTCTAAGATAGATTAGCAAATTAGTACATGTGCCTTGTAGTCCTATAAGTTATTAATTTGACATTTTTCCACTGCTATGATCAACAATTAATTTGTTAGTTGACTAATGTTACTGAACAACAAAGACATATTACAATTTTTCAAGTACATTTTAAAAAATATACCTATGTGTTGATATTTTTTCCATTTCAAGTGCTGTTTTTTTCATACAGATATCATAAACTTAGTGTCTATTAAATGTTTCTCTACAGAATTAGTTAATTCCAAGAAAGTATGATTTCCATTGAAATATTTATGACACTTGAAAACAAATTTGTGCTTTCTTTAAGAAAATAAATGATGAAAATTTTTATATAAAAATATGCACTTATTGCTTGATCCTTCTAATATTCCTATGTCCCTAGACCTTAGGAAAGCAGGCTCAGTTTGCTGGCCCATCCGCTATCATTCTGAATAAAGACACAGGATTCTTATTTTAGGCTTACAATAAATTGAATCTAGCACAGAACTTTCAGCAATTTTATTTTTATTTTTCTTAGTATTTTGTCATCCTTTCATGATGGTATTTAGTATTTAGTCATCAATATAACAAGCATCGTGTCTGTTGTTGTTGTTGTTATTATTATTATTATTATTATTATTATTATTATTATCCATAATGTAGACATTACACACGTTTCTACCTTCTTCTATTAAATGCAGAAATTAAGTATCTTACTTTGCTTGATTCTTCACCTCTCAGTCTTTACTGGATGCCTAATCCTATGTTTTCTTGAAATATCTTTCTATCTACTTATTTATCAATCTGTCTGTCATTTATCATCTCTAGATACCTCTCACCTCTTTAATTCTGGAATATTAAATATTTACACAGTATCAATTATCTACTTCAATGATTTTAAATAACACAGGAACAATTTTAATTGTATTATTGACTAATATGTTTATAAAATATACTATAAAATTCAATGTTTGCTAAAATTTATTTTTATATTTATTCATTATTTTAATAATTCTGAACAGAGTTGATAGTTACTAAATTAATTATTTTCTCTAGTGTTGTCCAAATTTACATGGAGTAAAGCTGTGACTTTTATATTTGTGATTATCTTTTGTTTTAAAATCAAAAATAGAATTATAGCCACTCGCTATAATTACTCTTAAAGAGCAGAGAACTGTAGTCAGTAATTCATTGATTTTACTCCAGTGCCCTTCAATTTCTGGTATGTCAATTAGAAATCCTATGGTTGGAAGATTTTCTCTTTCTCTGTCTTTTTTAATTTTAATTTTTTGGTATGTGGGAAATATTTTTCAACCCTGAATATTGTAAGATTTTGTCCCTTTCTGAATTGAGGATATTTATCAATGTGTTAGAAATGATATATAATTTATCATTAATCCTGTCTAGGATATAATAAGCATTTGAAATCTCCAGGCTCAGGGAAATGCATCTCTTATTTGACTTCCCCTTCTAGCTATTCCTTATTTTTTCAGACCCTCTAACCCACCACCTCCTCTTGTATCTACTTTACAATATAATTCTCTTAATTTTTTCACATTATTTATCATTTCATTAAATATTTATTCAACAATAAGTAATTTCTCTTTTTTAATTGTGCATATAAAGAATTCAAGTTTTAGTTGTGGTGATCATATATTTTCTTTTAGCTACAATAATTCTAAATAGGAATTTTATTAATAATAGTCATTATAGTTACATATTTTGTCCAATTCTTACAGGTAAAAGATGATAACCTTCTGCTAATCACTGGCAACTTTAGACAATTCAGTTGCCCACTGTAGCTCCCTGACAGGTGCTCACCAAGGAGAATGAGCAAGGTCTGCCAAAGTCCTGGCCAAAGTGGTAGGCATATCTCAGGTGTACTATTTCACATTTGCAACCAAACTTACCTTAAAAAGATGAGATTTCCTTTTATTCCTCCAGGAATATCTTCCCCTTTGCTTCTGACTTTCATTGTTCTCTAAAGAAGTTAAATGCTTGAAATGTATTTGTCTTCCTAGAGAATCCAGAGGAAAGTGCACCTTGACCTACATGTTCTATATTCAGCCGCACTCCCCACCAGTAAAAGAAAAGAGATCAGCAGACCACCTCCTTTCTTTGCTTACTGAATCCATATTACTGATATTATATTGGCAATGCTTGGTGGAGTGAATTGTAGAAAATTCCCACTTGCTGATACTGGAAACTTTTATCAGAGTGAGGTAAATAGCATTTTGGAGTTTTAAAATTCTGATCTTGTTAGAACTACAAATGGATAGAGTGATGGTTTCCTAACCGTGAATCATCATATTTTTAAAGTCAGGTTTAATAATTGTGTATGTGTGTAGGTGGTAGTGCTGGGGATGAAATCCAGGGCTTGGTGCATGCTAGGCAAGCATTCCACCACTGATATACATTTTTAGCCCTATATTCAAAAATTTTATCTTTGAAAATTTCAAGACAAAGCATGAAAGTAAACAGCAAAATGCCTTTCTTTCATAACCTCTTCCCTGTCTGTTTCCCTTTTCTATATACCTCAGAAGTCACAAGTTATACACTGATGACAGCTTGATTAGATCTATTACTGAGTCTCATTTTTAAAAAATGATATTTGCTTTTCCCAACTTTAGGAAGAACAGAATAGAATCATATAAATAGACATATATGATTGTGTGTATATAAACATATATATGTACATATACATATATATGTTATTTTTCTTCAAATAGGGGATAATGAGCTTGTTTTGAAGAGGCAAGTGATAAACTATATTATATATATGTTTCATATATATATATATATATAAATCTTAATGCTAATGTGACTTATAATATGTACATACATAAAACACTCAAACTTAATGTCATAACTGTGCATTTAAATTTATATATAGATTAAATAAATTTGTCATTTTTTGTATATGACATTACAAGGAATTACAAAATATTTCGTTTTGCATTTTATAATTTATCTAGTAAATTTTCTTAAATTAATTTTGTATTTTATATTGCATATTTTTTCTTGGTAATATAAATTGTCATCTGTTTCAAATTTAAATATCTTTCTTAGTTCATTTAGCAAAAATGTGAAATCATGTAGTAGACTTAATATTATTTAGTGTTCTTTGGACTATCAGTAAAATAAACCAAATCATCTGAATATAAAAAGGAAAAGAAAAATAGTATTCTAGAACATTATAAGCAAAACCATGCTCTTTGTCCCTCATGCGTGCAGCTGTGTGTGCCTCTGCTTTATAATTCTCTCGTGGTCAACCAGCTCATTTTGTTTCTTTAATCTATATGGTGGGTTGAATGATGACATTGGGGCCCAGTTCAACTCTTTTCTCCATTGTAATCTTGATCCACTTTCTGATTTTTGCTGCAATGTCCTCCTGGTTATCAAAGCATATTGGCACATCACTTTTTTGTCTAATGAATCTCAAAGAAACCTTCTAATTCACAAGAACAGGAAGGGAGAGCATCAAGCACAAACTGCATTACTTCAAGAATGTCTCATATCACCAATTTGGAAATACATTAAAAAATGGTTTTGCTAAAGTGATATAAATATCTTTTTCTTCAAATAAATAATCACATTTGTTCAAATTTGTGTTCAAATCATTCAAAATGGTCATATTAACCCTAACTGCAAGGAACCCACTTTCTGGTGTAAGAACACATACAAAAAAGTGTGGTATATTTGTTGACTGTGCTGTGTAGGTAAGCTTATTTCTGTATTGGAGGGTTCATGCTACATTTATCATTCCTGACATTCAGGTTCACATTTGCCTACTATTTCACAAAACATGGATATTACTTTTGTTACTCACCTTGACCATTTAACATGATTTCAGAAGATGAAACCTGACTCTGCTATTCTTTAACCTTGTGTGTCCAGAATTTTATTTTATACTTTTGGGTTTATATAGTTCAAGTGCTATAAGGTAAAGAATGGCCCATCTACTTCAGGTGCCAGCCAAGATGGATGGCTTGTCTTAGATGATACATGTTTTTTCAAGCCAATTGAGTGTCTGATTAATTGAAGGGGAAAATTATTGCAAAAATGGCTAGCATGCCATTTATTTTCTCTCTCTGCTTTGTGTGACATGCCTTTGTGAGAATTATATTTTTTTGTTTCAATTTCTCCTTGCATTGTTTTGGCTAGAATACTACAAATAAGACATTTTGATTCTGCAGAAATTGAGAAGCAATGTACAAGATAAAATTCAATAAGAAATATCTGAGGCAGCCAGAAATAAGCAACTATAAAAAATATATTATAACTCAAACTAAGAATATTTGTATTGTCAATGTGGTTTAAAGCTACTCATGACTTAGATAATTGATAAAGATGGTTATAAAATCAAAGATAAATTTATGCAGAAAACTCCAAAGAGAGGTATATATACGTATTTACTCCATACATGCTTCTACATGATCCGGAACACCATCTCCATAAAATAGGAGCTTCACTTTGTCTGCTTCAAACTTAGGGTCAAGAAGAGTGTCTGATAGCATTCTCAAAACACCACAAATATATACTTCTCCTCATTTGAACAGTGCACAATCCATTGTATTGAAGTATCACATGAAGTATAATCAATGTGCACTAAATTGTTGTGTAAATTAAAAAATTTAAATTAATCCCTATAATTCATTTTGATGTAAAGTTTTTACAGTTCCATATAATATTTATTCATTCATGTAGCAGATATATAATTGACATCAACTAAATGTTCAACAGAGCTAATCAGCTTTATGTTTAATTCTCCTAATACTCTGAATTAATTATGGACTTTTACAGGATATTCAGGATATTCTTCCTAAGTGGTGCTGAATAAATCAATTACTTATAGAAAATTATGTAATTAAACTATTGAGAAATACACATCTACTTTTCCAATAATGTATACACTCATACATGAAATATAAATGTGGAGATGGAGAAAGAACAAATCTACTCAGTTTACAATACTTCACTTTTTATGTTTTAGAAAAAATATATTACTATTTTAATTATAAACCAAGTGTTTTTTTTAAAAAACAAATGCTTTTCAAAAATTTTAAATAATATGTATTATAGACATAAAATATACAAAACTTTTTCATTTGTTTTCAAATAGAGAAAGTCTTATCCACTAAAAATAATATAGTCCTTATTGCCTCTGTCATTTTGAGAAGACTAATTGGTGTTTTAGTGGCTTTATTCCCATGGCCTTACACTATAACATCTTTCTCAATACATGATATTTCATCTTCCATAATAAATTTGAAAATTTAATAATTTGTTTTTTCTCACTTAACCTTTAAATGTGCCTTTCTCCTTCATTTTATTTTTTATTTTTCTTTTCCTGATTTATTTTTCCTCATTTTCATCTAATCTCAATCTCCTCCTCTCTTTTACATTTCCAACCCCTTTTATTTTTTCAGTAACTCCTGCATCCTAGCACACGCACCCTGGTTGAACCCTTCTCATAAAAAGAGGGCTTGGTAAAGAATCTTGTAGACAATCACCAATATTATCCAGCCTACATTTTTTTTAAAGAGAGAGAGAGAGAGAGAGAGAGAGAGAGAGAGAGAGAGAGAGAGAGAATTTTAATATTTATTTTTTAGTTTTCAGCAGACACAACATCTTTGTTTGTATGTGGTGCTGAGGATCCAAACCGGGCTGCATGCATGCCAGGCAAGACTGCACTACCGCTTGAGCCACATCCCTATTCCCTCCAGCACACATTTTTAAATGCAGTTCGTGGTCAGGTTATTTAAGGTTCTGACTTAAATTTGCTTGTAGACTATCACCTATTTGATTTTTATTCTTTGATTAAGCAAACTGCTTCATTACTCATTACTGGTCTATTCAAGTTTTCTGTTTCTTCTTTATTAATCTTGGGAGGGAACACATGTACAATAACTTGTCCATTTTTCCTAATTATCAAATTTTGGAACATACAGTTGTTCATAATAATCTCTAGTATTTCTTTGTATCTCTGTTATATCAATAGTAAGGTATCTTTTATAAAAAGTCTCAATAGAAATCCTACCAAACAACTCAAAAATAGATAAAAACTTCTTAATAGTACTTCCTTAAAAGAAGACATAGAAATGGTTAACAGATATATGAAAAAAATGTTCAGCATCATTAACAATTAGAGAAATACAATTTTATACCATAGTGAGAGGTGACTTCATTCTTGTTAAAATGGCTACCCTAAAAAAAATTAAAGAGGTGGACTTGGTAGCACATACCTACAATCCTTGCAGCTCAGGAGGCTGTGGCAGGAAGCTCCAGAGTTCATAACCAGCCTAAATAAAAGCAAGGTGCTAATTAACTCAGCAAGACCCTATGTCTAACTAAAATGCAAAATAGGGCTGAGGATTGGCTCAGTGTGTGAGTACCCTTGAGTTCAATACCAATACCAAGAAAAGTAAAATAAATAAATAAATGTTAACAAGTGTTGTCAAGGATGTGGCAAAAGAGAACCATTTTTATAATGTTCATGGTGAAGTAAATTAGCATAGCCACTATGGCAAAATATAGTAATATTTTTTAAAAATAATAATAGAATCCCCATATAATTCAACAATTTCATCTCTTGGGATTTATACAATTAAATTCTTAGTTCAGGACTGGGGCTGTTGTTCAGTGGTAGAGTGCCTGCATCACATGTGTGAGGCACTAGGTTCAATCCTCAGCACCACATAAAAAATAAATAAATAAAATAAAGATTTTGTGTCCATCTACAACTAAAAATTAAATTATATATATTTATATATATATATATATATATATCCAATAAAATTAGTGAACATTTTATTTTTATAATAAATGACAATCTATAGAAAGTATAATGATATGAATTTTTTCTGTCTTCAGTTCAGTTAAAACTGTTTTTCAAGGGTCTCTACATTGATATTGAGCTTATTTTTTTCTACACATATCTTAATTAATCAATAAATTCACCTATTCTCACTGAGCACTATCAACAAACAGCCTGGCTACTTGATATGCATAAAAAATTGTGCTGGCTTTGCAAGATAACTGTCTAGAAGAGTGTCAAATACCTTCCTATCACATTTGTAGACCAGAGGGAGTACATCCCTAAGTGCATTTTGATTAGATGTGTCCTCTTTTGTGTCTTTTCAGGCAATAAGCACCGAGAGGTCAGGAAAAGAGATAGGGTTATTTTGGGCCATCTTCTCACTTTGTGTTAAGGTGAGAACTGTTCATGGCACTTGTGTTCAATGGATCAGTAGATGACCCTGTGCATACTTGAATCTACAAAGGAGTTGTCAGACAAAACATTTATCAGTAAACTCAAGGCAAAATTGCAAAATGCTGCAAATTGGGTGGTTTAAACCAAAGAAGTTAATTTCTCACAATTTTGGATTCTGAGATTCTAATGCCAGTTAACTAGTTCTTGGCTGGCTACCTTATTGCTATATATTCACAAGTAGAAAGCAAAGGAGCTTTATTCTTTTTCTCTTCCTATAAGGATTCTAATTCCATCATGAGGACTCCACCTTCATAATTTCTTTTAAACTACCTCCAAAAGGTCCTATTTCCTAATAAATTTGCAATAGGGACTAGGACTCCAAACTACAAACTTATAGGTGTCACAAATACTCAGTTCATGACACCATCCTAGATTGCCTTTTTGCAACTATGTATAGTAGTTTCTGTTTTAAAAAACCTAGCTTAAATATGGTAAACTATACAGGACGCTATGATAACAGATGTAAAGCAAGATTGCCCCATTGACATGAGAAATCATCTGTGATACCCATGAAGCCTATTTAAGGTTATTTTCCAAATAAAGGCACTATTTTATAAATAACAGACCTAGAAAAACTTATTTTACAAATGAAGACACTTAAAGAAGCCAGGGGTTAGATTACTAGTAGAGGTACCACTACTTGAACCATGGTTATCTAGGTCCTGAATACACTGTGTGGTGAAAGTGTTTGAATGTTCACATGTAGGTAAATAATTTTACATATTGTAAATGTGAAAATATATATCTGTAATATATACCATCTGTATGTGGTGTTTTCAATCACATTTTGTTACAGGGCATAGAATGGTGAATTGGATATGAGATAAATTTCTCTGTAATTTGTGCTGTTTAGACTCTTCAAGGGCATACTTAAGACCCCTTAAACTTATTCAAAGAAATCTCCTTTTGCATTTTTTTCTAGTTTATTCTGATCTCTTGAAAAAAAATGACCTCTAGAGCTACCTTTCCCTCTGCTGTGTGGAATGCAAAATTACTTACTCTTAAAAAAATAAAGTGCACAAGAGAACACACCTGGAGGGTGGAATATATGTCATATAATCCATACAGAATTATGTATATGAAGATCAAAGCTGGAAAGAATTCAAAAATCATTGACTAATAATTAATATGTATATCATGCTTAAGAAAGCACTTATGTATTCTACATAAGTGAATTTTCAGATTACATGGTTTTATCCTTTCAAGTGCCCAAATCCGACTTTAAAAGTTATGGCTGGAGAGACTTCTAAAGTGCCTAATGCTCCTCTCTCCCCTTTCAGCAGATTCCAGTGATTTGTGTCTTGTCATTTGTGTAACTCAGCATTTCTTAAGGAGGGTGAGTTAGATACTCTTTTGAACACTGTCTACATTGTCTCATTTATTTGATTCATTTTCCCATCCTTCTGGCTGACACAAGTTTCATACTTAGGCCAGGTGGTAGAGCCAACAAATCTTCAATAGAATGTAAAATGTTGGCAAAATAAACAAAGCTCACATCTTAAATGTTACAGGAGGATTTTCATTGGCCTTATTACTCTTCTTTACTCAATGAAAGGAGTAGTTTCTTGGGTATGCATTATTGATTTTATGATTATTTTGTTTTTAGCCACAATATATAAAATGTCTACATCTTTTAATGAAAAATAGACTGTTTCATCATTTGCTGTTTGGCAATGAAATTAATAAGTAGTCTTTGTTTTCATTTATTTATAAATTAGTGGAAGGTCCCTCTTTCCAGAGTATGATGTTCAGTTTCTTACATGCTAATCACTGAAAATGCATTCTCTATTTTTTCAAAGTGAAAGGTGAACTATGCAGTGATCCTGGTGTGCTGCTTACTGTGGCAAGGACAGGAGAAGGGTTTTCAAATTGCATCAACCTTAATTGAGTATTTGATTACAATATATGTCTTTGATTGATGGCACTGACCTAGGAAGAGTAACTCTATCGATGTCAGGGAAAAAACAAATCTGGGAAGAGTGGTATGTTTCAGCTCTTCCACATTCCAAAGATACCTTCAGTGATGCATGATTTCTCCAAACAAGTCAGAACCTTCAGGGTTCAGTCTACTTGAGAAGCACCTGTTACCTAAGGTTCTTGGGTCTGCCACCTGTGTGGGGAGTGACAGAAGAATACTAGCTAAGCTGAAACTGGTTTACCTGACATTAAGAGTATTCTTGGCAGAAGTATACTAGTTATTACACAGAAGCAGAGGAGCTTTGCCAAAGATAACTGGCAAGGCTTGGTGGTGATGGTCAGGAAGCAGGTTTCAAAGTTTATTGCCCAATTTGTTGTTATTATTGTTAATCTTCTATTTTAGCAGCAGCACAAACGCTAAGATTGAAGAAGTCTTCAGTCCTGAGTCAGATTGCAAACGCCAACTGACTTTGTGAGTTCAAATTCTGCCTGTAGAACTTAACTTCCCAAACTTGGGCAATCGACTTAATCTTTTGTTTGCTTCCATTTTCTCATTCACAAAATTTCTACAGTGTTTTTAACCAATCTAATAGGATTGCTGTGAGATTTAAATAAGTTATTAAAAAATGGTTAAAATAGGGACTGATATATCATGTTTAATAAATAATTATAGTTATTATTGCTATTATTTACTGAGATATAAGCTTCTTTAATGTTAAGTTTCAATGGTCAACTAAATAATTCTGCATGCATACTATAAGTGATCAATTATTTTAATTAACATCATATACATGGTGAATTTCAAATTATAAATCTTCCTCTAAGAGAATGAGTTGTTACATGTGGCCTCTCTTCACATTGCCATTCATTTATGGTAGCTTATCTATGTTATTACATGCATTGTATTAGTAAACACACATTGGGTTTGAAAATCACATCTATGGATGCTTCTATTTTGACTGATTTATCTTATTTCACACACTTTTGTTAAAATTCAGATTTAAGTTTGATTTAGATAGTACTTTTATCAGTCTCCCTAAAATCCTTTCTTTAGGTTTCCTGTTGTTCAAAGATCCTACTCATATTTTATGGAATAAAGTGATTAAAAATGTAGAAGAATCAATTAATGATATTATACACAAAATTCCATAGCTACAAATGGTGTTATTTACATTCTAATCCCATATAAATGGTCATAATATCCATTGCTTTAATTTACTTCTTGATGTCTTCTTATGATGTGAAATACTTTAGAGTCTATAAAAACCCTGATAATCTGACAACTTTCTCATATTCATATATGAATATACACCAGTCAAACTTCACATCATGTACAACTAATTGCCAAATGTTTTCTTTGATATAAGGAGGCTGATTCATAGTGGGATAGGAAGAGGATGTATGAGAGGAATAGACAAACTCTAGGTAGGGCAGAGAGGTTGGAGGGGAAGGGAGGGGGCATGGGGTTAGAAATGATGGTGGTATGTGATGATCATTATTATCCAAAGTACATGTATGAAGACATAAATTGTGGTGAATATACTTTGTACAAAACCAGAGATATGAAAAAATTGTGCCCTATATGTGTAATAAGAATTGTAATGGACCCCGATGTCGTATATAAATTAAATAAATAAATAAATATAAATAAAAACCCTGGTAATCTGACAACTTTCCAATATTCATATATGAATACATACCAGTGAAACTTCACATAACGTAATATATATATATATATATATATATATATATATATATATATATACACACACACACACACACACACACACAGACACACATATACATATATTTATGTATATGATTATATATTTATATAGATAGAATATACATAATGTATATACATATGTATGAACAATATATGTATGTATACATATATTCTAATACTTATTCTAATTAGGATTCCATTCTTATGGGTGAACATGATATGAAGTTTCACTGGTGTCTATTCATATATGAATATGGGAAAGTTGTCAGATTACCAGGGTTTTTATAGACTCCAAAGTATTTCATAGGTCTCACATCATAAGAAGACATCAAGAGATAAATAAGGACAATGAATATTATGACCATTTACATGAGATTAGAATGTAAATAACACCACATATGTATGTATTATATATTGTTAATACATATGTATATACATATATGTATATTATACGTGTTATATGTATTATACATATATACATATACTATGCATATATATATGTGTATATATGTATGTATATATATACAAAGCCATTCTTAGTCAAATTAAGAGTGTAATTCAAGTTTTTTATTAAAGAGTTACAGTTAAGACAAAGATTTTTTCAAATTCAAAAACACACTAATTAACCTAGAGTATATATTGTTCTGTGTCAGATTAAATTAGAACCTTCCTATAAGACTAACTTTTTTATAACTGTGCTTTTAAGCCCCCATCTTCAGATATAATCTCATTCTGAAATACAATAGTTCAGGGCTTCAACATATAAATTTATGCCACAAAGTAATACCTAATTGTTTCAAAATTAAAGGTATATTCTATATTAAAGTTTATTGTAAAATATTTTAAAAATCAAAAACTGATAACTGCAATAATAGTGTCCATAGGATCTAAAACACTATATCATTTTCTGTCACTTAAATTCAATTGAAAATTTTACAAGCCCAGTTCTATAATATCATTACTGGGTATAGGAAGGAACGTAAAATTTTCCAACATTTAGAATGAATGTTTTAGAACTAAATAACCAGTTATTATAGATGTAGCATAGCTTTCATATTTCTGTTTCTTTCTACTACCAGTTTATAATTATGCCTTTTAAAATTTGTTATGTATTTAAATTTGTATGCTGTATTTTATTTAGCCTATTCTATGTACTTTTAGTAAGAGATGAATATGTGTACTTTCTTACTTTTTCATGTGAACCTAAGTCTGAGTTCTTTCTCCCACATAACATTTTCTTTAGATTCTATGACCAACTTGAATAGTATTAGAGAAGGAGAGACGCAGCTTCCTCGTTATCATAATTAACTTTTTAAATTTTCCTACTTACATGTCAAATGCTATTAAACATCAAATCTGCCTTTGGATGAAATAACTATTGAGGGAAATCACATACCATCATCTTAATTACATATATAGCAAGTTGTTTCTCAAACTGTAAATATGGTCTTGAATTCCAAGGTACACACCATTCATTCAGAAAAAAAAATGTATAGAAAAAATCCAGTTCAAAGAAACTGTAATATATATGATAAATATAAAATAAGTCAAAATAATATTTTAAATGTATCAATACACAAAATATTTTGTGTCAATTGTTGACAATCCTTTTACTTTTTGCAACAGGAATGGAAAGAAATAAATCCAACAGAAAGAGGATACTTATCAATAGTTTCTATGTTAAGAATACCAGGTTCTTGACAAGGGCAATACAGAGAGGCTCAAAGACACTTAAAGAATAAGTAGAATTCCAGATTCAAACCTTTCCACAAATGTCTTTAATTTAGAAGACACCTTTATTTAAATAGTGAATCAGATGACACAGAATTAAAAAGCTACTTTAAAATATATGAATATGTATGTAATTACCCATACCAAAATAAGTAGAACCAATCAAAATTTTATTATTTGAAGTATCCTTCTAGGAAATGTCTGTATTCTGATGATGGTGATTTGTTTTTCAAATGAAAATTAGAATTGGTCTGAAGCTTGTTCAAGACATTCATGTGGCACAAACTTTTTTATTTTAAACTATTTCTATGGAACATTTTTGGTGTCTTTTACTTTTGATTTAATATAAAAATATAAATTATTCATGCCATACAGAGATGTATAATTAGTCTCATAGTATTCTGTAAATAGAATGTCATTTCAGGTGAAGGATGAGACACTGTTACCTGGAGTTACACACATCATCTAAATGGCTGCCTGGCTCCAATCTAAGATCAAGACCTTCCAAGATTCCATTCTGCTCTTCATGAATAGTTTTACATTATTTTGAACAGGATATAAATTGCTCAGATACTATTAACATAAGAATGATATGGAACAAATTAATCAATATGTATACATGGGGTGGTTTCCATATGTTCATAAAAAAACCACAAGCAAACATGATAAGTAGATCCATTAACATGAGAATAAAATTACTATAAGAGCAAATAGTGTATCAAGTGGTAGAAATAATAGAAGTGATACAGCTACTGGCATCAACAATACATTACGGACTAGATATTTGAGGAGTGGAAAACAGAACTACACAAAGGGATTCATTGCATAGGAATTGTGTGTTGTTTATATAATATACTGTTTTATTTTTAACCATGGTACAACACTAATGAAAATATAAACTAAAGTAATAGTAGTATTGAACTTTTTTTTTCTTTTGCCAAGGTGTGTCTAAGCACATGCATCAATGTATTAATGCTTCCATACTTTCATCAAGCCATCATGGGAGATATTATTGCCATTCTCATTTCTCAGGTAAGGATGCTAAGACACAAGGTATTTACCACATTTGTCCAAGGTCATAAAGCCTCTAAAGAGAGCCAGGATTGAGCCCACTCAGTGTATGTCAGCACTGATGGTGCGACCATGTTCTACCCATCCTTTCTGCTACTCATTTGTACACACACTCAACCCCGATAAGAGCTCTGTAAAGGGATCATACCTGGCATAATTCTAAATACAATACATAAGAGATACCCAAGCTTCAAGATGCTTGGAATATTACAAAGGAGGTGCTCAATTTTTAAAAGCTATTATTTTTATTTAAAAAGTTTCTAGTTAACTTTTTGAGGTGGTTGAATCTAACTACCAAATAATATTATTTAAATAATTACACAAATAATAGTAATGTGTATGTACACTGTGAATAATTAAACTTGATTAGATTCAGCATTGCATATATTTTGATATTTCATGAAAAATAGTAGTTTTTTTCCTACTACAAGTTTTATCTTCCTAAATTTAAAAACAATATGTCACTTTAAAAATCTTAGAAAAATCGTAGCAGTTTTCAAACTAAAGAGATGTTTTCCTTCTTATCAATGTTCGCTATTCTTTTTTCTTTGGTTTACTAACCAGAATTAAAATTGCTATTGTATACATTTTCATGTATTCAAAGAAATAATTGGCTTCATTCTGAATGAGTGTTAGTGAAAATGGGGCATTGTTTATGACTGTATTGGCCTTTTCTTCCTGTGCCCCGATGCCCGTTACACATTTCCATTGCCCACCTAATACCCATTTTGAGGGGGTATGTATCAGGAATTGTACCCAGAGGTGCTTAACAACCCTGAGCCGCATCCCCAGTACTTTTTATATTTTATTTTTGAGACAGGGTCTCACTAAATTCCTAAGGGACTTGCTAAATTGCTGAGGCTGACTTTGAATTTGCAATCCTCCAGCCTCAGCCAGCCTCAGCCTCCCAAACCACTGGGATTAAAGGTGTATGCCACCACATCCAGCCCAATACCCATCTTTTAATCATTCACAAGGATGACTGAGGATAACTCAACTTCCTTAGATGGAACTATAAAGTGCTAAATTTACCTAAGACAAATATATATAAGGGCTAAGACATTTAAAACTGGCAGAAATAAAACATGTAAATTGAAAGCAAAGTAAACAATTTTGTGTTTTCACATGTAAATGACAGCATGTAAGTCAATCTTCAAACTCTTGTTTGGTTTTCTATAATTCTCTGTATTTTGTTGTCCTCCACATTTCTGCCATCCTCAGATTGGATCTGGCAAACTCTCAGGAGGAGAAGAAAAAAACCCTTTTTGATGCCTTCTAAAGGGAAAGGAAAACATGCAAAAGCCTCCAGCTGTTTATCTGTCATATTCTCTAGTTAGAGTTCTAAAGAAGGATACCAAGATTGATCAAGATCAATTAAATTTTTTTTTCTGGAACATCATACAAATACATTGTGCTCTGAATTAATCATGGATAGTAGGAAAGCACATACTTGTAAATATAACAGATCCCTCAGTGGGAGCAGGGAGAAGGAAAAGAAAAAAAGGGTATTTGGTCATTTGGTAATCAGGTAAAGCATCTGCAATGAGATATTATTTAATGCTATTTAATTGTACTAAAGGATTTGAAATGACCAATAAACTAATTTTTCAATTTTCTCTTAGTTATGTTGGATTTCAGGATACATGGCATTGATCAACACTCAGTATATATTTTGGAATATTGAGGAATTAAAGCCAATGACTTATAACCAGTAAATCAATAGAATGAAATTATTCAAATAGCTTCTTAAAGAATAATGGATTTTTCTCTTTTATTGCTTTTCCAATCTCTACCTTCTTTTCTGTACAAACACACAAACTATAATAATGTGTAAATAGCCATGGGACATATCATAAAACATAAAAGCTTTGGATGCACTGGTTGGGGCGATGAGAACCAAGTTGAATTGACTAAAATTTCTTAACTATAAGTGTCTCATTATTTGTTGAGAAACTGCAGAAATGCATATAATTAGTGAGGTTTCTTAAAATATGAAGCTTACAAAGCAAAATACCTATAAAAGTATAGACAGTTTACTCTGCCTGTATCACAGGCAATCTATAATCTATAATCCAAATTATGCTCAACAAAAGAAACAGTGTAGCAACTCTTCCAGGTAATAAAATTCATTCCATTTTTCACCCCTCAGAATAAATGGAAATGCGGTGACTTGAAACTATTCAGTAAGTAAAAGAAGCTTTCATTTCTAAGCTGCAACTAAGTGATTTTCTGTACCATTGGAGTATCTGTTGGCCAGGTGGACTATATAAAATTCTCCATATAGAGATTAAATCATACACTTTAATCCAAATATTCATTAATTTCTAAAATAAAACAGAGGTAGATATACCTTAAATGCTCAGAGAAAACCTGAATCATCTGGACTTTTAGATATCTCATACCCTAAAAAATAGGTTTATATAGAAGTTATATGTATGAAAATATGTCAGGTGTGTGCATATTGAAGTGAATTTAACTATGGTGTGTGCACATTGAAGTGAATTTAACTATATAAGTATAGTGACACTATTGCCAATATCCTGTCTTTCACATTTGAGCCTATTAAACCTTCTCAGAATAATATCTTCTCCTAGGCAGAAAACAAACAAAAAATAATCCCTGCCTACCACCTGTTTTCATATGTCACTATTAACAAAAGATTAATTTAAGGTATATTAATATGTTTTTCTCCATTATAAAATGAAGTGTTTGACAGCACACTTTTTAATAGGTACCTTTGCCTCATAATACACTTCTCACAATATGAAAAAGAAGGAAGACCTTGATTTGCTTAAGAATGATGTATTTTTATAACTAATATCACCATCATGTAACACAAATTCAAAGTACTTTCATAAAAGCAACAATCTAATGTTTTCTTCAACGAAGTTAATGTCTACAATTAATTTTAATTTGTAAGAACAGCAAGATTAGACTCAGAAATATTAATTTCTCAAATATATTAAGTTTGGAAACTGAGAAGGTTTCACAAATAAATATGTGTTAACTATTTGCAGTCAGTTGAAAATGATAAAATATGAATCCTAATGTATTTTATCATTAATCTGAAAATTAGGAAATAGCCCATTTTTTACATATTAACTATTCTTGCTTTGAAATTTTCATAAAAGTTCAAAATGTCTGTAGACTCCACAGGCTGATAAATATCAGGTTGTGACCAAAGCATTTATCTCCCATCAAAATAATATGCAATCCACGATGATTTGATTCTGCTGTTTTCCTCCCTTAGGGTATCCATGAACCTACTGTAACCTCCATGGTATCCCTAAACTCTCTAAGTTTGGCTTTAAAGTCAATATATGATCAGGTCTGGCCTCCTTCTGAGCAGAGAGCACATTGCTCAGATACTACATGTACAGGGCTTGTTAGTATTGCCAAGGAAAGCTCAAATATTTTTATGTTGGAAGAAAAACAGAATAAAATTGCAAAATTGAGATTAATGTCAAATATAATAGAATCTCATCTTAACTGATTATTTCAAATTTTCAAGAGATACTTATTTCTATGCTAATTAGCAAAAAATGTTTTTGTGCTATAATCAATCACTATAATTTCTGCTCTATTTCTATTATTTTCAATTTCCTTCTCCTCTAATATTTCTCCTGAGCATTCTAACCTTTGCTGATAAGTGTTAATCATACTGAATAACCAATTCATATTTTGTAAGTAGCATTGTGTGAGATCAATTCTCATCCCTCTTCTGTTCTCTAGCCGGAACTCATATCTGATTTAATTTGTTGTCCTTGAAGTTTGGTGGTTAGTTTCTCAGGTAGCTAAGAAAACTTCAGGCTAACAGAAACTATTCAGAGAAAAGTTATTGTGAAAAGATTGTTCTCAGTTCCCAAACTGAGGGTCATTTACAGCAGCATGACCTTGACAAGTGTCTATAAGTCAAACAATGTCTCGCCCTTAACGATTTGGGGTGACAGGCCCATAACCCATTGCACACATAGATTGGATTCCCAGCAGGACTCGTGCTGGCTCACACTTCTTGCCTCACACAGCAATACCAGAAAAGTTACAGTTAGGAAAAAAGAAATTTCTATCTGATATCAGGAAAGTAAAATCTTATATTGCAACAAAGTAAGTGAAAGGTGAACACATAGTATTATTAATATCAGATTCTGGATCAAGATTCACCATCACGTAGCTCAGAGGGCATTCACTGATGTCCATGATATAGTCAGTGATCATTTCATTTCTATGAATAAATTTGTGCAAGTCACATTCCTGTACTTTGGGGACTAAGAATGAAAAAAGATTAGACCTATTATTTTAGAAGTGAATTAAAACTCCAAATGACTATTCCTCCTCCCCTGAACATACTGGATGAAGAGTGAAGGAGATAATTAGCTTTTGTGACTTCTTCACTATCCAGGCACTTCTATCCTAGCCAGTCCATGTTGTCTAATAAAAATATATGCATACTTTACTATGTTTTAAAAACAAGACCTTATTGTCTTGGTGGGCCTAATAGTTATTATTGTGAGTGAGTATAGAAAGCATTTTTAAGGTATCTTCAACAATTATAGGTAAAATAAATATAACTGGTATCTCATTAGTGATAAAGCCACAGGTATCAGGACTATGGCAGTTGTTTATGACCTTGACATTTAATTTAAGGTAATGTTGACTGTCCATTGAACATAAGTAAGAGCAAAGATATGCATTGTCCACTTAAGCTCAGAATTCCTCAGGTGTGATGTATGGATGCAAAATGGAAACAAGTCCAGTTCTCATACAGATCCAGTTATCTTCCCCAACACACCTACATGATGTGAGTGAGTATCATTTATTATCAGGTTATTCAAAGGTCCCAAAGTACTGGCTCATGATAACTACTTTCATGATCCTGCTGTCATGATCACTCCTGAACACAACTTCTAAAGACAGCATCTTACAGATACACCTCAGTCAGTGAAGGTCAAGCCACAATGAATTTTTACTCTTTACTGGTATGACTTTATTTCTTGAAGACTATACTTCTCTCACTAAATCTAGTAAATTTTACAACAAAGACAAATTAATTTTATAAAGATAACATAATTTATTTAAAAACTATAGGGAGAAAAATTATAAACAAATTAGGGAAATAAATATACTTAAAAGAAAATAAAAATTAAATCTCACCACAGACTTAAAAAATGAATGGGGCCTATGTTATACTAATGGACTAGAAATGCTTGCACATTTGTGTGTTTGCATATAAACATCCCCAATTCTATGTTGACAAGGGTACAAATTAATAGTAATAATCACTAAATAAAACACAATCAAATTATATTTAGAATAATTTACATTTTTAGCCTCAATCATACCTATTCTAATCATCAATACAAAGGAAATAATATAAAAACAACAGATATATATGCGACGATGTTCAAAGGAAAGTGATTTCTTAAAATGAATGACAGGAAATAACTATTCTAAGAGTAGAGAAATGAGCTTTTTTTTATAAGCTTAGCAAATAAAATGTTAAAATGATAAAAATCTAAGGTAGCAAAGAATACACCATACATGTAAGTATAGTGACTGAGTTGTAATTCTAGCTTTACTATCCCATAACCATGAAGCCTTATACCAGTTACTTACATCTGCTAACTCAAAGTTTCCTCCTGTGCAAAAAGTGAAGCTAATAATAATATTTGAAAGTTGTTATGAAGATGAAATAAAAGTATACAGAAAGTCCTCTGTAAGTTTTGATTATGGTTAGGACTATAACTTTCATTTTTACTATAGCCATGTAAGCACCATAAAGTTTTAAAATAAGAATGCAATAAGAACAAAATAAAAATCGTATCATATATATATATATATATATATATATATATATATATATATATATATATATATGATAAAAGCATGAAGCCACACACCCCTCAAATAAAAAGCTATTTTAAAAGCCCAGCATGTTATTAGGGTGATGATATTCTATTTGAATTTTATCAAATATGTTATCATATCTGACTTTACTTACCAATAAACTTTTGGCCTCAAGGCTTAATAATAATTTGTCTATCTACTTGGTTTTCTCCAGAATAACAGTCATTACTTATGTTGCAATAAAATACTCTTTTTCTTTTGTTTTTTTTCTATTATTAATTTATGTCTTTGCTTTCATTCATTTTTATTTTTTACTATTACTTTACCAAAATTTTTGTAATTAAAAACAGTTGATAACAGTTGCTGATAGCCTCTGTGAATGTTCAAAGTAAGGGACACTTCGAGATGACATGCCCATGAGTTTTCTTTTCTGAATCTTAATTCATGGTTCCAACCATGACATAAATTCATTTGCATTTGATTTGTCAACAGAGAGAAATATTTATAGAATTATAATGCATATTCTTTTGTCATTAATATAAAGTCATTCAATTATATATAAATTGCTATTTGTTGCTCCTGTCTTTACTATATAATATAAAAATATTTCTGGGACACTTCTTTATTTATTTATTTTGGGTCTTGAGGATTGAAGCCAGGACTTTAAACCACTGAATTACATCCCCAGTCCTTTTTTGTATTTGATTTAGTTACAGGGTCTTGCTGAGTTGCTTAGGGCCTCACTAAGCTGCCGAGGTTGGCTTTGAACTTACAATACTTCTGCCTCAGTTTCCAGAGCTTCTGGGATTACAGACCTGTACCACCAAGCCTAGCCATTTCTGAAATTTTTAACAGCATTTAAAAATATCCTGGGATTTATAACAGAATTTAAAATATATTTTTAAAGTTGTTTGATAAGACAGTTTATTTCTCTAAAAAGAAGACTCAGCATATTTTACATGGTTGTCTATGTAAAATACTGAGAAATTGGGTTTATTGTTCCAGGGTAAGCCACCTGCCACGAAGGCTATTAATTTTATGGTTGCATATGTTAGCATTAGCTGCTTGGAGGAAAGCCATCATGTGTCACATTCTTTCTCTCTTAGAATTTTTCTTCTAACACCTGCATGAAATGCATAAAAAATCAACAAAAACAACTAAATAAATTGAAAATAAGTATGAGCCAAATGGTTATTACTATTGTGGGAGGATAAATTTTTCCTGTGTTTGATTTGTATGTGTACCACTTAGAGTAATGGCTGCATTAATTTGTTTGAAAATTGGTAACACAAATTTGCTTCAGGCTCTGACCTCATATGCCAAGATGAGCCCAGTTTGAATTTGTAGAGTTGAATTATAATCCTCTGAAGAGCAGTTTTATTATGAAAATGCTAATACCACTTCAACTCCAGAAATATTCATAATCTGGCTGATATTTGGTTGAAGAAGAGATATAGGTATATTAACTATTAACAACAGTCTGTCCTAAAAATAAAGTGACAAAATGTGCAGACAAGAAAACTGAACAAAGGGACAGTATTATGGGAAATAAATTTTTGAATAAGGAGAAAAGTGAGATAATTTCAGAGGATAAATAGTGAAATGTTTTGATATTTACTTTTAAAGAAAATGATATTACTTCAGAAATTTGACTCTCAGTGTTTTAATGGAGTCCATGGTAAGCAAATCATGTAGGAAAATTTTTCTATAGCATTTGATATCAGATTATTTAAAGTTTGCACTGCAGTACCAAGACTTTTACATGATTAGACTAAATTGTTTTCCTGATTTATATAAATATGGTTTTGATTTATATGTATATGGTTTTACTTAAGTAGTATACATGTATTCATCAACTCTCCTAGGATGTAAATTTAATAATTTGGAACTATGTGATCATTTGTGTGATAGAGTTTTCTGATTTCATTGTGCTAGTATTATGCAGC
Source organism: Callospermophilus lateralis (assembly GCF_048772815.1). Classification (NCBI taxonomy): domain Eukaryota; kingdom Metazoa; phylum Chordata; class Mammalia; order Rodentia; family Sciuridae; genus Callospermophilus; species Callospermophilus lateralis. The sequence goes on from NW_027511893.1 coordinate 831,075, forward strand.
AGAAGGAAGATAGCAGTCTATGTAAGAATTAAATTATGTTAGAATTAAATTTTGTATAAAGCAAATGATCTACCTCTGAAATACTTCCACAGCTCTTTTTATTTTATTTTTATTTTTATTTTATTTTTATTTTTATTTTATTTTATTTTTATTTTATTTTGGGATGAAGGCTCAAGCTGAAGTTGGCATTCTCCTGTCTTAGCCTTGTGAGTGGCTAGAACTACAGGTGTGCACAACTGTGCCCAATTTACACTCAGTTATATCTTTTGTTTCACTTTCACTTTAGGTTAAAAATGATATTCTCAGAATAGTCACAGCCATTATTTACAGATCAGCTACTTAAATTTTACCTTAAATTTCAGAATATCCATGGATTTAGAAATAAAAAACTGAATTTCATAAAAGTTTCAAAATACACCTGAAAAATACTAGTATAAATTGGCACCATATGGATTTTAGTGGAGAGTTCTTAATTATTAATTTTTATTCAGTAAGTATGTTTAAATTTCATAATTTGAGCCAGGAATGGTGGCATACACCTGTAATCTCAGGGATATAGAAGACTGAGGCAGGAAGATCACAATTTCCTGGTGAGCTTGGGCAATATGGCAAGATCTTTCCTCAAAATAAAACAAAATGGGTCTGAGGTTGTAGCTAAGTGGTAGTGGTGCTTGTGTCACATGTGTAAGGCCCTGGGTTTGATCTTCAGCACCACATAAAAATAAATAAATAAATAAATAAATAGTATTATATTAATCTACAACTAAAAAAAATAACTAAAAAAAAGAAATAAAACAAAATGGCCCAGGGATGTTGCTTAGTAACAGAATATCCTTTAGTTCAAACTCCAATACTGCAGAACAAAAATAAAACTACATAAATAAAATTAAAAAGTAAGTGAAATTCACAATTTACATAGTTGAACAGACATTTAAAGCACATTTGACTAAACATTTAGATTTCAATTCTTGAGAAACAAAAAGGATTTAACTGAAATAATATAGTCTCTACTAAAGTTTCCAAAGCATTATAAGTAGCCACAGGTATTTAATGTCTGAACACCTAAAAATAATGTTAAGCATATAATGATTATTTCATGTTCAAAATGTGTTCATCTTAGGAGGACCGCCATTCCTTCACATAAACACATAAATGTTTTATTCTTTATCATAAGAAATGAAAAATTATCAAAAAGTAATCTCAAACTTTGTTTGAAGATTTACAATATCATTTGCATATCTCAAATTGCCTGCAGCTCAAGAGATCATATGGAAGAAATGTGTCAATAAATCAAGTATTTCAGTTATATTTATAAAAAAGCACTACTAGTTTTATTATTTTCTTTTGAATCTTATGAAAATAGTACAGCACCACTGAATTCAGTAGATTAAAACTTGTAATTGAATATATGTTATTATAGTGAATACTTTTTTATTTTATTTACACATTGGTAGATGGGTGGCTAGGAAATTTCTATCATTTCAAAATTTTACAGAGCTGTGAAACTATGATATTTTGGAACAAAAATCCTTAAACTGGGGTTTTAGCACTCACAGTATTCAGTTAATTTACTTGAGTACAGTATGAGAATTTCAGAACCTATGATAATCCTCAGTGTATCAGGGTAAGAAGAATTTTGTTAACTTTTATTTTCATTTCCAATTTATCATAGACCAATATTCCGTTTACACAGTTTTCAATGAGGCAAAGGTAACAATAAGTGTAATTCTTGCTATTTGTACAGATATCTAAATAAGAATATTAAAATTGTTCATTTGTGTTCATTTTAATATTCTTATTTGGGTAATGTGAATAAAACAAAATATCATTCAAACTGAATGAACCCAGTGATGGATGATGAGATTTTATATATGTTATACATAATAATGCAAATGGTAACATGATATCACAATTCTATCTATAGTAATGGCTCATGCTTTAGAATGCTTAGGATGAAATGTAGTCCTGATAATCAATAATTATTTTTAAATAAAAAAATACAACTTTGCTTCAATTTTTATTTGTGAATCTTAAAGAGACTCTTACAAACTATTCATTAAATTTCTTTTTTCTCAGTGTAAACTGATGTATTTATAGTAATATTATAAGATTATTTGAAAAATAAATGATACAAAAATAAATGGTACAACATTTCCTTTATAGTAATATTATAAGATTATTTGAAAATTAAAACTAAATGATTATAATTATAATCTCTTACATAGTGCTTGATATAAAGTGAAGTGAAATATAGATTAAATTGAGTCTGCTTAATAAAATTCTTTTCCATTATTTTCTTGTCCTTAAAGATAAATCTTGGCAAAGTCTAACCAGTTGCTTTTGTTATGCCCATTTAGAAGAAAAAATAATTTGATTTTCCATTTTTTTTCAAAATCAGTAAATTTTTCTTTGTGCTTATTTTTCTTTTCATTTAATCTAAAATATATAGAATAGAAATACTATACATGAAACTAAATGTCTCATACATTTTTATTATTTTAATTCTTAAAAATATTTCTAATGGATAAAAATAGTGGCAAATTAAAATGTTGACCTTGAAAGTGAAATATTTTCCTGATAATATACAGGTCATTAGGTCAATTTTTATTTTAGGTTTTATACTTTTTTGTAAAACTGTATGTAATTTCCACTTCTAAAATGATAATTGAATCATTGATTAAATATTTTGTGATGGGTTATTTTTCATTTTTATTACAGGCTTGAGTTTACAAAATAGGATTCAAATTACATAATACACCACAATAACAAATTCATGGATCAAAATTATGACAAATCTATCAGGATTATAAGCTGCTTAGGAAAATCAAAACACCTGTTCAGAATTTTATGATTATACTTATTACTGTTTATTTGGAAATCAATTTTACATCAAAACAATATCCTGTTTCAATTTTCACAAACAAATTTATATTTATTGAAATAGTACCAGTCTTTTAAGAAAGTTATGATTTTTAACTGATGTTGGATTTGTATTTTTAAAATACTTGCTGATTGATATTAAGATTCATCATTCTGAAACTCTTTTCAAAATAAATGTGCTTGGCTACAATTATATATAATTTTCGTCTGGGTAACAAATTTATGCCATTAAATATTTTTCTAATTTTTACTACTAAAAAAAAAGAAAAACACAATTGGAATAATAGAAGTTACATGACATTTTATATGACCTGGTAACTGAGCTCCCCCAGAAAGCAACAGCCACAGTGCTAATGAGAATATATATACATATGTGTAGGTATATTTAGCAACATGACTTGACCATTTTAAGCTTAAATAATTTTTAAAAGTCATTGTGCTCTCTATAATGAATACTGAGAGGCATTTGTATATAAAAATTTAATGCTATTCATCAGGAAATCTTAATTCTTGTGAGTGTCCTGATAAAACATAGAAACTCATTCATCATTCAAAGTTAAGCAGGAGTTACAGGTTAGGGTGTTTGTCTTCTCTGGTGGCAAGGCAGCTTCACACTCTCCCTCCAGCCTGACTTAGCTATCAATTTTCCTTTAAGATCAGCCAGCATTACATTGCTCTGTGTGCTGATACTATCTGAGATAACTTCGAAAAAAAGAACCACAGAAGCAAAAGCATGTGAGTAGAGCTTCCTGAATTTCTTGATATTTTCCTCTGTTTCATCCTAATGCATTTATAACAAGTAATTCAAAGTTTTTGAGAAACCATAATATGGAATATGCTGACTACTGATTCAGAGCAGCAAAAATGTTACCATAGACATGGGTAAGGACAAAGTTCAAAGAAAAAAAAAACTGGATTTCATTTCCAATTGTGCTTTCCTTTAATTCAATATCTGGAATTCCAGCAAGTTTCTTACAGATTCATCTAAATCTAATTATTCAAGCATATTACCTAAAATTTTTAAAACAATCATGTTATGTTAAATAACAAGAGATGGGGGAAAAGCTTGAGTATAACTATAGGCAATTTGTTACCTAGCACAGACAAGTTTCTTCTTCATTCATGTTTCTATTCATATTCCTTTCAGACAGTTATCTTCAATATCTGATTTCTGGTTGTGATTCTACCCCATGAATATTTGTGAAAGATGGAAATATTTGTAAAATCATAAGTATGTATTCAGATATACTATCTCCATTCACTGTTCTTGAAATTATTTTAAAAATCTCTGTTCACATTTTTAAGTCTCTTCTTTACTAAGTACTTATCTTCACCAAGAGAGCACAGCATAATAATATTTAAAAAAATAAAGGGGAAGAAGAGGAGGAGGAGAGGTGGGAGCGTGGACTTCTAAAATTTCGAAACTAGATTGAAAGAGAACATTGAGAAGACAAGAAACTAGAGTAAATATTAGGAATATAAATGTTAATAAAATTTTCTAATAGGAACTACATGAATATAAGCTTTTAAGCAAAAATTTGAAGAGGTACAGAAAAACATGTAAATCATGAAAATAAGTTAGGGTGTTTGTCAGATTATAGAGACAAATACTTTTATGATACATTTTTTTCAATTAAGTTTTTGCTGGGTCTTATCATGAGCTCAGTTAATATTTAAAGATAAAGGTTGAAAATGTCTTCTTTTAGCTTAAGTATTGTATATAAGTAAATTATGTACAGTTTTATTCATTCTGTTATCCACCAAAACTAATAACGGTATTTCTTATGGTAAAACAGCCACCTGTCCTTGTGTTGTACTGCACAGTTGTCCCTCTGTAATCATGGGAGAGTGGTTCCAACCTCTACCCTCCACATACAAACACCAAAATCTGCTGGATTTCAAGTCCTTTATATACAGTAGGGTTATATGTTTATATGACTTACTACACATCCTCCTGTATACTTTTAATCATTTTTACATTATTTATAACATCCCACAAAATATATTGTTAAATATTGTTTAGGAATTACTGTCCAGAAAAAAATGTATACTTGTTCAGTAACGATTCCTTTCTTCCAAAATATTTTCAAACACATCATGCATTGAATCTACAACTACATAACCCACAGGTATTCAGGACTGATTGTACTTCAAAGGTCATATAGTATTACAATTATGACATTGAATGTTATAATTTTCTTCATAAATACAAAATTTAAATAACCTCATGTTACTATATCACATTTCATATTCTATTATGCCAAATCATACAATAATTTATTTAATTCATCAGATGACAATTAAGAATGTTTTTAGTACATGATCAACACTGTACTAGATGTTCTGAATATGATGCCAGATATCAAATTTGATGTTAAAAGTCTAATATCCAAAGGTAAGGACTAAACAAACAGTCCCTTAGTGAAATTTTATTCTAATGTAGAAAGCATATAATAATTGTTAACGACACAAATAGCTGTACAATTATAATGAAAGTTTTCATGAAGAATGCTCAGTGTCAATTACAGCACAAAATATGCAAGGTCAGAAAGATTATGAAACTTACCAGAAAAAGATGCAATTAAACTAAGACTTCATAGATAAGGCAGAGCTACTTTGGAAAAGAGGGGAAGGATAGACACTCCACTGAGAGAGAAAGCAAATATAAGGCCTTTGGAGAGGAGGAATAAGGGTAGGTGTTGGAGATTAAAGTCAGTGTGCCTGCAACCAAGAGCTACAGCAAATGTGTGGCGTTAAGGTGGCTGGAGCCAGTAGGCAGAAGCCCAGTGAAAGCAGAGTGCTTGAGTCTTTGAAGCAGGGCCACAATATGATGAGACTGAGATTAGGAGAAAAGAATCCCATTCATGGTTCCATTTCAGTAGAGAGAGCAAACTGGAGAGTAGGCAGGTGTCCCAACTTGGCAGCAAGCAGCTATTTCAAGGCCATGAGAGAGGTGCTGATGGCTCTGGCAGACATAAAGAAAAGTCTGGCCTTTGGGGGGGGGGTTCCAGAAATAAAAGTTTTTAAAATTTGTTTTATTTGAATATGTGAGAGGGACAGTAATAAAAAAGCTAATCCTTAAGTTTTAAATTTATTATCTGGTTTGTTGAATATAATATTCAGTAACAGAGAGATATTGGAATAATGATAATAATTTGGGAAAACAAAACAATCCCTAAAATCTGAATAGACATCTTTTTATACAACAAAATAAGTTTTGAAATTCAATCTCTGAAAATCTCTCTCTCTCTCTCTCTCTCTCTCTCTCTCTCTCTCTCTCTCTCTCTCTCTCTCTCTCTCTCTCTCTCTCTCTCTCTCTATCTCTCTCTCTCTAAGTTTGCAATCAAGCTGGGATCCACAATGATCAATGAAGCCAACGACACTACAGAAATTCACAGTAACCACACACAGACAAAATAATTTTTTCTATTCACTGTGTGTGATCCATTCTTGTTTTGTTTTGCACTTTAACACTTTTGAAATTTGAACACATCTAACATCAGATAATCAACATTAATATCTATATACCTTTTTATGTTGAATTTATTGTTTCCTTTTTTCTTGAAGAATTGCCCTTCAAAATATGAAATATCTAAAAAATGAGTCAATTGAGAACCAAGAAAATCAATTATTCATTGTCATTCAATTAAAAACGATGACAATAGAAATCACCAACTGTATTTACTTAGATGCTGTTTTGAAAGACATTTAATATTAATCTCCATAATGTTAAGAAAAAATGTTATTTTAAGCTATGATTGTATTTGGGAAATTTAGAAAACTACCCATATGTTCATTATTAAACACTATGTTTAGTAATATTTTTAGAAATATTTTAATCACATTAAAGTGGGTCTACATTTTTCTACTATTTGGGTGATGTTCAACTTCTTTAGAATTTTTCTGATAATAATATTTCCCCAAAGGGTAGATCCAACACAGCTCTACTATCTACTATCATATTTAAAAAAAATTAAGTTTTAATTTGTTCTATATGACAGCAGAATGCATTACAATTTATATTACACATATAACCACAATTTTTTTTATATCTCTGGTTGTACAAAGATGGTGAATGAGATGGACATCATTACACAACATAGTTTTAATGCAGACATGGTCCTGTAGCCACGTATTATTCTGTTTTGCTTTTATTTATATGCTCAAAGTGCCTTTTGTCTTGTAGAATCATTTTCTTTGATTTTATAAATTGACTAATGATTATAGAGAAATTTTATGTGTGAGGCATCAAAGTGTTTTCTATTAATTAGGTCATTTACAATATAGCATCCATTTTCTTTTACCCCCGAATTACAGAATGAAGGCAGAAAGTTAAGGAATGATCTAATTTTCATGCAGTTCATCATACCAGAGTCAAGGAGAAAAAAAAGAAAAATTTCCTGCACATGTACCTTATTTCTTGACATATGCAGCAATTCCATTGCTCACTTATGTTTTCTCCAAATTTAGTAATTTGCACAATATTCTTGAGTAGATTCCCCTCCTCAACAAATCTTTTCCCACTAACCTACATCTTATCTTTCCAACTTTCTATCAGTCTCAGTAGCTGTCCAAAAATGAATCATTCCTCTGTATTCTACACAATCTGGTTCTTCCAAAGTGAATTCAGCCTCATTCAATTAAATCTCATCCTCAACTATTTTAAAACATAGTAAAAAATTAAATAAATACAACAATGCATTAGGTTTACAGTTTCTTCCTCTGGCTGTTCACATGTCTTGTCACATGTCTTTGGTCAATATTCTCTGTGTTTGCATTCTTACATTTCCAATGTTTCATTAACTTTGGAAATTGTTTAAATCTACCCTCTTCCTTCTGTTTTTATCACTTATGCTAAGATTATTTCCAAACTGCATCAACATGTTGTGTTCTGTCTCTAGCATTTACCTTTGCAGATCTTCTCTCCTAGTAGTACTTGATCCTCTAAACTTTGTTCCTGCATTCACTTAATCCAAAGCATCATCACTACCTTCTGCAATGGCTTTTTAACTGAACTTCCTTCCATTACATGCAAGCTCTAGCTTATCATTTCTCCTAAAATTGCCAGACAGAGCTCTCTATGCCACATGTCTTATAATGCTTCCTATCTGTTTAAAAACCACTGGGATCCATGTATTATTCTTAGTTTTAAACTAAGCAGTTGTATGAGTTTTTTTTTCCTTGAAGATGATTATGCCAAAATATTCTTTTTAAAAGACTTTTCTAGCAACCTGCTGTTGTCATTTATACACTGAAATACAAAGTCTAATTTGCCTTTCAAGAATATAGATTAGATTTAGTGACTCACTTCTAATGAATAATAAGTAGTGAAAGAACATGGTATGATTATAAGACTGGGTTATAAAAGACAAAACATACAATAGAACCTAGCATCAACCAGAACAGATTCTAATCACAGTCCCAGTTGAGGTTTCAAGTGACAGCCAGCATCATCTACCTGCCCAACAACTGAATACTGGGGACTACAGAGGATTCTGAGTGTTGTTACTAAGTAGAGTAGAGGTGAATTTTTTTTGCCATGCCCTATTCAAAAACCAGATTTCTAAATGTTTTCATTGTTTTAAGCCACTAGGTTTTGGATTTTTATTTCTTATATAAACATAAACAAACAACAAAGAAATCTTAATTTTTTTAACCAGTCACCTTTATTTGGTGTTAATACTCAGGATATGAAAGAATTCAGCCATGAGGCCACTTTCATACTGGAGGCAGTCCCAATCAGGAGTACATAGTATACTCTCCACACTGACGCCTCTTCATTGGTACTTGCATCACCACTCATGCTTGAGGTACTGTTAAGAAAGGCAGTAGCTGAAAAGCAGCATGCTGCCATCACCATGTTGACACCTGCAATGCTTCCCTTCTTCACGTTGACGTACTTGTAACACTGGTAGTAACCTCTCTGAAATGCTCAGCAAATGCCTTTAGGGGAAAAATCCCACATCAATATCCACCTTGGGCACTCCCCTAGTTTGACATCCATGGGTTTCTTCTCTTTCACTGGCATGACTAATGCCATCTTAAAATCTTAGTGTCTGCTGAGCCAGGCCATGTAAGGTTCTTATCTTAATCTTTAACCTAACCTTCCACTCCATATTGCATACATAGCTTGAATTATATTAAACTGTCTGCACTTGCCCATAGATACTATATTTTTAGACACTGAAATATTTGAAGACATAAGACCTTAGGAAAGTTCTTTCTGAACACTTCCTAACAATTCTTCCATTTATGGAGAAAGTACTATTAGTTAAGATTCAATTCTTGACACCACTTCTCAGTGGCTTTCCATAATCCCCAGTTTGCATTAGAAATCCATTTCTCTCTTTTACCTTAACATCAAATATAACTTGTGTTGGATTAATAGCAAAATGGATAAATGCTCTGTAAGTGTAGTTCATGCAATTAACACATACAATCTGTCAGAATATGATCATCAAAATGTTGTAAATTATTTGTTACATTTATAGGAAAAGTCAGCCTTTCTAGCTAGTATTAATTTTACAAGCTAAAATGTGAGCTGTCAGTAACAACTGAAGCAGTGTTAGCTCTGCTCTATTTGTTTTTATTCTTTGGAGAAATACAGTTGGATGATGATTCCATTCAGGAATTATAATCATACCATATCAGACACCTAGGTAGTAGCCACAACACTGATATTTTATTGTTGCCTTCAAATTCAATTAAAAGTAAACCATTTCTTTGCAGCTCTTTGATGTGTAAAAATGTTCTTCTCTGAGATTTGAGTCATGGATACAGATCTTGCTTTGTAAACCTAATCTCCTCATAGCTCAACTCTTCTGTCTGTGCTCTCATTATCTTTCCTCTGAACTCTACCTCTTCTACAACCTTATCTCCTTTCCCCGTGCAGCTTTCTCCAATCATATTTTTTTTCTAACCATGCCACTTTCTTTCTTCTCTTCCCTATGAGTTCATACTCTGTGGGTATACCTGTGGCAAATTGTTATGCTTCCTTTAACCATGACAGATAATTCACAGGGGTCCTGGAAAAATCTCTATGGCTCTAACATTCACAGCTGTTCTATGAATTTAAAATTAATTGAGACTATGGTTCAGTGATACTTTTGTCATTTTCCTGGGTTTAAAAAAAAGATATTGGTTGTGCGATCTTATTTTTGTGATAGTATTTTATTTGAATAGTCACAGAAAAAAACTGCATAGACCCATCATTATATATAAATTTCAAGTTTTAAATTTCACACTTACAAAATGGCAAATATTAGAAAGGAATGATAGAATGTTGAGTGAAATCCTATACAATGTGAGATTAGATTTGTGCATGACATGACTTTTTTAAAAAATAGCTTATTTATTTATTTAGGCAATACTGGGGACACAAACAGAGGACCTTGTGCTTACCACGCAAGCACTGAGCCACACCCAGCCCATAACTGAATATTTTTTTACCAAAATCTGGCTTATTTTTATTTTAAATGTAAACAATTAAATAAATTTAGTTGTTTATGATAAAAAATTCAGGTGTTTATGATTAAAAAAATCTTTGTTTTTTCTTCTGTAATCAAAATTACACAAAGTCGGATATGGGTTGCATGATAAAGCAACAGTTAATGTATAGCTATGTAACATAGGAAATATTCAGGAACCTTGATAATACTTTTAGATTTCTCAATAAATAAAAATATAATTCCCCTACTAAATATTCAGGCCCTAGGTTTTACACCATTCTCTTTATTTTCATATTATATTTCATTCATTGGGGTCAGCCAAAAATGTGGTATCCAGAGTGATCATGTCCAATCAATCAAGTAAAAATAGACTTTTCAGCATGTATTTATGCACAAATGCCCTTTGTATAAGACAAGAAAGGACTACAGAGGTTGCAAACATATTATTTTCTCTCTGATTTAAAATATCCCCTGAAATTCTTCAGGAATTCTGAAAATGCTCCTGGGAATCTCTTGGTATTTAGTGTTTGAAATATTAATTATTAAAAATAATCCAAAATGTGAAAATGAGATATTCTTGACATTAAAATGGTCTGCCTTACAAATGGTAGATTACCAAATTCAAGTTTGTGAGGATTCATATAAAGATATTGAAGTTTTCATAGACCCACAGAGGATTTGTTCATTTACATTTGAGCAATTATCTTCCACATAATCTGAACATTTGTTTAAAACCAGTAATGTTTACACATGTTTTTCCTTCTAAATAACTATTTGTTTCTATAATAAAAAAATAATAATCCACTAGACAGTAAAAGAGTTAAATTTTTATTTCAAAGGATTTATGAATATGAAGAAGAGAGTTTGAAGTTGTCAAATACTTTTCTTCAGGCCCCAATGAGTAGGGTAGCTATCCTTATATGCTAATGTGAAATATTATGAATCTTTACCCAGGCAGTGAACTTTGGAGTAATTTAGATGAAGAAGTCCACAAGAAGAAGTGGGGGAGGGAGGGTGAGGGACATTTACTATATGTTTAATGAATGTTTGGTAATCCTAGTAGATTTTATGTAATTTTCAGCATTAATCTGGACTTTATAACCACTTTATGCCCTTTAGTAAGACAAGTCAATTCTCTGGGTTTATTTCTGATACCTAGGAGTGTTATGAACTGACTGGGAAGGTTTTTAAGAATTAAAACATGTAAGTCTGGGCTGGGGTTTTACCTCAGTTTAGAGTGCTTTCCTGGCATATGTGAGGCACTGGGTTTGATCCTGAGCCTAAATAGATAAGTAAAATAAAGATATTGTGTCCACCTACAACTAAAAAAAAATTAAAAAATAATATGAGTCTTAGGTACCTATTTATGAATAACCATATACATATTTTAAAACATAATTTGAGGGGTTTGAGATATAGCTCAGTTAGTAGAGTGCTTGCCTTCTTGCATGTACAAGGATATGGGTTCAATCCCAAGCACCACCAAAAAAAATAAAATGAAATAAAAAATAAAAAATAAATAAAACATAATTTGTTCAGAAATTTTATGTATGTAATCGAAAAGACTGATGTGATTAATTCATAGATCTTAATTGTTGTCTTAAATGCTTTTGAATGTGAAATATTATGTATTTCTTCACAGTAATATTAATTTCATTAAATAAAAATTCATCACATTCTCCCAAAGATCACCAAAATATTTATGGAAAAATCAAGCACAAGAAAACTTTACAAATAAAAATATTTTCAAAAAGTGGGTAAAAGTCACTTTAATTTCTAATAGTTTCATTTGAAAAATTATCATTTTCTCTTTTTTTTTAAAGAGAGAGTGGGAGAGAGAGAGAGAGAGAGAGAAAATTTTTTTAATATTTATTTTTTAGTTCTCGGCGGACACAGCATCTTTGTTTTGTATGTGGTGCTGAGGATCGAACCCGGGCTGCATGCATACCAGGCAAGCGCGCTACCACCTGAGCCAAATCCCCAGCCCTCATTTTCTCTTAATTAAGAAATTATGTCATAAAAGTTTTCTGTGCAGCGCAGTAAATAACTTATTAAGGAATTATTTGTTTGACCAAAATTTAGAAGTTGTTTAGAATAAAAACAAAACATTGAGTTGGGCATGGTGATACACACCTGTAATCCTAGAGGCTTGTGAAGCTAAGGCAGGACAATTGAAAGTTCAAAGCCAGCCTCAGCAATTTTGTGAGGCCGTATGCAATTTAATGAGGCCCTATGCAATTCAGCCTCAGCAAGTTAGTGAGGCCCTATGCCAAAGTGTCTCAAATAAAGAAACAAACAAACAAAAATAAAACTTTAAAAGGGCTGGAGATATGTGGGAATGTGGATGTAGCTTAGTGGTTTAGCACCCCTGGGGTTAATACCTGTACCAAAAAAAAAAGAATATTTTTTATTTTTCTTATTTCTTTTCAAGTATTTAGCTAAAAGGATTTAAATGTTTTATTTTAGTAATACACTGGGAGACCAAATTTATAATATATTTTCAATGGTGTCTTCATTATGTATATCATATAAATAATTTTCTTTAAAAAATATGAAATGTTCATTAAATTAAAGCTGAACTTTCAAAACCTGCACTGTAGAATTAGGTTAGCAAGGTTTTGTTTGTTTGTTTCATTTTTGTTTTTGCATTAGATCTTTTCTATTGTACTCTAGTATATATCCCATCCTAAATTTTTAGACTATGTGTTATTCATGTCACCTTACATTAAAGCTTGAAGTTACATTTTTTTTTTCCTGTGCCATTTTTGGTTAGTTTAATGCAGTCAGTTGGAGAAAGAAGCCTGAGAAGGAGTCCCTCAGAGTTAGGCCTGAAGACTGAGTGCAAATACTCTCAAGGCCTAACCTTGAACAACAATCAGAAAACTTGAAAGAAATCACTTAGTATGGACTCAGTAAGGTCAGCTCTATCCTGGTGCCCTTTTACTGAGGTCCCAAGGAAAAATGGGCACTACAGGTAAGAAGCTGATAGAACTAGAGCTATGTGACTTAGGCAGTCACTGAACAGAATGGAAGCTCTTAACACTATCCTGTAGATAATGGACATGTCTCCACCTTTACAGGAAGCAGGGCTAAGTAAATCCCTAATGATTTCAGGTTAGGAAAGATCTTGACTCATATAACTCATGGTAGAAGCTATATGTTCTACTCTGAACTATGTACAGCATAGATCCAAAAGACTCAGATGTATGCTGTACATACTTCAGAGTAGAACATATAGCTTCTACAAATTGAACAACTGAAACAAAGGGTTTGCATTTGCTGCTGCTCCAAGGTATAATCACAGATTTCTTCAGCAAATTCTGATTTTCAGGTGAAGTATTTCTTGATGGAAAGAAGGCTAGAGGCAGATCTTTCTTGAATACAGAATATGGGTTTCCATAGACAAGACTTGTTACATTTAAATGAAGCATTGAATAAAGTATTTTAGGCCACAAACATATTAAGGCTGGTATCATGTCTCAATAATAAGTGTATTTTCTCCAGTGCCTTACATAGAATATGTCATTAATAGCCATTTTTATTTCAATTAATTAACTATGGTGTAGAATCATATCTGATTAAGTAGACCTCAAAATATAATTCTTACTTAAAATGTAAAATATTTGCTGTACAATTTGAGTGGAAGTGAGCATTCATTATCTAGACGGCTAATTTAAATTTTGGCGTGGATTGGAGCCTCAAGACCAACCTTTAGATTGAGCTGATAAGTCTCTGCTGTGTTGGGTCTTCTTGTTACATGGTTAATCCCCCCTCATCATAGCAAAATTCATCACAACTATTCAGATCATTAATCTTCCTGCTATTTTTATTCAAATGGTTGATTTTGATGAACTTAATAGGAGGATAATAAATCCAGGCAATTTGCCTATGAATGTAATTCCCTTGCTAATGTATACCTGCCACCCAGGCACAAGGCACATCCCGTAGGGCTTCCCCTTGGAATGATTTCCTTCACTCTCAAGACACTTTTTTTAAAGTAATTAATTCATTTTTATTCCAATTTGTTATATATGATAGTAGAATGCATTAAAATTTATATTACACATATAGAACACAATTTTTATCTCTGGTTGTATACAAAGTATATTCATACCATTTATGTTTTCATACATGTACTTAGGGTAATGATGTCCATCTCATTTCACCATGTTTTTTACCCCATTGTCTCTCTCTTCCCCTCCCACCAGTTTGCCCTATCTAGATTTCATCTAATCCTCCAACGCTCCACTCCCAACTCCACTATGAATCAACCTTCCTATATCAGAGAAAATATTTGGCAATTGTTTTGGGGGATTGGCTAACTTCACTTAGCATTATATTCTCCAACTCCATCCATTTACCTGAAAATGCCATGATTTTATTCTCTTTTATTCCTGAGTAATATTCCATTGTGTATATATACCACAGTTTCTTTACCCATTTATCTAGGTTGGTTTCACAGTTTAGCTATTGTGAATTGTGCTGCTATAAACATTGATGTGACTGTGTCCCTGTAGTATGCTGTTTTTTTTCTTAAATAGAGAGAGTGTAAGTGTGTGTGTGTGTGTGTGTGTGTGTGTGTGTGTGTGAGAGAGAGAGAGAGAGAGAGAGAGAGAATTTTTTAATGTTTATTCATTTAGTTTTTTTTAGTTTTTTTAGTTTTTTAGTTTTTTTTAGTTTTCAGCAAACACAACATCTTTTTTTTAAAGAGAGATGTGAGAGAGAATTTTTAAATATATATTTATTTTATTTAATATTATTTATTATTTATTATTAATATTATTTATCATTTAATATTATTTATTTATTTATTTATTTATTTATTTTAGTTCTCGAGTGCGCTACCGCTTGAGCCACATCCCCAGCCCCAACATCTTTGCTTTTTTGTATGTAGTCCTGAGGATCGAAGCCGGGCCACACACATGCCAGGCAAGCACACTACCACTTGAGCCACATCCCCAGCCCAGTATGCTGTTTTTAAGTCCTTTGGGTATAGACAGAGGAATGGAATGGCGGGGTAAAATGGTGGTTCCATTTCTAGTTTTCCAAGAAATATCCATACTGCTTTACATATTGGCTGCACCAACTTGTAGTCCCACCAGCAATGTATGAGTGTGCCCCCCCATATCCTTGCCAACATTTATAGTTCTTTGTATTCTTAATAGCTGCCATTCTGAGTGGAGTGAAATGAATTTTTAAAAAAATCATAGAATACATGTCTACATGTATGAATATACTACAGTGAAGTTCACCATCATGTACATCCACAAGACACTAATGAAAAAAAAAAGAAAAGCTAAAAGGAAACAGCAGAAAGATCAGTTGAGGGAGGTGAAGAAGGGGAGGGAGGAGAGGCAGAAAATGAAAGTACTAAGGACAGGATTAGATCATATTCCATGCCTTTGTATTTATGTCAAAATTATGTTATACATAACCTGAATCTCAATGTTATGTATAAATAAAAAAAATGATTAAAAAGGAAAAAATAGAGCTAGAACTTCTGGTAATGGCACACATTTTGCTATGTAAGTAAAAGATCTTTGTGTATTTGATTCTACTTTATTTTTGCTGTTATCATGTATTACTTATATACTGAATCAATAGAAACTCTTTAGATTTGAAAGTTGTAATATCGCTAATTTCACCTCATAGTGATGATGTCTTTGTTGTTGTTCATCAAATCATTCAATAAATTCCATATACCTCCCTAAAAATACACCTGAATCCACTCAAAGCCACTTCTCTTTTTTATTTAAAAACCCCTCTCCAGATGTCACCCAGATTCTATCCTGCTTCCTATTTCTTCATATTTTCACAAGGATTACATTTTAAAGCAGAGCAGAGCCTTATGTCTTTTAAAAAACTGCAATGACTTTTTATTTCTCTAGGAATAAAATCCTAAATCCAAACTATAACCAATAAAGTCTTACATAGTTCTCCCTTCTAACACCTTTCTAATATCTCTTCTCCTAGAACATGCCCTGATTTTCTGGTGAAGCATTGTTGTTCTAGCTACAATCTTCTCCCTGCCATTCTTAACATGTCAGCAAGATCTGCCTCAGGGACTTTGCATTTGCTGTTTCCTCTATCTGGAACGACTTCTTGATACCTGGGTGCATCATTTCTGATGGCTTTTTGTTCAAATAATAAATTACAGAATGCATTCTCTAAACATGTTAAATAGATTGGTATATGAGCTCTCAGCTCTTTCTCTCAAACATCCTGCCCTTGCTCTGTTTTTCTGATGTCAGAACTATCCAATATCTTGTACATTTATTGTTTACCCTCACTGAAAAGAACTGGGATGGATATATATATATATATATATATATATATATATATATATATATATATATATATACACACACACACACACACACACACACACACACACACACACACATATATATATATATATATATTTCTTTTTTGATCTGTGCTTCTTTTCCTAGTGCTTGGAGAGTCAGGAGTATAGGATAGGAACTTGATAACACATGTTGATGTCTGATTTCCTAGCATATGACTCTTGATTGTACCCATTCAATTTCATCACTTTGAAGAGTTAAGCAAAAACGAGAAGCTATTTTTGAAACATATTCGTTGCTGCTGCTTTATGACAAGCTCTTCATAAACCTGTGTTTATTTCGTACATGTTTAAATATTAGAAATGGAGAACAACTATCTTCATTTTATGTGTACATATAAACTTTAAGATATTGAATATTTTTCAGAGAACATATGTTCATAGTGAGGATTCAATTCCAAAGAAAATTTTAACAAATTTCTATTTTGTTACTGTAATTTTGACTCTTAAATCCATGCTCCTTGCCATTTGCCTCTGATATTAAATGTTAAAGTAAAAGTTTGAAAAACATCTGAATTGCTATTTGTGAGTGATTTTATCTTTTATTTCCATATCAAATTACATTAGATTTCTTAAAATCATCTAGTACTCAACTTTTTACGTATTCTTCTATTTCTTTATTCCCTTGTTTTTATGTGCAATTTTTCTTTCTACTTTATTCCCTTCCCTCATATTCCTACATTTTCTTACATTTTATTCTACTTCAAATGTAGTTGAAATTTTTTTGATACATTTTTATTTACTGTTAACATATTCTTTCTCATTTTGATGTTGATTTTAACCAAATATGTGTACCAGTACTTACACAACATTCTATTGTCTTGTCCAGTGGCTTCTCCCACTGACATCATTTTTCCAAATCAGGCTACCTAATTCAAAATTTCTGTTACAAGTAAATGAATATATCATACGTTGTTTGTGTGTTTAGGAAAATTTTACAGATTCATATTTTAGAGAGTAAATCATTTGGAAGGCTTTATTCAGAGCATAGTCGGGTAATAACACAAAACAAAGACAAATAGCTCTATCTATAGCAGTTATTTAATATCCATTATTTAATAATTTAATATCTCATATTACTAGTACTGGATTGTTTTGAGGGGTGGAGAGAGAGAGAGAGAGAGAGAGAGAGAGAGAGAGAGAGAGAGAGAAATCAGCTTAAACCTGAAGCAAATATATATATATATATATATATATATATATATATATATATATATATATATCTAGAACATAGAACAAGACTAAGGGAAATGAAGTGGGCTTAACAAAGCTCATCTCACATGAGACACTCTGCAGAGTTATAGCTCAGCATCTGTGGATGGAAGCAAGGTGGCCTGAAGGCAGTTGGGATCTTTGAGGGGACTGGATAGAGTGGCAAGACTGGCTCTGATGAAGACAGTAAGAGATGCAGACTAGAACTACCTGTCACTGTTTGGGGTGCACTGAATTGGTGGAACCAGAGTAAGGAAGAGACCCCTGGTGCCTTGCCCTGTCCAAACACCTCCAGTGTGCCCAATCTTCCACTGGGAAAGCTGGAGAAGGAGTCAAGACACAAGGTCCACATTGGTTCTCTTCCTAATATTATAATACACATTAAGGAAGAATGGATTGAGGGATAAAAATTACAATATGCCCATAATTTTCTATTATTTTGGCATAGCTGTGTTAAATTTAATGATTTGAAAGTTAAGTTTCTGAGCTTTATTGGTTCTACTTCATGTTAAAATGCCTGCAGAGAGTTGTGATTTAATATAATGATCTCAAATTAAAGTGGCATTTTAAAATGAATTAAAATGCAAGCATATCTATAACAATCTATTCATAAATATGTCAATACATTGGTTTAAAAATACAATTTCATGTATGTATCTTTATATGTGTTTGAATAATTTCATGACATTTTATATTTGAACACCTACTATATGCTTTTTAAAACATTCTTACTGATTGACTAGTATTTATTGCAAGTACAGGAAATTCTTCATTTTCTGATTAGGAATAGGACCCTAAAATGGATATAAATAAAACATAGAGTGCATATCAGTGTTATTATCTTTATAGCTTATTATAAAAAATAATGTTGTTAAAAAGTAGTTAGAAAAATGTTGGTGAAGATATTATTATATTCCTGTCCCCATAAATGACAGTGCTAAATATTGTTCAATCTTTCAATAGATGAATTAAAAATTATGAAAATTTATAATGACCATGAAAATAATATAAATATTCCAGATACAATTTCAAGAAATTACACAGTTTTTTAAAAATTATTTTTACAATAATTAAAAAGTATATTTTATTATAATTAATTCAGTTTACAGTGTACATTTATAGATATTACCAAAATATTTAAATTAACCTTCATATAGCCACAACGACCAGTATTCTGGAACCTTTGCCCCTCTGCTTTTTTTTTTTTTTTTTTTTTTGGTACCAGTGATTTAACCCAGGAACCCTTAACCACCAAGCCACACCCCTATCACCGTTTTTATGTTTTATTTTGAGACAGGATTTCTCTAAGTTGCTGTGGCTGCCTTTGAACTTGAGATCCCTACCTCAGGTTCCCGAGCCACTGGAGCCATTTGTTTTGATAGAAGATCTTGTCTTCACTCTAATACAGAACAGGACCAAGCAAGTCTATACTGTTCCAAACAGATTTCTTTGTTGCACAGCACTATCTATTGCCGCAGTCCGGCTGCAGAAAAATAACTGGGGGGTGACGCGCAACTTATGTACATAGATACAGCAGGAGTGGGAGCCATTTATTGTAGGAAAGGAGCGGTATTTATACATTCCACACAGCTTATGTTAGTTAACATAAAATAGATACAGCAGTCAACCAATAAGGAATCTCCACACTTAATGGCTTGCTGGCGTTACTTCACAAACCACTCCCTCTGGCAAAATGCCAGGCACCATCCAGACTTGTTTACAGACTCTAACATTTGCCAGGCGCCATCCTGACTTGTTTACAGACCCTAACAATCTATAACCTAGTAGAGAAAGTATAAGAATTACATATACTTCAAAAGCATGATTTTTATTTTTAAAACTAATTAGCATAGTAATATCGTGTGGCTTTTGTGGAAAACAAATTGCTTTAATCCATCATCAATATTTTAATAAACTGTATCTACAATATCTTGTCACCCTTTAGAACAGAAGCTACGGAAACTTACACTAAGGAATAAAATATAGAGACTGCAATAAAAGGTATTGAGAAATATTCTGCTAATGCTATTGCAAACATTGTAGAAGGGACTGTAATTATACTAGTTTAAATAAAATTTAAAATTCTAGTTAAGGTTGAAGGAAAATGAAAAAAAAAAGAAAAAATGTATTTTTCTGCTGCACTACTCAGTATATTTGTTACCTCCTAACTCATCAGTGAGTAGACTTGGATTGCTTCAAAACCTTATGCAGTATTTTTAGTTTATCTTGTGATTATAACTACTTTGGCAAGTCAACATTCTACCTGAAATAAGTTTCTGTTAGAATTTAATTCAATCAGTACTATTAAATTACAATTTCCTACAACAAATAGGACTATAACATATAGAATGTGAATCTCTTCCTTCTCTTAAGAGGCAGTGGATATTGTAATCATGATTTGAATTTTAATATAGTTTAACATTGAGTCTTAGAGTGACAGATTTGAGAGGGGTCCTATTTAACATTGATTACTTCCTTCTTGCCCTTCCTTTCATAGAAGTTCAGTTGCTCAATATTCTTGACAGTGCTTTGTGCCTCAGTGGATGCTTATCAATACATATCTCTACAATAAATTTATTTAATAATTCTATTTCCTAAAGAGTAACACATTTTAGATGGGCTGTGCCTGATTCTTGTTGACTATGCTATGAGGAAATTCCCTTGGAATTTTTAGGGGAAAGAATCAATGAAACAAAGATAGAGGTTAAGGGCTGGGTTTGTGGCTGAGTGGTAGAACACTTGCCTAGCATGTGGGAGGCTCTGAGTTTAATTCTAGCACTACATATAAATAAATAAAATAGAAGTCCATTGACCACTAAAAAAGAATGATAGAGGGTTAGCTGTAGAACAAAGTCATTTCTATTTTTTTCTATAAATATGGGGGTGCATCTATGGACTATGCTGTCATCAGCCTAAGGAGAAGCCAACAATTTTACTCATTTTTTAATGTAATTAATGTAAATCTTTCTTAAGGCCCAACTATTTCATACAAAATCACTATATTTGTGGTCAGGCATTCTTTCATGTTGTTTACTCTTTCCCTGAATAACATTTTCTGAATATAATCCTTGGGAAAATAATTGTCTTTCCCTACCATCCAAATGTAAGATGTAATCATTTTGAGAAGGAACGTTTTTGTGACTTCTTTAGAACCTTAAAGATTTAACAATATCTGATATCTAAGGTTACAAAGTTTTTGGTGCTTACTCAAAAGCTCTACCACTCATCTCAAAGTTAACCCTAAATGTGTGACTGAGTGAAAATATATGCAATAAGGCTCTTCTTATTGTATTTTTTAAATTTTTGGATTCAATTTCTAGTTCCTGGATTTCTCCTGGCAAACGTGGCCTCATTGTGGCCATTTTGACTCTTTTAAATTTGCAAAAGTCTTCCTATAGCAAGGAAAAACCTTCCCAGTGCTGCTATTTCCCTTCTCATAATCTTCCCATAATCTGTTGACACTTAGAATTGTTTGAATGCTCTATAAGATACCCAAGATTGTTTATTATCCACTTCAATTATTATCATTTCAAGCCTTGAAAAAAAGATAGATTGTTTTACAAGTACCCCAGCTGCTTCTACCTGAAAAACTCAGTGTTTTGTACATATTTCATGAGGAAAAGCCATACACACGACAAATTATAAGGTTTGCCTACTGTTAAAAACATGTAATCTCAGAGAAATTCTTCCCAGCTGTAGCAGGTTTATGGTTTTTTTGTGTTGCTTTAGGAGCAGGATGTATTTTATACATTGCCGAGAGAAGTTGGTCTGCTCTTGAAGCTCCTTCAGGATTTGGCATTCAGAACAGGGTCAATCAAGGAGGATGCTGGCTCTGTGCCTGAATTTTCTGTTATGTTTAGTTCAATTAGATTCAAATATACAAAACTTGCCAGTGAAAAGAGAAGGTCAATCGCTTGGAAATCATATTAGCAATAACTTGTAGGTAATTTTTGCTGTCTACGGTTTACCTACACTTACAAGTACAAGAATTAAGAAGAGCAATGTAATAGGCCATTTGCCACCACATAAAGAAGAGTGTATTAGAATCCAGTTAAGATTTTCTGTATTGTAACCATGGCTTCCGTTTATCTTGTGATTATAACTTCTCACAATATGAGTACAATATGTCCTGCTCAATATACAATCTTCATCATCTTTTCTTTAACATTTATAGATACCTCATCAATATCATATGTTATAAACTGTTTCATATTCAGTTTTCACAGGAAAAACCATCTTAGTTCGAGATGCTGTAACAAAAATACCATCAAATGCATAGTATATAACAGCGTATATCTTTATATATGTTATAGAGGCTGGCAAGATCAGTTAAGGCACTTCAATATCTGCTGAGGGCTCATATCTCAGAAGCAGCTGAGAAGGATGCTGGCTTTGTGCCTTCATTTTCTGTTATGTTTAGTTCAATTAGAGGTAAATGTATGAAACATGGCAGTGAGAAAAGAAGGTCAATCATTTGGAAATAATAATAGCAATAACATGGGAGGAAATTTTTGCTGTGTCCAGAATTACCTGCACTGCTACTTATAAACAAGTCATAGTACTTGTAGTATAGATGGACCAAACCACATTTCAGTTTCTCACTGCAATCTTCTGAGGTGGAAAGTGGTGGCAGTTCTCTGGGTCATCTTTTAGAACAAAACTAATCCCAGTCCCCACACCTAAATATCATCACCTTCAGGGTTAAGAATTCAAAATATGAAATTTCAGGGTCACAAAACTTCAGACTAAAATACAACCTGAAGTCAAAATGGAAAACAATTTTGGTGAAAAATTTGAAAAATCAGATTATTGTTATTTTTTTAAATGTCTTCAAAATTAATGTGTACCATACCTTTTTGTTTAGTTTATTTTTTTTTTCTTTTATATTGCTCCAATTCATTCTTCAGCCCTGATATCATTTACTGATTCTAATTTTAAAAAATACACTATTGTTTACTAAGGGACAAATATTTATAATATTTGAAGCAATATTATATATATAAATAAATATATATAAATAAATAAATAAATAAATATATATATATATATATATATATATATATATATATATATGATAATTTGTTATTTTAATTGAAGATGCCAATCTGTTCTTGTTTAACCTCATATACTAATTATCACATGACATTCTGTATTGTATAGATACATATTTAAATAGTTTATATATGCTATTTAAATTTATACATACATTACACATAAATCATATACATAAATTTGTTACTCCACAAAGATTTTCAAAAGAAACTTTAAGTTTTAGCATATACATTAAATATATAAACATATATATATATATATATATATATATATATATATATATATATATATACAAGATGATGATCTAAAATTTAGTTATGTAAAAATAATAATATATTATTTCTCTAGAATGATCAAATATTATTTCATATGCTTTTAAGTCATTCTGAATGTGTCTCCTTCTTCATGCTATATTATTTGGGTACATCTCAGGTTTTTATTGTTTTGATTTTATTGTATTGTTTTGATTTATTGTATTGTTTTTATTGTATTGATGTGTTTTATAGGTTTGCATGTACACACCTTTATAATAAAAATAACATTTTGTCTTTCAAAAGTAGAAGATATTATATTTTAAGTCATTACTTATATTTTTATTATTTTCCATTTTTGTCTATGTGTTTTATGGCACCCGAGTTTATTGTTTTTCTTAGAGAAGTAAAAGAAAAAAAGAGGTATAAAGATAAATACATTGACACATGGACAGGTCTCAGGTACAGGGACGTAGCTCCATGGTAGGTCACTTGCCTAGCTGTACAGGCCATGGATTCAATTCCCAGTACCAAAAAGAAGAAGAAGAAGAAGAAGAAGAAGAAGAAGAAGAAGAAGAAGAAGAAGAAGAAGAAGAAGAAGAAGGAGAAGAAGAAGAATCTAAGACACTATAAATATAGCTTCATTTGCATACATAATGTTTTCTTCTATTGTTGTCTCATTTTATGTTTACTACATTGTATCAATTAAGGTAATTAAATATACTAAAAGTGATAGTTAAGACTTTTATAGTCAAATGAATTTAATAACCTTTAAGATATTTTTTATGAAGGAAAGAAACAGACCATTGTCATAATATTTTTTTCTTTCTTCACTTTCAATATTCCACATTATATTTTTAAAGCATAGACAAGAGAAATTGCTTTGTATAAACTAATTCAAATCAATCATCTACATTTATAAATAAATGAGAATGTGCCCAGCATATTTGGCATATACCTGTAATCTTAGGGGCTTAGCAGGATGAGGCAGCAGGATCCTGAGTTCAAAGCCAGCCTCACAACTCAGTGAGACAAGGTCTCATAAAATTAAAAAAAAAATGGTGGGGGGAAGTCTGGGGATGTGGCTTTAGTGGTTAAGCACCCCAGATATAATCTCTGCTATCAAAAAACAAAAACAAGTCAACCAACAACAAACAAAAAACATAATGAGAATGTTGGAATTATGGATTGACAATTATTTCAGTGGAAGGAATCTGATCACTTGGGGTGCATGTCAAAATTTGCTTGCTATGATTATGAGACTGAATAGTGTCAACCCATTGAGTTTCAACTAAACTTCTGTAAAATATGAGTCACATTTTTGTGTGTTGTCTTGGAATTTATAGGCCTTATCTAATTTTTCTTGTCCAACTTTATATCATTCACTATCAAAAATATAGCTATGACACTGATAAAATATTGCTGTTCCTCTTGTTCAAAAAATACTGTACCTTTGGAGAGTCTCTATAAAACACGATTCTGACTCTGAAGAAATGACATTTGGTGTTTGATCACTCACATTAATATTGTTTTATTTTTATATCAAACAGTAAAAAAGCAGTAACATTGACTTACCGATGACATTTTTATTAGTAAACTGTGGGCTTGAGAGGATGCTTCCAGTTTACTGGACAAAGTAGAAGCTAAGAAGTCAGGGTTTGCTTGAAACATTCGTGACTTCACAGGAGTGAATTTTCCTTTTAGCCATGCCCTGAGGTCCCTATGTCTCATATAAAATAGCCCCCAAAAGAATAAACTTGGTATTTCTTATATCACAAATTTCAGTAAGTATATATTGAAGTAACAACATAATTGTTAGTCATGAGAGTGGGGAGGTGGGGAGATCATACATACAGCTTTCTTCTCCTTTAAGAAGTTAAAGTATTTTCTTTTTATGCTGTTTGGATCATCTAAAAATTAAAATAATAATTTCTAGCACAATGTTCCAATGTAAAAGCACTTCAGAACAATTTCATTAAACTGTCTGAATAATCAGCTGTTAAAAAATTGTTAATGTTTCCTCAATAACCATGGTTTGGCACTGTTGATGTACTCCCAAAAGTCTCTGATAGCTGCAGTGGTTCTCAGCTAATTAGGCAATTATTAATAGAAATTAGAGCATTTATATTTCATTCACTGTATAGTTTATATCATTTAAATTTTTAGAATGTTTAGAATTCTAAGTTTTAAAATTTCCCTGTTATTTCTGTGAAATAATTTATAATACAAAATCATAATTTTATAACTCAAGTTGCATTTCAAAGAAGTCCAAAAATATTTCAAAGTAATTTTAAAAATATTACTGCTGCATACATCTTTACGAAATTAAAATAAAATTTATAAATTTTTATATTCTTTCAAAATTGAAAATAGAAAATAAAATCATTGTTCACAACAAGTTATTTCACAGTACCTTAGATATAAAATGCAATGAACTTAGGATGTATCTGTGATCATTAAGAATGTAAATCACTAACACAGATTATTGTGTTAAATGTAAAGGGATAAAATAAAAAACATAGTGTTTTGTTAATAGTTTAGGGAATCTATAAAAATGCCTTCTGAAATAGTTACATTTTTATTTATGCTAATCTTTCTCTAATGAGCATTCATGTTTCTTTATGTGCAATGTAAATTTATGCCCCCCTGAATTCATTCAATTTAGCAATTATTTATATATAGATAGCTAATCCATTTATGATTGTTGATTTTTGTCAGTGCAATTGAGTAGATAAAGCAAGAGTTTTGTTTTTATACTTGTATAAGGCAAAGTTTTTAAAGCTTTTGAAATTTTTCTATTTTGTTTGTTTAGGAGTTGCTTAAAATATCTCACAAAGTGTAAAAAGAGAAAACTTTGAGTTTATGCCTCTACAAAGAGTAAGAGATAAATATGCCTCATATTTTAATAGTTTCCAATAGAAGAATTACCACATGAAATATGACTTTCATATGTATCTCTTGCTACCTACTAAGCAGAGTTATTTTAGCAGTTGTATTTTTCTTAGATGGTACTTTAATGGTACTATATATCTTTTTCATTTAATTTCATTAGTAATATTAAACATATAATCCTCTAATGAACAGTTTGTTGAATACCCATTAAATTAAAAAGAAAGAAATAATCTTAAAATAATTAAGAAAACCATAGTTATTCTTCATAAATTCTCTACAATCTGTGTTTAATAATGTCTCACCCCACAGAGGTTGGTACAATTTGAGCTAATAGATCTTTTTCCCTTTCCAAATTTTCAGCCTAATCTACCAGCTGTAATGAATATTGTAGAGTGGGATTTCCTCCTTTATTGTTAATTTTGAGATAATTTTTCATGCTGATAATTATAAATATACATTAAAATGAAATATAAAGAGAAAAGAGAAACAAATGATTAAAATTTCTGTATTATCATAAAATAGTTCCTGCATATATCTAAATTTCTGCCTAGTATAACAAAATTGTTTTGATTGGAATTAGCAGAATGTAATTATATTTTTTTTCTATATACTGCCCACATTGCAACTTAAGTGATAAACACATGGCATTATTTAAAAACAGTAAAAAGAAACACCCTAATCTAACTTTTTCAATGTGTTTACTACAAGTTATTTGTGCATTTTTATTATTCATAAATTGAAGTAAAGATAACAAACTTTAAATCCATTTCTTACAACAAAGAAAAGAAAGTAAAGGCAGTTAGCAAATGCCTTGAGAGTCTCCTTCCATGGATCATTCAAAATACTACAAAATTTCAGTACTCTCATTTTTGCAGTAACAATTTGTTGAAAAATAAGAAAATAAAATCTAGTTTTGCATAAAGCTATATTCTTGTTAATAGATGTGGTGATGGTGTAAGAAAGCTGATCTCCCTAATTCTTGTGCAATACTAAGGAGATTGAAAAGTAAACTTTTTTGTTTAATGTATGGCAACAAAATGGTAGCCAAAAATGAGATTCCTCTGTTATTCTCTCAATGATTTTCCCCTTGGATTTGTCATGCAAAAGGACAAAAATGTAGCAGCACTTAACCTCATTGTGTGTGTGTGTGTGTGTGTGTGTGTGTGTGTTCACTCCTACATGACCATTCATTCATGTAGAACTAGTGTTGTCTACATAGACTTTTTTTTTTTTAATTCAAGTCCTTGTCCAAAAAATCCATATGCTTTTTGAGCTTTGAACACTGTTTTTTATTTTCAAATAATTGTCCTATCTTTATTTTCTAAACCAATATGCCTTTAGAGAAGCAAAGTCCCACGCCCACATATAAATAGATACTAATTTTAACTAATTTATTACTAACCTTTAAAATGTTTCTTTCTAAGGTTAAAAATTTGCAAGTTTTTACTTTATTATTTGAAGTAATGTATAAGCATGGATATATGTGAGAGTCCTAAGAGGCCAGGCATCCTGACATTAAACCTGTGGGAGTATTTATAACACTGACAGACTACAATACAAAGGGTATGTGGAATCCAGAATAAACTGCAGGTGATAGAGAAGGCAAAACCACTACAAGGACACACATTTCAGACATGGGCTTGAAATGTTGAGTCAACTTATAAATAAATAAATAAATAGATAAATAAATAAATAAAACGTAGCTTACAAAAGGATTGAAGTGCATTGAGTTTCTTTGTTGCTATGAACATTATTGCAAAACAAATAACTGAATAATTGTCATTTTAAGGTATTGATCTTTCTAAAACATTTATATAATTTTCATGATTTAAATTTACTTTTGGGTTCTTTCAGCATCTACTGAAGAAAGCCAAATCTTATGTTAGACATGATGAATAGCAATGTTTATGAAAAAAAATAAGTAAATAGAATCTATGCTTGATCTTAGAAATTATGAAACAAGATGATAAAATAGAATGGGTGTAAGTATCCATCTCCAATCCAAAGAATAAGAATGGAAGGTGCCAAAATTAATTTTGTTTGGGAGACAAATTGCAATCACACTCTGAAAAGTTCATTACCTTAATGTGGAATACACCGAAAGAAGAGCAAGAATTTGCAGTCCTGCAGAATCATAAGTATTGGTATTGAAATAATTGATGCTACGAATTTGATACTGTGTAATTCTTCAAAATACTCATGATTTGGGTTGGAGATATAATAAGTTGAACACAGGTTATCTAATAAGTTGAATAATTACCATATTTTTTAAAGAGAGCGAGAGACAGTGAGAGAGAGAGAGACTTTTTTAATATTTATTTTTTAGTTTTCAGTGAACACAACATCTTTGTTTTATTTTTATGTGGTGGGTGCTGAGGATCGAACCCAGCCCTCCAAGCATGCCAGGCAAGCACGCTACCACTTTAGCCACATCCCTAGCCCCATAATTACCATATTTTAATTTTGGAAAACTTAAATTGTAACTTCTAAGGAAATATAAAATTATCCTTTTAATGTATCTACTGAAATAAGATTTTATATAATGAAGTAAATCATTTCTTGATTATCTTATTATATTGTTGATTAGATTATTTTTATTATAGAAGTTATAGCTTTAATTAGAAGAAAAAATATTTTTTTCTAAGAATATAATATATTTGGCATTTTAAGGTGGTGATCAGACTTCATTTCTCATTTCTGATGAAGGGATTTATGCATTTCCAGGGCACAGTCAGGCTAATTAGAATCATGCTTATGCTTTCATTAATGAGAGTAGAATAGAATTCCTCAAACACATGATAAATATATATACATGAGCTGTGTTTATTTTTTCCACTAAAATAAGTGAAAAATGATTTATTCTTTTTTTAAAAAAAAATGAGTACACTTATTTATTGACTTATTTACATATTAATTCATTTTTAACAAAACTGAAAAACATTATACACAGAATTATAATTTTTCATAGAAAATACTTTTTGACCAATATTAAAAATTTAATTAGCAACTTTAACATTTTTCAAAACTTCATTTCATCATTACATAAATTGGTAGAAGAAGAACATATTTAATGACCTTTGACCAAATTTTTCAGATACTTTTATACTTGCATCTATTACTTCATGACTATGAATTATTAAAGTTGTATTAGTATGAATAATAGTAGCAGGTACCATTAGTAAGAAGTGCTCACAATATTATTTTTTGGAAAAAACTTATTTGAAGATTATTTGCACAAGGAAAAGTTTCTAGCACCCAGCAACATTTCTGACAATACATCATTCAAGATGCTTGTCTTATAATGGAATTAGCTCCTTTTATAATCAGAAAGATAATAAATTATGATTTATTTAGTTTGGCATTGCCTTATTTAAGTATAGCTTGTTAACCTGCAGTGGTTTGGATGTAGATATTGGCTAAGGCCTCTGTTGCTTATCTGCAGAGCTATCTTCTTAGGTTAGAGTACTAACTACTTGCACACCAGCAAGATTGAGATTCTCTACATACATAGGTCCTTGGGGCCAACTCACCATTAAAGTAGTAAGCTGGTGTAAAGTTAATTAATTATGATTTAATAGCACTTCCCTAAACTCTTATTATTTATCTTTCTTAGTCATGGTGATTGAACCAGGGCCTCCCACATGCTAGGGAAGCTCTATGCCACTTAGCCATGTCCTCAGCCACTAAATTTTTTATTGAAATACATTCATTTTATCTTTATAAATATTCAAAATATAGACACTGCCATATCATATTTCACAAATGTTAAAACTGAGGTTTTGAAAGTGAAATCACTTGTCCCACGTTTGCTGTTATTGAATAGCAAATACTTTTACACTACCTGAAAAATGTGGCAGATATAGAATAGTGATGACCTTGAATTCCATCCTGAAACAATATGATCCAGAATGGTTCACTTTACCAAGGAATAATCAAGGGTGATATGTGAAGGAATTACAGTGTTGTCCAATGACAATCATGGTTTTCATTTCTCTGAGAATGGGGACTAACAGGGCCATTGTGGCCACTTGTTAAGGATGGGAAGAGACTATGGGTAATCAGAGAGCTAAAGATTCATCAACTTCCCACAGCATTTTTTTCTCTGTATCTTTGAAGTTTCCAGTGTTTTGAACATAATAAAGAGAATATATTACAAATAATTGTATAAAAGTGTTCTTGCACTGAGATGGCCTGCTTCTCACTCAAGGGAATGTTCTCAAAGGCTCTAAATTATACTAGCTGAGGTTTCAGAAGTAGCTGCTCTTTAAAGTTCCCACTTTGAATAATTTGAAAATTAATCAACCTTAAAGTGTATTGGAGAAAGCCTTGAAAATCAAACAAAATAATTCCTTGACCAAATAATTTTCTACATGTGCAGAATTCAACCATTCTTGTGTTTCTAATTTGAAAAGGCAGTTTATGTGGGACCTCATTCATCTATATAAACTGATTCATCTAATTTTTTAACCATTGGCTCTCTCAGAATACAGATGACTGCCCCACATAGTTACATATATTTTGCTTCTTCCATTACAGTAGACCATTCAAGAAATTGGGATCAGGGAAAATTAGAGAAGGTCTATACTCCTGGACAACAGCACTCCACATCTATCTAGTTCCTTTAAAATACAGTGTAGGGCAATTGGAAAGCCTTTCTATATTATCCACATTTTCCTTAGCTCTGATTAATCTGATTAATCTATATTAATCTACATTGCATAATTTGACACATAATAAAAATTAAACTGAAGCTAATCAGCATTCTACATTTGAGGCTGCTCTTCCCTATTCTGTTTCATGTTTGACTCTGGATCCCCATGTGTTTATTTTTTGCTTCTACAGTTGTATTTCTATTGTTTTTGTTGTTGTTGGCCATCCATTATGTATTTGTTGATAATATTATGAATCATTCACTTTCCTTAGGGGATTTTACAGGAAGTTTTTGAATCTTTAATCAAATGAAAGACTTGGAGAATCAGGTGGGTCTATATTAGAGGAAAAGAAAAACTAACTGGAATATATATGAAGAGATTTATATCTCTTTGGGAATTGGCTTAAGGAAGAGAAGGGGCTGGCCAGGCAAGTCCATCATTTGCAGCATAGGCCTGAGAAAGAATAATCTGCAGCTCTGCTAACTCTGCTATCCATAGAAGAATCTCTCTGTTTTTAGTAAACTCTCAGTTTTACTCTTTAAGACTTACAACAGATAGTGTTAAGCCAATTCACATTTTCTAGAACAACCTATGTACTTAAATCAACTAGTAATGTATTTAATCACATCTTTCACAACAACACCTAGACTGATGTTTAATTACATCGCTGGGGACTTTATCCTAGCCAAGTTTTCATAAGAATAAAATGCTATGAATACTTTTAAACAACAAACATTTTTCTGTCTTGGTAATGCATCATTGTATCACACCCTATCAAAACTAGTTCTTGCCTTTTCCAATGACGTTTCTCAATTGATTAATATATTAAACTGTCATATGCACCAGGAAATGGTGTGCAACTCCTGGATGGCCTTGATGAAGACCCAACTAGCACAATCAGGAATAGTCATTTGCTCATATGTTTCACTAGATGAAAAATAGGTAGTAATCAGTAGCACAAATACGAAATCTCTACATATTCTAAAACTTTAACATTGCAATAAGTTCCTTATGACCCTGTAATTAATCAGAACTGGTTTGGGGTTAGTAAAATGTTTCCAGGTGAAAAGCAATTTATCACAGTCTTGAATATTTTTTTTTCTCTTCAATGCTGTGGTGTGGTTTGGAACTGGAATGTCTCTCATTGAAGGCTCTGTCCCCAGTGTAGCAATGTTCAGAGAAGAAGCTTCTGGGGAGTAAATGGATCAAGAGATCAAATCTGGCCTCATCAATAGATTAAGGCACTGATAAATGAGTAGTTTGATGGCATTATTTGGAAGTCTGAAAACTGGAAAAGATGAAATCTAGATGGAGCAAGTGATTCATTGAAGGCATGCCATGGAAGAATATATCTTGTCCCTTGTCCCTTCTTTGGTGTCTGTCTGCTTCTTGGTCACGATGAGGTGAACTTCTTTGTTCTGCCACATTATCTTAGCCATGATATTCTGCCTCACCTTCAGGCTATAGCAATATTCCAAGTGATTATGGACTGAAATCACTGAAACTATGACATGAAATAATGTTTCCTTCTCTAAGACATTTACTTATTTATTTATTATCAGATATTTAATTATAGTAAGGAAAAGTTGACAAACATTCTATATTTGCCATATGGAGATTGACTTAGAACACACTCCGATATAGGAAGGCACTTGAAATTGGCAAAAGTTTGTGATTTGCTTTATTCTGATAGTGAATTTTATATATTTTATGTACACCCTAATTTCAAGTCTTCCTTAAGGGCTTCACTGTACTCCAATTCATAAATCATACCAGAGCATGACAATTAGACACTTCATTTTCTCTAGCCAATTTCCAAGAGTACAAATAAAAATAAAAATAAAAAGTTATTTATCCTCAAAAATGTTCAAATAATTTTTCTTTTAAAAAAGCTCTATTTCTTAAACCCAGAGATGAAAAATATGAAAAGCTTATGGCAGAGCCATAATAATTTTAGTGATTGCTAATTGACATTTCATTTGTATTACCAACAACTGCTGTCATTGCCTTCAATTTGTCCTTTATTCATGGAAATTATAAAAGCCTGTAAAACAGGGAAGACAAAGTGACAGGTTTCCTATTAATTTATATTTGAGTAAAAAATATTTTCCCAAAGTTTACTTGTTTCCTGAGGAGGGGAATAATGTTTTAATGTCTATAATTATGGAGTTATTTTATACATCATTCTAAACATATGTATAAACTAAAATCTCATAAAACATTATCAGGAAACATCACAGATTGAGTAAGCAACCATAATTTCACATACCTGAAGCCATTGCTTTGTTGTGGAAATGCTACAAGACATATTATGGCATTATGTCAATCCACAATTGTTACTTTGGAGAAAAAAGTGCTGACATATGTATTTTACCTCCAGTCAACATTTTTGTGTGTGTGTGAGAATGATTATGTATCTCTCTCTCTCTCTCTCTCTCTATATATATATATATATATATATATATATCACATATCTATATGTTATATATAACATATATTACACACACACACATATATGCATTGGTGGATACAAAATTTTATAAATTCTGCCATTACACATAATTTCTTATGTGTAAATCAAGACTTATGTGAGTTTCTTTTTAAAAAAATTAGAAGTTAATTGAATAAAAGATATACACTAAGTTCTAATTCAGCATTTGCTACTCAAGAGTTATCAAATTACAGCTCATGGTTTAGATCTGACCTTCTGCATGTATTTGTATGACTCACACAAAGAAAGATATTATGTTTGGAAATGATTATATTTTAGATGATTCCATACATATGTGCATAATATTCAGTTTTGTCTTCTTGTCTCAAAATCTAAGATATTTGCTTGAAATATTTTTTAAGAAAATGTGTTCTGAACTTCATGTCAAGTAAACACAGGGAAGTGAGATGTCAGAAGCCATAAATTTTGAACTATTGGTTTTAAAGTCATTCTCTAAATCATCTTATGCAGGTTGTAAATTAATTTATGTAATTTCATAACATAACCATTTATTTTAGCCTGCCTAAATTTTCTTCATCTTTAAAATGGACATATTAATGTGATTTTGCTTACTTATACAGTGTCTCCCTTCTTGAAGAAAATAGCATACTAAAAATCTCTTTGAAAATAATATAACAGTATAAAATGAACATGTTGAGAAATCAGAATACTGAAAAGTCTCAAATTTAAAAGAAGACTGTGTGACTGCTGGATTTTAACGTTGTGTGGGTCACCTACTAACATTGTTGATTCAAGAAAAATTACCCATGTTAGTTTAGGATAGTCTCCCTAGCAATCTTTGGAAAACCTCTTGGTGTACACGGATAGAGGCCCAGTTAAGAAGCAACTGTTAGTAGGATCCCTATGTCCCTAATTATTTCTTACCTGCTTCTCTCCTGGACAGACAGTGTCATATGCCCTAATAAAGACTGAGGATTGAGGCCCAATTAAGAAGCAACTGTTAGTAGGGTCCTATGTCCCTAATTATTTCTTACCTGCTTCTCTTCTGGACAGTGTCATATGCCCTAATAATGACTGTTTTCTTCTGGAATGCCCTTCTCATAGGAATGAAGGTTTTTGTGGTTCAGTTGCCAAGAAAACACCACACCTGACTGAGATCTTCTCTTTGAGAACTTGTCCTTTATTCCTAGAATTGTGATTTTTCAGGCGAGTTTTCATGCATGCTCCACAATACTGCCCCTGACACATTAACTGGAGGGTCTGTCTTTTTCTGATTTAATCTGTTTTCTTATAATCCTGGGGTAATGAGGAGCCTTTGCAAATAGTGCATGGGTGGGTCAATTTTCTGCTGCTGAACTCTAAATAGATTCAAATAAATTTCCTACTATAAGAACACCCCCCTTTCCTTGTGTAGGCATGTTGTGAATTTCATTGGCTTACACATCAGCAATAGTTGAGAGTTCTAGTAAATAAATCCCCTAAGAATAAGTCATCCTGTTGGATTTCCTGAGTCATAATTTGGATTACAAAACTCAATGTACAGCCCTGTTCCTGGGCTTGACACATCACACTTTTAGACTTGCTTCATCCAAGAATGATACCAGCAAGATTACACTTAGGAATATTCATCTGGTATCAAAAACAGAAAGAAAGAAATATAATGTATTCCTACTGGTTATTAAAAGCCTGTGTTTTCTTGATTAAACAACTGTTCCTCATAGGGCAATAAAGAGACATTTAACTTCACCCAGCTTTGGTCTCATTTATATCCCACAGTATCTATACTTGCTACAAATGGTAGACTGGCTTGACATTTAGTATTTATGCCCTGAAATATCAGTATCTTGAACACCTGTTACCTTTAACTTTCCTATTTTCCTTTATTTTTAAAAAGTCTGAACCTGAGGTCCAATCCCATGTGATCAGCTCTAGGGAAAGGACCCAGTCTTCTTAGAGTCTTAAATTAAAGTATCTATTTCATCATATTCATCATATGTCAAACCTCAATTTAGAAAAGGCAGTTTTTTTTTTTCAAGTTCTTGGCATTGGAAAAGATTCACCAGGAAAGTGACGAACCATCTTCCACAATATTCTTATCATATGGTGTTTTCTTTTTCATTGGCTTTTTTTTTGTACCAAATTTTGAAACCAAGGGCATTTAATCACTGAGCCACATCCCCAGCACTTTTTTATATTTCCTTTAGAGACAGGTTCTCGCCGAGTTGCTTAGGGCTTCACTGAGTTGCTGAGGCCAGCTTTGAACTTGTAATCCTTCTGCCTCAGCCTCTGGAGGCCCTGGAATAATAGGCATGCACCACTGCACCAAGCTATTTTGTGTTGTCTCTTAAGGGACTACCACTAATGGTAATATGTTGAGCATTTCATCCAGTAAAATCTAGTATTTTTCTGCACGTGGTGTGTTATAATGCTCCAACTAATAAACATAGTGTATATTATTCTACTACAGACTTCAAAAAGAGGTTAACTGGAAAATAATGAACTTTATGTGGGTAATGACTTCACGGATTAAGTTTATTGAAGCCATTATCCATATCTCCCAACATGTCCACTGCTAGTGGTGAAGAACGACATCTAAAGATACATTATTTATTATAAAGCTCAATTGGATGTCTTGAGAGGGGGGGGGGAGAGAAAGAGATCCTTATACAACAAACTGAAAAATTTATATGGAGACTAATTTTAAAATCTAGTATCTGCTTCAAAGTACTCTATAACAGGTGCATGACAGAATGAGAGAATATCCATTAAACAATATTGGCCAAGAATATCTTAATAATGGAACTGAGTGATTGGCATATAGCTGTGTATTTACATTGTTTCCTCTATTTTGCATTTGTTTGAAATTTAGTAATAAAGAGTCTAAATAGATAAATTAAAAACTAAACAAAAGTAAACATTTTATTTGTCTTAGTCTACTCCAAAGACCAATATGAATGTCTGATTCCATCTCTGCAAACAAAGACCCAGACAGTGTTGATCCAACCATAAAAAGCACAAGATTGCACTAAGTCATGGAATTTTTTTCCCAGCTCCAGAATATTTATATTTTTATTTGGCTGAGGTATCTTCATAGAAGCTTTGCCATAAAATAATAGCTAAACTCTTTCTCTGTGGAATGAGAACCAATTTTTTTGATTTTTTTCCCCATTTTTGATGGATGGAGATGGAAGCAAAATGAGAATGTGATATTATACTTGTCCACCATAAGGCTTTGGGGCTTGAACATTTATGTTGATGCATCTGCTAAGGGCATTTGAAGCCATTTGTGAGAGAATCAATATCTGGTATTCTCTCATTTAAAATATTTAAACCTGAATTTTATATAGCTACCTAAATTGTGGCTTTGTCTTTCTTTGTCGAAGGGGAATAGATAAACAAAATAAATATTATCACTTTCATTCATTGTCTCAATCTTACAGTACTTATGAACCAGATAACCTATGAAAACTGCATACACATATTCCCAAGGTGTGGTATAATTGTCTGCTTTTCCCTGTTGGATCAACTCTGCCAGGGTGTTTGTTTTTACTGCAGAT
This sequence comes from Callospermophilus lateralis, assembly GCF_048772815.1. Taxonomy (NCBI): domain Eukaryota; kingdom Metazoa; phylum Chordata; class Mammalia; order Rodentia; family Sciuridae; genus Callospermophilus; species Callospermophilus lateralis. Next base: position 867,835 of record NW_027511893.1, read on the forward strand.
ATGGAATCAGAGTTTTACATTGGTATTTGGAGTAGAATTAGATGAATAAAATGTTTTTGTTTATCTTTTAAATTATCTATTTAGATTTATTACTAAATCACAACTGTATGTAAAATATAGTTGTAAAACACACTAAAGAATACTTTCATCAAAGAAATGTTCATGTTATATCTAAATAATCTTAAATGTTAATACTTCTAGTTTCTCACTATTATAAGCATGATTTTTTTTCTTAATGTTAATATCTGTAGAACTCCCTGTCTATTTACTTGCACACATCCAGATGCATGCACACACATGCTTACACCTGAATACACATGCCATTTTGTTACAAAATTCAATGGTGCTTCAATAACATGTAGGAGAAATTTATATTTCCACCAGCATTTTGTTATTACATCCATCATCATTCTTACTACAAAATTTTTAAACATTTTTATTGATAATGGTAAAGACATCTTAGTGGGAAAAAAACCTCATGATTCAAAGTTTGAGCAATAGTACGTGTAATTCATCCAACATCAAAATAGACATGATCATTGCAGTTTATACTAAAGTTTTATTTGGGGATATACACAGTGCATAAACACTGTCTGCTGATATCTATTGACTCTTCTTTCATTAATATTCTCTTATTAGTGATGTGTATGTATTAAGTCAATCTGATTTGCTATGTGTACCAACACATTTCACAATATTTTGTTACCCTGTTTCATTTTAGAAAACTGAGGCAAAGGTACTTTAAGTAGACCAAGGATTCACGACTGCTGTTTGTCATTGTTGTGTTATTTTAACTCAAAAGAAAATCACCGAAACTATAGCAATTTTCATCACTGTTCCTATTATTACTACAAAATTTTACACCTGAATAGTTTATGTAGACAGTAAAAGTGTCACTTCAGATTGTTCCCCAACAGTCTTGGATATGTTCAATCCTGTATAGAGAGTTTAAATTATTTTAATAAGTAAAATAGAATGAGCCAGGCAGAAGTTACCTATTCTTTATATTGTGGCAGCAGATTATTGACTTTTTCCAAGAGTGAAAAAGAGCTAGTTGACATGAGAGGAAATGGGGTATTATAGTCAGTGTAACTGAGAGCAGAACAGAACCTGATATTTAGAAGTTTAAATAGAGTCACCATGAAATCTTAAGAAAAATTCAATTCAGTAAATAAGTAAATAAAGGTAAGAGGGATCTCCTTTTAGAGACACTCTGTAACTAGGCCAGCGTTATTATGCTACATAAGATGTTTTCATTTTATGGCTTGTCAAATGCAGTTAGAGCCTGAGAAAGCCCAATGATTTTTCTATAATACAATGTCACTTTCTGTGGCATTGATGCTAAAGATATGCTACAGTGATAGTTCCAAACACATTACAAAAAAATTAAGAACAAATGGACAATGATATATGTGTATCAAAAAGTAATTAAGCATTTCACAATGGTCATTGTTTGAAATGGATTGGCATTTTATTTCCCTATATAAAATTTTACTGCACTATTATCTGGATAGGTACTAAAACATTAAGTTTAAAGTTGTCTTAAACTGAATGGAGAATGCTCTACATGATTTAAGAAACCATTAGAAATATAAAGTATGTGATTTTACTTCATCTTCCATATGGTCTCTTTAGAAAATAAGAAATAGTGTTAAAGGTATATAGATTGCTAGATTATAATGTATATAATATGATATTACATCATATTATAATATCATATTATATCCATTATTTTTAAGTTTGGTTATAATCTTTTATAAAACAAAAATGGAAAGAAGTGGGGTTTTGTATCTTTTTGATATATAATTATGCATATATTTAAATTGCAAATTAAATAAATTTTGAGGGATTTTTACACTTCTGAAGCTACTATGATAATCAAGATAGTGGTTTTCTTTTTTTTTTTCTTTTCCTTTCTTTTATTTTTCTTTTTTCTTTTAAACTGGGTATGGAACCGAAGGGTGTTTTACCACTGAGCTACATCTCCGATCTTTTCTATTTGAGTTTGATAGAGTGTCTCATTAAGTTGCTGAGGCTGACCTTGAACTTGAAATTCTCCTGCCTCAATTTCTGGAGTTATTGGAATTACAGACTTGGGCCATTCTGCCCAGCTATTCCCAAATGTTTTAAGGTTTTTACCATGTTTTATTCTACCCCACAATAAGATCAACCAATTGTGTGTTTTCTGTCATTATCGACTAACATCCACATTTTTGAATTTTTATAAATGGAATAGTGTAATAGTAATGTATTTGGTTTTGAGTTTCTTTTAACTGTGTAATGACATAGTAATTCAGCAATTTTGGTGAATTATTAGTTTTTTTTTTCATATAATAAGTAGTATTTTGTTTTACAAAACTTTCATAGTTTATCCCTTCATCTGTTGATGGATATTTTGGTTGTTAACAATTTGAAGCAATTAGGGTCATCATGTGTGTAAGTCTTTAGGAGAATGTGCATTTTCTTTTCTTTAGAGTGAATATTTCAGAATGAGTACCTACATCATACAATAGGCATAGGCTTAACTTTCAAATAAATTACCAAAATGTTTTTCAAAGTGTTATACCATGTATGAGAGTTAGATTTTTCACATCCCTAGTGAGACCTGGTATTGTTAATTTTTATTATCTCTTTCTTTTTTTTTTTTGTACTGGGCTTTGAACCAAAGGATAATTTACTACTGAGTGAAAGACCCAGATTTTTTTTTCTTTTTGGACAAACTCTTGCTAAGTTGCTAAAGGTCTTGCTAAATTGCTAAGGCTGACCTTGCACTTGGAATCCTCCTCCTTCAGTCCCATGGGTAGCTGGGATTATAGACATGTGCCACTGAACTTGGCTATATTTCCTTTTTGAGCTTAATTATTCTAATAGAAATTGTGTTTGAAATTACTTTTTAAATAAGCAGTTTATTTTTGTATCCTTTCAAACAAATAGGAACATTTTTTAATTAATTTTTTATTTACAAATGACAGTGGAATGCACTATAATTCATATGACACAGAGCACACTTTTTCATATCTCTGGTTGTATACAAAATATATTCACACCATTCATGTCTTCATACATGTACTTTGCATAATGATGACCATCACACTCCACCATCATTTCTAACCCCATCCTGATTTGGTTTATTCCTCCCATGCTCCCCGTCCCTACCCCACTATGAATCAGGCTTCTTATATCAAAGAAAACTCTTGGCATTTGTTTTTTTGAAATTGCCTAACTTCACTTAGCATTATCTTTTCCAATGCCATCCATTTACCTGAAAAAGCCATGATTTTATTCTTTTTTATTCCTGAATAAAATTCCATTGTGATTACATGCCACATTTCTTTTAATCCATTCATCTACTGAAGGAGATATAGGTTGGCTCCCCAGTTTAGCTATTGTGAATTGTGCTGCTATAAACATACTACAGCATCCCTGTAGTACGCTGTTTTTTAAGTCCTTTGGGTATAGACCAAGAAGAGGGATAACTGAGTCAAATGGTGGCTTCATTCTCAGCTTTTCAAGGAATCTCCATACTGCTTTCCATATTGGCTGCACCAATTTCCAGTCCCACCAGCAGTGTATGAGTGCACCTTTTTCCCCACATCCTTGTCAACATTTATTGTTTGCTTGCATAATAGCTGCCATTGTGACTGGAGTGAGATGAAATCATAGAGTAGTTTTGATTTGCATTTCTCTAATTGCCAGCAATGCTGAACATTTTTTCATATATTTGTTGATTGGTTATATATCATCTTCTGAGAAGTGTCTGTTCAGGTCCTTGGCCCATTCATTTATTGATTGGGTTCTTTGTATTTTTTGGTGTTTGGTTTTTTGAGTTTTTTATATACCCTAGAGATTAGTGCTCTATCTGATATGTGAGGGATAAAAATTGCTTCTAAGATGTAGGCTCTCTATTCACCTCACAGATTGTTTTTTTCTGAGAAGCTTTTTAGTTTGAATCCATCTCATTTATTGATTTTTGATTTTAATTCTTTGAAAAAGGAGTCTTATTAAGAAAGATGGGGCCTAATCCCACATGATGTAGATTAGGGCCTACTTTTTCTTCTATTACATGCAGGGTCTCTGGTTGTATTGCTAAGTCGTTGATCTATTTTGAGTTAAGTTTTGTGCATGGTGAGAGATATGGGTTTAATTTCATTTTGTTGCATATGGATTTCCGGTTTTTCCAACAGAACCTGTTAAACAGGCTATCTATTCTTCAATGCATGTTTTTGGCATCTTTTTATAATATAATTGTAATTTTCTGGGTAAGTCTCTGTGTCTCTGTTCTGTACCATTGGTCTACGAGTCTATTTTGGTGCTAATACCATTTTTTTAAACCATTGCTCTGTAGTATAGTTTAAATTCTGGTATAGTGATGCCACATGCTTCACTCTTCCTGATAAATACTGCTTTAGCTATTCTGGGTCTCTTATTTTTCCAGATGAATTTTATGACTTTATTTTCTATTTCAAGGAATGCCATTGAGACTTTGATTGGAATTGCATTAAATCTGTATAGTGCTTTTGGAAGTATGATCATTTTGGTAATATTAATTCTACCTATCCAAGAGCATTGTAGATCTTTCCATTTTCTACATTTCATTGTAGATCTTTCTTTGGTTTCTTTCTTTAGGATTCTGTAGATTTTATTGTAAAGTTCTTTCACCTCTTTTGTTGATTTCTAAATTATTAATTAATTAATTAATTTATTTATTTATTTATCTATCTATCTATCTATCTATCTATCTATCTATCTATCTGAAGCTATTGTAAATGGGGTAGTTTTCCTTTCTGAGGATTTGTCACTCATATACCGAAATGCCTTTGATTTGTGGGTATTGATTTTATATCCTGTTACTTTGCTGAATTCATTAATTAGTTCTAGAAGTTTACTGGTGTATCTTTTAAGGTCTTCTAGCTATAGAATCATGTCATCAACAAATAGTGCTAATTTGAGCTTTTCTTTTCCTATGTGTATCCCTTTAATTTCTTTCGTCTGTCTTACTTCTCTGGCCAAGGTTTCAAGAACTATGTTAAGTAGAATTGGCATTCATTTCTGTCTTGTTCCAGTTTTTAGAGAAGATGCTTTAAATTTTTCTCAGTTTTGAATGATGTTGGCCTGGGGTTTAGCAGAGATAGCTTTTATGGTGTTGCGATATGTTTCTGTTACCCCTAATATTTCTAGTGTTTTGAACTTGAAGGGGTGCTGTATTTTGTCAAATGCCTTTTCTACTTCTATTGAGATGATCATATGCTTGTTATCTTTAAGTCTATTGATGTGATGAATTACATTTATTGATTTCCATATGTTGAACCACACTTGCATCCCTGGGATGAATCCAACTTCATCATGGTACACTATTTTTTTGAAATATTTTTATATGTGGTTTGCCAGAATTTTCTTGAAAATTTTTGCATCTATGTTAATTAGAGATATTGGTCTGAAGTTTTCTTTTTTTGCTGTGTCTTTGCGTGGTTTTGGAATCAGGGTGATATTGGCCTTATAGAATGAGTTTGAAAGTGCTGCCTCTTTTTCTATTTCCTGAGATTAATTGAAGAGTATTGGGATTATTTCTTCTTTAAATGTTCTGTAGAACTTGGCTGTGTATCCATCCACTCCTGGGCATTTCTTGGTTGGTAGGCTTCTGATGGCGTTTTCTACTTTGTTGCTTGAAATTGATCTGTTTAAATTGTGTATATCATCCTGATTGAATTTGGGCAAATCATATGATTCTAGAAATTTGTCAATGGCTTTGATATTTTCTATTTTATTGGAGTACAAGTTTTCAAAATAATTTCTAATTACCTTCTGTATTTCTATCACGTCTTTTGTGATATTTCCTTTTTCATCACATGTTAGTAATTTGAGTTTTCTCTCTTCCGCTCTTTGTTAGCATGGCAAAGGGTCTGTAAATTTTATTTATGTTTTCAAAGAACTAATTGTTTTTTTCTGTCAATTGTCTCAATTGTTTATTTTGTTTCCATTTAATTTATTTCAGCTCTGATTTTAATTATTTCTTATCTTCTAATGCTTTTGGTGTTGATTTGTTCTTTTTTTCTAGGGCTTTGCGACGTTATGTTAAGTCATTTATTTGTTGACTTATTCTTCTTTTTAAGGAATGAACTCCATGCAATGAACTTTCCTCTTAGAACTGCCTTCATAGTGTCCCAGAGATTTTTATATGTTGTATCTGTGTTCTCATTCACCTCTAAAAATTTTTTAATCTCTTCCTTGATGTCTTCTACAACTCATTGTTCATTCGGTAGCATATTATTTAGTCTCCAGCTGTTGGAGTAGCTTTTATTTTTTATTTTATTATTGATTACTAATTTTATTCCATTAGGATCTGATAGAATGCAAGGTAGTATTTCTACTTTTTTATATTTGCTGATAGTTGCTTTCTGGCATAGTATATGGTCTATTTTAGAGAAGGATCCATGTGATGCTGAGAAGAGAGTGTATCTCCTTGATGCAGGTTGAAATATTCTATATATGTCAGTTAAGTCTAAGTTATTGATTGTATTATTGATTTCTATAGATTCTTTGTTCAGCTTTTTTTCAGAAGATCTATCCAGTGGTAAAAAAGGTGTGTTAAAGTCATCCAAAATTATTATGTTTTTGTCTATTTGACTTGTGAACTTGAGAAGAGTTTGCTTGATGAACATAGATGTTACATTGTTTGGGGCATATATATTTATAATTGTCAAGTCTTGGTGTTTGATTCCCTTGAGCAATATGTAGTGTCCTTCTTTATACCTTTTGATTGACTTTTGCTTGAAGTCTACTTTATTTGATGGGAGGATGAAAACCCCTGCTCGCTTCTGCAGTCCATGTCAGTGGTCTAATTTTTCCAAACCTTTCACCTTAAGTCTGTGGATGTTTTTTCCTATGAGATGAGTCTCTTGGAAGCAGCATATTGTTGGGTCTTTTTTTTTTTTACTCAATCTGCTAGTCTATATCTTTTAATTGATGAATTTAGGCCATTAACATTCAGGGTTATTATTGAGACATGATTTATATTCCCAGAAATTTTTTGTTTATTTTTTTATTTAATGTGACTTGGTTTTTCCTTTGATTAGTTTTCTTCTTTAATGTAATATTTCCCTCTGCTGATTTTCATCCTTGGTTTTCATCCTCTTCTTGGAATATTTAGCTGAGGACATTCTATAGTGTAGGGTCTTGAGTTGGAAATTTTTTTAACTTTTGTTTATCATGGAATGTTTTATTTCATCATCTAATCTAAAGCTTAGTTTTTCTAGATATAAGATTCTTGGTTGGCATCTATTTTCTTTCAGTGCTTGGTATATGCTGTTCCGTGATCTCCTGGCTTTGAGGGTCTGGGTTGAAAAATCTGCTGTGATACGAATTGATCTTCCCCTATATGTGATCTGATTCCTCTCTCTTGTAGCTTTTAAGATTCTATCCTTATTCTGTATGCTAGGTATTTTCATTAGAATGTACCTTGGTGTAGACCTGTTGTAATTTTTTACATATGGTGTCCTGTAAGCCTCTTGTATTTGGTTTTCCAATTCATTCTTCATGCCTGGGAATTTTTCTGATATTATCTCATTGAAGAGATTGTTCATTCCTTTGATTTGAAACTCTGTGCCTTCCTCTATCTCTATAACTCTCAGATTTGGTCTTTTGATGTTGTCCCATAATTTTTTGATGTTCTGTACATGGTTTACTACTATCTTCACCATATGATTAACTTTATTTTTCAGATTGTATAGATTATCTTCATTATCTGACATTCCTTCTTCCAAGTGATCTAGTCTGTTGGTTATGCTTTCTATTGAGTTTTTTATTTGGTTTATTGTATCCTTCATTTAAAGGATTTTTTACTTTTGTTTTTCAGGGTCTCTATTTTTCTCTTGAAGTAATCTTTTGTTTCCTATATTTGCTCTCTCATCTCCTTGTTGGAGTGATCTATTTTTGCCTGTATTTGCTCCTTTAAGTCATTCTTTAATTCACAAATCATTTTCATTAGGAACCTCTGAACTCCTTCTCTAACATTTCATCAACTTCGCTGTCTATGGGTTCTGTTATTATAGTATTCTAATTTGTTTGGGGCACTTTCCTTCTTTGTTTTTTCTATTGTTTATGTGTCTTCTTTTCCTGCAGTGTAGATTTTGGACGTGGGTCCTGTGCAAGTCAGTCAGGGCAGATCTGGTCTGGGCCTGAGCTCCCACAGTAGTCTGCTGATTTAAAAGAGTGGTCCTTTGCCAGAGGATGGGCTCTTGCTGGTGTCTACAGGTGTTAGGAGGGACTGGGGCCTACTGTGAGATTGGGTCCCATGCAGGTCAGTGTGGTAGGATATGGGCCAGCCTGCCCTCCTGCTCTATCCTGAATAGGAATATTTAAATGAAGATTTACTGCAACCATAGGAGCAGAAAATTGACTTTATATGATATCTCATATTAATGACTTCAGGTCTTTCTGTACTTGACTCTACTTCTCCATTTTCTGAAAAGAAAGAAAAAAAAGGTCAAAAAATCCACTCAATATATTAAGAAATAAGCTTGTCCCTTTTTTAATATTAAGCAATATTACTCATCATTGAAAACTCACATATGTATATTTTTAACAACTTATTTTCTTAACCATGGATAAAATGTGCTAGATTTGGGCTTAATATGTATGATTTTAGTCATCACTAATTTCTAAGTCTGTTTAATATAAATTAAACTTAATATTATCAAAAACTTTGCATATTATTTATTTCATTTTGCTTGCACTTAGCAGTCACATTTGAAAGATACAAAACAGTAAACTCAGCTAACAAGAAAGGTTTAAAATGCCAAGCTATTATGTCTACAGAAAGCCTTTTTTTTTTCATTTTAATTTGCAGTGTCCTTTTTTATTATTTTGTAGTAACAGCCATAACATGAAAATGTGGTTTAAAAAAGACAAAATATATTAATATTATGTGTCCATTTTTCAATTATGCTCCCGAGCTACAAGTTAATTTTTAATCATTTTAATTAAATTACTTTCATTTTTCTCAGTGACCACAACAATAAAGGAAAAAGCAAACCATCCAATGTAATTACAATAAAACAACTAAATCCTTTTATAGGCAAATGTCCCAGAAATATAAAAATATTTAAATAATGCTTCTGACTTGAGCAATCTTTCTAGTACTGCATGGGACCCATGATAAAATGTTGTTATCGGTAACTTAGAAGCTGATTCTTAAATTACTTGAACTATAAAATCAAAATATTATTTCTTTAATTATACACAAAAACAAATTGTGAAGGGTGAGGGAGGACACAATGTTATTTGTGCACAACATTTTCTTCTTTTTTTTCAGCTAAGAATCAGAATTTTTAAACATTTTCTTTTTGACTGCCTGATTATTTTTGAGCTAGGTAGAAATGATATCACAAATTATTAGTCAGATAATATGTTTTTATAGCTGGCTGAGATCTTAGAGACAATGTAGTTTAATTTCCTCACATTTTACAAAGAAATTATTGACTAGATTCATTTTTAATGGCTGAAGTTCTGAAGCAAGTTAGTGTCATACTTTTGACTATAGGCCAAGCTTTCTAATATCCAGTCTAGCTTTCTTTATTCTCCATAAATTTGATTGTATCTTAGACACACAAATATATATATGAATAAAGCTGGTTCCCAAAATATAAAACTTTTCCCTTAAAAAAGCTAGTAAATTGCACCATTCGACTTCTATGACTTTGACATAAGCAGAAATATCTAAAATACATAGAAATCTATTAGCATTCAGCAAATATCTCTGTGATATTTTTAGCTCCATGCTGCTGCTGAAAGATCAATTTGTTATTAGGTGACTTGTTTTTCTTATATTTAAATATTTGGGGGCTTATTTTCTTACAAACACAAAGATTTGTAAGCAGGTAATATTGGCATCCAAAGATGTATGGAGATATAAGATTAGATTTTAAAAGAATTATAAAAACTACATTTGAGCAATTATCTTAACATAGCTAAGACTCAGATAATGGTAGGCAAGATCAGGCAAAGTCTAGGAGAAATCTAAGAGGAGAATTACATTCGCAATCTCCTTATTGGCTCTTAGTAATTTTACCTTCTCTTAAATGACAATTCCAGTTTACACAAATGTAAGTAAACAGAGGAAGAGTGCCTGCATTTGCATATGTACTAAGAAACACTTTAGATTCCAACATGATTCAGATAAACATATTTATTAGTCATAGTGAAAAACATTAAACCTTTTCTGAAAAGGAGGACAAAGAGTTTTCACTAAAAATTGAAGATTAAAGACAAACAATCATCTTTTTCATAACTCATTTCTCCATTATTAAAATGAGAGAATATACTTAAAAAGACTTATTTCACAAAATTTCTGAAAGAATTGGATGAGATAATAGGTAAGAAAGTTCTTGGCAAAGTTTAAAGACTGAATTAATATGAGTTATCATCATTTCTTTTCAGATAGAATTTTTATTAGACACTTTATAAAAATGTGGTCACAACATTTTTCTGGAAGCTTATGAATGTGTCTGGGAATTTCAAAGAAGTATATGAAATAGTGGGATTCCTGTGAATTTGGAGAAACTGCTAGATAAAACCTGAACAAACTAGAAATGAATTTTTTAGCTCCACATTATTTCTGAGCTTTGCTCTTACATTGTGATTCTTGGAAAAATTAAATATCAAAGATCACCATAATTTTTGACTAATATATATTTAGTATTTTTGAATAGCCACATACTCAGAACGGGATTATTTTCTGTATAAAAAAAAAACATAATTACTATGGTTGTTTGAGGGAGCAAATTAATTACAAAAGATACAACACATTTTTAGAATTTGGTCAATCAGTGTTGTTAACTTAAAATATTTGGCAGTTCAGGACTGAGTTTATTTTTAGGCTAAAGTTTACTTTGAATTCTCTATTATGGAAATATATACCCAAATATATTTTTGGTTAAAAAATACCAGTACATAATATTTTATCAGTTTTAAAACACATTTGTAAGGATGTAGTTTATTACATTGTAATATTTTATCAGTTTGGAAGCATATTTGTAAGTATGTGAAAGTGATTTTGCAAATCATAAAAAATAAACAACTTCTCTATTCTGTTGGAAGTATATATTTTATTGGTTTTAATGTTGAGTAATTTCTTAATGTTTATGTGGTAATTCTTGGTTTGCTCTGAACTGATTGTCTGGCATTGGTCAATTTATTTAACTGTTTTGAGACTTAATTAAAAATATTAAAAATAAAGTCCGCATTACAAGATTTCATGAAAGCTACAGCTGAACTGCATTAAAAGCACCTGGCACACAGCAAGTTCTTACTATTCAGCAACTATTATTGAAACATCTCTACTATTAACATGTCTCTACAGAATAGACTAATTTTGCTTTGTTTGTCGTGAGTAAACACCCACGAAAGGTCAATTAGGGATTTGACATAAGTTTAAGAATTCCTAAAGCATCAGTTTTTCTCCTTGAAGGCATGGTTTAGAGTGAAGAAACTCTCTTTAAGAATGGAAAGACTGTTTGGAAGCATCATCATTATGGTCTTACCACTGTAAGTGATCCAGGTATAAACATGTACCATGGGACAAAGTTTTGTAGGCACCTGCTTTAGTTTATATCAATTTGTACAGTGAATAGGGTTCAGGAAAATTAACTCTATGTTAAAGCATTAAAAAGTTTTTAAAAGATTATAATTAAAGTGAAGATCCACATAATGGGGTTTAGAGCATTAGGAGAAGCAGAGTGCTTTAATTGCATGAACAAATACACACCAGAACCATGAAATCCAACCAATATTCATTGACAAGGGCTCTATTAAAGACTAGTCAGGACCCTCTCAGAAGAAATTAGCAGTTATGTTTCCTGTTTGCTATTTATGCTCAGGGTTCATCAATTTCAATTTAAGCAGCCTCTTTTCTAGTGGAGCACTCTGATGCCAGTCTATAATTGGATAATGTGCTTCCTGCTTAACAGCAGCTAAAGTTGTTCTCCCTCTCCTGGTGTGTATTGATCAGCTTTCTTCATCTTCAGCTCTCATCCTCCACCAGCTGAGGGAGCAGGAGACGTCTGCACAGGAGGCTGTATCAGCCCCTCCTCCTGGGGCTTCTGAGGGGGATATCTGCATTTTGAGTTCAAGTATGAGCATCTATCCTGTTTACAGCAAGTTCATTACACAAAAGTTTATTTTGCCCAAGAAGTTGCATCAAATAACTTGTATTTAATTAGATACTTTAAAGAAAGTTTACTTGGGATTATAAGGCAAATTTTATTGTGTATGTTTTGTGTATTATTCTCCAATGGATATTTGAAGGTTTTCTGAGATGCATCTAAATATTGCAATGCAAATATAGTGTTTCTCTCTCTCTCTCTCTCTCTCTCTCTCTCTCTCTCTCTCTTCTCTCTCTCTCTCTCTCTCTCTCTCTCTCTCTCTCTCACACACACACACACACACACAGAGAGAGAGAGAGAGAGAGAGAGAGAGAGAGAGAGAGAGAGAGAGAGAGAGAAAGGAAATGATATGTCCTAAGTGAGACCTACTTGGAAAACAGAAGTGCTGAACATAACACACAGCATCCTTGTGAGAAGACAGTCAGTCAGTTTTATCTCTGGCAATGAGAAGTTTCTCACCCTCAAGACATGCAAATGACTTTTTCATCTGTTCTTTTTATGTTATTTGCATAATTTTCTTCCACAAAAGTGAGAGCTGTCAAAAAATTAACCATTTGGGGTTTTCCATTCAGTTCTATGACCTTTTCCAGAGAATTAGATCTCTTCAGGGAAATAGTAACTTTGGGTTTGAGAGATGTAGCAGTGTACTGAGAAGGGAGTCACTGGCAGAAAGAGTGGGTGAGGAATAGAGATCAGTAGGTAGGCAAAGACACATGACTACATTTATAAAGTTATTTGATATTTTGGAACCTTTCATACCCTTGTTTGTTTTTGTTTTAGTAAATCATTAGTTAGACAGGTAATAGAAGAGAAGTGTAATACTGTGCTCTCCTGTGTTACTCAGGTTAATGGTACAATGCAAACATTTTTGCAAGTGTGGTGCTAACTGAAAATGCTATTTGATAAACTACACAAGCAATGCTGTTTTCTGAATGCTTTGGTCTGAGTACTGATATCTGTAGAAAACTGCCAAATATGCTTATTTAGTATGAATACTACCTTTTTATAAATTCAGAAGTTGCACTCTGGAGAGCTGTAATAAACCTTTAAATTCATTTTACTTAGACAAAGGTTGATATATGTGGCAGGCTGGGGGCAAAGGCAAGTGCAGCTATCTGTTTTATCACATTGCTTTAAACATTTTTCAGCTTTAGACTTGTCTTACAAATCAGCTCTCTCAGTCTAGTAATTGTTTCACTGTACCTTATATCTAGCACGAATGCATCTTGAAAACCAGCAGGAGAAAGCACATTTGCTTAAATCCTGCAATGACTAACACGGTGGCTAATCTTGCAAATTATGATCATAGTTGTAGTTCATCCGTTAGGCTGGAAAAGACCAGATCCCCAAGTGGCCTCGGTTCCTTTCCCAGTTCCGGGGAGACCCACCAAATCTCTGCGTGTTGCCAGGTAGGCTTTTGTTATCAAACAATAGTGAAGTAAGGTTAGCCTTACATTTTTTTTATAGTTTAGGGTAAGTATCCAGGTAATGTAGATAAGTTTGTTTGTGTTGTTTCTTCTATTTCTACTTTTCCTCATAAGCTTGTTAATACAATTTACAAAGGTAATAGAAGAAACTTTTTCCCCAACTTAGGCTTAGTTATCTGAACTTTTACTTTTCTATTTTAGTTAGTACATGTAAATATAGGATGATGATTCTATTCAATTTTATGTTTTAGTCTTATGTAATTAAGAGAAACAAACTAATTCTATTACAATAATTTTATGTGACCTATTTGTTAGCACTCTAATATATGAAAAGTAGCAATCAAATACTTTGCTATTATTTAGGACTTTTCTTAGGAAATTATTTTCAGATAATGAGAAAAAAACATTTTAAAATACCTACATGTTGTTTTAACATATATAGAAAACGAATTTCAGTAGTAAATATCTAATGGTAACAGTGTAAATATCTAATGGCTTTTGTATTAGAATTTAAAATGCATCTTAAATATATTTTCTGGAACGAGCACTCATATTTCCTGGGTATCTTGAGTACCTCTAGTATTTTTAAGTATCTTGATGTAGCATATTTTATAAAGATGTCAGAACACTTTTTATAGGCTGTCCTTCTGAAATTCCTTTAAGAACTTTTCAAACTGATCTTGATGCTATTGGTTCTTACCCTAGGGGGAAAATTCCAGAATATGGATAGGTTCTGACATGTTCTTGCCAGTTGTCTGCATGTTTTCAGCCAAAGACTGAAGACAGCTATCCACTTCTGGTGCACTAATACTTCTATCTTGTTTGGGGGGGGCAAATGGTTTCTTGATCAATTCAAGGAAAACTATGAGAAGATTGTGTTGACTACAGTGACTGTCACTGGGTCCTTGGTTTCATTGTTCTTCTTGAAAGCAAACATAATGAACAGAAATAAGGAGCAGGAGCACATATAATACTAAACAACTTGTACATTGGTCAAAATATCTTTGTAAGATAGTGCCATGAGCCAAGTTCAAAATTGATGGCTGTCAGTCCCATTGAATTTTTATTGGAAGTTCTTACCACTCAAGTATATAAATAGTGTATGGTCACTGAAGTGTGCATTTAGTGCATAATGAAATATTTATGTTTAAACATGAAAGTAATTATAATTCTTATTCCAAAGCATCTATCTAAAGTTTCTAAAGGAGTTTTGTCTTTTCTGTATATTTTGTCTTAATTTGCGTCATCCACACTGATAAGAAATGAAGAAAGTATTGAGTGCAATTGAAAATTAGTAGTTATGAAAATTAGTTAGCCCTTCCCCCCTTCTATTTTTCAAAGTTACTATAGTACCCTCAGCTACCACCCTATATCTTTTCCATTTTCATTCAGTTTATGAAAATTTATTTCTGTTATAAGATCAGAAAATATTTTATAGGACAACCTCATTTGGAATAACACAATTTCACATTTTAAAGAAAAATGACTATTAAAACTTCATGAAGCTCCACTATATGATTTTTTAATTAAAAAAAAAAAACAGAAAAAAGCAATCTATAACATACTTGAAGTGGTTTAAAATTCCAGATAACTGAGTTGTAAACTTTATGTGTATGTTGATAGAATCATCAATTCCAAATTATAATGTGATTTATCTCCATTTTCCAGAGAAGGAAATAAAAGCTGAGAGGATATGTAACCTGGCCAAGGGTACACCACAGTGGGTTATGAATTCATATAACAGTTTCAAACTCAGATCTGGGTATTTAGAGTTTATGATCCTTATA
This sequence comes from Callospermophilus lateralis, assembly GCF_048772815.1. NCBI lineage: Eukaryota > Metazoa > Chordata > Mammalia > Rodentia > Sciuridae > Callospermophilus > Callospermophilus lateralis. The sequence continues at coordinate 883,207 of NW_027511893.1, forward strand.
CCATACTACTTTATTACCTCTTATATGGTGAATGTTTCCAGTATTTGATATGAAACATATGAATATTTTTACCATATTCATAATGGTACCAAGTAATTCTATCAACATTATAATAGTATAACTCTTGCTTTACTTAAAGTAATTTAATTGATCTAAAGCAATTTCTAAGTAATTTCATAGGCACAGATGTTTGAAATAAGAATGTACTTTGTAGCCAGGCAGGATGGCAAAAGCCTATAATCCCATCATTTCAGGAAGCTGAGGCAGGAGGATTGTGATTTCAAAGCCAACCTAAGCAACTTAGTGAGACCCAAAGCAACACAGAGAGGCCATGTATATATATATGAACTGGAGATGTGGCACAGTGGTTTAGTGCTCCTGGGTTCAATCCCAGTACCACCAAAAAAATGTACTTTTTACTTCTAACTTTTGAAAGTAGTATTTTTAGAAGTCTTTGTTTCTAGATGTTCTGATTATTACTGACAGAACACTCAATCATGAACATAATAATCAATGTGATGAAAATTTAGTATTTGTGATATGCACATCTTTCCAAATAGACAAACTATTAGAAAAAAAATACAAATATACAATTCTAATGCCATTTGTATCAAAATGAGATGAAAAGGGAAGTTAAAGGGAATTTATTTTAGTAGCAAAAGGTGCATACATATTCAAAAGGACAGAGAAAATAATGGTTGGAATTGAGTGCCCAAAGTGTATTTATCTAGCAAATAGACTTGGATTTTCAGGTGCCTATTGTATTATTAGTTTTTCATAAAATTTCCCCTGTACCTAACTATGTTGATCTATTACAATACTTATATTTTCAAACTAAAATTTTACACAACTGTGTGAAAGTAGGGAGAGATGTTAGAAAGTTAGAGTTGCCCTGAAAATTTTAGTACAATTAGTTATCATATGCAAGGACATGCTAAGGTGGTAATAGAGGTAAGTTAAATTCCATAGTAAGAATTACTATGCCTCAGCATGTCTGCAAATTTATTTAAATATAAAAAGTGCACTGTACCAGATGCTGAGAATAAAAACATAAAGTTATTAGAATTGTGATGAGGAAATATATATGTATAATCTTCAATCACTAACCAGTGTACTTTTGATTTTCTAGAGTTTTATTTTTAATCAACTGTTGGCTTTGATAAACTATTGTATAATGAAGAGCATTTATTTATTTATTAATATTCCAAATGAATAAACATGGTCTTTAACGAGTTATATTGGGAGTTCATAACCCAATTTAGTCAAATGTATGAAAGATGATATATCATGAGCTTTGTAATGTTTTGAAAAACCAATAAAAAAAAGAGTTATATTGCAAAAGAGCTTGCAATGTTGAGTGTCCACAATGCACAGGTGTGCCCATTAAGACTCTATGACTATGTGTTAGTCCTGCATATTTGACCAGGGACTCACCACATGTGTGACCAGGCCTACACAGCATTTGAAGAAAGGCCAGTAGCTACCATGTGACTTCATAGGAAAACCATGATGATAATAGAGTCTCCATATGAGGTAACAAATATCTTACTTGGTGAATTTTTATACGAAATACCATATGAATCGCTAGTAGTTAGAGGACAGGAACAAAATTTGAGCTGTGTGAAAATGGTAGTCATCTGATTTACAAATAAACTTCAATCATGAGATGGATAGGAGCAATGGAGATTGCTTTAGATCAATTCAAATAGACACGTTTTTCTGACCAATCATAATGATTAAGTGCAAGGATGTTGCTCCCTTGTGCAGGGGCATTGAGACTGTGTGGTTCTGAGTGGCATTCCTAGTGTACCAAGCATGCAGTGGTGAGCCTTTTTACCATTTTCCACCTTGTGATTCCTTTTCCATTAATCAAGTTGAATTGAACACATTTGTTTTCTTTAAAAATAAAAAAGATTGTGATTGACTAAACATCTTACATATTCATATTTCTGATAGTAACTGGAAGTACATGTTCTGCATTCTGCCCTCTGGGTTCAGATCCAGCTTGGGATACTTGCTTGCTCTTTGCCCTTGGACAGATGAGTTAAGGTGTCTTTATGCTCTTCATCTTTTTCAATAGGGAGTGGGCTATATTAACTTTTCCACAGAATGACTGTGAGAAATAATAATAAAAAAAACATAATTAGTCTAACATAATTTCTCAAAAGTTCAGGAAATAATAGTTACTTTTATTAACAGGAAACCTTGTTATTTATCCCTTATTTATCATATATTCAAAACTAAGGACATATTCTCTCTTAAGTAATAATGAACAATTGGATCTTGCTAGAGGTCCTAGATCAGCTTCTTAATATTGTGCTTATCTCTGTAACTTCAAATTTTAGAAACATGCCTTTTTTCTTCCAACAGAGGGTTTACACTAGTGAGTGCATGTAAGTTAGGGATAAGTTTACAGAAACCTTCCCATTTCTGACAGAGGACTAATGGAGAACTTTGATTCTGTTTTAAGAATGTTGGCAGGAAGAGAAAAAAATTAAAAGGCAAGTCCTTTTTGACTACCTACTGTTAGTCCTCACCTAACTAGATTATAATTGCATAAAAAGAATGGCCCGTGACTTATTATTGTAAATGGAGCTTCACTAGAACACAGCCATGGCTACTCACATCTGTATTGTCGATTGCCTCACACATGCTGCAAGGCCAGAGTTGAACAGTTGAGCACAAATAGATTATGCAGTCTGCAAAGCTGAAAACATTTCCTATTTTGCCTTTTTTAAAAAAAGAAGTTTACTGACTCTTTGTTTATGAGAAAATATTAATCTTTCGTGGGGTTTTATTATATGTGCAATGAATGTTTGACAAAAGATAATTAAATATATTGAAAATGTCCATGTACTTATAGATTCATAGTTATTATTTCCTCTTATCCACTAACTCATCATATTTTAATATGGGATTTAAATCTTTTTAATTTTAAATTTGGCGAAGTTATCATTTATCATATCCTTTCTATCTATGCAAAAATTTTCCATTCCATACTTTGTATATTGATTCTTGTAATTAGCATAATAGGTCCTATAATAGAACCTATTGTTTTGTAGAGTCCCAGCTAAGTGTTCTTATAGTTCAGTACATACAGGAATTAATTGCTACGCACTTTATACTACCAGAGTCTCATTACTGAAGTACTGATTTAATAGGTTTAGAAAAAGACTGAGGAAACACAGTTTTGAGACCTTTGTAGGTAATTCCAATTAAATCAGAATGTGTAAAAATGTGGCTCAATCATCAGGGGTTTAAAAATGTCTCAGGTAACTCTACTATGAAGCCAAAGTTGAGGATGCTAAAGTACATTAGTGACTCCAAAATCTGAGTAAATTATCTTGGAATATTGCTTAGTAATTCTGAAGTGTGGCCTGAGTTCTGCATTTCTATAAAAACCTCCCAGAAATGTTTATGCTGAGGTCGCTGGGCGATGTTGCTATTATCTTACCCCACCTTCTTTCTCTGCTCCATGATCACTGCGAGTGTGCAAACATTTATTTGAAGACCTAGTAGGGCTGTGACTTACTACCAGAATGTATCAGTCTTCTCAAGAAGTTCTTCTCATCTCTGGAAGGCGATGGGAAAATCTGAGTCAGGTCAAAACTGACAAGCGCATGCATGCGCACGCACACACACACACACACACACACACACACACACACCCCAAATATATATACATATGTGTGACTACAGAGTAAAATATTTATTAAACTGTTTTATACATACACAAGTATCTTTGATTTCCAGTTACTCATTTTGGACACAGAATAATTAAAAGCTTCACAAAGTCAAATGTTTAAGTAAGCATCACTAACATGTCTAACTCTTTGTGGTGAAGAGGAAAACAGGGTTTTTATTGTTACCCCAAACTTTTCAAGCAAGCATAAAGCTTTTTCTTTAATTCCATCCATAGAAACTCCATACCAGGGCTCAAAAATTTTCAGAAAGTGTTAACTTCTTGGATCTCTTTATTCTGGGAATGGAGTTCTAAGGCTGTGTTATTTGTCAGTTCCCCTTTCTTCTTTCCCCCCCCCCCAAGTGAATTGTAAGGACTTTAGCAATCTATTTAATCTTTTCTCACTTTCAATTCCCAACTGTAATATTTATTTGTGATTTTTCTTTCAACTCCCAACTGTAATATTTCACAAAGTTGTAATAATTTTTATTTTTCTATTTTTTTAATTGCAAACCTACTCACAACATTCCCTACTATGCTTCTCCAATACTTTTTTCTCGAATGTTTGACATCTTGGTAAACATAAAATTTTAAGTTGATTTTATTACTATTTGTTGTTCCACTTCATGTCAGACTTTGGAATGTGAGCTTCATGAAGGCAGAGATTTTTGTTATACTTTTCAAAGCTGCAGCCAAATATATATATATATATATATATATATATATATATATATATATATATATATAGAGAGAGAGAGAGAGAGAGAGAGAGAGAGAGAGACAGAGAGACAGAGAGAGAGAGCATGCTGGTGCTCAGAAAATATCTGGTAAACAAAGAATGAATGGATGGATGTTCCAATGTAATCAAACAGATGTATGGTCTGTATTTTAGGACAGAGGCAAGTACTAAATGATATTTATATTCCCTTAGGACTGTATAAGACTTTAACAGATTTTTATTGAATCTATCCATTTGGTTACTTCAGTAATCATTGTAAACCTCCCAAGTTTCAGCTACTTTCTGCTAGATGCTAGGGATACATGTGGACAAAACCTAGTTCCTAAGCATAATATGCTAAGCCGGATGATGGCAGCAGGGATAAGAGAAAGAGTAGTTATAATACACTGAGGTGTACACTGATGGAAAATATGTATCAGGTATTATTAATACACAGAGAATAGTTCCTAATTTAACTCAGAGTGGCTAAAGAACTTCTTGCTTCCAAGAAGTTACCTAAGCTAAAAATTGAAGGGTAACTTGCAATTAAACAGAAGGATCATTGACTGTTAAAAGAAGTCATAGTATGCATGAAAGAATAGAGACAGAATTTGAGAATTCCTGACACCCTTCAGCACCACATTAACATTATAATATTTGAAAAACTTGTATATATGAAAAAAATGTCAACTTTATAAATGCCTATACAAGAAGGCTTAACTTTAACCTAGGAATAATGAAAACCCTGGAAGAATTTTGAAAATGGAAAACAAAAATTTTTCAGTGATTTGTTCTGAATCTTGCATTTTATTTTTCATTACTTCAAATTAAAAAAATGCATAGTATCATGTGCATATAATGATATTTCCATCAACGATGAGCTCCATATATGATAGTGGTACCATAAGATTTTATCATATGAAAAAATGTGAGATTCTTGTAAGATATAGCCTTCTCAGCTAGTGTATGTGAACTCTATGATGTTCACACAATGACAAAATATTTGCCTATCTACTAATTTCTCCCATATCCCCATAATTAAATGACACCAGTCTGTAGAATACATAACAATGATGACATCAGCAGTTTTAAAAAGACACATGAAAATTCAAAACAACCCAAAAATATCAAAAAATAAAGTAATTTTATAATCGGGATTGAAGAAATAAAGAGAAACACACTTAAAATTCTATGCAAAGGATTCGTGGAAGTTCACATGTATAACTTTTAACCACATGTAAGCTTCAATGATCATTGAACTTGGCCAAGTATAATCCATAAGTAACTTTTAAGGTTTCTATATTGAAAGCTTAGTTGATTAATTTATTTCAATTTCAAAATTTAGCAAAAGTAACAGAGTACGAATGGATATACACATATTGAATGGAGAAGTGTTCACATTCTCCTGTTTTCTGTCTGTGATCATAGAGCCAGGCCTCTACTTTTCTTGGATAGCCAAACTCTACATGAACTATCCAGAATTATCAGCATTACCATTCTTTGGAGAAAAACATTTTGAGCCTTTCATTTCAGAGGTAGAATATTAGATATTAACTCTTCTTGGCAAAACTCTGCCTCTTTTATGTGGTACTTTTTTTGTTGTTATGGTTAATTTTAGCTGAAATTAAATAGGTTATTTCATGTCTTCAAAAAAGATTTCTCTTGCTATTCCACCTAAGGTAGCATCCCTCTTACTGTTCATCTCACAGTTACTATTTACTGTCTGATGATAGTTCTTCCTATGGGAACATAAGCTCTGTGAACCTTGCATTGTTTATTGCTACTGCCTTAACACATAGATCAGTGTTTATCATGTAGCTAGCACCTCTGCCTTAAATGGAGGAAAGAAAGAAAGGAGCAAGGAAAAGAGAAAAAAATGGAGAAGGCAAGCTGGAGGGATGAATGCATCTTCCAGTCTTGGTGCATAAATCTTCTACCTCTACTGTCCACACTACTGTCCATACTACCTTGGTAAATGACAGTGGGCCTTTGTTTAACCAGTGTGTCCAGTTAGAAATACATCTACATAGGAACCCCATTACTTCTTTTTTTTTAAATGCCTGTATTTGTTTATTTTTATGTGGTTCTGAGGATAGAACCCAGTGCCGCACACATGCTAGGCAAACACTTCCACTGAGCTACAGCCCAGCACCCCATGACTTCTTATATGCAGACATCCAATAGACACCTGGTCCTGTCAATCTTGTCTTCTTAATCTCTCTCACATGGGTTTTCCTTTTCTCTTCCCATGTTTCATGTCACCTTAGTGTGTTACTTGCCCTCTGGTTACTTTTATGTACTCCTCTTTTCCAAGATAAATGCTCCATAGTGCTAGAAAACTGATCACTCTAAACGGAAACTTGTCAAATTTCTCCTACTTTAAAGGCTCCACCTAGAGTTTCCCATCTTTTTAAGGAATGAAGACATTCTTTTAACATCCATTTCTTCACATGTCCTGGATGCTGTATCCTCTTCTCTTGCCTGACTTCCATCAGTGTTTGACTTGGCCTCAGTCAATATCATTTTTTTTTAATTTCTGAGGCTTTATTTTGCTATCATATTAAGTTGAATTTTGCATTTTTAGATCTCTTGATTCTCAGAACCAGTTGAGGGCCCCTCCCAGAAGTTTCTGAAACATACTCTATGACAATTCAACTCTAATCACAGAATCCACTGGGCTGTTTATTTAATGCTAAACTCCAAATTCTTTGCTGGCAAGCTATAAACCTTTATTATTCACTACTACATTCTCTGTGGCAGAGGCTTACATACAAAATCCTTGGTAAAAATATCAGTTAATTTTCCTCTCTGAATTAAAAATAGTCATTTATTCATAGACAAGTGTTTGTTCTTCTCACCTGAGAACTTAAATTCCTACCATTCAGAAAAGAGTTATCATCTTCCAAATCATCTTCAAGAAATTTAAAAAAACATAAAAATATAGGAACATTTAGATTAATCATTCTAGCTACTAAAACCTGTTTAATGCTTTCAAACACCATATCCACACTTTACGAACTATGTAGATATCTTGTCTTTAATGAACAGTAGAAATTATTCACACACATTGACTAAAGGTCACCTGTTTTAACCAGCTCCTTTCTGTGTAATAACAGAATGACATTTCTTATCCCATTGTGAACAATGAACATGCAGATTTAAATTCACAAGTTCATTCTCTACAAAAATTAGACTCTTATGCCTCCTTATTTTGTAAGTAGGTGATATTTAGTGCAGGGAATATACACTAATTCTTATTTTTTAAGCTTTTGATCTTAAAAAAAATATAATTGGTAGAGTAAACAACAGAATTTTTTAAACTTATGAATCAGTAATCAAAAAGCACATCCTGAATAGATATGTTATAACCTCTCATGTTTAAAGAATGGCTGTATTGTTTTATTTAATATTACCATAATTAAACTGTATTTTATTACTTGTCCTTTATATGGGGTGAGGTGAACTGCTCTAAAAATAAATACAGAGTGAATGGCAGCATTAATTTTGGAAGGTATTTTTCTCACAGATATTTAGCAGCAATCTTCCCTGGAACCATAATCCTCAAAAGGAAATTGCAGTCCTTGCAGAAACACAGTTTGGGTCTTCTGTTTCTAGGTCTCTGGATTTTTCTAAAAGCCTTCACAAGGCACAAATAACATTTTAAATAGCTCGTCAGGAGGAGAAGTGATTTTTAATGCAGATCCACCAAATATAATGTTTTCTTTCAGTGCCCCTGAACGCAAACATCTTAAAGGCAGGGAGAAACATAATGCAAAGATAAATGTTGTGACTAGTGTCTAAGGAGGAACATAATATAAGCATAATAGAGTAATATCTCTAGTCAGAATAAAATAGTAAATTGATTTAATATTTTACAATTCTATATGTACTCAGAGGTATAATTAGACATCAGGATATTTTTCTCTCTGCTGAGTGATAAGCCATTTTTATTTTTGAAACATTTGAGGGAAAGACAGAAAAAAAGAGGTTCAATTATGCTCTTTAAGAATGCAGGCATGGGAAAAAGTACCAACCCAGACTTAAACAGTAGTGAGTGAAAATGGCTAACACAGAAACCTTTACATGAAGTAATGGAAGTGTCACCCTGATTCCATTTAACAAGCAAATCTTGTGTGATGGTGGCTCATGTTGCCCTAGGTTTTGAACAGCATAGTAACTTGGGAAGCAACCAGCACTACCCTCAATACCTTCTATATTCTCACTCCAGTTTCTATAGACTTGAGTCATCTAACTCTCATGACCAAATAAACAGAGACCTAGAGACTCTGTATTTTGTATTTTTGTGTGTCTATGGTGGTAGCATCATACTCAAAAATTTGTTGGTTTTTGCTTGACTAGAAGCAGTAAAGTTAAAATGTTTTTTTTTTCTCAAAATGGCTCATTCCAATGTGAAATCAGACTGAAAATGCTTTCCCTCATTTGTGCAGAATTGAGTGCTTACAGATACCATCCTCTTTAGAACCATAGAAATGAAATTATATTTTTTCAACTACCTTTGGCTGGTTCTGAATAGTGTGGTTGTAAAATAATTAACAAGTCAATAAGCAAAATGAAATTATTCTTCCATATGAAAACCATTTTTCTAAAATAATTAATATTATCCAGGCTTAAAATTCTCAGTACTCTAATGTTTTCTCTGTGACTGACTCCAGGTACATGCATAAATCCATGATCCACTCTTGAGTGTAGGATAGCTTGAGGTTCTTGAAAGACCACATACTGTCTTACCTTTGACATATTCCATATATGAAGCTATGGCTTATTTCCTTGCTTTACAAAAAAAAAATAAGCCTTGCCAGGTGTGTTGGTTTATTTTTTGTTGCTAGTACAACAGGATAGATGAAAGAAAAAGAACCTTTTTTGGCTCACAGTTCTGGAGGTCTAACGTTGAGAAGCCACATATAGTGATGACCTTCTTTCTGGCAGTGTCCTGAGGTGCTACAGGACATCACATGGCCAGAGAAAGGGAACATATATGTATTTGTATCTCATCTGATTCTTTCCCTCTTCTTACAAAGCCACCACGATTCAATCATGGCAGCTACACCATAATGGTCTTGTCTAATCCTTGTCTCCCCCAAGAGACCCCATCTCTAAACCCCATAGTCAGGTGGGTTAAGTTTCCACTCTTCTAATACTTTACAAAGCAGATTAAATTTCCACACATGAATTCCTGGTGGACACATTCTAACCATATCCAAACCATATCATCTGGGTTGTTAAACATTTCAGAATCTTTGAGATTGGTAAGAAAGGTGACTGCTAGTCTTACACTCATTGAAATGTGTCATTGGTTTTCATTTCAAGGAGGAAATTCTAGAGTTAATGAAATGTTTCTGTGCAAGAAACCATTATTAACAACATAAGTAACAGATATTTTCAAATATCAACCTTGAGTTTTGTGTATAAAGTACTTACTGTATGCAGTAGAGCTATTGAAGTGATACAGGAATACAAAGAATGAAGCTGTTCATTCAAATCTGATGGGACCTTAAGAGTACATTGAAAGGGAGCTGGTTAACCATTTGTGTTGCTAAACACAATTTAAACAGCAGAAAAAAAATTAATGTGAATTAAGGTTTGGGGGCCTTGTTTATGATTCCTAAATAAAATAAAACTATTGATGGATATCAAAACGTTGGCTTTTTCTGTTTCCACATAGCATAATTATCATCTATGTATCATGTTTGTATAGCGTATGGTTTATATATGAGGTGTTCCCTGAAAGTTCATGTGTGAGATAATGCAGGAATGTTCAGAAGTGAAATAATTAGATGTGAGTGCTGTAACCTCATCAGTGTATTAATCCTTTTGGTGAATTAATAATTTGAAAGAACTATTTTACTGAATATTAACTGAAGACAAGGAGGGTATGGGTGGGGAAGTAGGTCATGGGGGACAGGTCCTTGGCATTCATACTTTATTCCTAGCACCTCTGTCCCTCTCTCTCTGTTTTCTGGTCACCTTAAGCTGACTAGCTTATGACCCTCCTCTATGATGTTCAGCTTCACCTGGCCTAGGACAATAGAGTCCACTAACCACAGACTTGAGACCTCTGCTTTCATGAGCTCAAAATAAGATTTCCCTCCTCTTAGGTTCTTGTCAGCTTTTGATCACAGCAGTTGAAAAGTGAACTAATACACACAGCATGCTCATTTGGTGTGGACATTGTATTTGAAACAATTTTCAAACTTGTTCGTTATTATATAATGGAAGCATAAAATGAGAAGAAAATGTTTTAATATTAGTCAACATTATAAGTGATTTGCTATTGGGGGTATTGACTGAGAAAGGATACAAAAAAAGGAGTCTCCTGGGGCTGGGGTTGCTGCTCAGTGATAGAGTGCTTGCCTAGCTTTTGTGTGGCACTGGGTTCAATCCTCAGCACCACATAAAAACAAATAAATAAAATAAAGATATTGTGTCCATCTACACCTAATATATATATATATATATATATATATATATATATATATATATATATATATAGTCTTCTGAATGACTAGAAATGGATACTTTGATAGGAAATGAGCTTATATGAATTTATATCCACCAATATATTTCTCTACCTACTTATCTATATGCATGCAGACACATATAAAGTATGACTTTTTAATAATAAAATATTATTCTGAATAGTTTGAAATAAACATTTTTGCAATTATAAATATATTATTTGATTATTTAAAAAAATAAGATTGATTGATATTATTGTGAAGGAAAAAATACTCACTATATTCAGTTATGCCATAATTAATTTTGTTTAACCAGTTTTCAAGTAAGGAACTGTAAGCCAAATATTTTATAGCTTTCAAACTGATAGCACACAGCTTCATAGGAAAAGAAATTGAGAAGCATTCAAGAATTTTCTGTAAGAAGCATTCAAATTTATAAATCAGAGAAATCCATACTTGTTGAGAGACATTTTTTTAAAGATAATGATTTTGTGTTTGAAGAGCTTATCTGATGGAAGTTTGGGACTGAAATAAAATAATTGTTCCAATGTTTTAAATGTGCAGGTGTATTTTAGAAATCAGTGATAATAGCATCATAGTTTTAGATGAACAAATGCGATATAGACACTTTCCCACAACATAATCTTTAAAAGAGCAATGGAAGCTAATTTAAGAGAAAACAGTGGAGTTGCCTGAGCAAAACAGAAGTGACAATGCTGGCAGTTTCTTCTCATCCAAAGCATTCCCCAAACCTTGTTGATAAAACCTACTTTGCCAAGGTTAGTAGTTCCCCCAACCCTCTTTGTATTGAGAATATTGAAGTCCCTGGTGCTGAAAATGCAAACAGCACTTTTTTTTCTAACCAATATATTATCATGATCCGTTTTTATCTTATTGGCTGGGGACTGAGAAGTTGGGACTGAGCCACTCTGCACCCTAAGTGTTGGAGTGAAGAAGAAAAGACTGTCCTATGAGATAATTAAAAGGAAAGATGATCCTGCCAGGAGCCACAGTGGTATCCCAAATTCACAGTGACTTGATGATGAGGGAGAAATGGGAACAGCAAAGGGAGAGGATAAGAGAGGCCTATATGAGCCTATGGTACCTCCCAAGTCATGTTGAACCTGATTTGCATGTTGGAGTAAGTTCCCCTATTCCATATCTTCTTTGCAGATAATCTTTTCTGAGGAAAAAAGTAAGGGCATTTTAAATGCTGTATAAATTCTTCCATCTAATTGAGGTCAATTCAGTAGAGGCAGGATCTGAATTTATATTTGACTTGCATATGTCATATTATATGAAATGAAGTACACCAGACAGCAGTAGGGAAATTATATTTATCTCTCAGAAGTGAATGGAAAGTGCACACACAAGTTTGAAAATACACAAACATTTACACAATTTCTCCCAGGACTTATGTAATATAAAATGAAAATGTTTATGTCCTTACTTAAAATTCCTATAGTTTATACAGGATTAAGATTAATATAGAGATGCTTCTTTTTCGTTAAGCTTTAAAATTTGATTGTGTATGGGTGTGTGTGTGTGTGTGTGTGTGTGTGTGTGTGTGTGTGTACATAAATATATATTAAAAAGATACTGTGCAGGGGAAAAAAAGTGAGCACTTCATCCCCAACCTTTTATTCCCTCATGTTGAGCTAAATCCAGGAACAAGAAAGTAAAGGAGAAAAACACGACAGAACATGCTCTATTTTTCAGAAGATTATAGAAGATAAATCTTCCTAAGAAACAATCCTGGTGTAATAGAGTAAAAGTCAGAGGTCTCCTTGCTTGTTTGTTTTTAAAAGGTCTAAAGTATACATTGTTATGTTTCCTCATTGGGGGGAAAATCAATGAAATAAAGCATGAAAAAGGTGCCCATCATAGTGCCTGATGAATGACAATTTCTAAAGAAAAAAAATAATAAAAATTGTTTTTTCTCTGGTAGCACACCCAGGACTGTAGAGGAAAAACCCAAAAGAGGGTAATGATTTAATGATTAAAGGGATGGCATTAGCCATTGGACACTGACTCTAGCACTTATTTCCTTTGAGCTTTAGGCAGGTTTCTTCACTCTTTTAAAGCCCTGGTTTCCTGCTCTAGTGTAACACAGATTATATCATGAATCTTATTGGTCATTACATAGTAGACTACCATAATAAATGTGCTTAGCAAAATGTTTGACTTATGATACTCACACTGCTCTTGTGGATTTTATCATTATCACATTAACTACATGGCCCAGGTCCACATATTTCCTCACCCATCCCCTTGTAATCTTTCAGCCTCTTTCCATTTCAGAGTTGCTAGCTTCATCCTTTCTGACCCCAGTTTCAACCTTGACCCCAAATATTTCTACTAATTTCAAGCCTTGAAAGCTTTTGTGTACCAGGAGATTGGAAAACTAACTTTTTTTGAGGGGCTATGACAACCCAGATGTCTACTCCTGGGGTAATAAAATTGGATTCTATTTTCATCAAAGGCTACTTTTATGATTCAGGACATCTGCCTTGATTGCTGTACCTGGGGCACTCAGTGTCTCCTGGGCTGCATGTGAGGGCTCCCAAGATGCAAGCTCATGTTTTTGAAAATGAGATTTTTGTGGTTTTTTTCTCTGACCTCTTGCCATATGTCAGGTAAGACCCATGCTGCTGATGCTTCTTGGGAGATCACATCTCCTCTGGGCAAAACCATTCCCTGTACATGGTTCTCACTGTTCATAACTGCAGTCACAGGGTTAGAATACTGTCCTTTTCCTTATGCTTTTTATATATAGCATGAGCCTGGCCTTTTCATCAAGGCCACACAGCACATTCAAGACTAAGTATCAAGTTTTGTTTTCCTTTCACAAAGTCAAGAAATGGTGATAGGGAGGTAGAATACAAAAGACACAGTTGACAGCTAGGCATTATATCACCTCTCAAAGTCTCCGGCCAGGTACCCAAATGCTTGATGAAAACTTCACTCACCATGAGAAAAGATTCAGCTTTCTTTGCTTATCAAAACTGCATTCAAACAGATCTTCTGAATAGAAGTCAGGACTCAGATCCCATGAGGCACACAAGGTAAAACCCCAGACTCCATTCTGCACTTTGATTAGGTAACTTTTCATTTTCATTTCCTGATGCTAATTCTCTTAAGTACTGGGTATGGGAATGCTCACTGATCTTGGTAAAATAAAAAATCATTCTTCACTTCTATCCACCAAGTTCTTCATGACAGAAAAATTAAAAGAAAATAATTCTACCCAAATTGTTTCTATTTTTCTTAAATAACATATGTAAGGGCAGTTTAGAAAATTATTCTGAGCCATACAACACTCATATTACCTGTTTCTCTGCAACAAAAATATGTAGTAGAGACCCCTAATTCACCAGCAATTTTCATTGGTCTTTGCGTATGTAAATAATGACAAGAATGATTATGTAAGCATGGATCTTCCCAAATATATGTCTGTCAGAGTTGGTTGCTTCCACAAGCCCATACACACCTGAAGATAAAAAGATTTAAAAGGAGTATAGCCTAACAGAATACTTATCTTTCTAAACTAAATTGTGCATATTCAAATACAAATTTGACAGCACAAGGTGAAAACCTACTCCAAAGGTAAAGTATGAATCCATTTATAATCCTCAATGCCTGGAAAAGTGGCCAACAAAACAGAAGAATAAAAAAATACTCCATGGAAAGCATAAAGGAAATGACAGTCTTCCCATCATCTACCATTTGCAGCTTCAAAAATACAACTTCAGAAAATAGTTTCATTCACATTACTCCATCAATTTTCTTTATAATCCTAGTTTAATTTCGGCTTTGTGTTCTACCAGAAACATTAGCCTGAAAATTTGGGACTTTATAATAACTTTAGTTCATGTTAGACTTTGAGTTCATGCAAACTGTAAAAGCAGCATTCAAAAATAAGCAAACAAAAAGGCTTATAAGTAAGAACGGAATTCATCAGTCAGAGATAACAAGTGTATTTGTTTAAGCTATAATTTCCCCCAACATGCATGTTTGATTCTGAATGCCTTACTAAACTATATATATTTTTTTCATGTTCCATCCCTATACTGAAGTTCTTGGTTCGGCTTCCTGATTGTTGAATTCTGTAACCTCATCTTCACACTGGCTGTTTTTCCCTGAAAGGCAGCACCTTATTCTTGCTACACTGCTATACAGGCAAGAATAGCAACATATTCCTGGGCTCAGCCACCACTTTCATATTCTGGCCTCAGAATCTTCTCCTTTACATACAGTCTCCTAGTCGTGATGTCTCTAAAATACAGGTTTGACTTTACCACTTTCTTATGTGAAACCTCTAATGGCTATTACCTACATGGAGAACTTGTCTCTAACAAGGAAGTCAAGGCCAAAATGATCTCATGTGAGACTCCAACTTTTCCCATCCCATTTACGTTTCACCATTCCTTTGTCTTTAGACACAGCCATAATCTGTAGTCACATGTAAATTTGTACACACACACAAACACACACACACACACACACACACACACACACACACACACACTTATCCCTGAGGGTATTTGTACCCTCTATGCATCTCATCCACATCCTCCATGGGGCCTTACATTTACCTGTGTTCCCATTTTACCCCTTATTTTTACTCTCCTCTTAACTTTTCTAGCTGATTCCTACTTTCTCTTTGAAACTCAAAACAGACGTCTTATGCAACAGGCACCTCCCTCTGATCTCCAGCCCACAGCCTTACTGACTTTACTACATTTGCCCTATCATGTCTCAATTTTGCCATTTGGATCTGTATCACCTGTGAGATTTCAGTTTCCTTTAAGGCCCAACCTCTCTCTCTCTCTCTCTCTCTCTTTTTTTTTAAGAGAGAGTGAGTGAGGGAGAGAGAGAGAGAGAATTTTAATATCCATTTTCTAGTTATCGGCGGACACAACATCTTTGTTTTTTGTATGTGGTGCTGAGGATCAAACCCGGGCCACATGCATGCCAGTCCAGCGCGCCATCGCTTGAGCCACATCCTCAGCCCCCCAACCTCTCTTTTAAGTCTATTCATATTTTCAATGATCTATACTGTTGTGTCACTGTTTATACTTCACTACTAATTCTGTTAAACATGAGTATATATGAAGGAATTTGTTCATTACAGCGTATTGATATTATGACCAGCTTATAAATCATACTAAGTAATGACTTTTGAGATCTCCCTCGTTTTTGGTTACTTATCATATAATTGGTAGATTTTATTCTAATGCTATCTTATTATTTATTACTTTATTTTTTTAAGAGCGAGAGGGAGAGAGAGAGAGAAAGAGAGAGAGAGAGAGAGAGAATTTTAATATTTATTTATTTTTTTAAATTTTCATCAGACACAACATCCTTGTTTGTATGTGGTGCTGAGGATTGAACCCAGGCCGCATGCATGCCAGGCGAGCACACTACCACCCCCAGCCCTATTTATTACTTTAATAGAAAAAAAAAATTCTCATATTTCAGAAACTGGGTCAGATTCAGAGTTACCATAGCCAAAAGTATTAACAAAAACAACAACAAAAAAGGATATAATCGTAAAGTGAGTATTGTACTCCAAAATAAATATTAATATGCTATGAAAAAAAATATAAAGAAAGAACTAGAGAGCTTGAGAAGGCTCCTTGAAAGAACCAATGAAGAAGACCCTGAGCCTGGGCAGTTTTAGGTGAAGAGGGAAGAAAGACCATGACAGGCTGATGGGGCAGTTTCCTGCAGAAGCAAGATGTTGCTATATTCAGAGGATTGAAAGATGGCAAAGTAGTAAAAGACAGACATGGGGGAACATAGTTGTAGAACAGGAGTGGGGACAGGAATAGGAAAGGGAATGGAATGATTCTAACATATAAAGTTCTTATTTAAAGTTCTTATTTAAAGTTCTGACATATAAAGTTCTCATATGAGTATAGCACAGTGAATCTCTTTATCATGTACAACCACAAGACTGGGATCCTAATTAGAATAAGATGTATTCCATGTTTGTATAAATAAATCAAATTTTATTCTATTGTCATGTACAACTAAAAAGAACAACAATTTAAAAAAGAAAAGAAAAGGAAATTGTGAAAATTTTGGAATGGGACAGGGATGGGAAAGGAAATGTAATACATTACTTCAGGGAAGATATCAGTAGTCCCTGCATTATGGTGATGCGAAAAAATGGGTGGACTTGAGAAATATTTCAAAAGAAAAGTCATCATTGTTTGATGGTGGGTCGGAATGTTATGATCATGGGAATGAGCAATGGGGGGAATGTGGCTGACAACTCTGATTTATGGAGCAGGTAGATTCTTTCACTGAAATGAGGATGAATCCAAGTGGATTCAAAGTGGATCCCAGTGCATGATGGGAAAAAAAAGAAATCTGAGAAATCTACCCTGGAATTTGGTTTTTAGTGTGTTTCAGCATTAGAGTTCTTCTTGGTATTACTTTGCAGGCCATCGATGAGGACAAGATGTGGAAAGAAGGGATAAGAGAAGGGACTCATGGCCAATCCAAAAGAAATGCTAGTATCGATGGCTTTGTGCAGGCAAGAGAGAGAAGAAGGGTCACCTTCAGTTTTCTTTTTATGGATATATTTTTATTGTAACATAAACTTCATGAAAAAGGACAAAAAAACATTCTTTTTAATGTGGTATCCAGCACGAAACTGTGTAGCAGCCAAACTCATTAGAATGAACTGAATTAAAATGAGTGCTCTTCATCTAGCAGATTCCAATAAAAATCTACTTGGAAATGAAATTATATATCTATACATAGTGTCATATTAAAATACTTTCATTCTTGGGGAGAAATAAGACAATATTTTTGGCAACGCTTTGCTTTTAATACTCGTTGTTCCTTCCATTTGAATTAAGTATGGACAAGTGGTCTTCACCCAGGGCAGATCATGATGACTCAATATGACGATTAATTACAAAAGTAATCATGTCTGTTATCTAATTATTCAAATCTTAATTGCAACTCTGCTGGCCCAATTAGTCCAGAACACAAGGCTAACGTTAGGGATGGGGGGAGGGGTACTGAGCATCTGTGCCTAAGTGAGAGGCATCTGTTGCCAAGAGGTGAAGGAATGAAAGTATCAGCTCTCCAGCTGTGAATCCAGCAAGACTTACACAAGCATGGAGGGACTGCAGGGAGTTGTGGCACACAGGGCCGAGGGACTGAGGGAGGGTGCACCTGTGCTCTTATCCCCGGGTCACAGGAATCCCCAAGGCATTGATTGTAGAACTACTGGGCACTACCACTAAAATTAAAAAGAAAATAAAAGGTATTTATGTTTCTTGTCTTTGAAAGTGGATAATGCTTAAAAAAAATGAGCAGGTTACAAATTTTAGACAAATTAATTTCTTCTAAATTCATTAGAATCATGTATCTTTCCAACACTTGCTTAATCCATGGTATACCTAATAAACAGTGATATATAAAAGGACTATCTACTTACTGTAAGTAATAAAAGATCCACTGATTGTTAATACTGATTTTTACTTTAGTAGCATATAATATGAAATATCTAAGAATCTGATATATTTATATGTGATTATTGATTTTAACTATATTATGTTGCAAGGATTATATTAATAATGTAATTAGTTTTCAACACATTTATTATTGATATTTATTAAGCTTTCACATTGGTATATGTACTTACTGTATTATATCAATTGCTAGTGAAAGGGTGGAACTGTGTAACTATGAATCTTATAGAACTGTAAGGAAACCCACTCTTGACCCAGCTGTGGATTTGTTTCCACTGTTTGACAGCAGTGTCACAGGCTCAAGTTTTTATCAGTTCACATTTTGGAATGTACAAATGATATTGTTGAAATTCACTGAACTTGGTAAATGCTAATTTACAGAAAATGTACATACGTCTTGCTTCTGAGCGTAAGAGAAATGATTTCAACTCTTCACATTGGTTTCATGGAGGAAAATCACATTTCAACAAAATTAAAAGAGTTTCAGCAGCCTTTTCAGCATTACATCTCTGTGCTCCCTTGTTACTGAATCACAATAAGAAACCCTGTTAGTTCTCTGCTACTGAGCAAATTGCTTTTCACAATTATGGTTTATGTTTTAATGGGGATAGCTTCACATTAAGAGAATTATTCCAAATCAGCATTGCCTTTTGCTGCAGCACAGAGCAGCACCCTGCCTACTTTACAAAATCCATGCCTCCCATGCTGACTCAAAGAAAAATATATAAATAAATGCTTGCCAATTTTTCTTTCTAGAGAGTTTTAATCGAAGATAATGAAACTTTCCTATCTCCAAAATAAAAGTGTGGTGCTCATAAAGCCCTTTAAAAACGTTAATAGAAGACATTTGTGGAATTTTTGTGAGATTATATAGTATTCCAATGTTGTAGGTAGATAACAGTTACAGCTGATATAGCTGCCATGATCAGACCTATGTTTTTCATTTTCATTCCTGAAGCCATCTTTAATGAAGAATGTAGGATAATGCTAAATCAGAACCACCATCACTAAGTATCTTTTCCCCACCCGCAATAGGGCATCTGCATTCCAGCCATTGAAAGAGTTCCGGAGGACCTGTTTGAATCAGAGCTGTTAATTACACATAGTTTGACATTTCTTGTTCCTACTTAGTGCATTTCCATAGCATTTTACCTGCACAATACTTCTTTCACTCTAAATCACCGTGACAATGTGAACAGCACATGTAGACTTTAACTAAGCAACTTAGCAATTCACGTGGGTTGCCTCAGCTATAAGACACGGACCCAGGAGTGATAAAGCATGGAGCTGCTTCAGTAAAATGGAATAAGAAATCACTTTGACAGAGCCTAGATTCTAGTCGGGGTTACTAAATGTGCTTTTTTCCCCCTTCTTCTCTCTGGTTTCAAGGTCGATGTTCTTTATTTTATGTGGAGTATATCTTACATGACAGCACAGGAAGAGATGTGGGCAACCCAGGTTAATGCATTTGGCGTCAAAATGGACTTGAATGTGAAGGAAATCAGCCCTCTTTGAGATATTCTGCTAGTGCTCACCAGCTTAAAAGGAATCTTGATTAAATGGCCACTGTTATGGTGAATATGGGCAGCTTAGGAGAGGGGAGGAAAGATAACTTTTAGTTGTTTACTAAATGAACAGAGTCTCTGTGTTTCCTTTTGAGAGGGTGACAGAACAAAGGAATGGTTTAGAATGATTTCAGTAGGAGATTCTTCCACTTCTGGGATTGGTAAGTGGTGTAATTTCATTTCTGGGATGAAAGTATTGGTCCCTGGAATTTGAGATAACTCAGTCTTCTCAGTTAATCACCTGCCCAGTAATGTAAGTCCCATCTGCTGGGGTACAAGCAGTGGTCTCTTATTCCTCAGAACTGTGCTGTGTGTTCCTTCGGGTGTTTGCACAAGAGCCCTCAGCTGTGAACAACATGCACCTATGAGCAACACTGGTAATTTATAAAACAACAACCCCACAAAAAAATGCAGAGGTCTCGACTTGGTAACTCAAAAGCAAAATCATATCCTAATGTTGAACTCATTTATGATTACTCATCCTTTAATACAACATCCCTAATCTGAATACTGACTTTTTTTCAGAAGTTTTATTTTAAATAGATTTAAATATACTGAAGTATTTAAGCATGAGGTTTAGGTTTAATTCATAAAATTGTCATTAAAAATGTTTTCTTCAAGAAGGTTACTCAGGCTAGGTGCAGTGACATATGCCTATAATCCCAGTAGCCCAGGAGCCTGAAGTAGGAAGATTTCAAGTTCATGGCCAGCCTCAGCAACATAGTGAAGACCTAGGCAAGTTAGCAATAGCCTATTTCAGGAAAAAAATTAACAATAATAATGAATGAAATGGGGTGGGAATATGGTTTCACGATTAAGCACCTCTGGGTTCAATCCCTGATACCATATAAGTAAAAAATAAAAGTAAAATAAAAATAAGAAGTTTACTATCGGATATTTTCATTAAAACCTCTTATGTTATTAAGTAATTTTCCTAATATACTCTTATGTAAGTGGGAATCATTATGTTCAAATACATGATTAAAATATATAATTTCAAACTGTCTTATGTGGGTACATAAAATGCTATAGATAATGCTCATAGAAAAGTTGCTATATCTGACAATGAAAAATAAAATATGTGAAGAGATTTTCACTAATTCTTTTGTCTTCAGAAAAGCAAAGTTCTGTGTTCAAAGACTGACTTCAAACTTATCTCTAAGAAATAAAATGAAGTCAGAATAAAATAGGCAAAAGACTTAGAATTAATAAATTTCAGTTAATATTTACTGAATAAAATAGTTACTTTTTAAAAGTTCCCCACATAAATGTGTTTTAAATTGACTTTGAAAGAGGCAGTGTTACTTTTCCTAAATTTTAAAGGGCCTGCATAAGAACGCAAGTATAAAATTAAGATTCCTAATACCAGGTACTTAGCCAGAGAGATTCAACTCAAGGGCACTTAAGGAGAGAAATTTCCCCTGAGGGAATGCCCAGATGAATTTCTATCAGGTGTATTCAGAATCAAATGAATGACTCAAGTATCCCCTCAAAATGTTTTGGGAATTACAAATGTGTTTAATGTGACTTGTATTCCCAATTTCTTTCTATAAAGTACCTCAATATTAGCTTTTTTTATTTTTAGTGCAAATCACACAGAATTTTTTAAAATGAGTTTTAGAATATACAAGCAGGGGATTTGGGTGCAGCTCAGTGGTAGAGCACATGCTTAGCATGTGTGAAGTCTTGGATTCAATCCCCAATAATGACAATAATAACAACAGCAAAATTAATATATGCTCAGGTATTGATAAGAAACAGAAATCTCTTGCAGAAAAAATGTGAATTGAACTGATTTCTCAACATCTACTTCAGTGATAAATTACTAGTAAAAAACTCCTGTTACATTATAAAATAGAAATAAAAATAAAAATCTTGCTGCATGGTCTGATTAATTTTGACCATGAACCTCTTCACTTATATTATGAAAGATAAGCACAGGATTCTCTCACTTATACCTAAATGTAGTTAAGACAAGAAATGGTTTGACAAGGGCAATACTGTAAATGGTAAGGTAAACATGTTAGATTTTCTACATAGCTATTTCTTCCAAGCAATTGAGGTTGTGTGCCAATAGCTCAGGTGTACCATTTCTGAAAAAGGAGATTAGTGATATGCCCTGATATTTGCCCTGGAGAAAGAGAGAAATCTGTTTAGTTTTTAAGATGAGCAAATCAAATATTTTATTTGTGAGAAGTGAAAGGGAGGAGAAAGTTTATAAGCACACATCTAGAGATAAACAAGACTTGATGAGATAAAACAATAAAAATGCCTTGAATACCAACTATGTAGTAGGCACTGTGTTAATGAAACTAGACTTTAAGCAAATGCATGAATGGTCTTGTTTTCAAAATAGAGATGTGAAGAATGAGAGAACAGTTTGGTGATGGAGTTCATAGAAGTGTAATGATGTGACCCTTACAAATTGACTTTGATCCAAGTATTCATGGGTGAAGTCAGTACATGAACCCTAAGTGAGAAGAATTAGGGGGCTCAGAAGGATTCTATTTCCTGCTTTCCAGTTTGGTCTTTCTTTCTTGGGTTGGTGACTCCAATGTTCATTTGTTCTGAATGCACATATATTAAAAGCTTGGTACTCTTTATTTGCTTTGGGTCACTATTTGCACAGTTAGTAGGAATGGAAATGTTATACCCAGAGAAAAGATTTGATATGGTTGTTGAGGAATGGATAAAGAAGCTTCCCACAACAAGGGCTATTTATGGCTCTGAAGTTAAATGCTGCCTTGAACTTCAGCTTAGTGAAAAAGCAGCATTGAACATTTTATTAGTGACAATTAATATCCATACATACATGGCCATAAATCCCTTTACCTATTTCACTATTTTCTTGCAAGTTAGAGCTCTGTCAAGAAGAAAAATGGTGTTCTGTCTCTGTTTCTCTCTCTCTCTCTCTCTCTCTCTCTCTCTCTCTCTCTCTCTCTCGTACTGGAGATTGAACTCAGGGGTGCTTAACCACTAAGCCACATCCCCAGCAATTGTTAAATATTTTATTTAAAAGCAGGGTCTCACTGAATTGCTAAGTGCTTTGCTAACTAGCTAAAGCTGGCTTTAATCTCAAGATTCTCCTGTCTCAAATTCCAGAGCTGCTGGAATTACAGGTATGAGCCATCCTGCAGGGCATTTTTATCTCTTTTGCAGGTATTACATGCCAAGTATTTTGAATAGTTGTCTTAATCTGTTCTTCAGATTAAGTCATTGTTGCCCACTCAATAAACAAAGAAACATAGTTAATAGGTATCCTGTGCCTTGTCTAAAATCACACCCTGACTGTGATTTCTAGTAATGTGACCTCTATAGGAAAGATCACTAGCTATAAATAGTATGTTGTTATGGATGCTGTGAGGAACTGTAGTTTATTCCTTAGAAGCATTCTGATTCAGAAACTGAAATACTTCCACTGACTACAGAAAACTGTGGTAAAAGGATTGTACTGCATAGGAAAATAGATTATTTATCTGCCATAAAAGGATTTTTTAAAAAGTTGTTCATTGTTAACTTAGATTAATTTATCTGTTACAGGAAGAAGAGTAAGACATTTATCATGTATATGTCATGTGATTCTGAAGCTTATGTTTTGAAGTGTAGAGAAAAGAGAATGACTGCAGAACAGCCAAAGTAGAAAAAATTGCAAGATTAGGCAAGAAAATGATTGACAGTTTAAGTTATTAATTGTGCCATTCATGTCATCCCAAGATTGCAGTATATGTTAATGGAGACAAAATCTCTGAGAATTTCAAATTTAATTGATAAGTGAAGAAAGTAAATAAGGTAGACTCTCCTAAAAGTTTATTTTAAAAAATAACTTATTAAATTTAATGTGAATTAGTGTGTTTACCAACTCTAAGACAATTCCATAACTTTACAACATGCAAAACAGTCCATTCTTTACCATGACTCTGATGGAACTCAAGAGCTTCATGGCAAGCTTCTCCCACACCAAACAGATTGGGGGACTGTGTCTTGGCCTAACCCTTCTGTTTGCATATGTTAGCTGCTTCTTGTGCTCTATTACCTGACCATTATCTTTGCTTAGTACATTAATGCTTCTCAGTTTTTGGGACAGATCACAAAACTTACCCCCTCAATACAGCCCTGAATCACTAGTGTCTTAAACTTCATGCATGCTAAATTAATATTGGGAAAGAAAAATTTGTTCTGTCAATTAATTTACATGTGAATTTATTTTTAATTTGTTTCTGATAGTTATCTTTAATTGTATATACTGTTGAATTTTATTCAATGGGAGTACTAGGGTGATAAAATTAAGAATTAAAAAAATACTGTAGACAACCACAGCTAAATACTCTAAACTATCAAGGTCCCCCCGCCTTAAACTTATAACTGAGTAAAAATTTTAGAGCTAATGTATTGTATTTAAAAAAATAGTAATTTGACTCCAGGTTCACATTAAAATAGTTAATTTCTGAAACCTTTAATTTGTTTTGCACTTGAAGATAATGAGAAAAATATCATAGTTTATATTTAACTTCAATTACTTTTAAGACAAATTCCAAAAAAATTAAGTGATTTCTATTTATAGCCCTAAATCTGTTTTTTATTGGACAAGTGCAATTAATCTGCACCCAAACAATATTCTGTCATAAACCCATATTTGATAACGAAACAAATGATCACATGGAAATTAATTTTGCTTCCTTTTATCCATTATCTTTGAGAAAGAAAGAAAGGGGAAAAAAACATGATGAAGACTAGATGTTCAAGTACAAAGAGAGATGAGTGCTATTTTGCTTTGAAAACTCACTAGTCTGAGTTGCAGTATTCAACATGAGTTCCTCCAATGCTATCATATTTTAACTGCTTTGTGCTGATGCTTGTGTGAGTCCTCAGTATTTGCTCCCTAAGTGTGCATGTTTTATCACACTCTCTGTCCAGACAAAGACACTAAGTTTCAACTGCATGTGCTTGAATTTGAACTTGGGTCCAATTGACTTCTGACCTCACAATCTTAAACAATGTGCAAGACTGTCTTTTTAAAGTCACACTATTAAAGAGACTTATCATTTGAAAATAATTTTAGTACATATGTTATGATTAAAGTGTAGTATATTCATTAAAAAAAACTTGAAAGTAGATATGTATAACTAGAAAGGGAAATTCTCTTCAATATCAATTTGTAATGGCAAATTTGTAATGGCAAATTTGTAATGGCAAATTTGTAATGGCAAATTTTTTGTCTGCTTTCATGTCTTCTTGTGGTACAATAGAACACAGAACAATACAGTTCATTTCTATCTCAGTTTTTCAATGTTAGAAAAGTTGATGATACTCAGAATTTATGTAGGGAAAAAGACATACCCATTAACATTTTTTTTAAATCTGGTACAACTATTCAGAATGGCACTATGACATTGTATCATTTATCCAGTAATTTCAGCTTCCAACAATTTAATTAATAGAAACAACCAGAAAAAAGTGCAAGAACTAATGAGTAAATTTTCCACTTCATAAATTAATGTTCATTATTTATAACAAAATGCTTTTTTTAAAAAAAAGTAGAACTATGTATATATATAAATGATATACCCACAAAAATGTTACTGTTCTTTTCATAGCTACTTGTCAGTGTGAGGATAATTAATAACCTCCTTAACAATAATGTAGCACAATAACACAAGGAGGGCTTTAATGAGCATGTGAATGATTAAGTCAATAATATCTCAGAATACCCATAGTGTTTCAGTTGAGTCCAGCTTGAACAATGCCTCATTTGGATCCCTGGTGAGAATGAGGCCATCTGGAGGAGAGTAATTCTGGACCCTCACCTAAAATTTGAATAAAAGTGAGCAAGAAGAAAGAGAGAAAGTCATGTTCTTCTAGGCAGAGGCACGGCCAGTTGAGCCCTGAGGGTGCTATTCAGGACATGGCAAACATGTTGGCTCTCCTGAAGTGTCCTGCAACAGTACAGCAGTGCAGAGCAATGTATCTGGAGACACATGCAAGAGCTCCTCACTTCCTTTATCTCACCATCAGTACTGACATTTCCTATTCCCTATTTCTCATGATATGAAGATAGTAAAATAATATTCAATTATGGAAATTAAGAGTTTACAGGCCTATGTTTATTAAACGAGATTGTATTAATCTGTCAAAATCATCTGTCATTTTTAAAAACTCACCAAGAGTTGCTAAAGCTAAGAGAGAAATTTCCAACTAATGATTTTAGAGAGCAGAACATATGAGGCAATACCTCTGTAGGTTGTATGAACGCAGGAGTGCGTGGTGGGCTGGTGGGGGCCATTCTCCTAATATTTTCATAGTCTGTCAGAGCAAGTTTGCTCTAATACTGCACCCTCAATGGCCATGATCCAGCTGTGCCATTAATTCCTCAATGCAGAAATCAAAGCTAGTTTTGTTTTGCAGGCTATGTACAGATCCAACAGAAAAGTAACTCTAAAGTATAGTTTGTGTTTTGTGTGGATTTCTTTGAGTCATTGTAATTTCAATCAACTTCTGGAAATATCTAGGTTGATATAATATCTTCTTGTGCTATGCAATTTACATCTGGAATTCAAAATATCCTCCAATCTGAAGCAAAATCTTAAGGCACCAGGTATTACAGGGTGAGTCTCACACTCAAATTTGGAGAAGTTTCATTTTATTTCTCAATACATGTTCATTGCATTCAATAGATAAATGTAATTGACAAGAGAAAAAGCAAAATAATTTCTCTATTAAAAAGAAAAAATTCTCTGGCTGGGCTATGGCTCAGTGGCAGAGCACTTGCCTAGCATGTGTGAGGTTCTGGGTTCAATACTTAGCACCACATAAAAATAAACAAATACAAAGATGGCATTCTGTCAATCCACAAATACAAAAAAATATATATATATTCTAAAATAAGTACATACAATGAAGAATTTATTGTTTCTGTCATATGACTGCATAATTTATATAAACAGTTACATTAGTAAATGTGTTGAGTACTAAGTGTTCAATAATAATCTAGAAAGTCAGATTCCCTATTTTACAGCATTTACATTCAGTGAAGCAATAAATAAGTAAATATGTATGAAAATTAATAGGTATGACATAAAGTTGTCATCAATATTATAGAATAAAAACAAAAGTGAGAGTGATTGAAGTTGTATATATGAACATGGGCCTGTTTGTGAGTGAGGTGGTAGAGTAGACTTCTCTGATCAGATGGCATTTTCATTGAAATGTAAATGGACAAAACATGAGAACATCTAGGGGAAGAAATTCCAAGGAAAAATATGGATAATGGTAGATGGTAAAGTAATAGTGGAAAATGGCCATATCAGCAAGAATTCTGAATTAGAACTATGCTCTTAGAGGGAAAGAAATGGCATGGTCTGATGAAATGATAGTTTCATTTCCCTGTGAAGGAGAGTTGGTTTGAAAGGAGGGTGAGAGGAAGGAGAGAAAGCTAGGATTCAGTAGGCAGACACTGATGTTGTCCTGGAGTAGGGTATTTGCAATGGAGAGATGTGAAGTCCAAGAATCGAGGAGATATTTGAGGTGAAACCAACTGGAGCGACTGTTGATAAAAGACGAAATCAAAGAAAGCAATAAAAGAAGGAACCTGGTGTATATTATTAGAAGCTAAATTGCTAGCTTATTCAGGTGAGGAATGCAGGAAGAAAGCAAAATTAGAGGATAATAGAGCACAGAGTGTCATAGAACTCACGTGGATGTCTGCAAATAGCTATTACAAGTACAACGGCTGCTTCCTAAACACATGGCTTAGGAGAGAATAGGTTGAGTTAGTCATAAAAAAAACTTACATTAAAGGAGATATTCAAATTAAAAATAGCAAAACCCCCAAACAGTGAAAGACATTTTCATGTTTACATGACTTTGAATCTTCTGTTTAATATGTTCTAAGTATTTTTTGTGTTACTCAGGATCAAACCCATGGCTTCCTACATGGCAGACAAGCACTTTACCACCAAGCTAGAATTCCAAAGTCCTTTGTTTAATATAAAATCTAGATTTTGCAAATGTGTTTAGATATAAGGTTCTTGGCTTACATTATAGGGGTGATAGACACTCATCAATAGCACTCTAAATTGTATATGTAATATTGAGGAGGTTTTTTTGTTTGTTTTTGAGAAACAGGATGACACAAATGATCTACAATTTCTTCCATTAAAAGCAGGTGCACCTGTAGTTCACCACAGCAAGAACTACAGTAGAGAGCCTCCAGACCTTGTAAGGGTCTACACACTTTAAGAGTTGCATTTAGGGAGGGAAAAAGAGGGAGAAGAGGAGTTGCACAGAAGATGGAAGGAGAACCTCATTGTTATACAGAATACATATATGATGTTGTGATGAGAATAAGAAAAATAAAAAAAAATGTGTCACATTAGATTGGATAGAGAGAAAGGATGGGAGAGGAATGGAGGAGTAGGCGGGATAGGAAGGGCAGCAGAATAGAATAGACAATATGATTGATGTATGTACATTCCATGTATCTATTATATGTCAAAATACATTCTGCTGTCATGTATGACTAAAAAAAAATAAATAAAAATAAATCGTACGGTAATTATTAAAAAAAAAAGGAGTTGCATTTAGCCACTCTGTGATGTTTACTGGTCCCTGCCTAAGGAAATGGCCATGCTGAAAGGAGAGTGCTCAGAGGTTAGCTTGCAGTTTCATCCAGTCCCTCCTAGGCCATTCAGAGGAAAGGAGCCATCTCTTTGGAAATCACTTGAAGGATGAAGGCAAGGCGCCAACAGGTCTTCTCTCCTCAACCCAGTTAAACTTCATTCTTCCGCTGTCATCTTTTCTCTGCAATTTGTTCCAAGTTGATGGCCCCCATGCAGATTAGTTTTTTTCAGAAGTGTTTCATTTATCCTATTAATACCATATTCTACAATTTAACCTCATGGAAATATACTTTTCTTCTGATAATTGAAAAAAATACTCAAACAGAATAGGCAAAAAAATTGTATTTGTTTTTTTCTATTCTCAGACTTTTCAAATAGTTTTGCATCAACTTCTCCTTTGAGTCCATGTGCCTCCAACATTTAATGAAATAACCCCACAGAGGATAAGCTGTCATATTTCATTTTGTATTATTAAAATGTATTTTTTCTACATCTGATAGTGGATACACTGCTCTTTATGATTAAAGAAATTTGGGCTGTAAATTAAATTTTCCAAGTTAGTGTTATCACATGAGTTTTTAGCAAATATTGGCAATTGTTAAACCAGGTATGATCAGAGCCAAAAGGAAGACCAGAGAGATTATATTATAGATAATTCATGATGCCAAAACATTTTTCCTTTTGTCTGTAATATCTCGTTGATTAAAAAGTAGGTACTTTTGTTTATGTTTAGTGATTGGACAGCTAATACATATTTTAATTGATTTTTAGGTAAAATTTTCAATTTAACTCTCAGTGGACATAGAACATTTATAATAATAACATTCATGGTGAAAGGGAAAGATAAACTAACTTCACAGAGTCATTCTTAGAGTCTTTAAATGGGAAAATTTATTTCAAAAGTAAAATAGTCAAAATATATGAGATTAAATATTATGCCTTTGCACAGGGATTGACATCAGTTCTATATATATGTAGATATGTAGGAATAATATTTTTATTATTCATGACCAGATTTTGGGGACTCTGGTTAATTACCAATCCACATTGATAGAGCCCTTTTTTGTGTGTACATTGGCTCAATCTTTACTTGTCTTCAAGACAAATGGTATTGACTAGTTCCTGTGGTTGACTTAATAGAACAGGTAAAACTCCATTTATTTTCGTTATGGTCTGGATTAATCATCCCATTTCATACCTAGAGCTATGTCAGAACAGATTTTCCAATTCATGATTTACACCTGATTTTTCACTATAATATGGGCTTGCAGATTGATAGAAAATAAAACAGAATTAATTGCATTTTGACAGGCTTTTAAAAACTCCATAGGACCTAGAGCTAATTAAATAAAAACAATTGTATTATATAAATGTGTGCACAAAATATTAGGTATATCTTGTATACTAATTTGTATAATATTAGTTATATATCTTGATTACATGTTTGTTGCTTTAATGGCAATTTCTACTAAAGCAGATGAACTTTAAAGTTCCAGTAGTTTTTTAAAGTATGTAACAAGGCATAAATTACTGTTCCAGGTGCAGAAATAAATACAAAGAAAATCAATATATAAGCATGTGTTTCTAATTGTATAATGATGACAGCACAAGTTAGTAGAAATTTGAACCCATATTATTTTGAATTTACAATATAGTAATGTGGCACATATTAAATATCTGTTTTCTCATCTAATGAATAATTAATATTAACTCTTGATCTACCTACACACAATGCTTTAGGAAAATCATATAAAACATATTTTGAAGTGTATTTTGTGCTTTACAAATAATAATATTATTATTAATGTAATTCATCTCACCAAATACTAGTCCTGCTAAGACTTTCAAGAAAAGTGATTCTTGGTCAATTTTTTTTTTTTGGAAATACATCACATAATATCTAATATCTATTATCATACTATATCTATTCCACTTAGAGTAGCATGTTACATATAAGCATTTAGAAATTTAAAAATTTTGTTTAAATTAGCATTCTCCAAAAATTGTAACTAAAGTCCTTTGTCATACAATACCTATTATCACTGCAGGAAATTATTATACCATGGAAAATCCTGAGGAAATTATACATTATGTAAATGTTAGTTGTGTCTTTATTATCTTAGTATACTAGGAGTAATGATATAATTATACAAATCGCTGCAACACATAGACTCACAGCATAATAAAAACAGTGCAAATCTCATAGAAAGGGAGTCCTTAATTAGTCTTGTGAAAATCAAGTTAAGTGATCCTTCATAATATTTGATATAACCCATACAGAAGGTAAGAGTTAACCGGTACCCAAAGCCCATTTCACTGTTTGTACATATACAATTACATAGGAACATGTAACATAACATATGTACATAGCTATACACATAAACACTTACCACCACCAGAAACCACAAACTGCTATGCTAAAAAAAAATCACTAAATAAAAATGTAAAAGGCATATTAAAGAGGATAGAGTCCTGAAATGGGAATGCCTGTTAGGGAAGTTTGCATTGTGCATTTGTGCATTGTGCATGTTGGTTTGACATCTAGAGGATCATGCACATCAGACATAAATGTCATTGAGTATGATTAATGAATCTTGTGTAATGTCTGTATTTTTGTTTCAAAATGGGTTGTGAGTCATACTCAGAATTATGAAACTAGGAGAAAATTCAGGTCAGTAGTGCCACAGAATCTACTGAAATTTTTCTCACTTTGCTATGTATAATTTCATTAAGATATGTTTAAAATCAATAAAAATCAAATACATTCATTCTCA
Organism: Callospermophilus lateralis; assembly: GCF_048772815.1. Taxonomy (NCBI): domain Eukaryota; kingdom Metazoa; phylum Chordata; class Mammalia; order Rodentia; family Sciuridae; genus Callospermophilus; species Callospermophilus lateralis. The sequence goes on from NW_027511893.1 coordinate 914,530, forward strand.
CTTTAGAAATATAAAGGATAGAAAAAACAGGACTGTATTTATTAAAATATAATGGTGATATCAGACCTTTTTGGATCATCCATCCAATAGACATTCTTCTTGTTCCTTGTTAAGAGAATGCTAATTATGTTCAGAAAACCACATTTGTTTATGAATCTTGGGGTTCAAAAAGGGGATCTCAGGTCCTTGAGCAAGGGAATGCATTTTAAATAATTTAGTTAGCCATGGAAGTTTAATTTCTCTTGCTACTATTTTTTGTAAGAGGTAAGCATGCAATCAAGTTTTATCCAGTGATACATTAGAAGTATGATTCTGGCAGGGTTTTGGAAGAAAACATGGAAAATGGGGCACTAGTTCTGGTAGATATCTGTGTGTGTAAACTTGTATGTGAACCTGCTGCTGCTGCTTTCTTGCAAAGGAAGAGAGAAACAGGCACCATGCTGTGGGTTAGAGAGGAGACACATGGGAAGAGTCCAGGCCCCAGTGATGGTTATTGAGGTGTTGAACTAAAAGTTAAATTATATGATTTTAACTCTGGGTTTCTTGATCTCAGAAACAATAATTTGGTTTTATTTAAATATATTGTACTGGGATTCATTTTATTTACAAACCAAATTGTTCCAGCTGATGAAAGATTAGAGAATAAAAAATATCTATTGCTTTCCCAGAGGCATACACAATTCTTTCATTTCTCCATTATTCTTTATTTTTGTATTTTCAAAAATCTAAAACAACTAAATTTGAGATTACAAATTTAGTTGTTTTATTCCCCAAAGAATAGGAAGTGAGAGCAGGCAGAACAGGGAAAGGAACCTTCATCTTACCTTTCTTTTGTGACTCTAGCTCTTGCCTTCTGTGTATGTCAATCCATCATTAAGATACTGTTCTCTTGGGAAATTTTCCTGGACTTGTCTTCAAGGAGATGTATAAGCAAGTTTTACATGTAATATGGAACCACTTGAGCCTTCCACTTTCTTGAACAAAGAGATAAATGTAAGTGTAATCATAAAAGACATGGAGTGTAACTAAGTGTTTAAGTTTGAATTGTCTAAAGTCGGTTTTCCAAGGATTTTGTTTTGGCTCTTCAGTTTGCTACCTCTGTGGCTTTGGGCAAACCATTAAAGTTTTAATGCCCTAGGTTCTTTCTATAACATGTGAGAAAATAGTGTCTATGTATAGTATTAGTGCTTATAACATACTTGGTAGTATGTGTAATTAAATATACAACTACAAAATTATGCATAATACTGCCCTTTGCTTAGCTCATTCAAAAAGCCTAAATGTATTCCAAAAGATATATTTTTAAATCAATACATATTACACTCATAATACTATAGGAAGTAATTTCTTTCAAAATCATGGAACAGTAACTCACTGATATTACATTGAAGCAACATCTTATAATAACAATGCTTAATAGCTATATAGTACATTTATTCTAAGTTCTAAGCACTTAGTGGACATTATCCAATTAATCATTAGAGATCCCTGTGAAGTAGGTCAGAACTATTATCTCAGTGTTACTGATAACAATACTGATATAGAAAACCAGTGAGCTGCTTGCCAGTTCAAAATGACTTTTTCAACTTAAGCAGGAATAGAAGCAAAGGCCTGGGTCCTTGTCAAGGATTGTATTAAGAGAAACATGCTAGTTTTTGAACTGCATATCCTTAAATTGTTTCCTTCCAAATAACATGTAAGTATACCTAAACTTAGCCATTAAAACAGGCAAGAATAATTGTTTATGGACTTCAGATAGCCCCTATTTTTAAGCATGTATCTACTAATCTTTTCATTTTAGAAAATCATGAATTCTAACAAGTTAGAATTGCTAACAACTGCAGCTTAATTAAAATTTTAATTAACAGTAGCTACTGACAAAGAGTAGAACAAGATAAATGTTAATTTTATAGTTCAATCAATTGAAGGTTAGAAAAAAATTCTTACTATTAAGGTCATCATTATCATAAGTAATATGCCACCAGTTCTCAAATTCAATGAAGAAAGGGTTCTATTGCTAAAGGTTGGATTTTAGAATGTTAACACAGAATATTACTTTGGTATAAAAAAGTCAGTCTTCACTTGATCTGGGAAAAATGATCATTAGTAAAAAGTATTAAACTTGAAAAAAATTTAAAAATATATGTGTTGATTCACCATTTTAATTAATACCTAAGTTTGAATACTTAACCAAACTCTTCTAGCTCCACTGTATCATGTATTTATGGTTGTTGTTAGGGTGATAAATGTTAAGGATTCAAGCTTTCCTAACAGAATTCAGCTCTTTACTAGTCAAATGTTAGTCAATAGAACATAACTAGTCAATTGAATTAGTCAAGGTATTCAGTTACCCTAAACTGATATGCCTAGACAGTAAGAACAACTTAAGTGTTCTGATCATATTATTACTTTTCATTTTGGAATTTTTATTTTTTCTATGACCTATGTTCAAGAGAAGCAGCTTTGTGTGTGTGTATGTGTGTGTGTGTGTGTGTGTGTGTGTGTGTATGTGTGACACTCAGGTTTCTGACCTTACATTCCTCTTATATTCCTGTATTTGTGCCACACATTTCACACTTTCAGGAATTTCTAGATGTCAGCTTTTGGAAAAGTAACTTGAAGTTGGCAATGGAAACCAAAAGTGTAGGGGGTTTTTCCAATTAAGCATGTTTCAATAAAACATCCAGCAAAGAAAGATCAATCAATTGCACATTTTTAATCCTCTGCCTCTGGTATTGAAGCCTCAACATACCACATTCTAAATTTATGACATTAAATAAGTACATTTAGTTTCTTAGAACTTCAGTTTCCTCGTTTATATAACAAGTAACCCAGAAGGATAAATGTGTAACATAGAAGTAAATAATATAGTATGCATAAAATAATTAGCCATGTGCTTAGTCACTGATATGCATTCAACAAACAAGTCTTTCTTTCTTTTCCTTTCCCGTTGCACTATATAATGTAGCCATAGATTCAGCCCTGAGAAATAATGCCTATCATAGGTATAATTAGACTTTGGAATGCTAGATGTATTTTTTTTTCTTTCAAGTGTGATTCTCTCACGATATGGTTTGACTGTGAGGCTTGTCAAGGTCACTAAGTTAAGTAAGTCTATGTACTCTTGTACTCAGAAATCTAACTGGGTTGCATAAGAGTTTGACTGAAGAGGCACTATGCAAATCAGATGCATGCTGTCATCATTATGGATAAGTCTGTTCATTTTTAGACTCTTAGGAGGTTTTTTGACTGTAAGGAAGAAATTTGGCTCAGTAAGTGGGTTAGTGTGATTGATATTTTACTATTCAAGAGAGCAGAACAGGAATGAGTTAACCCTATAAAGTATAAATTATCTCTCTCACTTTTCTCTCTCTCTCTCTCTCTCTCTCTCTCTTGCTCTCTCTCTCTCTCTCTCTCTGTGTGTGTGTGTGTGTGCATGTGTGTGTGTGTGTGTGTGTGTGTGTGTGAATATAAATCAAAAAGAGGAAAAATGAAGTGTGAATGTGTGTGTATATAAATAGAGGGAGATGCACAACACAAACATACAGTCAAGCACAAACACAGAGATAGAGACAAAGAGAGAAAGTGAGATTCAAAGAAATATATAACAGAAAGACAGAGAGAAAGAGAAAGGGAGACAGACATATAGGACTGGAGAGCAAAAACCATGTCATGTCTGAAAAGTTGAATTAGACTTGAGAAATAAAAATAGGATGGACAAGGAAGCAGAAGGACAGATGAAAAAAGAGAAGATAAATGCATTAAAAATAATAGTACTTTCTTCTCATGTGCTAGAATAAAAAGAATCCTTATTCTTCCTTAGTGAAGTGTGAATATTGTCATTGTGGAGGTCACCAGGGAAGATATGTGCAGCACAACAAGGACTGCTGTCTCGTTGTGGTATTTATTTGTGCAGTGTATTCCCTGTGTGCACATTATTTACCTTGATTATTCCTTGAAGGAATGTATTAGACTCTTTATATTTATATACAACATATTTCAAACATTGAACCACATAACTCAAAACAGTACTTGAATCATGTTCAACACAAATAACATGTGTCCATATGTGAACACTGCAAGGAGACAGAGGATTAGAAGTTGAAAAGTAAAAACCAGGCAAACAAAAACCAAATTTTGCCTATTTTCATTTAATTTTAGGGCAATGAAAAGGAAACAGGAGAAACATAAATATTAAATATTAATATTACTATATACAGGTATCAATCTGCCTTTGTTAGACTGTAATCACTACACAGTCTGTTTTAAAATTAAATGCTTCTCTCCTTCAAGTGGCTTAACATGGCCAACTCCATCAGATTTCTGGTGACAGCAGTATATATAAGCAATTACAACACAAGTAGTAGATAGCATATTAGAGTACTGAGCTGTGACTGTGGAATGGAATTCAGGAAATTGGAAAATATGAATGGGTTTGGTACCCAGTTGTGTAATAAAGAGAGAAGAAATATGAAAAGAAGAACCACATAATTTTTGTGATTCTTTCAAAATTAATAAAACCCTACAAATGTACCTATTTCTTCATGCATATAAGCATATAGCACATTATCCTGCAAAGTTATGTCACTTCTAACCAGATCAAAGATACTATCAGTACAGAACCCAATAATTTTTTATAAAATAAGAAAAAAGACAAACTCTGATCATTCTCTGACAGTCCTCAGCATCCCCTTGGGTACTGGAAAATCTTTTCATCCTCTTTTGTGTGTGGCAATTGTATATACTGGGAGGTAAATGAAGATTTTATAGGAACAATGGAAAATGTATGCATCCTAATGTCATTGCTTTGACAAGAGGTTGAGAAAAGGTGACTTAGGAAAGAAAGCATGATCTCACTCTTTTTAATTTAAAAAAATTGTTAAATTTTATTTTATTATCTTTTTATTTATTTTATTAGTATCAGAGATTGAACTCTGGAGCAATAAACCACTGAGCCACATACTCAGCCTATTTACTTTTCTTTTTTCTAAAAATATTTTTAGTTTTAGATGGACACTGCCGCAGCCCAGCTGGCTGGGCAAACTAGCTGGGTGGCGGCGGAGGGTGGGGGGGTGAGAGGAACTTGTGTAGATTGATAAAGCAAGAGTGGGAGCCCTTTATTGTAGCACAGGAGGTGTATATATACATTACACACAGCTTATCTTAATTAACATAAACTAGATACAGCAGTCAACCAATAAGGAATCTCCACACTTAATGGCTCGCTGGCCTTACTTCACAAACCACTCCCTCTGGCAAAATGTCAGGCGCCATCCTGACTTGTTTACAGACCCTAACATTTTACAGACCCTAACAGGACACAATACCTTTGTTTTACTTTTGAATTTTTATGTGGTGCTCAGGATCCAACTGAGTGCCTGACATGTGCTGGGCAAGTGCTCTACCACTGAGCTACAGCCCCTGTTTATTTTTATTTTGAGGGAGAGAATCTTACCAAGTTGCTTAGGGCCTTGCTAAATTGCTTAGGCTGGCTTTAAACTTGCCATCCTCCTGCCTCAGCATCCCAAGATGCTCAGATTTTAAGCCTGCAGGATTGGCAAGGCATATTGAGGTCAGATATATTCACATATCAGAGAAAAAAATTTTTTTTTAAAGCTTAACTTTAATTTCATTGGTAAAACCTCAGAGAAAGCACACTAAGAATATTTGACAAAAGAAATTAGCCAAGCTTATTGCTGCAGATTGTATACTAAAAATCATCCATCAGCCCACGTGTTAGAGGGTTGTTCCCCAGCGAGATGGTGAAATGCTAAGAGGTGGAAGGTTCTTAAGTCATTGGAGGTGAACCCAGAGGTGGATTTGGGGATACTGGCCCCTTCTTAGTTATTAGGTAGCAATTTGCTCCACCATGCACTCACCATGATTACCTTGTGGCATTCCCAAAAGAGGCCCAAAGTCACGGGTCTTCTCAATCTTAGACTTCAATCTACAGAACTGTGTGCTAACTAAATTTTTTCTCTTACACACCAATAATCTCAAGTTATTTTTTCTCTTACACACCAATAATCTCAAGTTATATTAGTGTTGTAATGGAAATCTATTCAACAAATTTATGTAAAATGAAAACCTGTTTTATTTATCATGACATCATTATTGGATCATAACTCTCTGTTTATAGTATTTAGGAGTACCAAAATAGAAGTAAAATTGAAATAATGTTTTATAAATTAAGATTTGCTATGTTTTCTTTTCTTTTGGTTGATTCCAAGTCTTCAGAAGAGAAATGGGCCATGTCATAGGCATTGAGTTCAAAGAGCAATATATTTGAGGAACTTGTCATGATAAACAAAAATAAAAGCTTTTAAAGTTATAACTCCCTAGAGTGGAACCAAGCCAAGGACACCAATGCCATTACCACTGTCAAAATCTGTCCGTGGCATTAAACTTTTCAATCCACTTTGGTTTGGCAGTGTAAGGTCATTCCAGTTCCCTGGAGTACCTTTCTTTCAGCAAGACTCTGGCTCTCTGTGAGTGATTTCCTTGATTGGCATTTATATATTCTGCTGCTTAAAATCACTCATGTGACTAGCAGTTCTTTGAATATAAACACTTTCTAACACATTGTCTCCATGTCATGTATGTATACACTTCCTCCCACTGGACTGAAAGGAGCTTGATCTAAACAACCTACACCTCTAGTTTCTCCTCTATATGTATGTTTACTGCCAAATAAAGTGTGGGTGTGAGTGAGTATTTATGTATAAAGCTAGTATATGTTTTTTCATGTAACTATTATTAGCAAAGGGGAATAATAACTTTAAAATCATTTGCTCAGTTGAAAATAACTTTTTTTGCAAACATTTTTATCTAAAACAAGCTCACTAATTAAAGATTTTACTGAAACTTAAAGAATAAAAATTTACATGATATTAGTTAAAAGACTTACTAGATTTGATTCAAAATGACTTTCACAGTAATCATTATCTTCTTTAAAATCTATTCTTTCTATCCATGGAATAATCATTACTAAATAAATTTTTCAAATGTAAACACTGAATTAAAAATATACCTGAAATATATTAATTAGAGCATCAATAGTTCTATGAAATGAAGTTCCTTATAATTATTTTACAGTAGTGTTTTACTCTGTACTTTTCTTTTTTAAAAAAATTTCAGAATGTTTATTTTAAAATATAAAATCCATAAGGTAAAAAGCATTAACCACATATACATTTTGTGATTTTTTAAAAATATGATAGCAGAATGCATTACAATTCTTACTATACATATAGAGCACAATATTTCATATCTCTGGTATATTCACACCAATTTTTGTCTCCATATCTGTACTTTGGATAATAGTGATCATCAAATTACACCATCATTAATTACCCCATGTCCCCTCCCTCCCCCTCCAACCCCTCTGCCCTATCTAGAGTTTGTGTATTCCTCCCATGTTCCCTCTCCCTATCCCATGATAAAGCGGCCTCCTGATATAAGAGAAAACATTTGGTATTTGTTTTTTGGGGTTGGCTAACTTCACTTAGCATTATCTTCTCTAAATCCATCCATTTACCTGAAAATGCCATGTTTTTATTCTGTTTTACTGCTGAATAATATTCCATTGTGTTTATATGCTACATTTTTTTAACCATTCATCTACTGAAGGGCATCTAGGTTGGTTCCACAGTTTAGCTACTGTGCTGCTATAAAGATCTATATAATGAAAATTACAGAACCCTGAAGAAAGAAGTCAAAGAAAACCTTAGAGGATGGAAAGACCTACCTTGCTCTTGAATAGACAGAATTAATATTATCAAAATGACCTTACTTCCAAAAGCACTATACAGATTTAATGCAATTCCAATCAAAATCCCAATGACATTCCTCATAGAAATAGAAAAATCAATCGTGCAATTTATCTGGAAATATAAAGAGACACAGAATAGCTAAAGCAGTCCTTAGCAGGAAGAGTGAATCAGGTGGCATCACTATACCAGACCTTAAACTATACTATACAGAACAATAGTAACAAAAACAGCATGGTATTGGCACCAAACAGTCTGGTAGCCAATGGTACAGAATAAAGGACACAGAGACTAACTCATAAAATTACTATTATCTTATATTAGACAAAGGTTCCAAAAACATGCATTGGAGAAAAGACAGCCTCTTCAACAAATGGTGGTGGGAAAACTAGAAATCCGTATGCAACAAAATAAAATTACTCTGTGCTTTTCTACCTGTCAAAATATCTTTAAAGTATATATGCATATTTTGTTTTGCAAAACAAGGACTTGGCAATATACTATTATAAAAAATAGTTATCCTTCAGATTTATTCTGATTGATCCACTTTTAAAATATTTTTAACAAAATAACTGAAACATTTTATTAGCAGCAAATTTGAAGAAAAATATTGTTTTAGTGAAAGATATTCTTGGAAAAGTTATTCTCATAATTTACTATCAGGCAGTATGATGTGGACCTGAGAAAAATAATTAGTCCTATTAGAGGATAACCAGATATCCAAGACAAATGCACAATTGCATATGCACTCTTTATAATATATTTGCAACTTACTGTACATAGCTGCTTTTCTAGGTATTTGGGGTACCTCAGTGAACAAAAGAGATAAATATTATTGCTTTTCTGAACCTCATATTCTAACAGTATATTTCACTAGTATATGAAATATACTGGTAACTGATAAGACAGAACAGTTATAACACCATAGAGCTTCAGGCCATGAGTGTTTGCAGTCTGTCTGAGTATGTTGGAAAACAGTCAGTTCAGTGAAGGTGTTAAGGAAATGGGAGAATTATTCCTGTGTGTCTATGAGAAGAGCAGCAGAAATGTGCCTAATGAGTGGGACATCCAGGAGGCTGGTGTGGCTGCCATGAGGAAAGTGAAAGACATGGTAGGAGACCAAGTCAGGGACTGCTCATGTGAATCTTTGTCATGTTTGGCCAAAACTTTGGCTTTCCTCATGAATAAAATGTGGAGTCCTTGCAAATGGTGAGCAAAGGAATGACATGGTCAGACCATCTTCTAACTGCTGCCTTGAGAACAGAGTGGAATCAGGGGAAGAGTGAAAGAAAGAGACATGTTTAAGAGATGAGATGAAAGTGTCTGCATGGCGGGTCTTCATGAACTGGTGAATGAACTCCTTCCATACAAGGAAAGATCCCGGGCAAGGAGCATTCAAAGATAAGTCTGATCTCCCATTGAAAGTGAAAATGACACAGACCTCTTGCAAGTAAACTCTGTGTTTGTGCTGGGAGGAAAGTCCTTATTATGGAAAAATTTGAACAGTATATACTGTTTCTATAACTGTTTTTGGTAAGCAAGCCTGAAAGCTATAGATTGGTGGGACTTAGATCCATGGATTATATAATGCAATTATGTACCGATATAAGTACCAAATGGTGACGTTCTGTTATCAATATCTTTTAAAATATGGTGGCCTTACACTTCATTAGAAATCTTATCTGTTATTGGAACACATACAATTTGAAGATATAAAAAATGTCATAGGACATCATCCTGGGCATCTTGGAATTCCCCATGCTTCATCTACTTTGCAAAATTGAGAATATTAATAACATCATTTGAGGATCAAGTATCTGATTTTGGGGAATCTCATTTGACAGCCCAATCCTAGGGACTGCTACCAATAATAATAACCCAGGCAAGAGACAATAGTGGCTCCTGTCAGGCAAATAGCAACCATGATGATGAAAACTTTCAAATTATGAATAGTGTGTGTAGTATTAGTTTTAAAGTGTAAAAATAATATGTGTGTATTCAAGAAAAACTTCAAAATGTTTAGTCTGAATGGAGTGGCTGTCTTCTGAAATGGGTGAATCTGAAAATAGATTGTGTGCGTGGGACTGGAGGCAGAGCTTAGTTTTGTAAGTGCCAAATTTGACACATATATTAGACATCAGAGTGGTGTATATTGAGTGGGAAGAAATACAATTCTTGATATCATGCACATGAAATACACAAAGCTGGAGGGAAGTCTTGAATGGAGGTAACTGGGAGTTGTGATCATTTTGAGGACCCTAGGTGAGAAATATAACCAAAGGTGTATAAACAGAATAAATAAGTGGGCCATGAACTGAGCCCTGAGGCATGACATTAAAAGGAGAGCAAAAAGAAAAGGAACTGACAAAAGGAACAGTGCACATGGTAGGAGAAGGAGAACAGGCTTTATTGAAAGCCGGATGCAGGAGATGGGAGTATTTCAGAAGGGATGGCAGATGAGAGTCTGACTTGAGTGATGTGGTAATTTTGACAAGTGCATTTTAGTGGAAGGTGAATCCTTCATTCTACAATAAACAATAAACATATATGCTTCTCTAGTAATTCAGCTTAAAGTAAATTTAAATATAAGCATCCAACTTCATCTAACCAACACAGTCAAAGTCCTTGGATTTTTTTTTGTTCTAGCAGTTTTTGATCATTCATAAAACATTCCTGCTTTCTTTTAAGTGTTTTAGTATTTTTAATTTCCTAAATTGTCTTATTGTTATTTCATAAGGATTCATATATATTTTAAAATATCTCTCCTTAATTTTTACAACAGATCATAAGATAACAGGGTGACAAAAAGATAGTGAAGTTTAAGAGAATGCTATAGGATAGATATTAAAAATGAAAGGAATGAGGGAAAATAATTAATACAGAAACTCCTGTGACAGCTCAATGCACCTTTTATGCACCTTTTCTATACATTTTCCTTCAATTATAGTGCAAAAGATTCAGAATTTGGGCAAATTAACAGATCCTGTGTATTTCAAGGGCCTTGCATGTTAAACGAGAGCTGAGCAGGGAATCTGTGCAAAGCCTCTGGCAATTTTCCCAAACACAGTTATAAAGAACATTCTAGAATTAGTGTTTTGCTGTTTATGGCATTTGATATTTGTTAAGGTCTGCAAACAAGTCAGATTGGCACCTGTTATTTTGCCAGAGAAATGTTAGAGTCTGTAAACAAGTCTGGATGCCGCCTGGCAAAATGCCAGAGGGAGGGGTTTGTGAAGTAACAAAAGCGAGCCATTAAGTGTGGAGATTCCTTATTGGTTGACTGCTGTATCTATTTTATGCTAATTAGATAAGCTGTGTGAAATGTATAAATACCGCTCTTATTCTACAATAAAGGGCTTCCACTCCTGCTGCATCAACGTACACAAGTTATTTGTCACCCCCCCCCCCCCGTTTATTTTGCTCTAGCCGGACTGCAGCAGATATTGCCATAATCTGACTATTTATTTCTCTTCAAAATTCATGTGTTGAAACCAATCCTCTCCCCGAGGTGATGTAGGTCCTATTAGGAGATGATTAGGGAATTATGGTGAATACTTCATGAAAGGGATTACTACCATTATTTAAAAGCCTAAGGAAGGTCATCCTTATTTGTCCCTTTCACCATGGGGAAGCACAGCAATATTTAGGAATACAAGGAAGACAATATTTAGAAACCAGAAATTGTACCCTCAGTCGAACAAATCTTCCAGATCTCTTAGGAATAAATTTTGGTTGCTTACAAGCTACCTGGTTTGTGATGGGTTTTTATGGTAATGCAGAATAGGACAAACATTATAATCCATTTTGGTTGATTTGTGTAAGGTCATGCCTATTCCCATCCTCATTATCTGACAGACTCATTGACTTGAGTACCTCCTCCTGGTAAGAAGCATTCATATGTCTGCTCCATGTTCAAAAGACAAAGAGAACCAGTATTAGAACATAAGAATGTGTTACATTGAGACTTCTGGAAAATATCCAGTCAAGAAGATACCACAGGATCCATAGGAAAAAATAACTAACATATCGACTGTGGAGTGCTAATAATTAAATTTGATGTGTTTATGTTTTTCTTATGTAAAGAAAAAGAAAAGAAACAAAAGAACTTTCTGGTGAAAATTTTATTGCCAGATTGAACCTCTTGCCAGTTTCAAGTGTATGTGCCAAAAAATCGATAACTTACTGAAATGAAGAGTTGTTGAGTAATTGCTGAACTGTGTAGAACACATGCTTATAAAGCTGAGCTAGAAAAGAAGAGCAACATATGTTAAAAAGACTTGTGAAGTTTTTCTAATTTTCATTGGCGGGTACATATTTTCTTCTTACCCTATTACTGTTTGTTGTCTCTAACAATATCTTAAGGAATCACAACACAAATACACACACACACATACATACACACATACACACTTTTTGCTATTGTCTTTTGGAAATTTACATTTGACTAACTTTTCTTTTCAGAAATTTGTAGCAATTTGTAAAATATTAAACAATTTAAGATATTTTAGGACAAACTTGATTCTAGTGTTTATAGATATTTCTCATACAATTCATGTGTTTGACCCAATTAGATAAGTCATTTATTTACTAGGTAAAACCCAGATGAGCTTTAGGTAGTTCTCAGCATTTACACATGTGCAATACAAACAAAAGGTAATAAAATAAAAATGATAATTAGTTACCAGCAATGATTATGTTAGACAGAAAGCTTCCAGACAAGAAATTCATCCAGGCCATGTAAATCATAAAAATGGATATAAAGGAAAGTAGTATGGTTTCAGTTAATATGATTTAAAAAAAAATGTGGCAACTTAAAAAAAAAAGATTTCCAAGAAAATTATATATAAGCCTGATTTTCTAATTAAAATAACCAGGTTTTTCCAGCACAAATGCATGTATTCATAGGCATGTACTCATTATCTTAGAAGATTTGATTAGAGAAATCCAGTAATTTTCAACTTGAAGATATTTGAATGATAGGTGATTGTATTTAATGAAGTTGAAAGCAGTATTTTTTTTAAAAATATTACCTTCTGTAGATCCCACTGTCAAGATATCCTGTCTTGTCCTCTCCTGTGTCTTTGCTGTTGAGTGGTGTGCATTAATAAATTCTCTTTTAACTGATCTGTAACTAGGTCTTTCTTCTTCCTCCTCTTTTTCCCCTCAAATAAATCCCTGCTCTAAAATCTGCTCCAGGAAAACTATAGGCCTTTAAGGGAACCGGTGAATCAATGCAAGCAATATAACTCTACACAAACTTTTAAATAATGAAGTTTCATTTAATATTTCAAACTTTAAAATCATACCAGTAAAGCTATTATTGTCTGAAAATTTCATAACTGAGAGGAGACCATTATAAATGTTTTATTATTTTATATTACAATAGGACTTTATATAATAAAAAGAGTGACAAGCCCTAGTTTGTCAGCATGTCGTAAATCAGGGAGTTGTGGTAAAACCCAGATGAGCTTTAGGGTTACTGAAGCTCAGAACATGTGTGACTGATTGTGCTAATATGCAGGGTTTTTTTGAACATGCATGGTGACCATAAAGAAAATAAGTGCATTCTGTAATAATAATATTGAACTAAGGCATGCAAATGATAAAGTTGTAAAGCATGCCACTAAATACAGTGAACCAGACAGTAGAATTTCACTCTAAATAAAGTTTGAAAGAATACCCATTCAGCTATTTATTTTCTCCTGTGGGTAATTAGTCTTCAGTATGTGATAGCAAGGTCTTCATGAATGGATCCTCCAATAAAATGCACCTATGTTACTCCAACCACAGAATGGTTTTCTGGAGAGAAACAGAAAATGTTCATGTGTCACTTAATAAGACATCTGACTAATAATAAGTGCTGAATAAACATCATCTGTTTTTATTATATGCAAAAGCAATGAAGTAAGTATGAACATAAAAAGCGGTAGTGTCATTTTTCCTTTCCAAATGGGGCCAATGTCTAGTCCCATTCCAGAATATTTTTGCAAGATTATATGGTCTACTTCCATCAACCATAATTTAGGCAACCTTAAAAATGGAGGGTTATTTGTACATGACTTTAGTTGTTCTAATTAGACATGATTATGTAGGAGCCAAAATAATGTTTTCTAAAGGATATCCATCCTATATTTTAAAGGGGAAAACTATAAAATGAATATACAAATACCATTTTAAACTTGAATTGTCCGTATGTTTTATATATCAGATCTCATACATGGTGTATAAATATGAGAGTGAATTGTAATAATACATTTCATTTATATCTAAACTGTAGTTTTTATGAATACTGGAAAATTTATATATCTGAATCTAGGCAAAACCTTATCCTGAAATGAGAATACTGATGTAAAGTGGATTTCAGACACCATCCCAGAATTTATTTTGAAAGATATAAACACTGAACTATCGGTTAAATTCAAGTAAGCATACTTAAGCCCTAACTATTTAGTCACTGCTATTGCACTTTATTTTTAATTCAAAATATTTCAGTTTTGCCTATGTGCTTTTTATTTATTATTAACTGTGCTTATTGCATTGCTATGAATTAATAGCATATCATAATATAAATATATATTTGATGTTTAGACTTGTCAAGTTTAAAGGACAGAATAAAATCAGGAAAAAATATATCTATCTATATATATATATATATATATATATATATATATATATATATACATATATATATATATATATATATATTTGTTGTTTGTTTTGTTTTGTTGTTGTTGTTTTATGAGAGATAAACCAAGTATCTTTCTCTTTTGTATATTCGTTGGCAAATAATTTGTGAATCCATCTTGGGATGATATTTCTCCAATGACCTTGATGGGACATTTCAATTTTAGTTGGTGAATGAAACTTCAAATGTGCATCAGTATATGACACTTCCATTTTCTAGTGTATGTGGAGATCTGAGGAGCTATGAGAAAATATTATCATTTTGTGACATTCTTGCACTTTAGGAACACCTACAAAATTACTCTTCGAAAGCTGAGACTTACATAATGAGCTCCTCTTTATGACCAGGTTCAATCTTCCTTCCTCCTGGAACAGGTAAAGGAAAAAGAGAAATTTCTCAAGATGCAAATTATGTGGACTCTCATGACCCAGGTGAACTAGATCTTACAAAGTGCCTGTCAGGGAGATGTAAATTTCTCAGAAACTGCAAGATCACTCGGACTCATAGGAAGCTATTGATTTTCCTGTAGCGTCTTCAATACAAAAATGAAAGACTTAGCAAGTTTCTTGATATAGCTGTTTTCTGATTTTTCTTTGGTAAAATCATGTCTTTTTTTAACCTATTAATACTATAGTTTATGTAACAGAGACATATTGGAAAATGCATGCTTTCTTTCCTCTATTTAAAAAGAAAAGTGAGTGGAGATGATATAAAAAGCTATTCAGTAGTCACACTGGAGAAAATTCCAACATCCTAGCATCACCATCTATACTTTAATCAATACACATTAACACAGGCTGCATTCTGCATATGTAAAAACACGCTTGCCATCTCAGTGAAAAATGGCAAGCAATTAAAGTGTCAAGAAGGTTAAGGAGACAATATGAGAGTAAGTGCAGATAAAATTTGATTTTAAAACTTCTCTGTTCTCCCACACTCATTGCAGTATTCTATTTTAATGATTGAAAATTTTAAAACTTTTACAACCCCAGAAAGCTACTTGGTATCTTATATAAAAGCTATGTGCTTTACAATCACCTTCATTCATTAAATAAATTAAATGTTGCATGTGGTTTTTAAAAACTGTTTTTTTCAGTGATTGATAAATTTTATTAATTTTTCATCCTTAAGCATATGTTGATGGGATTCCATAATGTAAAGTATTAATGTGAAGGCTCTCTAAAATTTACCTTAGCATTTTTTCATTAAGTTAAGACTCATAGGCAATTATAGTTTGTTATTAAAAATGATGCCTTCAAAATTGTATTTGAAAAGGTTTTTTAATTCTCTTGTCATTTTTTTTCACTTAGGTGAAAATTAAGTGCACATTTTTGTCATTAGATGGGCTTTGAAGCTAACTTATATGACTGCATTCTCTGAGGAAGCTCAAGTTGTATTGTAACAAAGAGGTAGCACATTTGTCTACTGAACATGACTAGAAACTGACTTCTCATGAGACATGGAGGACAAAGAACGTGCTCATGCACAATTCTCAAACAATTCCACATAGTCTATGCTTTCATCATTCTTAGTGAATGCACAAATATAAACAGGGATAGAATATTTAATGTTACTGCTCGCACTTTCTCTCTCTCTCTCTCTCTCTCTCTCTCTCTCTCTCTCTCTCTCTATTGTCAGTAAGTAAACATGCAAACCTGCATGGCTCTACCTCAGGAAGCCCCAAAGGGTACATTGTGCAGGGACTTAGCCATGAACATCAAGTGCTACGGAAGCAGAGTAATAAGACCCTGACATGCTACTGGCTGACACATAGGTTTTATTAGATTAAAAGCTCTGAATGCCCATGAGGCAGAATAAGACATTGCATATTCTCTGCTTCTAAAAGGTATGGAATTATTCGAGTACATAAAACACATGCACACATTTCATGTCTGTAAATCTTTTTAAAATGATCACTGCTTTGCTTCCTCCTATTGTTTAGGAGCATATTTCCTTAAGCATAATAATAATGTGATACAATATTTCCCACTAAATATTTTTGTCCTTGCTTCTATAAAATAATTCACTTTATTTTAAAGAGATTTTAAGTACTTGAAACCATATTATGCTCAATGAACTGTTCCAAAACCCAAAGCCTGTACAGAATAAACCATTAAAATAAAGTTATAATTTGCTTTGCTGAAATATAGAATATTCTTAATTATTATTATTTTATCCAATGTTACAGTTAAATGACACCATGATTAGAAGATTCTTATATCAGCTCAAAACACTGAATTTCTAACTATATGTTTTCTTCAATCAAATGAAAATTCCACTTTTTGCTTATGCTATTGAGTGTCTCCAGTTATATACAGGCTTTACTTTAGTGTTCATATTCATTAGCCCTCAAGTTTTCCCTCAGCTCTTGTAAATACTCTGGGTAATTATGCCATTGTGCCCCTGTCATAGCTTTCATACCATGATTTGGTCATATGACATGGTATAGTTGATCTTAGAAAAGGTCATCATTTGATCATACGAGCCTTTATAAAAGTGAAGTTTTCTCTCATTGGAAGCAGAAGGGCAGCCAGAGAGATTCGAGTTGTGATAGGAATTCAATCAAGGAAGGTATCTTATTGCTGTGATGGAGGCACAGCATGAGGCAGCCTCCTACATCTGTGATGAATCACAAATGACTATGGAAAGAAAACAGGGACTTCAGTCCACCAACCAGAAAAGAAATGTGCACTGGCCATCTGAGAAGAGTCAGAAGTAGACCGTTCCTAAATCAGGACTCAATAGGAGAATACAATTGGATATTATTTTGATCTGAGTCACATGAGGTCTTAGTTAAAATGTCAGACTCTTTCCTGACCAAGAGAAATGGTGTAATAATAAGTTTGCTTTAAGTACCTACATTCTTGAGAATGCTTTATAAAAAAACTGACAAAAAAATGCAATGCCTTGTGAACTAAGGGAGTTCAGAAGGAGATCCTGCTGCTTTAGTTTTGTAAACCATTTTAAATTTATTTTTGTTTATTTATTTTCTAAATGTCGGCTCAGGCTCAGTTTCTTCAGCTTAATTCAGGCATAATTCACAAAAATAGAGTACATTTATGATGTAAAACGCAATCTTTTGATGTACATATACATTGTGAAATGATTATCATACTCAAGCATTTCCATAACCTCATATCTATTTACTTATTTTGCTTATTAGAACATTTCAAATTTACTCTCTAAGCAAATTTGAAGTATAAAATACAGTATATTTACTAGAATTGATATGTTGTACATTAATTCTCCAGAAATGTTCATTCTGTGTATTTGAAACTTTGCACCCTTTGTCTATCATCTCCCTATTTTTCTTGGAAATGACTACCCTACTCTCTGTTTCTATAAAATTTATTGCTTTTAGTTTCCTTATTTAAGAAAATAAATAATTTGTCTTCTATGCTTGAATTATTTCACTTTGCATATTTTTCTGAAGAGTTTCATAAATGAAGTTAATTTTCTTCCTTTTCCAAGATTCTCTCTCTCTATTTCTCTCTCTTTCTGTGTGTATCACATTATATATATATATATATATATATATATATATATATATATATATATATATTTGTTGGACACAAATAGATTCTATATCTTCATTAATGAATAATATTGCAATACATTTTCCAATTAAAATATTCATTAGCATAGGTTAAGTACTTATCATGTTTATTAAAGTAAGTTCTTATTTACATATATTTTCTCATTTGTTCTTTATACATATATTGTAATATTATATTACTCTTACTCCTACTGAACTTGGAGAAACTGAAGGCTAAAGACTTTTGAATAATCCCCTTTAGGTAAAAATGGTAACTAAATGTCAAATATAGAATAGAAAACCAAAAAGTCTCCCCTCAGGGTTTCATACAACCTCAGAGCTCAGGGAATCTGATTACATGCTCTAATAGGAAAACAAGTAATGTGGTGAAGACCCTAGCTTCTCCAAGAAAATTTTTTTAGAAATTCAACATTGCAAGTGCAACACCAGACCCAAATGAGCTGCTGCATTTTATCAATAACTTGAGGGGATTTGTCTGCATATTAGTTTTTAAATTTGTGAAGGTATTTGGTACAGTAAGAGTAGCAAACACTGTTGAAAGAGCTACTATATCCAAGTGAATTAAATTACCACTTTTAAAGAAAAATCTAAATACATATGTTGATAGCAGTATTACCCTCAAAAGCTAAGATGTAGAAACAACTAATGTGTTTGTCAATGGATGGATGGATGGATATATGGATAAGAAATTATGGTATAGATGTGCAATGGAATATCATTCAGCCTTAGAAAAGGAGATCCTGCCATTTGTAATAACATGGATGAATTTAGATGACATTATGCTAAATTAAATAAGACAGAAACAAAAGAAAAAATACTGCATGGTATCATTTATATACAGAATCTAGCAAACTTTGAGCCAGGTGCAAGTGGCACATGTCTGTTATCCCAGTGACTTGGAAGAATTGCAAGTTTGAGACCAACCTAAGCAATTTATCCAGGCTGTAAGCAACTTAGTGAGATCCTGTCTTTAAAAAAACAAAAAAATTACAAATGTGTCTGGATGTAGTCAGTGGAAAACACTCTTGGGTTCAATTCCAAGTACCAAAATAAATGACAAAAAGTTTTAATACATAGTCATTGTCCTAAGAATTTTTTTTTAAAAGTTGAATAAAAATCTGTAATTTCTCAGTAGCCAAATAAGTGTACACCAGCATTTTGATGATTTCATAGGTTTATAAAACAGAGACATGATACTAATTTAAAACCTAATTATGCTATAATGTCTAACACATAATCTGCCATGTAATAATTCATAAATTATAGCTATCTTTTTTTAATGATGAAAGTAAACAAAATTGGGTGATACTAAGAACTTCTTAGGAATTTCGTCTCTATGAAGTTTGCCTGGCTTTGTAGATCACATTTCTACCTTGGTGATCCAGCATCATAATAGTGTGGTGAGGCCAGATGAGACTTCTAGAATGGGATACAATAGGCTTGCCAGCTCCACAGCCCCATAAGCTAACCTCCAATTATTGAAAATACCAAGTTGTATTTAGCTCTGTGATTTCCTTTCTTCCAAAGATAGCAAAACACTGATAAGATGGAATCATTTTTCCAGATATGTGGGAGCAGTCTTTGCCACTCCCAAAACCTTCCTTGTGCCATCACTTTCTGTTCACAAAGTTGAGATTATCAGATCTGATAGTATGTGAAGAGGACATATGTCATATTTCAAATCTTTTTTTGTGAGTAAAATAAAAAATAAAATCCTAGTAATTAAATATACTGACTGAAATTGTTTTCAATTACATTTCTTTAAAAAATCATTTTCTGTTTCTTTAAATAAACTGAGTTATACCTTCTATGCATATTTAATTTTCACTCCTAGAATTGCTTCTGAGGGAAAAATTACTTTTAAAATAATTTTCTCTGCAATTAGGTAAATGAGGACCCTATAGGCCTAAAATGCTCTTAAATTGGGAATTACTTATTTTGCTACTTAGAGAGCAAGATAATTGGCAGTGGAAAAATTTCTGGCAAAACAAAAGGATGACCTTTTTCTGATTTAATCTCTGAAGAAAGGATTTTAGTCTGGTACAAACACTGATAAGATCTTTATCTACAACTCACAAGATGTTTTCTGAACTATGTATGGTGCTTTCCTTTATAAAAATAAATCCTATCATAAGTCTGTGATGTGATAAGCTGCTATTTCTCAAAGTGAATTTATTGACTTATTAAGGCCTCTTACTTAATTTTTATTAAGCATTTTTTTTGTAATTCCAGGATTCAACATTTATTTATTCTAATTTCTTCATCAGTTCAGAGGCAGTAACAATGAAATGCAAATAAACACAGTTTGAGAATCAGGTTATACATATTTGATTACTGAATCTACAACTTAAGAGTTTTGTGTGCTTGAGTATATTTGACTTCTCTGTGCCTTGTTTTCCACATGAGTAAATAGGTGTGTATGCACTTATATGTAGGCATAAATATTTATATAAGACATTGACACCAGTAAGGGCATAATACATATTAAGATTTTATGTAAGGGCCTAAAATCTTATTTCCTTACTTTAAAACTATTTTATCCTCTAAATAAAAACAGGGACCACCTTGTATAGTTGTGCTGTGTGTAGACTGCACAATGCTACCTTGCAGAATTTTTCTTAGAGGCTAAAACTCTATATTCACTTCCATTGATCTGCTAATGCTCACAGGCTTGAGAATTCTCAGAGCCAGTTAGCCCTTCCGATGTGTCCAACTAAAGAAGTACATTTTTTTTGCTAGTCAAGGTACTAGTAAAGTCTACCAATTAAAAGACCAATAACGTTCTGCTTTGTGTGTCCCAATGCTTATAATTAAATTTTGCTCTATATAATGAATAGGAAATACTGATATAATTTATCTTGGACATTCCAAATGTAGTAAAGATTTCATTTTTTTTAAGTTCCTATAAAGCATAATTTTTTCTTAGGACTAAATGCTGAATATAGGTATCACAGTCATGCTTCTCTCTCTTCTCTGTCTCTGTCTTTCTCTCCGTGTGTGTGTGTGTGTGTGTGTGTGTGTGTGTGTGTGTGTAAAAATTATTATTGGTATACATACTATAGTTACTTACAGTTATTGAGTATTGAATGCATACAAGAGTAGGATGGATATTCATAAAGTTATTGCATTATGTACTTGTCTTTAAAGGGCTTCTGTTTTATTTAGAAGGCAAGAAAAGTAAATAGAAACTAGTAGAACAAAGGAATATTAAATATGTGTAAATATTTACTAACTTTGTAGATAATTTGGTAATTATCAGATTAAAAGTGATAACAGATAAGGAGGCTATGCATATCACAAAAGAGTGGGAGAGCAGAAACAAAAATTACTCAAATAGAATATTCATACTTGAGTAGACAAAGACAGAGTTAGAGGTATTTCCAAGATTTAAAGACAAGTATCAGTGGTACCATGTGCTAATGTGGGCAAATTTGTGATTGAGTGAATCTAAATGTAATGTTTTTTGAGCAAATTACTTCATAAATTAAATATTCTAGGGCTGGGGATGTGGCTCAAGCAGTGGCGCGCTCGCCTGGCATGCGTGTGGCCCAGGTTCCATCCTCTGCACCACATACAAACAAAGATGTTGTGTCCACCAATAACTAAAAAATAAATATTAAAATTCTCTCTCTCTCTCTCTCTCTCTCTCTCTCTCTCTCTCTCCTCTCTGTTAAAAAAATTAAATATTCTAACTATAAATCAAGGACTTTCTATTTATTAACAGTCTGAAGTCTATTGAGATTCTGGATTATCAAATCATACATGTAATAGTTACAAAGGCTCTAATAGTGCTCAGGAGGAGTAGCTTTCTTGTGGTTCCAGAGGCAGGAGAAACACAGTAGGACTAAGAAGGGAAGGCATTATTTATTTTGGATTGTCGGAGTCATTATGTAGTATTAAAGATTTTCTCCTTCAAATTATTGCCAAAAATGGCTTAAAATTGGGTCTAAAAAACATACAGAACAATGCAATTGGAATGGATGTGGAGAAGGAGGGTGGTGGAATCCACACCATGCAGACCTGTAGCAGGGAGGTAGCAGTAAGAAGGGCCATATGCTATGGACCTCAAGCTCTGCAGCTGAGCCCATGTTTTGGAGTTAGATGTTTCAGTAGGTCAAGTTCAAAAGAAGTGTTCACCTTCCAATCCCTATAACACTCAGAAAGTGGATTTATCTAGAAATAGGGTCTTTGATGGAGTCATCTTGATGAGTTCCCACTGGATGAGATGGTTTCTAAAGTCAATGGTTCATGCTCTTATGAAAGAAAGGAAAGGGAGAATAGATTATAGAGTCCCAGAGGACACACAGGAGTAAGAAAGTCACACTACTGACAATTAATAAAGGGTGTGGCTAATCAAGGCACACCCATAGCTGGCGGTCACCCACAGCTAAGTTCAGGCTATTACCCACAGCCAAGAAACATGCATGACTCAGACCTTCCCTATCTATGAGCCTCCAGAAAGACACTCCACTGACTCCTCAATCCTGGGCTTCTGGCCTCTGTACATGGAAAGTAAATTTATGTTCAAATGCCAGTTTGTGGTCTTTTTCCATGACAAACCTCAGAAACTGATAGAGGCACATTTAAAGGCATTCCTGTCTCTACTGCATGGTATTGGCCAATTTACTTCTCACTTCTCCAAATCTTCATTGGCAATGTAATAAACTGAAAAAATAAACTTAAATCCATGATAATTTCAGGGGGAAATATGAACAAGGACCACATTCAATCCACAACTGAAAAGACTATGAAAATAAAGTGAGATAACAGAAGTAAGGTACTTGGAGCAATTTCTGAAATGCAGCAAATGCTTAATAGATGGTAACTTCCAGCTATAGAGGTGGCAGCAGGAACAAGTATACGAGGCTCATACATAGACATTTGGCATAAGGAAGTATAAGCAAGCATCAGAATTCTGGTGACAAGAATGAGTTTTTAAGTACTTAATAGCGTGTAAGTGGCAATGAGGAAAGGAACATGGTATATAGAGATATTCCTGAAGTAACTTGTCACAACATCAGGTAGGAGCACACACACAGACACATACAAAAAAAAAAAAAAAAACCAGAACAAAATAGCATGGTTTATGCACTTAAGTTCAGAAATGAAGGGTGTGTGTGAGTAAGCATGGAAGCCCAGAACCAGCTGCCTCTGATGTTGTACCTAGCTAACCTTCCATTGCCAGATGGATCTGATGGATGGTATTTTCCAAAAACATCACTTGTGGTCTGAGGATGTATCTTAGTGGTAGAGCCTTTGCCTTGTATGCACAAAGCCCTGGGTTCAATCTGCAGCACTTAAAAACAAAAATGACCTGCTATTAATAAACTATGTCAGTTCCTGATAATTAATATTTTATTTTTTAATTTCAATTCTCTTGTGTTCCTGAGAAGACAGTTGTGACTTAAAAGTTTAAGTTTTAATA
This sequence comes from Callospermophilus lateralis, assembly GCF_048772815.1. Classification (NCBI taxonomy): domain Eukaryota; kingdom Metazoa; phylum Chordata; class Mammalia; order Rodentia; family Sciuridae; genus Callospermophilus; species Callospermophilus lateralis. Next base: position 937,965 of record NW_027511893.1, read on the forward strand.
GTTTAATTTTAATGTTGGGGAGCAAGTCAAGAAAAGAACAAACAGTACAACTAAAAGAGAATCTGAAAGTATTTATTACAAATTAAGTGAAAACTTAGTGACAAATGCCTCACTGTCCCTTGGAATAAAACATCAAATAGTAATCATTCCTTAAGTGGCATTAGTTCCTTAAGAAAATGGCACTGGATAGGCTGAAAGGACTTTTAAGTAAGTAAAATAAGTGACAGACTAGGAATAAAAAGCAAAAAAAGAGTAGGGTGCTAAGATTTCACTTAATGGTAACAATAAATAAATTTCAGAAAAGCTAAGAACAGATGTACAATTTAAGTTTCCATAAGAACACATTTAATTAATATCACAAAGATGTAACTTTAAATACATTTATGATAAATATCTATTTGCAATAAACACCTTTTCTGGAACTTTCTGAAGGTTATAGCTAAGCTGTCCTCTATTTCTTACAGTCTTGGCTAGTTTTTGTGGATGTGGAAATAGATAATTCACAGCTTCCCGGGAGACTCTTTCTTTAATATGATACAAAGTAAAGTTGAGATAACCTTTCAAGGAGAAACTATCACAGCACTGTGATAAAAAAACACCTGTTGTATCAAGATTGATATGTAACTATTTTTCTCCATATATCTTAAGAAATATAGAAGTAATGATTTTTTTGCCTTTTCAATATATCAAATTTTAAATTAATGAAAACATATTTCATTACAAAGTCAAAACCAAATCAGAGTCCTACAGATGATTAGTTCCTAGTTACAAGTATCTGGTACACTTAATATATTTGGTAGCCAAAGATCTATAATTATAGTGAAATAAATAACATAATGGAACGGGGCCATGGAACACAGACATAAGAACATTTAGATTACCAAATTATTGTTTGTATCTCTTCTGTCTTTAAATTATAAAAAATATTTCCTAATTTCTATTAAAAACCTTTTTAAGCCTTTTATTGTACCTGTTGTAAAAGGATATGAAAAATTGAAAATATAATACTGATTGACATAAAGAATATCATAGTAATAACTACAGGAAAAAAATGCTTTTATGGTTCTCTCAGTAGATCAACATTTTAAGGACATGTTAGAGCAGCTTCTCTTTGCTTCATGTAATGTTCTTCAGATGTATTTTATCTAACTTAATGCAGTGTTTAAAATTTAGATTTAACACAAGTGGGAGAATTCTTATCATTGTGGCCACAAAAAGTCTTTAAAAGTTGTTATGAACTGTCACATATTTCATTAAGTACTGTTGATCAGAATTCTTGAGTTACAAATACAGCTTGTTTTGCAGGTTATTGCAATCAAGAGCTTATAATCACTATATTCATAGTTAGGTAATGTGTTTACTGCATAACCTAGGTACATTGCCATGCTTGAAAGTGTATAAATACTATGAATTAGTTTTGTATGAGAGAAAGAATCAGCAATCACTGTGCATCTTTTGCAAGGCACTGAACTTGAATATATTCAGAATGAATTTCTGAGCTATGTTATGGTTAACAAATATCCATATTCTCAAATCTTAGATCTCTTTTTTCAGAACAATCATTCATTCCTTTATTAATGCATTGTCTCACTATGTTAGTATGTTAGTATATATATATATGATATATATATATATCATATATATATGATATATATATATATATATGTATGTACACATAGATATATGTGCATATATGTATATGTATATTTTATTTTAATGAAAATTTTATTTAATTTGTCCCTAAGTGTGAATGCCTTCAAACTACATTGATTCAACAAGTGCTTTCTGCTAGTCTATACCATTTTCAAAGAAAATACTTTGTAGTCCCATGTATGTTTTGCCATTTCCCACAATTGGACTTCTTCCCTTCTATTTATTTCAATTTTTGTTTAAATGAAATAAGAGATGAATATGCAGGTATTCTTGTTCTTTGGAACATATATAGATGGAACAGTAACCCATAGCAAAATATCATGGACAAGAACATCACACTGGCAAAAACTGATTTGAAGTTTAAGTTGTTAGGAGTCAATGTGAATTTGTCTAGTACCAGAAAGGATCCAGGTGGCAACGTCTCTTGCCATCACTTTCACAGTACTTCAGTAAATAGTTAATAACCTCTTACTTCAAGAACAAGCTGACAAATGCAATGGAAAGAACAGAGATCTCATAAGAAGGGCGTTGGTCCCATATCCCTACACAACTAGTTGTATAGCCATAAAAACCTTAAAAATTTAAGGTCATATAGTATATGTAAAAATACAAATGTACACAATTAATTTTACATAATTGTTTATGATTTTATTAATTAAAAATGGCAGTGGACATTTTCTCACAAAATATAATTTTCTTGATATGGGTTTACAAAAACCCTGATTGATGTCACCTTGTTTCCAGAATCCTCTATCTTTTATGACAGGTAATTTAAATGCTGAGAGTTTTGACATCTTACTTTGTAAAATAACAAAGGAAGCTGCTACATCAACTCTAGGATGCTTTCCCTCTTTTGATAATATAAACATAGTCTCTCAAGGTGGAAATACAGCTAAACTTTATAAAATTATAATAATCTGGTTTAATTTGAAAACTATATAATATATAATACATATAGTTCAATAAAATAATAATGAAAAATTACCAAAATATATATATATATATATATATATATATATATATATATATATATATATATATATATATATATATATTCATGGAACACAAAAATATTTTCTATTAACTATTGATCATGCCTGTATAATACAAGATTTAAAATTGTTTCCATTTGAATTAGAATAAGAAATAATTGTCTGTTTTTAATTTTATGTTCCAGATAGAAAAATAAAAAAGTTCCAAAATTTCAGCTTCAAATGTGGAAAGATTGCCTTTCCTTGAATTGAAAGATAGAAGGATCATAATCACAAAACAGGAAAATCAAGAGGGAAGGGTGAAAGAAAGGCAGAGAGGGATAGAAGAAAGAGAGAAGAGAGGGCTGGGGATGTGGCTCAAGCAGTAGTGCGCTTGCCTGGCATACACGCGGTGCTGGGTTAGATCCTCAGCACCACATACAAATAAAGATGTTATGTCCACCGAAAACTAAAAAAAAAAAAAAAAGTATTAAAAAAATTCTCTCTCTTTCTCTCTGTCTCTTTCTCTTTAAAAAAAAAAGAAAGAGAGAAGAGAAAGTGTGATAGTAAATATTGATGAAAAGCTATGTAAAGCTGGGTCTGTAGCTCAGTGGCAGAGAGCTTGCCTAGCTATATTTTTAGCACCACAAAAAAATAAACAAATAAAATAAAGGTATGCAATACATCTACAACTACAATTTTTAAAAAAAAAAATAAAAATAAAAAGCTATGTAGAAACAAAAAGCAAGAGAAATAAGTGGCAGAGTTTCACTTAAGAGACCAAACAGACAGACTAAGTAGTTGAGAAAGGGTTTCCCTGGCTGAAGGAAGATATCCCAAAGTCTTGCTGTGAGAAAGGATGAGTTTGAACTGTTAAAGCAAAAGGGAGAGGGTCAGCAACTGGGGAGTGCCAGCCAAAGGAGAAAGTAACTCAGTTCAGACACAAGTATGAGCTGATCACAATGAAGTCACAATAAAGATCTGTATTTTTTTTCAATGTGTGATAGGTTGTCAATGGATAATGGTAAGCAGGAGAGGATATAACCTGATTTACCTTTTAAAATAATTACTGGGTGCAGCAGGAAGAAATAATTATAAGGAGCAAAGCAGAAGATACTGTAAAAGGCCACTGTAGAAATCCAGGTGGGAGAAATGGTGGCAGCTGGCCTTAAAGGTAGAATGTCAGGTGGGCTGAATGGTCATATATGTTTTTGAGAAAAGTCAGCAGAGTTTGCAGATGGGTGCTTTATTGGATTAGGAATAATATTTTAATAATATTTTATTATTCCTAATAATAAAATTTTAATAAATTTTAAAAATATATAGAAAAAAATCTCATAATTCTTTAAAAGCTTTTGGGAATAAGTTAGAATAAAGAGGCAAAATGATAATGAAGGAGAAAGTGGATAATTGAAGAAGAAATGAAAACCTTGTATTCCTGTATCACTTTTGAAACTTAATGGATATTATATGAGAAAATAACCTTTATAAATTATTAATATATTACTTTTTAAAACTTATTCTCCCAAGGATCTAGATAAAATGTTAAATTCTACATTTAAAAAATATATGTTTAAGATTATCCTTCTGGAAATGATCCCCATTCTATCTGGAATGTGCATTTTTTACCAAGACGTTCTTTCCCTTAAGAGAGTCCACACTGCATTCCCCCTTGAATGTGTATCTGCTTTCCTAAGTAAATCTACATCTCTGAAAAAAATCTGTTTACTTAAATTAATTTCAAAAATATTTCAAAAATGAAATAATTTATATTAAAAATCAATCATTCATTGATCAATGTGTTCAAATGGTTGAAAATAGCTCAGAATCAACTCTCACTTCACATAAGATTGAGGTACTGTTTTGGATGTCAATATGTTAAAAATGGATATATTTTTAGAAAGGAATTTAAAATCTTGTGTGTTTGCACTGTCAAATGATTTCATATCCCTACTGTCAAGTAAATATAATTCAATTTAAATGACATTTAAGATATTTATCTACATTTGCCATAAAAAGTACCTGATACTTATTCCTAAATTTATATATCTAACTATGAATATTTGATTTTGGTTGTGTTGCAATCAAAACTTGGCATAAGACTATGCCAAAACTTTTATCTTATCAAAAGGTGAAAAATTGGGATGAAATGTTTATATAATTCTCATTAAACTAAATGTCATTACCAAGAAGATGTTTCTTTGCAAATAAAACACACTTCACTTTTCCAGCCCAATTTTCTACTTTACCTTTAGAGAAAAATATATTTGTGTTTATGTATTTGGTGGTGCCTGGGATTGAACCCAGGACCTCACATACACCTGGCAGATGGCCTACTATTGAGTAATGCCTCCAGCCTATGTTATAAAATCTTAGTTGATTTTTTTATCATAGTACATTTACCATGATGGAAACAATAATCAAAAGAGTTTCTTCCTGTGCATCTTCATTGTGTCTATATGGAAAATTGAAGCTAATGCTGCTGTAACTAATAATATACTCATTCAAATTGTTATAAGCTGGCAGTGATATAAAGCAATGTCCTTTTTCAAGTAGTAATTGGATGAAATTAAAATTAACTAACATCTACTTATTTTTAGAGATATATTAAATATGTTAGATTAAACATAGATATGATTTTTCAAGATTTATTCTTTTTTTACAGAATAGAAATTAATTATATTTCTGAACTACTCATTGGAAGGTTTTTGAAAAAAGAACATTTTATATTTCTAGAGAAAATAATTTGTTATTTTCTAAAATTTATACTTAATAGAGTAGTAAAAGGACTGACTTTCATAGACCACATCTCAGATTTATACATGGGTAAAATTGTTCTGAAACACGGATAAAATATATAGATGTCAGCACACAGTCTAAGGAATAATCAGGAATTCAATACTCATTCTGAGAACCTACACTCTGCTGATTGCATTCTCTTTGACAGAAATCTCTTGTAACAACATAATCCCACTATTTTTCTCTGAGTACTCGGAAAACTCCTTTTTAGAGTCCTATGACAGTACCCTTTTTCTAGTCAACGTGGGCTTTCTTTTCTCCTACTGGCTATTGAAGGATTGAAGACCTCATTTATTCCTTGGTTTTAGTTTTCACATACACTTCATTAAGTCCCCAAATGATGTTTTCTGCTCACATTCAACTGTAGAATACCAGACTCACCATTTTCACTAGCATGTCTAGAGGCACTTCAATTTCTAGATGTCCAAAATTCAAGTCATTCTTTAATGCTGGTTTGTACCCTTTCCAGTGAACTCTGCTTCCATTAATGGCAGCACTATCTTCTTGATTTCTCATTATATAAGACTAGGAGCAACTTCAAGTGAAAGTTTCTGGAGCCAAACCACAAAAAACTGAATGACAGCTGTCCTACCTAATGTTATTCCTATCTCTGTCCTTCACTTTCCTCATCCATGATGTGTGTAATATTAGTACCCATTTCATGTGGTTATTGCAAAGTTAAAATGTGAAACACTTAAATAATGATTGGTACTGTACATGCACTATGTGGATGCTTTTCTTCTTATTTTTTTACCTTTATCTTCCTCAATGGAGACCCTCCAGACTCAGTCAGTCACTAAGTTCCTCCAGTTCTAAATCCAAAATATTTCTGAATCCTGTTCTCTTTGCTTTCCAGAAGTTGGGCAAATCTAACAAGGTAATTTGTTGCACATTTACTTATATAATTTCCTTTCTTAATACTGCTTTGTTGTTTCCCAGCTTTCTCAGGGGATGAGGAATGCAAATGACTAATATTATTTGTAAGTGGCTCACCTGCCTTATCCTTGACTCCCTCTCCTTCCAGGCAGGTATGAATCCACTGAAGATCTCTAATCATTTTACTCCACATACTTCCCATTTCCCCAGGTAGCAAAGGACTCCCATCTCTACTTGATGAAGCACTGTTTACTAAGCCCCTCAATACAAAGATGGCTCCTCCTGGGGCATTTCTCTATACACTCACCTCTCAAACCAGACTAACCTACTCTGAGCACTCACTTGACTACCACACTCCCCGTCATAAACATGACCAGTACTATAGCTAAGCAACTTGGTAGGAACTTTATTGTTCACCTCTATCTCAGTGGCAAGAACAGTGAGAGAGAATGTAAGGGCATCTCAATACAGCACTCTTTCCTTAGCATCCAGCATATTAATTCACCTGTCCAGTGGAGAAATAAATATCCATCACTGTATCCTGCTCTTATGGAGATCAGAGTTTAATAAGAAAATGAGAGTCGGCAAAAGCAAGTGAGAGAAGTATCATGAGGGAAATACACAGTGTCTTTTTACTTCATGGGGACAAGCCTTAGCTTGATTCAGGCTAAGATTGCAGGAGAGCTGGAGTAGCTAGGTGAAGGATATGGACTGGCTGAGGAAGAACTCCTTTGCACACTCTCTGAGGCCAAGAAGGATACATTCTGTGGAAAGGGGAGGCAAGTGGCTTGTTCAGTGGATAGTGTGAGTTTGCACAGAGGATCCCATGAGACCCATATCTTGTAAGCCCAAGGGGCTCTCTCAAAACATTCTTCTCTAATCAAGACTTCTGGGACTTTCTGATTCCTCTGAGATAGAGAGAAATTAGTTGATATGATGTCAGGTTGAAGACTCAAAATCTGTTTCAATTTTCTTAAGGACAATAACTATAATAAAAAATATGCTGACTTTTGCTATGAATTTGTAGATCAAAATTCTTAGTTTATACATACACACAAATATATTAACCCCAATACACAGAGAGAAAGTTCTGAAAAATACATACAAAATTATAGGTTGGCTGCATGTGATGGAAAATCTTCATACAGTCTGTTTATACTTTATATATTTTTTACTTTATACATATCTCTTGTTTGCATATCAATCTCACATACCTTTTGACATTAATTGTGTAATTATAACTTTAAAAAGATTAGTAAATATCAGGTAGCATATGTATTTCACTTAGAATATAGTTTGATAGGTATGCTTGACTTTAGTTTGAAAAATGTGTTGTAATCTAAGAAACCATCATACTTCTCTGTGCCTTGGAGAAGGCGCATGTGGAAGGAGCACAGGATGCTAGAATGGTAATGAGCTAATATTTGTATAATCTTAATCACTAACATTTAAGACTTGATTTCTATTCTGATGCATATGTGGCATTTCTCGGCTTCAAGCCATCTCAATTAGCTATGCAAAGGGGTGAAAGTTCCAAGGATTTGTTTGGCAACACATTTCTGAAAGGCCTTTTGGTGCAGCTGCCTTACATTTGTTTCATCAAGAGACTAAGCAAAACTAAAGTAGTTCTTCATGATGAACTGGCAGGAAAGTGCCAAGATACTTTTATTGCTTATCAACTTGGCAGTAGGAAATGTTAAAATATTACAATCTCTCATATCTATGAACGAAGACAGGCTTTCAGCGGATGGCTCTCCAGCTCAAGCATGATTAAGATGCAGCCACATGGCACTGGCTTATATTTTGAGCCGATAAAAACAAGATAGAAAAGTTGGATACTTTTAAATATATTAATAGTCATTTATCAGGAAAACTCTATGGATTTGAGGCAAATCCTAATGTAAGGAATTAAACTGTCTCCATTTTGATGTTGAAAAGTGCTGGAACTTGCATCGATCAGTGGAATTGCTGCTGCATTTGGGAAAGAAGACTACATCTACTGAGAAATTATGTGCCAAGAAGCATCCTGAGATAAACAACTACATTGAAAAGAAACTGACAATTTACCGTACATTTCCAGAATTTAAAGCGTTGTTGTGGAATGTTTTCTTTTCATTCAAATTGTGGAATGGATGAAAGTGACAGCATGGTGACACCAGCTAAATAGAAACATGCTGTAGACAGTCATTGCAGATGTTTCCTCACAGGCCTGCCAACTCACAGGGCACTGCAAACCACCCTCGATTTAAACGCTTGGGCTGGACCTAAAGAATGATGCTACTTTTGCCAATGAAGCAGTGGTTTTCTGCTGTGAAACCTCACTTACAAAGTTTTATATATTAAACAACATGAAGGGTTCTTTTTTCTTGCCTGTTTTAATATGAAGGCCACTTTGATCAATATATTGAATCATTGCGATTGAAATAGCAAATCACAGGGTTATCAATCCTCCACAATTACTATAATTGATTTTAATTGTCAAAACATTTGATCATAACAGTTTTAGCAAATATTCAAATTATTGAAGAATGTAAAAGAATATCTTCTCTGTTATGTCTACCAGATTTCAGTTTATGACTGATGTTAAAGGTGACTGATAATTGTCATTAGACAAGATTTTCATTTCCATATAACATATCTATATACATAAATTCATCCTACATATTTATTAATAATCAATAAGATTTTCCATGTAAAAATTTGGAGAGTAGTCAATTTGCTATGGGAGAAGAAGGGGTCTCTGAAGAAGAGTCCATGGACTAGCCAGAGAGAAGAGGGAGTTGTAATCTAGGGTTCTTGGCTTATATGATGGGAAAAAATTTTAGTACAGGCCAGTCAGAGGCATAGAGTCTGATTTAAGAAAACGTATACACGATGAAGAGAGAATGAGGGCAATCTCAAGACAGAAATGCCTTTTGGTGTAAACTACAAGATATATACATTCAAGGGAGAATATGGGCAATCTTGAGAGTGGGATATGTAGTTTGGGGGGATTCCCAGTTCATCTCTTAAAGAAAACATGGTGATGGGTGTATATGGAAATGTATGCAGGGATGATATCAGTTTGGTGCTCTCAAGATGGGTTCTGGTGCTCTTGGCAAATCTCCAAATTCTTAGGCTGACATTGTCTTCATTATCTGATCAATAAAGAGCATTGAAAAGTCCCCAAAATTATAATTTCCTCAAGATATTACATCTCTCTTTTATCTATTTATTGGGAGTTATTTTATAGTGCACAGGGAGATTTACAGAATAACTAGGAATTTGTATGTAATAGGCAGGAAAGAGAGACTGAATTGGGGAGTGACAGCTCTGAAAAATTTAAGAAAATTCTGAATTAAAGTCTTTCCCCTCTTCTTCCTTTATGTCTCCTTTCTACCTAGTCTTTTATCAATTCTATCCAACCTCAAATGACAATGAAACAAATGTTGTAAGATCTTATATGTCTGACTCAAAATATCCTAGATTTTATTCATATTCAGACATGCACTTGAGGTGTCAAAAGTAAACGTAATTTTAAAAAGAATTCCATAAAATTCAAAGACAAATAATTTAGAGTCTTCCTTCTAACTATGAAAGGAAGACAAGTATATTCATTATGAATTTATTTTCTCATAATTAATGTTTTAAAGCATAAATATTAATACACATTTTGTAAGTAATCTTTGAGAAAGAAAAGCAACTAAAATTTTCACTAACAGAAAAAAATCAAATGTACCTATTTATTTTTTCAGAGTTAGTTTCTATTATTTTAATTCCATTTTATATTATAAATTTAAATATAATTAAGATTTCAGACTTCCTTATTCTAAACCTTTCACATTATATATAAGGTCATTTTATAAATTAGCAACCTTTGGACCTACATCTTTATAATTCTTCAGTCAAGCTAAAATACTAGATTATATTGTTTGAATTGTTCATGAAAACAATAAAAGACCATGAGTGCCATTTTTAATTTTCAAAGACAGGATAGGTTATGTGAAGTATAAGTAGAAAATAAAAGTAAATGAATTATCCAATCAATAAATGGGCAAAGGAACTAAATAGATACTTCTCAAAGTAAGAAACACAGATGGTCAACAAGTATATAACAAAATGTCCAACAATTCTAGCAATTAGAGAAATGAAAATTAAAATTATGATGAGATTTTATCTCAATCTAGTCAGAATGGCAATTATCAAAAATACAAGTAAAAATAAATTGTGGCGATGATAACGAGAAAAGACTGCCCTCAAACATTGTAGCCGGGACTACAAATTAGTGCAACTACTCTGGAAAACAGTATGGAGATTCCTCCAAAAACTAGGAAGAGAACTACCATTTGACCCAGTTATCCCACTCCTTGGTATATATCCAAAGAATTTTAAAAATCAACATATTACAGTGATATAGACACATCAATGTTTCTAGCAGCACAATTCATAAAAGCTTAGCTATGGAGCAAAACTAGGTGCCCTTCAACAGAAAAATGAATAAAAAATATGACATAATACACAATGGAATATTAATCATCTATAAAGAAGACTGACTTTATGATATTTGTCATTGAATGGGATGGATCTGAAGATTATCATGTTAAGTGAAATAAGGCAATCCATTGAAACCAGAGATTGAATGTTTTCTTTGATGTGTGGAAGCTAACACAGAATAAGTCAGGGTGAAGGATCAGGAGTTTAGTGGAGTAAACAAATGCAAATGAAGGGAAGAGAGGGGAGAAGGGAAAAGGAAAGACAATGGAATGAATCTGATATAACTTTCTTACCACATATATGAATATACAACAGTGAATCTCACCATTGTGTGTATCCACAAGAAACTAATTTAAAAAATAAATATTTAGCAAACTGACAAAATAACTGAATTAGAACAAGATATATTTCATGCTTGCATAATTATGTCAAAATAAATTCTATTATCATGTATAACAAAAAGAATAAATTAAAGAAAAATTGTCAAAATGGGAAATTTGGAAGCAAGTTTTTAAAATGTGAAATATCTCTATACTGGAAACCTCATTGATTCCATATTAATACTTTCTTTTTTTTTAACACAGTCATTAATTTTCTCTTTTTAGTTTAGAACAACAAATCATGCCTCTATGACCATGTTTCACTTATGCTTTGTTTAAGCAAATTGCTGGTGTCTTTCAGAACTCGTTTTATATGATGAACACTAGTTTGTACAGAGAGATGGTAAAACTTATCCAGAGAAATTTCAGACACTTCTCAATGCTTGTCTTTTTTTTTTTGAGCTATAATGTGGTACACATACACAATGGAATATTACCCAGCCCTTAAGAAGAATGAAATTATGACTTTTGCAGGTTAATGGATGAAGCTGGAAAATATCATGCTAAGTGAAATAAGCCAAAACAAACAAACAAACAAACAAAAAAAAAAAAAAACTCAGAGGCCAAAAGTTTTCTCTGATAAGCAGATGCTGGTATATAATGTGGGGGATATGGAAAAATGAAGGCATATTGGATTGGGCAGAAGAGAGTGAGGGAAGAAGACAGGGTGTGGACATGGGAAGGATGGTAGAATGAAACAGACATGATCACCCTATGTACATGCATGATTATATGACTGGTGTGACTCTGCACCATGTACAGCCAGAAGAATGAGAAATTGTGCTTCATTTGTATACAATGTGTCAAAATGCATTTTACTGTCATGTATGACTAATTAGAACAAATTTTTAAAAATAGATTTAAAATAAATAAATTATACTATTTGCTTTTGGGAAATTGGTGGGATGGATTGAGAGGACTGCACATCCATGATGGCAAAGGTCGTTTTCCACAATTAAAATCAGACATGTTAAATGGGAACACAAAACAGTGTTTCGTGTTCTGTGAACACACAAAAAAGCTACTGAATGTTGTCAATAATAATCACTGAGAAACATACAGTACTGTATTTAGTAAATATTCTAAAACAACACCAAGACAGAGAATATCACTCCCAAAAGCCTCAAAAACTTGTGAAGAGATTCAGTAATGTCAATATTACATGTATATCATAATTACAGAACACTGGGAAAGCCTATTTCAAAATAATTTGCATGCACAGTCACATACTTAGGAATATGGAGAATGTATTACTCAAAATTGAATGTCAATTAACATACAAAAAAGCATAAAATTCAAAATAAGTCTTTACACTCAAGTGTGTTTCTTAGAAAAGTTACACAGTTTTGAGTTGTAACAGGATTTTACATGTGGAAACTGCCTTGCAGATGATACTGAGAAGTCAAGTTAAAGAGCTTTGCATCATGATATTCACATTTGAGACTAGAAAAAGCATAGTTTTTTAATGACTCATACATTACTCCCCTCCTTTTTTTTTATAACAGTGCTAGGGATTGAGTCCAGGTGAGCTCTACCACTGAGTTACATTCCCAGATGTTTTTATTTTTACGCTGACACATGTTCTCATAAAATTTCTAAGACTGAATTTCGACTTGTGATACTCCTGCCTCAGCCTCCCATAGCACTGGAATTACAGACATGAGCTATTTTGGTCATAATCTGTAATTTTTTTCCTATTGTTATATTAGCTCATATTTGGTGATTTGCTATTGATCATTTCATGTCATCTTCGATACAATTTCAGAATTATTTCTTTTTGTGCAGGTAAGATTTTATGTACTAACCAACATATTCTATATTATAAAAGTAGATTTTCTTTTGTTTTTAATATATTTGTAATAATGCAATTATTTTTCTCTGCAAATTTGTATCTATATCATTCAGGTAGAATAGATTCCTGGGATTAATAACTCTAAAGAATTTTTTTATATGACAATACAATAGTAGAAAAACATTTTTCTGATATGATAAGTAACAATAATAAATAGTAACGATAGTACATCAGCACATTTACATTTTATTTATTGTTTCTTATTATGTATAAATAGTTGGAGGTTGACATATATATGAGTAAAATTAGATGTACACAGGTCCTCCTTGTAGACATTTGGGGGGCTAAATATATACCCTGAAAAGAGCTCAGTATATATAATCATTGTGGGGAAACAGGATTTAACTTCCTTACCCAGGCTGCAAAAATTTGTTTTATGATTTGTTTCCTCTGGAAAACAATGAGCCTGACAACGCCTCTGCTCCCCGAAGGTATAAGACATTCGACTGAATACAAAGGAGAGTTTGCTTCCCCAGCTAATCTCCCTGATCTAATCTCCCCCTGGAAGCTGTTCTTCCTCCAGGCACCAACTTCAGCCCCAGTGCAGCTTGCATACTCCTCTTATTTTACCACCATATCTGCTTTTCCTGTTCCCTTCTGCCTGGTCTGCTTTTCCTATTTTTCATCATGTATCTCTTGTAACTTAACTACACATTACATACATATAAATGTATATGTGTGTATGTGTGCTACATAATATACATATGCACACATACACACACATTTTTTTGTCACTATTATTGCTTCCTCTTTTAGAGAGGACTTTTTAAAATTAATTCTTCCTTGTATTCCTAAGTTCTTAGAAATGTACGAAAAATGTTTAAAAATATGCATTTTGAAAACCTATAAATGTGAGAGTTAATTCTGTCATATGCTTAGATCCTTAACTTGATTTCTATTTACCCTGAAATGTGCTTTCAACATAGTTTTGTTTTAAAATGTTAGGAGAATAAACACTTTAAAAAAATGATTTAGTCATTTTCATTCACTGGGACCACATTATTTACAACCACAACAAAAACATTCCAGGGTGCTTTTGTTGTTGTTTTCTGGGTGCAGGGGTGTATTTCTATTCTTTCTGTATATGCTCAGTCTTTTTAATGTGAATAACTGCTCTCAGTTAAACAATTCCACAGCATCCACTTATAGTCTCAGAGTTGCCCTCACATTCTTTGTAAAAATAAAAGCTCATTTAACGAGACAACTTTCTTTTATGGAGCAATTTGTTTGCTCTTACGCTTGTTCACTCTCTTTGCCAATTTGGTTTCCTCAGTTGAGCAGTTTATGACAGATTTTTAAGCTCCACTGTCCATTACAAACAGCAGGTTTTAAACACTCCATCATCATCATAAGCTTAATGAGTGAATGTCTGAAAGCTCAGCAGTTGGTCCAGAAAGTGTATCTGTTTGACTCTGACAGCCAGCTTGCTGCTGCTGTAATTAATAATGAAATGTTATATTGCTGGCTTTTTATGTGGAGACAAGGCAAGTAACAGGGATTATGAAGAGAAATAAATTTACATTGTAGCTTTGTACAGCATTCATAGCTTTAGGATCTCAGTATATACAAAACTACTGTAAAACAACAGTCTTCTCAAGAAAGTCCATACAAGAATATTTAAAGCTCCTGACTAAAGAATGAGGAGATTGTAAGAATGAAGAGGAAGAAAAGAGACTTTCTTTTATCAGTCCCTCCTTTCCTGCTGCTTAATGTATTTCTACTCATCTGCATATAAAAAGATCAAAAATATATCTGTTTCCCAGAGTTAATCTATTTCAGTCAACGTCAAAGCCCACTCACTTTCTAACAGTGACTAAAGTGCCTATACCCTCCCCGCTTCTAATGCAAACTCCAACTACTGATCCTAGAAAATACTTTATCACAAAAAGGAAGTGTGGTGGGGTTTTCAGAATGAGCCCTGCCCAGTGAATTTCATGGTGACTATTAGTCATGCTTAGAGAAAGCTAATAGCCTACAGTTCAAGTTGAATTCTCACTCTAGGTAGCATTGTTGTTCCAAAGCAGTGCATCTGGACACTTGCTTTCTCTACCTGTTAGAAGAATCAGGACAAATTCTTTATTATTCTATTCATGGATCCTGAACTGGGTACAAGGTAGAGATGATAAATGATAAATGATACAATATTAATATATGCTCTCACAATGAGAACAGGTTATCTGAAGTTAAGAGCCTTGGATAATATCAGCTCTACGATTATTCTTGTATTTGCTCGTTGATATTTCTTGGTTTTCACTATGCAAACTGCTACCCTGCTGGCATGACTTTCCAACAAGGCTTTTCAATATTTAACCACTATTCTGAGTCTAATCTATGTGAAAACCTTAGTTGTGGTTAAGAAAAGTAAAAAGTGAAAAGAAAAAAAAGAAATTTGTTCTCTAGTTACAAAATTAACAATGAGTTGAATTAAAATACCCATGGTTGATTAAGTGAAGCCCAGCATATGGTATTTTTCTCATTTACTTACTATTAAAAAAGACATTTGGGCTGGGTTTGTAGCTCAGAGGACGAGCACTTGCCTCAATGTGTTAGGAACTAGGTTTGATTTTCAACATCACATACAAATAAATAAAATAATGGTCCATAAACAACTAAAATATATTTTTTTTAAAAAAAAAATTTTTAGTTACATTTATATGTATTTACTTATGTGGGAACTTGCATAATAAAAACAAATGCAGCATTTGTTTAATTCCTTTATTCATTTATCCAAGTAGACTTCACTCTTTCATATGCAAGATGACTTATAAGTAAACTCACAACAAAGAAACCATCCTCTTTCAGACAATGGCACTTCAAATTATTAGTTAATCTAGAACTTATCAGTTTATCTAGTCCATATGTAGTACTAAACTTGATTAATGTTATAACTAAAAGTCCTTAATTCAGATTGAATTATAAATAAGAAAAAGTTCTATCTTCACTGTTGCATAGATATTAGTTTCTTTTAACTAGTTTTTAAAATGTCAGAAGTGTTATAATTTTCCCACAGATTTCTTACTTGTATTTGGGGAAAAATGTGAGCCACAACTTGAAATGGATGGATGGATTTGATAATTCCCCAGTGCCCACTCTAGACTGTTGGGCTAAACTATTGCCAGAGACACACTTGCCAAGGCATCCAGTGAAATTCTTTTGAAGATATAGATACTTCTAGTTATAATATACTAGTTAAAGTAAAGTACTACCTCCCAAAATATTAACTAGCAGAATCAATTTAACTCATTTCTCATTCAAGGAAATTTAAGAATGTCTCAATGAATCTTCAAAACAAATTTATCCACTGACAAACTGTAATACTTTACATTAAATTCCAGCTTATATGTTTCAGTCAACCATCAAAGTAGTCAAATAAATACAATCATTTCAGTTTTTTCAGTTTCTAAAATGACATAACATATTTTCTGGAAAAAATATTTGGCTTTAGAATAAACTGTGCAATAATAAAGACCAAAGCATAATTGATCAGAACATAAGGCTGTGAGGAAAGCAGAGTGCATTAATGTGAAGCAGGGACTTCTTGGAATCTAGAACAATTAGGAACTGAAAGGAATCCTGGGCCAAGTTGCTTAGCTATGTTGGATGAAAACTTCATATCCCCTAAATGCCTGCCACTTTCCGCCTCCTTCAGTGGCCTCCTTCTTTTAAAGTATTTGCCTTTATATTTTATTTGCATATGATGACAGGTAGCAATAACACCATGGGAATTTCATTTTTTTCTGGAGGCAGGGGTGTATTTCTATTCTCATACAAGGAAATTCAAGAAATAAATACCCTGAAGGTTAACTGTTTTTTTTTTTCTAAACAACTGCTTGGTTGTATCCTTTCTGTTTTCCTTAACATGTTTGTTATTTTTCCCTACCCTCATGATGTGTGACTCTTTTCGCCCATGACTGGAGAATTCTAAGGAAATATTCCACATAAAAACCCCAAACAGCAACAAATTTAAATTATGGGTACTCAATATAACTGTTGTATATGTCCAATGAAAAAGGAAAGCAATGTAAACCCCAAGCAGAGTTCTTTCACAGCTGTGACCTGATTCCCAGGTTCTGCTTCCTTTCAGTTATTCTGTTCCTCTATTTCTCTTTGCTCTTCTCCACTTCAGAAAATGTTATCTTCTGCCCGTAGAAGACCTGTCCTCCTCCCAACCCAACCGCCACATCTCCTAAGAAGGCATTTAGCACAGTACAGAGTGAGGTTGTGGCACTTCCTCTGAAGACTTGAAGGATGTCTGCCTGTGTGTTCTGTCCATCTTGTCTATGAGAGAAAGTGGGAATGAGAGGGAGCATGCACTCTAGGGAATTGAAAGACTAGAGGAAGAAAAGGGTTTCCTGAAGGCAATACAGCCTGCAAGGGTTATGCAGACCCTTCATGGAGATACTCATTTTACACTTTTAGAAATAAGAGTTTAAGTTCTTCTTTTAATAGCTGATCATTTTCATTTCTGCTTAAGAACAAGTGCTAGAGTATAGTGCCTTTCAGAATAATCTCAACTTCCTCCAGGTAATGGAGAAATAGCAAGGGTTCTGTTACACACACACACACACACACACACACACACACACACACACAATTTTTTCCCCTTTTAACTTGGGTTAGATCAATTTTTTTATACAGGAGTCTTCACTCACCAAACATTTATATAATTTGAAAATGATAGCAGGGAAATTTATCCTCTTTAAATTTGGAAAAATAGGAGGATGCACTTTTCAGTCTCATGTACCAGAGAGAAAAAATACTTTCACATTCTACCTGGAAATAAATCCTTGCAAAATGATATTTGCCTGTGGAGAATGTATGCCAAGATGAGAGGAAAGATCCAGGCAAGGATCTGTCTGTATTTTTTACTAAGGCAGCAGGTGACCTAGAATAGTAAGAGGAGAGTCATTTAATCACTAAGGAGATGAATTTTTGTTTTCATTTGTTTTGCATTTGCTTGAACCTTTAATGTCTCTTGAAGCCTCAGGTTTTGGAAACTTTGTCCTCAGATGATACTACAGCAGGTGGCAGAAAGGGTAAGAGGTGGGGCTATCGAGGTTTGTTTAGGCCATTGGAGTATGCTCTTGAAATAGAGTGGGAACCAGCCCCTTCCTCTTCCCTCCTTTCACCCCCTGATCATCATGGGGTGAGCAGATTTGTTCTGCCACACTTTCTCAGCTGTTGCAATCTGCTTTCCCCACTGGGGGCCCATAGCTAATTGGCCAATCTGTATATGTACTGGGACCTCCAAAATTGTGAGACAAATAAAACTTTTTCTCATTATGGGTTAATTATCTTAAGAATTTATTAAAGTAATAGAAAGCTGACTCACAAACACTCAACAACCTTAATTAGACTGGATGAGGAAGACATATTACAGACAGTTGTAGTTTATAATCACTGTAATCTATCCCAGGGACTGTTGGCTCAGTGTGGTTTAGGATTACCGTCAGCAACTTGCAATTGAATGTCTGCAGAGTCCAAGTATGTAACTGACTTGTGAAGAGGTATTTTGTACAGTGTAGTCCTGCTATTTAATAAACTAGAAAACTAATACCTCATCTACACAAGACACCAATGCTGAATTTTCAATGTCTGTTTTCTGAGTTTTCCAAGAATTGTTAAACATATACTCAAAGATTTGTATAGGAAAGTTCATAGCAGCTTTATTAATATTAGGCATAATATGGGAAAAATCCTTAAATGTGCTTAATAAATTGAAAAAAATGAATAAAAGGATAAACTGAGTGAATATTATTTATAAAATAAGATATGTTTAGGAACAATATGAAATAACCACTGAGACATTCAGTGACAGTATTGATCTCAAAAACTGTATGCCCAGATAAATAATCCAGCAATAAAACATGACATATCCATGATAACATTTAAATACAATTTTGGAAAGATATCATTTCATAGTGATAGATCCAAAGTCAGTGCTCACATGTGGTTAGGGTATGTGATGATGAGGTGGAAAAGAAATGCTTTATGGGTGGCAATACTATTCTACCTTGTGAATGTGGAGATGGTCCTGTGGGGGTGTACAACTGTCTAAATCTATCCCACTGTCTATAATTAGGTGTAATTCCAAATACCTTAAGTTTAACTTTCCATATCTTCTTCTACAAGAAATACCTTGAATCTGAAACTTAAATCTCAGCTTCCCCTTAGATCTATCACACACCTATTTAATGAATCCTTAGGATTTTTCTTTACATATATTCTTATTTCTACCCTGTCTACATATCTCGGCAGTTGTTTTGACAAATATTTATAGTTATCATTAGGCTTAGTGTTTCTAATCACATCCTACTCTTCTCCAATTCACCCTACACACTGCTGTTATGTGAGAATACCACTAATGCACAGGTCATGTTAAATCTTATATCTCCTTGCTTGTTCTAAGTGCTTATCAGAAAACTTTGTTTAAATCAAAAAAAAATGATGAAATATTTTTTGAGAAATGAAAATCACAGATATGTGCTAATATGTAGATAGAAAAAAATAGGCATGCTCAGTATTCTATTGATAACACTCAAAGATCTAATTTTCAATTTAAACTCTAATTTTTCTTTTTTTTTAACTGATCACTTTCAATTACGCTTTGAAATCACACGACAGAGACAGTTTTGCCAGATCTTGCCTACAATGATTACTTTTTCTGAGATTTTCTCATTTCCTGGAAGGATGAAAATACTAATCAAAAGAATAAAATTTGTAGGTATTGCTTGTAGAGAACTCAATGCAACACATACACTCTGCCTAGCAATCTGTGCACATAGAATTGTCATGAAAATAATACATTTTATTTTCATGACAATTCTATGAAGTTGGATTTGTTAAGCCCATTTACAGATCAGGAGGGAAAGAGACTAGAGGACACATACACACAAGTGCTCCCAGCCTCTTGCCATGTGATACTGTTATCAAACTGGGATTCTGCCAGATAAAAGGCCATCACAAGATGTGAGCCCTTGGCCTTGGACTCTAACACTATGAACCAAAATAAACTTCTTTTATGATAAAGTCACCCAGACTTAAGTATTTTGTTATAGTAAGAGAAATTGGACATGTGCAAATTAAGTACTTTTACCTTTTAGATTATTAATTGAAAAAAAAAGTTCTTAAAAATGGCATCAGACTACTTTTGTTCAAAATATCTCTCATTGGTAACTACAAAGGTCTCTACTACATTTGAAGAATGATTCACAGTGAAAAAAAAAAGAAAAAGTGGGAAGAATTCTTTAATGTGACAATATTTTAGAAGGGCAGATATAACTTCAAAAACTACTTAGTCCTGTTTCTGTTTTTCACTTTTATCATAATATTAAATTATATTTTTACTAGATGTAATTATAGGAGGTCATATACTCTGAGATTTTATGTGTTAAAATAAATGATTTTTTTTGTTTTTTCATGTATGAAAAATAGAAAGTTTTAAATGTATTAAATAATACATACTTCTAACAGATTATTTTAAATTCTTGTCCCTTGCACAGGTTAAAAGAAGGAGAGAGTACAAAAGTAGCCGGGGCATTTTTCATAGGATCATATTTGTTTGGCTGACATTGATAAAAAGTCCCTTCACTATGTAAATTTGTCAGTCAGTCTAAGATTAAAGTGCAGTACTGTCAGTCAGTCTAAGATTAAAGTGCAGTATCTCATTGAGTTTCATTATGCACCCTCAGCATTTTTCTTATTCCTATTAACTCCAAGTTCAACCTCCACCTTGCCCTTTTCCTTTTCTAATTGGCAGTGGGCAAATCATTTCTGGTCAAGATCAGGGACTCATCTGCCCATCTAACCTTAAACATCAATCCAACAAAAGAGTGAATCCCATTAGCATCAGTCTCGTGACTCATAAATGCAAAGGTCCAGTGAAGAACAATGATGCTCTTTGGCTTCCACATCAGTCTCTGCACCTTAGAAACTAAGTGTAATGAACAGTAGGTCGTAACCTGTAGCTTTAATAAAAAGCCCCAGTTGGATAGCATATTCCACATCAAATATGCTAATGCCAGGTCATTATATGAGTGATTTTCTGAGTAAGAAAATGCACTATGTATATCTTCCTCTATTAATAAATTAATATTCAGATCCATAATAAGTTCTTATATTTTATATTTCCTTGTTAATAACTTATTTAAATCAATTTCTAGAACTGAATACAATACTGTGGAAATCATGCTGCCAAAAAATGATGGTATATCCTACAGAACATATAAGAACACCTTAGATAATCTAAATTTTACCAGTTCTGAGGGTTTTTTTTTTTTTGCATGATATTATATTCTGAAATCGTATAAAATACATTGAAGTTTTAGAGTGTTGTGAAAACGGCATGGATATTATTCAACATGAAGAGCCTGAAGGGATGAAAAATAAGATTCTGGTTAATATTCTTTGGCTCAAAATACATTAAAGTCATTCTTTGGATTTTTGTATTTCAGACACTTTTTCCTGACATAGTTTTTCCCATTTAATTATTTCTTTTCACCTACCTTTCTCTTTCTTTTATTTCTAACATCTGTCTTTGTTCTTGCTTCTTCTTTATGTGTGTCTATTGGGAAAAAATGCTTTTTTTTGGGGGGGGGGTAGTTTTAAAATATTTTCAATGGCAGACTATGAGTATTCAATGCTCCAATACATACACGAATTTTGAGACTCTCCAACTCCGTAAAATTGTCCGGAAGTCCTCTGTTAACACATGCTCTCTTGTTGATTCTGTGGTAAATTTTGTTTTCCCCACAGCACAGTTTTTAAAACTAGGATGATTCAATGTGTATGAAACATTAAACACCTACTTTTGCAGCATTTTTACATGGCACTGGAGGTAATAAAAGGAAATGGTCATTTTCTTAAAATCGAAACAGTTTGGTTCAAAGATTGCAAATCTTTTAACCAGTTTTTCTGGTGCATCTGCCAGTTCTGCAAGTTTCTGAGAGGCAGGTGCAAGTGAGATTGCAACACAGGCTCTGCAACAACTCCAGGGACAGAGTTGTTGCCTACTTTGTGAAGAAGATATATCTTGTAAGTGAATCAAGTATATATGACAAATACTCAATATCCATGGACATGCAATTGGTTTTCCAAAACTAACTTTCTTGATATTTGCTATTTTTATTATTACCCAAAACATTTGCAAGCTGTTTTAGATGCAAGATAAACTGATAATCTCAAGAGTCAGTTTGCTTACTTTGCAAAATTTATTCTAATGCCTCTCATGAAAATGTGTAGAATTTCTGCCATTCTTTTCATCTAAAACAAAAAAACAAGGTGCTGCTGCCAGTAACTTTCCCTTAGTACTTTATAATAAGTATTAGTAGAAAGTTTAGTGTAGAGGGGAACAGTGGTTGATACAAAACAAAAGGCCAATTAGAGAGCTGAGAATTCCAGGTTGTCTTTATTATAGTCTAATAATGTTCTTATGTATGACTTGAATTATTTGATGCATTTCCATAAATGCTTCATGCAACACCAAGGAGCAACCTGGAGTCTTTGGAGAATGTAGCACATTATTTTTATTGTAGATAAATGAATACGGACTTTTATACATACTTTACTTCTAAAGGTTTTATTAAGATTATTGTGTGTTTTTATAACAAGTAATGATGTGACTATTAGTAGAAACTTGATAATAGTAAAAGCAGCTTCCAAAGTAATAGAATCAACAAGATATTCTTTTAAATGTTATGAAAGCAGAAAATATGGAAGGATCCAATTTCTATCCCAACTTTTAAGAGATATCATTCTGACCAAGAATAATTTTGAGATAAATCAAATGAAGAGTCACAATATCAGTGAAGGTTTCCCACTTCTTCAGTTTTACTTTGCAACAAGAAGAAAAATGTATTAAAAGGCTCAATGGTGTTTTTAAAATGAGGATGGAGACAGGGTATGCAGGTGACTTGGGGAAAGGTGAAAGATGAAGTACTTCAAATTCTCCTCAATATGAATATATAGCAGCCTCCAGTCTAGGTTACAAATGCTGTTGAGTGTTTTTTGGAAGAAGATAGTAGCAGAAATGGAGTAAAGTTCCAAGTACACAGAAATAAAAAAAAATTCTTAGGAAATGAAGATGCTAATTATACTTATCATTACATATTTTATGTATGTATAAATTGTCTTACAGTACCACATAAATAAGAACAAATATTCTGTGTCAATTAAAAATAAAATTAAATGCTAAAAAATACCAGTAAAGTAAAAAGATGAGTCACTAACTCAGCTGGGAATATGTAAAACCAACAAAGAATTGGCTGAGTCATTAAAAAAAAAACTGAACTAAATAAATACAACTTAGTTATACTTAGTTATGTCAAACCACACATTTTCAAAATATTAAAGCTTCCAAAGATACAGTCTACTCACCTTGAAGCAAGGACAAATATAAATTTATATTTGAATAGAGATTCTAAACAGGATACATATAATATATCCTAAAATATATCATTTAAGGGTCACTCTGGCTGCCATGGAAATCAGATACTTGGATGGATAAAAAAGCATGGTGGCTATAAACATTGAAGTTGATAACTTACTTTCAAGATAATGTTGATTAATTGGAGTTGAAGTGTGAAGAAAAATGTGGATGGTATGATGATTAATTTTACATGACAACTTGCCTGAGTTATGGGGTGTCCAGATGATTGTTAAAACATCATTCCATGTGCATGTGTTAGGGTGTTCCTGGATAAGATTAATATTTGAATCAGTGTATTTTATAATTATGCCCCTTCTCCTCAATGTAGATGTCCACCATTCAATTCATTTAAGACTTCAGGTAAAGCAGAAGCTGGCCCTTTCAGGTGTAAGGTGGTAAAATGCTGTCTGACTGCCTGAGCTAAACATCAACTTGTTTTCCTGCTTTTGAGCTCTAACTGAAAATATGCTTTTAGTTTTCATGTTTGATAGATTTCAGACCATATTTAAACCATCGACTCTCCTGAGTCTCCTGCATCTCCAGCTTCGCAGCATGTTCTGGAGATCTGAAGACTGCTTAGCCTCATAATCTTGTGAACCAAGTCCTTTAATAAAGCTTTTTATAATCTCTAACCTATAATACAATCTCTGAAAAACTTGACTAGCACCACCACTTTACCCTAAATCCTAGAATAGTACCAGGGTAGGGGGAAGGTTTTCATTGTCTTTCTATTAAATAGAAGAATTGATGATAATTCTTTTTTAAACTGAAGAGTGAATCCAGGGGTATTCAAACACTGAGCCACATGCCCAGCCAGTTTTTGTACTTTATTTAAAGACAGAATCTCACTGAGTTACTTAGGGCCTCACTAAGTTGCTGAGGCTGGTTTTGAACTTGTGATCCTCCTGCCTCAGTTTCCTGAGCTGCTGGGATTACAGGCATGTGCCACCGTGCCCAGCATATGATTGTGGGCATTTCATAGTTTTGTAATATTGGAGGACTTTTTTTTTCAGTTGTAGCAATTTTTGTATGGAATCTATATCTATCTATAAATATATTTTAATTGATCATCATCTTGCTTAATTTTCTTAATCTTCAAGAATTACTAATTAAAGTCAGAATGAGATGCATTTGCTCATCTAATAGTATGGTTAACAGAAGAATGATAGAAAATAATAAGGGGACAATGATAGGAACCACTATGGTTTTTAATATTTTTTTACTTTAAGTGTGTAAATTAGTACAATGATTTTGCTAATGTCTATCAGAGCTGAAGGAATAACTATTCTCTGGCTCAGAAAATCCAGTCATAGACAAAGTTCAAACAGAAATATTCATATCTGTTCATTAAAGAACATACCAGAGTATTCATAGTGGCATTTGTAGTGACTTTAAACAGGAAAGTGTGTAAAGGCTGATCAAGAATATAACATATATCTAAATAACTACTGACACATCCATATGACAAAATATTGAACAGTAATAACCATAGACAATTTATAACTATGCAAAAATATTAGTCTCAAAAAATAATAAGATTGAGTGAGACAGACACAAAATAATCCTTGTTAATTAAATATATCTGTAATAAATGTAGAAGAAAGGAACAATTAATTTATGTTTTTATAATTTCAGATAGTACTTGATCTTCTTCAAGTTGAGTATTGTGCATGGTGAGAGGTGTTTAATTTCATTTTGCTGTATATGAATTTCCAGTTTTCCCAGCACCATTTGTTGAAGAGAATATCGTCTCTCCAATGTATGTTTTTGGTGCTTTTGTCTAACATGAGATAACTGTATTTCTGAGGGTTTGTCTCCATATCTTTTATTCTGTACCATTGGTCTATGTGTCTATTTTGTTGCCAATACCATGGCATTTTTGTTACTATGGCTCTGTAGAATAATTTTAAGTTCTGGTATTTTGATGCCTCCTGTTTTAATTTTCTCCCTAAGGATTGCTTTGGCTATTCTGTATATCTTATTTTTCCAAATGAATTTCACGATTGCTATTTCTGTTAATGTGAAGAATGTTGTGGAATTTTAATTGGAACTGTATTAAGTCTGTATAATGTTTTTGGTAATATGGCCATTTTGACAATACCATTTCTTCTTATATAAAATATGACAGATCTTTCCATATTCTAAGGTCTTCTTCAATTTCTTTGTTTAGTGTTCTGTAATTTCTACTGTAGAAGTCTTTCACCTATTTTGTTGGATTGATTCCCCAATTTTTTTTTTAGGATTTTGTGAATGGGGTAGTTTTCCTAATTTCTCTTTCAGAGGATTCATCACTTAGGAATAGAAATGCATTTAATTTATGGGTATCGATTTTATATCCTGCTGCCTTTCTGAATTCATGTATTAATTCTAGAAGTTTTCTGGTGGAATTTTTGGATCCTTTAAATATTGAATCATATAGTCAGCAAATAGTAATAGTATGAGTTCTTTTCCTATACGTATCCCTTTTATTTCTTTCATCTTATTGCTCTGGCTAGAGTTTCAAGGACTATGTTAAATAAAAGTGGTAAAAGACAGCACCCCTGTCTTGTTACAATTTTTAGAGTGAATTCTCTCAATTTTTCTCCATTTAGAATGATGTTGGCCTGGGGCTTAACATAGATAACTCTTACAATATTGAGGTATTCTAAGTACATGTATGATAGCATGAATGGTATAACTCTACAATGTACAACTAGAGAAATGAAAATTTGTGCTCCATTGTGTACAATTAATCAAAATGCATTCTGTTGTTATGCATAACTAATTAGAAAAAAAAATTAAAATTTCAGATAGTCATTATCTCTGATGGAGAATATATGACTAATACTGAGTAGGAGCATTTTCAGATAGCTGGTGATATTCTGCTTCTAGACTTCAGGCCTAGGTGTCTTCATACCTAGATCTACATACATGTTCATTATATAAAAATGCATCTAGCAGTATCCCAATAATATGACAAGCTATAAATATAAAACAGCAATAGTCTTTTATATGAAAGAGTACATAAAATTGTATTCATAAAAGCTTATGAAACTTCCTATACAATTTATGTTGTGTTTATAGCAATCAAAAGTATTATAAACAGAAGAATAATGTTTAGTGTTATTGTTTGGGTTTTTAACCTTTTAACCTCCTTGCAAGTTACCAAGTGAGCTTTTCACAGTTTCATGGATACAAGTGGAAAATCTGAGACTCCTGAATCAGACGTTTTATCACTCATGAATAGCAGATAGCATAAACTTTATGCACATACTAGTTCCTATTTCTCCCTCAAAGCCAAACAGGTTATGTGAAGCAACCTACATAGATGCTGCACATATAGTGGTTTTGTATCATTGCAGAGGATTGTTGAGTTTAAGACACCAGAAATCTTATAAGAGGGAAGATTGTAAAATATCTGTCAAGGTGGTACAGATATCATCTCTATTTCTAAGGGCTGTTGTTAATACACACATCCTAGAAATGACATTCTAAAACAAAATCCATCAATGTCTCTTCCCTAGATTTCAGAAATGCAAGAGACCAAGGAGAATTTTCTGTCAACATTCACAAGTGCAAAGGTATTTTTTAAATCAAAATATAGATATAATTATAAATTTTGAATTCTAAATTGACAATTAAGTGAAATACAAATGGAGCCATTTGCTGTGGCTATCTCAAAAGTATGATTGATTATAATAAAATTGATGAATATTCATTCAATTAACAAACTATTTTAGAAAAAGTGTCCCTCAAAAAATACTTTGTCCTGTTACTTCTATTGAAATTGTCCAGAAAAATCACCATGTAACAATAAACTTATTGAATTCAGTTGAAAATAAATATTTAAAGTATGGAAATGGCATGATCATTTAAAAAAATAAAATTTACAGAGTGAAAAAAAAATCCATATTACCTTCCACCCTTGAATTCTTATAGAATAAATCTCATTTCATTAGGAAATTAGGACAATCAAAGAAAAGAAAGTAAAGTAAAAATATATAATATCAGGTTGCCTTCATTAATTACTTCTAATAAGTTTGTATTATGGCTTTCATGAGAATTGTTTTACTATGTACTATTTTATTCATATTTATGTATTTTAAAATCAAGTAAAATATATTATTCATGATGTCAAAATATTAAATGAAAATTCATGTAAATATCTTCTTCTGTTTTCTATAAATATGCCAACATAGCATTTCATTATACTGGTTTGTTTCTTGCTTTCTTCTGCCTCTGAACTTGAATACCTATTGTTTTTATAACCTTTATAACTTCAAATATAATTTTATTTATATGGAAAGTATTTCACCCTATAATATGTAATATTGGTCCTCTCTACTGGTGTTTTGTGGGGGACGCCTTATTGAAGGCTCATTTAAATTCAACTGGATATGTATATTTATTTTCCCTGTCATTGTATGCCTTTTAGCTCTCAATTCTGCTGTCAAGGCAAAATTAACTTTGTGTTTACATGGTCCAATGCAGTTATGATGATACTCAATGAAAAGACATTTAACCTCTAAGAATTTTGATCCGTAAGAAAATACTAGCACTGGGAGTTTCAGCTACCAGAAAAGAAAGTGATGATTCAGTCTGTTGAAAGATGATGGAAATAAAGTATCTGAGAATTTTTCCCCTTGATTTCCTAGGGGTGCGAAAATAATCAATAAATGGCAATAAGGCAAGTTTGTCACATTTGCTTAGCTCTCAAAAATCCAAACATTATCCTTGTGGAATGGAGTTTTCTTGTTCAAATGCAAATTGTCTCCTCTTTAATGGAATTTTTATTAGAATTCTATTATTCTGAGAATAATACCAATGTTTAAACAATGCAAATCTGTAATCTCCAAGCAACCTAGGGACACTGGTATGTATTTGGAGTAATAGCCATTTTAAAATTAGATATATATCACATTTCCATTTTTTCTTGAACATAAAGGCTTTACTTTGTGTGAGTGAATAAAAAAGACAATCAAGGCATAGATAGATCACAGAGATTGCTAGTGCTTTTGGCTGTGAAGACATAAAGTGCTTTGACAAGAACTACTAATTTATATATTAAAATGTCAACTCTTCTTTCAATGCGTCTTAAGAAACAGAAGACAGCAGTGTCCAATTTTATACTTTTCTTTAGCTACGTTGCGTACACTAAAATAAAAAAGAATGTTAGTGCTAACAACTTTATAGTGAGGATACAGAGCATTTAAGTTGACCAGGGTAGAGTATTGTCTTCCTCTTACAACCAAATCGACATCAAGTGCATATGATCTTTATTTTCTCAGTGCTTAAGGACTTGACTGGAAATGAAGCCTTCCATGCACATAGGAAGATTTAAAAAGGTGATCTTATTACTGTCTTCTCATTCTTAAATTGTTCTTTTCATCATATTTGCTGTCAAATTTTTACTTTATAACTCCAGTTAAAAGTCCCTAGAATAGAACATTTCAATGTGGCCTGGTTAATTGGTTTACTACCAATATTCTCCTACAGAATTTCTCCCTATATTGTTTTTATTCTAGTGAGAAAAACAATTAGGGTTGACTACAGATTATATTTTTTATGTCTTCCAAATGCTCAAGACATACAGTATTGGCAAGTGGTGGAGTCCTTAAGATGTCAGGTATTATATGGGGTTTTCATGACTTGGTGCATGGCCTTTAAGCAGATAATGGGTGTCCAGCCCTCTCCTCTTTTTTTTTGCTCCCTGACCATGAGGTGAGTGGTTTTGCCCTGGCACACACTTGTGTCATGATGTGTATGTAGCCTCACCACAGGCCAAAAGGCAATGGAGTTCAGTAGTCATAGCCTTGAACCTCTGAAAGTATAAGCCAAAGCAAAACTTTTATCATCCTCTTTCCCTCCATCTGCCCCCCACCTCTCTTTTGTACTGGAAACTGAAGCCAGGGGTGCTTAACAACTGATCCACATACCCACCACTTTTTATGTTTTATTTAGAGACAAGGTCTCACTAAGTTGCTGAGGCTAACTTTGAACTCATATTCCTCCTGCCTCAGCCTCCCCAGCTACTGGAATTACAGGCATATACCACTATGCCCAGCTAACTTTTCAAAGTTGATTATGTCAGGTATTTGTTATAGCTATGGAGTTATAGCCATTTTAAAATTAGATATAGATCACATATATGGAAGGCTGACTAACTTGGTACAATAAGAATATCATATTCCTTAAAGAAACTCACATAGGACATTTTCAGAGTATGATAGAGAAGAGGGTGGCAAAGAGAAAAGGAAGAGTTGTAAACAAAATAGATGGAAGACTGTGAATAATAAGTACAAAGGTAGGGAATATTGTTCTGAAGTATAATATTAATGGTTCTTTGACATTTTGGGATCCTAAAGAATAAGGAAAAGCAGAAATTTTTATTTTAAAAAATGGTGGACTCATTTGTTTTTGAAATGTATGTGAATAAAAAGGGTATATTTGTCTGTTTTGTGTTGTTATACCAAACTACCTGCCACTGGGAACTTTACTCATAAAAGAGATTTACTTAACTCATAGTTCTAGAGATGAAAGAGCACATAATCTGAGGCTTTGAGCTAATGTTAAGAATTCCGGTTTTCAATGTACTTGGACCAGATTTGAATTCAGATTGCAGCACTCCCATCATGACATGGGCTCTAAAATCTAGATCACAATCTCAGGATGGCTGTGGCAGTGAGTCCATGGTTGCAGATACCAAGATAGTGAATAAATCTGAGAAGAAAAAAAGGCTGAAGCAACACACTTGATGATGGGTTGGAACTGAACTGGAAAGAAAGGTTGTTTGTCATAACGTTTTATCTCTAATAGATACAGTAATCGGAAAAGTGGACATACTTATGTTCTAAGGAAATAATAGAGATAGCTACAGGACATTGGCTTTATTCCTCATTGGTTCTGGAGTAGGGAACTGTAGGTATAAGTCATGTTTTAATTGTTTTCTACATATATGACTTTAAACTAATTATTTATATTACCAGTTTCATTGTTTGGCTTACTGTAAAAAAAAGGAGAAATGGTGATACTTAAACATTTGAAAAATTATATGGATTAAAGTGTTGTGCTCAAAATAAAGTTTGGTAAACCAAAGGAGAAAGCACTTGATAAAGGAAAGCTATTGTTATTATTGACACTATATTATCATTTCTGTTGCACTCAGTGTGCACATAAGTCTACTTATAGAACTGTAATCCCATCAAGACCAGGGGAGGTTGCTTTTCTTCCTTGTTCTTATGTTGCCCGGTACTTAAACACTCATTAAATTGTCAATTTAAAATGAATAACATTTTTCTTCATCATTTCATAACTGAGTTATATCCAGTTATCTAAATCAAGGACCCAGAGCTCTTAATAATAATATATACTATTTTAATTGGCATACTATAATTATATATAATGGGAGAATTCACTGTTACATATTTGTAAATGCACGCAGCATAGTAATACAATTTAGTCAATTTTAGTCTCCTGACATTTCCTCTACTCCCCCAGTGATATACTTTCTTAAGTAACAGAATAGTTCTTGGCTTCTGAAGTAGATAGCTCATAAGTTTTTTTTTATATTTTCATATCATTCATTATGACTTTTTATGTACCTATCCAAGTTACCTCAAATAAATAATCTACTTAGCGGCTGACACTCTGTTTTAAACTTTTTTCATATTTTCTAAAGTGACAGAATTAATTCAGTATATGTAAGAAATTCAATAAATATGTCATGTAATCATAGCACCTTAACACTTTTGTGAAAATTAGAGTGAACTTTCATTGTGTTCAGCAGATGAAGGGGTGACCCAGAAAGGCTCCCTGACCTGAATGAGTTTGCAATGTGAAGTAAGGCAAAGTTGGACCTAGACTCATACCTTATGACCCCTATTTCTTATTTCATCATTATAACATATTGCTTCTTTGTTCATTTCACAATTAGATGTGAAATCAGAGATCAGAGGCAATCAAGTTGCTTAGAGAAAAGTAATGATTGGAAAAAAACAAAACACTGCCAAAAAATCCATGAGTATTGGAGGCGCTTTAGAACAGTTGAGTGAAGTTGACATTGGTCAACATATTTGTTACCTACTGCTGCTGAAAACAATTACCACAAATGGAATAGCCTAAAAACACCTACATCTTGTCTCATGGCTCTAAAGTACAGAAGCCTAGCCTAGCTGAAATGGCTCTCTACATAAGGCAACACTGGGCCAAAATGTCTGTATTGGCCAGGGTTTCACTGTCATCTTGTGCTTGGATTCCATTCTAGGATCACTGATTTCCTTTCAACACCAAGTGGCAGAATTCACTTGGGTGTTGAAAGGAAAGTGAGGAATGAGAGATAAGTAAGACAGAAATAAAAGATGGAGACCAGTCAGAGATACACACAAGAGTTTATTTGTCAGAGCTGTCAAATAAAGTCCATCTCTTTAAAGCAGAGAGAGGCAAAACAGGCTTGGGTTCTGGGACTTTAATGGGTTTGGCTCAGGAATCAGAGCCAGGTGGGTCCTAATGTGGGCGGTTAGGCCTTCAGTTGGTATGAGGGAGTGGTGAGCCTTTCTTAGAAACAACCTTGGGTGGGAAAGTGAAATTTTTTCCTTAAAATGATAGCTGTCTGTCCAGATGCTATGGAAGGATCTTATATTTCCACCATTTTTGTTTTTTATTTGCCCCCTTAGGGAACAGGGATGTAGGTCAATCTTCTGTAACTCCTTCCTGCTGGAAGGAGCAGTGTTTGAGTCCCTCATTATGGGCCTGGGATTTTATTTGAATGATGATAGAGATTGAATGATAGTAGAATGCTGTCTCCAGAAGCCCAAATTTGGTGAGGGATTGGTATTCCTGTAACAAAAGCTGGTTTATAGTTTGGTTAGAGATTTTTTGGATGTGGTCTTGAACAAATCTAATGACTTGGAGCAAGCATTCAAGGGGACTTCCTGTATGTGAGAGGAATGTGGAAGAAGCTCCTCCAGAGTTTGCATTAATGGGTAAGAGGAAAAAAGAATGGAGATTCCTGAGGAGTGGGGAGGAGAGTAGCCTGGTTTGAAGATGAGCACATGTGGAAAGTAAGACTGGGATCTTCCACCAGGAAAACCTATGGAGATAAAATTGGACAGGGGGGTAAGAAATGTAAGCCATTGTAGGTGAGAAGTTTCTTTAGATAATGGGGAGCCAGGATGGTGAGTTGGGCCCCAAAGGTGTGTTTCTTGGATTTATTAATGACTAGAAAGGCTGGGACCAAAGTTCGTAGGCAAGGGGCCCACCTTCAAACAGTAGGGTCAAGACCCTTCAATAAATAAGCCATGGGGAAAAGGTTGGCTCCAGCATGTGTCCAAGGACCCCTAGAGAAAATCCCTGCTTCTCAGCTATATAAAGGTAAAATGGGCACATAAGATCAGGGAGATGGAGAGCAGGGGCCTGGAGGAGGGCCTGCTGGAGCCTGGTGAACAACTTTGTAACAGAGTACAATAGAGGTTCAGAGAGTGGACCCTGGGCAGCATCATACAGAGACTTAGCCAATACAGAGTAGTTAGGAATCCAAGCTCTCAGGAATCCTGCTGTACCTAGAAATGAGAGAATTTCTTTCTTACTAGAGGGTGTATTAGTGATAAGGCCCTTCCTATCAACCATAATGGCTTTGTGTATAGGGGTCAGGAGGAGGCCTAGGTATGTTTTCATTGCCAAGGAAAGCTGTACCTTGGGTGGAGAAACCCTATAGCCATGATCAGAAAGGAAGTTGAGAAGTTTACAGGTGTCCTGAGGGATGGCAAAGAAGGAGGTCATCAATATACTGTAGCACCATAGACTGAGTGAAATATATGGATAGTAGGTCCTTAGCCAAGGCCTGTCTGAAGATATGAGGGCTATCTTGGAACCCTTGGGGGAGAAGTGTCCACATCAGCTGAGTGGAGTTATATGACTCAGGCTCTGTCCATGTAAAGGTGAAAGTGTCTTGAAAGTCAGAATGAAGGGAAATATAGAAGAAGGCACTTTTCAGGTCTAGCACTGAGAAGTAGAGGGTCCCAGAAGGAATGTTGGAATAGAAGGGTATAAGGATTGGTTACCATGGGATGGACTGGGATGACCAAAGAGTTGATGGAACAAAGATCTTGACCAAGCAGAAGGAACCACAGGGCTTTTTTTGTTGCCAACATGGGGGTGTTATAAGGGGAATAAGTAGGTGTAAGGAATTCCTTTTGCAAGAGGAGTTTTTATTGGGCGAGAAAATGAAGGGGTTTTTGAGACAAATGTGAATGGGTTTGTGGTGTGAGTTGATAGAACTTGAAATGTCCCAGACAATAGGGCCCACCTTGTAAGGGGGTAATGGGAAGGCACTAGCACATAGAATAGGGGATGGTCCTAATGTAAGGGTAAGGACCAGGGGAGCCGCAGGTGAGTCGGTATGGAAGCATATATGAAAGGAGAAGGAAAGTGAAACCTCCATCTTTGTGAGGATGTCCCTTCCCATAAGGGGAACAGGATACTGTGGAATGACCAAAAAAGAATGGGTAAAAATCAGAGAGCCAAAAGTGCAAAAAAGGCTAGGTGTCTAAAAGGGTTGGTAAGTTTTACACTCTACCCCAACAACAGAGGCCATAGAAAAAGTGGTAGGCCCCCAGAAATCCTTGAGGACTGAATATGTAGCCTTTGTGTCTAGGAGGAAGGATACAGCCCTACCTGAAATATGCAAAGTTAACCTGGGTTCCCACAGAGTGATGGTAGTGGTTGGGTGATGGGAACCTTAGCCTCATAAGTCCTCTGCAGCCATACCTAAGAGTTGAAAAGGGGAAATAGAAGAGCTGGATGGCCAAGGGCCTCTATGGGATCAAGGACAGTCAATGGCTCATTATCCCTCCTGATGGCATATAGGACAAGGGCCCAAGGCTTGCAAGGCTTGGTACATGTACGAGCCCAGTGACCCATCTGACAACATTTAAAACAGAGTCTGGGCAGTCCCAAGGGACCCTTCCAAGGGCCTGTGGAACCAGGGACAGATGATGAGGCTGGATGTATGGCTTGAGCAAGCATCCAATATTTCTGTTTCCAGGCCTTGTTATCTCTCCCATTATATACCTTAAAGGCAACTACCAGAACCTCAGCTTGGGAAGTTAGGGATCCCCCTCTCAAAGCACCTTAGTTTGGCCTTAATATCAGGGAAACTCTGTGACAAAAAGTAGGTCATTAATAGTTGTCTTTTATCTAGACTCTCAGGATTCAGATTAGTATATTGTAATAAAGCCTTGGTTAGCCTATCTAAAAATGCTGAGGGGTTTTGATTCTTATCTTGGATGATTTCCTGGAGCTTTTAATAATTTATAGCCTTGTGGGCTGCCTTTCTAAGTCCTGCTATGAGGCAAGTAATGAATTGGATTCTACTAGTTACTCCTCCAGGCAAATTATAATCCCAATTGGGCTCCCGATCAGGGACTGCTTCAGTGCCAATGGGATGGGCAGGGCAGGTCTGATGTACCTCATCAGCATAATTTCTAGCTTTCTTCCAAACTTTCCTGCACTCCTCGGGAAGGAGCGTGTTAGACAAGATCCTCTGGACATCATGGAAGTCAAATCATATGATTGAGATATTGAAATTCTTTGATATAAGTGGTGGGACTTGAAGTATAGGACCTAAGCAGCTTTTCTATCTGTGAAAGATCTGACAAAGAGAAAGGCACATGAACCTGGATTACACCATCTACCCCAGCCACCTCTCATAGAGGACATAGATGCTGGTTGGGCAGCAGCAGCCTGTGATCATGTGGCAGGAGGCGAGAAGGGTGGAGGCCCGAGAGGACAGTTGCTGTGGTCGCTCCATCAGAAAGAGAATTGTGTTATTGTGGGGGTGGAAGGAGGAGGAATCCTGGGTAGGATCTTCTGTCCCTTTGGAAGCAGTCATAGGGGAGGTGAGAGCTAAGATTTGTGCAGGAGAGCAAGAGTTGTAGAGAGAGGGCTTAGAGAGAGGAGAAGGCCTGAATGTATGCTATCTCTTTTCAGTTTCCTGAACGCTCACAATAGTAGAAAAAATCCCTGGTATTATTGAAATCTAGGGTGCCATTAAGCAGCCATTTAGAGTACTTATCCAAAGGATATTGAAGCCAGATCTGATTGCACAAACTGATAAGTTTTGGGGGTTTTAGGTCTAGAGTAAGAAAGAGAGATAGACCCTAGGTTAGCCAGGAGGTAGCCTAGGGAACTATGGGAGGGAATACTCAAGAGCTGCCCATGGTAAGACTTAGAAGATGAGTTTAGAGGTGGGGCGTCCCCCAGTCTCTAATATCACTTAGTCAAGAGGACAGTTACACTTAGGGGGTGGTCACCACCACTGGGTAAGCATCAGGACAGGAGCCCGAAGAGGCACTTGGGCACCCGGCCAGGACTATTAATTAGGAGCAGAAGCCAGTAAAAGGGACAGAAGCTCATAAAAGGGGCAGAAACCCATAGAAATTAACTCAAGCCCAAGAGGTAGTCCCATCAGGAATAACTCCCAATCACCCTCAGTAGTTTTATTCTCAAAAACCCAGGACCCAAATAAAAGACCACCAATAGACTCCGTCAACAGAGGAATCAGCCATATCTGTGAAAGCTGTGGCTGGGGGTATGCCCAAAAATATGGTAACTCTGGAAGGGCCAGATGATCAACAGTCATTTCCTGGGATCCGTAGGCCATTTAGTTTGACCGGAGACAGGGGTCTTACCTGGAATGTCTGGTGGTAGTTGCAGAGAAGGCCTTTGGCAGAATGGAGGTCCTGGTCCTATAGTGGAATTGGATTAGGGCTCGAGGATGCCCAGCGACCCTCAAAGAGGGGAGCAGGCACACTGAGGAACCTGATCCCAGTCTCGCACCAAAATGAAGGGAAAACAACGAACAAGAAATAGGTATGGGAGAAATGAAAGATGGAGACCAGTCAGAGATACACGTGCAAGTTTGTCAAAGCTGACAAATAAAGGCCATCCCTGTATAGTGGAGAGGCAAAACAGGCTTGGCAAAACTTTTATGCGGCAGGCTCAGAAATCAGAGCCAGGTGAGTCCTAATATGAGCGGTTAGGTTTTCAGCTGGTGTGAGGGTCAGTGGTTAGCCTTTCTCAGAAATGCCCTTGGATGTGAAAGTGAAACTTTTTCCTTAAAATGGCAGCTGTCACTTAGGATGGCCATCCAGAGGCTAAGCAAGGACTATACAGGTGTCATTGTAGGAATAATGTCCATTCTCTCTACACATGGCCCCTTTGATCTTCAAGCTCACAATAGCACTCAGAATTTTAATGTTTTTCATTTCTCTGCCTGATCTAACTAATTTTATGTCCATATATGGGTGTAGAAGATCTGTTTTAACTCATGATGAGTTTGGCGCCACCATATATGTCAAGATAATCTTTTAGAAGTTAACTGGTAGTAACTTAACAAAAGCAAAGTCCATTTTACCATATAATATAATAGATTTAGGAGTACAATGCCAGAATAAACAATACATAAAGGCTCCAAATTTACTTATTTTGGTGACAAACCAAGGTTACAATATTGATGAAAAGCAAACAGTCACAAAATCAAATTTTCTTCATGTACCATTGGTCAAACAATCAAAGGCAAACATATATCATCATAATATTATTACAACCAACACATATAACTTAACTTTTTCATGAATGCAAGATACAAAGATACTTAACCAATAAAAAATTGGTGTTATGAAGCAGTTGATGACAATAAGGCCTTTTTGGCCACTCATCTTACAATGCAGACTCTCATCTTATTATCATATCTATTTTTGAAGCTGAGAAAAAAAACTATGTGTTTGTAACTATGTTAATGTTCTGAAAACATTAAGAATAAATTAAAATTTCTAAGATGAAGTTAAACCATGCAAGAAACAAAGCTGTATGTCAGAAAGATAAGCATTGTGGAAACAGATAATGTGATCTTGTGGTTAAAATGCATAGCACTCCAAAGTCAGCTTACAAAAGACAGTCCTCAGAGATAGCTGAAAGTGATGTTGTCAATATTATCAAGAGCATTAAGATTTGATAGTGTTTGAATACTATCAAATAGCATCTAGGTAAATAAAAGAGTGTTTATCCTGGTGGTTAAAAGACAATATAGATTATCCTGGGATTTACTGACTGAAACCAAGATGTAAACTTTAAACCTCTTTGTTCCTGGATTGTTAGCCTCAAAATTGTTCTCTGGAGATGTGCATTCACTATAGCAAATAAGTAATGCTTTGAAAACTTCACCTCTTTGTTTTCATATCCACTGTGCTGTGGTGTCAGGGAATCATTTCATTTCTCATTCTTAAATATGAAACTATTTGTAAACTTACTTGATTTTTCTCTTTTGGAAAGAGATAGTATGAAATTTATTAATATTCTGAATTTTATCTTGTATCTATCAATAGATAGTAATGAATTATTTTATACAATGTGCCTTCAAATTGAAAGATTATGCATATGTTAATTGATAACAAAATTAAAACTATAGTACTATTATTTCCCAAAGGAGAGCAACAGCTTAAAAAAAATAAAATGAAAAATAAAGAACCATGTACTTTCTTATTAAATACAAAAATTTAGGGTGCAGTTTTTATTAAGGCAGTAGTTACTTGATGTCTTTTTATCCTCTATACAGTAAGCAAAGCACTTAACAATTGAAGATATCACCTTTATAATCCTTTTCTTTTGGAATCTAATCATTTGTGACTGTTTTCTGTAGTAAGCTACATTTTATGTGTTTAACAAATTGCACAGAGCTCTGAAGGCATACCCAAAGGGGAGAGAGAATTTGCCCAGAGATAATAATGAAGATAAAATTTCATATCATTAGAAAATTATATATGTTTATATCATGTAGAAATAGCCTATAGAATAACACTTCAATTGCACACAGTATCAATTGCACACCAACCAGGAAAGAAAGATCATTCTGAGCATTTGAAACAGAATTCATGACAGGGAACTGCTAGTATGGGAAGAAGAAAAGCTGAGAAGCAAATTAGGTAGAGTAAGAAGGCCTAGCAAAATTTGACTCCTGCTGTTTACAGACAGCACAGAAGGGGATTTGCTTATTCTAAAGCCCTGACTTATTAAACAGTGGGCACTGAAATCAAGCAGACCTCTCTGTGGGAACTCAGCCAGCTGCTACAGAAGCCAACTTATCTGATGCTGAAGGAGATGAAACATGTAAGCTTTTCCTTACTGCTCTAAAGATCTCTCTAACATCTCCAATTGGTTAAATCTGGGGAGGGAGTTTAACTGACAAGTACTTGCAAGTCATCCCAGAGTGCCTCCCAGAGATCTATGGATCGATTTGAAGGCAAACAGTTTGAAGACCCAAGGATCCAGATCTTTGGGCACATTGTTTAACACTGTAATGCAGTTTTTATTCTTGAGATATCTCCCCGACACAGAGTTCTTCTACTCCTCCCTCTTTCTCTATCTCTCTCTCTTTCTTAACAATTGTAAAGGGAAAATCAATTAATCAAGATTCAGGTAAAACATTTTACTAGCATGCATGAGGTCCTGTGCTCAATTAATAGCATCATGGAGGGGTGGAGAAGGAAGAGAAACAGATTCAGAACATCTATTTTTTTTGTTATTTTTGCACAACTGTGGGAGACCAACCTAGCACGTGATGAATTAACTCCCCTGCTGAGCGATATGTCATCAGGCACCCATGCTGCTAGACTGCCCCGCTATTCTAAGGTTCAAGTGACTGTGTCTTTGTGCCCAGGCGTGACTTCCTACAACCCCATGGGTAGAGCTATGCTCACCTGTTTCTTTGTAATATTACCCCTTGCCCTGTTTAGGATAGAATGTTCCATGGAAGTGCCTTGTGTGTGTCCCCTTCTCTTACTGTGCTTTTGGGTGTGGCATACCTAGATGTCAGTCAACCTGCTGACAGTGGACATCATTAAGATAGACTCAGCCCCTTGAAACCTGACCCCTTGCCTCATTTGAATAGCTTCTCCTAAATAAAAGGGGTCACACATGCTTCCTCTCTCTCTCTTCCTGCAGACCCTTAAGATCAGAGGAGCCGTCACAGCGACCCCAAAGAAAAAAGTATTTGTGTCTCTTGTGTGGTTATTTTGCACAGCCCAGTCAACCCAGTTTTCCTGGAGTGACTCCTGAGCCTTTTAGTTGTGAGAACAGAAACCCGGCACACAGCTGTCTGTTCTTTGTGTGTATATTTATATAATATCTGTTCATCTTCTGATGCCTCAAGTGTCTCAACCATATCTTTATCTTTTGAAATCTATGCTTACACATTGTTAGCAAAGTTTACTTTGCTCAACAAAAGTACTTACTCCTAAGAAATGGCATCCAAGTAAAACAAGGCTAAAATACATAGAAAACTACATTTAAGAAAGTGATAACATCAAAAATCCAGAAATATAGCATAAAATGTTAGCAGTAATTTACTCTGGATGGTAGGATCATAAAAATTATTTATATATTTTACTTTTTGCTATGTTTCTAACTAAAGTTTGTAAAATGATCATTCACCACTTGATATAAAAAAGAAAAATAATACTTTTATCAGAAATTGGTATCCATATATCTGTACACATGTCTTTTCTTTGATTGAAGTACTTTTAAAAGGCATCTGTAGCACTACACATAATAAATATTAAATAATAAAAAAGCTAGTGCTGAAAATATAACAGCAATGCAGTTAAGTTTGCTAATATTTGTTTGTTCAGACTGAGAACTTCTCCTCCCCTCAGGAAAAAAGCCACTTGGAAGGCAGAAAGTAGTGAAAGATTATTAAAATAAGCACCTGTACACAGTCTTTGGGGATACTATAATAAAGTAAGTGGAAAAAGCAGAGAGAATGA
Source organism: Callospermophilus lateralis (assembly GCF_048772815.1). Classification (NCBI taxonomy): domain Eukaryota; kingdom Metazoa; phylum Chordata; class Mammalia; order Rodentia; family Sciuridae; genus Callospermophilus; species Callospermophilus lateralis. The sequence goes on from NW_027511893.1 coordinate 978,191, forward strand.
GAGAGTATATCTGTTTTACTCAGAGTTCACAGTGCTGTGACTAAAAGACCTGACAAGAATAACTTTAGAGGAGGAAAAGTTAATTTGAGGGTTCATGATTGCAGAGGTCTCAGACCACAGACAGTCTGTTCCATTTCTCAGGGCCCAAGGGGAGGCAGAACATCATGGCAGAAAAGTGTGGTGGAAGAAAGTGGCTCACATGGTGCTTAGGCAACAGAGAGAGTTTCCACTCTCCATATATATTAAATAAAATATATACCCCAAAGGCACACCCCCAATGACCCGCCACCTCCAGCTGTACCTTACTTGCCTTCAGTTACCACTCAGTTAATCTCACCATGGGATTAATTCACTGATTGGGTTAGGCACTCATAACACCATCATTTCTCCTTTAAAGCTTCTTCCATTCTCTCACACATGAACTTTTAGGGGACATCTCACACCCAAACCATAACAGTTCTATTCTGATATCTTCTTTGTTTATAGTTTAAACTGATATTAAAATGATAATGACTATGCTCTATTGACAGACTATCCTGTGCCATGGGCTGTGCTAATGACTTTGCATATATATTTTCACACAGTGTGAATTGAAAAGTTTGAATTAAATCACTCCTTTAACAGAAATAAATGCCCAGACAGACTTAGCTGTAAAATAATACAGGACTTTACATAAATTCCTACAGCCAGGAAGGTCCTCAGTGGGCAATCAAATTCAGGTTTTTACTAAAACTTTCCTTTGACTTACAAACTGACATGATTCTCTAGTATTATTAGTAGAAAATTTGATTATTTTGATAAATATTTTATTATGCTCTACTGAGCTTGGAGATCTACATAATAACACTTTAAGAAAGGATTTTCAACCTTATTTATTTATTTATTTATTTATACTAGGGATTAAGCGCAGGAATTCTGTATATATCCCCAGATGTTTATATTTTTATTTTGAGAGAGGGCCCCATACTGCCCTGCAACTTGGGATTGCCCTTACTACACTCCAACTTGTGATCCTCCTGCTTCAGTTTCCCACATAGCTAGAATTACAAGTGTATGCTGCCATGCCCATCACAAATCACTTTTCTTTGCAATTAAGTATTCACCAAAAGGACCATGCTAAACCATAAAATCAACCAATTTTACAAAATGCTAATTTGAAGAATAAGAAAAAGTTGTAAAAATCTTTTGATGTTTCATATTTGATATATTACATTTAGTTTGGTGACTCTCATAAAAATTTAACCATAAAACAACTGACCATGTAGCTTGTAATGTGTTATAAGAATAGGAAAAACTGTTGATTTTCATTGAATGTGTGTGTATATACAAATATGAATGTACTAAACTAGTTTGACCTGAGGGAAAGCTTCCCAGACATATCAAAATTTCTGATATCTGTGTATTTGAAGAAAACTCAAGCAAAGTATTTGGTCTAGTCAAAGCCTTTAAATTTTTTTTTTATTTACCATACACATTTAATTGTACTTTTCACATTGCCAGAAGGTAAAAAAAAAAGGAGTGAGGTTTAATCTGCCTGATAATCTAAAATAGTTTCAAAATAAATAAATATTTCATATTTTAATCTCATAAGGGATTGCCTAGGAAATTTTTTTACAAATTATGAGTGGTATTAAATTACTTATACATCTCATTATAATTTTAAGATAAATTCTGTAATTGAAATATATGAAATCAAGACAGAAACTACTGTAGTTTATGTTTGCACATGCAAGGTCATTTATTTCAGCAGTTCCTTCATATCAATTATAGCACGTATGTGTGTAGACGTGTGTTTTAAGTATCAAATTATAATTGATGACTGTGTAGGAAAGTTATCTTTTGTGGCTGCAGAGCTTCCAAAGAAAGGCCATCTTTCAGCCAGTAAAAGCCTAAAGTGTCTTATTGACAATACACAAGCAAGATGTGTATTAACAAAAATGACTTTTGGGGTGGTATAATTGCTATGCAAAGTGTTAGAAAATATGAAGCATCTCTTGACCAAAATTGAAGACAGATGGTGAACAAGTATATTATATAAAAGTGCAACTGTGTTGGGAATATTCAAGTGGGCAGAATGTGATTATGTAAATGAAAAATTCACTTCAAACCAAGAGTGCCAGATACAAAGTGATACTTAAATTAAATTATTCAACAAAGTATAGAGAATGTTCGTGAATTTATGATCAGAGCCTAAAGGGTTGGTCCCAGGAAAAATGGGGAGGAAGCAGCTGCATATGATGCACATACTCTGACTTAACCTTTATATATTCTCTTATTTTAAATGAAGGTTGATTTTTATGGGTATATCTCTCTTTACTACAGCCTCATTTCACATTCATGCTTTGTCAAATCACTCTATCATCTTAGGACATCATCTGGCAAGTGTGTACATGTTGAGTTGATACATGAGCTTTACCTGCAGAAGAATATTTACCTGAGATCACAGGAAAACAGGGGTATGAATAATTACCACCCCCACCTATTTAAGAAAATAAGAGAAATATGGCTTGGGGAACTTTTAAAAATTAATTATGTATCTTATTTAGCCCAATAAATCAAGAGTGTCACTTCGATATTCAATCAATACAAAAACTATCAATGAGCTATTTTAAAGTTTTGTACCATATTTGAAATCCAGTGTGCAAAACTGACATTTTTAGCACATCTCAATTCACGCTACGAATGTTTTAAATAATCAATAGCAATACATGACTTGTGGTTACCTTATCAGACTGTGCAAATTAAAAAAAATAATGAGTATAGGTTAAATTAAAAACACATAATGAAAAAAAGAAAAGAAATTAAAATATTCAGGTGAATACTACATGTTTAATACAGTTCTCCAATGACAAAAATTACTAACATTGTTTAGCAATCCCTTCTTCAACCACTTTAAAAAATAATGTAAAACAGATCTTGTCAGACTATATTTGATGTGGTGATTAGAAGAAGATTTATTCTCAAAATCAGTCTTGCCCCAAACTTCTTTCAAAGAACTTTTTATAATATATATTTTATTGGCAGATAATATATACATATTCATGGAATACAATGTGACAGTTTGATATATATATATATGCACAATGTGTAATAATCAAATCAGGATACTAAGCATTTTTATTTTCTCAAACATTAATCATTTCTATATTTTGGAAACCATACTTTCTATAGTTATTTTTAAATATATCACAGATTTTTGTAGACTATTGTTACTAAGTTATCCAACACCAGAACCAATTCCTCCTAACTATATTCTGAAGCCTCTTTATCTTGTTTTCATTCACTTTCCCCACTACTCTTCTCTCTAGTGAACATTATGCTGCTCTTATTCCATGAGATCATTTTTTTTAGATTCCATAAATGAATGAAAACAGGCAGCATTTTTCCCATGGCTGATTTTCTTTATGTAAATACATCCTTCAGTTTTATCCATACTGATGCCAATGAAAGAATGTTATTATTTTTTATAATATTATAAAAATAATATTTTGTTGTGAATACATACTATAATTTCTTTATCCCTTCATTCATTTACGGATTCATTCATTGATATTAGATTTATCAGTCTTGAGTAGTGCTGTAATAAACATAGGTGTGGAGGTATCTCTTTGATATAATAATTGCATTACCTTTGTGTAAATACCCAGTATTGAGCTTACTGTATCGTGTGATTTTCTTTTTAAAGATAGAGAGAGGCAGAGAGAGAGAGAGAGAGCGAGGCAGAGAGAGAGAGAGAATTTTTTTATATTTATTTTTTAGGTATCAGTGGGCATAACATCTTTTTTTTTTTTTTGTATGTGGTGCTGAGGATCGAACCCGGGCCGCATGCATGCCAGGCGAGCGCTCTATGGCTTGAGCCACATCCCCAGCCCCTAGATCGTGTGATTGCTGTTGGATATTTGAGGAAGTTACTTACTGTTTTCAATAATGGCTATAGTATTTTACATTTCCACCAATTGTGGAAATGATGTGTAGGAGCATTTGAATAATATAGATTCTTCCACTCTAAGAACATGGAATATTGTTCCAAATTTTGGTGTCCTCTTTATTTTTTTTCCTCAATATGTTATCATTTTTATTATAGAGGTCTTTTACTATGTGTTCACTGTGTTTTTGTGTGTGTATGTGTGTGTGCTGGGATTGCACTTTGATTTGCTTTACTGAAACATTTTTTATTTGGTGTATAAAAATATGTTGATTTCTAGAGCTTGTACCTTTACTGAATTGTTTTGTCAATTCTCACAGATTTAGGGTCAGACTTTAGGCTCCTCTACATATAGAACTATATCATCTGCAAACAAGGATAATGTGATTTTTTATCCTTTTCAATATAAATGCTGTTTATTTTACTTTCCTACCTAATTTTTCTTGTTTTTACTCTTAAACCACGTAAAAGTGGGCATAATTCTCTTGTTCCAGATCTTAGAGAAAACAATTGTATTAACCCATTTAAGAATAATGTCCACTGTTGGCTTTATGTATAAATCTGATATGGTTTTGTTATAGTTGATCATCACCCAATGAGCTATTTTGATTGTGCACTCAGACCTCATGGTGGTGTTATTGGAATTTCATTCAAAGTTCAACATGAAAACCCCACACTATGTCAAGTCAAGGGAGCCAATGTACCTTTTATTTATTCTCCAATTCAAGATTGACAAGTGAAGGTGTTCAGACTGGTTCATAGTTATCCTGCCACTCAGTTTATAACAAAAAAACAGATTTTATTGAGGTGATCTCTGAGTGGTGCTGCCATGCTCTATTGGCTCCTGGATATGGGTGATCTTTTTATCTGTACCCTCATGCACAATTATTTACAGGAAACATGTCTACCAATATGAGGACTGGTCATACCTAACCACTTTGGCTGGACCTGAATCTCTCTAGGGTGGTGGAATCAGGCTCCAGTTTCTTATCAGCTGCAGTTTTTTTTTAAGTGAATAATTGAATAGAGAAAAAAATCTTGAATTCTTAGTCTATGGTATAAAGAATTGAAAAAAAATCATTCTCTAACTGTAATAAACAACAGAGAGAAAATTTTTACTCGTCGATAACTATGTGTTTAAGGATGAAATTCAGTTGGTACACTCCTCTTAGGAATTCTTTACTTTAAACTCCCTGGGGGATTCAAAACCAATGGTAAAGAAAGGTCATATAAATAATTCTAAATATCACACTTTCTTCTATGTTTTTATGCCAGTAGATAAGAAAACATACAGCATCACTTTAAGATAATCTTAGGGTCATGGTGACACTCAACTCTAAGTTTTATAGAAAATGTCCAGATGACAAGAATATTTGGAATTCCTATTTCTAAGAAGTTGAATAGCTCAAAAATGCTAACTTTACATTATTTTACTGAGAATTCAAGACTGTGAGGTTCAGTTTGTATCACTAAATGTAACCAGCACTATTTATCAAAAGAGAAGATACACAAATAATATGTCTCTAGGTATGTGTTTCTTCATAAGGGGATGTGGCTGGATTTGCTTCATTCTTCTCTTATATAATCATTTTTAAATTCATTATGCAATTCCTGACCTGCTTATGTTCTTTCTTCTCATTCCCTTCAATTTTCCATTTATTGTGGACACTTTTTGCTGAGTTCCTATTAATGTAATTCCCGAATCCTATCTTCAACCCTCAACTATAGCTTAGACTAAATAGTTCTTGCAATTACCCATTAAAATGATCCATCCATGCTTGAAATTTCACAGTTAACTTGAAAGGCAATGATCAAACCTGTTCTGAGTCATTTGTAGTGCAGTGCAAATGAGGTATCTGCTAACAGATGTTAATGTCTAAAAGATAGGGACAAGGACAAAATGCAGGGAATGTTGTTACTGTAGGTGGCACAGCAGAGAGGAAGGAACAGGGATTGGAAAAATTTATCTACATAACCCTTTTATCAAGATCAAGACCTGTGCAGTATCGCAAGTTTTTTTTGTTACTCTATTATACCACATTTGTAGATCAAGGGTGCCCAAAATATCTTAATTATCATTATAGAAAACTGATTAAGTTAATAAATAAAGCAGATTTTGTGTGGGTGCAACCAAAGATGGATAACATGATTTTGCTTTTTTCTAAATCCAAATCAGGCGACATTAGTTTCAAGGATCAAAGGCATCATAGATCAAATCCTTGCCAACCACTTTCCATTATTTTCCAAAAGTTTTACCATTATAGATCAATTTATTCTGACACAAACATTGTATATACATTAATATTTAATTGCATGCATTTGAGCAAAAATAAACATTTTTAACATATATTATGATGTTTGGTAACAGGAAGAAATTATGTCTTTTGATGCTTGAGTGAATAAAATCAGACTGGAAGAGCAAAGTGGATTTTTTATAATCCAAATTAATCTTTATTCTAAATAAGTAACTCCATGTGATTGAGAAAATTGAGTAAAGTGACAAAATTAAAAGCTTCTACTTATTTCCATTACTATCCTAGAAATCACTATCCACTCCAAAGCTTAAGGATTCCTCAAGGGGCACTTTGTTTCATTCCAGGAAGAATCATACACACCGAGACAGCTCAGTACTGTGATTGACAGCCACATCACTCTGAGCCTTGCCAATATCTTTACTATACCCAGCTGTTTATTAGCCATTGATTTTCTATTATTAAACACATCTGTGGCATTGCTAACATTATCAATGTTGTCATTTAAAAGTGGTATGCACACGGGGTTGGGGTTATAGCTCAGCAGTACAGCACTTGCCTCACACACATGAGGCACTAGGTTTGATCCTCAACACCACATATAAATAAATAAAATAAATCAAGTAAAGACATTGTGTCCATATTTTAAAAAAATCTTTTAAAAAAAGTGGTATTCATTTTTTTATTCCTTAACTGAATTAATCTTTGGGATCATTCTTATTTATTGAAATAAATTATGAGAAATTAACTATGATTTTAATTTTCTAAAGTCAAAGAAATTGTACTCTGTATGTGTTATATCAATTTGACATAACTTTCATGGACTTTTAAATTTGTCATTTCAGATTTAGAAAAAATTCAATAGAACTCATATTAGTAACCATTGATTTAAAAAGGAATAGAAATCTTTCCTAGTTTCCACAACCCCTCTCTGTCTTCCAATTCTTCCTTCCTACCTTTCTTCCTTCCTCCCTTTCTTAAAAGTTCTTATTTGACCCAGCCACACATCCATCCCCTTGTTTCCAAATAATTAATAAGGTACATTTAGTAAGGAGAATTAAGTAAAAATAGAAACTGTAACCATGGAATATTGATTTGCTTCTACTAACTCACAGAGATAAATTCAGCTGCTTTGGCCACATCCACACAGAGATGACTTAATCCAGAGATTGACTTTTGATCCTTCTTTAGTCTGCTGATGAGTTTTGTAAAGTAGTATTCCCTATGAAAATGAAACCATAGAAAATGAGATAAAATTTGTTAATTGTGATTGTGCTTGCATCATTTTCCAAGTCACTCAAGAGCCCCTGTGTTTTCTGGTATAAGAAGGATGAGGAAATCAAGATTTTCTTTAAATTTGGGCAGAGAAAAGAATTGGGCTGAGGCTCAAAGGGGCTCAATTTCTTATACCTGGTGGTACAGTATAGGCTGTGCAATATGTAATCAATTAACAGTCTATGGCTGTTTTCCTCACATATAAAATGAAGATTAAAAAGCAATTCATTTTTTTTGTGGAGGGGGTATCCAGGATTGGATTAAAGGGCACTCCACTACTGAGCCATATCCCCAGTCCTATTTTTTGTATATTATTTAGAAACAGGGTCTCATTGAGTTGTTTAGTGCTTTGCTTTTGTTGAGGCTGGCTTTGAACTCATGATCCTCTTGCCTCAGCATCCTGAGAGGCTGGAAATACAGGCATGAGCCACCACACTGGGCTAGCAATTGAATTTTAAGTAATGTGTTACTCAAACATTGTGAGCTTAAGAAGAAATCAAAGTTAATATTCCTTTGCTGAATTTTCCCAAAATCAGTCTAGGTCTAAATGTTTCACATTAGTAAATTTTCTTTGTTCTGTATGAAGAAAATGATTGGAATGTACTATCAAATATCTAAGGACATAGTTTCCTGAACTCTAAACTTCTCAATCCTCCTTATGCTGCTGAAAAAGTGATGAAAATCTTTTGTTTAATAGAGAAATATAAATGCAATTTTGATACAAAAAAACAGGATATGACTGATTGTTGTTTCTTTTGAGAAGGAAATCTATAAATACTGACCCATCATAATTGGGGTACTTAACATCATCATTTATTGGAATTCTGACAATACTTATATATTCTGTCAAATTATAATGGTGTTTGGATAATTTGGATAACATTGAAAACAGTGTTCAAATGGAAAAAAGTAACAATTTTGTCTCTAAACTTGTTTTCTTACTTTGATATTTCTTTAGATTTTCATTTTTCACTTTTTGTTTTTACTATAGGTAAAACCATCTACATTTACTATTATAAGATATACTTGACACTGTTCTGGTGTTTTAGTGAAGTCTTATAAAATCAGCTTTATTGAAGAACTCTGCTTTCAAATACATGCAGAATCACAAACATTCTTGTATTTTATGTACATTTTTTGCTAAAAAACCTACAGATGGAAAACCACTCTGTGTCTAAAAGTATGTTTTAAGGAGAGTGGGGTGTATCTATGTTTAGTAATATGCAAATGCAATTAAATATGACACACATAATAATTTTTATTCTCCTCCATTGAGTTTGAGGCCTTGTAGAAGAAAAAATATTAAAATCACATGAGAAATACACTAAGTGAAATCATTTCTTAGCCAAATAACTAGCTGAAAGTAAGGCCGCAGTTCTATTTCTTCTTGATTTCTATTAACTATTATAACAAACAACTGATTTAATGCTTCTTGGGTGAAAAAAAAAAGGAGAGAGAGAGAGAGATTCAAAACTTAATTCACAAATTCTTGTGAATTATTCAGTCTTTAAGCAGCCATTCATCAAAAGTTTGTGATGCTGTGCTTGGTAGTGGGGAAGAGGAGATGAGTGGGGGAAATGAATGCCAGTAAAGTAAAGTAGATATTTAAGTCCTGAAAACAAATTAATTACATGCTTGCAGCACATATCCCCCACACATATACACACATGTGTATGCGTGTTTACTATATTTTACAAGGGGAAAAATCAAGATCTTTTTTTGGATTTGATTCATTTAATTGTCAGTTATTTAAACTTCCTGCCCCTATTTCATGATACAAATAATGAAGCTTTGAGATTTTTATTTTCTTGGTCATATAGCTGTAAGAGAAAGTTTCTGACACTATAACTGATGTTTTGACAGAGTATGTAGGCAAATCAGACAATGCCAGTGTGTGGTAATTTACAGACTAAGGAAAGAGCTGAGTTTGGCCTCTGGTGCTAACACTGGAAGAGATTTAGGCAAAGGCAGCCATTCTTTATCATCTGTACTAAGAAATTTCCAAAGGCAACAGAGAACAAAGCAGGAGAAAAAAATTAACCAGTCTTCAAGACAACTAGAACAGAATATGCCTTTCAGATTTCTTAGCATTGAAGATACTGAAGCCATAGAAATTCTGTGTTATCAAGGTCTCACACATGTGAGTACATAGACTGGAAAGAGGCTTCTTTCAGTGAAATATTTTGTTTCACACTCTTTCTGTATAAGCAACTTCCAGAGTCTGGCTTCAAAATGTTTAATTGGCTAATTTTTTTTAATAGAAGACAAAGGCTAAAAAGGCAATGTCAGCTTCTCACTTTATAGGTACAAGCAAGTAGAGCTTTGCAAAAGCTGTGAGGTGGTGACTGGCAGGGAACTTGTTCACAGACCAGGGGGCCTCCTAACCTGAGTTGCAGTGTACCCCTGCAGTGAGCCAGAAACCAAGTCTTCCTTCTTCCCATGTTGTTTTGCTAAATTGTGATAATAATTAAAGAAAAATAGCCCTTACACATTGTGTAGTTCAGAAATTAAGCCAGTAAATAGTTTTAATGAGCCAATTTTATTTTTTTAAAAAATGTTTGCGACATTTTTCTCTATCTTTTATTGAAAATCTGTTTCTGAGATAAAAATACAAAAATATCATGTACACGAGGCATATCGATTTTATATTTTCTTAAGTATGTAAAGTAGTATCTAAGATACAATAATTTTTCTCTCATAAATATATAATAAGATATACTTTTCTATTTTAAATTCTTAGTTCCTGCTTAAAAGTAAATTGATTCTCTAATATGCATTCATTTGTATGTGTAAGAATGTACACTATGCCCTTATAATGGTTAAACCATGTAATAATCCAGTCAACCATTAAAAGATTGGTTTTAAAAATAGTCTAGTAATTTATTTCATGAAACACCTTGTATTTTAACAGAAATAAATCAACAACAATATTTTAAGAAACTTAATGGTTATCATTATATATTTTCAAATTTGTTAAAAAGCAGATTATAATATATTATGAATAATATGATAAAAATTTATTTTCTCTATGCAGAAAGCACAATAAAAACCTAAAATATATTAAAACAAATATTTACTAGATATCAGGATTATGAAAGAACTGAACTTTGAATGAACGTATGTTACTTCTATATTTAGAGAAAAACATTTTAAATAGATTATTAAAATCACAAGTTAGGCCTTCTGTTCCCCAGTAATGTTAATGACATATATTATCTATAAGTTATTATGTGAGGTTTTTGGAATTAATTAATAATTACCTTTATTTCTTAAAACCAAGAAGCCTCTAAGTTTCTTATGAAGAAATAAAACTTTTAATAATTCAGTTGTGTATTAAACAAAACTATAGGAAAGAAATGAAAGTCTGGCAAGTATTTCTCCACTCTTTCTTACACTTGGCACTCTGTGTGGTCCACATCACTATATGAGTTAACATTTTTGGGGAGGGGTACCAGGAATTGAACTCTGGGGCACTTAACCATTAAGCCACATCCCCAGTTCTATTTTGTGTTTTATTTAGAAACATGGTCTCACAGAGTTGCTTAACACCTCGCTTTTGCTGATACTGACTTTGAACTCAAGATCCTCCTGCCTTAGCCTTCCAAGATGCTGGGATTACAGGCATTGTACCACCATGCCCAGTTGAGTTAACTTTTCGTTGCAAAATATTGCAAACAAATATATTGCCTGCAAGATATTTCCCGAGACTTATCTACAGTGGTCTTCTCAGGCCCTCATTAATGTACATATTTGTATCTTATACTTTCATGTGATTTGTTTTATCACGTTCTCAAAGAATTGTCTCATTACTACAAAAAAAAAGATGGAAGAAAATATGGGGCTAAGAGGAAAAATAACTTGTATCATTCCTGCTTAGGGCATCTACTCTCACCACTGCTCATTAGTGATTTTATTCTTAAAAATTATGTCCCCCAAATAGCAAATTATGTAAAATAGTTCATAACAGCTCTATATTAACATAAAAGTGTAATCCTATTACAACGTAGTACTGATTTGTCTGCTACCCATGATTGAGTTTCTAGACGCAAGAAATGACTTTTATCAGTTTCCATAGGACCACGGAGGGCTGGCCAATAAAGCTCAGAGTGAGAAATCATGTTATACAAGGCAGAGTTGAAGAAGGTGAATATATTCATTCAGAACAAGGAGAGATAAAGAGTAACATGATAGCCAAATTCCAATTTCAGAAGTTTATCATTGTAAGTTATAGAAGCACAGTGTCTCCATGGGGCAAGTGAGCAAAAAGTCATTGGAGCACATATTTTAACTGTGTAAGAAGGATTTTACATTTCACATTTCATATCTCATGCAGCTGTTAGTGTTCAAAAAGGAGTAAAATAAACTTAGTATTTACCTACTTTCTCAAAATATTGTATTTGTTACAGTTTTTGTATATAGTTATTATTATATATTTATATGTTTGTCCATCTGTAACAACCAAATCACATCAACCTTAAAAAGTAGCTGTCTAAATCCAAAATTCCACAAAAAGTAAAAGAATGGGCAAATTAAGAATGTTCTAAGAGTTATCACCAGAGAAATATTTTTAAATGAGGGTATAAAGATGAAGACAATGAGAACATAAGTGGAACATCTTCTCAAATATTGTGTAGATGAGAAATAATAAACAGGAACTTTAATAAGTTGTAGTTATTTATAAGTAGGAAATCCTAAATTTTCCTATCACATTTTATCACATAAATGTATTCAACAGTGACAACCCATGTTGATAATAAGACAATTTGTGTAGCACACTGGAGGATATTGATCTGAGGCCTCTGACTCCTGCTTCTGGGAGAGAGGTAATCAATCTCTTACCAAACATGAACCACCTTCACTTCACACCATGTTTCACAGCACACCTGTTAGAAGCCCTTGCCCTAAGTAAACAAGCTCTGACCACACAAGCCTATCTTACAAAAAGATGCTACTGTTCATCTTAAAAGTTGAGCCAAAGAGCAAAGCTCATCACACATTTGAGGAAAACTATAACGTAAAAACAGATAAAAATTAATTTTAAACCAAAAAACATTAGGAACAGCATACTCAAAAGAACAGTGAAACCACTTCTACCAATATTTAAGAAATTCAAGTGACAATGGAAAATAAAATGAACTAAAAAATGTGAAAAAATGAAATAATCATACAATAAGTTCTTATACCTAATATTTGAAGTTATCTTTAAGCAAAGAGGAGGCATTTTTTAAAAATAGAACAAAGTGTGTAAGAGATTCTTCTTTTTTAATGTTGGGGGTGGGGGAGCAAGAGAAATTATAAGCAAGAGAATATGAGAATAAGAATTCCAGGAAAAAGAAGTCAGAAAGAACAAAGTTGATAATAATTTTTGTGAATCTGATTATATGAGGTAGAGACTTAAAATTTCACTAAAAAGTATGCAGTATAAAGAATTTTTTAAAAAAACTATTCTTCATTTTAGTTATCAGAATGCAAAGTAGGACAAACCTTTCCAAAATTTCAGAGAGAAAAAATAAATGTTAAAGAAATACAAATCAGCCTAGTGGGTGGTACACACCTGTAATCCCAGCAACTTGGTAGGCTGAGGCAGGGGAATTGCAAGTATGAAGCCAGCCTGGACCCTGTCTCGAACTTTACTATAAACAAAGAAGCAAAGTGACATTAGAGTTTACAGGAACATGACAACAAGGATGCTAGGAATTCATGGAGCAATGCATTTTATGTTGCAAGAAACATGATTTTGAACCAAGAATGCTAAATGTGGCCAGATGGTAAATAAAAACACATATACCTTCCAAGTAATTTTGTGAACATGTTAGTGTCTCTTTCAAAATTAAGGAACCAAGTCAAGAAAGAATGAAACATGACATACTGAGAACAGAGAAAGTTATCCAGTAAAACTGTAAGGAAAAAAGATGGATGTACTATCCAGGACTATTTAGGAAAATAGATTTAATAACATACTAATATAAAGGAGTATTTGAAAAACACTGATGACATTATAAATATAAGTATGAAATAAAATAAATATAATTGAAACTATGAAAAATACTAAATATATAAAAAGAAAATAAATGGGGAAAGGATAATTGCTTTAAGCCATTGGAAGATATGTTTTGGTAAAGACATATTAAATTAAAAAAGACTTGCATGGAAATGCAACTCAAATCAAAGAGAGTTAAATTTAAAATTACATTACATATTTAAATATTTATAAAATTATTTCATCATGGGTTCAAGTTTGCTACCCACAAATTGTGTTTGACCACATATTACAAATTTGCATGAATTTTTTATATAACAGGTGGATTTATTTATTTTTTTATTTTTTTTTTAAAGAGAGAGTGAGAGAGGGGGAGAGAGAGAGAATTTTAATATTTATTTTTCAGTTATCGGCAGACACAACATCTTTGTTTTGTATGTGGTGCTGAGGTTCAAACCCGGGCCGCACGCATGCCAGGCAAGCGCGCTACCGCTTGAGCCACATTCCCAGCCCCTAACAGGTGTATTTATATGGAGCTAAAGGTGATGCTGCCAAATATCTACTTCAATTGGCAAATACCCATTTTATGTAAAGGAAGAAGTTGTGTCACACTATAACCTATAACAGTGGCTCAGCTGTCCAATCATAAATGACTTTTATAATTTTAGGATTTTGGTAAAGTTGAGAAAATCTTAGTTTTCTCACCAGTAAAATATGCATGAAATGGTAATTTTTATAGTATCCTTCTGAGAACTTAACTTGTTTAAACAAGGGAAGTTGTTATAATAGAGTCTAATGTAATAAGTTATTACCTCATAAAGGAGTTGCAAAAATTAACTGGTTGTATTTGTAAATGACAATTTTTAAAAACTGCCTAATATAGTACTTTAAATTAGTCAACTATTAAATGTGGTAGTTGTACTATAAATAGAATACATAGACACCTGCACAATAATGAGAATAATACAACCAATCTATGTTGGTTCAAACATTTTTTTTCTGATTAAAAATTCCTCTTGAAATACTAGCAAAATAATAAGGATTCATCTCTTTCATAAATTTTACAATTGCTTCATATCACTTTCTGTGTTTGCCTGTGTGAGAGTGTGTCAATAAAGCAAATTACATATAAGTCACAAACAACTCAAACAACTTGACATAAAAATAAAATTTGACAAAATTTTTTCAATTAATGGGAGAATCAGCACAATGAAGCAGTGCTTAATTTGTCATAGTATGAACAAAAAAATCTATAGATAATATCTGTCTCATGCTAAAAACGAAGCAAAGAATCCTGGACATTGTTTTATTAATTAACTATTGGAAATATTGTTTGATCTAATTTTACAAATATTGCTTTGGAATTTATTTTGATTTGGTAAGACATCTATTATTTATCTTGAAATCCCAAATCAATAAATCATGAAGTACACAAATGCATTAGAAATTAGCACTTTGATAAATTATCAATTCCTCTGCTATGTTGCTCAATGTCAAATATGGGTTATAGTGGAGCTAGTTTTTTAAATGATAAGACTATGAAATAAAGATCTAAGTCTTAATATATATTACTTATATTTAGTGTTAAGCATACAAAACTGATTTCAAAGTTGTGTACTAAATATTCAGTTAATGTGCAATCCTATAATATATATGTATTTTTTTAAAAATATCATTTAATATCAAAAAAGCAAATCCATAAATATAAAACTAAATTTGACTGAAATAGACTATTTGGGTACTTATAAAACAAAAAACAATGAATAATGCATTTCTATAGAGCTGAATTCCTGATTTAAAACAAAAATGCAAATAAAATCAATCAAATTTTTGTAGCAAGCTGTACAAATAAAAGCAAATTTGATACTTAACCCAGAGTTCCTTTCACCCTATAGTTGATCATTATGGTGGCTATGAGCAAAGACTTTGGTTTCAGCTGAATGAGTTTCCCCCCATTGCATTTGTTAAAAGTCCTGAATTTAGATGACCTGCATTATCATGTGGTATGGTATAGAGATACAGGGTGTCCACCAAAAACTCATGTGTTGTACAATTCAAGAAGGTTTAGAGATGAAATGATTGGGTTATGAGAGCCTAAATTTAATCAGTGAATTAATCTACTGATACGGATTAAATGAGTGTAACTATGTTGGTAGGGTGTGGCTGGAGGAGGTGAGTCACTGGAGGCATGCCTTTGGGGTATATATTTTGTCTTTGTTGAACAGAGCTCTCTCTCTGCTTCTTGGTATGATATCTTAAACCACTTTCCTCCACCATAATCTTAGTCCATGATATTCTGCCTCACCTTGAGCACCAAGGAATGGAGGAGGCTGTCTATGGATTGAGATCTTTGTAACTATAAGCCCCCAAATAAACTTTTTCTCCTCTAAATTGTTCTTGTCAGATCATTTGGTCACAGCAATAAAAAATCTGAGTAAAACTTCATGTAAATGTTTATATTTATAAAAAAAGTGTGAGTCATAGAGGTAGGATAGTTTTAACTTTCAATGCAATAATACACATCAAATATTTTATACTGTGTTTCACATATTGTAGTACCTCCTAATATATTAATTGCTGTGTTTCTATCATTTTAGGGAAGAAGAGGGGCTACAGATGAGAATTACTTTCTGAATTCCCCAAAACTCATATAAAATGGTCTTAAGTTCTTCAAACATTGTTTTTAACAGCAGAGTTTTTTGGTTGCTCTTATGGTGGTGCTTCTTGTTCTTGCTTTTGCTTGTTTTGGGGTCTTATTTTCAGTTAGCTGCTTGAAACTCTGGTCACTTAATGCATGCCTTAAAATTTAAAAAAAACAACTAAAAACTGAGAAAAAAATTTTAAAAATAAAGAAAAAACACACCAGAGAACATCTAAAAAATGTCCCCTGGTATTAAATATGTATCTTCAGTGTCAGTTACTGGAAGAGTAAATGAAAGTTCTGTGGTTTCAGAACTTTGAAATTTGGGAAGTCTTGTGATTGCATTTAAATGCAAAAATTCCACCTTTTACCATTAGAAAAAGAAAAAGAAAAAAAAAAGAAGTCCTGAGCCTATATAGTTACCTTTCTGAAGAAGAAAATGCTAATGGCTGGGGACCACAAGGACTTAGCTATCTATTACTTCTAGTTCATAGGGTATTCACTTCTGGTTATTAAATATGTCAGATTAAAGAAGAAAAACTAAAGGAGCACTACATGTAAAGTACTCCATGCTAACATAATCCTCTAATAAACAAGTGCCAGCCTAGTGCAGTGATATTGAAGAGGAAAAGGAAGCCACACTCCTGGTACAACTCCGCTGTAAGGAAAAGAGCATCTCTACAAAAGAGGTCATGAAGGAAATCATGATAGCAGTGGGGGTGGATGGTTTGAAGGAAATATAAATTTGTTTGAGTAAGAGGTCCTCCTTGGGGTAAGATTTATGGAATAGACCAAACTGCTTTCTGGAACTTCAAAGCCATATATACTGGTAGCCAAAATATCAGAGTCATGGCAGCCTTTGCCTGAATGTGGCCCCAGGTCAATGCTCAGGAAAGGAGAGGACAACTGAGCCCAATCTCAGGCCTAGCACACATTCAGGACTCTGAATTGCCTGATGGACTTCTAGCCAGCTGCTAAATTTAATGAAATTTATCTTCTCACAGTTTTCTTTTTTATTTGTATTATTATTTTAAATAGCACTCATTAACAATTTTCAATTCTACTAGGCAAACTTGCCCCTCACCAAATTTTTAATCTACCTTTTAAATCAAATATGAATCAAATTCACTGTTTTAATATTCATCCCAGAGCATCAGCTACTGCTGCCCTGGATTTTTATTAGGTTTTTTTTTTTTTCTGTCTCCACAGCTGGGTCATAAAATACATTTCTAAGTAAACTCAGCTAACTAGGACTCATTCTCCCTTGGACTTTTAATCCCTTTTTTGTCTTTTAATCTCTTCTATATTTTATCATTGGTTTACAACCTGAAAGCTTTTCTAAAAATACTATATGTGAAAATTTCCATGTAATGACATAATCACTGAGATATTAAAAAAAAAAAAAAACTTCAGTATAGAGGCAGAAGCTTCAAGATAAATACTGAAGTCCTAAATTAGTGAAGACCCATCACATTTATTTGGAAATAAATGGCATACTTAGTTCTACTTTTGTCATAAAAAGTGTCATAAAAAAGTGTACAGCACAAAAAAAAAAAAAAACAACATTTTTTTCTTTTATAAGTAACAGGAATGCCTCCAGCTATCTGAATTAATCATGCAAGTTCTTGGTTAAATTCAATGTTCCATATAGTATGCATGGAAATTATAGTTTAATGATATAATATTTCTTCCTTTTCATGTGTGTGCTACTCTGAAATTTTCAAAGTGGTCAATAAAACATTATTCTATAAATGATAAATTAGTAATAAACAAATAGTTATAAAAACAAATATTTATTTATTTTTAGTGAGCTTTGAAAGTGATACCTAACTTTTAAAGTTGTTTTCTAATATTAAAATAAAAATCATCCTGAGAATGATTGCTATATTGCAGCTGTAAAGCAAATCACACGTTCCAATCTTCATACAGAAACCTTTGATGTGAAATGATAACTTGATCATATGTGAAGATTGGGCCATTCAACAGTGTTTGATTTCAGGAACTATAAAAACAATCTATCTCTGTCAGTAGTCATAATATTTATCTGCATAGAAGAATCTATTCCAACATTTCCTGTTTTATAGAAGAAGAAACTGATGTCACATTAATGAATTGGAAGAATTTGGATCAGAAGGCACTTGAACCAAGCCAGACATTTTTGTTTTTTATTTTGAGACAGGATCTCACTAAGTTGCAGAAGGTCTTGTAAAGTTGCCCAGGCTGCCCTCAAACCTGCTATTCTCCTATCTCAGACTCCAGGGTTACTGGTATCACACATTTACAACATGGGGCCTAGCACTCAAGGGAATGTGAAACAATTTTGCAAGTGTGGTAAAGTCATATGTATCATCATGCCTTTGATTCTGTGTGATAATCAGTATTAATGTCACCTAGTTGCAGGTCATGTGAACTACAATAACAATCTCTAAATGTTATTCAAACAAATTTTCTGCATATGATGTCAGATTAATTTTTGCTCTTAGGAAAGTATATTCTCTTTGTGGGAAATAAAAGTAGAATTGTGCACTCTTCTGTAAACTTAGCAGGCTTAAAGTGTCAGGATTACCAATATGCTAGTAATCACTTTTGTTGTACTATTTTGCCATTGCCCTTAAGAGTTCTCAAGACACTTTTGATTTGAAGCTTCTCCTTTGATTTCTGCAACAGACAGCAAAAGAGTGCTGCTGTCACAATTATTGACAGGGTGGAACATTGAGCCTTTAGGCCAAGTCAAGGAATCTAAGGCTTCATTGAAAAACTTCTAACATCAATTGATTGAAACTACTTTTTTAGCTAGACATATTTGTTCCTTTATAAACTTACACAAGAGACACGAATTAAGTACGTACTATAAACCAAGATCTATAGTATTTCTGAGATTCCAAAAGAAAGTAAAGCTGAATCAGTCTGTAGGTCACTGGTGGAAGACACAGTAGGGGAAAGATAGACAGGAACCAAGACATTCTGAACATATAGGAAGTGAGTTTCTGTAAGAGGAGCTACTGATCCAGTCTTTGAAGTAGGCAAAGAAGATATTTCTAACATCAACAACAGCATGAATCCATAGCAGAATATGGACCAGCACTATCTCTTAGAAAACTGCTATCTTACAGAGGCAGCATAAACACGAGTCCTTAGTGAGAGATGAACCTGGAGGTGTTGGGAGAGGCAGTTTACAAGAACATCTGAGATACTGCTGAGGACAAAGTCAAATTTACATTTTTACATAAAAGACAAGTGTGATTGAATTACACAGAATTGATGCTAGGTACTAAACAAGCAGCTTTGGGGTTATTAAAAATTGCAATACTATGATCTAGATGAGAAACTAATATTTTAATTAAAAATTATATCAGATAGGAGGGACATATTTTATCAATGATTCACTAATAATAGACTGGAATTAATTTGAAAAATAAGTTCTAAAAAAAATTATTCTAGAATACAATCAAGACTTATCTTGTTCTAGTTACTGGCAATTTTGCTTCTGAAACAACTGAAAACTATGGATGTTGACCAAGGTCTAGCACCTAGCAGCTAATAGGAATGAGATTAAGGAGTAGAACATACAGCTTTAGAGTAAAAGTCTACAGCACAGAAACCTTTCCACGTAGGGAGCTAAATGTGATTTTATATAAAAGGTTAACTGATGATCAGAGAAGCAAGTAGAAAGTAAAGAGGAAATGGTGTTAAGGAAACCATAAAGTGAAATAACTTGAAGAAAGATTGGGACCTCCAAATTAAATGCCTTCAAAGAGACCAGGAAACATGAGGAGCACCTTTCTCTCTTGAGAGCAAACTGAGTTGATTGGAAGCAGTACCTGAAAGCTGAAGCAGTGCTGTTGTGAGTTCTAAATGCTGAACAGATATTTGGAGTCTCAGGGGAACCAGGATTTTAATTAAGGTGAACTGTCAGTGACATCACACTGTCAAGGTGCAACACAAAATTTTCAATTCTTAGCAATTCAGACTTGTTAGTCTCCAAAATTAAACAGCCAAGTTCTAACTTTTGTTGGACAGCAGAAAAAAAACAAATGTCCTATAGATCGAGTTTTGAGGTGCTGACTAGGTAAATTTTAGAATGGAAAACAGAAATCAGACTGTCTTGATGTTCACACTACAGCTATGCCTGGGCCTGGTTTTGGAAAGAGCAGTGATATGTTTAAAATCCTGTATCCAAAAGATAATGCTGCAGTAATAGAAAAGTTTTTGTGAGAGGAGTTCTGATAGAATTCCATCTCAAATTATACAATAAATTACTGGAAATAGAGGAAGACTCTATGCTTTCATTGCAATGCTAAAGGACTGTGACAACTGTCGTGATAAGCTTTCTCTATGTTCCAGTTATTACACTTAGGAGTTTTTCATATTTTTACATGAATTAATGCATTAATGAGTTCAATGAAGACTGAACAGTTTATGCTTCCATTCTGAGGTAAAAGCGGCCAATAGGGTTTAAATAACTTGCAAAATATTGTTTGTGTAGAAGTAACAGAAAATCTAAGTCAAAGTCTAAAGTAGCATTTAAAAAATGGTTTCTGGTCTCAAATTATAGAAAGTGTTGATGGTTGAGCTTCAGGCATCATTTGTAAAAACAACAACAAAAAAAAAACAAAACAAAACAAAAAAAATCAAACTTTATTTCCATTCTTGTAATTCTAGGGTTATGTCCTTTTCTGATTGACTTTTTCCATTCAAGTTCTTCCCAAGGTGTTCTAAAAGACTATCAATTTCAGACATCCACACACCTATTTCTAGAGAAAAAAATAAAGAGAACATTTTCTAGAAAGTCCCAGCACCTAGCTCTTTGAGTTTTGTTGGCTTGAAATGAGTCACATATACAATCCTGAAATAATCATTGTTAAAAAAATTTTTAAAAAATTATGTAGTTTAAACGTGAGCCTATTGATTCCACAGAATTCTACTTTTGCATGCATGGAAGAGTGGGTGATAGAAATAGTGCTAGTGTATGGACAGTTTAGGGACTGCTTTCTGCTTTCTCTCTCTCTCTCTCTCTCTCTCTCTCTCTCTCTCTCTCTCTCTCTCGTATTTTATTGTATTTACACTGGATATGATGGCAAATGCCTGTAATCACAGCGATCCAGGAAACAGGTTGGAGGACTGCAAGTTGGAATTCAGCTGTACTTTACTGAGACACTGTCCCAAAATTTAAAATAAATAAATAAAAATAAAGGTATGTAGCTCAGTGGTAGAGCACTTGCTTAGCATGTGTGAGGTCTTAGATTTAATCTCTAGTACTACACATGCACTGAAATTACTTTATCTTTATAATAACTTTCATAAGATCACATTTCCATTTAATTAGAGTACTTCTGAATTCAAGTATATATAGTGGGCCAATTTTATTATAGTCTACTTTTTTTTTGTATTTTATTATATTTTAAAAATACGTCCCAAAGTCACTTTGTCTAATACACAGAAAATAAAATTCAGATGAGAATTTAATATTAAGGGAAGAGCTCATCACTCATGTTAGTGTTAAACTTTGTTAGCCTATAGGTGATGAAAAAAGAAAAAACATAAATTTCTGTGTATTTAATTTATTTTACATGTATTTAAATAGCATATACTACATACACTTTTCTAGATAATATAATTCATGGTTTTTCAATTTTATGTATTTTTCTTTTCAAATGTTAGCTGAATAAGTGTCAGAATGTATATCATTCCATACATCCTATTATATGTCTAGAACATTTACAATGTTCTAATACAATGTACATAAGGCAAAAGTAAAAAAAACCAAAAAACAAAAAAATGATGCACCTCTTGATAAATCTAATCTTTCCCCAAGCATTTGAGATGCTTTTTAATTCATAGTGGTGAGGATGCAAATGGATTTAGGCAGTCTCAGAATGATAAACAGCAAAGGACGTATTTGATGAATAGAATATTCCTATACATTGGGAATATTTTAAAGAAAAATTTAATAGAAACTGTATGTTAGATTTAATACACTTAAATTGTCTATGCATTTCCAGCAAGTTTATGTACTTATTTACTAAGTACCCAAAATGCAAGTAATATAATATGCAGAATATAAAATTTTCATGCTAAAAGTGGCATTGGCAGAATATATGTTTATGCAATATGCTTTCTTGTATGTTGAAAGTGATATCTGTAGATACAATAGAATGTATGTTGACTGAAAGGATAAATTCATGCACCAACAAATTAATGACTACTTCAGTTGAAGTTGTGAATTAATATGACTTCAATCTACCATTGTCTTGCTACAGTCATCTGTGGAAGTATCAAAGACAGTGATAATAGCATTGACCTTCAATTCCTGTGTTATGAAATGCAGACCGTAGAGATACTATAATGACTTTCAGACACTGATGATATCACTCTTAACTTAATCAAATAAATAAAGCATAATTATCACAAGACATATGCAAGCAGAAGCAAGGCCTATGTGGTTCCATTGTGAAAGAAAGTGACTAGTCTTTTCTGTGTTCCAGAACCCATATACACTGTGATAGAAATTATGAAGAAGAGACAATAAAGACAACTTAATCTCACCAGGGACAAAGCATAATATTTTAAAGTATGTATGCAATGTACATGCACACACAATATGTTAACATATATGCATAAAAATTTCTAATTAGTACAACCTAATTTCATGAACCCTGTTGTGGCGGCTCACACCTAATTCTAGCAACCTGAGAGACTGGGGCAGGAGGATCACAAATTTGAGGCCAATCTTGGGAACTTATCAAGACTCTGCATCAAAATTTTAAAAGGGAGGGGTGTTGGGGTGTATTTCAGTGATAAAGTATCCCTTGATTAAACCCCTAGAAATGCTAAAGGGAAAAACAAACAAACCAAAAAAGGGTGTTCCACAAAAATCACGAACCAAGATAAAATAAAAAAACTAAAGGTAAAAAAATAAATAAAAATAAGCTAGAAAATGACCAATTTGCCGATTAATATATAACATAATGTGTAAAGGACAGATGATTAAGAATATGATACCAATTTATATTTGTGTGTGTGTGTGTGTGTATGTGTGTGTGTGTGTGTGTGTGTGTGTGTGTGTATCTAATGCATACACAAGATGGAAATGACAATAAACATAAGGTGATGGACTACCAAAGTGCAGTCAAAACACAACTGCATATGAGAACTGATGAGAATGCTAGAAATCATACATTGGCCAAAATGTAAATTAGTATAGTCCTTTGTAGAACAACTTGACAATGGATATT
Source organism: Callospermophilus lateralis (assembly GCF_048772815.1). Taxonomy (NCBI): domain Eukaryota; kingdom Metazoa; phylum Chordata; class Mammalia; order Rodentia; family Sciuridae; genus Callospermophilus; species Callospermophilus lateralis. The sequence continues at coordinate 1,001,499 of NW_027511893.1, forward strand.
GATATGTTTGAATTCAAATGCCTTTAGACTGAGCTGTGCCAATGGAATTATTTGTGTTAGAATTATTTGTGTTCAGAATTATTTGTGTTAGAGACAATAAACAGAAACTTCTAAAACGAGTACTCACTAAGTAAATATTAGTTAAAAATCAGAAGAATTTTTTTGTGCTTTTGTAGGATGTCTACTCAAGATTTGAGTGATCAAAGTAAGGTTTGAGAATGTGTGCATGTTTCTATATTTTATATAAAAGAAAGCTGAAACAGGGATAATTGGGTAATTAGACGGTACAATGAGTTATAATGAGACAAAGACAATGACGTGTTGGAGAAGTAGGATAGGCCTAACAATGGCTTTGGAAAGCCATACACATTCATTTTCTCTATTATCCCTTCTGTGTCATTTGTTATCCCCAGTGAGTGTGGCTCAGTTATTCCTGGATCCCTCAGCACATTTAATGTGACTTATCCCTAGAGTTTGTCTCTCCGTGGAATAAACTTTCTTCAAAAATCCTCATAGAAGCCAGGAGTAGAATGATGGTTCCCAAGAGCTGGGAAGAGGGGGATTGTGGAGTTCTTGGTCAAAATCTCAGGGTAAATATATTCAGGAGATGTACTGTACAACACAGTGACTGTAATTAATAACAATGTACAGGTGGATTTACATACAATGAAAACATTGTGATTTGAAAATAATTTAAGTATTGAATAATACACTCAACATAGGAAAATCACAGTTGAGCCTAAACCTGCTTTCAACATGTTAAGAACCGTTATGTTAGGTTAGAGTTGGGTGAAATCAACATGAACTTATTTTATAAGAAAGTGCTGAATATTTTATTTAATTCGTTATACCTATCTCCAAAAAAGAGCATTGGTGGTTTACCCTCATGGTCAAACGGTTGACTGTGGGAGCTGTTGCCTTCTGTTGATGCTTCTGAGATTACTAAGGGGGTGTCCTATCTACTGTGTATCACTAGCTCAGGCAAAGAGCATATTTCACAATTTGAAGTATGGTTTTTACTGACTGTAAAATGAATGTATGCACAAATTTCATATTATTTTGAAACTAAAACAAAAAGTCTTAAGTTGAATTGTCACTAAGTCAGAAACTATCTGTATTATATACCTGAAAATCACTAATGAAATTAGTACAAATTTTAAGGTTTTTTTAACCCAAAGATTGATAAGTATGTCAAGTAATGCATATAAAAAGTAACTCAATTTAGCTACTCCATAGTGTATGCAAATATTTTAAACATCACGCTGTATACAATAAGGATATAGAATTTTATTTGTTAAAGAAATGAACTAGGGCTGGGACTGTGGCTCAGCAGTACAGCTCTCACCTAGCACAGGCGGGACCCGGGTTCCATTCTCAGCACCATGTAAAAATAAAAGCATTTTGTTGTGTCCGTCTACAAAAAAGATTCTCTCTCTCTCTCTCTCTCTCTCTCTCTCTCTCTCTCTCTCTCTCTCTCTCTTCTTAAAAAAAGAAATGAACTAGAAAAAAGTACAAAAATTTTACCTCATTTTATTCATTTGTCCATATAAATTATTTTTCTCAAATATTTTTTCCTGATCACTATAGAAAACATTCCTCAATTTTATTCTGAATTGTAATCCACCCCTAAATTTATATGTCCAATACCAAACTATTCATGTGTATTTCATGACACAGCATTTCAAGAGTTTTTAAGCATAAATGAAGTCATAAGGGTGGGGCCCTAAACTGATAGATCTGGTCACCTTATATGAAGATGAAGAGATGGCAGAGCTCTCCCAGTTCACATGAGCACAAAGGAAAGACCATGTGGACAGAGTGAGAAAGTGGCCATCTGGAAGGGAAGAAGAAAAGTCTTACCAGAAAAAAAAAATTCACAGTTTGGTCTTAGACTTCTTCCCTCCAGAAATGTGAGATCATTGCTTTCTGTTGTTTAAGCCAACCCAGCCTTTAGTATTTTGTTGCTGCTATTGTTTATCATAGTCTTACTAATACCACATCCAAATTGGATCTCAAATGAATTCTAAATATGATCATTTAGATGTTAGGGAACACTTACTTAGTTCAGTTTCTCTCAATTGGGTTCCCTGATGCATTTTCTTTCTTCATTATTGTATAATACAACTCCATGTTCAATTTTTCTGTTGCTCTTAGTTTTATATGTATATGTTAAGGTTGGCTTAACTATTACTAAAAATACACTATTAAATTTGTAATGATTAGGGCAGTGTAAAGTGAACTTGAAGTGATTTGATACTCTGCCTCAAACATTTTGCACACTATCTGCAACCATTTATAAAGTAATGTTTTGTCTGTGAACTACATTCTCTCTGCACTGCAGTTAGAATGTTGTATTATTGTATTTGAATTTGAGGCATAGGAAATAAATTCCAGGCTGTTGTCAACATAGAAGACCCCTCCATTTTCAGTGCAAATCATTGATTAGTATATTATTTTCCTATTGCACACTAAATGCCTTCGCCTCAAATCCACAATCTTTTTCTACTTCCTGGGCATTTAGTAATTAATAATGTTAAGAACAACTGGTGTGCGAGTTTAGCACTGAAGAAGGTAGTCTTGCTTAGAAGCATAAATATTCCTTAAATTTAACTGAGAATTATTTTTTTAAATTTTTTATAGTTTTAGATGAACAGAATGCCTTTATTTTATTTTATTTTTTGTGGCTGATAATGATCGAACTCAGTGCTTCACACACTCTAGGCAAGCACTCTGCACTGAGCTACAGCCCCAGCCCTCTAACTGAGAATTCTTAACAACATGAAACATGTAACAACATGAAAGTTTTGTTTTTTGTGTTAGTATAGAGAAAAGCATGGGAAAGTTGACATAGCAAGCCAGGCCTCACCTATTCTTAAATTGAACAGACAGCTCTTTTTAATAATGTGCTTCAAGTAGAGAAACATGTATTCTTGCTATCATGTGACTAATAGAACTGAATGAAAAATCTCTGCTACTTATATGTATTAATGAAGTACTCTCACTCTTTTAAGTGACAAACTTTATAAATGATTTACACAAGATTTTAATATTAGATTTCAAGAAAAAAATTTCTTCAACATGTTTATTGGAAGTTCATAATAACATTAAAAACAGACACGTAAAAAGGAAGACAAGATTATATTTGTATTCCTCTTTGATATTGCATGTGGTATAGGTTTGGCAAACTTTTATTAAATTTATTACTACATATATCTATTTTGTTAAATATTTTTATTTGCTACTTATTAAAAATGTTTTAAGTTCAAATGTACCTATACAGTAGAACAATTCACACCTCTCAAACTGCAATTTCATATTTAGGATTAGGGTAATATTTAAAATTGATAGGCTTTTCTATAAAACACATGTATGGTAAAGAAATACAGGTAATGAATCTGAGGGTAAAGATCACTGTTGAGGAGAGGAAAATTTATTCTTGATAAAATGTTCATATCTACAACATTGAGCAAAGATCAGTTTTGATGACTCCTTAAGACAGGAACATAGTGATTCACAGAAGCAAACACTAATCAATAATCAAATTTCTTGTGTGTGTGTGTGTGTGTGTGTGTGTGTGTGTGTGTATGTGTGTGATTATGGTTTCGTTATGATTAGTGGTATGATTAATGCAACTATTGATGGCATGGAAATGTTGGTGCTGGTGATGGAAAATACTACTCATCACTCTTATCTACTTAGCAATATATTCCTCCTTTCCTTCTAGAAGTTTCTTGCCCTGGGAAAGGCTGCTATAACATGTTTTTCATTTGTTGATAGAATATACCAAAGCATATTAAGCAAAAGCATTTGATATTGAATATCTACAAAAAGTTGTCATTTATTTCATAATTTTTATTTATTTGTTTATTATTGATTTATTGTTTTGTGGTACAATACCCTCAGCTCTTCTATTTTGTATTTTGAGACAAAGTCTTGCTAAGAGGCAGAGATTGGTTTTGAACTTGGAATCCACCTGCCTCAGGTTCTTACTGAGCTGGGATTTGAAGTACACTCCACTGTGCCCAGGGAAAGTTAGCACTCTAATCTCTAATACTTTACTTTTTTTAAAAAGTAATGGTGAAGAGTGGATTCATTCCTTTAGACTTTATAAGACTTAGTTTATTCAAAGTTCAACTTGAGAGAAAAGGCTAAATAAATAACTGAATGGAAAGGGCCAACTGTGCTTTCCCCAAAAACAGCAACTACTCTGAATGCCTCCAAGGGATAGAGTGCACAGTAAAACTTAGGATGCACACATGCACACACACACACACAATATATATATATCCCTGCTCAGCATATACATATGTGTGTGTGTTTATGCTTAGCAGAGATTTCTAATTAAAAGCAAAATATAATTTTTTACAAGTTATGTATGATATCTTTGATTTATTTTACTCATTTAAGAATAACAATGTCGAAGAAGACATTGGGAAACTGTACTTAAAAGGTTCTTGAAGACTGATTTATGAACGTGCTTAAGTAGATAAGATAAAAATACAGAAAAATTCTCTCCAACTTCCCTTTAGTACTTAAATAATATTCTCAATTTCAAAAAAAAGGAGTAAAGCTGCAGATAATTTGGACTGTCTTCAGTGTTTTTCAATGCCAATGAACCCTCAGTTTAATTTAGTCTTGAGACCAAGAGGTGTTCTGTAGCTATTTGACACTGCAATTAAATATGTTTTTTCACTTTTTTAAGTATTCTTTTCTAATTAAAGGCTTCCTAATGCGTGTATGCAGTTGCTGATTTGTAACCTGAAATTGCAAATCACTTAACCTCTAAAGTTCAGTAAGCCTCTAAACATTTTAGCTTAGCTATTGATATTCTAATCATGAAATTAAAGCATCCACAGTAAGCAGATGAGCTAATGTAAGTGGTGTCCATGTTTTCTTTAGTGTAGAAATCAATAATACTATCTTGACAACTTTCAGTTCAATGATCTATCTACTGGAAATGGACTTAACTTTTAAAATAGATGTCTAAAATATGTGCTATTTGAAGAACAGCTCTATGATTCCACATTTTTAAATTTATTTTAACTCATATGTGAAAATATAGCAATTATATATATTAATGATATGTTGTGTTATCCTTTGACACATGTAAAAATTGTGAAATGTTTAAATAAAATTAATGAATCTCCTCAAATATTCATTATTTATTTATGATGAAAACCTTAAAAATACTATTTTCTTGCTTTTAGATGATAAATTATTGTTATCTATAGTCCCCTAGATGCAGTACCACACCAGAGCATCTTGCTCTTCCTCTTGTTACTCAGAATATTCATCAACATTTCCCCTATTCTCCACAACTCTGACTTCCCCAGCCTTCGTGAACCACCATATCACTCTCCACCTTTATAATATCAGATGTTTAGATTCCATACAAAGGTGAGATCATGCAATACTTGTCTTTCTGTGCCTGGCTTATTTCATTTAACATAATGATCTATAGTTCCATCCATGCTGCCACAAGGGACAGGGTTTAATTTCTGGGGCAGATTATTATCCTCTTTGTAACTTTTTTTTTAATCTCCTCATCAGTTGAGCAACACTTTGGTTGTTTCCATTTCTTGGCTATTGTGAATAGTGCCACAATGAGCAGAGGAATGAAGATGGACTTCCACATTCTGATTTCATTTTCTTTAGATATATTTCTCTTAGAACCACTGGTTCAAGAAGTTGTTTTGTTATAAGATTTTTGAGGATCTTTCACACTAATTTCCCAAATGGATGTACTAATGTGCATTCTATCAAGCATTGAGCAAGAGTTCTGTTATTTCCCTATCTTCACCAGCTCTTGTTAGCCTCTAAGTCTTTTTGATACTAACCATTTGTAATACGGTGATGTGATATCTCACTGTGGTTCTGATGTATTGTTATATGATGTTTTGATGGTAACAGTTAAATTTTCTTCATTGGCATAAAATCTCATGACATCCATGAGAAATGCCAAATTCCAAAGGAAAACAGAGTGCAGCAAATTATAGAAATGGCTTTCAACTCTGTACAGGAAGAAAGCTAGAATCACACTCTCTTATTTTCCAGGTGCATATGTGCTCCAGGTCAAGGCCACGGATGCAGATGACCCGACCTATGGAAACAGTGCCAGAGTTGTTTACAGCATTCTTCAGGGACAACCTTATTTCTCTATTGATCCCAAGACAGGTAATTTTTTTATTAGAGAAAACCTAATCACCACTCCTTCAAATATTTAAACTTTAATTAATTCTTGGCATGTAAATCACCTATTCTAATACAGCAAAAAAGATTCTGTGAGCTTCATACTGAGTAAAGAAACTAGCATCTCACCTATCTGCTATAGATAGTGACATGTGTAAATCTAAACATTTTCACATATACTTACAACTTCTCTGGTTGTCTTATTTTAAATTTTCAAAAGTCTACTTTTTTAATATCTGGCTAAATAACTTTTCATTCCAGGTTTCTTAACTGAATTAAATTACATTCCATTTTTAGGCTTATCAGTGCATGGAGAAATCCTAGATTATTTTTGCTGTCTGTATAAGTGTCATAAGTGGCTGGCTAAAGCCAAGAGACACGTTTGTAATAAAGCAAAGGAGAGCATGACAGACATGAAGACCATTGATTCTGTAGTCTGTGTCTTCAAAGCCATCACACTTCTAAAAAAAAACAAAACAACAACAACAACAAAAAAACAACAACAACAACCTAACCTAAATTGCAGATTTAAAAGTCAAATATAATATGGATGATGTAGAAAGGGCAGGAAAATATGCACATAAAAGATCTTATATCCCTCCCGCTTTTTTTGTGGTGCAGGGGATTAAACCCAAGATCTCATGCATGTTAAGCAAGTGATCTACCACTGAGGAAACCCTCACCCCTATTTTCCCTGATATATCACATGAGATCTCTGTTCTTCTAAGCAGTCTGTTTTTGAACACTAAATACATTGTTATGGAGAGTCATCCACTCTAACCAGTGAATGAAGAAGGTATTCCATGTCACATCAGAGTTAAAGCAGGAACTCCAGGTGATAGCCATTCTATCCCCTCTTATATAGTGCAATTAAATAAGTTGAAAAATAAATTGGGCACTATTATTTATGTTAGCTTAAGATAATGGGAATTGTCAACATATACTAAAATAAACTATCTTTAAAATTTGCAGATCAATTACTCTTGATGAAAAATATTAAATTTATAAATATTAAGACACATTATATCTATCTATCTATCTATATATATATCTCTATATCTATATCTATCTATCTATCTATCTATATATATATATATATATATATATATATATATATATATATATATATATTTGTATACAATTTATTGATATAATCCAAATATATTTCCTAAAAGAGGTATGTGCTGAAATCTGGTATGCCAATGAGATATGTTATTAATAGTTAGCCATCTACTAATGTTGCCTAGAAACAAAGCATATTGTTTTTCTACTAAATTGGAAACAAATGCAGGGCATACAGAACTTACTGTCAATGCTCACTTCTTTCCCTTGTGATGAAGTCAATGGGGAAAACAGAAATTTTGAAGCTGAGAGTAAGATAGTGAATTTCTTCTTTGTCTAGACCCAAAAAAAGAGTTGAGAGTAAAGAGAACACATCTTTCCTTTAAGAATTCTGTTGAGAAATGTTATAGTTTGGATATGAGGTATTGCTACAAAACTCCTCTGTTAATGAAGCAATGTCCAGAGGTACAGTAATTGGATTGGGAGATCTGAAACCTAAAGTTCATCTTTGTTTGAAAGGACTAGATGGTAACTGTAAGCTGGTTGGGCATGGCTGGAGGAGACATATGACTGGGAATGTGCCCTGCAAGGGTACATCTTCCTTTCCCCACCTTCTGCCTCCTTAGTGCAAGAAGAGCAGGATTCTTTTACCATACCCTTCCCCCCATGATATGCTGCCTCACCTTGGGCCCAGAGCAAGGAATTGGCCATCAATGGACTGAGACCTCTGAAACTGTGAACCTCAAATAAATTTTCCTTTTTTAAGGTGTTCTTGTTGAGTATTTGTGGGACAGAGATAAAAGGCTAACTAAAACAAGAAGCAATTATAAGGGGAAGAGAATCCAGAAGGTGAAAATTTCCTCTGGTTTAGACAGAGTATTGTAGATTAAAACTCAGACCATGAAATGCTACCAGTGAGTGTGTAATGGGGAAGTAACCTTTAGAAGGTATTTTACAGTAAATATGGCAGTGAATGTAGGAAGATATATGTCAATAACATTATTAAACAAGATTTTTGATTATTGTTAACTATGGGAAAATTATTTATTTTAGAAGAACGGGGGAAATTGAAGAAGAAAAAAGTTGAGGATGTTGTTCAATGAAGTTTATGTTGACACAAAGTTTCCAAGAAATTACAGAGTTTTGAAAAATGGGCAGAATATATAAAGGATTAATGAAGGGACATCATCTAAAATGTATCCTTTCATTAGATTGGGTCATTAGTTTTTCTTCATATATAAATATAAATGTGATTTTCTTAGTTGTAGGTGGAAAAAATACCTATATTTAATTATTTTTTTAATGTGGTGATAAGGCTCAAATCCAGTGCCTCATATGTACAATGTGAGTACTCTACCACTGAGCTACAAACCCAGCCCCTGGGCTATTTTTTTCTTAAAGAGTTTTAAATCATATCCAAATTTACTTTTATTGAAAATCTGATAAAAAATGAAAATATGAATTACTTCAGTCTCTGAGGAGCACTCCTGAGAGAAAAAAGAAAGAAAAAAAAAAGTATATAGCAACTTGTGAAGAAAGAGGGTCAGTTTTAGAATACTTTCATGGGTTTGCAATTATGTACTCTATAGACTGCATGTGTTTATATCCTAAGCAGGGTGGCCAATGAAAGATGAATGACTTCATGCTGTTAAGAAAAACTGTAGGTGATGTGGATATAATTAAAACCTAACTGAAAATAAGAAAAAAATATACAGAGATAAACTAAATACTTGTGTTAAGAATATACTAGCTATAGTCAAATTAATGCCATACAGATATCAAGTATGTGAGTCAAGACAAATGCTCTCCTTTTGAGTCTACTTGGGCAGTGTTAACTTTAAATAAATTCTAATTCATTTCAAAAGTATTACACTACACCATAATATATGAATACACATTATGACTTCATAATTTCATGTTTATATTTTTGTATAATGCTTATTATATAGAACTAAATGTGAAACAATTCTGGCACAAAGTACATAATAGATTTTTGAAGCATTGATTTTCACTGGAGACAGAAGTCTTCATAGTAGCCATGCCTCAGACCACTAGACAGAAAAAGAGTGAATGGGGCACTTCATTAAAAGAATGAAAACTAGTTCTTCATGCACAAAAACAATTAAGTAGACTTTTTGTCAAATTTATCACCTTGTGATAGATAAGAATAAATCAAAAATCAAGGATAATTGCAATTTCTCAGAAATACTTTCCATTTGTTCCAGCCATATACCTTCTTTTTATGATTCCTCTTTCTGTTATTAAATAAAATGCATGAAAAGCCAATATTATCTAAAATTTTCCACATTTGAGTGTAGAGAAGAGTTTAAAACAATTCTTAAAGGAAGAGTCTCATCAAAACTTCTGGTGCATAAATACTTAGAAAGAGATAAATATTTCTATATTTTATTTACTAGACATGAGAAAATAAAATTGATGCTTGTACTGATATTTCACTTTGATAAGCCTTCCTAACATTTCTGAGTAGATATGGCAAGATTTTTTTTCTAAATATAAACACATGACCTTAGTATAAATTAATTTATTGAATGAAATAAATCAAGAAATGGTACTTTTTAAAATTTATTTATTAGATAATTTTTTGTCTTAACCAAGAAATACTTTGCTATAGCATGTTCATATATATGCCTTAAGTTATAAATCAATAATATTCATAAAAATCCAAATGTAAGTGCATCTATAAAACATGCATTATTTTATTATATTTAATGTTTATAAGACATTGAATTATTTATTATATCATATAATGATATATTATTATATCATAAGCTTTTATCAGCTAATTATATAAATCATAATGCTTAATTACACTTAATGTTTAAAGAGCAATGAAAAGCCTTTATAAGTTATAAAATATTTTTTAAAACGCAAAATAATGTAGTATTTTATCTAATGCATGGCATCAGAATACTGCTGAACATAGTAACCTTAATAATAGAGATATTCAAGTTAGAACAAAAAATATTACTCTTAATAACTGAATCTAATGCATTAATTAATGTTTAACATTTTTTAATGCATTTAGTTTTTTTCCAAATGATTTCAAGTAACTAGTCTGCATTAATTAACTAGTGATTTCCACATTGTATATCTACATTGTGTATCATATGGTGATGATATTTTGTACTTTTCTAAAATATCTGAGCCCTACTTGAGGAAGCTTATTAATATCAATTTCAATATATTTGTTATTCCATAAACTTTAATTTTGTCTGTATACAAGATATAAAAAAATCAACATTTTAACTTTTTAAATGCAAATTTTAGCAGTATTATGTATATTTACATTGTTATGCAACCAACAATGGACAGATATATTGTATAAATAACAAGGTATAGATATAAAACTAGTATTCTATATCCAGAAATTTTTGGCCAATTTATTTACATTAAATTTGAAACATGTGTCCTTTCTAAATTCTTTTAGAATTTGTGTATGTATACATCATTTATATAATTTATACCAAAACAGTTAAGGGAAAATGCAGTTGCATGAGCTACTTTGTTTTTTTTTTTGTTGTTGTTGTTGTTGTTCTGATATTCCAGGCTGTGTGACCCTCCTTAGTTCAGTGACCTTACCAAGATTTTTGTTCTTGAGTCTATCATCGTTCATTCAGATATAATAATCTTCAAATCTATATTCTATGTGTTCTTATGTTTTGACTTTTTTTTAAGGTTTTAAAGTGTTTTGGTATTCTAAACTTCATACTAATATTGCAGCATGGACCATACCATATGTTTTGAACCAATACTTTATAAGACCATGCAAATGCCTGTGATATCTTGTGTCTTGAAAATTATTTTCATATTAATTCATAATATAATTTTGTCAAACTTAAATTTCTAATATCTCCATCCTTCAAGGATAAGAGTGCTCACACAAAGTAGCCATTCTTTCAATATGTGTTAGCCAGAGTGAATGAATTGCCAGGAAACATTAAAACAAGGACTCGTTATGGACACACCAAGGGCAAGAAAATCAATAGATGCAGTGCATATTAAGAAGAAAAATGTGTCAAGGAAACACACCATTATTAAGATAAAAAAGCACACATGTTTAGCTATTCTGCAATGTTTTGCATATGTGTAGCAATATTAGCTGGCCATGAATTCATCATAGAAAAAGATCCCCTTGTATTGGGCACTGTCCCTCTTTAAGAGAAGTGTAATTGAGTTCCACTAGCCTTGATTTAGAATAAGCAGAAAGATATAAGAATGTTTGACCTTGAAAAGACAATACTTCAGAGGGATGTAAAATATGCCGGTAGGAATTAGTTTCATTCTGTGTTGCTTTCGAGGAGAAGCTCTCTCAATGGCTCTCTAATCTAAATACACTGTTTGTGTGTAAAAAGGGGATGTGTCATAATCTTATGAGCTTGACATCACTGGATTTGGTATCATAGATCAATACCATAATCGGTAATGTGTTTAATTAATAATTTTTTTAATGTACATTTATTTATAACCTATGGTCTGGCAGGTTCTTGGCCACAGTGATACTGAGATGAATCAAGTAGATTCCCATCTACTGGGTGGAGCCCATCAAGTCCTCAGAAGGTTATATTTGAATTTTGTAATACACAATTTTCTATGATGAATAATGCTACTAATGGACACTACAGATATAGACTGATTAGAGGGGTGAAACTTCTTGAGGAACATCTCCTGGGGAAAATGACTCCTAAGTCCTATGGAACTGTTAAGGCCTATTATAGTGGGAGTTCCCTGTTAAAAATAACTTGTTAATTCTTCTTATTATCTAAATACATTGTTGACAACATTTACATCTGCATCCATCACTGCATACATGAAGTTCATATAAACTTCATCTATGCAGTGATGGATGCAGAATTTTTACTAATATGTATAATGGCATGGGTATGAGGTGTTTTCTGAAAATTACTGTTTATGCAGTAATATTTAGAGGTAAACTTATTTGGCCATGAGACCTATAAACTTATCTGTCCATCTTATTTTAAATCACTGGGTAATAACTACAGGCAGGTGGGATGTGGCTGGAGGAGATAGATCACTAAAGGATGTGGCCTGAAAGTGTATCTTCCCTGTGGCCCTTCCTCACCACATCCTTTCTCTTTCTCTACTTCCTCACCCAGCCACAGGGGAGAAGCTTTCCTTCACCGAACATGTTCCCCCATAATGTGTTGCATCATCTTAAGCCCAGGGCAATGGAGTCAGTCTGTGATGGACTAGACCTCTGAAATTGTGAACCGCTAATAAACAGTTCTTCTTCTTATTTGTTCTTGTTGATAATTTCTGTCAGAGAGATAAAATCAAAACAATATGGTTTCAAAATGCATCATTTTTGGCCAATTAAGTCTAAAAGGAAATGAAACTCAGTAACTTTTCAAATCAACTGATAACAAAAAACAGATCTCTTATATAGTGTTTTTAATTACTTAGCTGTGAAATTGAAAATGGAAATATATATTATGCTGCTAAAGTTCTTAGTTCTTACACTATTATTATTGTTCCTATCCTGCCATCTATCTTTAACAGGCTTATATATAAAATATATTTTATACTGCTTTCTCCACATTATTACTTGTGTAAAGGTTGATTATTACTTGGTCAATCCTGGAGCCTATGATTTACTTAAAGAGATCACTCTCTGGTCAAAAATAATGCTTATTCAAGATGTTTCTCATGATAGAGCAATTATAATACATCTAAGTCCAAACTAAATCCTTCATCCCATTCAAAATTATATCAGAAATTCTTTTCTGCAAATAGTGACCAGAATTATTAAAAACACATTAAATAATAATCTCTCTTAAAAAAATGTATGTATGCTTTTTTTCCATATGGTAAATTAACTGTTACTTTATTAAAATCTACTTTTAAAAATATTATTTATTAAGTGGCTACTGTATCCTTGAAATTATTCTAAGTAAGTATTCTCCAAAAATACAGAGAAAAAAGCTTGCTTTCAGCAACTGATATTTTGTTGGCGACCACAAACCAAAGAGAATAATTAAGAAAAATAAACAGGGTTTTGAATAGCAATAAGAACTAAAGAGAAAATGACAAAGGTCATGAAATGCTGAGGAGTAGTATCTCTCATAGAATAATGACCCAACCCGAGTATTAAAAGTTGTTAATTGCTTGAACTTGCAGATGTGTTATATTATATGCAAAGAAGAGCTAAGTAGCAGGTATAATTTATCCATCAGATAATCTGCTATGGAGATGGGGATCATCCTGTTTCCTTTCAGTGGACCCAAGTAATCCCAAGGGTCTTTCTTAATGAATCAGAGGAGTCAAAAAAGAATTAAAGAAGCTGCTTCTGTTGCTGCCTCAGAAGATGGTGAATAGTGATGAGGATACAGGCAGTTAGGCATCCTCCAGAAGATGAAAATATTTAGAAAGGAACACAGCACTGCTGACAGCTGGACTTGAGGCTAACAAGACCCTCTAGAGTTGATATGGTATCAAGCTATTATATTTATGGTAATTGGTGACAGAAGCAATAGGAAACAAATTTAGCATGAGAGTTTGGATCAAATGACCAAGAATGTTTTAAAAGATAACTTTGAGGAAAAAAAAATCTGAAGGAAGTTGAGAAAATTTTCATGAACCTACGATGGGATAACATTTGCAGGAGGCAAGAAGAGAAGGTAGATTCCTCCAGTGAGTCAGGAAGGGTGTTAAGGGGAGACAATCAGAGAGCTCAGTGGGAAGGTGGGGATTTTGTGAAAACTTTGAGAGTCCTGCAGTTTCTGAAGACTTCAGAGAGAAGATCATTGGAAACTCACCATTATAGCTGCTCTAATGAGAACACATTGGTGGCCTTTGGGACTTCTTGGGGCTAGATTACTCAGTGAATGGTGAATGATGGGATTCATTTGTTGTTCATCTCCCAAACCCAAACTATAATGCTATTCTAAATCTCTAGGACTTGGAGGGAAGAAAATAACCTGATTCCCTTCTGTCTTTGAAAATATTTTCTTCTTCCATGACACAATAAAGATTGATTAAAATATAGCATAGACATTTCTGTCTCAGAATTAAGCTTTAAAGTGACATGAAGATGAATTGGGAAGAATGTAAAAGGCTTTTGCAATGAACCTTATTCTATGTATTTATTTGATATTTATTGCAAAATAAATAGATACACAGGGAAAAGACCATAGTGAATTGCTAAATCAGGGCATTGATATGGGGGATATTGTGTATCTTCCCTGAATAAAAGGAAAGAAAAAAAACATGCTTGTATTTTCTGATTTGCAGGCAACAAAACATAAAGAAAAGTGGTTTCAAAATAATGAGTATCAAGTACACTAAAAGTATTGCATATTATTTTACCTCTATTACGTGAAGGTAAATAATTTTACCTTTATTACATATAGGAAAAATATAGAGAGTTGTATTAATAAAGGTGAAACAGGAAAATAGATATACATTCATAAAAATTATTAAGAATCTTTTCAGTCTTCTTGCAGCCTTCTGTCTATTGAGGGAAGATAAGAAAAAAAGAGCAAGTGTGTACCATGAATAACGGGCATCTGAGCCTGAATCCTGTTGGATATAGTCACATATGAGTCAGAGATGGAGCTGGTCATTGAGGCAGAAATGACTTCTTAGGAAAAACACACTAACATAGGAACGAGAAAGATGAGCAGCCTGCCATCTGTGGAACAGAGATAATAAGAGTGAGATGTCTGGAAAAGTACAGGGGCACAGGTAGCCTGGCAAGGCTGGGATAGCAGAGGTAGAGTGCTCCAAGGTGTGAACCTCAAATGCCACCCTCTCGGAATCTATGACTGGTGGTGGTGTGTGACTGCAGTGAAGCCATTTCTCCTGAGAGTTTCTCTATCCCAACTATGTTTATAGGGAATATAACAATTCTGGAATTTGCATTGCTCAAATGAATCCCAACCACCTTGTCCTTTCGTTAAATCACCATCATTTTGAATATATGGCTAATATCATGATTGGTCCAAGACTAAAAGTTAGGTTATCAATGCTACTAATCCATGGTCACCCACAAATTAGAAATGTCAGTCTCCCGCTGATTGACACAGTCACTACACTGCTGAAAAAGAAAGACAGCAGGATGAATCTGTCAATCTGCCTCAGATAATAATAATAACAACTGTAATGATAACAACAACAACAATAATAATAAATCTATATTAAATCCAGTAGGATCTGTAATAACTTGGGGATTGTGCATAATAGTCCCCCAAATTGTGTTTTTATTCTGGACTGTCACCAAGTAGATGTCAGAAGACTTTTTGTGAAACTGAAAAGTGATCACATAATTTTCAAGATGCTTTCTCAAAAGGCTTATTTGTCTTTGAATAACACACTTGTCTGCCTGTTTTGCCCCTCTGGAGTCTTGTTTCATGTCATGTTCTCTCATCTGCTGGGCCTGAGGGCTCTTCCAGTGGGCTTTGAAGTAGGGACGCTCTGCTGTCTCCTCTCCTTAGAATGCCCCACCCTGTTTTTTTCCAGATCTGCCTCCTCTTCTCTGAGATTTCATCTCCACAGTCTTTCCTCAGAGGAGATTATTCTGACACCCCCACGTCCAAGGCACTTGCTCTTATAGTCTTCACAACACTCATCACCATATGAAATTGCCTAAATCACTGTGTACTTCCTTATGATCTGCTTTTTACTCCCACAAACACAAAACCATTAAATATAAATTTTGAAAGGAACTGTACAGAGAGTGTATGAATTATCATCCCATATGTCTCATATGCCACTATGGGACAGTTTGAGATTAGTTTAATTAAACTACAATTGGCTAAAGCACATGCACACTTTAGAGAATCACTAAGGCATACATAGTACCTGGAGAAGGAATAACAAGAGGGTGCTGTTAGCTTACTAAGACTGAAGGAGAGAGAGGGTCTAGGGACACAGGCATTATCTAGTGAGGGCCCCTGGGATAGAAGAAATGGGATGTGGGCTACTATGGGAATAAAAGCCCAGGCCAATTTCTGTTTTACTTGACAATACACTGCCAATAGACCTAAGGCTTCCTGGAGCCAAGGAGCAAAGTCTAGAAAAGTATTAAAGTAGATCTGTGGGGCGGGGGGGGGGGGGAAGGAGAGGGGAGGCAGCAATTGATTGTGTCTATTATATCCTCAATTCTTTTTTTAATTATTTTTATTTTTTTATTAGTTACACATGACAGTAAAATGATCTTGACAATTCATACATTTGAATCAAATGGGGCGTAATTTCTCATTTTTCTGATTGTACAGGTTGCAGAATCATATTGGTCATACAGTCACGTATATACATATAGCAATAATAATGTAATAATAACAATATATTGTCTATTTTATTCTGCTGCCCTTCCTACCTCCCTTCCTCTCCCCACTCCCCTCCCATCACATCTCTCTACCCAATCTAATGTGACACACTTCTTCTTTTTTTTCTCCTCACAACATTATATGTGTATTCTGTATAATGATGAGGGTCTCCTTTCATCTTCCATGCAATTCCCCTTTTCCCTCTTTTTCCCACCCATCTCTCTTCCCTATTTAAAGACCTAAAAAGAGCATAGTACAGGTGCACAGCCACATCAATGTTTATAGCAGCACAACTCACAATAGCTACACTGTGGAACCAACCTAGATGCCCTTCAATAGATGAATTGTTAAAAAAAATGTGGCATTTATACACAATGGAGTATTACTCAGCACTAAAAAATAACAAGATCATGGCATTTGCAGGGAAATGGATGGCATTAGAGCAGATTATGCTAAGTGAAGTTAGCCAATCCCTAAAAAACAAATGCCAAATGTCTTCTCTGATATAAGGGGGGTGACTCAAAATGGGATAGGGAGGAAGAGCAGGAGAAGAAGATTATATCCTCAATTCTAATAACAAAAGGTGAATGAAATGTTTACTTTAGTACAAGGCTTGCCTGATCTGTGGTCCCATGTCTTAGTACTGAACTTTACCTCTTCATTCAAAAATTAGCTTTTGTAAAATTATATACTAGATGATCACAGATGCTGTTTATGATATTTTTTCCTATATAATATTGTATTATTTTTCATCTCAAAATGGCATTCTTGGAACATTTACTGTATTTTATAAAATAATCAGACATTCATCAAGATTGAGGGACTATTGCCAAAGAAAATAAACTCTCTGAAGACTATTTTTCTTTGTTATATTATTTTAAATGTGTAAAACTATCTCAATCATATATGTCCATTTATATTGGCAGAAACTATGTAACAATATTCTTCCCATTCTAGTTGTCTTGATTAATACATTAGAAATATCCTCAGTTAGAAGATATTAAAATAATCCCAGGATTAATTATCTCTGTCTCCTTTTATCCAACAAAAATGATTTATTTTAGAATTCTATGGGATGAATTAAAGTAAGTGGCATCATTTTTGTGAAATATTTATACTGTTCTATAAAATTCATTGGTTTGTTTTCAACTGCTCTCCTATAAGTCAGCCACTGTATCTATATACAAATACCAAAAGGAAGGTAGATAGGATGGACACTAATACTAACATGAAAACTTAGTTGGCTTGAAGCATTTTCTTCTGCTTCCTGCTGTCTGGTATGGAAGTACTGCAGCTCAGTTCTTTGCAAAGTCCTCCTACATCAAAACTATGTAATCTATTCTTGCTTGTTTGATTGGTTTTTATATTTTAATTGATTGATACACAAGTGGCCATAAGAGGAATAATTTCCTGAAAGAGAAATTTTCAGCATTTTAAAAAGTGATGTAATGAAAAATTCTCTTTTCATGTTCAATATTATAGTCTTCCCGATTCCCCAGATTTGTACAAGTTACAAAAATGTGCAAATGTTGCATTTTATTTTTGTGGAACCGTGGTTTCTTGAATGTAAGTGATGGCGGAAAGAGCATTATTCTCATCATCACATATATTCTTGCTCTTCCGAAATTTTAATGTACTACCTTATAGTTAGTTAGGCAGCATGGTACCAAAAGAGGGCAAGGAACAGAAGGCAGGTCACCTATCATACCCAGGGCAGATGAAGAGGGCAGGGTGGCAGATGCCATGGGGACAACTTGACAAAATTAAAAATCACAGGGGGAAACAAGATCACAGGAAAAAACAGATATTCTGAAAGTGAGTTATATGTATCTACCCCCTTTGCAATTCTATCTTAATGTTTTGATCTAACTTCATTTCAGTACATAGCTTTTTTTATACACTTCACTAAGCAGAAAGAAACAAGTCCAAAATTCTCTCTCCTTTTCTCTCTTTCCTGCCTTCTCTCTCTTTTCTTTCTCTCTAATTTGATATTGAGGATTTTCAAACACAAACGAATTAAACAAATAAAAATATTTTATATATATTTGTAATTATTATATTTAAAATAAATTGTGCAAAGCTAGGCCTTAGTGAATAGAAGAACAAGTCAGTAAGCATATGAACATATGAATCAAACTCAGGGATTTATCTAAAATTTGCAGATAGCATAACTCAGAAAGAAGTCACACAGATTAAGGTAGGCAGGACAGAGACATTAAAAACTAGAGATGAAAAATCTTAGTTGTAAGATTTAGTTGGAAATAAGGCATCAGGAGCTTAAGGTGGAGACAAACAGATTGAATCAAAATGGTGTCAGTACCAATTCTTGAATAAAACATCATTAGCAAAATGAAGGCTGTCATTTTATAATTATTTCTTCTAAGTGTCAAAAAAAATTTCAGATTGCAGTTAAATCTGAATTGGCTTCAAAATGGCATTTGGTAGTTGGATAGTAAGTAGAAAGTAAAGATAAAATGAGGATGTATATTTGGTTTGTGATTTCAATGCTATGTGCTCCTGTTGACACTCTTTGTCATACATACTTGTTCCATTACGAAACACCACTATTAGTGCCACACAGGTTGAAGGCAAAGGCTGTCCCATCTTACCCTAAAACCATTGACTGAAAATAGGAATTAGGTTAATGCATTCAGTTTTTTTTTTTTTAAAGAATTCTGGAAGCTTTTACTTACTTCCTTTTGAATAAGTGTAAATATAAATTAGTTCTAAATTTGGACACAAAAGTAGAAACTGAACATCATGTATAAATATGCATATGAACCATTAAATTTATGACTAAAAATGTAATTATGGATAAATTCACTCGAACAATCATTTATTTGGTCAACCAGCTGTTGAGTCCCTTCCAAATATCAGGCACTGTCCTAGGTGCTGGAGGACCTGGTGACAAAGGAGACAGAAGTCCCAGCAATTATAAAGCTTAATGATACCTAAGTGAAAAATCTATTGCTAAAGTAACTGAGGGAGATGGTGAAAGACAAAATATAATGTGCAAAGGAGATTATTCACGAATTATAAAAAACTAAGTGGCATATTTATCCTAGAAAATGAAAGTGAAGAAGAAAATGGTAATCATTAGAAAGTGAACACTCAACAAAAATTGACCATGTACATTTTTTCACATGATTATGTTTACCAATTTTTTAAAACATTCTTATTTGAAATAGACACATTTGTATAAATAAAATTTAACCTAATGTTCTTAGTTACATTTTAGAACTAATATGGTAGTTTTTAATAATTCCTCACTGCTGCTCTATATCTCATTGTAGGGTTGTTTCCGAAATTAAATTATATCTTAAGTATTGAGCATTTAAGGTGTTTTTAAATAACACATGATTTCTCACCGGCATAACTTTGTTAGTGAATCTACATAGAATCATTTTATTGTGGTTGCAATCTATTTTATTATGGAAAGTACAGGATTTGTGATGTTTGTCTTCTGTTACTATTTCCCCCTCAAGGTATTATTAGAACAGCTTTGGCAAACATGGATACAGAAGTCAAAGAACAATACCAAGTTCTCATTCAAGCCAAAGATATGGGAGGACAACTAGGAGGACTGGCTGGAACAACAGTAGTCAACATCACCCTCAGTGATGTCAACGACAATCCAATTCACTTCCCCAAAAGTATGTAATTTACCCTAACTCAAAATTTGCAGAGCCATTTGAAATTATTAAATTACAATGTTATATAATGCATTAGCAATTAAAATCATTTCCCAGACATTTTTTTTTTGGTTTCAGGGAACATAAGTCAACAGATAAAAATTGCATGACTTCAGAATTTATAATTTCAATGTATTTCACATCCCATATTATTTTAATAGAAAATAGAGTTAATAATTGAACAATCAGACTTATTAAATCAATGTTAACTAAAACAAAATATTTATAGTTATTTGGGTGGGATCTTACCGTGATACATTATTAATTTAAGACGTAACACAAATATACATAATCTGATATAAGGCATCCTATTTATAACACATGTACCATCATATTTTTTATTATATATTTAAGATAATAATTCTGTGACTCCATTTTTGTAAATATACACATGGAACTATTTTCATATACTTTTGTGAATAGGATGATATTGATGATATTTTATTATTTTAGTTCTGACTTGTTATTTCATTTTAGTTTTGCAATAGGTGAAAATTGCTACAGTTTCTTTTGATAATAGAATGGTTCACACCTGTATCCTCTCTATAACTCTGTGTTTCCCTTTGAAAATGAGTATTTCTCACTTGTATTTCATCTAGTTTTCTGTTACAGTATTACATTTAACACCAATCCGTACCTATTCACTTCCCAGTGCATTTTGGGGAATTATTTCTCTGTTCCTCAGAGTTAGAATATTGATGCTGAATGGTTTTAGTCATAGTTTTATAAGAAATTTGATTAAGTCATCAGGTAGTTTTTTTGTCTAGAGAGTTTAAAAACCAAAATGATTTTTCTTTTTCCACTTCAGAAGGACAATTAGGGAGTTCATCTACTAAAATCTGTAGCACTAAGAATATTTAAATAATTGTATGTTTTATTGCTTTGGCTACATGTTTTCATATTTGAATGCTTTGTCACTTTTTTCTTTATAGTTTCAACCTATATTTTCTTCATTGGTATATATTTTTATTTAGTAATCAGAAAGTCTAATTGCCAAATGTTTGGAATGGCATTTAGAAATCATTATACTTTAATGCATATGTTGATTAGTCAATTGAACCATTCTACCAGGACACATATTAAAAAATGCCATGTGATTCATGCTAAACATACATAGTTTCTGTCAATTTAAAAAAAATGTATGAATTTGTTTCAAAGATAACACCAAACTTTAGAACATGGAAAGTATATAACAAAGTTTACTAGATAACGTTATGAGCAATAACACAAAATTCCTTAAAGCAATATTTTTTCTTACTTTTTTATTGAGGGAAACAGAAAAAACATTAAAAGGAGAAACAAATAATTACTTTGATTACCTATTATATGATCTCATTAAAGAATATGGTTCAAATTCTAAAAGCTATCCATGTTTTTTCTTTTCTTTTTTCCTGTAGTTCTTTCTTATTTCTTTCTTTCTGTTTTATTTTTTTTTTTTTATGTCTGCTTTAAATTCGGCAAGCTGTGATAGATTATTGAGCAGTATGGATTGAGAGATTTTTCTGTTTGCATGTAAAATGTGCAATATTAAACATGGGTTCAGATTCAGGTTTTGTGTATATAAAGCCTGTGGAATCTATAGTGTAGCAAATACGTTCTGGGAAATGTGATATTCTTATTTATATGGGTGATAGTGGTGTTTCCAGGTCAGAAATTCAAAACCACTACCAGTGGAAAGATGTCCTATTAGTGGGTATGTGTCAGGGTTTTAGCCCCTGGTTTCCTCCTGACCTGCGGGAGACATGGGGAAAGCATGCCCTGACCAGGATGAGCCAAGAAAGGCAAAGGTTGATTGGCCTTCGCCACCCAGGCACCCACACCCTGCCCTCCCTCGCCGAAAGACAATCAGACACGCTAGGGAGACCTTCAAAGCAGGATCTTGTTTATTGAGGAAGTACACACAGCTAATATAATGCTCAGGAGCCAATCAGGATAAAGGTCAGAGGGGTGGGGTGAGTTCACTTATACACCCTTCCCATGTTCTGTAAGGGAAGGCATAAGCTATTCAAAAGGGTGGAAGAGTACTGGACCTATCCTGGAGGTGGTCTGTTTTTTCTGTCACCACCACACTACCTACTGGCTGATTGCCAGGCGCCATCCCAGCCACATGTGCGGCCCCAAGACTGGGAAGCAGGCAGCAAGTCATGTCCTACAGGTATGGGTGAAGAGTATTTTGTAGAAGTTTGGGCAGGGATAATAGACCTGGAAAATACACAGTGAAAGTCTTGATTCAAGAGAAGCTACATATAGTTAGGAGACACAAATTCCTGCTTAGATCCCACTGAAACAGAAAGATAACTTTAGATCGTATGTAGGGCGTAAAAGAATATGGATAGGTCCATAGGCTTGTTGGGTATTTATTCAAGTTTCAATTTGTGTTTTTAAGAGTGATTAAACAAGAAAGTATGTGAAAGAACAGAGCATTGAAACTGTTAGAGCATTTATAAGCTATTCCATGAACTTTATGATTACTGTCTTATCTTCTTTTTTACAATAACATTATTAGATTAATATTTATCACTTTGCCTATAAAGAAGATGGACCCTTAGAGAGATAAATACTCAGTTATCAACAATGAATTGAAGTTACAAGTTTTTTAACTCTGAAGTTCACAATTCTTCTAATTTAACATGATATTAAAAATAAAAACTATGGTTTTCTTTATATGCCACTCTAAAACAATATTATTTTAAATGCACTTCTAAAACAATCATAACATATATTAAACTGCCTATACTCATAAAGAGAAAAATAAGAGGGCAATAGAAAATTACCTAGCAGATCACTGTGATCAAATTATTTTATGATTGTATTACATGCACATTTGAACCACTGTCTAGCATTATAATAAGTGGGAGATATTGTTGAATTATTTGAAGGAAGAATGTTTTCATGTTTTGCATGAATAAAAAATTAGTCCAACTGCCTGAAGTTTTACATGTCTTTGTGTCAAAACCTTTTTAGTGTAACATCATTTTGAATTACATTCGTCAGAGAAAAAGACAGAATACATTTATACACAGTAAAACCATTCTTTTGAGGCCAGTGCTCATTTAGCAGAAACATTTCTCATATGGAGCAATTAAACAGCAAATGTGACATAAAATTATGAACTGAAATGATATCTATTTGAATGTTAATGTCAAGGAAACATGTATTTCCTACATAAATAACTTAAAGGAGAATTCCCCAGACTAGCTATATTTGCTCATGACTCTTAAGCAGTTATGATAAAAAATCTTGCTTCAGATGAATTTGACATACTTTTTCCATTGCTTAAACATGCACAACATAATTTCTTAGAATTTACTTATCACAGTGCATTATGGCAATGTGTATTCATATGCATGTATGACTTATTAAGCCCCCATTTGCATCCATTTTCTTCTATAAAAGAAGATGGGAAACCATAAATGGCAAATGTATTTGTATAAAACTTATGAAAATAGTTTGTCATTTTACTGTTGATTTAAAATTGATTGCCCCATGATTTTATAACTTTTCTCAGTCTGATAATGATGATGATGACTATGGTATTGACTAATAAATTACTATGTTTCACACAACATAGAAATTGTTGTGTGACAATGATTTGGATGTTCCTTCTCACTTAATTCTTATAATGACTCAGTTTCAGAAATAAAATTGCAATGCTATATTGTTTAAAAAGTAAAAGAGATTCATCCAGGAACTTTATTTTTAAATTAACTCTCTCTCTAGAGTGGAAATTTATTTTTGATGCCTATGTTTACCCAAAAAGTTCCTCCAAGTAACCCAGAAAAGTGTCCACAAATGAAACCAACAATACAGGATCAGAAGTGGAAATAACCTGATACCTACAAAAAGAACTCTGAAATCATATGAAGAGAAAGCATTTTCTTTTAAAAATGTTTTGCATGAGAGTTATATGGCTCCTATCTATTACAATCAGGGATATCTCTAGAGGATCTTTATTTGTAAGTAAGCTACAAAAATATTAATGATTTCTATTACATGAATTTTAAGTGGCTAAACCATCTAACAAGCTGATCTAAAGTATATATTATGAAATCAAATTACTTAAGTAATGGGGTCAATTCAAGAGTATAAACATATACGCACATAGATATTTATGTGGTTATATATACACAAGCATACACACAGTCTCAGAATATGTGTTATATGTGTTAAAATAGAATATCTCCTGGCCTTTGAGTTCAGAGAAGGCCTTATACTACTCATCTGGATATGGTGAGGATCACTCAGTTCCTTTCACAAGCTTCCTTGTTACTCTCAAGTGCATTTTTTACACCTCACTTCCTATCTTGCCTGGAAATTCTGGCTAAGGGCAGGCGACCTGTTTATTCTCCAAACACAAAAAAATAAACAAACAAAACCTAATAACACTCCCATAATATGGCTAATCAAAGCCTTTGAGCCTGGAGTAAGTTGAATACAAATGTTACAAAGTTGTAATATGTATACACTATGTATTTATGTTACATTATTGCAGAAGGGCAATAATGTAACATAAATTGCATTAAGGGCAATAATGTAACATAAAACAAAATGCAATGTATTGCTTTTTAGATAAAATAGCTTTTATATGTGATAAGGACTGAAGTATACAGTAGTGTAGAGAAAGTCCACAGAAACAGTAAGTGAAGCAGAGCCTGGAGATATCTCAATAACAGAGTGGAAAGGACACGGGGATCTTCTGGACTCAAAAAGGAAGTTAAGTAAGAGGAAGACCAATGAAGAAATGACTTCAGCAAGAAGATGGCTTTTGTGTTAATATGATGAGCTTGATGGAGGGGAGAAAGCAAAAGGCCATTGAAAAAGGCTTTAAAATTCTTAAAAAGTGTTTTCAAAATCAAAGCCACAAAGAAATATTTCTAAGATATATAAGCAAAGAAGTGATACATGAACTCTCACACAAAGATAAAAAATAACTGAATTAAAGAAATCATGCTCTGTTTATCATTAGAGTATGAAAAATCTTGAAAAGAAAATGAAGTTATGAGAAGATGAAAAAAAGCAGATCAAGTCTTTATTACTTAAATTTCTGACATTAGTGACAGTCTTTAACCATAGTTGTGAAAGAATCCTAAAGCTACCTTTAACTCCATATGGTTCACATTTCTCTACTTCATTTTTGCTTTATTATTGGTCTTAGGAGCTATATAGACAAAGAAACTGGATTTTGAAACTGTTTTGTTAATAAGAGCAACACAGAACCAAGTTTAATAGTAAAAACCTTGGAAACAAAATTCTGATATGTAAGAAATATATCTTATTAACAAATATTAGATGTAATAAAATATATCATTCAATAGAAAAATAATTAAAACTGCAGTTTTATTGAAGTAATGAATTGAAGTAATTGAATAATGTAAAAATAATATAATTTTTTATTTGAACCTGCATAAAGAGAATAAATTTTTAAATTTCTTCCCTCAAGCACCAAGTATAGATTTTTTAAGTAACTGACAATCACACAACTTGGAATAAAAACAGTGATAAACTTATGAACACAATATATATAAATGTACTGGATGGGAATCCATATCATTACAGAACAATGGAAATGTTGGAAGAAGTGATATCGACATTGATTCCTGAAATAATATTATTATAATAGTGTTAGTGGGAAACCAAAGCTATACTGAAATACTTACAGCACTGCAAAACATGACATCCTATTTAAAGCTTTGTATATATAGAACTATAAAAAATTAGAAGTGAAAAGACAGAAAGGGAAGGAAGGAAAGAAGGAAGAAGAAAGAGAAGGGGGAGAGAGAAAAAAATCAAAGAGTGCATTGAAACCATTCCTGAAAAAATAAATGATAGTCAGATATTTATACATGAAGAGATTTGTAGTGATAGCTAGTGAAACATTAAGGCACGGGCAACTAAACAGGGAAAGTCCAACAGTCAAATACAGGCAATAGAAAAAAAGAAAAGCCAGTGCATTTGCACATGATTCATGATGGTATGATGGCCATTAAGAAATCAAATTAAGAGACAGCTAGTTGGACTGTCAGTTAACGAATTGGTTTTGGCTAAAAGAAACTAAACTCTGCCATGAGAGAGAATATTACAAAACTTCATCTCTTCCAGATTATCTTATTAAAGTCTCAAAAGGAAATTCATGAGTAACCAATCCTTTGAATAAATAGATGAGGTCAGCTGAATTTGAAAGTCTAAATATTTATTTGTTTTAAGTATTTCTATATCTATCTATATCTATATTGATCTTTATTTTTATTTGTTTTTATGTGGTGCTGAGGATCAAACCCAGTGCCTCACAGGTTCAAGGCAAGTGCTCTACTACTGAGCCACAATCCCAGTCTTGAAAGTCTAAATATTTATTAAAATTTTGTTAGTTTACTTATTTTTGGTACCAGGAATTGAACCCAATGGCAAATAACCACTGAGCTACGTCCTTGGCCATTTTTATTTATTTATTTTTATATTGAGACAGAGTCTTGCTAAATTTCTTAGGACCTCCTAAATTTGCTGAGCGTGACTTTGAACTTGTGATGCTCCTACCTCAGCTTCCTCAACTGCTGGGATTACAGGCATCTGCCACCATGCCCAGATAGGATCTTAGTTTAAAGGTGCTCAATTTTTTTTCTAAATCATAAGAAAATTTGTATTATTTTTGTGGAATATTTTGATAAGGTTATTTGACAATATATGTTAGAATTCTTAATGTGCTATATCTTATTTGATTAATCAGAAATTATAGGGATAAAGTCAACTGAAAGAACTATTTACATATTTAAAGGAGGATTTAAGGGAATATTAAATGCACTCTGTTAAGATGAATAAACAATGGAAAGTTATTGATGCACTTGAAAGGATGTGAACTCTTGCCAAGATCCACATCATGTTTATTACCATGTAACAGGAATAGTGAGTATATAATTCATATGTATTGAATATATATATATGTATATATATATATATATATATATATATATATATATATATATAATAGAATGTGAAAGAGATTTTTATTCTGATAATAATTAAGTAATATAAATGGGCTGTTGAAATTCCAATGCAAATTTTTGAAAAAAATATAAAGGACAATTAGATTTGTAGGGAAATATAGATATGTTTATTGAAACTGTAGTTACTATAACTGCAGTATTAGATGTAAAGCTTATACTTGCATAGAGGTACTTTGTAAAAAGGAAAGGAGAATCAGAAGTCCAGAAAAAAATGTAGTCAGTTTTCCTTCTTTTTTTGCACTACTGGCATAGAAAGAGTGTAGAAATAAATAAATTTTATCTTTAAAGCCCCATCCCCTTTTGAATATTTTTAAATCTCCTGATGATCTTTTTCTCCGTATTTTCACTGACTGTGCTCTTTAAACTTTGAAAATAGAAACCCTCCTGTTTATGCCTAACCCACTAAGTCACACATTATTGAAATGTACATGCTTCAATATGGCTGAAAGTATTAATTTTGAGTTATTTGTATTTTAAAAGCTTGCTTACTAACAAAATATTGCCTCAGTTTAATTGATTTCAGGTAGTAAAATGAGACCAAGTGGACAAACCAAATAAAGTAATCATTCTGTGGGTCAGAGATGCCACTTGACTTGTCCTTCTCATAACCTAGAACACCTGAAAGAGGTGTTGAACAGATTATCTGAGCTTATAGGGCACATCTCCCAGGACTGTGTTCAATGATGACACATAGTTGACTTGAAATTATCTGTGGTGGGAGTTCTTATGCCATAGAAGTTGACAAACACTAAAACCCAGGGCTTATACCTGCATTCCCTCCCTACTCAATATGTATGTTCATAGTCATACCCTACCAGGGTATGAATGGGAATTATGATAACAGTATAGACATCATAGTTCTAATGTGATGATAAAAATATTTATTGATGGGAAAGATTTTAGATACATGCTACAAAATGTAAAGAAGTTTAGAAATGATTCCTAAAAATATTTATTCTTCTTAAAGGGTAATATGTATTTTAAAATGTCTTTCTTTCCTTCATATTTATGTCCATTGACTTTCTAAAAGCTTTATACATTTATTCCATGTTATTTCTGTGTCAGAAAATAATGTACTCACTCCCTGTGAGTGATAGACATGACCCTGTCTCTTCTTGCAGAAGAGCATGAGGAAGACATTGCAGGTACCTCAGAGAGAAGTACTACGGGAGACTCAGTTAGCACACAATAACAGTAATACAGAGAAGAAATATGTGTGAGATCTCTGTTAGCAAAGACTATGATAGTTGTGAAAATGATAATATGTGTATAGATTTGAACAATTTTATTGGATAAAAAATGGTAGTATTTATTTTCTATCAATGGAGGATTTTAATTTATGGAACAGGAGAAATACTACTTGCTGAGACATTGCATATTAGATATCTTTTGGGGGACATGGCAATCCTATAAGCTCTATGTGGAATGCAACAAGATCGATGCCTTGAAGTTTTGGAACATCATAATGTTTTGCCAAGTATGAAACTCAGAAGGTGTATATAGAGAAATTTAAAATATAAAAAAAAAATTAGTGTGAATAGAGTAAATGAAGTCAAGAGGATAGATGAAATTAACTTGAAGAGAAAAATCAAAGGGGCGGCTGGAGACAATGGCTCTTGACCATGATTGTCAATAGAACCAGAAGGAATGTAAAAAATCCTGTTATTCAGGTCTAAACACAGAACCACTAAAGTAACTCCTCTTTGGGTTATTCTTGGGCTGCAGCATTGCATCCAAATCTTTCCATATGATGCTAACATGCAGCAGGAATTTTATCTGATCTTGAGGACATAACAAAGGGCATTGGGGAGGGGACAGCTGTGAAGTGGAAGAAACCAGAACTCTATATAGAGAATGTAAGAGATGTTAGAAGTGTGCTTCAAAAAAGAGGGAATGATGAAGAGGGTTGAATGATGCCCAAAAATTGTTAAGAATTTAATGACAAAGAAATAAAACTGGCAATATCAGAGGAAATCTTTAACAGAATAGTGGCTTCAAAAACCAGCCTAAGTCTACATGTGGCTTGCTTGTTAGGTAGAAATAGGTCACAGTGACAATAAAGGAGAAATTATGTTAAAAAGGGGACAATAATTAAAAGGGTGCCTGGAGTCAGTTTGGAGCAAAAGAAAACCTTTGTGAAATAATCAAATATGAACACTGTCTATTCTTGGGAATATCTCAGTTAAGAAGAATATTGATTGTGAAAACAGACTGTGTGATAAATTGTACCAGTATTTGCATATTGCTGGAGTTCAATAGTAAGAAGGGAAGATGAAGGATATCTCAATTGAAATTGACTAAATAGCGGGAGGGGGATGCTTACAGATGTGATAAAAGTTTATTATTTAAATTTTTACCATGATGCTAAAATGCAGTGAATATCATCTAGCCAAGTATTGTCCAAAGTCAAATGTAGAATTTAAAATGATAATGTCAGAATGCATTTAAGGCTGTTGAGTCATTAGTCAGAACAAGATATTTTTTGTGTGTGTGTGTGTTTTTTTAAACACTTTTTATAGAGTATGGGGAATAATAGAAAAAGTTTATGCTGAGGTATTCTTTGAGAGAGTGATGAAGAGTTCCCATATAATCAAAGTAAGTAGTGTGGTTGCTCTTTTCCTAGCCTCAGGTATGTAGAGAAGAGCCTCCTCAACAACCAGGGCAGATCACAATGGCTGCTGTTATTTTCCCAGACAGGGAGCAAATCCTTGGGATAGTGTTTTCCATATGTTTAAGAATGTTGAAGTACCCAAGGAAAGCTGTTTGTAAAAATAATTACATGATAACAAAAGGAAGGGTAAAGATGTCGCTGCAGAAGGGAAAAATACCCAAGAGTCATTTTAAGTCCTACAAAGGAGATTTTCCTCATATTGAGAATCTGTGCGTGGAGTGCATCACTGAGGGATCTGGAGGGCGAGGCAGTGTTCTATCAAAGTAGAGGCAATTCCTTGCTCTTGGGGGTTGCAGGATGAGATGCTTCCAAGAGTTCTTCACTCACTGCCACTCAGATAAATCAGACCTGGAGAAGCAAAACTATACCTTAAAACAAGGACACACCAAACCCCTAGCTTTGCTGTATCCTACAGTTGGGGAGTAATATCTTGGAGAATTAATAGGGAACAAAAAACTGACCACTATATTGTAGTTACTGCTGCAGATGATGTTCTGGCTCAACATTGTTTTCATCCAAGGAAAGACATTCACTGAGGAAATGGAGAGGGGAAGAAGGAGAAAAATGAACATGCTGTACTTATTCCAATAACAGGAATATTAATGAGGGATTGTTTGCAGGTTTGGGAAAGTGAAAAATCTACATAACACCATTCTAATTTCATTCTGTGAAATACAGTTCACAGTCGTTATCTGGGAAAAGAATTAGTGAAGTTAGTAAAGCTGAGTTTGTGGAGAGTGGATTGGTTTAAAATAGAAATGAAAAGAGAATGGTAGTTACTTTAGCATCTGCATACTTTGCAAGCAATGAGGAAGGTGAATTCTAGGTTAATGATCATAATTTAAACCAATATCTAGCTGTCTTTCTTGTTTTTTCTTAGTCATACATCTCTCCTCTTTAGAAGATTAATATGACTATTAAGGGTTGTCTTTTGTCAGATATAGTAATAAAAGAATGTCAGAAACCAGGCATGGTGGCTTATCCTGTAATGCCAGCAGCTTGGGAAGCTGAGGCAGGGGAATCACAAGTTCAAATCCAGCTTCAGCAATTTAGCAAGACCCTGAGCAACTCAGCAAGACCCTGTCTCTAAATGAAATATTAAAAAGGGCTGGGGATGTGGCTTAATGTTTAAGCATCCCTGAATTCAATCCCTTGTACAAAAAAGGTGGGGGGCATTGGGAATATATATAGGCCACACATTAGTATTTTATTGAAATGATAAATCAAACTTTTCAAGTGGATATGGAAAGAACAGGAACAAGATGAGAATTTATACAGATTAATATACCAGTGGTCTTTCTGATATTGGAGTTGATAGATCACAGTGGGAGTAGCTGAACAAAGAAAATTATAAGTCAGGAAATTCTTAGCCTATTAGCTTTTTCATGTGGTTGTTTCTGTGGTTTGATTCTATGGATTGATGGTTCTGTGGATTGTTTCCTATTAGATGACCTCACAGACCCAATATCAAGTTGGCTCAGTTCACACACTCAGTCTAAATATCATACATGGAATAGAATTATAAACATTGCTTCAGACCTTCGAAGTTGCCATGCTAGATTAATATTTCTGATTTTTCAATTAAATTCTTCAATGACATTAAATTGTTAACACTCCTAGATATGTTTAAACTCATTTGAACATTACACAATATATACATATTTTTAAAAGATGGGGAACCTCATAAATATGTATAAATTTATGCTCTTATGTAATCATTCAAAAGAAAATTATTGAATTCTGAGAAAGACAAAACTATAAAAAATCTGTTTATCCATTTTTATATTGTCTTCAACATCCTGTGGACAAAGCTACTAGAAGCTGCAGTTGGACCTAATCTTTTACCTGAATTACAGGCATGCTAAGTAATTAACTTACTATATAAATATGATTTACATCTGGCCCTATATTTTTGCATTGTCTTATTTGCATAGAACCAGAAGTTTTAGATGGATGAGTTCTTATCACTCTTAGAAAAGATTTATTGCTATCATTACATAGAATTTATAAAACTTAATCCATTAATTTTAGATATATACTTAACAATTCATGTACATGCTTGTACAATTTAGAAGGGACATTTATAACCTTTGTAAACTTTCTTTTCTCTTTTAGTTGTTGAGAACTGAGATTGTATTAGATATAAACATTTCTAAATTGCACTAGATTTTACAAACATTTTGTTTTCCTTTCCTCTTCTGAGTTCTTTGAATTTCCTTTTTTTCTACTATTGTATTTAAAAAGGGAAATAATTTAACTAAAATAGTAAAGTTATTGGTGCCCAATCCTTGACATTTTAAAACGTGTTCAACCTGCACTTTTACTAAGTCAATCATTGCTAGAAAATGCTTCTCTTTTAATTGATACAAGTTTTTCAATGGCTTTAGGTAATGATAAGTTTGTGAACAATTTAAGATGAAAAATTTCAAAACTTTTTTAGAAAACTTATATCAGTAGAGTAGAATGAACACTAGTTCTCTTCAAATTTATTGTCACTGGTCTCATAGCCATTCTGAGACTGAGTAGGGATAGATTTGTCATTCCTGAGGTTCTATTTACAGATGTTTAATGTGTTTGGTTTAAGCCCAGATTGAATTCAATTTTGTCATCAGAAAGGTCTTTTCTTGCGGACTTTTTTTTTTTTTAATTAAAAAAGTGCTTTAGAATTTTGAAGACAGAGGACCTAAAATATTACTAAACTATCAAAATATTTTGTTATTCCTGAATTCTAAAATTTTCAGAACAAGAAAATAAATATTTTAGTAAAATATAAAATAATTTTTCAGCATTCTCTTTTTTTCATTCTCCCACATTTGTATGCAGCTTTCTCTTTCTTACTGTTATTCATATAGAAAAAAATATTATAATGCATATTCATGGGGACATTATCAATAAAAATATTATTTAAAATTTAATTAGTAGTAATGGATAATACAAAGTATGTTATTATATATATATATATATATATATATATATATATATATATATATATATATATAAAATACTAAATTTTATTTACTATTGTACCAGTGAATTTTTGAAAATAAATCTACAAGATGAATCAAAATTATTATTACACCAATCTTACAAATAAAAGAATCACTAAATATTTTGCCCAAGGTCACAGAGATATAGGTAAAGTTTCTATAAAGTTATTATTATTTTTTTAATTTACAACAATGTTGGTTGCTTTCTCTTGGTATATTCTTGACATACTACATTATTTGTCTATTATTACATTTGCTTAAGAAATCAAATC
Organism: Callospermophilus lateralis; assembly: GCF_048772815.1. Classification (NCBI taxonomy): domain Eukaryota; kingdom Metazoa; phylum Chordata; class Mammalia; order Rodentia; family Sciuridae; genus Callospermophilus; species Callospermophilus lateralis. The sequence continues at coordinate 1,034,675 of NW_027511893.1, forward strand.
ATATGCAATTAGGTGCAATTAGATGGCATTTCAAGGAAAAAACTTACAGGATCAGTATTTAAACAATTCTATGTCTAAATCTAATTATGTAATCTACAGTTAGGTGATTGTGTATGTATATGCATATACACATTCTGAATATTAAATGTAAACTTTTTTAAAAAATAGTATAATTATTTAGGTGGGCTCAAGGATACAATTTTGAGTTCTTAAAATGTTTAATAATTCATATCAATTTATTCTTAAACATTTCATATTTCTAGCATTCTAGTGCCGCAGTCCGGCTGCACCAAACTAATGGGGGGGGGGTGACGAGCAACTTGTGTACATTGATACAGCAGGAGTGGGAGCCGTTTATTGTAAGACAGGAGGGGTATATATACATTCCACACAGCTTATCTTAATTAACGTAAACTAGATACAAGAGTCAACCAATAAGGAATCTCCACACTTAATGGCTCTCTGGCATTACTTCACAAACCACTCCCTCTGGCAAAATGCCAGGCGCCAACTTGACTTGTTTACAGACCCTAACATTCTAGTATTTAAATTTTTTAATTTGTTCTTTCTAGGTATACATGACAGTAAAATATATTTTGACATATTATACATACATGGAGTATAACTTCCCATTTTTTTGGTTTACAATGTGGAGTTATAGTGGTTGTATATTCATATAAGAACATAGGAAAATTATGTCCAAATTATTCTGTGGTCTTTCCTATTCCCATCTCTCCCTTCCCTTCATTCTCATTTATCTAATCCAATGAAGTTCTAGTATTTTTAAGCTCCAATTATTACCTGTCATATACAAATGATCTTTATAAATAGTTGAATGTTGAGCTCTTACACAATTTTTTTGTTATCTGAAGACTTATTGCTTTAAATATAAAATGTATTTTAAAAGTAAATTTGTAAAAATTTATTTCATCTTTTTAAAAAAATTTTCACATTGCTGAAAGTTTTTATGATATTTATAAATTGTTCATTCATTTAATATATTTGGTTATATCATATTTTCTCAGTAAATTAAAACATTATTTATATTTTTTAAGTACATGCACTAAAACCTCGATGCACAGAAGAAATGTAAGTGATAAATAATTTCTTTATTATGTCTTAATTTTAAGGGATACAGATTAGTCAAATGCTGTTACATCAACCATATATGGACAATGCCACTCTGAATTTACCACAAGTTTTCCAAAGCCATTAAATATTAATGAAATTTGTGAGAATGCTCTGAGATGACAATTCTCAAAAAGAACTGCTTAGATAACTTATAACTTATATTGACAGAGTACTACAAAGTATAGCTATCTTCACATTTATTGTTAATGGCCTCATAAAGTGTTCTTTTTTAAAGCATAAAATTCACATCTCAGCATAGTGTCTTCAAGGGGGGTTATTTCATCTCTAGTCTGCATTATTTGGTACCCTTCAAAGTTTAAAGTGCTTTTTCTCACAATAGAGGGTCTCAGTTCTGGCTAGACTTTCCATATTTACTAACCATTATCCAGTGGACATGACTCTAGTCTTTATTATTTTTCTCAATATACAATTTATTTATTTTTGCTTCTATACTTTTCAAATGAAAAGCTACTTTATAAAATTTAATACGCAACTTGAAGCTGCTCTCACTGAATATATTGGAAAGTGTCTGCAGAAATACCCTATGCTCTTTATATCCTCCTATTTCCCTAAAGATATCATCCAACACCTGCCCTGCACTCCTCAGGGAGGTATCCTCACCAACCCAACAGAAATCCCCTGTATAGAGCATCATGCTATTGCTCTCAAATCAATTTTTATTGTAATGTTTAACAATAAATTTCCTAACTAAATATCCTATTAGAGGGAGATTTATAGTACTCATTCAACTTAAACCTCCATTTCTCTATTTTTTCAGCAAAAAATTTAAGACTCTAACACTGATGGACCATGAGATTGAACTGTGACTAATCATACTATCAATTTAAGGGTTTTATTTTTTCTACTGATTTTTATCCCAATCACACAGTGAGAATCAAATGTTGTAGACTCACTTCCTAATAAATCATATTTACATTTAATTGACATTAAAAATTTTAAAAGGGGGATTCCACTTCTTGGGTCCCCTTCTTCCTCCGGGAGAAGTCTTTTGTGCTGTCCCTTAATAAACTTCTAATTTCTACTCTGAAAAAAAATTCAAAAGGAATTGAAAAATATCTCATATATTCTGTGCTCTGTTCCTTTTCTCTGAATTTTCTCTTTGAGATGTTGAGTAAAACTTGAGTGACTATGCCCCATGCCTTACTGCCACACTAAAAATAAATTCAAGTATCTTCATGCTTGCTCAAAACTCAGGAGTCCCTCAAATCTGTACTTATTGAGAAATATTTGTGATCTGAAGAATGTAGGTGACAATGGTCACATTAATTTCTACTAGGTACTTGTCACTTTTTGATAAAAGACAGATTGCCCTTGAATGTCCCACTTCCCACTTTATCCTTCTTGGAGACAATTGGGCAACATTTAATCCTTTCATTTTTGATTTTTCTAGTTGATCTGGTGGCCTAGGTTTCAAACCCTGCTTAGAATTTAGTGAACATTGAACATCTGGCAGCAACTGTGTTGTTTGGCAAATAAAACCTAATGAAAATAATACTAGTTTATGAGAAATGGCTACTTTGATCAATTACTATGACTTTCATTAAATATGATTCCTTAATAAAGTCTATATTAATGCTCCAACATTGTCATTAGAAAGTTTTATTATCATTTGTTTGTATTGTATATTTACTTATTTAAACTGTATATGGTGTATTCTTTTAGAAAGTCATCTTACATGTATAATACTAAACAATTAATTACTTACTCACAATTATTTTAGGTCAGTATAAACTATACCTTCTAGTGGGACACAGTGGCTCATGCCTGTAATCCCAGCAGCTCAGGTGACTGAGACAGGATCATTGCAAATTCAAAGTCAGCCTCAGCAAAAGCAAGGCGCTGATCAACTTGGTGAGACCTTGTCTCTAAATAAAATACAAAATAGGGCTGAGGATGTGGCTAAGTGGTTGAGTGCCCCTGAATTCAATATCTGGTACCAACCCCAAATATATATATACCTTCTTTCTTGTGCATCAAATAAACAAGATATAGGTGGATATTTAGCCCTCTTAAGACAGAATGTGTGTTCTATTGAGGTGATGTTCTTTCGATGTCAGTTAAAATAAGGCAGATTTCAAAATAATTTACAAGAAAAAATGGGAAATATTTGGGAGGTAGAGGGTAGCTGGCAAAATTTAACTGTTACCAGGGCTGATGAGATTACCAAGTTTTGCCAACTGATTGTGAAATAACTATATATTCTATAAAAATAATTGGTAATGAAAAATGAAGTGACTTAATTTAATAATTTTTCATGCCATCTTGAAGCAAATAATTATAAGTTTAAAAAGTAATTTGTTGAGTGAACTTCACCATGCAAGAAAAGTCTTGAGTGCCGTCATAACTCAATATTCACATATGTACTAGAATTCTAAAAGAACTTAATCACTGCACTTTGTTTGTCCATGGGAAAGTGACATTCAAAATTTTTTTATAGAATTTGAAACTGGAATTCCAGTATCAAAATTAAACATGGAACTTCTTCATTCATTTTAGCATCTGCTAAAATTTTTAACTTTGATTTGAATATTATTGTTTACCCCATTAATATTCACTTTGATGAGATGTTCAAAAAATAGTATGTCTTATTTATTTTCTTTATCTTAAACCTTAAATTTTTGACAAAGGTTTTAAATTATGTCTACTATTTTCATAGTTCTGGAATATTTTCCACAGATAAGTATTCCTTTTTTTACATTTTTTTCTGATCCAGTACATATTTCATGTAATGTAAGTATTCTATTTGGTGGTAAAAATGATCAGTTTAATTTTTTCTCCTTTAATGAGAAAAAGAAAAAAATTGGGGAGTTCAAACTTTATGTACTCAGTTTAAATATTAGAAAGTATGCCAAGTTAATATGTATTAAAAATGAGCTGACGCCTGGCATGCGTGCAGCTCTGGGTTTGATGCACCTCATACAAATAAAGATGTTGTGTCTGCCAAAAACTAAAAAATAAATATTAAAAATCTCTCTCTCTCTCTCTCTCTCTCTCTCTCTCTCTACCTATTAAAAAAATGAGCTGAATCTTTGTCTCCAATATGCCTTATTTAAATTCATCGAGGTAGAATTTTGTATTAGTGTACAGGTTATCATTTCAGTTCATTGTAAGATGAATTCATAGTCATTGTAATGGTTACTTTCTGTATACATAACCTTCAAATTCATAAATAACTATCCATCTATCTATTATCTATTTATTATCAATTTATTAATTATATATATATATATATAGATAGATATATATAAATATATATATATATGTATATATCTTTTTATTGTGTTTTAGATTCTATTTTATTGGTATTGATTACTTTGGTGACAATTATGAAGACTTTTACCCTCACATAGAAGGTATAATTTGATATCCATCATATTAAAATATTTCCACACAGTAATTTTAATATAGCACACTCTATTATTTATAATACCCATTTAAAAATCAAAAGCAGGTCTACTGAAGTGAAAATGAAGTTATTACATATAATCATAATCCTTGACAGCAAATTGCCTTTGCATTTTGCTCTATAATGTTCCAAATTTGATTTACTTTGTGCAGTCTACATTTTTCAAACCTGATAATCTTCCTTTACTAGTTCACTGTCAATGCAAATTACATATATTTTATCAGGCATCTTCCATCTGAAAGTTCCTGAATCTTCTCCTGTTGGCTCAGCTATTGGAAAAATAAGAGCTCTGGATCCTGATTTTGGACAAAATGCAGAAATTGAGTACACTATTGTTCCCGGAGATGGAGGGAATTTGTTTGACATCGTCACAGATGAGGATACACAAGAAGGAGTTATCAAACTAAAAAAGGTACATAAACAAAGGTTTTGACAGTTTACTATGTAAAAATAATTAAAGAAAATGAAAGAGTATAAGCAATTTTAATTTTACTTTAATTAGTAATATTTTAAATAAAAAAGTAATTATTATGAAATATTCACTCCCACAGATAGTGTTATTCTATGATTTAACAAATATGGATTTATATTGAAAATTGAAGCATAATAATTTGATTCTGTACTTTTTTAACACTCTTATCAGAGTTTAATTTCTAATTAATTTTATAGCAATATATGTACAAAAATGATCAATTTAAAAATAAAAAAAACAATCAATAACTTTTATCTTACCAAATTTGATCTTGACATTTCATGACTTTTTGGAGAACACAGAGTATAAATATCTAAGTTAGCACATTATTGGTGAGAGTTGATATCACAGTGGAGAAACACTATTGTTGGTAAGTTTTATTCAGTGCAGAAGTGGAAGAAATAAGAAAGGATAATAATGGACTTGAGAATTCTGTAAGAAAAAAGCCTACAGAGACTTTTACTTTTATCAGTTAGGAAGTAAGACTAGAAATATCCCCAGTGACGAGATCATTGAAATAATACAAGAAAGAGATTTAGATGCTAATAGTAGTGAAGATTGAGAGAATTGTGATTCTGGCCAAACTTTAGAGCAAGAGAAAGAAAGGGAGAGTGGAAAGAGCAGTGGAGGAGGACAGCAAAGTTGTTCAGACCCTTGAAAGAAATTGTTACTTGCCCAATATGTAGTTTTGTCTTTTATTGGGTAGTGGCACATGAAGGAGTGTGTAAATGTGAGAAAGAAACCTGATTCCATTGGAGGCATGTAGATTGCTTCCATTATAATGAAGAAAACAATGAATTTTGAGTAGTGAAGTATAGCAAAAAAGTGAATCTTATTAAATTTAGGTCTTCTTTCCCCCTCTCCTTGTACAATGTATACTCTCTTAACCCCAAACTGCAGTACATGTCATTTCTGTTACTATTTATGAACATTTCAACCCAGAAGAAATATTTTTGAAATCAGTGCTATTAATCAGTCTTTTCTTCTCATATTTGTTAGGAGCTCTGAATTTTAATAAGAAACACTATGAATTATAATGAAAATCATCATAAAAGTAAATCTAAGCTTCATATAGATAGTCATTTTGTTTTTATTCCCACAAATGTACATAAATTGTACTTAGTCCAGAAGTTAGTTAACACACATGATACCATCTAAAATTATGCATTAATGCTGAATTTGAGAATTACACAAAGAAAAAAGGTGTATGATTCTTGTGTATTTCTCTATTGTTATTTAGTATTTCTCTTTTCTACTCAGTAACATATCAGTGAATATTCTTATTAATTTTATGTAAAAGTATAATATTTAAATATTTTTCAAAATCAATCCAAATGAAACAACTGTAACAAATATTAATAAGCTAATAATACTAAAAATGGTAGAAAATATTTTACTATTTATGATAATAAATAGTATCTTAAAATTTAAAATTTAACCATTAAATTAATTAGATTTACAAAGTTAATCTGAGTGACAGAATTAATACTAAATTATGCATATCTACATTTAAATATTCTTTCATCTTGCTATTATAAAAGTATTTTATATTCATCAATGTAGTTTTATATATTTTATATTTACTTTTATAGACACCTATTTTTCATCCATGCCTGTAAGTAACTGATGATTAGATGTCAATCAGAAAAATCTTTATTTTTAAATATATTTGGAAAGAAATAGTGTTATATTTCTTTATTATTTTATGAAGTCAAAAATATAATATTTAAAGGAAGTGTTGCAGTTATAAATTATAAAAAACTTAACTATTATTAATCAGTAAAAATGCATTTTCAGTCCAAGGAAAGATTAATAGTGAGTAGGTGCTACATCATTTTTTGTTTGAATTTTTGAGAATTTAAAAAAAAATTATTGGATTGACTTTGAGATTTATAAAACTATGGAAATGCCTTATTAAAATTGAATTACATAATGCAGATAATCAATCTGAAAAATGTATCTCTAAAAAAGACAAAACAGTGTTTCCTCCTGAGGTAAATTAATCATTCATCTTACTGGCATAAAACTCCTTGTCCAAATAAATCTGTGATTATACCTTTCCCTTCATCATTCAAGGGATATTTATGGTGTAGCCATCATGTCCCAGATCCATTTTGGACTCAAAGATAGACATTCCCTGTTCTCCAGCTCCATCCATTCAATTGGGAAAATCGGAAAATTGACACATGAAATATCTCTATCAGCAATGATAGATTCAAGCTGATAGGCATAATTCAAGGTAAAAAGATTACAGGAATGTGAAAGGCAGTCTTATAGTAAAGGTCAAGAAGACTTTGGGGCTATGGTGAAATATAAGCATATTTCTGAAGAAAGACAGATGAACAACAACTGTGTACATTACATGTGTTCAGAAAAACTAAGCAACAATTGCAAAATCTCTCTCTGAGGAGGGACTGATGGACAAAGAGACTGGAAAGGTCAGTGAATAAAAGGAATGTTGATTGGAGAAAAGGTATTCAATGTCCCATGATGGAGGTCTTGTAGGTCAGGTCAAGGACTCTGAGCTTGGTAATAATGAGGGGAGTTATATGTAAATCACCTCTGTTCTAATAGAGTCAGTTTACTCTGTATGCTTTGAGGAAAATCAGACTTAAGCAAGTAAGACTTACTTAAGTAAGGCTGAGAAAAGCCCAGTGAAAAGATCACTGAAATTAATCCAAGAAACAGATTGAGATGCTCATAGAAGTAAAGACTGCGAGAATTGGTGATTCTGGCTAAATTTAAAGAAACAGTCAAAACATATTGTTATAACTATTTTTATCATGTAGAACATTACACCAAACAATTCAGTACTTACAAAGCCTGACAGAATACTTGGAGTCACTTTCAATGTTTTAACTTGCTGTGATCTCTAAATAAGGATCCACCAGGGGCAATCTCTACCTAGTAACCTATTCTGTTGAAAAAAATGCAATCAATAGACTACATCTATTAAATCTAAGAAGTAAGTTTTGCAACACAATTTTTGAAATATCTAACATCTATCTACGTGTTGGATTGCATGAAATGTGCTTATGTACATACATACACACACACACACACACACACACACATATATATATATATATATATATATATATATATATATATATATATATATATATATATCAAACATGGTGGTATGATTTTATGAAAAAGGAATAATGGAAAAAATATTCAGCTGAATAAAGTGCATGGAAAACTGAAAATAAATTAAAATGGCAGCTGTATTTAAAATACAGAATCCTTTTGGTTAAAGCTCATGTAATAAGACTATTCAAGCATTACATGCAGTAGGTTCTCAGAAAACTTTATCTTGCACTTATTATTGGTCTTTGAAGAATGAAATGAGCAAAAATAAATATGAATGTAAACATCAACAGTAGTATTTTAATTTTCCATATGATCTTAAAATTATTTTTTGACAGTTCCTACATAAATCATATTTTTATGTATACTAAATACTTTTAGGAAATCCATAAATATATATCCTACATATGAATACATAGCTGTATTTTAAAGATGAGTTATTTTAAATTTTTGGCTGACAAACTTTTAAGCAGCAGTAGAGGAATGAAATAATATATTCTTCAATTTAACAGAGCTTCTCTTTTTTTAACCCACTTAAAATACATTCAAATGCTCAATGTTCTGAAGCACATATTTTCAATGTTGTTTTATCTTCAAAATCTTTTATTTAGTTTTATTTTACTGTATACTTCTCTCCTTTTCCTCTGTAGGGTGAGGATATATAAAAATGAAACTCAGGTTTATATAAGCTGAGGAGAATGAAGAAAGCTGTCATTTCACTGTATTACGTTGAATTCAGAGTAAAATTAGGAAAATTTGTAAATCTCTCCAAAGCACACAATACTGGTAAAAACCCAAACCAACTCTTACTCTACTCTTGCATGTTACACTGAACAAAGTATACACAAATTAAAATTCTCTTATGTGTTTTTGAATAATATAGCAATACCAACACTAGAAAAACTAGAATAATGCTTCTGAAAGTTTCAATCACATCTTAAAATCTAGGAGCTGGGATATATTTGCAATTAGAAAATCAGCTGTTTTAAATTCAAAAAAATTCTTATATTTAAAAGACAAATAAACTATATCTTAGTAATTACTCCCTATGAGAAAAATAAAAATAAAATATATACTTATTGAATATAAAAATGAAGAGGAATTCACATTAGTTAAAAAACTCTAAATGGATAAATATATTGAGAAACACTTTGGTTTGCTTGTTGCTGAATGAAAACTTAGGTAATTAAAACAGTAGAGTGAATACTTCAGTAATACAAAGAACAGTTTAATATCCTGCAGAATTTCAGAAAGAGTCCTGTACCATCTCTATAAAAATGTCTGTTAAGAACTACAAAGTAGTGGTGGCATCTGTTTAAAATGAAGAATGATGAAGTAGTGGCCTATTTACTATAAAATAAGTAAAACATTTTTTGAAATTAAAAAGTTTAACCAGTTTGATGTTATCTTAGCATATTTTTATTTTGAATTTACATAACTAAAGATCACATTAAATGTAAAGTAGAAGGATTTTTAAATAGGAGATGAAATATTTGACTTTTCAACAGAACGATTTTATAAATAGGCTGTGGCCTCAATTGGTTCCATTGGGCATCTATATTTTATATTTACTCATGAATCAGTAAAACTCATTAATTTTATCATTTTATATGACTGAGAATTATTTCCACACTATATGACTTGGTAACAGCACCATCATGTGGTAAATTTTAGAATATCTCTTAGGAATAAAATGAAAATAAATTGTAGACTAATTTATATGCTCAAAAAAATTAATAAAATTTAAAATTCTATTTTTAATAACTCTGACATTCCTAATTTCAGAGACAGGGGTACTCCTTATGTTGTTTCTACAAATATTATGTTCCTGTTTTTTTTCCAAATATTTGTCTTTCTCTTGTTTTTTTTTTTTTAATTTCTAAACCTTGTTTATATTCTTTAAATACCTTGCCCAACTTTTCTTAATAGATTCAACTCTAAATTAACCCCGAATTAACAAAACCAAGGCCAATTTTTCTACTGCTTTGCAGATTTTTCTATTTGAATATTTCTTAATGCTTTTTTCAACCTCAAAATGTATAAAGCCATATTCCTTCTTTTTCTCCAATAAACATGTGACCTGTCTTATTTTTGTCCTTTCTAGTTTTTTTTAACAAAAAGTCCAGAATGCTTCTTAGGTTTCTACCATTCCCTTAGACCTTTGTTTTCCAAAAACAGGGCAAGAGCTTAGCCAGTGATTTCTTCTGAGCAGAAATTAATGTTGTGGCTTATATCCTTCTTTAATACTCCCATCCAACACTGCTAAGTATTTGCCAGCTTCACCCCTTATCTTCCTTCAGGAACTCTTTCATCCTGTGAATGAAGGGTGGGAACTACATCTGATTATCTTACTTAGACTTTTATCTGGTCCCCATTGCTGGAAAAGTCAAAAGCAGGCTGCATATTTTCTTTTACCAGCCTCTGTACACACTGTCACACACATGTACAAGCTCCTTTTCACCCACACCAAATTCACTGCAGGTGTCTACCTGAGTTGTTGAGCTGTTCCACATTCTCATGGAAGTCTCTTGCTCACAGGAATTTCAATACTTTCCTGTTACTTAGTATTATCTCCCTTGCTTATCATCAACGGTTTTTTTGAGCCCTCCTTCCCAAACTGGTTGTCTCTTACTTTATTTTACAAAATTTCAGCATTTCTGCAACAGCACTTGTTGTACTTATGACACTCATTTATGACATATCTGATTTTTCTTATTTGAAGTTCTTTATCGTGTTTATGTTTTGTCCTGTTTGTTAAAGAAAATCTCTAAAATATATAGGGTATTAATGTTTTGTTGGATAAGACAAAAAACATTTCATGTTCACTTACGTACTATATAAAGTTCAAAATATTTTGCAAAGTATATAAGAAAAGCAGTGTTTTATTGATTTCATTAATGGGAAATTTGAAGTGCATGGAAGAAGGATACATTTTTCAAAATCACATGGCTTATTTTCAACTATGGTGTATTTTGAAAAGCATATACTTTCATTGCAATGAATAATGATATGTGACAAAAAAAAATAACTGGCCTCTCCAGATAGGAATGATTTATACTGTACATGTATGTGACTCATATATTTCACTTAAGCATTTATAATACTTGATGAAACCTTTTGTCATTTTATGAAAATTATTATTGACAATGTGTAGCAAGAAGCCCTGACATTATTGCCTTTGTTTTGATTTATTTTGTCTTTGTTACTAGATTTGTTCCAGAAATTATTGTCACTAAAAAACAGACATTGAACTAATGTCCATGGTCTTTCAGGTACTTGCTAAATGACCGTCAAAATATTTTCAGTATTACAAAAGACTGGAATGCAATAACTTTGCAAAGAAAAACTAAATCCATTTTAAATAAGTAGTTCTGTTGTAATATTTTTAGAGATAAGTTGGATGTAGTGTTTATTTTATTCTTTAAATAAAATGGCAATTTTTTATTTATAGTTATATAATTTTTAACTGTATAAGAAATACTGTGAACACTGTCAAAAGTAAAGCCTATATTTAAAATATCCACATTTTATTTTGTTGCATGCTTCTTCACTATAGGGACTTTCTCATGTGGTACAAGAACATCAATTATTCATCAAATCTTTGATTATTTTTAGTGAAATATTGAATTTAATTCCTTCTTCAATGGAGATTTTATATATATATAAGCTTTCCCATCTCTTCTCTCAGAGAGGAATTGACTTTATTGATCATAAAATTAACTCATGGAAAACTTGACTTTCTTTCAAAATAATATGTGTTCTGAACATCTTATCTTTATTGTTCAGCTGGTATATAAACTTGCTTTGGAAGAGTGTTTTTCTAATGTATTTTCATCATGGTTCAGTCTGATTTAAATCTGTTTTCTAACTCCTTATCTTGAAAGGGACTAGTACATTTTGTAAAACATTACACTCCTCGCTCATTTGTGTCCCTTCACAGTTTTCTATTCTCTTGACTGTGAAGACCTACAAAGTGATTGAGTACAGCCTTAATGCCAAGGATACATTGTTTTTTGTTCGTTTTTGGAGTGTTCCCTTCACTTTGTTGGTAAAACTGATAGATGCTCATCATGAAAACTGCTGCAATAACATTATAGATGGGAAGACGGCTAAGCCACATCCCTGATCCTTCACTGTCGGCTTTTCAGGCTGAATTGAAGGTGTGGGTTGAGGTTGAAATCTGATACAAGGTTGGAACTCTTTACCAAGCTAACTGGTTGCCTGCAGAATTAACTTTGCTGAGGTTTTATGATTGTTTTGTTAATTCCTGGCTGAGATCAAGTCTCAATCCTCATAGGTATCCTTTAGGCACTTGCCACACTGGCTCCTGTGCTCACATGTTCACTTGCTCAAGACCAGCCAGAGCTGCTGGGGATATAGCTCAGTTGGTAGAGTGCTTGCCTTGCATGTACATGGCCGTGGGTTCAATCCCCAGCACCACCGAGAAAAAAAAAAAGTCCAGCCAGAATCATTTGCACCATTTGCTAGGTCAGACATCACCAGAATGTGTCTTCAGTCAATGTCAAATGATTAAGGGCCTTAGTTCTATATTCATATTATTTTTTCCACAGAACTGAACAAGTTGACAAGAGTAATATGCCATTTAATTCACAAGTCCCTCACACTAAGGAGCAGAATTATTACATAAAATGGTTGGGGGCAATGGGGACAAAAATAGGGAGCATCTCAGAATTCTGTCTGCCACAGCTGTTTTTTCCCAGTTCTCATGTATCTGTAATTATAGGTACCTGTTTCCACTCAACATTATCTGGAAACAACAGGAGGACTAAAAGAGCCCAGGGGGTTATTCTGATATTTAATATTAAAAATAGCTTATCCTCCTTTTAAGTGAAACAAAAATTATTTGTCATTGAACATTTTATGTATATTTAATTATCTGGACTTCAGCAAAGAGTAAATAAAGCAATGTAACAAAAAGAAGTAAAAGGTGAAAATTTGACCCTTCTCTCACTTTGTATTCCAGAGAGAAACTAAATATGCCATTCTCCAATTCACCATAGTCACGGTCTTATGTAGCACAATTTCCTATATTGTGAATTGTTTTCCAAAAGTTCTGATCTTACTAATCTTTTGTTACAGAAAAATCCAAAGAAGTTGCTCAGTTAAACTCTCTTTAGTCAGTCTTTTTCTTATTCTTCTAGAAAGGCTCACTGAATTAAATATGCCCAGAGCAATGTCATAAAATTCTCAAAGTACTGTGTAAAAAATAAATATTTCAAATTTATTTAATCCCATCAAAAATAGAACCAATTTTCTAGCAATTACCAAAAAAAATCTTTTCTGTTCTATAATTATATCAAATGTTAGAATTTTTGTCGATTACAAAATCTCCCTCCAAATATGGCTTTGGTCTGTCAGATGGGTGAGTACAGGCAAGTAGAGATGATTGGTGATTCTTTGCTCTTTCAGAGTTACACCATTTTGTGAATTTGCCTAAGGGTCAGAGTCGTGAAGAAGTCCACATAGAATATAATTGTGGCATTTCTCTTACAATTTTCTCCTGTTCTTTGATCTTCGTAGGAAATAACGTTTTGGTTGCAAAAAAAAAAAAATCTAAATGTACAAAAAGCTTCTTTCATCTCACTCTCTATTTCCCTCACTGCCAAATTCTTACCTGTTGTGATAGGCCAGGACTTCTTTAAAAACATACATCATGTCTTATCTCCTAAAAATAAAAGTAAAATTAAAAAAGCGAAAAATGTTTCAGAAGTCTCTTTCTGTCTCTGGCTTGAAATCGGTTTACCAGTAAAGAGTCAAGTTCATCCAGACAGATGTAATGTATTATTAAGAGGGAAAATAAAACTATATATACAATATATAAGCTATATATACAAATATACACATTAGTACAGATAGTCAGAGGCATTTCAACATCTAGAGGAAAATTAGAGATGGGAAACAGTTGGTAAGAATGCCTACATTTTAGGATAGCCGTGGATTTGGTGCCCAAAAGAGAATAAGTCTGAGCTGGGGCAACTCAGTTTGCTTTGAAATCAAGGACTCCAAAGTTGTTAAAATTAGATTGCTCTAAGATAGATGTTAGGGTTCACTGTCAGGAAAATACATTGTTTAACATTTATGGAGCACTTATTTTTTTACATGCAAGAAGAACTTTGTATTTTCTTTAATTTGAATTAGCCAGTGAACTCTTTCAATTTACTTTTTTTTTCTCTTTTTTTCAGACAACTACTATGGTGTTTTAAATGAAATTTATTGCTTCTTCAAACTTCTCCATTAGACAACATGCCTTTATTCTATAATTTATTGAATGCTGAGAGAAAAAAAAATCTTATTTACCTTTGTACCTTTCTGTTTTTCCAAGGGGATACCTCTTGCCTTGCCAGAATCTTTTATATTTTAACTAATTCAGTGGTGAAAGTTTTAATTTGTTATTTGTTTCTTCCTTTTTCCAAACAAAAGTTATTGTTGTAAAGAATTTAAATTATTACTAATTCACTACTCAGAAACTTACATAATAATCCTAACTTATATTCACCATTATAGTCCTTAATATTTAAAATATGTGTCCTGTCTTGTTTTGGTCTTATTTATTCGAAACTGTTCATTCTCACTATTTGTACTGATTTCTTCTTTTTGTTTTAAATAACATTTTGACATATTTTTCTGTAAATTAGCTGTATTTTCTTGAGTCTGATTCCTTTCTCAAAGCATGAGAGTCAAGCTTTAGATGGGTCAAAATATCATCATGGGATTATCCTCTATCTATGCTTTCTTAGATATTTCATTCCTAATCATGGGACCAGTGGCCATATTATCAATTTTATTTCTATTTGTTTTAAGAGAAATAAACATTTCTAACAGGAAAGTAATAAAAACTGAAAGAAATCAATGTTATATGTTAACAGGTATGACTAAATTATCAGAAAGTCAAATCAATTATTTGCATAGAAGAAAGATAAAAATAGGAATAAGAATATAATGAACTTGATAAAATGAAGGGAATAATTAAAGGGGAATAAATGTATGGTCTCATGCGTTAAAAATATTGTGTGGAGACTTACTTGATGCATATACAAGACTTATAACTGATTTTACCATAGCAGATTTCATTGAATTGTGAGAGTTTTTAAATACATAAGTGATTTTTTTCTCTTTTTCTCAGAAGAAATACATAAAATAATACTCATGTCTTTAAAAGTGAAAATAAACCTCCTTTAGTTTCCTCTGGTGTGCTAGATAAAGGAACAGATGCTGACAAGGCAATTAGCAAATCATTGTGGTCACACTATAGGGAACTGCTTTAGCAAACAGAAACTTAAGGGTCCCCGTATTCACTGTTAATGTTAAATTTGTGTTGTCTTAGTTTTTCCTTGGAGATTAGAAGTCTGAGTCATTACACTTAAGCTTATCACTTAACAAAGCAACATAGTAGCAATATATTTCTGGAATATAGCATTTTCAGTTACTTTCATAATAAAACTAACATTTACAGTGAGGGTGAATGTAAATAGTAGCAAGTTAAAATTGAGCATTACTGAAAATCTGGAAAATGACTTGTATGTTTGTTCCAATGCCTTCTTTAATTTGTTCATATATGTTGGAAGCCTGAATTCTTGGTGATACTTACTGACAATGCATGGGAGAACCAGTATTTATATGGAGTTCTGAGAACACAAAAGACCAACACTCTTCATAATTACCATTGTGTGTGATTTTGAATCTTGATACAAATGTTTTCTAATAAAACGACTTATTAATTCATAATTATTTAAAAGAAAATGATACTAATGTCACAATAGGAAAAATGAACTTAAAAATGTGCTGTTATGCCAAATTTACAAATGGAATCTAGAAATTTTCAATTATACAATTCCATTTTTGTTCCATTTCTTTATCACTGCTTGCTTCCACTAGATGTCAGTATTGGATAAGATGTGAGAAGTGCTTTCCTTAAACTATTAACTGATTTCAAACTGCTTTTATAAAATGTGTAACCCCTATCTAGTATGTATGCTCATAAGTACATTATGTAAATTTAATATGTGCAAAAGATTATGTTTATGAGTTACCCAGAAAGTTTGACCTTGTGCTTTACTTACACACTAATTATAAAAGTGAGACATTTCAAAACCAGTATAATTAATACCAACTTGCATTGCTCTGAAATGATGCTCATGGTTTATGCCACATTCTATAAAAAATGTAACACTTCAATTTGGATTTGTCCTCACTACAGCCTTTATATTTTGAAACAAAGAAGGCATATACTTTTAAAGTAGAGGCCTCCAACCTTCACCTTGACCACCGGTTTCACTCTGCTGGCCCTTTCAAAGACACTGCTACAGTGAAGATCAGTGTTCTGGATGTAGATGAGCCTCCTGTATTTAGCAAGCCACTTTACACCATGGAAGTTTATGAAGACACCCCTGTCAGGACCATAATTGGCGCTGTAACTGCACAAGACCTGGATGTGGGCAGTAGTGCTGTTAGGTAAGAATAAGAAATATTTTCTTTTTATGTGTCTTGAAAACAAAACAAAAACTAACAATTAACAATTTTCTGACCAAAAGTGCATCATGATTTACATATAGAATACGATGCTATAAATTATATATAAGAATAGAGGAAGTGCTGTAGGATTTGGACCAAACATCTGTATCAGTCCTCCTTGCAACATTTACCACAGATAAGCTATTGGATATGTCACACAAACTAACAAATCTCAATTTTTAATCTATGAAAGATTTAATAAATGAAGTTCAAAGAATGATTTTCCAAATTAGTTAATTTAAGACACTTTCACAGTGCCTAGAATGTAGCAGCCATGTTATAATTATTTTAAAATTTCTGTCCCCAAAGTTAGTGTTTAAAAATGGATGGTTTTGTCATTTGCTATTTGAAAGCAATTTTTTTTCTTATTGTAATGACTTTTCATTCTGAATGTGAGATTGAGACAATGAAAACACATTTAGTCAGTCCAAGAGTAAGATGAATTAAGGAATTGCCCAGAACTCAGACTTTGCATGGAGCTCTTTTCTATGGATACCTCCTCACTAATCTCTCTCTCTCTCTCCCTCCCTTCCTCTTTCCCTCCCTCCCATAAAGCTATAACTTACAATAGCACTGTGGAGGGATAATAAAATCCCCTTTTCCTTACATTGATCCTGCAATAGGATTGAGACTTCCTTCCATATTCTGTTGTTTGCTAACTGACCCGAACCCAGACTTTGCACAGAGCTCTTTCCTATCAATACCTCCTCACTAATCAATCAATCTCTCTCTCTCTCTCTCTCTCTCTCTCTCTCTCTCTCTCTCTCCTTCTCTTCCTCTCTTCCTCTTTCCCTCCCTCCCATAAAGCTATAACTTACAATAGCACTGTGGATGGATGATAAAATTTCCTTTCCTTACATTGATCCTGCAATAGGATTGAGACTTTCTCCCATATTCTATTGTTTGCTAACCGACCTTACACATCTTCAACTCTTGAGAACCAATAAAGAACAGCAATAAAAGCTATTCTGGACCAAATTAAGAAAACATTATGTAGTCTTTTAAAACAAAAATACTCTATTGATATAGAGAGGAATAAACATATCTCTTAAGATTTTATGACATGTGGTAAGTAAATACCAAAAATTTGTGTCATGTATTCAGTGGTAGAAAGCACATCACTGTAGATAGCACAATCTGAAGAAGTGGTTTGAAAGCATGTATTTTTTTTATTGTATTCATCTGAATCTATCCCATGGGGTGCTCAGTCAGTCTAGGCTGTAGTCTTAGATTACCACAGACTGGGTGAATTAAACAATAAACATTTATTTCCCAGATTTCTGGAGGCCGTAACTTTCAAAATCCAGGTGCCAGCAAGTCTGGTATCTGGTGAATATTTAGAAGATGGTGGTCATCTTCTTCAGTGGTCATGAGGCAGAAAGAGACAGAAAGTTCTCTGTGGTCCACTGTTTAGGAGCATGTGGGCCCCACTCACACAGCTTAATCACCACCATCTCTTAATACCATCATATTGGAGATTCAGATTTTGTATCATGACTTAAGGGGGTGAGATGTTCACAAGCACTATGTCCTTAACATTCCATTCTGACCTATCAAGATTCTTGTCCTCACCTTCAAAATGTGTTCATTCCTTCCCCAGAGCTCCCAAAGTCTCAAATTATTCCAACATAATCATTTGAGTCTAAAGTACAAAGTCTAGCTAAATAATATCTAAACCAAATATGGTTGAGATTCAAGGTAAGATTCATGCTGAGGCAAAAATTCCCTCCAGCTATGAACCAATGAAACCAAACAAGTTATGTATTCCCAAAATACAATTCTGTGACCTAGGTCAGACATCACCATTCAAAAAGGGAAAAGCAGGCAATGCAAAAGTGATGACAAGTCCTATGTGAATGTGTACTGCAGCAGGCCAGACTCCCTTCAGCCCTAAGATTTAAGAATAAACCTTCTCTCGGTCAGTCCTCTGCCCTCCTGGACCACTGGGGCAGAGCTCCAGGCTTTTGCACTCATCAGGGTGCTAACATCACCCCTACTCCTGAGCAGGACTCTACACATGCTGTTGCTCTCTATGTTGGCCCTACCCATGTAGGAAGGTGGCCTCCCAGCCCTCTATTTGGCATCCTCACCCTTTGGCTCTACAGGCATTGATCTTGCACTGTGAAATCACTGGGAAGGCAGCCATGACCCTAGCCCTAGGGAGGTTAGATTATGTTGGAGTCCTTCTTTTGAACTAAGGAAAGCACATGTTCTCAGTTGAAGGTACTGTAGGGCTTTGGAAGTCTGCGAGCCTTCTTTTGTTTTTCTCACTGGTTTCTTCAGTTTTTTTTGGCAGAGCTGCTGCTGCTGTGATGACATCTTTACTCCTGGCTTTTGTTGTTATGGTGGTTAGAGTCTGTTGCTCACACCCACAGGAATCCCTTTATCAAATTAGTAGTCTGCCAACCCCTACTGTGCTCTTCTAAACACACTTTCTCATGTTTTACAGTATGGATGAGCTATTTCCACATTTTAAGATTATGATTTCCACTGGCTTAACCATTCCATCTTTAGTTAATCTCCCTCCACGTTTTGCTGTAAGTAATTAGAATGAACCAAGTTTCTTCTCCAACATTTTGTGTAGAAAACTCAGCTAAATAGTAAGTTTCACACCTTGAAAGTTATATGTTCCACAAAATGCTAGACTGTGAACACACTTTCCCAAGTTCTTTGATCTTTGATAATAAATATTGCCTTTCCTCCAGTTCCTAGTAGGTTCTTTATTTCTCTCTGAACTTCAACAGAATGGTTTTACCATCTACCTTCTACAACACTTGTTGGTGATTTCATACCTGTTCTCTAAGTAGACAGAAACTTTCTTTATACTTCTTTTCTTCTTTCTGTGCCTTATGCAGGTTGACTCTGAATGCCCATAATTTATAGAAATGCAAAGGTCCCTAATACCATTTATAAGGGTTTCACCTCTGAACCTAAATACTCCACAAAATGCTGACCTGTAATACCATTACATTGCAGGTTACAACATCAATATATATACAAGGGGAGCATGGCCACTCAGATCACAACAGATTCTTTATTTTCTATAGCACATCTGTGATAAGGACAGAACTCTAAAAGAAGCACATCTGTCTCACAAAAAGGGAGAAAAATTATAGTAATGAGCATACCTTACTTTTCAGGTCAAGTACTGGCCAGTTTACTCATGGGGCTCAGGCTGTTTTTCTGCATGTCAACATTGCAACATGTTTCAGTTCCAGTTAATCTAAAGAGAATGAGTAGAAAATGCCTTGCAAACAAAATTATAGTTTTTTTAATAAATGTGTAAAGCTATTAAAGAAATACTGAAGATTGTAACAAAAAATAATGAAAACATTGAAAAAAACACTGATTAAAACTCTATACAATTTAATAAAAGAGAATTGGGGTAACAGTCCAATTGCATATGTCGAAATCACATTCAATTTTTTAATTGTTGAATTACATGATGATACAAAAAACATTAACAAAAGTTGTCCTTCTAATGCAGCACTTCAAAACCCTTTCACACAGAAAAATTTAAAGATTACATAAGTAGAACACATCCTTAGGTAAAGGGACAGTTTCAAACCCAGGAAAATTGTCAAATTAATGATCCTGGTATGAGAAGGAAAAGAAAGATACATTTCAGAGAAATTATCCTGCACAAGTGGGCTTTCAAGTTTCATTGTTTATGTCATAGGAGTCAGGGCAATGCCACTTTATTTTAAAGTCACACCCTAGTCTTTCTTCTAATGAGTAGTGCCTGCTTCCAAGATGAAGATGGATCTAATTGATTCTGTGAGAGTTGTCGAAAGACAGAATTGTTTTGAAAACATGAAACTGGTCCATGTTCATGGAGTAAACAACAAACTTGAATCATGCCAGTTGTGGAAATATCCTGTTGAGTCATCTTCGTTTGGTGTAAAAACATGTTTGCTCACTTAACAATGATAGTGAAAATATGTTCTGAAAACTAAATATCAAATATATAATTATTTGACACATTAGGGTACAATCTATTTGTTTTTTTTTCTTTGTTTAATATCTTTTAACAGTGTTACTATGCAAGGTAAAATTTAGTAGTGTTAATCTTTTATTCTGGATATTTTATTACTGCTATTATTCTTATCATTACACTGAGCACAGTAAAGCCAGAAGTAATATCATCACCAAGAACTAAACCAGCTTCAAAGAAAGATTGGCTTTGATTTTCTGCCTGGCAAACTTACCACACAGTTCCCTAGTAGTCTTAGTTTAATTTGTAAATATTTTCCCCTTTGTTCTTCCAGCCTTTGCCTTTTAATGCTCTCTTCTTCTGCCCCTAGTATTGTCTACCCTTTGTGGTAGAACATGTTACAATAAAGGTCATAAAAATAATTTCTAGTGAGGCAAGTCTGACTGCAACATGTGTACCTATTACTAGCTACTTTTTCAATACACCAGAAATTTAATCAGATGGGCAAAAATACACATTTATCCACAAAGCACATGTGGGAAGAGACACAAAAGTGAAGCCAAGCTTCCCATATGGCATGCTAAGGCAACAGATAAAATTTATTTTAATTATTGATAAAATTGGATGGGGAGATACTACATGTTCAAAAAATGTCCATTCTATTTTTTTATCTTCCTTAGCAGGAATTTTGTGATGATTAAAATAAGTGGTGGTATAAAATATTTCTAGATTAATCTGCCACATTCTATGAGCTGCATATGTGATTTGTTACTTTTCCTTCAGCATATAAAGTTCAGAAGGCCAGATACTGCTCTTCACTGGATTTTTATCTATCTATCTATCTATCTATCTATCTATCTATCTATCTATCTATTTATTTATATTTGGAGTCAGGGTTCTATTATGTTGCCCAAGCTTGACCTAAATTCACAATTCTTCTGTATCAGTCTTAATAGTAGCTGAGATATGATCACAATCCACCAATCCCCTCTCTTCTGCATTGGTCTTGATGAATCCCACATACCTCAAACATTAATGTTATAATTTGTTCTAGAAACTTCACTCCATGAAGCAGTGGTTCAGAGGTAGGGATTTTTGACAGTGATTAGGGCTAGAAGATAATTGGTGGATTAATATATTTAATGGAATAATAACTTGAGTGGATTATTGGGTGGTAACTGTAGGCAGACGGGGCATAGCTAAAGGAAGTCTGGTTTCTGTATTGTATTATATATAATATGATACATATATTATATTATATATGTAATTATAATATATATATTTATTTAAAGAATATGTGCACTATAAGAATTTGTTTTATATAAAGATATATGGTGATGATCCATAAAAAATTGTATTGTATTATATTATATATATTGTATTGTATATAATATTATATACAATACAATACAGAATGCCACTGGAAGCCTGGTTCTTGAATTGTATTATATTATATATAACATCATATTACATATATATAATTATAATAATATATTTGTCTCTATGCTCTTCCTCCCTCCCTTTCTCTTCCTGCCCCTCATTTCTGACTGCCATAGGTTTTGTGACTTTCTTCTGCTACATCATAAGTTTAGAGCAATGGAGTTGGCCAACTATAAACTGAAGTTTTGAAACTGTGATCCCAAAATAATTTTTTCTACTCTAAATTATTCTTGAGAGTTATTTTGCTCAAAGCAATACACAGCTGACTAATACAATTACCTAGAACATAGGGGTAGATAAATAAATATTGGTTAAATTAATGACTTGATTTCTATATTATAAACTACAACCAAATAGCAAACTATTCATTTATAAATATTTTCTGTATGATGCAAAAATCAAAATGATTAAATATTTTGTTTACAAATATAGAACAATACATGGGAAACTCAGTAATTAATTAATAGGACTTGCTTCTAAGAAACACTGCATATATATTTTTTATGGATCATGACCATATATCATTATATATAACAAATTCTTGTAGTGCATACACTCTTTAAATGATTCTAAGAATATATATATATATATATATATATATATATATATATATATATATATATATAATTAAAATTCACATTGCAAATACAAAGTAAAGAGATAAGGCTGCAGTTCTAAAAAGTATTAAATATTTTATCTTAATAAATATTTTATAAAGTTTTATAGGTACTACTTTTCCTTAAGATCACAGTATCTGAATACTGTGATCTGAATCACAGTATTTTAAAATAAAAAGTGGTCATGAAAACAGAAATAATTCTCTTCTACTAACTGATAAAATATAATACAGGAAAAACTTACTAGAGTCATAAAACCAACTGGACTCTAGAAAAGGAAATATGTTTCAAGTTTACAATAAGAAACAAATAATGTGTTGGTTTCTATGCCATAAACTATTCTTCGTGGATTATTTTATTAAGTTAGGAAGAGCTAACTATTTACAATAGTTGAAACTAATTTCCAGTAAAAGATATATTATGAATTCTTACATCACTTGAAAACCTGCAGAATCAAATGAGAAGAAACAACTCCAAAAATGTTAAATGAAAAACATAAAGATATTGTGTATAAATATTGGTGGACCAAAGAGAAAAAGCAGACAGGACTTGATTTGAAATACTTCAAAGAAACTCAAGGCAAACATGCATTAAAGGGGACACTAATTTAGAAACTGCAGTAACAGCTGAATGTGTTAATCTCTGGGGAGTTTGCCTTATTTGAATTTGTCACAACTATGCTATCCTTAAGATTTAGGACCCTCAAGAGAATTATTTTTCTGAAATTGGTTTTTGTATGAAGTCTACTTGCAAATATGCTGATGGCATATAGCTTTCATTAACTGCATTTATAGAAGCTAAGAACAGATAATCATTTTACACAAAGGGAAAAAAAGAGTGGGGGAGGAAATTAATTTTTCTGAGAAGAGATTGATCAAACTTCCTTTTGCTATGACATTAGAGCATAAGTTCTATAAATATAATATCAAAATCCTCATGTATGTAAGCCCTTAAGAAAAAAAGGCCAACACACACACACACACACACACACACACACACACACACACACCTCTGCTTAGGATAGATTTGGAAAAATGCCCTTTCATATATTCATAAGCATATGCATACTACATTTTATTAATAACATTGCATTGCATATTAGGATACATGTTTTACTTCAAAAATATTAACTTTGTATATTGCATTTAAAGCTTGTTCAATAAAAGTATTGAATCAAGTAGGTTTTCACTTGCACATTTTGGGGGTTATTGTTAAATAGTACCATGTTAGTCAGCTCTTCATCAAAGTCACAGAATACATGAGAAAAATAAACTTAAATGAAAGATGACTTATTTGGGCTTACAATTTCAGTTCACAGATTCTTGGCCAAGATGCTTTTGACTTGTGGCATCTCAGTATCTTATGCAGTGGAAAATTGGGGCATAGAATGTCTGTCCACCTCGGGGTGACCAGAAAACCAAAGAAAAAAAGTCCTGTTCTCACTATCCCTGTCATAGCCTTGCTCCCAATGATGGAGGTAACTTCCTTCCACTACGCTATGTCTCTTAAATGTTCTTTCAGTAATTTGGAATTGGCAATGAAATATGCATATTCTTTTGGTACCTGTGAAAGCAGAAGTCTAGGATGAAGGAAAAGAAGTGGAGTATAAGAAATTATTTTAGTGATAGGGAATGTGATTTTTTTGAACAATAAAAAAGTGGTGCTAAATCATGTCTTCATAATTGTTCAAATGCATTTTAAAACTTATCAGTGATTTGATTTTCATAACTGTGATCTCACCTAATCACCTTGGGTAACCATTGCTTGTAAACTCAGCAGGAACCCGCCCCTGGGAGACAATAAGGTATACTTGTTGTAGACATGCTCTTATCATGTTATTGGTCCTTCTGAATCTTGCTCATATACCATATTTCTAGTTGACAATACAAAATGACAACAACACTCTTACAAGCATGCATTGCTTATTTTGTTTTCACTAGGAAAAAAAAATTCTGTTCCCTCAAACCTTATATCCAAATAAGGATTTATTTATATTGGTAGCAAGCGACTATCAACATATAATGATATCATCATATTTAATTTGTACTAGTTCTGGAATGTGCACATGTCTCACATCACACACAATAGAATAGCTCATATTATTTTACAGAGAGAGAAATCAAGATACCAGAAGATCAAATCATGTCTTCAGAAAGGATGGCAAAAGATTTGAAGAAATACAGCTAGATCCCCAAGTTCTCATTATTATAAGCCTTGGAACAAATAGCCAAAGAATTAGCTTTAATTTACAAAGAAATTTTATATTAGTTTAGTAATACATTCAATTACGCAGTGTCACTGTAATGGAAAGGATGGTGATTTATTTCAGAGGCCAACCTGTTTTGCCTTAGGTAACTCCTCAGGAGTTCTGACCACCCAGGTGAACATGGGATGTATCATGGACCTGAATTGCTATGCTTTCCTTTTGTAGTAGTTCAGGTTACTTGCTTTATCTCCAAGTGCTGAGGGAGCAAACATTTAAAAAACCCTTTCCATTCTCTTTCTTTTCTTTTCTACCTTGTGTGTGTGTGTGTGTGTGTGTGTGTGTGTGTGTGTGTGTTTGTGTGTGTGTGTGTGCAGGGTGATGGTAACAGGGATTGAACTCAGAGGTACTCAACCACTGAGACACATCCCCTGCCCTATTTTGTATTTTATTTAGAGACAGGAGTTGCTTAGTGCCTCACCTTTGCTAAGACTGGCTTTAACTTTGTGCTCCTCTTGCCTCAGCCTCCTGAGCTGCTGGGACTATGGGCGTGTACCACAACACTTGGCTCCATTCATTCTCTCTATAATTTCTTCAGTTGCTTTTGGAGAATAATTATTTTGTCACACTAATTTGAAATTGTGTATGTATGTGTTTGACCTATAATAATTAGTTATTTTAAATGCATAGTAAATAATCATCATATATTTTCCTGAAAAAATACGGTAAAAGTCAATAATCATTAGAAAATTAAAGAAATTAGTCCATGAAATAATCTGTCATAAACCATTCAATGAATTATTAGAATGTGAATAATTTTAGTGTAAATTAACTAAAGAGTACACATGTCTAGTTTTGTAGGAAATCAAGCTTACTTAGAAGAAATAAAAGAAATAAAAAATTCTTTAAAACATAATATAAGCTTTTAAGACACAAATGGTAAATTGCTTTAGATAAAATAGCAAACAGATCCAGACCATTTTGCTGTGGCTCCTAGAGACAGTAAATAAAATTAATGATGACATGAACAAACATACTACTTCAAGGCACTAATATGAAGTAGTTATGATGAAGCTATCTGGAAAGTACTTCAGGATAAGTATGTTTAACACTCATTGATATAAATTAAGAAATTCCATGTCTACCCTCTAGCCTGGATATTGTTAATAAGAGCAGTCAGATGTTCTTATAAAATAATACAGTGCACCCATGTAAGTACAAGGCCCTATGACTGAACAGGGAACTCACTGATAAACTCTAATGAAAGGAACTTCTTATGTACTCAACAAAACAAAATACAAAACTCTTGTTTTGCTATTTTCATTTTTGAGAAACCAACATTAACATCAATTTAAACATGTAGGTTAGACAAAAGAAATAACACAGGAGGATTTTGTAGGAAAGAAGTGATGGATGTCACTCATAAGGACTTGAGGACCCTTCATAGGAACACCACGAGCAAAGGCAAAACATGCATTTAGTGCTGCAGGGAATTCAGAAAATAGCTGGATTGAATTGAGAACCACGGCCCAATGAAGGACGCATAAGATCCAGAGTCAGAAATATTTCTAGGGATGAAATGCCTACATTTATTAAGCACATTCTTTATTTGTATTATCAAACCCTGCTATCTGTATGTTTCAATACATAACAAAGCTGAGAACCTGTGTTTTATATTCAAGACATCAAGTTCAGAACCCAAGCTTAGTATTGGTGTAAACCACATTTTCCACCATTACAGCAAGCTGCTTCAAGGTATCAACAAATTGAACAAATGGTCACATATAATGCTCTGGGAACAGATGATGTTTTTTTAAAGAAAAAAAAATCTTTTTCTGAGAGTATCTAAAGACAAAATACATGGTCCACATAGAACAAGAGAATGGCAGAGTACAGGGGAGTCTGAACACTGACATGCACATGTATCAAAAGATTCATAGTTAGAATACAATGTGTGACTGTTTAAGAAAAAAACAAACAACAAACAACCACAACAACAACAACAAAAACAGGCCTGTCACTTTGGTGCACAACTGTAATCCCAGGTACTCAGGAGGCAGAGGCAGAAGGGTGGCAATTTTAAAGCTATTCTGGACAACTTAGTGAGACTCTGTCTTAACTTAAAAGGAATGAAAATATAGTTCATATAGTTCAATGGTAAAGCATCTCTGGGTTCAATCCTCAATACCAAACAAAAAAAAAGGAAAGTATGAGAAAATTAAAGGAAAATGAATACATAACAAATATAATTTTACGGGCTGGGGATGTGGCTCAAGCGGTTGCGTGCTCGCCTGGCATGTGTGCCGCCCGGGTTCGATCCTCAGCACCACATACAAAGATATTGTGTCCACCGAAAACTAAAAAATAAATATTAAAATTTTCTCTCTCTCTCTAATATATATACATACATATATATATATATATATATATATATATATATATATATATAATTTTATTAACACATTTTATATTTATACCTCTTTAGACACCTATTCTAAGCATATTACTTATATCCAAATGAGATATTTAAACAAAGAAGTGAAACATTTCTGTGTGTGTGTGTGTGTGTGTGTGTGTGTGTGTGTTACTCTCTAATACTCTCTTGAACCCAGGGTGTTTTTGCAACTAAGCTATGTCCCTAGTTCTTTTTATTTTATTTTGATACAAGGTTTCAATGAACTTCCTGGGCTGGCCTGAAACTTACAGTCCTTCTTCCTTAGCCTCCCCTTTCACTGTGTCCCATGTCCCAGCAAGAGTGCCAACTATTTAACCATTCTAACTTTATAATGTGTTTAGTTTGTCATTAAACATCTAAAACAAACAATCAACTATCCAAACTGAGATACAACTTTGAATTTATTAAGAAAAATTTAAAAATAAGGAGAAATATAAGATAAAGAAATAAATAAATGAAAGAAATAAAGATCTCAGTGTTTATATGAACCTTTTTAAACTTATATTTGCCTAAAAAGGTTCATATAAACACTGAGATCTCTAAGAAAAAAGTTTAAAGCTTAATTGTTATTGTTAAGGAAGCAATTACACTCTGAGTGTTGATGTATATGGCTGAAGTTTTCATTAAAATGTTTCTGCAAATAGATTCAATTGACTTTCATTTCATTAGCTGTCCAAACACAAAAGCAACAACAACAACAACAACAACAACAACAAAATATTAGCAACTTAGAGATAAGAATGAAGAGATTTTGATATATAATAATTACCTAAACAAAAGACTGTTTTCTACATTGACCTGAATTATTATTTTTACATTTTATTACCTAAGTATAAGATGTAATAGTTTTAGTATAGGGGCGGGGAAGAGCCTGCTGCCACCGGTTGGAAAGTCCTTGCTGTGCCATGACTGGCTCACGCACATGGCAGCCGCCGTGCCACGCCAATTCATGCACCCTCCAGTAACGAAAAGATTCAGTAATAGCCTTTTGCTGCAACATTTTTCCTGATAATCCTTGCTCCTCTGAACTTTCTTCTTTCTGACTGGAGTTCCTGGACTTCCATCAACACATGCCCTAACTCCTCTTGGTTCCACTGGGGTGCCTTCTTCTCTTAGTAATTTACTTCTCACCCCTTCCATATTTTCGTCACAAAGACAATACAACATTTCAAGACAAAACAAGACACAAACATACTGTATCAATCTTCTCCATTTTCTCGAAATGGCCATTTGTCCTCTCGCCCTATCTGTCTAGGGACGAGCAGATTTGCTCCCTTCCTATCTATGGACGGGCAGCTTTTTTTTTTTCGTCACTTACCCCCGAGTGTCCTGGGGATCCCCATATGGGCCACCATCTGCTGGGGTCCGGCTGCAGCAAAATAACCGGGGGGTGACAAGGGACTTGTGTAGATTGATACAGCAGGAGTGGGAGACGTTTATTGTAGAATAGGAGGGGTATATATACATTCCACACAGCGTATCTTAATTAACATAAACTAGATACAGCAGTCAACCAATAAGGAATCTCCACACTTAATGGCTCTCTGGCGTTACTTCACAAACCACTCCCTCTGGCAAAATGCCAGGCGCCATCTTGACTTGTTTACAGACCCTAACATATTACATTGCATGGAAGAAAGATGTTCACATTTCCAAGATGGGTAGAGTCTCAAATAATGAAATATTTTAAAAATAAAATGCAGGTTAAGTGCAATATAAAGGAAGAAAAGAATTGTAAAAATTGATGAAGATTCCACTTAATGAATGGCCAATGTGGAACTCTGCAGAGGCCTTCCTTGGTAAAACAAATAAACAAATAAAAATTTAAAAAAAATGATCAAACTAAAAAACAATTATTTACTGTCTCTCAAAACTTTTCTAAAGGCTAACAGCACAAGAAGAACTATTTACTCAAGTAAGTAAACAAAAATTTGTGAAAAGCAACAGACTTTGGCAGTGGACCCAAAGCCACTACCTCCCTCCTTATTATGTCCCAGCTACCTTGGTAGAAATGCCTGCCCTGGGTATTTGTGGTTAAAGAGACATGTCTTCCCTCTCTTCAGTAGCCAATCAAGAGATAATGGTTTGCTAGGAGGGTCAGGCTGCCAATATTTCTCATCCCCTCCACCTCCAGGTTTCAGAAGCTAAATTTCTAGTGAGTGTGACTAAGGGACCAGTAGCATCTCTCCTCCAGTCAGTATCACACACAGCTGGAGGTTCTATCCCAGTGAGACTAATAATGTGGGGCCCAAACACCCTGAACAATGAGAGGCAGAACAGGAAGTCCACAGGCTGCTGTCTACACCCAATGCCTAGAGCACTGGCTCAGAGAATTTGCCCAGGCTGAAACAGAGTCCTTGAGAACCCAGAGATCTGAAGCTCTTCTCCAATTACTTGCTTTTATTAAGCCTTAATAGACATATTTCATAATTATTACCATGTTTTATTAGACTTGTGACATAGATACATAAAGGTTGGTGTAAATATGTTCATACCATATTTAATAAAAGCACATAGATATATAGGAGCAATATTTCTAGATAGTACTGGAATTCAGTTAGGGAATTTGAATCTGATAAGGTGTATATGGTCAAACCTCAGAATAGGTATAAGAAAAAATAAATCAATGAAAAAAAGTATAAGGATTTATATTACAATGCAAAATATTCACTCAATGAAAAAGGAAACAGTAGAGAAGGCATAGAGGAAAAAAGAAACAGTAGAGAAAGGAAACAGTAGAGAAGGAATAGAGGAAAAAAGAAACAAAACTTATGGAAAAAAAACTGGCAAATGCAGATTCAATATTAATTCAAAGACCTTATATGTAAAAGGAATAAACAATCTAATCAAAAGGCAGAAAATATAAAACTACATAAAATCTGATGAAACATGATTTGTATGATTATAAATTTCTGGTAGCAAAGTTATCCAATTTGAGTCCTTGGTTCTGTGCAAATGGCCACGCATTTTTTTTCAACATTTTGTAGCAAGTAACTACACTAGGCAACCTTACTTCTTTGGGCCTCACAAATGTTTCAACCCTTTTTTGTATAGATAACACACTTATATTATTTTGCAGTATATCCCATCTTTCCCTCAGTGAATCTGATACTGTGGGACTTCAAAGATCATAGATAGGGGAAGGGCTCAGGGATATTGATCTTGGAGAGCTGAGAAAGTTTCTGCCTATCAGACTGGGCCTGCCACAGAGTGTGGGGCAATATGAAAGTGGGTGAAGTGAAGTCAGTCTGTAAACACAGATTAATTGACCCTGAGAAAACATTTAGTCAGTGACCTTTCGTGGTAAGAGGGTCTCCTTCTGCCGCTTAGCATAGGATTTCAATAAAGTTTAGCTTTTTCATTTCTGTGACTTAAATATCTGATAAAAAACAATTTTATTGGAGGAAAAGATTATTTGAGTACTCACAGTTGCAGGGGTCCTGTTCATAGACAGCCTGTTCTATTCCTTAGGCCTCGAGGTCAGGTAGAACATTATATGAAAGAGTGTGACAGTGGGAAGCAGCTCACATGATGATGAAAAAGAAAAGAGAGAGACTCCGTTTACCAAATACAAAATACATACCCCAAAGACATCCTGTGTCCTCTGTACACACCCTACCTGCCTTTAGTTACCACTTAGCCAATTCCACCAGGGGACTAACTCACTGATTAGGTTCAGACTCTCATAACCTCATCATTTCTTCTCTAAACCTTCTTGCATTGCTTCACACATAATATTTTGGGCGATACCTAATATCTAAACCATAAAAACGTTAAAGCCACTAATTTTGACTTGTAGTTTCCCATAGGCTGGGCATCAGAATTGCCTGAAATTACAGGGAACTCACCTCTGTTTATTTTTACTTTATTCTGAGATTAAGTGTATGAGTAAGTATTTATTTCTGCACTAACCAAATTGTTAACATTAACCCTCAACAATATTGGGACAAATTAGTTGTCTTTGATTTTGGAGAAACATGTTAATATTTAGGATCCAGGGGATATAAAACCTCTAAGGTACTCTCAAATATGTCTGTTAAAACATTAATACATGTGTGTACATGAAGTTAAAAATGAATGTGGAAAGTATTATCAAGTAATATATTGGAGAGGTATTCTAAAATGTTCTTAGAAATGTATGATGAATTTAAATTTAAAAATAACATAAAGTAGCAGTTCTTGTCTGTCACGTTGGAGAGTACCTAATATAAATCATGCACCAAGGTCTACCTACACAAGAACAAATGACTTTTAAACAGGAGGCCAGAGAATGTCTTTTATCATTAAAAACTCCTCAGGGACAGAATTATTTTATTCCTTGACCCCATCACAATTTTTATCCATAAAAATAAAATTTCCAGAAAATTAAACACATAACAATATATACATATAGAGTTAATAAATTTAAAATATTTTCTAAAAACTACCACATTCTTGCACAACATTCATGATACCTAAAATGAATGAATTTTACGGATGAAGTGGGTGAAATTTTTAGCATATAAATTATATCTCAATAAAGTTTATGGAAGGTGAAGTACATTTTAGCAAAGTGGGAACTTACTGGAGCAGTTCCAAAATCGCCCACAGTGTGTACTATTTCCTGAGGAAACCCCTTATAAATGTTTACAGTTCTAATATAAACATATTTGCTTTAAGTATCTGAAATCTTGTTTATATATGTTCTCTTCTTCAGTCCTACCTATTCCCTCAAAACATAACAAGTAATTCTGTCACCCCTGCACGTGTCCATTTCTACCAATTTAAAGTCAGCTAATGTATCTTGTGTCTTCTTTGGGCTGCAAGTGTCCCTTTCCTCATCACTCCTCAAAGCCTGTTGAATCAAGTCTCTTTACAACCCTGCTTACTCTCCGTCTTTTGTCAAGATTTTGAAGATCCAGAAATGCTCACAGTCTCATCCTCTTCAAATACATCCAACAAGTTACTTTTCTAGGGGTTAAATGTAAGCCCCTGTGACCCTGCTCAGCAGTGTTGATCTCCCTTAGCATGTGGTCTACCTACTTAATAGTATGTCTAAGGTCTTCTTTGACCTAAATCACTCATCTTCTCATTATTGTTCCTCTCAAGTATTTTCTATAGCAATTACTAACAATGTATAATTCTCTATACTACTTTCACAGGTCTGATAGTGTGGTTGCATTGCTCTCTAAAATACCATCTTTTCCCTTTCACTTTGGGTTTTTTAGTCTCTTTTTCAAGATCATTTCTCCATATCCTTCTAGTGCCACCAAACATCAGGCACAGGATGTCTTGCCTGAACCATTTGATTTTACACTTAATGCCTTTTCTTGGCTCTCCTATGGTCTTCCCTATCCGTCTATCAGTCATTAAGATCATGTGTTGATATGTGTAACCCCAATTCTTGTTTATTTTACTTAATTTTCATGTTTCAGCTCTAGCAAGGTGTCTACTGCATGATGTACACCCAGCAAATATAATGAGTTGCATGATTGAACATAGTATGCATTGAAAATTCTTTTTAAAATGCTAGCTGATAAACACATTCAGTAGCAATTTTCTTCTTCAATTAGGCATATATTTAGTTGAATAGAAGTGCTTAAAAGGACTATTGTGAGACAATTCTTTCTTGTTCAAAAAAGAACATGCTACAGAGAGAATTAGACTTATTATATCCTCATGCTTCCTGACTTTTAAATGTAACTTAACTTCATTTATATTTTTGAGAGCATTCCTAAAAGATAAGCTATTATATTGAAATCACATGGCTTCAATGCATTCTCACAACTCAAATCAACAGCCATGATATAAAAAGATTAATTGCACGGTTTATACCCTGTTCCATTACATTCAGTAACTTCAGGTGGGAAAATCAATTACTAACAAATATTGACAAGTTTAGTTCATAAATCTCATTTGTACAGGCAAACAAGTTTTGATCTCTGACTGCAGTGACATGAGAACTACAAACTTATCAGAATAATAACAAGCTTGCCAGAATAATAACCTGCTCTTTGGAGATACACTTCCCTTAACTGAATTTTCATGATGAACACAGGATCACTTTTTGTGGCATGGGTATTTTAATGGGCCAGCTGCAATAATGTCACCTGCTCTCAGCCACTGTTATGAACCTATCTTTTGTTCCCCTGCCAGAAACATAATGTTTGTAAATGTTCTGTGCATCACACCATATGATTAGCAGAGCTCTTCCTTATAATATCCCTTGTCAATTTGGTAATAATACAGAGTGATGATCATATGGGGATCATTACTGACTTGTTCAAATATCAGCATAAAACATTGAATCTATGGAAACTTGGACAAATTCTTTCTTGTTTCTATGGTTTCATTTCTATAATTTCATAAGTAAAGTGGGGAGATTGATAATATATTTTTAGAGCTACTCTATGAATTAATGATAATATTTATCAACATCGAGAGAAATATGGCAAGCTTTAAAAATGCTAACTCTTTTTATTATAATTGATAACATACCAGTTCATGTGTTCACCATTTCCTAACGACTTAAGTGAATGAAATTTCTGTTTTGTTATTCATTTTCTTGGATGTTCTACTCCTATTGCTTCACATAAGTCAGCAACATTTATTACCAAATATGTCAGACAATAAAAACGATAAAAAAGACATCATTAGCAAAGGTCACCACTTCTTTTTGAAAGTTGTCCTGACATATAGTATAATAAAACAGCAATGGCTCTTTTATGTTTGTATAAAGACAAATATTTTTGTACAATCACCAAATTGTCAAAGTTTTTCCTTCATTTTCCATTATGTGATTTTTTCCCCTGTCTGCGTTAAAATCAAGATTCTACCTCAGTTCTGGCATAGATTTTTGTTATTGTTTGCAGAAGTCTCCCTCATCCAAAGCCCTTTCACAGCCACTGTTAAGGATTTTTTTTTTTACTGCTCAAAAAAGTTTAGTATTCAGCAGGTTAAGGAAACCCATGGTCAGCTTTAGAATTTCAGTCTCTGCTGAGCTTTCAAGGTGTCAAGACCCTAAAATAATATGAACAGCAGGAGTACTAAATCTTTCATTATTTCCAGTTTCCCCTTGAGCATACTGACTTTGCAATAAAGAAGCTGTCATTTACACTCTTCTTTATTGCAAGGTGGGTAATAGCTACAGGGAGAAAAAAAAGGAACTGTGTCAAGTTAGCCTAACTGCCATTATGATTAATGTGTAACCATTGCACATTTGCATTTACTCTTTTCACATGCAGGTACTTCATAAATTGGAAGAGTGATGGGGACAGCTACTTTACAATAGATGGAACAGAAGGAACCATCGCCACTAATGAATTACTAGACAGAGTATAATTTCTCCGTAATTGCGAGTAAAGTTAGTAAGTATGGCATGGACAGAATCAATGTTATACCACAGTTCTTTGGATTTAACACTTTTAAATGAGTCCCTGCTGAGATGTTTTTTATTTTTGCAATAACAGCTGAGTGGTCTCCCGGGGAAACTCAGAAACCTGTTCCTTTTCCTCCTAGCATAAGTCCAGAGATATTGTGACAGCTGCCAATGAGCCCTGTTTGCAGTATCGCATGAATACCTAGAAAAGCATTTCATTGTGAGGTCTCATCGTTTTCACTCTGTACTCTCAAAAAGTCACCAGAGTGACAGCTTTTCTGCCATGCATGATCCTAAGAGTTTCATAGGCTGGTCAAGAAGAAATAATAATCAAATAAAATTACTCACTCTAAAATATTTTTTGAAATCAAGAAGAGCATTTAAAAAATCTTCTCCCTGTCTCTTTCCTGTAACTAGAATATATTTTTAATAAATGTAACTGTGGAATACACTTTTAAGTGCGATTCTGCAAAGAGCTGCAGAGAATCCCTAGAATTGTTTTTAATTGTTCCTTGTGTTCATTTCTGCTTGGTCCAAAATAGAATCCTGTCAACTGAGCTTAATTGTAGTTCTTATGGTTTAACAGTATAATAGAGAATGTGATAAAAATTTCTTTAAGTAATCAATTAGAGTGGAAATGTGACATTTGACTCTTTTTACTTGGTTGTTTTCAACAGAAATGCATTCCCCTAGTTCTTCTGCTTATGATTTCCTAAAAGTTTTGGAAAATCCCTAAGTATCTTTCATTTCGTTTTCTCATTTGTTTTGTGCATCTGGTGCAAATTTATAACACTTTTGCTGCTAATTTCACCTTTCAGATCAGAGAGAAGCTATGAATAGTTCTGTGGAAAGGTTTTGATCAGTCTCAACTCGGTGGGGGCATAAATGTGGAACAATTTTTTTATCTGTAACAACTGCGGCTCAACATGAACAGTCAGATACCTTACCCCCATGCTTTTAGAATATCGTTAGCCAATTTTACGACTTTCAGGTAACTCTTGATTGCTAAATAACTACTGCATTGTTTGTTTCAATACTTAACTCTTAAAATTTTAACCTGTCATGTGGAAAGTCTAGCTATTCTGAGGCTGCCATAAAAGAGAGATCGCCTGTTGATGCTCAGATTACAACTGGGGCTCAGTTCAGCCTTCCAACACTACATGTCAGTTGATGGTTATGTCAGTCTTGAAACCCCTCATCCAATCTACTTTCTAGATGAATTCCACTTGCTAGATGAATACCACAGTGTACTCCCCATTGCCTTATGAAACTAATATTAACTCATGGAATTGTGAGAAACATGAAAATGTTATTTTTTACTTTCCATGTCAAGGTTGTTTTTTGGTAAAATGGAAATAAATCACTGAAGATTCCAAAGAAACCATAATTTGTATATTTGAGAATGTGGGGATAAGGATATAGACATTCAGGTCTCTTGGGTTGGGAGTGAAGGAAATAAAAATGCATGAATTCCTCTTATCTGTCCCACCACTTTTAGTGTTGAGTTGCACTGATAGTAAAGGTAAATGTTTGAAGGCCAATTATTTTCTTGTGTGATTTGATCCTTTAATGTTGGGGGCTTTTGGAGACATTTGCATAGGAATCAGATACCACCACACAATGGTAAACCTTAAACATTCTTAACTTCCTCTTGATTGTCAAGCAGCCTTCTTGATAACAGTATAATTCTTGATAACAGTATAATTTCTCCATGCCAGTTCCTATCTGCTATGTCCACTGTACCCTACGAAAACTCAAAAACTCTTGCCAAGGTAAATTATAGGCTGTGCTACCACAATGTCTTTTTCTTGTCATTTTTGTTCAGATTGGACCTTCTTGCTCAGCTAGACTCAGACACAGAGTATGAAGTGAACTACTTGAGCGAATGTGCTATTGTAGAGTTGAATACCAGTCAGCTAGTCTTGGTGGACCCTCCACCTGCATTCTCTGTACACTGTTTGCTGTAGTCTCACTTGTGGTGAACATCTTTCTTCCTTTCTGTTCTGTATCTGCTGTACTTGCATAGGTTAATTATTTCCTCTTGATAACTTTCAATGATTAATTTCTATAGAATTTTGAGGACAATTAATTTATGAAAATTATTTTCCTAAACTATTTAATACAAAACCATTGTGAGTAATGCTAAAATCACTTTGAAGTAGGAGTAATAGACCCCTGCCTTACTTCAAGCTAAATGTTTGTGGATAATCCATTGGTAATCTTTACCATACTATAAAAGTTTTCTTTCTCCCAGTAGCTACAAAACCATGGTAATGGTGTGAGAATAGACATAAAAATAATGTCCAGGGCCTCCTTTTAGAGCCTTTAGCTTCAACTGCTTGAAGCAGGGAAGAAAGTATAAACCCTTGTGTGAAAATAAAAGTCTTCAGTCACTGAAAAATTAGATTTCCTAAATTTATAGAACCATATTTGGTTACTTATCTCTATAATTAGTGCACATGCTCTCCCAAATTGTAAGCTGTAGATTTTAGCAAAATGCGAGTAAGGAAATCCTAGTTTATGGATAACAAGTTGTTTCTTAGCCCTAATAGTCAGCACTGGAACTTAGGTATATAAGATACATCTGTACATATGTATCTCATGTGTCTAAGAAATCAATTTCCTCAATAAACTTGCAAGGTATTACTATCTACAGTATAGGAGTAAAGGAATTCAAATTGTTTATAGCACTGTGTCACACAGCTAATGATGACAAACCTAAGATTAGAGCCCTGGACTCTTTACCAAAGTAGATTTTGTGGATTGGGTACCAACAGTTGTATAGCCATGCTTATTCATGAGAGTTACGTGGGTTATATATACTCCTCTCTCTCTCTCTCTCTCTCTCTCTCTCTCTCTCTCTCTCTCTCTCTCTTTCTCTCTCTCTCACACACACACACACACACACACACACAATATGAGAGTGATGCCAAATTAATATTCCTAAAACAGACTGACCATCAATTCCATTTTGAGGAATTCAGTATCTGTTCAAAGACGATTGAATGTATATTAGACCCATCAAAGAAGTCTTCTAGGACAAAATAAAGATGCCAAAATATCATCACATGATAATTAGAGATTCCATAATAAAAGCTAATTTTGAGTCTTTATTTTTTGCAAATGAACTTTTAAAGTAAACATGATTCATATTCCAATTCCTTAAGCTGACTTCGTTGATCAAGCTATCCCACTGATCAGATATTATTATCATAGTGAATGGATGAGAAATAAATACCCAATACTTGCTCTTGCATGAAGAATGAAATTGTTTAAGTAGACCAAACTGCAGGTTGAACTAGTATATGTTTTGACCTGACTCTTCTATTAAAACCTCTCAGGTTAAGTGAAATGGTACAATGACAGAACAACTTTAAATTAATTAAAAATCAATCATTTATCAGTGTTGCTATAGTCAGAGGTCCAAATAATTCTCAAGAATTTTAAAAGAGAGGGAAGCTTCAAAATTTCACCTCATTCAAATTATCAGAAAATTTCAAAAGGCCAATGTATCTAAATATTTTGGTGTTAATGTAACAAATGCCCTTAGTTAAAGAGGGTAAGTGACCATGACACTGAAGTCCTATAATTTATTTCATATTTATAATATATACAAATTACATAAGAGACAATTTTCTTCTTATTGATATTCAAATAATAACATGGATTGGTTTTATTTATTATGAAATAAGTAAAAAAAAAGTCAATGAACTCTTTTCCTAAATGCTATTTTTGTGAAATTTCATATATTTGTGTAAGTTCATGAGTTGAAATTTAATTGTTTGGTAATCAATTTTTAAGGTGTCTGCATGAAGATATTTTTATGTTAGAACTTATTTTACTTAATATAGAACATGTGATATGATTTTCATATGTACAGAAAAATCAAGTTATAAGATTTTTTACTATAATTCAAGCTCAACATGAATTATGCATTTATTTTATTTACTATATTAAGAACCATTTGTGCAAACATCATTATAAATAATGTCAATTCTTAAGGACATTGCAGTGAAAGTATAGATAGAAATTAACCAAATTAATGAATTAAAATAAGTTATAATTGTTAAAATTGTGTTTAATTCCATAAAATTCATATTTAAGTAAACACTAGAAAGAAGTTGCAAAGGGTTGACTGACCACTATGTGGTTTTAAAGTGATGAAAGATTTAAGTAAAAATAAATGACCTTTAGACAGAATATTCTTTTTTAAAACATTTTTTAGATGTAGATGGACACAATACCTTTATTTTATTTATTTATTTTTATGTGGTGCTGAAGATTGAACCCAGTGCCTCATATGTCCTCTACCATTGAGCCCCAGCCCCTGGCAGAATATTCTGAAATGATTCTCTGTATGCCAAAAAACTAGCTATGAAATTATATTCTCAGACAAGGTGAAGTAATAATAAAATAGTTAAACTATTCTAATACTTGTGTACCCATTAACTCATATGGTCCCCTTTGATAATACTTCAAGGTTAGTATTACTATCCATGGTGTAGGAGTGAAGAAATCAATGCTTTGAGACATTTCTTCGTAGCCCAGCACCACACAGCTAAAGAGAACAAACCTGGGTTTGGACCCTTTGACTCTCCAAAATACATTTTGGGATGTGTATCCACTAACTTCTGCTTCCTTCCTTTATTTTAAATGAGTAATAACAATAGTCATGGTAATTTTCAAATGCATTTTGAATAAAAAATATGGTACAGATGTTCTGTAAATGGGCTGGCTATGCTACAAAAACAAACCAGTAACACTTTTTCCAAAAATAGATGGACATGAGACTGGGAATTATATTTACACATTAAGAGAGGAAGATTTGAAATGTGTTCTCAAGCACATCACTGCTGTTTGTCAGCAGGTTCCCAGTCTTTGCAGAGGAAGCCTATGAGAAAGTAGAAAAAAGACCTCTCCTTAAAGGTGTGGTGTTATTTAACTTTGGGATATTAGATAATTATGCTATGTTACGAATTGCATCAGAATTCGGTCACATAGAACACCAACATTTATTATCTCATTTATTCATTCATGGGTGAAATGAGTCCTCTAAATGTTCTCTCATTAGACCTTAATTAAGTTCACTCCATAGGTGATATTAAGATTCAGTTTCTTGTAGGATGATGGACTTGAGACTTAGAATCTCAGAGGCTGTTGTTCCCAGGATGTTCTCAGTTTCCTGTAAATGAGAGCTTCTAGGGCAGTTTACAACTCTCAGTCAGTGCGATCAAAATAAACACAGGAGACAGAGAATGTGTGAAAGATCAAAATTAATCCTTTTTGTAATTTTTTTTAGACATTGATGGGCCTTTATTTTGTTTTTTATTTATATGCAGTGCTGAGAATCGAACTCAGTGCCTCACATATACTGGGTAAGCGCTCTACCACTGAGCCTCAACCTGAACTCCATGAAATTGAACTTTCTGTAACCTACTCTGAGAAATTGCATCACATCGCTTTTGCCACATTTTGGTTCAGTAGAGGCAAACTACTAAATCTAAACAACATGTAAAAACAGAGAGTAAAGCAAGTGTGTAAAAAGAAGGCAGTGATAATTATAGACCATTTTAAAAAGGTTGACTATTTTATGTGACTCTTGGCAACTAAATAAGTTATTTTAAAAAGAAGAAAAATTAGGAACCATATTATCTGGCCTCTAAGTCCTGAAAATTTTGTGAGAGAAGCAAATATCTGGTGAAATGATTTAAATGCCAATTCAAAATAAAAAGTGTTCTCACTATATCCCATATAACTTTTAATTTAAACTGAGTGTTTAAAACATTAAAACACACACACATACATTGTGTGCATGTAAGAACAAGGAACAATAAGTCCTACCACCACATAAAACTTTAAAGCTTAAAGAAACATACGGAAAAATGTACCTTGTCATAGGGAGAAGAGGGGATTACAGGTGGGGAAACTGCTTAAGCAAAGTCGTAGAGGTATCAAAGTTCATGTTGAGATCAGATCCTGCAAGCTTTGTTGGACAGTTGGATGTACAGAGGGAATAGAGGGGAAAGATTGTCTGTAGTCTCATTCAGCCAGCTAAAACTTCACTGAGAATTTAGTTTTTCCAATATGTTTGAGTCTACCCTCATTTTGTTGTTTCTACCTGTATGTCCTTTGCTTAACACCTTTCTAAAAGGCATGTATTTCTCCAACTTTTTTTGTTGGTGGATTTGGAATGCATTTCTTTAGTCCAGCACTGACTGCCTCACAGTGTATTATCTGGTTCACTGTGATTGACCAGGGAGCTGGTGACAAGGGTGAGTTGGAATTCTTTGTGGTGTCTGACCAGCAGTACTCTCCTACTCTACTTCCCCCATTGATTGGATCACTTTTCAAAATAGTTATAATATTTCTATGCATGCTGTTGAAAACTAATATCCTTGGGTTGCCTTTTTTTTCCTACTATTATTCCTCTACTCCCCAACTATGATCACAAATATCACAGTCATCTGGGATAATTTTTTTTATAAGACAGATGTTTGGGTACATTCAAGTCACATTGGATCAGAATTTCTGGGATTATTGTCAAGAAACCTGTACTGGAAACAAGCACCCTATGTCATTAAACAAACATCAGGTGGGGAAACTGCTTAAGCAAAGTCATAGAGGCATCAAAGTTCATGTTGAGATCAGATACTGCAACCATTGTGGGACAGTTGGATGTACAGAGGGAATGTTGCCAAACTCTCCAGTGTCCTAAAGATGAGCACAAATTGAGGGAAATAAAAATGTGAAACCTGTCACTACTCAGCGTAGATGAGGTTTGATGATGGCATGGAGCAATTGCTTATGATTCTAAGCCCATGTCATTTTTTCTTCCTTCAGGTGCCCAGATAATTAACCTTCTCTTACTTTTCATAGAAGCCTTTTCATAGATTCCTGGTAGAATCTAGGTAGTTTGTCTACCATTTTATAATTTTCTTTTTTTCTTCCCCCAAGTAACTATTTGAAACTAATTT
This sequence comes from Callospermophilus lateralis, assembly GCF_048772815.1. Taxonomy (NCBI): domain Eukaryota; kingdom Metazoa; phylum Chordata; class Mammalia; order Rodentia; family Sciuridae; genus Callospermophilus; species Callospermophilus lateralis. The sequence continues at coordinate 1,076,307 of NW_027511893.1, forward strand.
GTATTCTCAAATGAAAATAAATTTTATTTATACTAGAATTGGCAACATTTCAATAGTAGTTCTAAGAGTGATACTGTGAAGAATGAATCACTTGTAAAGTTTTCAAACTATTTCATAAAGCTCTGCAGTGTATCATATAACATGGAAAAATAATCATTAATGTTATCTCGATCATCAACTTAATTTAGAAATGTTTCCATTTTGCTCACTATTATATGCTATGCAAATATAATGAAATCCAAATTTATGTTGTGAGAGCTTATATTTTATTTTAAACCTTCAACTGCTTATGATTATACTAACATAATCAAACTGCTTAAGAGTACTTTAAATCAATATAATTGCTTCAACAAAATCACATGTACAACATTAATGTCAGCCTTATTTTTTACTTAATTAGTATCAGTTTTCTCAAGAAGTAAAAACTACATGATGAACTTTTCACCTAATTGCTGAAATCCATATACAAATATATATTTATACAAATATGATAAAGTTCCATTAACACAGAAATATTCCTTTAACCTGACAGAGTTCAAGAATAGAAAAAAAATATCAAAACTATTACATTGACATGATATATCATATCTAATATATTTGTAGAGTGATATTATCAATTTAGCATGAACTTTTTGAAGAAATGTCTTTATCTTATACATCTTTGATTCCAAGGTATATTACTCATTATGAACTACATGGATATGTTTGTAATTAATATATTGTGTATGTTCAACCTTTCTTGAAATATATTACATATTAACAATTTAAGTCACCAACACTACATTATACCTTCTATTCATTAGAATCTCAAAACTATTCATCATGAGTATAAATAAGACAGCAATATTTTAATATTTTTTCATTTATCTATTCCTTTGTGTATCTTAACATGCCATTTTTAATGTTTATAAAACAAAAAAAAAAACTTCATTAGATGGGCTTATGGAATAATGACCATAAAGCACAGTATACTGTAAAAAAAATAGCATGTAAAAATGTCAATCAAAAGAAAGCAAAGAAGGAGGGTGCTGTGGGAGCAGAGAGAAAGGTATCAGGGAGTACCTCCACAATACTGCTGCATGTTAACTATAATGTCAGGGAAAAGATATTAAAATTTTAGTATATTGGATACTAGAAATATCATCTATTTCATTCTTGATTGTAAAAAGCACTGATACTAAGAATAAAGTAATTGAATATAAAAGAAATAAGTATATGGAAAATATTTAGGGTGAGTAAAAGGTGACACTCTTTTGTATTTGTCTTTGTCTCTTTCCCTATACTTTTCTCATCCCTATAATAAAGATAATCAAGGTGAGAAAAAATTAAGGTTTGTGTTCTGTTCCAGCCTATGTGATATTTCAATATTATTATGAAGAGGTAAAAGCTGAAAAAAATGAAATAGAAGTATGAATTGTATTTTTGAAAATGTATGCTGATTGAAGAATAATTAAAAGGATTTAAGAAAAGCAGGTTTGGAGAACAGTAGAAAAAGCTAATAAATAATTTTGTTATAATTTAAGACAAAAACTTGAGTGTTCTATGAAGCGTTGACAGTGGATGAAAATGGAAAGATTAAAATGATGAAAATTGAAACTCATTTAATGTTAAAATACAGGGTGGGGAGTGAGACATCAGTATTAGGGGTCAGGTTTCAGGTAGGAGATAAGAGTAAGGGGTGCAGTAAACTGATGTAGAACAGAGAAACAGAAATAACGGTGTTTTGCAAACTCTGAGCTTAGTTTTGAACATAAAGGGTAGAATATGCTTGCTCCTCATACAAATCATTGCCATCATTTGTGTATACTTGTCATAATTCAGTAACAATTTAGCTTTGAAAAATATATTTGGTGGGGCTGGGGTTGAGGCTCAGTGGTGAACCCTCACCTAGCATGTATGAGGGGCTGTGTTCGATTTCAGTAGATATATGTGTTTATCAGCAAAATAGATTATAAGTGAGTATGAAAAAGAAAAGTTAAGTAAACTGAAAATGTGCCCATAGAAGAAAAAAATGATGAGGATGTAGAAAGACAAACAAGACATGAATGCCTAGAAATGAACAAATATTTTTAGGAGCTATAAACCACATTTTGAATAATCAAGAAATTATAGAAGAGGCTAAAACACAACTGATTATTTTGTGCATTATATTCTTATTGCTTTTGCATCTTAGTTGATTATAATGAAAGAAAACTACATAGAAATATAAACTATTAATGATTTATTAAATCTCTGTAACTGGGTGTTTCAGAAATTTAATTACTTACCAAAGGACATTTGTTCATTAATTTTGATATAAAATCATCTTTATTATAAAATTAATATTAGTGAATTCTATGTGTTTTCAAAATTCAAATATTTCAAATTATTTATTGTTCATTTATTAATTTTATTTACATTTATCTTTAACTAATACATTAAGGTCTAAAAAGTATACATATTTGTGGAATAACAAGTAATATCTCAAAATCTTTGAACTTGTGTAATATTTATATCAGGATCACTATATCTATTGCCTGGACATTAATCATTTCTTTATGGTGAAAACAGAATCCTTTCTCTAGCTTTCTGAAGTATACAGTATAATTATCTCTATTTCTATTTTTATTGTCATAAGTAATAGAATTTCATTTTGTTTTCATGGCTGAATAATATTCCATTGTAAATATCTACCAAATTTTCTTTATTTATTTATCAAGTGTTGCATTTCTGTTGTTTCCTTTTCTTGGCTACAGTAAACGTGGCAGTGTATTTTTTCTTTTTGACATACTTATTCCATTTCCTTTGTGTATATACCCAGGAGTGGAAATATTATATCATACGGTAGCCCAATTTTGAAGTTTCTGAGGGATTATTATTCTGTTTTCCTAAATGGCTGTACTAGTTTACATTCCCACCAACAATGTGCATGGGGTCCTTTTTTTCTATTTTCTCCCAGCACTTGTTATCTTTAGTCTTTTGATGACAGCATTCTTGCTGGGATGATGAAATGCCTCATTGTGGTTTTCATTTTTTTCCCTGATGATTAGTGATGTTTAGCATTTTTTCTTATTCTTTGTTGACCATAAAATATTAATCTAATGTTGTTGTAATTATTATAGAAGAAGTAATTTGAGAATAACCTTTTATATTACAAATGGTTTTACATAAAGTAAAATAGAATTGATAGGTGTATAGATTTCATTAAGCATGGATTAATTCAGGGAACATACACTGAGAACCAAGGAATCAGTGGGGCGTGATCCATACAGTTTTCTTGTCTTGTCAACTCCATAGAAACTGTTTTAGCTTTTCAGCCTAGTCTGTTTTTAATACTATATTTATTTGTTTGTATATTTTATTGAGTATCATGTAGTAGCACTGTGTTATATTCTAAATGTCAAGATAAATATGGCACAGTTCTTGTCCTCAAGGAATTCAAAGTATCTAATACTTCATATTATTTTAAATTTATATATATAATTTACTCTTCATACAGTTTTCATTATGAAAAATAAAAAGATTAGTGGTATTGTTAGGGATTTTTTTTTTCCTTTGGAGATCACATTTTGTAACCAGAAGCACAAAAGGTAATATTTGATTTCACCATAGGCATCTATGAATAATTTAAATCCTTTTTATGGATTGCTCAGTCTAGTTGCAGATCACACCACAAAACAGAGCTATTATTAAACATAGTTTAACTTGACTTGCAATTTAGAAGTGAACTGGTTTAAAGAGGAAAGCCAAAGAAAGCCTTTATTATTCACTCATTTACATGTGTCATACTCAGTTTGTACAATTATAATTCAGTTTTTGGTATAAAAGGCTACAATTCCAATTTTGAAGTGATTGTAGTTATAATTTAGTACACAATCACAAAATGGAATTTTCACTGATATAGCTATTCCAAAGCTCTTGTCATTTTTAAATAAGGAAGCAAAGTAGCTCCCATGTTTATTAATATAACCAAAACCTGGTATTTGTTAGAACTTTACAATTTTCAAAACATTTTGTATTAGACTTCTCACTTGGTTCTAAGAAATGTTGCATTATTTGACTATATTTATTGAGTATCTACAGAGCTGAATACTGCAAAACTCTCTCTTGGCTCTGAAAGGGGTTTCCCCATAGCATGGTGGCTGGAGTGCATTATGAGGTGACTTGTGGAAGAGAGGTGATAATTGCCTGGGCAATCTCAGGCAGCATGCCTTCTTGCTCTTCAGTTCCTTCATAGACATCTCAGATCTCAGGATTTGATAAAAACACTGAGGAGACTCAGAATTCTGCTTTGGCTTCTGCAGAAATCTTAGGGAATATTCTGCCCATTTTCTCACCTATTCATAGATATAAAATTTTAAAATTTTGTAGATCACTAGGACACTATGGCAAATTTAAATCTGGTACAGAGTCTCAAGGTACTATGTAAAAGAGAGCTCTCCATAAATGTATTGCCTTCGGTTTGCTCTCTATGAAACCACTTGGCACTGAGAAGACCTGGGAGAGAATAGTACAGTTACATGAATTTTACATTCTCTTTAGGTAATAGTCTTATTTATCTAGGATTATCAATGTTATATATAAAGAATAGTCACTAGTTACCTGTTTCTAAAAAAGATTTCTGATTTAATTTCCAATTGATAACAGGCAGACTAGAGTTATGGGAACATGAAGGGAATAATTTTATTAAATGTACTAATTGTGTTAATTCCCACATGCTTTCTTTTTTAATAACCAATTTACCTGCAGTCCTGCCTGGCTTAAGTTGACAGAATATGTTAACAGTCCTCAGCACACTATCTATTATATGAAGGAAAAATGCAGACCCAAATGCCAATTAGAATGCAAATTATTCTCTCTGAAAAGGGGGGCTTTTTACACGTATCAGATCCTGTAACTCAGGATGAAAAGTATGATCCACCCAAATCATAGAATCTATAAGAACAGCTTCCTGTGAGTACAGGCAGCTTGGTCCAAAGTGACCTACAGTTGTGATGACAGTGAGGACTTGAAAGTCCAATGTCATCCTGCTATCAGTCAAGACAAGAGGTGGACCTGGGTAGGATTCTCTGGAAACTTCCCTGGGATCCCCAATAAAATTAAAGACAGGAAAGGAAATATTCTCATTCTCTGAGAGGACCAACCGAGCTTTTGCCTTGAGAATGTTCTCCTTTCCTATCACCACCTAGCTGGACTGGCGATGAGCAGGGATCAAAGGACCTGACTGTATCAATAACTAAGAAAATGGTTAATTAACCACACAGTACAGAAACATAAGACACGATGGCTCAGCTCGGTGAACCCAAGGGTCAGCTCCAGCCCTGGAAAGACAAAAGAGTGAGCACACGGAGAAACTTTCTGTTTATTGGGGAAAAGATATTCAAGAATATTCTACTCAAATAAGGCAAGGATTGGGTTTTAGGGGTTTGCTCATTCCCTTTAAGTAACGCCCAGGTAGGGCTTGAAGTGGGCTCTGTTGCTGAGCTAGGGGGTAAAGGCCTTTGTTTATAAAATATACTGGTCTGTACTTTTGCTTTCTTGTGAAGTTTCTGTTTGGCTTTGTTATCAAGTGATAAATGTTTCCTCTATTTTGAAGAATTTACACTATTTGGTTTTTAAACGTTTGATAGAATTTCTAGTAAAGACATCTGGAAAAAGGCTTTTAATCGTGAAGAGATTTTTCATTATACCTAAATTTTCATACCTGTTTTAGGAACACAAATGTTTCCTATTTCTTCTGTCAGTTTTGATCATTTGAATCTTTATAAGAATTTGACCATAATTTTTTTTACTATTTTTTGCAATAAAATAACTTATCATATTTCTTTACAATATTTTGTTTTGTTTATGATTAAAATATATTTCTTATTTTATTCTGATTTTGGTAATTTTTTTTCTTTTTCCTTATTTTAAAGTTGTACTTTAAATATGAATAAACAATTCTAATTCTCATTCACTGAGTGAGCATGAGAACGGACTGCAATATCGTTTAGGATTTGGACAAACATCTGACAAAATATTTTGAAGGCATGAGAGACAAATACAGAATACTTTCTTTTATTTCTCTTCTTTCTTTCTTTTTTCTTTTTTTCTTTTTCTTTTTTTTTTTTTTTTTTGGTACCAGGGATTAAACTCAGGGGCACTCAACCACTGAGCCACATCCCCAGCCCTATTTTGTATTTTATTTAGAGAGAGGGTCTCATTGAGTTGCTTAGTGCCTTGCTATTGCTGAGGCTTGTTTGACCCTCCTGTCTCAGCCTTCAAAGCAGCCATATGTGCACCCTGCACCTGACCAGAATTATATCTTGGTTATCATAAATGGACCACAAATTATTAATTAGCAGATAATTAAAATATAAACAAAGTAGACTAATGATAATGGAAATTTAAACGGTCTATTAGGAACATCACAATTATGTGTGACATCAGTTGTTTAATGTTTACTAAGCCAACAATTGAATTTGTTTTTTAAGTATTAAATAATAACTAAACCCTGTATAATTTTGTTGTCAAATATTTGGTCATTATACTCTTGCTGAATCAAAGTTAAATAAAATTTCATTATTGCTCTGTGAAATATAGATTAGATGGGTCAGAAAGAAAATATGTCATTACTTTGTCAACATACTTTAGTAAATTGTATACCTAAATGAAAGAATGCTGCATTACTTTTATAAATTATATACTATGGCAAAAAGTTCAAGGCTTATTAGACTTCAGTAGTTCTCAAACAGAGATGTTCTTCCTACCTAGCTTGGCACTATGGAATTCAGTATATTGTTTTTAAGCCCTTAATTTTGAAAAATTAAAAATGTATTTAATAGAGAAAAAATAACAGAATTAAATCCATAAACCCATTACTCATTTTCAGCAATATGAACATGCTGTTTTTATTGTTTTTCCTCTATCCTTGATTGAACATTTATTTTATGGCTTTTGTAATGCTGGCTTCTGACATTTAATTTCAGGAAATCTAGATGTCTTGCAGTGCACAGAATTGTTTCACACAACAAAGATTTGTCTTAGTTAAAACGCTTAAAGCATCCCCTGGAGAAACACTATTAATAATATGTTATTACAGTATTGATGTTTTTTTGTGAAAATTTACTCATAGAAAACATCAACTAAAATGACATTTTAGGGCAATAATTCAATAATTCAAAGAATACCCAGAATTTTTGATGAATGAATGTAGGCCTGAATTCATTTTGATAATCTTTTTACATATTATAAAAGTAGATTGTTAAGATAAATACAATTGAGGGATAAGACTTGTCTCCTCTTGAAGAAATTCCCTCTCATTCTAACCTAATGAAATAAAACTCCTACCCTAGAAAAAAGTGGAAAAGAAATTCTCCTCTTCATGTGGGCTCTGGACTTGAACCCACTTTACCATGTAAAATAGGAAGTAGACTGTTTCCCATTGTCCAGATGTTGAACAGGTTGTCATTCTTCTTAACAGCAAAATCTAAGACATAATATAAATTATTTATCTATTTTAAGTGGCTGTATAATTATCAGTGTGCTTTTTAAAAATAATAATAAATAATAGAATTGAGAAGCACTAAGGAGCCAGAACATCTGATTCCAAGTCAGCATTTTTACCTTCAATTGTGGTTTTTGGAAAAGTCACAACTCGCCATTTTTTTTAAGAGTTCCATATGCATAATAGGGTTGATGATAGTGTCTATATAATAGTTACCATGAACCATAAATGAGTTAATCTGTATAATGTGTTTTAGAATGTTGTTGATTCATTGTTTACTTTTTAAAGTATTAAGCATTTGTTTTATTTTTATTGTTGATATACAGTTTTTTTTAGAAATTTAAACCAAGTTTAGCAAATTTACTGACTTTTATCCCTATTCTGCACTACATAAATGTAAGTACTAATAAAATAACTGTCTCTAGCTAATCTCCACAGAATATAACTGGTCATAAGAATAATAAGAATTTCACCAAAACATTGAAAGTTATGTAAAACATCATCTTATTTAATACAACAAATCTATGAGGTAGGACTTATTGATATCCTGTGTTTTATATGGGGAAACTCAGTGAAATAACTGAATAAGAAAGGTTCAATAACTTTTGAAAACTAAGCCAAAGTTTTTCTTATCAAATAATTTAGTATGCTTTCACCAATATCAATGTCTACATCATATGTATTTTCACAATCATTCTTCAAGATTAACAACATAGTTTTCATAATTACACCAAGTATCCTCATTTCATATATTCTCTGTCCATACTGGTATACATGAGTAGATTTCACAGTGACATATGGCAACGTGTAGATATTTTTTGTGTTAACGTTCAACATTTTAAAATTTCTTTCTACTGAATTTTATAGACTTATGACAATCAGTCATTCAAAATATTTGTGTACTCATTTCTTTAAAGCTTTCCAGATAGAGGTGTATAAGAATATTTTGAATTTTCAATAACACTATAGAAGAATTTAACTTCTTCTACAGAAGAGTCAAGACAGAATGTATGGTAGAATATATACGTCTTTCAATTTTCATACTCCTGGACTTACATTTTTAACTCCCCTTTCTTCTAGCTGTGTGATCTGGGTAGGCCTTTAAAAATTTGAGACAACTGATTCATCTGTAAAATCTTAAAGGTAAATTTTGTATGTTGTAAGCTAAAACTTACAAAATATTAAAGTATTATGTTATAATTTATTAAACTAATTATTTAAAACATAATACTTTTATGTTTTGTAAGTAATACTTTTATGTTTTGTAAGAAATTATTTAGAGCATACTTCAGCAAATGACAGGTAGCAAAGGGTAAGTTATTAGGTTGATCCCAAACCCTGTGATGGGATTTTAACTGATACCTTTTCAGTTGAGATTTATTTTGATACTGTAGAAAGAACCTATTCTCTAACAAAAGTTTGCTTATTCTTTTCTTTCATATAATCAACAAGTAATTTCAGGATATCCTAGCTTTCTATGATATTCCTTGATTTTACTCCCTTAAAGCTATTTTTTCTAATTATAACTTATGTAAATCAATTTCTCTTTCTTCTTCATACTCATCATTCTTTTATTCAGGAAGAAACTTCTGAGACGATTAATTTCAAAAGGGTAATTTAAGATGTAAAACATGGCAGAGAGTAAAATTTTTACTACATTTGTAAAACTTAGAAAACTATATTTTTTTAATCTAATAAAAAATATTGCTAATGGCAAAGATTAGTCTTGTGAACTAATCCTGGTAAGATAGGTAAGTCATTCCACCAGAAATGCCCTGAACTTATAAAATGCCAGCTAAGTGGTTGGTCTTACCTAATGGTGAGTTTCAGGGATGAACCCTGGTAATATGCCTTGTTTGTGTTCTGACACCTAAGCATCAGTGTTGCACTGATGTTCTTTATTGAATAAAGAATAACTAAAACAATTTTAATCATAATTTATGTTTTTATGTTTCAACAGGTAATCCATTATTTACCAGCAAAGTCAACATACTAATTAATGTCTTAGATGTCAATGAATTTCCTCCAGAAATATCTGTGCCATAGGAGACAGCCGTCTGTGAAAATGCAAAACCAGGACAGGTATCTTACAAATAGTGTGAATCGAGAGTATCTTACAAATAGTGTGAATCGAGAGTACACCAATTACACTTGTAATTTCATTGACTTGTGAGGCTGAGAAATGAAGATAACAAGTTTGAGGTCAGCCTCAGAAATTTAGTGAAACCCTATTTCAAAAAGAGAAAAGTGAAATGTAACTCATTGGTAAAGAAACCCCGGGTTCAATCCCAGAACCCACTGCCCCATGCCAAAAAAAATGTTTAAAGACACATCATATGTGTATATTTTCAACTCTAAGTCCAGACATATATACATGTGCATATGCTCATATTTCAGAACAAGTCCTCATAAAATACATCATAAGAGATATTAAACTTGAGTGGATTATGGTGAATATGGATGTGAAAATAATCCCATGGGAAATAAAGTTTTGATTTCCTAGCAAGTTCTTTGGATTATGCATTCTGCCATTTTTGTACTCTCTTACTGTGGCTTTTCTAAAGAACTTAACTGTGAGCAAACACTCTATGCTGATATATTGATGTGAACTTCAATCACTTTTAAATAACATAACCACTTACTTAGGTAAATTGAATGAGTTTTAATTCTTGAAATAAATTTTACATTTGAAACAATATTTTTAAAGGGCACGCTTTAAAATTTACTGTCTTTCAATTTGTGCATGTAATACTACTTTGTAGATTATTTGTCCAAAAGCTGTGCACCAGTGATATGTACTATCAATATAACTATTATATGAAGTTTAAATAAAATTTAGAGCCCATGTTCACTCTAGTAACATTTCAAGTGCTCAGTAATTGTATGTGTCAAGCAGACACCATTTTCTTGAGTAAAGTTACATTTTCATAAGCATGGAGACTTCTAGATTGACTGTGTTGTCCCAATCATTCATAGATGATGTGAGGAAATCACTAAATGAATTACATTACTACATATTTTCATCATGTTACCTCAAATAAGAAATCTGCATCATTAATTTATAATAGTCACAGAATGGATTAAACCTTATCACCTTGAAAGCAACCACAATATGGATGTCTGTTTCGCTTGTTCTGCTCCAATGTTTTTAATAGTAGATGCTACATAAGTATTTGAGGATAAATTAATTTTTTTGATAATTGGAAAATTAAAAGAAGTTTACAAAACTTCTACAAATTAACTATTTTTTCACTTTTGAGGAGCTCCACTGTGCCAAAGTATATAAAAAAGCCATTTTTTGTCTTCTGGATACTTAGGAATATCAATAATATCAGACTAATCAAAATCTTATAATGCTCCAAATGAAATTAGCCTCTGGGAACAGAGCTCTATTTAGCTCTATTTGTCTAATAAAGTAAAAGATTTGAAATACTGATACAAGTGCATGTTACTAGAGATCAACCAGATTTTCTTATTTGTGGACAAAGTAGTGAAAAATCTGTTGTGTTCTTGCGAACTCTATATCAAAAAATATCTTTTGGGTTTTTGTGTCCTACTCCTCAATACTTATGTTCAAAGCACAGTGCTGAAATGTCCCTTGAGTTTGCAGGGTGTGTGATATATTGCCTTTTCTGCTTTGGGTACCCGACTATAGTGCCCCTGGCCTACAAACCATGCATAGCAAATAGCTCTCTCTTCTGGATTATTCTTGAATATATATAAAATACATATATGGGTATATATATATATATATATATATATATATATATATATATATATATGTGTGTGTGTGTGTGTGTGTGTGTGTGTGTGTGTGTACTTTTCTAAAAAGGAGAGAAATAGTAGGGAATAAGTTGGTCTTATGTAAACCTGTGAAAATTTATGTGAGAGTTATTTTCTTCAGGGCAGTGCTATCCAAATAACGTTTCCAGATAAATGAATGTCTTTAATAGTTTCTATATGCTGTCCTAAGATGATTTTCTTTCTTCAAAAATATGTTCTTGATATTTTGTTGTTAAATATTTTTTAATTTAATAGTGGCACTAGCTAACAACATTAAGAAAACAAAATAAAAATTGACAATCAAATATTGGTCCCTAAGTAATGTACAGAACTTTTAGGGGTGAAATTCTATGATTGGAGTACATTGGTCTGAGTCAAAAAAGTTAATTTTTCAGGATATGTATCAAGATTCTTTCTAAATTATCATATTCCATTGTCTAATGATGAATTATAAAAGTCTCATTTATGACAATTATACAAGGAAAATAAATTCTGTGCAAAGAGTTTGCACTATGGTAAGAAATTAAAATTTCAAATCCAGAATCCAAAATCCCTAATTTTGTTACTAATGCTGCACTGATACATAAATGCCAATAACAACTGTGATTCATCTATCCATTATTTAGGTATCTCTCTGTGTGCCCAAACATATGGGAAGGTAAATTGTATTCCGGAGACTGGATTTAACCAGGAATAAAAACCAGAAATAAAACAAAAATCAAAAGCATCAGTTTAATAGCATCAGCCATATGATGAATATTTTTCACAATTATGGCAGGTTACCATAATTGAATATAACGTCTTCATCTGCCAGATTGAAATTTAGTTCAAAAGCATGATCCTCTGATCAGCACACATCCTTTGTCTTTTCCCACACATGCTTCCTGAAATTAGTCTTTCTGGAACACAGCTATTGGATATGTTGATTCAAAAGTGCCTGGAAGCCATTCTGATTTTGTTTTGTTTTGTTTTGTTTTTGGTGGAATGGAATCCATATTCTTGTGCATGCTAAGTAAGCACTCTACCACTGAGCTGACTGTCTAATCACTTAAAGCCATTGTAACTTGCTTATCTATGTAGTGAATTATGAATGTAATAGTTTGGCTCTGAGAAATTACTTTTTGATTATTTTCAAATTTAAGAGCATCTCACTGAAATATCAGGAATTTAACTAGACTATGTGCTACTTTTGGTGACAAAGAACATTTTTTGAAATAGGGATTGTAATGCTTATTATGGAAATCTATAAAAACATATTTTTGTTCCTAACCAATGAAGGAAAATTAACGTAACAACAGAAACAATATACACATTCTTTCTTTGTTTCCCATTGTGTTATACATGAAAATAAAACTCATTCTAACAAACAACAGTTCTAAAATTTTGCTATTTCTAGCACTTTTAGATAATCAAATATTTTGTTTCCAGTAAGCAGCTTCATGTTTAGGCTGGAAAGAATTTAATTCATCTAATTTAAAATGCAAACAAGTACATTTTAATTTCATTTTGCTTATTAGTGAGAATTTTCAATGCTGTTAAGCTTTTCAGTTTCACATATATTGATTTAGAATTAACCTGTGTCCTATAATTGAGCCTGCTATTAAAACCTGTAAACATTTAGAAAATTGTTTAAAAAATTATGTGTGAGTAATTGGCCTGTTAAAATGAATTCAAAAAGTATAATTTCTGTAGCATACTTTATTAAATGGATTTATAAACCTGTTATGTAAAGTTCCTTTCAAAACTGATTGACTTCAAGTTTAATCTTAACTTTGTTTCAGATAATTCAGATAGTCAGTGCTGCAGATCGAGATCTTTCACCTGCTGGGCAGCAGTTCTCCTTTAGATTATCCCCTGAGGCTGCCATCAAACCAAATTTTACAGTCCGTGACTTCAGAAGTAATTATAAACACTTAAAGATTTACCTTTTTCAAGTAGCTTTTTCAAAGGGCACACATAGAGGAATCAATACTTTTCCTAAAAGCATTCAATTTTGTAAAATAAAGAAATCCACATATGAGAAATCCAACATTGCCTAAATAGTAATAAGTTAAATATTTAATCTATATGGATCTATCTAGAAGGCCAATGTATTTCCACCATACAAAGGAATGTCTCTTAATGAGCCATGCATGTAAAAAGCTACCAGACAAATTGAAAGTTGTCCCTATCAAATATATCCTTTGGCTCCCATGCATATTTCTTGTACATACAAATAGGTAACTCTATAGTATCTGTTTTATTTTAATAACACTCAGTATAGCACTGGTTACTAATGTAGATATTGTAATCAGAATGATTCCCAGGCCATACCAAAATGGTTGACGCTCAGAAAATTGTACTAAACGATGAGAACTTCACCCTACTTGTATTAAATTCATGTATACAAAGTATAAAACATAGTGGTTATAATATATTACTGCCACTATAATTTTAGTTATCCCCTCATATACCATGTTTACACTTACTTTCTACAACTATTCTGGCCAAGATTGCTACTACTTCTGCTATTACTATTGCATGTGACACTATTATATCCACTACAAAAAACATAAAGAATACTGGATTTCAGATGCTTCTCAAAGTATGATAGGATTATGTCTCCATAAACTCATCGTAAAGTTGAAAATATACTAAATTGACATTGCATATCATATACCTACCCTACTAAACATCAGGGATTAGCATATCCTATCTTAAATGTGTTTAGAACAGTTTGTTAATCTGCAGTTGGTCAAAATCATCTAACAGATTGTCTATATTAGAATAAAGTTTGGAATATATTATGCAATTTTTAAATATCATACTAAAAATGAAAAGGGTAACAATTTCATACTATGGGTATGCTTTCATACAACATATGGACTAAAAATATTTAACCATGAAGTTGGGAACTGTCTATATTAAGGTTTATGTGTTCTCTATTAAGTAATTGCAAATTATAGTTTTGCTTTTTGCCTTTTTGTTTGTTTTTGTTTTTTGCTTTGACATTTTTATCTCTTAATTTTTTTTTTTTTGATTTTATAAATAAAGTGACCACTGGAGTTTAAATTTCAGGGGCACTCGACCACTAAGCCACATCCCCAACCTTATTTAATATTTTATTTAGATACAGGTTCTTACTGTGTTGTTTTGAGCCTTGCCTTTGCTGCGGCTGGCTTTGAACTTGTAATCCCCCTGTCTCAGCCTCCTGAGCCACTGGGATTACAGGCATGTGCCACACTGCTCCTGGCTTCAAAATTTCTATATGCTAAAAAATAAGAATTAAAATGCCAATTTTTATAATATTGGGTAGTGAGAAGCTAAAGTTTTAATAAATTCTGTTTCTAGAACTAAGTACTTAAATTATAATGGGACGATAATGATGGTGATTATTGGTAGACGCCCAAGGATGTTTTGAGAAAACTGGGTTTGCTTTAAATAATTAGAGAAAGAAATTGGAGTACCCATGTATTGTCACCAAAGAAAGTTGAGTGAGAATGACTGAAGAACAGCTGTACATGAAACAGCACCCTAAAGTTGAAGGATTTTATGAATAAAACAACCACATGTTTTATCATGAAAATGGTAACACTTCTGAGAACAGAAGTAGACAATATTTATAGTTTTCAGTTAGAGCAACCCATCTAAAATAGAGCTGTCCAAAACAAATCAGGTCATTATGTTCACACTATTTATAAATAAGCTAAAGGTATAGTAATTCAAATAGAGTAATTTTATAAGTCATTGAAAAGTTTATGCAACAGTATAACATGTTCAGATTTTCATTTTGGGAAGATCAGTCTTATGTAATATGGAAAAGACATGAGAGGGAGAAAAGATTAGTCCTGGCACCTTTGCATTATCGTGTGAGACTGGCTGTGAAGATGAAGACAAGAGGATGGAGAAAGAATTCATAGAGCCCAATGCAGGATGCCCTTGGTTTAATTCATGAATATAATGCAGACAAATAAGATTTCCAGATCATAAGATTGACGCTCATATCACTTACTCACTCTGAGTATCTGCTATGCCTCCCTAATCCATCTTTGTTGGAAGACCAAGATAATCATGATAATATGGACCAGACCCTCTGGTCTCAGGAGCAGTGTTGGCTTATAGACTGCACATATACCTGCTACAGAATTTAATGTCAATTATTGCTCTTCTTTACTGCAAGCTATATTTGTTCACTTTTTAGGGTACAGAAAATGTTTTAAGTGGGGAAATGAGGTTTACTGTATCTTTTTTTTTCTCACTATTGACAATGTACAATTTTCATGCAATCTATTTTCAAAAAATAATAAACTGAAAATAAATATTTTAAATATCCCAAAAGATTCTAGACACTGTGGTGCATTTCTGTAATTCCAATTGTTCAAGAGGATGAGACAGAAAGATCACAAGTTTGAGGTTCTGCAAACTAACGAGACCCGTGTCAAAATAAAAACATAAAAGGCTGGGGAAGTAGCTGGGAGGTAGAACATTCCTGAGTTCAATCCTCAGTACTGCTACACAAATAAACCTATTAATTATTTTCACTCAGGTTACAACACTTAATCTTTGTTCCTTTTCCTCAGATTCATGTAGAAAAACATCAAGTGCTGAAGATTTTAGAATTGCTTCGACTAGTCTCCACTTTTCTATCCTTATTGTCCCCACAATCATTTGACACGTAAATTTGATTGGGAGTATCCTAGTAGACACCTGGCATTTTAAAGTTTTGTTTCTTAATTTTAAAGTGTTATGTCTGTAATAATAACAAAGTAATCTTACCAAAACAAACCCTGATCTTATCACATGTATACTTTGTTCATCAAGGTACTCCATTTTTCAGTAACTTCTGTTGGCTCCATTGAGTATCTACAAACAGTACAATGTAACATAATGGAAGTGATAACATTTTTAACAGACTTATATTTTATTGAGTAATATATTTTTCTAATTTTTTAAATCTATTTTCAAGTGGGAATTATGAATGTTAATATATTGATAAATAATAAACTACATGTCAATTTATTTCTAAAAATAAAACATTTGGGGGGAGTTTATTGGAAATAATAATGAAGAGTTTTCAAATAAACTAAAATTTATGCTTTCATGAATAGAAACATATAAGAAAAGAGCAAATGAATGCAAAATAATATTTTCAATTGAAACATTAATTAAATTTATATGAAATGGAATTTTGGTGTCTTTTGTTTCTTCAAATATCACTACTATTAATTTTCTTCAAGTTAAAATGATTTTCCTTTGTAATTACATTAAAGTGGTAATAGTTCATGATTTTCACAAATTGTTATGTATTTTTACATTTATAATTGGAATGTATTTTTCCATCTCTCTTTTTTTATCTAATGTGCAAGAGTGAAAGCATTTAAATACCTACACATGCATACACACACACACACACACACACACACACACACACACACACTCATACCTGCAGGTGTCTGTTGGTATAAGGATTAATTCCAGGACCCTAACACCCATAGAATCCAAAGTTTTCAGAAATACAAATTTCTTATAAAGCATTTCATAGTATTTACACATAATCTGTGCACAGCCTTCTGAAAAATTCAAATCATCTCTATGTTACTTATTATACCTAACACAATGTAAATGATACAAAAATAAACAGTCAATTTTACTCTTTATGTATAGCAATGGAAATTTTTTTCCATTGCTTGTTTTCTCAAATTTTCAATCCATGGCTATGGAATGTGTGAATATGGGGGGTCCGTATATAAACATGTTTATTTGTTTATGTATAAATGATCCATGTAAAACACAGGAAAAATCACAAGTTTAATCTGAAAGAGTCAATAGATTTTTTAAAAAATATTCTTTTTAGCTGCAGATGGACACAATACCTTTAATTAATTAATTATTTTTTTTAATGTGGTTCTGAAATAGAACCCAATGCCTCACATGCTAGGCAAGCAAGAACTCCACCACTGAGCTACAACCATAGCCTCCGTCAATAGATTTTTAATGAATTTTAAAGAATAGATTCTTATATAAGATATTCAACAGATTAATGCTTTAATTTTTTTGTTATGCTAATATGTGTGGAAATATTCTTTTCCTCAATGACATTTTCATATAAGAAAAGAAAAAAGAGTAACCCAACGACTTCTTTTCTCATAAAACATTCTGTATTTTTTTTCAAATACGAAAGCTAATTCTTGCAGCAGACAAGATTAGTGTTTCCTCCTTCTTTAAGGATTATTTTTCTGGCAGCTTTCATGATGATATATGACATAACTAATATAAGGTTGCATTTTACCAATTCAAAAAGGTCTTCTTATACTTAGTGGATACCAACTTAAAGAATTGAAGTGAAACTCACAGTAACCATGTTATCTGAATGTCCTGTTTTGTAGACAACACAGCTGGAATTGAAACCAGAAGAAATGGATACAGCAGCAGACAGTAAGAGTTGTATTTCCTCCCTGTTGTAATAGAAGACAGCAGCTACCCTGTCCAGAGCAGTACAAACACAATGACTATTCGTGTTTGTAGGTGTGACTCTGACGGTACCATCCTGTCTTGTAATGTGGAAGCAATTTTTCTGCCTGTTGGATTGAGCACTGGCACTTTAATTGCAATCCTACTATGTATCGTTATACTTTTAGGTTAGTTTTAACATTAATAAAGTTCTCTCTCACACACTCCTATGTCTCTATCTCTGTCTGTCTCTCTCTCTCTTTCTTGAGCGGGCATGCTCTCCCTCTCAGTTTACCATGTAAATAGATTTTTGTTCAGTGAGCTGTCACTTCTTGTTATAATTTATCTATATTACAATATTTTATGAGATATATTTTTATTTAATCCCTCATAAGTCACATAATTTAAAATATAAAACTGGATTTTCAAGTTTGTGGCCTTTGCAAAATGAGATTCTCTCTAAAAATATCTATTTTTTGGCAACAATTTCTCAATTCATTTTATATTCTAGTAATTACTACAATTGAATAAAAGATCCTATAGTCTTCTAAGAAATGTACTAGGTGAACAAAAGCTCTCAAATTCTGAAAAGAGAAGAAAGAAAAGGGCAGTAAAAAAATAGAATATAAAGGAATCCCCAAATTTTATTTTCTTCAGTTAAAACTGCCTTTCAGAAGCAATTCTTCTTCCAATTTTCCCACATCCCCTCACATCAAAATTTTAACTATTCCTACTCTGAAGAAAACTGACTAAAATATCTAGGCACACAACAAAGGAAAAGGACTGAAGTAAAATGTGTTCACCATCTCTGTGATAGTGACTGTCAACCAATTTCAGGGCTTTGCCTCTCCCATCAACTGTTCAACTTTTCTATTTCACTTTCTAATTTATTGCCATATTCACACTAGTACAGAAAGATTTCAATTTTGCATCACTTCTTTAAAATCAAATTACAACAGAAACACTGCTGGGCACTGTGGGATAAGTTTGTATATGCATATTTTCCATTCAGGAAAAAATATTCTGAAAAAAATGAACACTTTCTAGTAACTATAGGATAGAAAGCAAAACTGTTAAACCACTTGTAGAAGGTAGAACATGGAGTAAGAAATTCGATGATACCTTGTGAGAACATGCCTTGAGTCAAATGTTCATGCTGTCTTGAATGATAAAGTTGTAGTCCAATTTACATGTGTATTATTAATTACATCTAAATAACTTTCATAAGCATAATGAAATATTATGTCCTTATAATTTATAATAAATAATTATTAGTATCTATTTGTGCTGTTGATATAAAACTTAAAAGAGCACATTCAAAAAAATTCTAACATCTGGAATTGAACATAATCAATTAGGTTTAAGTTCAAATCAAGTGTTCCTTTCTCATTCTGCTCATTTGTCTTGTGACTGCTGGAATGCCAGAGTAATTCCATAGCAATTTAGCAGCTCTGCACTTTCCCTATGACTTAGGGAATCCCAAAACCTAGGAGACTTGTTTGATTGCCTGGGGAGAAAAAACCGAGTTTCATCATGATGAAAGAACTCTATAGTTCTATGACAAGAGTCTTCCAAACTCTTCCAACATAAGTAAAAAGGATTTTGCTCCCCTAATTATTTTTAATTGATTAAAATGAGAAGGCACATTGGGAGTGTATTGGTCTATTTGTATTGCTACCTTGAAACAGGGTAGCAAGTAACATGTCTGCTCATCATTACAAAGCCCTGAAATCTACCATGCACTCCTTCATTCTATGCTTCCTAATGCCTGCAAAATACCTGTGCTATTCTAGAGGCTGTGAATTCACTCGAACAGAGTAGTGAATATTGGCACTCTTCATCTTTCCATGGTGTCTGCTTAAATATCCACTATTCTTTGACTTCTGTAACCAATCACAGACTTCACTAGGTCTGCCATTTTCATTTCCTTTGTGAGTTGATGGGAAGCCCAAGAATTCAGTGTTACTTGATTTTCTTTTAGGTGGACTTCAGGGAAGTCTATAATAGTCTGCTTTACTGCCATGATGACTCCTAAACCAGTTTGCATTCAGGAATTCTCTATGAGGCTTTCAGTCTCTCACATACTCCCCAAGCAATCAAACAACAGTCTCTTAGGTTTGGGGATTCTCTAAGTCATAGGGAAAGTGCAGAGCTGCTAAACTTCTCTCAAAGTCTCAGTGTACAGAAGTCCTCCCTAGGTTCCCTCCCTTCTTCCAATGCCCTGACTCTAATTTTGGAGAAAGTGAAATAACCTACTTTCATCATGATGTATTCTTCTCTACTCTCTAGTTTTATGACAAGAGTCTTCCAGACTCTTCCATTGTAAATCAAAAGGATTTTGCTCCCCTAATTATTTTTAATTGATTACCTCAAAAAATTATTAATTTTATTAAAAACACAAATTTCCAATTTCCAAATGAGAATACTACAATTTGGAAATTAACCATGATAATTACATCTTGCAGATGATGATGATATTTAAGTTTTTTTTTTTTTTTTTTTGGTATCAATTCCTAAAACTCTGTATGGTTAGAACATCCCCACCCCCACCCACCCCGGCATTTTTGTCAAACTGAAATCTAAAATATGGAAATATAAGGGCAAAAATGATATTTTGAATAACTGTTCTGTGGTTTCTTGTTATCATTTCCAAATAAAGTTGTTGACTTCAGACAATGAGAAAAACATAAACACATACGTGCTCCTATTGATTGTAGTGTTTTTAATCTAAGATTGGAAACAGCATGCCTTGATCAATTTTAACTTTCTTGGAATGATAAATGACTCATCTGCCTTCTTTTCCCCAATTGCAATTTGTCTCCTCTCAGCCATAGTTGTGCTGTACATCGCATTGCGCAGGCAGAGGAAGAAGGATACCTTGATGACCTCCAAGGAAGACATAAGAGACAACGTTATTCACTATGACAACGAAGGAGGTGGAGAGGAGGACCCGCAGGCCTTCGACATGGGGCGCTGAGAAACCCGACAGCAGTCGAAGAAAACAAAATCCGCAGGGATATCAAGCCAGACTCACTTTGCCTGCCCCGCCAGAGGCCCCCGGTGGAAGACAGCACGGACATCAGGGACTTCATCCATCAGAGGCTGCAGGAGCACGACCTGGACCCTGCTGCCCCGCCCTATGACTCGCTGGCCACCTTCGCCTACGAGGGCGCAGGGTCGCTAGCCAGGTCGCTCAGCTCCATTGACTCGCTGGCCACTGATGCTGACCAGGACTACGACTACCCGGCAGACTGGGGAGCGGGCTTCAAGGTCCTTGCTGACATGTTCCGTGAACAAGAGAGCTACAACCCCGACAAAGTCACTTAGGGAGAGGCAGAGGCTAGGTGCAGAGGAGGAGAGATTTTTTAACAGGAGCAACACAAGTAGACATCAATGCGCGCACACACACAGGCTTTATAATGCAGGATTCTTTTGATGATCTGGTTTCTAGCAAGTGGCTGTATTTATCACACTGTCAGTTTTGGTTTATTCTGTTGTCACAAGATAAATCCTATAATATGTACTTGCTTTGTTTTGTTTTGTTATTTCAGAAACACGCTGAGACAAGCTCAGGCCTATTAAATACAATTTACTGACATGACAACCTACAACGAAGATAGCTATGTGGCATCACGGTGGAAGAGTGTTAGATTTTTCTTAATTCCACTAAAGTGTCTATTGAAACTCTTATCATTTAAAGTGGTGTACCCTACACTCTGCTGTGATGTGGTTGCAGGATTCAGTGATAAAGAGGAATAAACAAAGACATCTTCAAGGAGCAATAGCACCCTGCTGACTCTTCTCATTCCTTTTGAGACAAAAAGGAAACTCTGATCTCCATCTTCTTATAATTCAAAGGTGTTTCTTTTTAAAACTGTATGCCAAGACATATTTGCTTTTCCTACCCTTTCAGAAAATTGAAATAAATATAATAATATCAAATTAAATATGTAACCCATGAATTTGAAAAGCAATGTTTGATCGTAACATCAGTTCATATTAAAGAATGTTAATTAATATATTAGTTTTTTCCAAAAAAATAAAATTTTAAAAAAGAAATGGAAAAAAATTCCTCTTTATAAAGGGAGGCCTCAGGGCTAAAATTCCACATTAAAATAAATATTGGTTTTGTTTTATACTGTAGTGGTGTGTGGAAATTGGTTTTAAAAAGTCACCAAATCATTTAAACTCTCAGTTGTAGATAAAATACCAGCTTCTATTTCTATGAATATTTTCAAAGGGAAAAACAACTATTAAATTAAATAGAGAAAGAGCAATTCATTACAGTTTCTTAGATTTTTATTACATTCTAGTGATTCTTTCTTGGCCAATGAAAAAAATACATATCAAATAACATAGGCTAGATGTACAATACATCTCTAAATATTTTTTATGTTATTGAACAAATAAGTCAGGGACTTCAGAATGTTGAATCCAATGACTAAATCTTAAAAAGGACACAAATGCAAAATCAGTCAGCTGATGCTCTTACTAACATGTACTTTGTGAATGCCATTCTATACTACAGCTCAGAGTTAACTCTTTGCTATCTCACAAACAACAATCCTCAGATTCATCATCCTTTACAACTTCCCTGTAAATAGATTTTTAATTTGATACAAGTTCCTAAGAAATATTCAATTTAATGAGCATATTAGTAAACTTCACTCATGTTAATTTCAACTGGATTGTATACTATTTAGAAATACACATAACAGATATTAACTAATTAAATTTGTATATTTCTCAATATTAAACCTATAAATGTGTCTTCTGAAAGATAAACACTATGTATAATTAGAAAATTAAAGTTGTTGTAGTTCCATCTGAAATCTAAGATCAATATCTAACTATAGTTTTAAAATATCTATGAATATATTTAACATTTACAAGATCATAAAACCAAGAATTCACATATGGGAAAATCACGTGGAAATATGAATAACTGGTAAATTATACTCAGCCATATGCACACACAAATGCTTACTTTAAAATTATCTATTATTGATGCTATGGCAATGGGATCCTTCAAATCTGCATTTCCCATCTTTTTCCTCTTTCTACCAGTTGCATAGTTTCCTTTTCTCCTTCTGAGGAATGACTGACGAACTTGCTTTCCTCTACTGATCACCCAGTTTTTACTTCAGTCTCATTCCTGAGAACTACAATATTCATGTAGTATAATACTTTCTAATATAGTACACTTTGGGAAATATTTACATACTTTTTTAGGAAGCTTATAATATCATCATATTTCCCAAGAGAAAAATTAAGATAATTTCTAGATTTGCCCACACAACATGATTCACTACGTAATGAAGAAAAACCTCCTGAAGAAGGTTAATGTGCAATATCATTCCCTTTTGAAATGATTATTATTGGCAGAAATTATTGCATTTGACATTTTGTAAAGGAATATCATTGGATCTACATTCAACAGAAGCCATGTGACGTGAAGAAAATTAGGAGGGGCAGATTATGTGAAACCATGTGACTAAAATACTAAGCAAAAGTATGAAACTTGTGGATCTTATTTTAATCATATTAATAAATTTTATTTTTAGGACATCTATCTCTTTTACATTTTCAACACTATTTGTGTGGTAGGGCTACTTTAACAAAATATCAAAGATTGAAATGCTTAACAAGAGGTGCTTTTCCTTACAGTTCTGGAGGGTTGGTTTCTTCTGAGGCATTTCTCTTTGCTTTAGGATAAATTCTTTGTTCTGTATTTTTACATTGTCTTCACTCTGTGTTTATGTTTTTATTTACTTTTTTAAAAGAACCTTCTGAATATTAGATTTGGTCTTAGTCATGTAACCTTTTTTTTACCTTACTTATCTCTTCTAGGTCCCTAGCATTGAATGCAGTCGCAAAGACAAATTAGGAGATAGATTTCAGCATAGGGATTTGGCATATAACAATAATACAGATAATCACAGCAAACTTTTTTTCAACCAAAAAAGCATTTGATTTCTAATAGCCAACCACCCAATTATGTCAAAAGAAAGTGATGGAAATAATCTTCATTACAATGGGAAACTAGAAAAATCGATATGGGGAAAGAGATCTGTTAGTATTAACTAATTAGAAGTGTTACAGAATACTTTTTATGCAATGACAAAAAGTAGATTTAATATATCAATATTTTTATTTTTAAATATTTTTTAGTTGTAGATGGACACAATACCTTTATTTTTAAATTATTTTTATGTGCTGCTGAATATAGAACCCAGTACCTCAGTGTAGCAGGCAAGCACTCTCTCACTGAACCAGAAACCCAGTCAAATTTTTTAAAAAATTTATATTAACAATCACAAAACTTCATTCAAGCTTTAAGCAATATAAAACTATTAATAATTTTTATTTATATGGGTAAATATTGACTATTAACTATAATTAAACTATAATTTTATTGTCTTGCATATGTATCTTTATAGAAATATATATGTACATATTATATATAAGTAAGTATGTTACTTATAAATTTTTAAATATACTACCTTTGATTTTATTCAAAGAATATTTATCAACATCCAGCAGTGAAACTTTGTGATTGATACACTAGAAATAATATAAAATTGCTTTTGTACCAAATTCTGTCTCGGGCTAGTAATGTCCAAGGAGGCAAGTTCCTTCTTCATCTCTCAATATTCTAGTGGTCACTGTGGTAAACTTAATTTGTTGCACCCTAATGTTTTGTAAGCTTCCTCTGAAATTAATTGGCTATTAAATTCTAGCTATAATCACAAGTCCATTAAATCATTTGTGGATTACAAAAAAATCTTGAGACTCATAGAGATCTTTAAGTCATAAATCACAGAAATCTTTGAAGTATGTAGTTGATTGATCATACATTAACATTTTCCACTTCTATCACAGAAAGGAGCCATTTTTAAAATACAGATGCAGAAGTTCTTTAGGTGTGCATAGGAAGAGAGAGAAAATAGTATGAAAATAGCTACAGCCCAGATCTTGAGGCAAAGAGGAAAAATAAATCATCAAAAGGAAAGATTAAAAGATATTCACTATTCCCTATAGAAATCTTTGCAAAATTTTCAATAGCTATTGTATAAAACTGAGAATTACTAATAACAGATGTAACTGCGTATGTATTATATGTGAGGTGGTCAAATTGTGACTAGAAATAAAAACGAGGTGATAAAAAAAATCAGTAAACAGTCTCAGTATCCTTCCAAAGAGTATGCCTGTACAATGGATCATTGTATAAATCACCCCCTGCTTGAAAATATCTATTTTTGCCTCCTCAACTACAGCAGCTTGTCCGGATATTCAGTTCTTGTTGTAATCGTTCCTTCCTCATTATTTTAAGTATTCTATCATATTCTGGCATACAACTCAGCTGAAGAGACAAATATGATTGCACTACTCTTTCATGTGTATGTGAAATGGTTTGTGTTGGATGATATTAAAATTTTTTTCTTACCCTCTGAGTTACAAAATTTCATACTAATGAGCCAAGGATGAGAATTTCCTAATTCTTAGGACTAGATATTTGAGGGCTTCTGTAAATATGCAGCCTCAGAACCTTCACTTCTGGCAGATTTTCTGGTATTCATTATTTTGTTGCTGTTTTGTTTGTTTGTTTGTTTGGTGGTCTGGATGTAATGGCTCATTGTATTATATTTAATTTTGTGTCTTTTAATATTTTATCCTATTTTCGTGATAATAATTTTCTTGGTAGTTCTCTTTTTTCCTGCTTGCTCTGCTCTTATATTTAGATGAGTCATATTTAAATGAGTCTTCATTTTCTGTGATGATGTTAATTGTAGCTTCTTTTTAAAAACAGTTACACTTTTTTATTCTTTCATACATTATGAGCTTCAAATGAGTACAGGAAAAAGAACTATAGATTTAATTGTAATGTATTCCATTTCAAATTCAGATCTCATTTCAGTTTTCTGCCAAACATGATATGAACAAATTCTGAAACTTTTAAGTGTTCTGTTGAGAAGATAGAATCTCAAACAGCAGCAATATGAGTTCTGGAGTTTATAATTTCACACATCCCTGTTCCACCAAACTTCCAGTCATTTACCCAAAACTCTTGACTGCTATTAGACAATATGCCACATTCTTTATTGTGTAAAAATACAAATACACTGATGTGCATATACGAATAATATAAAAATAGCATATCTAGATGATTCATAAATATTTGTTTCCTTAACATTATGTTATTTATCTTCATCACTCTGTCTAATTATGGCAGAGACATATAAACAGTCACAATTATATAAAGACTTGGAAAACCTTAATAATTTGTCTCTGACATTTGTTATAAAACAGTGAGACTAAATCCTTATGGTTGGTTAATATATGTTACACTATATAAATAATACACTTATATATTAGCCATTGCATGTTAATAAGTCTAAATTTTATTATGAACCACCACGTTGTTCAAGTTTCTTGAAATTCTTAGTGCACATATTTTTATAACAGTCAGTCTGAATCTCTATTTTTTCCAAAGTTCTTAAATTCCTTAGGTATTTGTGTTTAATCACATTTTTTATTGTCTCACTTTAAAATTAATGTTATGGGATGTACTGATACCCAAACAACTTGTGCAAAGTTGAGAAATAAAAAATAAGTAGGAAGTAAAGTTCTTTATTCATGGAGAGTTAAATAAATCTAATGTTAACTTCCATTCTTGGTATTTTCTCACTGGTTTTCCAACCACAACACTGTTATTTACTACTCTACAATGAAAAATAAAAACAACAGGAACTTCTTGGAATTATGGTTCATAATACAACATATTATTATACTTAATCAAGAAAATAACATTATTATTTCTGATATCCAATATCTTACCCAAGAGTCAAGACTGAATGACACAATATTTTTCCCCAGTACAAATAGAACTCTATTACAAAATTGAAGATATCCATGTGTGTATTACCAGTAATCCAAATATATGAAACCACCTTGCATTATACCTTTTTCTGCATTCACATAAGTCATCTAAATACAACCTTGGCCTTTATTTTTCAATGCAGTTATGTTCAACGTCATTTCTTTTTAGCTGCCTTGAGTGCACTTCTACCTTAACCTTTAGCAACACTAAAGATACAAATTCCAAAAGTAATTTACTTACCTTATATTTCTCCCAATACATCATTCACTGAATATGATGCTTGACCTGATTGAAAATTACTATATATATATGGTCACTGAATGATTTAAGATGGTCAGTAACAATTATCAAATTTTTCTTTCCAAATTTCTGCTCTGTAACCATTTTTAAAGAATCAACAACTAAAATAGAGTTTCTACTGAGCACACACTATGCTAACAATTATACTATAAACATTTAATTCTTAGAATACATTGATGAGACACTAATTATCATTATTATTTTGTAAATTAGTATATCAGGTTTAAAAATGTAACGAAAGGCCTCTATTTAGACAAAAGCAAGTGGCAGAGCCAGGACCCTAACAGAATTCTGAAATGCACACTTCAGTCAGTAATGAGGTACAGTGTACTGTACTCTCCTACCTCACTCATTCATGACTAACAGCCTAAAGTCTGTCTCTTTTGAAGCTCACTAGTAACTTCAAAATTGAAACCCTCCAACGACCTTTCCTTTCATCTTCCTGTGATTTCCATGGTTTTAAGCACATTGTCATCTCTCATCTTCAAATTCTGCTTCCACCCCTCGGTTCATTCTTTTTTTTAAGTATTTTATACCCTCACATGTTCTACAGAGGTAATTCCACTGAGTGCTCACTCTGTTTTTATTTCTTTCTTTGTTTTGGTATCATCAACATTTGGAGTTCTTTCATGAAGCAATTTTTATCTCTATAGAAAATAGCATTCAAAGAATTCTTAAATTTATGTGTGTATATCTATATACACAATATACATACATATAATTCCTATAGTATATATATATATATATATATATATATATATATATATATATATATATGTATTTATATATAAAACATATTCATAAGTAAGTAGTATTTGCTACTTTCTAAATATATACTCCTGGCAATTCATTGGCTTTGAATTCATTAGATCCAAATCTATATATTCCACTTTCTGAATGTAATATTTCTGTTGTTAAATGAACTCTAATGTACTCTAAACTCTTTGTTTTCTCTCTCTCTCTCTCTCTCTCTCTCTCTCTCTCTCTCTCTCTCTCTTTCACACACACACACACACACACACACACACACACACACACACACAAAACCTTCCTATCACTCGCCCTATTATGTCAGTATACTTCCACCGAGATATGAATAATCTTTATTTCCAATACTATTGCCACTCTCTCATTGTATTGCTGTTATAGTAATAAAACAACTGTTAAAAATAAACTTTTAAAATTACTAAGTGCAGAAAACTTATATATGTATAAATATGAACATATATGTATATATACATATAAATACCCTATATTTAGTTTCCCCTACTCTTACATAATTTTTTGTTAGGGTACCAGAGATTGAACTCAGGGGCACTCGACCACTGAGCCACTTCTACAGCCCTATTTTGTATTTTATTTAGAGACAGGGTCTCATTGAGTTGCTTAAGTCCTCACTATGTTGAGGCTGGATTTGAACTCAAAATCCTCCTGTCTCAGCTCCCTGTGCTGCTGGGATTACAGACATGAACCAGTACTGATAATTTTCAGTCAATTAAAATCTGTATTTTTCCTTATTTTTACCTAATGTGCTTTCACCGTTCAGGATCCCATGCAGGGTTGTCATTGCATATGGTCACTCTAAGATTCTCATGGCTGTGACAGTTTCTCATATTTCTACTTCACAGGTTCTTGGAAGTCTGAAGGATTACTGATCAGGTGCTTTGTGGACTGTCCCTCACTGGGTATTGGTCAGATATTTTCACTTCATGATTTGACTGAGGATGTGTTCTGGGGAAGAACAGAGACATAAAGTGCCACTCTCTTCACATAGATAAGAATGATATGCTATTCAAATGACATCACTGTTGATATTAACTTTTATCCTCTGGCTGAGTTAGTTTTTCAGGTTTTCTTATTGTACATTCCTAATTTTCCCCAAATCCTTATGCAGTTCTTGCAAGAGAGTTTATTCATGTTGCCTACATGTAAGAGGCATGGAGCTATGTTCTGTGACTTAAGAGCAGAGTTTCATCATAAAACATTTTAATTTTGCATGAGATATGTGTCTATTTTCAATTTATATATTTAGTCATCTATTTATATGACAATGGACTCATAGATATTTGATATTTTGGCCTATAATTTAATGTTACTTTATTCATAAACCTATTTCCATTCATTTATATAGCCCTTTGCATGTCTTCAATAGTTCTTTTTTTTTTTGTGTGTGTGTGTGTGTGTGTGTATTTGGTTGTTAGTATATTCTGAACACTGTCTTACAGTCTGCCACTGCAATCTCCAGTCTTGTCTTATAAACTATTTTGACAGAGTTCTAGAATTAGCCATTTCTTCAAAAAGGCTTATTTCTTTTTGTTGGAAATTATCTTACAAATTTGTGGGAAGGTAAAAGTGCTTCTCATTACCAGGTGTGTGTTTCATGTCTTCAGATAATAGAACAAGAAAATACATGTGTGAGGATCAGAATCTGTCTGTAAGTGTTGCAGTGTGTAACCATCTGTGGTGGCTTCATTAGGCTCAGAATGAGTCAGGGTAACATCACATCTATAATTCTTTACCACCTACATCATTGTTTGTAGTCTTTCTTGTTTATGAAAAACGTTCACTCCATTACTGAGAAAACTACCTCTTAGCATCGGTCCTCCATTTAGGAATTCTTCAATTCCAGTATAGTGTTTAAGAACTATTAAGCCATAAGACGACTTTATCAGAATTCTTTAGCCTTCAGTCTTAGATTTTTCAATGTCACTCATCATAACTTTACCAGTGATGCAGTTTTGGCCATTTGTCAAAAAGTGAGATTATTTTGTCACTTTCTCTTTCAATTTTTAGATCATTTTATCTCCTAAATAAAAATTCTAGTTTGCATATTAAAAGTTACTGTTTGTAATATAATGGTCTATAGATTTTGACACATTTATAGTGTTGTTAGTTTACCATTTTAGTCTCAACAAAATAGTTTTACTGCTCTAAAAAAGAAAATCTGCTGCACTTCTCGTAATCTCCAGAGACTTCTCTAGACTATTGTGAAACATAAATTATGAACTATCTTTGTGTTTTTGACTTCCATGCTGTTATATAAATAGAATAATACATTGTGTAGCCCTTGTACACTGGATGCTTTTCTTGGCAATATGAATTTAAGAGTCATCTTTGACTTTGTGTGATGTGATAATGCATTTGTTTTTATGGAATTTATTCCACTGTATGGATGTACCAGTTTATCAATTTGGCTACTGAAGGACACCTTGGTTGCTTCTAGCTTTCAGAGATGGTAAATAAAGATTTATACAGATTCACATACAGGTCTTTGTGTAAACACACATTTTCAAATTACTTGGGAAAATATTTAGAAGTCCAGTGGCTTTTAGGAGTATATTTCTGGACTTTCTGTTCAGTGCTATTGATCTTTGTGTCTACTCCTTCACAAAACCACAGTCTTTTGATCACCATCACTTTCTTTAAGTCTTGAGATAGAGAATGTGAGTACTCCTGTTTTTCTTTTCAATGTTGTGTTGGTCATTGAAGGTTTTTGCTTTTTAATACTCATTTTGAACAAATTTGTTGATAGTCAGGAGGTAATTTTCTTAGAATTTCATTGTAATGACTCAAATCTTTAAATTGATTTGGAAGGGATTCACTTCTCAACAAAAATGAATATCCTAATCCTTAAACATTGACTACTTCTCAATTTATTTATATGTCTCTTACTTTATTTAATAGTTTTTGTAGTCTGTGTAAAGACCTTGTATATAATTATTAGATTTATACACAAATGGTTCTTTTTTGGTGTGTATTGTAAATGGCATATAAAACTTTTAAAATTTTAATTGTTCACTGGTATATAGGAAAGCAATTGACTCATTCTAAATAAACTTGCATCCTGTAATATTGCTATATTTGCTAATCATTTGAGATTTTTGTACATTGCAAATTTTATACACAGACATTTATGTCATACTCAAATAAACAAATATTTATTTCTTCCTTTAAAATCAATATATCCTTTTATTTATTTCATTGTTCTAGGTAAGAATTTCACTGCAATGTTGAAGAAATAGTTATGGCAGATATTCTTGTCATGTTCCTGTATTGTGACTGATGTTAGATAATTTTTTTTTTAGGTAAAATCAAGTTAGGAATATTCCTTTCTATTCTTAATTTATTGAGACTTTTTAAAAAATAGAGAATCATTGTTGGACTTTGTCAATATTTTTTCTATTCATTGTATGATTATAATGATTTTTCTTGGTAAATCAATTGGCATTGTAGATAACATTTACAAATATTGAATATCGAAGCAGACTTGAAATGAATCACCTGTGTTTGTTATATACATATAACCTGGATTTCCTTTCTTTGAATATCACTTGTAGTTTTGATATTAGGGTAATGTTAGCTTCATAAAATACATTAGCTAGTATTATATATCCTTGTATATTTTGAAAACATATTATTTAGAATTGGTATTATTCTTACTTGAAGTTTGGAAGAAATCCTAAGTGATATAATCAGGACCTGTTACATTTTTAGTATAAACTTATTGTGTGTTTAATTGATTTAATAGGTTCAGGGATATCTATTTCTCCTTGTGTGAGGTGGGGTTTTGTTTGTTTTTGTTTTTAGTTTGTGTCTTACAATAGGACTCTGGTATCAAGGATATAAAATTTGTGACCCTAGGCTTGGTCACAGTATTCACTAGTTATAATTTCTATGCCTCTCAAATTCACAACAATGGTGATCAATTTTAATTTGTTTCTGGTGTTGCTAATCTTTGTCTTATTACTTTTATTCATGGTTAGTTTGATTGCTAAATAAAAATAAATTGGTCATTTATATTTTTAAATGAAACAGATTTTTTATTATACTGTTTCCTATTTTCATTTATTTCTGCTCTATTTTATTTTATTTTATTTATAGTTGTTGTTTTTGTTTTGCAGGGCTGGGAATGACTTCAGCAGCACTTGATCACTGAGATATCCCTGGGCACCTTCTTTCAAAATTTTAAGACAGGGTCTCACTGTGTTGCCCAGGCTGACTTTGAATTCCTGCACCTCCTGCCTCATCATGCCTAGTAGCTACATTACAGTTTTGAGCAACCACTCCCACCTTCTGTTCTAATTGTTACTATTTCTTTTACCTTATGTGGTTTATATTAATCTTTTTTCTATGATGTTTTAGGTAGAACATAAGTATAACTAGTTTTGAAATATATGCATTTTTGAGGTGGGGTTTTTATATGTTTTCCAGGCTTTTCTTGCATTCCTGATGCTCCTTCTCTGTTTATGTGGAGATGGGATTGCAGGTACACTCCACAGTGGTCCAACTTCATACATGCTTTTCTCTGAAGAGAGAATTTACACCGTGTCCCTGAAATTTTAACAGAATACATTTTAATTTCCATTGGGTCCTACATATTTTTAACTTCTCTGAAAACTTCCTTAGTTTATGTATTATTTAGAGAAGAATCTTTAATGTAGAAACAGTTAAGTTTTTTTCCAAGTTTCTGTTATTGATTTATACTTTTATTTATTTTTATTTTTATTAATTTTTATTGTTGGTTGTTCAAAACATTACATATTTTTTGATATATCATATTTCACACTTTGATTCAAGTGATTTATACTTTTAATTCCACTGAAAATCTAGAAAATATTTTGTTTGACTTCTGCATTTTATTTTGTATTATTTTTAATTTTATAAGTTTGCTCGGGCAAGTTTTTAGCCAAGAATATGGTTTATTTTGGTTAATGTTCCATACCTGTTTGAAAAGAATGTGCATGGTACTGTCTTTGGATGGAATATTCAATGTCAATTACATAAAATGGACAGGTAGGTACATCTCATTCATATCTTCACTGACTTTTTTACCAATTTGATTTGTAAATATCTATCCAACAAATAGATGTGGAAGTTCCTATTAAAATTTTGGATTTTTCTATCTCTCCCATGTCTGTTTCTTTTGCCTCATTCACTTATCTATAATTGTGGTTCTTCTTGGAGGGTTGATACCTTCCTAACACCTGATAAATGTCCTTCTTTATGCCTGAAAATTTGTGTTTTGAATTTAGCTTTTTCTAAATTTTGTATAGCGAATACAGCTTTCTTTTGATTAATGCTAGCATTGCATACATTTACCTCTTTATTTTTACCTCTTAATAATTTTAAACCTATTTTCAAGTGCAGGTTATCTGAAAAGCCAAATTCAATATGCTTCAAAATCTAAAATCTTATGATTACCATCATGACACCACAAGTTGAAATGTCATAATAGGCTTCATGGAAGAAGTCACAGTCAAATTATATGCACTCTAAAAATATGGTACAAAAATACCAAGAGATTATGAATATAAATTGCAAATGAAACATTTTATGATTAGGTTTGGGTTCTATCCCCAAGATATCTCATTATGCACGTGCAAATATTCAAATATACAAAAAATAAACCAAAATCTGAAACACATCTTGTTGCATCCATTTCTTATTTTTGTATACTCAGTATTTATATAGAAAATATCAATACTTCTTTTTTCTTTACTCTGATCATCTATGACTTTTAATTGGCATATATGAAATATTATACTACAGTTTATTTGCATTTGGGGAGTGTGAGGGACTAGGAGATTTCTCTACTCTTCTGATTAAATATCAATGTTTCACTAAAAATATATCTCAAGTCTATGACTTTTCAAAGTACTTTTCTGTGACAAATAATTTTATTTTATTATCTGGTGTTTACTCTCTTTAGTGTTTCCAAACTATTTTTCTTTCTATTTGTAGTTCAGAAATGTTTTTTTTCATTCATTGTCAACATATGCTCTTATAAGTTGTTGCTTAAATTTTCTCTATACAAAAATGCAAAGTTAAAATAAAAAGTGAAAATTAGACCTTCCTAAATATATACTAGAATAAAAGTGAGTTGCTGATGATACATGAGAAAAAAACAAGTAAAATTTGCTGAACATTCAATTATAATAGCCTGTTCAGATGATTTTTGAAATATCATTGTTTATGTGTGTGTGTATACATATACACATTCCTCTAAATATTAAACATGTTGGATGTACTGTTCTTAAACCCCGCAACATTATGAAATGGAAGTAGGGTTTGGTATATTATGGCTGTCTATTTTATACACACTTGTTCAATTATGGCAATATCACATACCAAGTTGTTATTTAGGAATAAAACATGGAAGATGCCATTTCTCAACAAATTATTAAACTATGGACACAAAGAATGAGCAGAGAAAAACCTTAGGCTTTGCTCATTAGTGGTTAATAATGAGCATTTATTATAAACTCCTTTAAATTCTTGAAAAATGAAAAGGTCATATGCAAACTAAAATGATAAAAATACATCATGCACACAGCATATGAATGTTCCAGCTGTAGATAGAAAATGAGGAAAATCTGAAATTATTACCCTTAAAAATCCAGCCTCATTATGGCATCTCTGAATGGCTAAAAAAGATTAAGTCAAATTCACAAAGCAGATTAGAGATATGCTTAAAGCTTTGTTCTCATAAGTATGCCCTATTTTGTTTCAGAGAATTTATCTCTCAAGGAACGCTACCTTGTAGATATTCAAATAATATGATTAATTTATAGAGTTCTAAGAGAACTTCATAAAGAAACAATAGCACAATTCATAATTTAAAAATATTTAGGACGTAGTGAAATGCATTTTAAAATATAGACATGTAATTTTCGACTGGAATAATTATTTGAATGAATATTAAGCAATAACATTCATGTTTCAGTTACTGCCATCTTTTCATTTAATCTACACAAAAACCTTATGGAAATTATCAGCTTGAGTTTAAAATGCACCTACAGTTACATAACTCTTACGTGACAAGTTTTCTGAGGAGAAAAGTATTTCCAATAAAAATGATAACAGTGGGCTGGGGATGTGGCTCAAGTGGTAGTGTGCTCACCTGGCATGCATGTGGGTGCGACCCGGGTTCAATCCTCAGCACCACATACAAACAAAATGTTGTGTCCGCCAAAAAACTAAAAAAATAAATATTAAAAAATTCTTTCTCTCTCTCTCTCTCTCTCTCTCTCTCTCTCTCTCTCTCTCTCAATAAAGGTAAAATAAAAATAGTAACAGTAAAAACAAAGGTCAGAAAAAAGCCCAGTTTTACAAAAACAGAAATGATAAAAATGAGATCAGAAAAAAAAATGCTCAGTTTTAAACTCCACAAAGAATTGTTTCTGCATAAAGATGTAGAAGTTCATCTACTCTGATGTCTGTTCCTTTCCTTCTCAGGCACTTCACTTCTGAAGTGGACCCTTCTATCAAAAGAAGCCACTCTCATTTACAATCAGTACAATTAGACAGGCAAACATCTTCCCTAACAAAAGTCTTGTTTTAAGATTCAGTTTTCACTCTGAAGGAAAAGCAAAATATGCTGTTTTGTCAATTTGTTTGTGGTCAGATTTGAACGTCTAATTTTTTTTTCAGGTGTGAAAACTGAGACACTAGAAGTTATACAATTTTCCACGGCCTCAAAGTTAATAATTTTGAAAACTCTAATTGGAGCTTTTGTAGAATTTCCTTCAGGAGTTAAGCTCTTCCAGTTTCATTTCTCTGTCTCTTCTTGACATACCGAAGCTTGATAATCACTTACTTATCCCTGGCCGGTTTCTCTTGTCATTTGTTATAGAAGTTGTTTAAAAATTATCTGGTGGTTTCATTTACGTTCACTGGCACACACCCACCCTTCTAGCTAATCTCTGCAGAAAATCATACTTGCAGCTTTATAGAGTAACTAGTAATTCTCTTTGTTCCACAGTTTCCCACTTCATCCTTCTTCCCTTGTCTCTTATAGATAGCATTTGCACAATTTTCAGTAGTGTCAATTTGATAGTATCTGAGCCAAAGCATACTATACTGCTTGTACTCTTGAAAATTATTTTAACGGATAAAGCTCCAAGGAAGATATTTTTCAAGTCACTATACATTTTTTTTTATATTTTTTCTTCTAAGAATTTATTTATCTTTTATTTTGCTGATTATCAAGTTGTCAGGTTTTTCAGATCACTATCAGAATTATGTTAATATTCTCTTGAGTGCTGTCATTGTCATTTATTCATTCTTTCAAGAAATACCATTCCTTGTGTATCTATTTTGTGCCAGTCAGTAAAGAAGCTACATTGGAAAAATCAAAACGATGGCATTTTTATATGTCTTTACATGAATTAGGCCAGATAAACAATAAATAATTTGGACACAAAACTGTTCATGTCTTAATACATCCATATAACATAAGTAACAAATATTCAATTGTTTTTTCTTTAGATAATACACACAAAAAAATACATGGTATAAAGCTTCTTTAATAGAGCCATCTTTTTTTGTGAGTTTTCAGGCTCAGGTTACTAAGATCATCACTAAAAGTTACTGAAGTATTTAAGAATGATTTTTTTCTTGGGCTTATATGAAATGTTTTGCTTCAGATAAACAAATAACTTTTTTCATAGTAGCTGTACCAAAACTCATTTATCCAATCAGATAACAGGTTCATTTTAAAAATAGCCTACAACAATATAAAACTATTTCAAGTCATAATTTTTATAAATTTTAGCATTTTATTAAATAGGCAGGTAGCTTTATATTCAATAATTCAACATTTTATTTATTTTTGCAACAAATATTTATTGATAATTCAGTAGGCTGAGATGTTATATTATACAAGGAAATGTAAAAATTATAAAGTCATTCTTCTTCTTTTTTTTTTTTGATACTGATGATTGAACTCAGGACCACTCTACCACTTAACCACATCTCCAGTCCTATTTTACATTTTACTTAGAGACAAGGTTTCACTGAGTTACTTAGTACCTCACATTCTTGCTGGCTGGCTTTGAACTCAGGATCCTCCTGTCTCAGCCTTCCAAGCCACTGGCATTCCAGCCACCGCATGTGGCTCATTCTTATTTTTTCCATTCTATTAAAATAAAAGAATTCCATCAGATTGTATGTATATATACTAGATATCTGAAGGAATTTGTGTTTCTATTCTTTAATCTGATGGTGGATTTATCAATTGCACATTTTCCCAGTGCTTAGTGTACCTTCTTGAAATCCATGCAAAGTAGTCAATAAATGTCATGAAACATAATTAGTATTCATGAATTTTATCTTTGTAAAATTAATGAGGTGACACTTTCACTTTATTATGTAGCCTAATTCTCTTTAACTAATCACATGTGGATTTGTTTTACTTTTCCGTTCAGAGTATGGCATGTATAGACTTATCTTAGTATTCTGTCCATAAAGCAGGAAACAAATTCTTACAAGAATAAATGAAGTAATAAACTATTCAATTGTTTTCTTTATGCTTAACACAAAATTTAGCATGTTAGAGAATAATGAACAGGTAGTTAATTTTAACAAGAACATTCAGATATGAGAGAAATTTGAGGAGGATTTAATAAGAAACTATTTGGTTAGATATTATGAAAGTACATTATTTGAAAGCATCTCATTCTACAGTCTCATCCAAGTATGTTTTCTATCCACATTTTCTGGTTTCTTTTGGCTTACATGTCTAAGAAACTTAGTAACTCTTGTACAGTGGTAATATCATTGTTCCAAAATATTTTGTTCAGTGATATTTTGAATTTCCAAAGGGTAAACAGAAGACCCTTTTTATTTTAAAACAGTGTAATAATATTTCATGTATGAAGCTGTAGACACTAATAAATTGAGCATTTTCAAGGGCATAAAATTTTTCCCGTAAATAATTAAAGATTCCCTTAGGTCCCGGGTATGGAATAATCAAGCATTTTTAATGACACTGCATAAATTGCTTAAAAAAAAAACAAGAAATGTGGGAGAATATTATAACACCAATAATCAATGATACATGCTTCTTTATATCCATGTTCTGAACATTGCCTGAGGACCTCATCATGTGACATGATTTGGGTAAATAGGGAGCCAAAACTTGCAGTTTAAAAAGTTAAAAGTGACTGCACCTGGGGCATGCTCTGTTCCATTTTTGCTTTGGATTTATTCACCTTATGAGAATGCCTATGTTG
This sequence comes from Callospermophilus lateralis, assembly GCF_048772815.1. Classification (NCBI taxonomy): domain Eukaryota; kingdom Metazoa; phylum Chordata; class Mammalia; order Rodentia; family Sciuridae; genus Callospermophilus; species Callospermophilus lateralis. The sequence continues at coordinate 1,114,177 of NW_027511893.1, forward strand.
ATCCTACGGAAACACATGGCCAGAAGAAAAATCATGAGTATCCTAAACGTGGCCCTCATGATCATACAGCTCAAGCCAAGTTTATTGATCAAAGCCTTTTGAGTAATCATAGAAGACCAGCAAACAACCACAAAAGTTGGCCCAAGGCACACTGTTGACTGACAGAAGAAATGCTTTTTTAAACCCCTACATTTTAGAGAACTTTCTTCTATAACAGCATGATACAAAGATATATGTTGAGATTGTTCTAGCTATAGGGACTATGTGATTAGTGTGGGGTTTATTAAATAATATATAATATCTGCATAGCAATTTAGAGGCAATATGCCTTCACAATTACTCTTTTGCTTGTTCCTACAGACTTCTAAGTTTTTATGGCTTTAAAATTTCTTTCTTATTGTTTTTATTCATTTGTTTTCTGCTATACCACATACCTATGGAACTAAGGGTAGCATATGGCAAAGGTCCAGAAAGTGTTTAATGAGCAGTGGACCATCAGCAGAATCAAAGACAAAATATAATCTTGAAAAAAAAACAAATATTACAATTATATGCAATTAAATTATATATTTTATTTCATATAGTTGATTAGGTAATTATATATTCAAATAACTCAAAATCATAGTGCTTGAGTGTATTTAGTAGAAAAAAGAAAATTTGAATGTTTAAATCTACAGACAATAATAGTATATTTACAAAGGTTTACATTCAGATCTTTGATAAATCAGATTTTATTGTTCTATGCTAGAAAATGTCTCCCTGCAAAATGATGTGATAAGGAAAAGAACTTTGAGAGAAATTATCTCAGCTTGTGCTTGGTTTCTAAATACAATTACATGTGACCTTATAAAAGAGGGAAAAAGGGTGTCTGATAAACAGAGGAGAGAAGGTGATGTCAATACAAAGTAAGGTAAAATCTGAAGATGTTCTCCTTGAACGCTGCACGGAGCCAACAGACCAAAACCGTTGCCAATCATCAGAAGGCAAACAGGAATGGAGCAACTTTTCCTCTGGGGGGCATGTGGCCCTGCCAATACTTCAGTTTTGATCTACTGGAACTAATATCAAACTTCTTCCTCCAGACCTGTGCAAACATAAATTACTGTTGTTCAAATCCAACAAATGTAATTTTTCATAGCATGTATGGAAAATTATTAAAACAACATTTTGCCAAGAAATAAAATTTAAAATATCTTTTAAATTAACATTTTAAATGACCTCCAAAATAAAGAAAAATCTAAGTCACCATGAGAAGCAGCAGCAGGTAGGGACATATTTACAGTGGTAAGCCCACCACCCACTGATAACAGCTGTAGCATGACTATAGACTTTCAATGACATTTTGAACATGCTTGAAGGTGAAAAGAAGATGATGAATTTTCATTGGAGGACTGACATATTTTACTTGTATTTGGATTTAAATTATTCAGAAACTTAAATAATTCACTGATTTTTATTTATTCAGTTTCCATTTCCCTATCAAATTATTCAAATATGCAATTCATAAGATATTTTCAATATAGAAGGGTTTATCACCCAGTCAGCATTCATTCTTCCTAAGAAATTGTGAATTACATACAGTTCACATTGTTGGCCCTTTGATTCTGGTGTCACCGAACACACCCACTAGACCAGTGACAACCTTGATTTGTTTGTTTGGTGAGTCAGATCCCCACAGAGAGCACTTAAAATATGAAAACAAGACTAAATACATGAAAAAAAAACTGAGATTCTTGGTAGATGAAAAAAAAATCCCTTTACTTTGATGAACTTGGAAGCAACAAATAGCTACTTGATCACAATAGAGTCTAAGAATTCATTCACAGAACTAAGGGAGAGGAAAGTCAGAAGTAAAACGGGCAAAGCTAAATCTCAGTGCCATGCTTTTGAATTTTTTAATTTGTTAAAGTCTAATCCCTTATTTTCTTAAAAAAGTTGAAATTGAGTTTTTAGGAATTTACAGTGGTTGAAAAATATTTATTTGTTCTTCTGAGTTATACATGACAGTAGAATGTTATTTTGACATCTCATACATACATGGAGTATAACTTCCCATTCTTGTGGTTGCACATGATGTGGAGTTACAATGGTGGTATATACATATAAGAACATAGAAAAGTTATGTATGATTTATTCTATTGTTTTTCCTATTCCTATCCATCTTCCATTCCTCCTATCCCCCCTCCCCCATGTAATCTGATGAACTTCACTCCTCTCTCCCTGCCCACCCCCAAATCTATTGTAAGTCAGTATCCACCTACCAGAGAGAACACTCATTTGTTTTCCAGGGATTGGCTTATTTCACTTTGCATGATAGTCTCCAGTTCCATCCATTTACTGACATATGTCATAATTTCATCTGTCTTTCTGGCTGAGTAATATTAAATTATATATATGTACCACATTATCCATTCATCTGTTGAATGGCACCTCGGTTGGTTCCACAGCATAGCTATTATGAATTGAGCTGCTATGAACATTGATGTGGCTGAGTCACTATAGTATGCTGATTTTAATTCCTTTGGGTATATGCTGAGGAGTGGGATAACTGAGTCAAATGTGGTTTCATTCCAAGTTTTCTGAAGAATCTCCATACTGCTTTCTGGAGTGTTTGCACAAATTTGTAGTCCCACTAGTAATGTATGCATGTATCTTTTTTTCCCACATCCTTGCCAACATTTATTGTTACTTATATTCTTGATAATTGCCTTTCTGACTGGATTATGATAAAAATCTCAGTGTAGTTTTTTTTGTTGTTGTTTGTTTTTTAATACTTTTAGTTGTAGATGGATATAATACATTTTATTATCTTATTTATTTTATGAATGATGCTGAGGATCAAACCAGTGCCTCATACTTGCAAGGCAAGCATTCCATTGCGAAGCTACAATACCAGTCCTCAATGTAGTTTAAATTTGCATTTCAATAAGAAATTCATTAGATTAACCACATTAAATTATTTGTGCTTTAACAGTGAAGGATAGAGATTTTAGTCAAATTTTCTGTTTCTCTTTAGGTCTTTCTAAGTTCATAATTATAAATATCAATGTTAGTTGCATGAATATATAAATGTATTATATATGAATGGTGAAAGGAATTCTATCAATTTTATTACAAATACTGATTTGATTAAAAGATGTTTATAAAATTTATTATTGCTTTATTTTGTCTTACTCTTTTCCTAAAATATTGATTCATTTAAAAATTTATGTGACTTAAAATGAAATAAAATAAACTGTTTTAATACTTTAATTTTATTTATTTATTTGTATGTGCTTCTGAGGATCAAACCCAGTGCCTTGATGTGTAGGTGCAGGCAAGCAAACACTCTACCACAGAGCCACAACCCCAGACTCAATTTTATTTTTAATGCATTACATTCACCAATTTTCATTAAAACCAAGAAAGTTTTTCATTGTTTTAATTCGTTCACATTTTAATGAAATCAGAGAGAGAGTTAGAGAGAAAGAAAGAGAGAGACATTTCCCTTGCTGGTGTGCAAAATTTGATATACTCTTTTGACTTCAAGGCAAATAACCTACAAGATTAGATCCATACTATATGTAAAATAAGAGAAACTCACAAGGTTACTTCTAATATTATTTAAAGTTTTTTTTTAAATTTTGTTATTTAAAATATATTTTTAAATTTTTCTATTTTTTTATTTTTTATTGGTTGTTCAAAACATTACAAAGCTCTTGAAATATCATATTTCATACATTAAATTCAAGTGGGTTATGAACTCCCATTTTTACCCCAAATACAGATTTCAGAATCACATCGGTTACACATCCATGTTTTTACATATTGCCATTCTATTGACTGTGGTATTCTGCTACCTTTCCTATCCTCTACTATCCCCCCTCCTCTCCCCTCCCATCTTCTCTCTCTACCCCATCTACTATAATTCATTTCTCTCCTTGTTTTTTTCCCATTCCCCTCACAACCTCTTATGTGTAATTTTGTATAACACTGAGGGTCTCCTTCCATTTCCATGCAATTTCCCTTTATGCATGGCAGTAGAATGTATTTTGACACATTATACATACATGGAGTATAAAATTAGGATCCCATTCTTATGGTTGTACATGATGTGGAGTTTCACTGGTGTGTATTCATATATGAACATAGGAAAGTTATGTCTGATTCATTTATTGTCTTTCCTATTCCCATCCCTCTTCTCTTCCCTTTATCCTTCTTTATATAATCCAATGAGTTTCCATTCATCTCACCACACCTTGCCTTATTGTGGGTTAGCATTCATGTATCAGAGAGAACATTTGCCCTATGAATTTTTTATGAGTGGCTTATTCACTTAGCATGATAGTATCTGTTTCCATCCATTTATTGGGAGATGCTATAATTTCACTCTTCTTTATGACAGAGTAATATTCCATTATATATATATATATATATATATATATATATATATATATATATATATATATATTCCACATTTCTTAACCATTCATCTGTTGAAGGGCACCTAGTTTGGCTCCATAATTTAGCTATTGTGAATTGAGCTGTTCTAAACATCAATGTGGCTGCATCACTGTAGTATGCTGATTTTAAGTTATTTGGCTATATACTAAGGAGTGGGAGAACTGGGCCAGTGGTGGTTCCATTCCAAGTTTCTTGGGAAATCTCCATCCCACTTTCCATACTGGTTGTACCACCAGTGTTCAATTAAGGACATGTGTTGTATTAAATAATAAACTATTATTCTACTTGAGAGCTCACAAGAGTAGTTATATAGTGTTTTGTCTTTTGTGAGAACTGTCAGTATTTTTGCTAACATTTAACTATTGGAGAAGTCAGAAAAGAATTTAAATTTTCTGACTCCTAAAAATACATAGAGATGAAAAAATGATGCTGCTGTAGGTTACCAGCACCATATGTGAAAAATTAACTAGAGCTAAATAGCATAAGTTCCTTTTCATTAGGACTCACATTTTGAGTAACACCTCCAAGAAACTCATATTATTTTTAACATTATTAGTAAAGATAGCCTTTTTTCCCAGTCTTAATTACTATACTTCCCATCTGAGAATATTTGGAATTCTGACCCCTCAGATAGACATTGATAAATAAGGATAGTGTTTCTTTATCAGTGCAAGTCAGGCACTTAGTTCCAAAATTATATCCTGAGTCAAAGTACTGAAATTTGATCAACATCAGCCCTATGTGCTTTATAGTGCTGCTTCACAGGCTAATTGTTGACAGCATGGATAACACTGATACAAAGCTGTTTACACTTTAGAAAATTAGATGCATTTGGTAATAAAATGCTGTCCGTGGGGATGAGTGTGGCTTTTTATTGATGTAAACGGCAGGAAAATACCAGAAACAAGAGTGACTTGATGTGGAATAGAAAATAGAGTATATAGATAAAGCAAATTTATGCATCCAATTTGATTACAAGCGTGATGAAAGTACTTCAGTGAGGGTTAGAGAAACACACAAAGGTTGAAGTCTCTGTTTTATATAATCATGTCTTGTTTTTAAAATTGTTTTTAATATTTATGTTTCATTGTAATTGTCAATGCATTTCCAGAGAGAATATCTTATTAGTTGAAAATAGTTTATACATGTTCGTAATCTCTGAATAGGAGCAATGAGAAGAAACAGTGGGATTTACTGCAATGCATGAGAACCAGCGGCTGACTTTATTTGTATGTGTTCCAGTACAACCTGTGCTAAATAAACCATTTCTCAATGTGTTTTTGTTGCCTTTTAAAGCTCTGAATAAAGATTATTTGGTATTTAAGTAATAGCCCAGGGACAGAAGTTTATTTGAAAGAAAATTATTAATGAACTGTGCTATTTTGATAGTAAAAGTATTCTGCATTTGATTTCAGCAGTGGTAAATAGGTTTTCAGGTGATAGGATCTAAGAATAACAGCACCTGGGCCTTTAAATTTCAGCAAAGCAATGAGAATATTAAGTCTAATTCCAGTTAGAACTTTTCTATTTATGGTTTATAACTGAACATTATGCTGAAAAATGGAGCTTTAGTAAGTTGTATTGCAAAATACATTCAGGAAATTATTCTTCAACACAATTTTAGTTCTGAAATTTAGAGAAAATAAGAAGTTTGCCAAGACATCCAAGATAATACACAGCCTTAGAAAATTTCAGTTTAAAAAAGTAATCAAATTAAAGATTCTCCAAAGAGACCATTTTTTACCTCCTTTTCCCTGGAGGTTCAACAAGAAGTTTAAATAAATACAAGTAAATAAATAAATTGAATAAAGAAAAAAGAAGAAAGAAAAAAGAAATATTCTCAGTTCCCAGTGTTTGTACCAGATACTATTTTGAGAACATAGACTAACTTCTGGAGTATGATGTATTTAACTCTTTGACATATTCAGCCTGTTTATAAGTATCATGGTGCTATATAGAAGTTCTGAGCCCACTTAATGCTCATGTGGATTCCAGCCAGAGTAGAAGTGAGGAGGAATGCCTCACGGGTGTTTTTGTCAGAAATAACAGTAAGAATCTTTCTACCAAAATAAGGATATCAAAGGGTACTTCATATTTAATATTCTAAAAATAAAATCATTTAAGATTGTGCAATTTTTGAAAAAAGCACCATAATTAAAAAAATAAATTCACATGTAAGAATATTGACTTCTTATTTCACTTGTGACAGCAATATCTGAGTTAATTTTTAGTATTTGGAATTTTGAAAATATATTTCAATAAATGTTTGTGTTAGAATCTGGATTCCATCAGAAAAAATATGTAAACTATTTTTTTTTAACTTTATGAAGTGTGTAATAAAATATATTGGGGGATTCTCTCATCATTGATTGTCTTAAATTGTTTCAACGTCTGAACTTCCTTAGGCCTTATCACATAATTCAATCTCACTTTACAAAATATTATCAAATTATTTATTAAGCACCGTTGAGGGACAAAGCATGGTTTTACCAATGGTACATATAGGAAAATAAATATTACAGATCTTTCCCCAATCAAATTAGCAGAACATTTAATAAACCATATTTTTGTAGGAAAAGAGACATATTGCAAAATTAATGTGATTTGTGAGAGAGAAAATTCTGGTTGTCCATGCCATTTTCCACCTGTTGACCCAGCATGGTAGAGTATACTAAAAGGATGCATGTTCAGAATATGCAATTCTCTGAGCTCTTTTTAGGTTTCAAAACTGAAACAATTTTACTTACCTAAGTTTTAGAGATTTTGCTTTTGTTATGATAGATATTTTGGCAAAGAGAGACTCAGATGTGCAAAAAAATTATTGATATTCCTAAAGTTTCTTACAACTTATATTTGGTTAAATGAAAATACAGATAGCACAATTTAGAACCTTTCATTGCCTATAACTTACACAATTATAAAACATTTTAAATGAATGTACTTAACTTGCAAAGACATCCAAGATACCACACAGCCTTAGAAAAGTTCAGTTTACTTAACATTAGGAGAAACAGAATCCTATAATAAAATATTTTCATAGAAAAGCCTTTGTAGTATCTTCATATTAAAGGAAAGAAAAGCAATATGACATATCACAGCACACGCCCACATTTTGCAGAAGTCTGATTATATGGTTAGCCATAATCTGTGTTCAGTTCAAATGTGTTTACATTGAGTTTTACCATCATGTAGGAGGAATTTACAAAATAAGACCACAGTAAACAAAATTTAAATAAGCATAGTATTGTTTTATCTTTTATTTCATATTAACATATACTATAATCTTTATATTGTAAGTCAATTAATGCATGAAAAATATTTTGTAATATACTAATGTTAATATCAATTAATACTAATAAAATAAGTCCTAATCAAGAGCTTTGCCTTAATCAGAGCTTCCTTCAAAGGGATATTTACACTTCTGATTTAAATGTTCCTTCTCAATGAGGAAATTTGTGTGTTTGATGCTAACTGACTCAGACTTTATAGGTGAAAAACGTAATACAACAGAGTGCAAGCAGCTGATCTGGAAGCCAGTAATGTTTTCAGGGTAGATGCAGCACCATTTAGTCATTTGGAGAAAGACTGTGATGCCAAGGATTATTGCAAGAAGGAGGAATGCATGAGAATTATAAATATTACATGGACCTTTATCATGAGAAGAAATCAGTTTCCTTTTGGATTTAACACAAGGTCTACTATCAGTGTGTGATTTATTCAAACATATTTTTGTCTTTCTTATTCTCCAAGAAATAAAACTCAATTTTTTTAAAGTAATGTGTATTCTCAACACTTTTATATTGAGGTTAGTATATATTTAATGTTTTAAGAAATAAGTTATTTTGTATTTTTCTGAGGATACTGTTATTTGTTTTATTTGTTTAATCATGGATTTTTTAAATAAAATTTCTTAAAACTTTATTTCAAAAATATTATCTACTAGTCAATATTTTAAAGAAAATAAATTCTATATTTTACTTAAAACTATGTTGTGGGAATCTGGCAAGTATTTTCTCAACTACAACAAATTTTAAAAGTATGTCAAATATTTGAAATTGCTTTTGAAAATGTACTTATAAGATTATATGGGGAAAAAGTTAATATTTTTCAACTTTAAAGAGACAATGGCCTTGTTCTTAGAAATTTTAGCTGCAGGTGTTAAAGCATCAGATATTATCCTAACATTTCCTTAGGATAATTCACAGTGATGTTAAACATCACCATTACTAAACAAACTATATTAGCATGACTGAATCTCGCCTTTACCATTTCTGAAAATGGTATTCAATCTTTGAATGTATTTAGTATAGAATTGAATTTTTGAAACGATCATAGTAAAAATTAATATATTGAATGAGTAGACAATTAAAAGAGCCAAAAAACTAACTATAATTTTTTAATATCAGGAACACAAAAATGATTTTTAAAAATACATTCATTTTTCACTACATAACAAAAAATATAATAATACAGTAAAAACATAAAAATATCACATACTTGGGAATTAGTTTACATTTTTTAATAAAAATATTCATATGATATTGAGAAGGTAGAAAAATGTTTTTATCACTTGGTATTATATATGTTGCTTTACTTTTTAAGCAAAATTATCCAGTTTGATGAATTTACCTGCAAATGCCATCTTTTCATTCTTCTTTATGGTTAAGTACAACTTCATTGTGTTTATATGCCACATTTTCTTAATTCATTTGCCTTTCATGGGCACATAGAGTGCTTTCATAAATTTGCAATTGTGTATTGTGCTGTTATGAATACTATATCACTATAATATGCTGATTTTAGATCTTTTGCATAAATATTTTACTATTCTTAAATTTTGTTATTTAAAATAAATTTATCTTGAACTGATACTTAAAAAAGACAAAAATACACAATTAATGTTTCAGCAAGTGATGTTTTGTAATAGGTACACATTGTAGAATCACATTAAACATATCCCTCCCTCTCCAATATTTATCATTTTTTTCTTTGTAATGAATACTTAAGAAACCTCTTCTTCTACCATTTGAAATACACAATATGCTATTATTATATATAGTCACCCTACTGAGCAATCGCATACCTGAATTATTAATTCTGCTTTAATTCTGAACTTTAAAAATGCCACATAACTGTATTGTTATTTTTAAGCATTAGCATGCTATTAGCAGTTGTAAGCTTCCTTATAATATCTTAAATGTGATTGAAGCAGAATAGAAAGATATTCTTACCACATTTTTCATTATACTAATTATCAAAATATTAAGATGTTCTACAAAATATTTTTATTTATTCGCTAAAGGGGATCTGAAGTGTAGAAATTTTCTGAATAGGAGTGAGCTCTGAATTGAGCTTTCTATTCATGAGTATGTATTAGGTCTTCTAATTGCTACTCCAGGTCTACCCTGTAACTTCTCCTGCTCTATTCAACCATCCTGACAGAGCAATCTGTATAGTTTGGACGAATAGACCTGGGTCCTCTGGTTTCTGCTGGGGTTGGCCAATGAGGAGCCCTTGCAAGAAAGCAGAGAAATGAGAGGGAGAGTAACTTTTCCTTGGTTCTGCCTGTATGAGAAACTCAGAAAACTAGATTTCTTCAATAAAAGGTCTCTAGGGACACTGATAGCAATTTTGATCATTTCCAGGTTTATGCACTATTATTTCTTGAGGTGCTTCTGCAGTTAACCACTTGGTAATATCATTCAAATTAGAATGTGTTGTGTGTTTCCTATTGGGACTCAGATACATTAGGATATCTGAATTTTTTCTCAACATTTAATTTAAAAATTGTTATTGTTTAACCTCATTTGCAAAACTAAGGAAATACAATTCTCAGCTTATGTGCTTGTTAAAAACTGTGCACTGATAAAAGTGTTGGATAACAAAACAATCAGAAGGTTGTGCATACAGGGTAGATTCTGAGGATAAAACTGGAAGAAAGCACTATATAAGACCTAGATTAAGTATGTTAATCTAGCAAAGAAAATATGTGCATAAGCTCTCTTGAGAGAACAGTGAAAATATGAAAAAAAGAAAATAAAAACACAAAACCCAATAATATAAAAAGTAGATAACAAATACATTAATTAGCAATCATAAGAAAAAGGAAAACTGACATCAGCTTAGAGGCAGTAGAAAAGTGGATAACTACCACTGAGTTTTGAAATTTACTCTGTTTAATTTTGTATTGATTATGCATACATTTATTTATTCACTTACCCAACCAATCATTCATTAAATATTTATATTCATTGATGTTGTCAGGCAGTATATCAATATTTGAGTAGCAATGGTGATGAAAATATTGACATGGCTCACAAATGTATTAGTGAGGGGAAAAGGAAGGAATATCATGAATATACAGAGATAGAAGTGACAGTCTATTAATCCTGTTTCGAGTAAATAAGGAAGTTATTCCTAAAGCAAGGATTTATATGAGAGATGATTCCAGGAATTACTGGTAAGAAGAAAGAGTGAATTCATTTAAGAAAAGGAAGAATACCAGGGGAAAAAAAGAATAAGTACTATTAATAAATAAATAATTGGAGTGAGCAACTGGATTCAATCCTATTGCAGATCCTCAGACCAGTAATAGCATTGTCCTCAGAATATCTCCACACCCACTGCAGTGTGAGAATGATAGTCTTTTCCTATCGATCCACTTGCTTCTTTCCTGAAGGCTATATTTCATGAAAATAAACTTCCCTACAGTTTTCCCTATTTGTGGGTGAGAGTATACAGAAAGTGCAGGAACAATATGAACAATATTCTATGAGTGGACACTGATAGCATGTGCCACAGGTTTCCAGATAAAGTGGTTTTCCAGAAGAATATCCATATCTATAACTGCAAGTTGTGCTGCCCATATGGGGGGCATTATTTGCATGGACCTAATTAAATTAAAATGAATAAAATATAAAATTAAAAATTGGGTTTTGTCCATCATAGCAGTGATACATCTCTTTGCCAATAGCTATGCAGACCTAGGAGTATTAGAGAACAAAATTATTGAAAGACATTTTGTTCGACAGTAGTGCCTTAAACATAACATATTACATTTGGAAAAATGGTTTAAATCTTATTGTGACATTGGATAAATATTTTCACTTGTCAACTTTACTCTTGAAAATGAAACATAGGGAATAGAACATGTGTAAGTATTTTTTTTCTTTTTATTTATTTATTTCATACATGACAATAGTGGAATGTATTACATTCATAATTATCCATTCACAGCACAGTTTCTCATAACTCTGTATATAAAGTATGTTCATGCCAAATTATGCCATTATACTGAGCTCTCTTATTTTTTTGCATTGCAATTTTTAATACACCTTTATACCATAATTTATCAGATCTCTGTTTGCATATAAGGTATGTTGACACCAAATTCACATGAAGATTATGCTAAATTATCCAATCTCAAAAAAAATGCTGAATGTTTTCTCTGATATAAGGGGGTATGACTCAAAGTGGGGTAGGGAGGGAGAGCATGGGAAGAAGATTATCTCTAGATAGGGAATAGGGGTGGGATGGAAAGGGAGATACAAGGGGAATAGCAAGGATGGTGGAAGAAGAGGGTCATCATTATACAAAAACATGTGTAAGTATTTCTAACTAATTTGAGAATTAAAATAATAGACTAAGACTATTGGTTTTGAATGTGTTCCAACTTTTATTTGAGATGCCTTGTATTTTTATAAAGAATATTATACTTCATTTACTAATGAACATAAATTACTTTTATCCACAATAACCTGCAATTTCTTCCCTTGATTTTTAAGAGAAATATAAATATTTGTATCATTTTAGTAAAAGTAAATGATTCTTAGTTCATTTTATCAACTTTTTTTCAAAAGGACTTTCAGGGTCAGGAATTTCTCTTATATGCTCCTGCCATTTGGAAGAAGTGAGAAGGATGTTTTCTTTTAACTTCTATAAGAGTAGGGACAAAGAAACTGCATATGACCTCTCTGACTTTATATGACTTTGCATATATATAGTTTTCCTGAATTTTTTTCCTATTAACTTTATTGTCATAAATCTTTTCTGTAAATATGGACTTAGGGTAAATCGTTTGACTACTTTGATTAAATCATGAAACTGGTAGATAGTCATGGAATCACAAAGAAAATATGTAATACTTTAAACATGTACATACATTTTTTACCTTAAATTAATGCAATAAATCCTAAACTTCTGTTGTCCCTTGCAGCCTCTTTATAAGTAATGAATCTACTTAATGTATCTTGCTACCTACAAGTGTATTCTGTCTCACTGGACTCAAACCAGAATACCATGCACCTGCTTCACAATGTATATCTTAAATCCTTAAACTTCACTTTGAAATTGCCATTTCTCTAAGTGAAATGATCAAAGTCTGCTCTTAACTCTGCCCACTTATCATTCTCTAGTAGAATAATTTCCATTGAAGGAACAATATTATTCAACTTGTCCTATTTTATAACAAAAATTTAACCTTACCATTGGTTTTTCTTTCGCTTTTAAAACTCATAGTTATGCATTCAACTCAATTTCACAATAACCAGGCACTAAACCAGAGAGTAAAATCACAAATCATTGTGGATCCAACGTGGGGCAAAAATGATTTAGGATTCTCCTTAATTCTTTTTAATAAGAAGAGTATTGTACCACATTTAAAAATGCATTAGAATGACTCCAGTCTGCAGTTCAAACAATAACAAGAAGATTTTACATCTTCAATTAAGGTATAATTCTCCTCTTTCATTAATAACTGTGTATGTCCAGACTTTCTTAAAAAGTTCAATGACACATAATGCAATATAGCATTGCCTTTAACTTATTGAATAGTGCATTTAAAACAAGGACAAAATTTATGGCATGTCAAATATATCCCACTAAAATTGTGAAGATTGTGTCTCACTAATTCACTTTAGAATAGGCTATACATTTACAATGGACAGAAAAAAAAACTGTAATGCAAAAATTTCTCCTGACAATCTAATTATCAGTGTGGACTCATTACTTATGGTTTATGAACAATAATAAAAATTGAAAACTTGCTGAAGTGATTTGCAACTCTCTTCACTATGTACTCTAAATTCTAGTCTTCAATCATATAGGTCAAATAGTTTACAATGGATTTGTTTATATAATCTTATCTTTAGGGATCTGATTCAATTAGACACTTTCATATGTATCTTGTCACTAAATATGAAACAATATTACTGATAAAAACATTGCATGATCTGGAAATGTTGTTACTTCAGTTAGTGAGCTCACAAAAATAGAAGGAAGAGGAAGGAATTCAGAGAAAATGAGGAAGTTAGGGCATGGGGGAATACTAGGGAACAAAATCCAAGAAATTATACTATGTCCACATGCAAATATATCACAAGGAATACATATTTTGTATATAACACTAATGCACTAATTAAAATAATAATACTAAAAGTACTAAGGTAAACTAGAGAGAGTGAATTTGGAAGGGAGGAAAGAGGGGAGGAAAACTGAAGGTACAGGAGATAATTTGACCAAATTGTCACATGTGTAAATGAATATGTCACAATGAATCCCACTATATTACATATAATTATAATGCAACTATAATAATGAAAAAGTTTACCACTTTTACAGCATGATTGTTTCTGACACTTTCAGGATTAATACGAAGTATTGTAGGTTTTGCTAACTTGGCACTTTAAGATCTCTTGAACAAGATGGGGAGCTCTGATGGCCATTATCTTTATTACTCTGATCTGCATGGTCCAGCTTCTTCACAAATAATTATGTTCAGTTCACAAATAATTATTTTTGTATCTCCCAATTTTACTATAATACCTATAATTAGACTTATACTTGTTTCCCTTCGCTACATTATCCTTCACTTTGGAATTTTCTAATGAATGACACAACTCTTCTCATATTATGGTTCTTTCCTAGATGGGTATTTGTACTCCTTTCAGTTTATACTTTATTAACTTTGAATTCTGAAAACTACTCTATATCCCCAGAAGAATCTAGATGGTCTGACAGTGTTTATCTCAAGGTTCCTTTTAAATTTACTGGTTTAGACTCTCTCTTGGATTATCCCAGGTGCCTGGGTGAGCCAAAGCAGAGCCAGAGATTGCTCTTCCAGGCACAATTCTGTGATAAATTTAGTGATCCAATATTGGACAATTGAGATATGTTAACCAAGCTCCATGTGTTCCTTCCTACAATACTTAAGATAAAATTATACAGAAAAGCCCATCACCAAACTTTTAGATGGATTATCAGTTCCTATATCCTGATGCCTTCTTGTCTGTAGCACACTGATTGTAACCACCTCCAACTCACCCTCCATCTGAGAATAAGAATGTAAGCACCATTGAAACTTTGTTCCACTAAGAGTTTTTAGCACTGTCTTTTCTAGATTGCTCACTGGAGAAACCCCAAGCCTATAAGTTCGGTGCAGGTGGAAATAATGTCATGATTCAGTATCCCCCTATATTATGGCACTTTTCCACAATTCCTTAATAATTTTATAACGTTTAAGAGAATATTTAGGTACTGTCATTATCAGAAATATTACTATTAGATAACATCAAATACAAGTTGATTCTAGCAAATATAGATATCTAGATTTGTCCAATTCCTTTAGGCTCTGCAGAATTTACTTCAGAGAGCTCTCTGGCTGCTGCTCTCTTTGCTCTTTTTTGATTTCTTCTCCCATAACCCTCCCTCTAGGTTTCCCTTTGTGCTTTTCCTTCTAGTGACCTCACCTGTTCTGCCTCTCCCGGAACTGCCCTATGTCCTAGCTGTACTCTAGAAGAGTCAGAACTTCCTGCACTGTGAGTCCCTGAAGGCAGCTCTTATTTCCTCCATATTTTCCAGAGGAAAAATAATCTATGTGGAAAACAAAACTTCATCTAGTCTATGTTGGCATGTCTCAAGTATCATATAGTAAATACTCAATATTGTTTATGTTAGAGAAAGCAAACCATTGCAGGATAATATTTTTTCACATTTATTTTTTAATATATTTTCTAAAATTGAGGTTACATGGAAACCCTTGAGAAACATTTATTCTAACGAAGGTGTTTGTGACAAAAGAATCCATCCCATACCTGCAAATTATAGAAAGTAAGTGAAAATTAATGATTATTCATTAATTTAAAAGGGCACACAAAATATATTCAGACTAAAATCCATAAATAGCACTCCAGAGAGTGTCTTCCTAAAAATTGGCGTTTGTATGTGCTCTTTATTACTTTGCTTTTTGTCCAGTAATTATTTACCTATGACTTTTTATGTAGGGTATTCTTAGAAACAAATGCTAAATTTATTTCAAGCTAAAAAAATGAATTGAACTTGGGCAGGAGTTGTGACTAAGCAGTAAAGTATTTGCCTAGAATGTGTGAGGCCCTGGATTTGATCCTCAGTACCACATAAAAATAAATAAAATAAAGGTATTGTATTCAGCTACAACTAAAAAATGACTATTTAATAAATAAATAAATTGAACTCATGCATTTTAAATTAAATATTTAAATATTAACATACATTTTAATATCAAAATTCTTATGTACCATTTTAAATGTGATTTATGTACCTTATGTTACATATATAGTATATTATATTTATTATTCTGCCTTTAGGAGATGAAAATAACTATTTAATAGAAAACCATTTTATTATAGTGAAACACTACACATGACTAGAAATTCTTCTAACAGATGCCCAGAAAATCTAGAGGGATACATTTTATTGTAATTATTTCACTCTATGACATATCATGATAATTGTTTTCATTATGTTAGAAATACAAGCTTTTTTCTGTCATCTCCCTTACAGGGCAATTGATTTTTTTTCCTATACTTACAAAATAGTTGATTTCAGATTGAGTTGCAATTGTGTGATTTGTTGTTTCATAAAAATCTAACTTCCAGGAAGTTTAAATAGAAAGCCAGAACCTGACCTTAGGCTGTAATTGCAAAAAGTACTTTGTTAGGTTCATGTAGAAAGACTGAACACAGACTCTATAAAATTCTGTGTATTTAGCCACCCAAAAGAGAAAAGACTTTGAAGATGATTGCCTTAGAAGTTCTTGAGCACACAGGATAAAGGAATCATTTCAATTCAAAGAATGCAAACTTTCTTGATTTTTATGAAGATATCTTACTAGAACCAATGGGAAGTAACTACTGAATTCAAGGTATAATTGGCATTTTTAAACTATTTTACCTGACTGAGTAAGCAATGAAGATTAAAATGGAAATCAATTTACTCCCGTTGAAATTTTATTACCACATTCATGTTATATGTTAAAGTAAAAAAAAAAAAATATGAAGATGGTGTGCTAAATCAAGAGCTGAATGATAAAATAAGTCAAAGATAAAAGTGAATGGTTGCTAAGAGCCACAGCCAAGTAATATGATGCATGGCATTTTTGGTTTAGATGACACCAGCAAGCCATTGAGATGATATGATTATGTTAAGATTTGCATTTATATGGATATTGGACTCCTGCTGTCCACCTCGGCCTGTTACAGGACTCCTGGAGAGTTCCCATTGGTTGGGGAAGTGCAGTAGGAGGGAATACCGGAGGAGGACCTTTCTCTGGGGTTCCGGAAGAACGTGGCGTGGGTCCATCGGGAATCTTCCCGGACGCGTAGGGAGCATTGGTGGCAGTTTCAAAAAATAAAGTTTGTTCCTGCTTGAGTGGCTCGTGATTTTGTGCCCAGCCAGACTGCGGCAATTGGTGGCCCGTATGGGGACCGCCTGAAGCTTGGAGGTGAGTAAAATTGCTTGCCCCTGAGGGAACGCGACAGAATGGGTGACCATTTCAAAAAACAGTGTGTTCTTGTTTTGATTCATTTTATTTTTGTTTCAAGCTGCGTATCCCTAAAATTTTCTCAGGCAAACTGGGAAAAATGGTTGGCTCAAGGTATGAAGTTGTTCGGCCCTGAGAAAGAGAAAATTGATACAACTACTCTTTGTTCTGTTTTTGTTTCATTGTGTTTCGGTTTTGTTTTATGCTATCTTATTGGGTTGCGTTACCTTTATAGTAGATTAGAAACTAGTAAAAAACAAACCAAAAGACTGTTAAGTAAATTGTTAGAGGTCCAGACTATGGTAGAAAACATGTTAGGTCAAGCAAAAGAGAAGGTCTCTTGAGCTAGTCAGACAGAGGAAAATTTGAAAAAAGAAAGCTTAGAGGAAAAACAACCATAAGGCGGGGAATTACAACAGGAGGCTGCTACTAACTCCGTTCTATCACCAGAGGGCATAATTCAACCAACAGCTCCATCTACAGCTGAGCGGTCCTCAACTCCCGTAGTTGATGAACGGAATCCTGAGGCAGGACCCCAAAGATTAGCATGCCCTGTACTTGAACAGGCAGGAGGGCAACAAATTCACCATGCTTTAGATTTCAAAACAGTGAAGCAATTAAAGGAGGCTGTAACAACCTAGGGCCGCAAGCACCCTTCACCATAAGTATGGTTGAATCTATTACCAACCTGGACATGACACCAGCAGATTGGGCTAACATGTTTCGATCTGTGCTAAATGGAGGACAATATTTGTTATACAAGGTTGTCAATGAAAAATTTTGCACAGAGACAGCTAGGCAAAATGCAGCAGCCGGTTACTCTCAAAAAAAATCTAAAAATGTTGTTAGGAAAGGGACCTTATGAGGGTCAACGATAACAAATTAAATATGATCCTGGTGTATACACACAAATTGCTGTAGATGCGGTTAGGGCATGAAAAACTTTACAGGGGCATGGAGATTTACAAGGACAATTATCTAAGGTAATACAAGGAACTAATGAACCTTACGCTGAATTTGTAGATAGGCTTATTCAAACAGCTTCTAAAATACTTGGAGATACAGAACAGGCAATGACATTTATAAAACAACTGGCTTATGACCAAGCAAATCGTTGCCACAAAGAGGTCATTAGACCATGGAGACATAAAGATTTAAACACATTTATTAAATTATGTAGAGACATTAATGAACAAGGACAAGTCTTAGCAGCAGTACAACAGGCTTTAGATGCCAGGCCAAAAACATGCTATAATTGTGATCAAACAGGACATTTTAAAAGGAGTTGCCCCATAGGAGGAGGGTTTAACAAAGCTAGGTATCAAAGGAATAGAATACCAGGTATTTGCCCACGATGCCGTAGAGGGAGACATTGGGCTAATGAATGCCATTCTCAAACCACCAAAGAGAGTATTCCGTTATCAAAAAACGGACAAGGACCAAGTGTTTACCCACGATATCGTGGAAAAAGACATCAGGCTCCATTGCCAAAAAATGGATTGGAGGGCCCAATGCTTGGGGGCCCCAAACCACAAATATACCTGGCAATGAAGGAACCCAGCAGCACCATCAAGGTAGTGCCCAAGACACATTATCCATTAAATCCCTCATCAGACAAACTAGAGGGAGCGCAGGGTTGGACATCTGTGCCTCTGTCAGAACAGTACTAACTCCAGAGATGGGAGTTCAAATCATTCCCACAGGAGTAAAAGGACCTCTTCCCCAAGGAACAGTAGGCTTATTATTGGGACGCAGTTCTTCTACACTAAAAGGACTTATGATATGTTCCAGGGTAATTGATCCCGATTATAAAGGTGAAATAAAAATTATAGCTAGTTCTTCAATAGGTATATCAGTTATTTCACCAGGAGTTAGAATAGCACAGTTATTAATATGCTGCAGTCCCTGGTTGGGCACAAATCACGAGCCACCACACAGCTTGTAGATTCAAACAGCAATTCTTTATTCCCGATCTCACACCGGCAGTCTACAAACACGTTCTGGGGAAATCCACGTTCTCTGCCCAAAATCACACTCTGCCCAAATCCACTACTCCTGGGCTTCTGTCTCCCAAAATATACTGTGTGACCCTAAGAACTCAAGAGGAACTCAGCAGCAAGATACGCCCTATTCTAAAGGGGGAACACCCTAATCTCCTATTATGCTAAACCGCCCTATTCTAAAGGGGGAACACCCTAATCTATTATGCTAAACTGGGGACACCCTAAACAAGGATCCGCCCTGGTCCTTGAGCAAGGTCACCTTTCAAGAGTCCTTCCACTAGACAGCATGGGAGTAAGCTGGCAAGGAAATTGTAACACCTACTTGGCTGATGGCTCCCAGCATTAATAGTACCCAGCCTACATGATAAATTTTCCAGTTGTGCTGTAGAAAGAGGTACCAGGGGATTAGGCTCCACAGGTGTAGATTGGGCTATGCTGTCTTTAAATTTAGATTCTCGCCCCATGCTAAAACTAAATATTCCAGGGCATAAATTTAATGGGCTATTGGACACAGGTGCTGACCTTAGCATCATATCCTGTCATGAATGGCCAAAACATTGGCCATTACAACAAGCCGCTCAAACGCTTCGAGGCCTAGAAGTGGTGACTAATCCCCATAGAAGTGCAATGGTATTAGATTGGAAGGATCCTGAAGGATGTGAAGGAACTATACAGCCCTATGTATTTGATCATCTTCCTATAAATTTATGGGGACGAGATGTCCTAGATCAATTAGGTTTGACATTAACAAATAACATCAGTCCTAACGCGCCCACTACTCGGGCTAGACAAGGATTTAGGAAAGAAAAAAGATTAAGAAAACAAGAACAAGGTATGACACCACCAATTCAGATAAATCAAGAAATAAATAGACATGATTGGGTTTTCAAAAAGGGCCACTGAGACAATCAAAATTACTTGGAAATCAGAAAGACCAGTGTGGGTTCCTCATGGGCCCCTGACTAAAGAAAAGACACAAGTAGCCTGGGGGGATGAGATTGACCAAATTATGTTGTGTGCTTATATGAATAAGACATAACAATCCCTACTATGATGTATAATTATATGCACTAATAAAAAATTTTCAAATTAAAAAAAATGTTAGTAGATGTTCTGGGTTATTTTAAAATTATATTTATTATATAATGCCATTATATTCAAATATTCAAATTCAATGATGAAGTTTATTAATATTTATGTTAGGTAAAGTTTATAGTTTTACTTCTTGAAAATCATGACACTTTGGCTCTACTTCTACTCATTAAGAGACATGTAGAACCATCTATGCTCCTAATACACTACGATAAAAGTTGTATACGAATTTAACTATATTGTGTTTCTGGTAGCCAGAACCCTTTTTAGCTCTGGTAAAGTGGGTATTGTTTCTGTCAGTGACCTCTTAATTACCCTCGACTATATGATCTATATAGTTCCACTATGATTCCACCAATGCCAAGTTCAATGGCCCAGTTAATACAAGAACAGGAATCTTGTCATCAATGAGAAACTCACTTTCACTTTCCAGGGGCAAGATCCTGCATACATCACATGGTATGGTACTTGTGCTGAAAAAATTGTGGAGTCCACTGGTATCTTCACTACCATGGAGAAGACTGCCATTCACTTCCAAGATGAAGACAAATCATCATCATCTCTGCTTCTTTTGCTGAGAACCACTTATTTGTGATGGGTGTGAATTCTAAAAAGTAAGGAAACTACTTCAAGAACACTAACAATGGTTACTGTACTATCAACTGCTTAAGCTCCATGGTAATAGTCACCCATGACAACTTCGGCACCACAGAGGGACTCATGACCATAGTTCCTCCCATTGCAGAGATGCATAAGACAGTGAATGGCCCCTCTGCGAAACTGTGGTGCAACACCCTGGGGCTACCAACAATATCATTTCTGAATCCATTGGTGCTGCGTAAGACCATAGACAATTCATCCTTGAGCGAAATGGAAAGCTCACTGGTGCTGCTTTCTTTTGACCCACCCCAATGTGTCATTTATGGGCATGATCAGTAATCTATATAAAGGTGCCAAATATGATGCAAATAAGAAGTCGATTAAGCACATCAGCAAGATCCCTAAAATTTATTCTAGGTTACACAAGGAACCAGGTTGTCTACCGCAACTTTGACAGTGACTCTTTGTTACACCTTCAATGCTGGGTCTCTCATTGCCCTCAATGACCACTCTATCAGCTTCATTTAATGATGTGACAATGAATTTTACAACAGCAATAGGGTGGTATACCCTACATTCCACATGGCTTCCAGGAAGTATGAACCCCAAGAATTCCAGGCCTATCAAGAGCATTGAGAGGAAGAGAGAAGAGCTCAGCTGCCAGGTGTCCCTAACCTAAGTCAGCTCTCATGACACATAAACTCTTTCCCCCTCACAGTTTCTGTTTCAGATCCCCTAAAGAAGGGAATTACATGGTCATGTTCCATCAATAAAGTCCTCTGAATCTAGCTTAAAAACAAAAAAAGAGCAACATATTTTAGGGTTATTTAACTAAAAATCCATTTGTATTCTTATGAACATGAAATTTGTAAAAACACTTTTCATCATGAAATTTAATTTGATGCAAGAAAGTGACAGATTTACAGATTTGTCAATGTAATAGTTCTTGGACTCATGTATTATACAATTACAAATTGCATGTATGTTTTATTTATGTGTTTTGTTTATCATGTTTCATTTATTAAAAAAAAGAAAATACAAAACAAAAGTACTCTAGTAAGTGCTGATAATTCAAAACCCTGCATTCTGTTATTAAACCTTTTTAAAATTATTGTTTGTACTTTTATCAATGTATTTCAATTGTTTATTTTCAATAATAATATTAATAAATTTTTTTTAAATTTGAATTTCTATTTTCATGTATATTTACAATGGATATTTTTAATACAGGATACACTTTTTTTCCATTTTCAATCCTGATACTAATTTGTATCAAACAGAAGAGAGGAAATACAACTACAGAGAAAAAGAGACAAAGAAAATCTAGTTGTTAGGTGAATTCCACAACTTAAATGTTGTTAAACAGAGATGGTAAATAAATTATTTGGATTTATGACTTACTTTTATTTGGTATGCTTTCATCTTTATGTAATAGCAACACAGAGTGAAACTTACTCTTGATTCTGTTTATTCATCTGCATTTTAACTCATTTGCATGTGACTGATCAGAAATTCATTATAGCCAATATGCATCATTTGAAACAAAATTGGCTACTTTAGACCATGTGAATTTGTAGAATTCTCACAAACATTAGCAGGCCACAAACATAGTTACAGTTATATATGTTGAAAAGTTGCTGAATTTTTTAACACCTTTGCTTTTTCTCCCAGGTGTTAGACTAGTATTCACAGTTTAAAAACATAAAATATGTGTTCCTTCCTATGTCTTCACCTTAGGGGGGGCTATTACTCTCCTGTGGATCAATGCCAGTGCCAGACCAAATAAATGATGTTGACTGTCTGATTCATTTCCCAGGGTACTAGAACTACAATGCCGTATTTGGGTTGGAAACTCATAAATCTTTGAGGTTGAGTGTAGTGAGATTCCTAAGTGCACACTGTTCTGATAGCATTAAAGATGAGATTTGAAGCTCTCCTGCTGCAACTCTGTACTTTATCTGTAGTTGATACTATTGTAAATGACAGGCTAGTGGTGATCTAATCAATAATTTAAGTTTTCTATCCTGGACCAAAATATCCACACAGGAAGAAATTCCTAAAGTAATACATTTGATGTCTGGATAGAACAGATTTGGCATTTCAGAGTTCTTGGTTCCCCTCAATTGAAGTGTTTTATTTGCAAACTATCCCACATTCATTCATTATTTAAAGATATCTACTGTCTTTCAGTACTGTTTTTCCATTATTTATTTTCACCAAGGAAGGGATAATTAATTTAGCCTTCTTTGTTCCAGGTTGTGATTGAATGAAAATATTTCATGGGATGTTAAAATATATCATGGTTTTGGCATCCTAAAAATTTCTCACTTGACAATAGTGTTAAAATTGTGGCTGCACAGTTAATCATTAACTATTTTGTCCAATATATTAGTATTTTATCAACTAACATTCATTCATTTATTATTTAAGTTATCTATTTCCAAACATACTTGACAGGTGAATTATTAACCCAGAATTACAAACTGTAAAGTCTCAAGTAATAATATATGAAATATTCAATAAAAGTACATGAATAAAATAGCAAAACCTATCTCTGCCATAAAATAAAAGAAAAATATATATTTTTAAATTATTTTGGCTTATTTTTCTTAAAAAGGGAAAACTAAGTTTTGAATTAATAACAGGTCAACATTTAATATTATATTTTAATATTAAGAAGAGTGTCACAGTAGATTGGGTAGAGAGAGGTGATAGGACGGGAGGGGAGCGGAGGTGGGATAGGGAGGGCAGCAGAATACAGCAGACACTAGTACTGCTGTATGTATATTCATGATTGTAAATCAATGTGAACCTGCAATCTGTACACGTGGAAAAATGAGAATTCATACACCATTTGAATCAAATGTATGATATGTCAAGATCATTGTATTGTCTTGAGAAACTAATAAAAAAAAGAGTTTCTAAGATCATAGTTTTTCAACTAGAGCAAAAAAAAATGAATTGCTTAAGACTATCAGACATTTATTTGTATTTATGTTATTATTGTAATTTGTATTATGTATTTTTCAGTTTATGATAACTAATTGTTCCCCAAGACTAAAAGTTGCAATGTGGTATGTTAGCTAATGAAAAATTTATAAAGAAGCAAACACATTTGTAAAGTTGAAACATCATTTATTCAACTGTAACTTACATATACAAAAATAACTTATTTACTGAGAAAAATAAAATTTAATTATATCTTAGACAAGTTCCAAATATATACTTAAAAACACATTAATATTTTGGAAAAACATAATCTTTTTTTTTTTTAGAAAATATTTGTTGTTCTACCCAACGGATCAGGTTTTACTGATAGATACATAATTCTATTTGAAAATGAATTAGAAAAATGTCTTTTTAATAAAACAGGTTGCGTATTCCTACTTTTAAAACTTTTTGGTTATACATAATATGTATGCAGGAAAGTATTAAAGAATTTTGTTCAATTAATTTTAGTGAATTTCACACACCTATATGATGGACATTCGGAGACAAAAATGTGCACGGCTAGTATATAAATATCCCCTTCCAATCACTCTAGACTACCATGAGTGATGCTCATCCTGACTAACCTGCAAGGGAAGTTGTGCTTGCCTTTGTGATTTGTGTCTCAACATGGAATTAAATAGATTCTGACTACTTTTGCTCAACATTAATGTTGTGAGGTTCCACCATGTTGAGGCATGCTAGGTACATCACTCATTTTCTCCTCTGATGATACAATATGATATGTATTTTTTAGTTTATGTTGTAGCCATCTAACTGTTAAGCAAATTAATTTTTAACTATTGTCTCATTTCCTCTTATTTTCAGAAAGTCCTTTTTTTTCTGAAAAAGAATACAAAATATTTCCTTGTGGAATGGCTTCCTTAAAAACCACATCCAGTTTCTTCAGTAGATATTTTAATATTTATATCATTTATTTATTTGAGTTTTTAAAATTTTGTTTTGTATTTCATTTAATTATCAAATTTATTGTCATGAAGTTGTTTATCTCATTTCCTTACTGTCATTTTAATATAGGTATAATATTTAGTGATGAAACTTCTCTTTTTCCTGCTATTTTGATAACTTCTGTCTTCTATTTCCCAAATTGATCTGCCTCAGGATTTATCTTCTTTTGCCTTCAACAGAGAAGCATAGTATAATTTCTTTATTGCTTATTCTTTGTTCTATTTGTTTGATGCTTCCACCAATATTTATTATTTCCTCTATTCTCTGTACTATTTGTTTCATTTGCTCTTTTACTTATAGATTTGTTAGTGGAAGTTGGGAGATTTTCTTTTTTGTCACAAGAGTTCAGTAGTAAGAAAGTTACATCCAAGAAATTTTAATATGCTCATTTTCAGTTTAATTAAACTCAGAATACTTTCTAATTTATCTTTTATTTTCTTTTTTTCATGCATGGGTCATTTGAAATTGTAACATTTTCCCCCCATCATTCATGGATTTTTCCAGACAATTTTGTGATATTGATTTCTAATAATATTATTTGGTGATCAGAAAAAATAATTATATGTTTTGAATTTTTTAACATCTATCAAGAATTGTGAGGTAACCCATAAAATGCTCTATTTTGATAAATATCATGCATATTTGAAAAAATATTGATATTTTTGGAGTATTTATAAAACTTAATGAAGTAAAAGAGTGATGATAGTTTCCATTCATTTATATCCTTAATTTCTATTTTATAATTATATTATGTTTTGAGGTGGGTTGTTGAAATCTTATAGCATAATAGCTGATCTGTCTAGTTCTCTTAGAATTTTCACCATTGTAATAATATTTTGAAGGTTTAAAATGTGTGGGAATTATGATTTCTATGTTTTTGTTGAATTGAGCACTTTATTATGACTAGTCCTCTTTATCCATGGTCATGTTCTATGTCTTGAAATCAATTTTTTCCTCATTTTCCTGTCCTCTTTTGACTCTTTCGAAGTATTGTATATCCTTTTACTTTACATCATATCTATTGTTATATTTAATGTGAAATTCTTGTAGGAGCAAATAGTCAGGTCCTGATGCAATCTATTCAATTATCCTCTTGTCCTGAACTTGAAGTTAGAACTGTACGACTTTTCTTCCTGTACTTTACACTACACATGTATATTAGAATAAAGGAGCAAAAAAATGGTGGATTATTAATTCCTAAATATCTCTTCAAGCAATACTACCTTTGCCTGTTATTTTCTATCAACAATCTAAAATTCTTTTAGGCAGGATCCTTCAAATACCTTTCTTTCTCTGGTTATTTCATCAAGTGCGAGCACATGGTTCACTCACACCTTAAGGCTAGGAATTATTTAGAGAACTTTATTATAGCTACCAAAAATATCAACATTTTTTTCAAATATACATGAGATTTACCGAAACAGAGCATTTTGTGGGTTCCCTTACAAGACTCAATTGATGTTAAAAAATTCAATATACATGGGAAAGTATATTCCCCTGACTTTCTACATCGGTTATTCATCAGCTTGGTGGGGCATCTCTTTCATTACTCCATATGTCCTCATTTTCCTAATTGGAGTTAAGCAACTGATTTTTAGTTGATTATACCACATCTATATGATAATAAAATACTATATTGTTTAGTATTAACCAAGAAATGGATAAGTAATAAATTCAATAGTTAATACAGTAGTTAGCTGGTTAATCTGAAGAATAATAGAAAATAAAATAAAATAATATAATTTTTAACAAAAGCAAAACATTTGACTAGTGAATGTGTAGATATAAATATAGACATTCCAGGTTTCAAAAAATATAGATATTCCAGCTTTCAACAAGATAAGAAAAAACAGTAGGCCATGTCAGGAAACAAAAGAATGTATCTCAAACAAAAGATACAAGGAAAATAAAGAGAGAGAGAGAGGGAGAAAGGGGGGGGGGAGATTTCTTGTGCAGAAGCTCAAATATTAGACTTTGTAGTTAAACATTTCAATGTAACAACTATAAATATGTAATAGTAATGCATATACTAATATAAGTATTTAAAATACTTGAATAATATCATCAGCATTCTTGATTAAATATATGTGCATTGAACTTTAACATAAACAAAAAAACATTTGTTATAAAGTATTCATTGGATGGTAATAAATATTGAAAAAATTGTAGGTCACAAACTCGAATAATCCACTATAGAATAATGTGTTGCAATTATTTGTTATGTCTCTTTTGTCTTATTCAATCTGAAAAAATTCCTAAGACTCTCTTTCACTTTCCAATTTAATGATTTTCAATATCCTAGCAAATTTTGGTTTATCTGATATTCATAATTGAACTTTGATCATGCATTTTTTTTTGTCAAGAATGTTACTTCATTTTTTCAAGTAATACACAGTTTTCATATTGTACATTAGTGGTGAGGTACTTTTGACCATGAGTGAAATCAGTCAAGTTTCTCCATTGTAAATTAACTTATAGGTTTTAAGTAAAGCATTATTTATGAGCTGTTATTTTGAGTGTACTAAGCATTTAATTTCCATGAGACTTTGATTCACAATTTATGTATTCATATTTTGTGCCACAATCACATTTTGGATAGTTGGTATATGGTGATTTTCTAGTTTTAATATTTACACTATACTTTTTTTTGCGTTTATAGTATCGGATAGTCTTCTTTTTTTAACCAATTTGTAGTATATCCATTTGCATATTGTATAAATACAAACATTGTTTAGCTATAATTCCAAGGAGCCCTGATTCCTTTTTCTGGAGAATGGAAAAAGTGTCTGTGATGTTGTTTTTATGTTCTCACCAGGTCAAAGAAGAGAACTGAGACACAGATACACAAACATGCACACACACAGGGCACACAATTACCTATACACACACACAGGGCACACAAATACCCATACACACCTTTACATTTATATTTATTTATCTAACTCTTTGTCTGTGTAACCATGTAATGTGTCATGAACTGAAAACCATGAGTTTTCAATGATATTTTGACCTTGAGTTCCACCTCAAATCCAATAGCAGTGAATATAATCTAGCTGCTTCTGCTTCTTTCTTTTTCTTTCTTTTTTTTTTTAGTGCCAGGAATTGAACCTGGGGATGCTTACCTAGCTACATCCTCAGTCCAAAAAGAGTTACAGATGTAGCTGTAAATGCCTTCTGAGTTCAATTCTTAGTATTACAAAAATAAAATAAAACTTCATTTATTTCCCAAGTATGAGCTTTTCACATTTGATTAGTCAGCTAATTACCGCTTGTTTGATTCAATTTTTTTTGGTCATCCTTGAGATTGAACCCAGGTCTTTACACATGCTAGGCAAGTGTTCTACCACTGGTTACACCCTTATCCTTATTAACTAAGATTATTCAACTTAATATGCTTGCACAAACTTTCTTTTTATCTACTGTTACATGTATGTTTTATGTTATAGTTTGAATCTGAAATAGTCTCCAAGAACTCAAATGTTAAAATTTTAGTTCCTGTGACAAATATATAACTTTGTTGAAAAGTTCAGCCTCTGGAAGATCATCAGATCACATGGACTCTAATCTCATCAATGAATCAATCTAATGGTGTCTTCATAATTTTATGAGATATGAACAGGTTCTGGGAGCTAAGTGTGTCCTTGAAGGCTAGGTCATGTCTCTGGCCATTCTTGATCTCTCTGGATCTTGGCCACCATGAAGTGAACAGTTTGTCTCTGCCATACCATTCTGCCATGATAATATGACTTACAAGAAGCTCAAAGTGAGAGGGTGAAATGACCATAGACTGAAACTTCTAAAACCATGAGCCCAAATAAATTCTTCCTCCAAGCCCCATCTATTTTCTCTTATATATGGAGGTTAGACATACAATAGGAAATAAAAAAGGGATCTCAAGTCAATAGAATAAACACAACAAGGATAAAGAGTTCAGTAGGGAAAAAAAAAGTGGTGGCTAAAGGATGATACTGGAAAATAAAATCTATCAAATTATCTTATATGCATATATAAATATGTCACATTGAAACCCCCTATTTGATGTAATCAATATGTACCAATAAAAATTTTCAAAAGCAGATTAAACAAAATAAGTCCTTTATTTTTTAATTTGACTTTCATAGATTTTCTTTTTTGGTCACAGAAATGAAAAGCTGACTACCACACTTGGTTACTGAATTAGTAGCAACATATCATATTTGTTTTGAAAATTATTCTTTTAAAAAGACTTTGATCAAATATCCTAAACATTAATATAATTATTTGAAGCTCATTATTCTCTAAGAGCCTGATTTCTGTAAACATTTTTAACTACATTGATAGAATAATATCATATTGTGAATTATTATTTTAACTTCCCTGTTCTCACTGCATGACACCATCATATTTAGCTCTTTATAATGTGGTTCAAATTAGATCTGAGTTATAACTTCAAAGTTCTCAGCTGAAATGATAAAAGAAGGGGGTATAAGAGTTACTTTTTACCTAAATTAAAGATATAGAGTGCCAACTATTCAACAACCTTTAAGAATATACAAATCTTTATGTCTAATATATGTGTGAGATCTATAGTTGAATATGTAAATTCTGCCACAAATTAATAATGTGATGGAAAAGCAACAAACATCAAAGACATTTTTAAAAGTGAAAATTATAAGCAATAAAATGACATTAAACACCAGCTCCTTATTCACTTTATCACTTCAAAAATAATACCCTTCTTTTTTAAGACTTTTGGAATATTTAGTACTACTCTCTTTGATCTTTTTCTCACGATATTTATTTTTTCAACCTTCCATAGAAGGAAGGTTTTTCCCAATACTAATTAAAATCTGACTAGTATTCAAGCGTGCTTAGAAAATGTATCTGAGGCAAATCATAAAGTAATACTCATGATTTTAAAATTGTAATTGATGTAAAATTTTGCTAATGTCCATGTGTATGGGCTTGAAATTTTCATGAATCATGAATAAAGAAGATTTGGAGAACATGGGACAGAATTTATTAAGATAAAACTCAAAGTATGTGTGTGTTGGTCTTTTCTTCATGAGTATGTCATGGGCCAAAGTCTAACTTACATCTTCAGAAAGTTGATGTACTTCATCCTTCTTTATAAATTATACTCCTGTTACCTATATTCACAGGAACTGATATATGAAAAAAACACAATTAAAATGATAAATACAACATTATAATTAGAGTACTTGACTTACTTAGTGATAAATATATTATAGGTAACAAATATATAGTGTCAATACTAGTGTATATGTTTATTTGCCTTCTTTCACTGAAGGCAGTGAAAATTGCTTAGAAAATTCAACTTGTTGATATGGTAGAGAGGTATAAAAAGGAAGTCAAATTATAGTCAAAATGTTATTTGGACAGAGTAAAATAAAAATAAAGCAAGTTAGTTGGTATTTCAAAGTTAATTCATATTTCCATTAATCAGCTAGTATACTTAGTATCCATCCCAGGATGGGATTCTCACGTGTCTGTCCAAGGGTTAGTGACATTCCCCTTAACTCAATGCCAGGACCATAGCAGAGAGACAGCTGGGAGCTCATTAGTGGGACACAGAGTTTGGCTGGCACCATGTGCGTTTGCTGGGTTTCATGGGGCTGTGCACTTGTGAAGACATATAGCCTGCATCTCAGTACCATGTTTCCATACACAGAAAGAGAATTTACCTATTGGTTCTAATTTTCTCTTGGCGAAAAGGTAACTCCCACACGTAATAAATCACTGGGATCCCTGTGTGGTGCATGGATCTGTCTATGTGTTAACCACTGTTCATTGGTTCTGCAAGTAGAGACCCAATGTGGAGAAGCAAAAAGAAGCCTTCAGGGAAGACAGGAGGCGAGATATTTTTCACTATTGCTTGTGTCCCAGGTTTATTAAATCCACATAAAGTTGAAAAGATTCAGGTGAGTTTGAAAACATATGGTGTAGTATTATCTAAGCAAAATATGTTTAATAAATAGTCTTTTTCCCCTATATATCCATGATGATGGATTGTAAAGTAGATGCATAACTGATGATATTTTGAAATAATTGTTTTACAATCTGGCATTCAATTCTAAATTCATATTTAGAAGAGTTCTTCAATGTTGCCTTTGGAATTCATTAAGTAATCAAAGAGAATAGTGGTTTTCCAAAACAATCCATCCACATATATTAACACAGGATATTCAAAGATCAAATTTCTGATTTGTTTGAAAAAAATACAATTTTCACTTAAATTAATTTAAATTGTAATTTAAAGATATGTTTATTATGTTCATCAGGAGAAACATTATCATGTCTTTAGTGTTAAATAGTTCATCCTTGTGAGAAAAATGGTATTATTTTCCTTTATTGTAATACTTGTCATTCATTTTATCTTAATTTTACTGAATATACTAAAACCAAAATTTGGAGTACAGTGGAAATAGCTATTTATTGTATTTCACATTTGAAAACATTCTACCATGTGACTGACATGACATAAACATTGGAGAAAAGAAGATAAGATACTCCTGCCAGCACATTGGTTGTGGCTCAGTGAGCCTTGGGTTGGGTTTGCAGAACTATAAAATAATTAATTTATGCTTTTTTTTAAGACACTCAAAAAATTTTTTTTTATTGTGAGCTGTTACAGCTACTAATGTAAACTGATTGCTACAAAGGGTAAATAATGATCATGGGTATAGATTATATTGTAAAGAAGTCCTAAGTAAAGCCAGATAGTGAGCTCTCTTTATAGTTCAACTTGCAAGGAGTTACAAGTTGAACTTCAAGAGCATGCATAACAGTAATACAGAAGGATAAAGAATGAAACAAAATAAGGTCTTATAAAATCTGTAAACATAAATTAATTTTATGTATTTATACATATTCTTCAAATTATTCTACAACATTTATCACTCTTCATTTGATGCTTTTCTTTCCTTTTTTAAAAAAATCTAATAATTATGCAGGTGACAGAGTGAAACAGGTGAGTTCAGTAAGGAACTTAAGTAACCTAATTTTTATGAACTATGATTATCTAGTGCATGCATTGGTAAAAATTCTACGTTTTCAAGGTATGATAACAAAAATAAACACTCCAAGTCAAAATTGTGACAAATGAGTGGCCACATAGCTATAACATGCTAATATCATCAATGCCAAACACTTACACTGTATAATCCATTGTTTTAGTCAGCATTTGTGTTGCTGTTACTTAAATGACTAGGAATAACTGAAAGGAAGAAAAGTTTATTTGGAACTTTCAGCATCAGAAGTGAGTAGTTCCGCTTTACTTGTGTGGTTTTCTCCTTCTTTTTAAAATTTAAGATAGAAATATTTTTAGAGTCTACAGATAAGTTTAAGTGAGAACAACAAAGTTGCCTTTGTTGTTTTTGCAGCTGCATCCACTGGATCAATCTTCTTAGTCCAGTCATGACCAGGAGTACAAAAGCAACCGCCACCTGCATGAAAAAAGTAAGGCAACAGCAGCACAAGAACAACAAAGCAGCCTTTGGAGTCATCTATAAAGTCTTCCTAAGTCTCTGCTTCACTGAATCCTGTTGTTCCCAATTGCATGTTCACCAAGCCTCCTGGTGAAAGTCTCACTGCCAATGTGAGAATTAACAGAGAACCCTGAAATTCTGGTGACAGAGTATGAACACTGAAAAGTTTAACATCTCAGGTTTCTGTCATAAGTATGATTCTGGGTAGAATGAGCATACGGGGCCACTTGCTAATTTGTAAAATATACTTTTTTGGGGGGTATGGGATGGTACTGGGAATTGAACTCAGGGACACTGGACCATTGAGCCATACCAAGTCTATATTACAGTTTATTTAGAGGCATGGTTTGACTAAGTTGCTTAGTACCTGACTTTTGCTGAGGCTGGCTTTGAACTCCTGATCCTCCTGCCTCAGCCTCCAGAGCCACTGGGAGTACAGGAATGCACCACCTCGGCTGGCTGTATGATGTACTTTTAACCAGTGGTAACCAGCTCTGTTGAGGCTGTATCACCACTAAACCATAGTACGCATAAATATCAAGTTCAAGCCTACAAGCCACAGAGCCACTTATTGAAAACCCCTATATCTTTCTGAGGGCTTGTTTTGAGAATATGTACACTTGTTGAGGATGAGCACTGCCAACTCCAGATGAGCTATAAGAATAATGTCCCTGAGTCCTGTAGGAGTCATCAGCCAATGACAGATGGGGGTTAGTTTTTTTTTTTTTTTGCCCCCAACTTAGTCTGAGATATGGGCTACTTCCCCCTAAACCAATGACAATATCTGATTTGCTAATGAATTTTTAATTGGTTTTGTTCCTTTCCTAATTCATGTTTCCATTCTGTGCTATAGCTTCCTGGATTCCTCCAAAATAAATTACTTGAAATCCAATCATTGTCTCAGTTTCTATTTCTGGAGGAACCTACCTATCAGCACCATGAATCTTTGTTAAATTGTTCCACCAACATTTTACACTAATGCTATTTGTTCTCCAATTGCCCAAAACCTGACCTGTAAGTTCTACATCAAGTCCAAAATGTGATTTTCTTCTTCCTCCAGCATTTAGAACAAACTGTTTAATTATTTTGTTGAACATGAGAAGAAGTAATTAACTTTTATAGAAAAGATTATTATATGCATATAAAAAGAGTCTTTAAAACCTGAGCTCCTTGTAGCACAATAAAATGTTCACATTATTTTAAATATTAACAAAATGAGGCCAACTGAAGAAACAAATTAGCAGAGGATCCTTCTCTTATCAACCCATGTGATCTTTGAGTGGTATGGCAGGTTAAATCTATATTTTTTTCCGTTTTAGTCCTGCCAAGGAAACAAAAAATCTTGCTTAATTGATTTAATCAAGAAAGTCACATTGAAATATTTTTTTTCCTAGTAGCACTTCAACAGTAAGGGGAGCTTTTAGCCTGTATGGAGCTTCAAGGTATTCAGAATTTATTTTTTTGGTAGAGAAAATCGTAGAAATCAAACATTATGGTTCTTTCAAAATATGTTTCAGAGGAATTAGGTAGTCTCTTTATTCCATTTTCATGGACAACATGATATCTTCTATCTTGTTACACACTTACAGAATACAATAGAGAAAGAAACTTCACTTCTTGCTGACTTTAACTGAAGTGTTCCAGTCTCTTTATAGGATTACTGAATGTGGTTTATATACTGAAATAGTCTGAGAATATTCTAGAGCTCTTGAAATGATGTCACAAGTGTCAGTTTCTCATGTCCTAAAAGAAACACAACTTTAGCAAATAGTAGTGAAGAATGCTCACAATGATCAAAAATAATTTCCCAAAATAAATAAATTAATAAAGTAGTTGTGATTAGTCTGCCTTTTAAAGAAGGACAATCCATATGTATGTTTGTGCATGCATAATGAATTTTAAAACATTCTGAATAAATGGTCAATTAACATGAAGAGAAGAACTTACATTCTTATATAGACATTTCCCCATTTCCAAGGCACTTAAATATAGGACTGGAATGGGTATTGCTTTTTCTTTCTAGCAAAACAACTCATTTAGTCCTTAACTACCTAGGTTTGAAATTGTATATGAACACAACTCACTTATTTATTCTTAGTGACCTGATATTATAAAAAATGTACAGTGGAAAAAAAAAGGCTTCAGGGTAACTGTTTATTACAGGAAACTGAATTCTTGATTTTTTATGACATAAATTACATAATCCTTTGTTTAGCATCCCTCTGACAAAGCATTCTTCTTTCTGAAACTATTGATAGATGCAGTAGCATCACATGGCAAAACTAGCACAGCTTATAGGTAAAAAAAAAATGGACTCACAAGGGAGAGATAAGAGAATTTATTGAATATCTATTGTGTCCCTCAGTCTTTGTGAGGTGCTTTGCATTTATTATCCAGTTAAATTTGACCCTCGTAAGAGCAACAATAAGATGTATCATAAGCTGTTGTAATAGCATGCTATGGAAACAGCCTTTTGGTCAGAATTCAGACTGCCACTTCTGTGGCCTGTAATTTCAGGGAAGTCACCAAACCTCTCTGTGCCTCAGTTGTTAAACCTGAAAAAAGAGGAAAAAATAAAAAAAACATGTGGATGATATTAATGGTATCTACAATATAGAGTTATTGGGTATTTAAATCTATTCTTATTAATTAAAACTCAGATGACTGAAAAATAACAACACTAAAGTGTGTTCAGTCTATAAATTTAAAATAATTAGGTGTGTAGGAGAACTCTGTGAATAGGTTGCTTTTCTGATGAGTGATTATGAATTGGCATTAGAATTGGATCTGTCTGAATAGTTATTCTTTGCTTTTATAAAATCATGATTCAGAAAATTATTCAGGGTCCTGCCAGTGGAAAGAGGCAATAGGAACATTAAATACAGCACTTGTGACATAGAAGACACATATGCATAGATGCATATTTCCATGAAAGATGAATGAACAAGTAAGTTAATAAAGTGTCTGACTTCTGCCTCTTCCCTCTAAACTAGGTTTCTCCTTCCAGCTCAGACATAAGGATATCAATTGAAGCAAAGCCTTTGGTCTTCTTGCGACAAGTTGGATGAGCACTATCATCCATCCTACAACTATAGTCTGCTTCAGAACCCTTAAATGATAAATGTAGTAAAGTATAGAAAAGTGCCTTTAAAACCACAAAACACCTTTCAGTTACATGTATGCTGTTATCTGGCAGGGCTTATTGTTCCTGCTAAAAAATCCACCTAGGCTTGAATCTTGCTAGTTTAGTGATTTTGATAACCACCTAAATTCCCTAAACTTCAGCTGTCTCAAAGGCAAATGAGCATAATTCACTGTGAGTGGTAAGGAAATATAGTTGACAGAACATGTAAGTACTTGATTCAACCCTCATCATGGTGCTTATCATCAGAGGGCAACTTGTATCAGCCAGATATTTCTATTATAATATTACTGTTTTTATCATTATTACTGTTCAGTGTGGCAGATTAGAAGGCACATTTCTTCAGAGCAATAGTAATAGCATGCACATGTGCCATTGTGCCCACATCCTGTGACAGTGGTAGATATTATTAATTCTCAATGACCTTTAACTTTTTTCTATACCAGGCAGTCACTGATGACTAGAATGATAAATGAAATAAAAGTTATTTTCTGCCTTTCTTGCTTAAGTTTATTTTTATAGCCTTCTTTAAACATATACAAAGAAGATAATGAATGATTCAAATGCAATATTTACATTCATTATTTCTCCAACAATCCAACCCTGAAGATGCATTTTGGAAGCAGAGTTTAGAAGCCACGTCAGAAAGCAAAGACTTAAAGGGTATTTTATTTAATCCTCTTGCATACCTAAAAAGAAAACTATGATTGTGACATGAGGAAATTGATATGCAAAAGGCAAATATTTGTTTATAATATTTAAATATTTATATCATGCAGAAATTAAATATTGAAATCAGGGACATAAGTCCCATAGATCTCAAGCCAAAAGCAGTCAGTATTCTTATATCCTGAGGATAGCTAGGGGAAGAGGAAGTCACTCAAATATCACACAACTCCAATTTCATCTCCTTTCCAATAATGTTATCTACATATGAATCCTTCTTTCAACATTTCCTCATATAAATAATCATTGAACACTTTTTAAAATAAATATTATGGATTGACTAACATAGTAAAAAATGATGAGAAAAGTTCCATGCTATAATAATTCTAAGTAGGAAAGTGACATAAAGACATATGGTTATGTTAAATATATATATTTTTTAATCTAGAGAATATGCCTGGGTATCCCATTCCTCAGCATTTATCCAAAAGGACTAAATCCAACATACTATAGCAATCCATGTACAGCAATTCATATATACTAAAGTTAATGGCAGCTTAAATCACAATAGTCAAGTTATAGAGGCAGATTAGGTTTTCATCAACAGAAGAATAGACAAAGAAAAAGTGGAATATGTACAAAATGGGTTTTACTTTGCCATAAAGAAGAAGAAAATTGTGTTATTTTCAGGAAAATGGATAGAACTGGATGACATTGTGTTAAGTGAAATAAGCCAGACTCAGAAAGTTGAAGGCTGTATGTTCTCTCTCACACTTGGAAGTTAGAGTGAAATAAGTCAAAAAAGGAACTCATGAAAATAGAAGAGAGATTAATAGAGGAGACGAAGGGTATCAGGGGAGAGAGGAGAGAACTGCAGTGGAGGTACTGGGGAAAGAAAATAGTCAAATTATATTATGTGCAAGTAAGAACATGCTACAATGTTACGAGTTTGTAATATGTGTATATATGTATAATGTATCAAGAAAAACTTTAAAGGAAGGAATAACTTCATAGGTAGAGTGGACCTGAGCTAAGAAAGCAAAGAAGAGAAAAAAATAAAAGAGGGATTATGAAATACTTGAATGAATTTGGTTTCACTGGAATACGTGAATTTATAGTGGGCACTTTTGGGAAATAAAACAGAATAAACATATTGGGGACAGATAGGGTATTGCCATGAACTCCAGGCCTATACTTTGGAGTTTCTGTGTGACTTATTATGCTGAGCAGGTTGAAAACACCCTCAGGACTGAATGTTCAGTGTGCATTTGCTGGGATGACTCCTCCCAGAGAGCACTCAGTTATCAAGCTCTTTCTCAGAAGCAGCTCTTATCCAGTGTCCACTCAATTTGGGTTTGAGGGATTGGTCTTCTTGTCTCAATTGGCAGGATGCTGATAAGTTACTTTAGCTGTTGTGAATGCAACTCAGACTGACTTTGTCTGTGCTCTGTCTTGCTCACTAGCTTTACCAAAACAAAACAAGCAAACAACAGCAATGACAGAAAACACTGTATTTTCTCAATACTCTCAACTATTCAACACTTCATTTCTAGTGTTAGTTATTTGGGGGTTTCCCAAACCATAAAATTCTGTAATTCTCTGCAGACACTAAATTATATCACCATGTACCTGGAGAAAGCATCAGATCTCACAGGTTTAAGGATGAAATCCCATCTACTCTCTCCACTTCAGAAGCAAATTGCATGTCTAGCTTATTAGTTGTGCTTCTAACTCTTGGCTATAAATCAGAGGTTTCATGACCCTCTCCCCCCCTTGGCATCCATAATTTGTGAGAATAGCTCACAGAACTTAGAAAATAACTTTACTTATTTTTATCTATTTATTTTAAAGTCTAAAACTCAGAAACGAATAAGAGAGAGAATCTTAGGGCCAAATATGTGGTTAGGTCTCAGAGATTCCATGATCTCTCCACTTGTCCCACCCATCAGGCATCTTACTGTGCTTATCAGGATGGGACTAGTGTAAGCCTCATCCTTTCAAGTTTATAGAGTCTCCATCTATGAACTTTACTGATATCATAAGCCATTAGTTCTAATTTAACTCCCAGACCCTATTTCTTCTCCAGAAGCCCAGATGTTTGGAATAAAATTTTCAACCCTCTATTTACTTAGCTGGGAAGATACAGAGATCAAATATATACTTTTGTAAATTGATCTCAATTAAAACTCAGAAACTGTAAAAGTAAAATAACTGTATTTCAGTTTTCACATAAACTCAAAAGATGCAATTTCAAAATCCTCTGAATCAGTGTTCTGAAGAAACTACAGAAATTGAGCATTTATATGGCAAACTGTGCTGATATGTGGCAAAGACGTAAATATTCTTTTGTAGGAAACTTCTAATGAAAGTTGAGAAAGAATAGGAACTGTGAGACTGAGAGAAGATTAAGAAAAAACACATGTACTTAGAAGATTCATAAGAAAAGAGTCTGATAACATCCTGACATTAATTTTGAGTCTCAGAACTCAATTTAATTACGTGGTCATTCTAGTAGTTCTAAGTGCCTGTAGTCTAAGGGTGGAGATAACCAGACTTCATGTTTCCAAACTACAACTTGAAATATGTGTCAGTGCTGCTTCTATAGTGGCTTTCCAACTCCATTAAACCCCCACCCCCAGTGCTGCTTTAATTGTGATTTTCCTTTTATTTTATAGTTATTGCATGCAAATGCCCATCTCTGAGTTTACTTTCTTGGGAGTCTGACATTTAATAGTTACAGTCTATGACAAATTAGGGAATTATATGCAAAAAGTTGCATTAAGACAGAACAGTGAAATGTTTGGGGCTTTAATTTTAAGACAATTTAATTCAAGTTCTCCAAAGCATCAGTTAAATGATTTCAAAGGAATGATCCTACAAATGCAAAAATAAACAACAATCACAAAAATAACAACAGGGTGTCCTCAGTGAGAAAAATACATTTCCACAAATTTCTTGAAAATGGGATAAATATGGGAGCCAGTATGCCAGTATTCCTGTAAAAGAAATGTTATCAGTATCAGAATGGAGTCATTATTGTCTAACTTTGTCAAAGTGGAACCAGAAGACCATACGAAAAAAGAAAAAAAAAACCTTTCACTTAGCATTCCTGTAACACACCTTATTGTAAGAAATTCCTATACTTCCTAAGGGTCCCACTCACGGTACTACATAAATAATAATAGACAGTTCCTGGGGCCTGCAGTACATCCAAAAAGTCACCTGTACCAAGACAGATGCCTAGCAAGGGCTGCCTGCATCAATGAACAAAGGCAAATTCCCAGTATAAGTTTCTGTGAACAACAAATTTTAAGGCAGCTTAGCTGGATTCCTTTTTTTGTCATTTAGAGTTTTCATCGTCCCACTCTTCAGGATATATCTGTGATTTTCACAGTATGAAGTTCTCAAGTTATAATTCTTTTGGTATTCCCAATTAAAAGGTTTGTTTTGGAGGACCTATCTCTATGAGTTTTAAGTATTTGTAATTTTAGATTGAGAGAAAGCAATAAAAAGAAGTAGCCCCAAATAAAACAGCAATGGTCTATGGAGGTTTGCTGGGCAGAGAAAGCAAAAAACTGTTTAAACAGAAAGCACAAATAAAATTCTTCCTCAAATTCAGTGTACATTTTAAAGGTAAAAAGGCAATACATAAAATAATTAGTAACTTTCATTGATTCAAAAGAAGAGGAGAGAGAAGCTTCAATATTTGCTAAAAAAAATTATGTTTACTGGAAAATCAAGTAATTATATTTTAAATTGATTATTATAGAAAAGTTTGAGTGTGATTTCTAAATATGGCTCTATTTCTAAATGAACACCACTGAATTTGAAAAAAAAAGAACTGAAAATGATATGTGGAGTGGTGGCTAATACTCTTTATTATAAGCTCCTTAGAACTATTTCATTTATTTTATAAGATGCCCAAATGCCTATGACAATACTTAGAACTCATGGGGTAGTAAAACAATAGCAGAAGAGATAAGGGCGGGAAAGGTGCAGACAGAATTAAGATTTAGTATTCCACTGAATGAACAGGCAAGGAATTACTGCAACAATGGGAATGAAAATTTTGGCTCTCAGTTTTCCAAAATGACTGAGCAAACAGAAATAGAAGAAGAAACAGGAGTCAGGAGAGCACCTGGTTCAAAGGACCATTGTGAACAGCTTTTACTTTAGATGATATAGAACAGGTACTAAAACCTGTTCAGCAGCCACTGGAATTGTGAGATTAATGTGTGGAAAATATTTATATTTTGTATTTTAAATATTTTATATTTTCAGATTCTATTATTCAAAAAAATTATGAAATATTATTCATTGTGCTTCCTACATACATCTTGCTCCTTCTGTTTTCAGATGAATAAATTGATGTACTTTGAAAATGTCTAGAGTTGTTAAAATAGATGTGCAAAGAGAAAGACAAAACATCTATTTTTTGAAAACTTTCTAACTGGGCTTTTGGCAGTCAGAACATTAGGGACTGAGGGGATGTGAACATAAAATTAATCCATGTAACCTTTTATGACAGGTATGTTGAGGAAAAGAAAGAACTATCAGAGGCCAATGTAAGCATCAGTATTACATTGAAGGGCTGGGACTGAAGCTCAGTGGTGCAGCACTTGCATAGTATGTGTGAGGCACTGTGTTCCATTGTCAGCACCACAGAAAAATAAATAATTATGTATTTCAAAAAAAAAATCAAGAAGAATCATATGGAATTGTATGGGGTAGAGAGGGAAGGAAGTTATGGCCTCGAAGGAACCCAAAGGGAAAGATAAAAGAATATAATTGGGAGATTTGGGTGGTGTAATCAAACCCCAGCATCACCATTTTTAGTCAACCAAGTGGAAGACAAAGGAAAAGGGCAAACTTGAGCTTCTCACCCTGGTGAGCAATGTTCTTCACCTGAACTGAGGCTTCCCACAGATTACTTCCCTGTTTATCTCCAGAGATTCTCAACAGAAAGCTGCTATCCCTTCGTCTGGAATTTTCTGAAACTGCTGTGTATGAGTCTCTTTGATTGTATCAATAACATCAGTAAGCATTGCCAAAGAACAGAATGTCCTTGGCTTCTAAAGGGGCTGTAGTAGGATGGGTTTTCTACAGTTATGGGGCTGGGCCTGGGGAAAAAAAGCATACATATTATATCATGAAATTTAGAAACTAATCATTTATTGTCATTTTGCTTTTCCCCCTACTGACAATAAAAGTTATTTTTCTCAAAATTACTTAATTCTTAGTTTTGGAAAAAAAAATTCTTCCAATTCTACACGG
Organism: Callospermophilus lateralis; assembly: GCF_048772815.1. Classification (NCBI taxonomy): domain Eukaryota; kingdom Metazoa; phylum Chordata; class Mammalia; order Rodentia; family Sciuridae; genus Callospermophilus; species Callospermophilus lateralis. Next base: position 1,155,637 of record NW_027511893.1, read on the forward strand.
ATTTTTGCTATTTTAAAGACTGATTTATAAGGCAAATATGAATATGTGAAAAAGTTTAAGTATAAAGTATAAAGACTATTCTTCCCTTCTTTCTCACATTTTTTTCTACTTTTCTTTGTAGTTCTCTCTGTGAAAATAAGAACTTCTCTTGAAACATTAAAAAATACCCAAAGCTAGAGGGAATATACAAACTTAAATATTTCAAACCTTCCTTCATCTCTCTTTTTCTCTCTCATTTATTCCTTAGGTACTCACTTCCTTGCAATTTCATCTTTCAGTGTTTCTGTTATTTATATTTAGAAGCCTGACTGCAGATGAATGCATTTGAAACCTAAATATTTGTGGAGAAAACTTTTTCAAGCAAAATTGAATGAGATTTATTTGACCTCTGATTCCGTATTTCTTCCAGGACTTATGTATTTTTCTCTCCCTGTGTCCCTTTGTCAAAATGTTCTGGAAATAATTTGATAATAACATTGAATTTCCATTCACTAATGACCACTAGTGCCTTATAAGAGTATTCTCCAGCAAATTTGCATGATGGTTTTTTATATATAGACAAAAATCTATCTAGTTTTTTAGCTATTATTCAAAAACATATAGTAATTCTGACCTATTTTACATGTGCATAAGCAAACAGATACAGATAGAATTTTGCATTGATCTGTACCCTTTCTTAATGAAAATTTACATGGCAAGAATTTTAGGTAAGTACCAGGCTTCATTTCAATAAGTAGTTTACAGAACAGAAATATATAGCTTGCAGTACAAAGCAGAAGTGTACTTCAAAGCATAAGGAGAAGTGATGATGTATACGAACAAAGGCACTGCCCAGATTCCCACTATAGGCCACTGTGAAAATTAGGGATGCAGGACTGCTCGGTCCTGATTGATTTATGGTTACAGTCTACTGAAGTAGAGTTCATCAGTCACCTCTGATAGCAAGATGAAATTTTTCTGGTTGCTGTTTATATTGGCAGTTAAAACAGAAATATTCTCTGAGCATAGGTCAAAAAGTACAGCTTGTGGTTCTTCCAGGGTCACAAAGTGTGCATGGGAGCCCAGTCAGCAAAGACTATCAAGACTTCATTTCTAATTTAGATCCTAATAGCCCTTTGGGAGCCTTCTTGGAAATTTTTCTTTTTTCTAAAGTTCAAACTTTCATGTATAGGTTTCACAAATACAGTATAAACTACACTAGAAGATATATTTTTTCTTAAAGATATTCAAGTCAGATTATTGTTTTTCATTACTTTTGAAAGATGCTCAAGAATAAATATAACGATGTCATTAGAATCATCCATAAATCCATTTAGTCTGTGCCATGCCATGCGATGTGCCAGACATTAAAGTAGCATAAGAATGGAAAGTTGAGGCCCACCTCTTATGTTCATCAAGAGCATCCTGCACAGTTGTGGTCTGATTTCCACATATGTAGCCTGACACACTCTTATTACAAGGATCTACTGTAAATGAAAAAGCAGCTCTATTTATTCACTGAGTTTGAGAACTGTGTGCACACAAACTCTTCTTTACTAATTTAATACCCTCTTCTATATAATTGTGACGGATTGGAGTAGCAGATGCATATGGCTATTCTCTGTCAGAATTTGTGTCCAGGAATAAAACTTGAGAATTTTTGTTGGTGTTGTATAATTGGATAACAATTATGCTTACTGTCATTTATTTTTTTCTCTTAGTGATATCCTCATCTTTGTAGTAGGAGGAAAGGCATTTGCCCCCTGGGTCTCGGGGTAACAGTTACCAACACTTACCTACCTTTTTTTTTCAGTATCTTTAGGAACACAGAAAGAATTATTTTCTGAGATTAATATTTTTATAGTGTTAGATCATGGGTAAAATTTTATAGTAAATTTCTACCTCCACTCCCTAATAAATTTAAAAAAAATAGTAAAATACTTAAAACTCACTAGCCATGTGTTATGTTTTAGATTAGGTGTTCCCCAAAAACTCACGTGTGAGACAATGTGAGAAGGTTTAGAGGTGAAATGATTGGGTTATTAGATCCTTAACCTAATCATTGCATAAATCCTCTGATAAGGATCAACTGGGTAGTAAGTGTAGGGTCTTTTAGACACAGGAAAAAAAAACTGACTAAAACACCATGGGAAAATATGTTCTTTTATAAAATCTGACAGATGATAATAGTGCTTGCAATGAGGTGAGTCTTTTGATGATGAAAATCTATTTAATGACCTTAGTTCAAGCACTGGGTTATTCTAGCTTTGGTGCAATTTTTACTTTTAAATGAAAATGAAAATGAAAAAACCACACTAGAATCATAATCAGGTTTAATTTTAATGTCATCCTTTAGGTTTTTTATTTATTTTCAAAGTTTTTATTTTATGAAAATTCCTCAAAATCTTTACATAACTGCTTATTTTAAAATTAGAATATACTATTTTAAGATTAAATCATTTTAAAAATAATTTATAACTCTAGAAATCTTGATAGAAACAGCCTTCCCTCTTTTAATCTAAAAGGTTAAACAACAAATATTTTCTGTTTCTATCAAGAATTCTAGAGTTATAAATTATTTTTAAAATGACTTAATCTTAAAGCAGTATATTCTAATTTTAAAACAAGCAATTATGTTATATGTATAAAAATTTATGTCTGATTATAAAGTTATTGAAAATAGCAACTAATGTTTCACACTGACAATGCAAGTCATGACATATATTCAGAATTTGTAAATTTAGCCTCTGGTTAATCCATTAGTTTTAGTGGTATAATGTGTACAGCTACATCATCAGGTTGACAATGACCAGTAGTTAGATTATTATCATAGATATGTATGTGTGAAAAAATCCATGTAGTTGTTTCCTCAAAAAGTGAAATGGACAATAGTGTTATTCCTTTCCAATTTACATATTTTTTACCTGAAATTGAAAACTAACTACTATTTATTTATTATTTTCCCTCTTAAGTAGTCCTAATCTGACTGTAATATTTTGAGGACTATCATGTTTTATACAGGATGACATTTTATATCATTTGTAGTGATCCTTTAGCAAATTTGTAATTATTTGAACAGTATTAACAATATTTTGGATTTATGAAAAGACTTTTTTACATTCAATTTATTAAAATTATTTAAATTACCTAATGTGTTGTTTTGATAGAAATGTGTTGTTTCATCTGTAACCAACATTGCAGCTCTTGATATGCAGACAAGATAACTTTACAGTAGAATCACTTTTTAAAAACTATTAATGAACAAAGCTGTTATCTATTGCAATTTAGGCAGAAATCAGATATGTATTCTTACACCATGAGTTTTCATCCCCAGAAAGAGCATTGAACTCATTTGCATTGATTTTGTCATCTCTCCTTCCTTTGAAAATTGACAGATGAATAACAATTTCTACATTGGAGTTGTAATCATTTAATAACATATCCAGGTATATGCCTGTTTCATTAAATGTGTAGCACAGAACAGAATTTCTTCTCTGGGAGTGTAGAATCCCTCAGTATTTGAGGAGACTAGAGTGGGGCTTACCTTCTTATCGAGAAAATAATTACTAAAAATAATCACTAAAAATAATTATCCACAGTATTTGCCAGTGTCAAACAGAATGGGACTAGAATTAAGACCAGAGACCTTAATTCTAAAGGTGACCAGTTGTTTAAGTTGGTCTCTTCCTTAATTAGACTGATTCTAAGCCACTTTGAAGTTTCCAGCCTTGTAAAGATGGAGAAAACAGAACCAGGGCAAGAACCTTTATGGGCATGTAAACAGAAAGAAAGCGCAATTTCTTCGATAATTGACAGTTCAACCCAAAATGAGCTGTGGGAAACAAAAATTTTTCTAAAATCTACTCAGTATTTATATTGTTTGCAATACCAAGTAACTGATAAATTTGTAATTGAAATTTATATTAGATTATAAAAGTATATATATATATATATATATATATATATATATATATATATATATTCCCCCCTCCTAGGAGATAAGCCCATTTGTTAAAATTAGACTACACTAATTTACCCAAACTTTCTAAATATCTATATTATTTAAGTTATATGTAATTATACACAACTGTATATTTTACATAATGAATTTTATGTAAAGTATAATTATAGATTTGATGTACTGTGTATACAAGTATATTTAAATGTATTATCTATTTAATATATAATATATATATATAGATATATATATATAGATATATATATATCTATATATATCATGCTATATAAATGTAAAGTTTCTTGTTTTTATCAAAATAACAAAAGTACTCCAGTACTCATTGAAAATAATTATAGCTTATATTAAAATTAATTGAATTATTTTATAATAGTTAAGAAAATGATTTTTATGTGAATTTCAAGCTTTCTACAAGCAATAACCTTATTAATCTTAGTATGCTTTATTCTTTGTATCTATATTTGTGCTGGAAAAAGCTGAGTGTTGTAAATTCCTTGAAATTCTTGGTTTCTTCTAAATCACATTCTTGAGCTGGATAAAGAAGCGTCTCTGGAACATCAGCTAGGGATAGATTTATTTTCCCTTGTTTTCTCCCAAGCACTGAAGAGTCAGTGAGGTAATAAACTTATGTTCTGCTGCACTCACTGTAATACTTTAGTGAATTGCTGTGGCTTTCATGAGAAGGCCTTACAGTGGTTCCCTGCAGGGCTTATGTCTCTGTTGAGTGGCAAGTGTGGGCTGCTTCAGTCATTAAAAACTCCTGGCAAAATCTATTCCTAGAAATGCATGCTGATGCTCACAGGCGGCGGTACATAAGAGTAAGAAATGAACAGGAATTATAAGAATTACCTTTTTTTAAAATAGTATATACATCTCAAGGAGGGTATATTTTAGGTTCTCTGAATTTTAGATGCTAAGTGTTTTCAACATCCAACATTTAGTTTATTACTTTATTGGTCTCTATTCAGATGCTTTTTCAAGAAACATTAGTGACTATCAAATTAATTATGTCAACTGTAACCATAAAATCAAACTGGTAAGTTTAAAATTACATTGATGTTTAGAACCACCTCAAAATCTGATCATTGGACTTGGGTAGAAATATCTTTTCAAAAGCTTCTTGGTTAATTTCATGATACATGCAGTTTTGAGAATTTTTACACTAGTCTAATTCATTTAATTTATGGGAACGGTAAACTGAAGCCGAGAAAAGTAAAATAATATACACAAGGTGATAAAGAAGTCAGATTTAGTATTAGTGAGACCCAGTTCCACAGCACAGCAATTCTTCTAAAATAGTGGCATAAACCTTATCTTAATCTACATCATTTTGATATATGATATCATTCATCTATATCATCAAGTAACAGCTTAAAGTTTAAGTTCAAATTCATTTTACTCCTAAACATACCCTTTCATTTTTCGTGTTTTACATAAGTTCCTTTAATTTAAACACATAAAAATTATCTCTATATTTTTAAATATAGATTTCAAAATTAAGAATTTGACATCTAAATATGATGTGAGACCCTCTAACTAGGTAACTTGCACTCCCTTTTTCCACTGGATAGAGACTAGAATTTGATTCATGTATTTAGGGTCATGTTTCCACAGAATAACTGAACATTCCTAAGCATACCTGTTATATTTATTTTGTATATGATGAAGAGATAGAACAAATAATAATAGAGGAGTGAAGAAAATTATGGAGATGGTAGAGTTGTTTAAAATATGAAGTAACAGTTTGAATTTATTTCAAATGGAATGAATATATAGAATTGTATGGGGCATATGAACCTAAGTAAATTATGAAAGGAAATTTGCATTAGTACAGTATTTTTTATAAATTTACTTTTTCTAGAAAAATAGAGCTATAATTGTTAATGGGTTATATAATTTAATACATTTACCAATTACTACTATAACTCATATTTCTCTTGATAAAATTATACTGCTAGTAAAGCACATATCTTAAAATAACTCAGGTACTTGATCTATAGAAGAAGAAAAACGTAAGAAAAAAAATTAAATATTAACATCTGCAATTAACTTATATTTTCAAAATTTCTCTTTTTCTTTCAAAAGGAAAATACACTGTGAGTTATTATAGTGCATCTGATTATAGTACATCTCATTACAAGAAAATGTGACTTTGGGGTATTCTATTAACACATACAGTTATCAAAAGAAAAAGTATGGACATTGATGTTATAGGCTAATGGAGATCTCTACCAATATTAAAGTACTCAGTGGGCAAAAAAGCAGATCTTCACATCTTTGAACAAATAGATCAACTTATTAAAGATGATTATGCTAATAAGACCATTAAAATTTAATATTTTCTGATTCATGTGTCAGAGAAGTTCAGAAGTGTCAGAAAGATCCCATCCTTCTCCACTGTTTCCAAATGTTTCTCTGTGAAGGCTGAAATTGTGGTATTGCCTGCCTCAGTGCAAGAAGGTCATTTTTAATGAACAGAAGTTAAATTAGACCCCAGTATATATCTTTTGATGCAAATGTTGTTATCACAATTGAATACTCTTGGATTGTTGGGCATAGAGAAAAAAAATTTAGAAGAATAACTCACTACCATGTCAATCTAATGCTTTTTGATGAGAGAAATTCCACTAGGAACAAAGGGACAGAAAAATGAAAGGGCTCAAAATTGTTTAAAAGGAAAGGGAAAAGCAACTTTCAAAATGAACTTAAGAAAACAATAAACTAGAAATAGAACATAAAATGAAAAATGATAACTGAAAGCAATTTAATGTGAATTTTATACAGAGATTGCAAAACATCATGATGGGCATTTCTGATGTGCTATAAAATGCACACATATTCACAGAATATTTAAACAAGCATTTTGAGAATCTTAGTTAATTTCAATTATAGCAAAAAAAAACTTGTTCTAAATTGAGTTTTTGTTTGTTTATTACTAAAGTATGTTAACAGAATCACATTCTATGTTTCAACTCAATATTAATTATTACTTTTCAGATGAAATATCTTCATATTGATCTTCCTTCTGTTTCCTATAACAGCATGATCTGTTCCTGGGGGAATAAGGAACTGAACAGAGTGAATATTTTTTATGTAATGTATGTGAAAATGTGAATTGGTTCGTTACTGCAAGTTCATCTACATAAAATTACTTTTTATGTTAAAATTGTTGACTAATTATCAAATTCCCATTACTTTTTTCCTGCTTTGAATCAGGACATAGTAATTGTCCTCTTCTTTTCATTGCTATGAATGATCACTCTAGGTCATTCACAACCCTTCCAGGAGCTTGGCCCCATGATCTATTTGTCTTCAAGCACAGGCACATCTTCTTGTAATTCTTCTGTGAAATTTCACATATGCATTCTTGAACTCCAATGTTTCACGTATTCCAGGCAACTCATGTTTCAAGAACTCTATTTTTAAAACAAAAACTCAAGAAAAATAAATATCCTCAAGCACGCCGTATTTTCTTTAAAATGTAAACTTTGAAAGTAGTAACATAATTTCAGAAACATAACCTAATGCATGCCTCATTTTACAGCCTCTTTGAGAATTTATATGAAAGAAGTGATTAGGCAATTAAATCCCATTGCCATTTCATAAGAAGAGTATGAATACAAATGTCAAGATCACCACTGGAATAAGAAAGGAGTCAGATTTCTTTTTTTATTTCTTTGATACAAGGGATTGAACTTAGGGGCACTTAAACACTAGGCATGTACCCAGCCCTTTTTTATATTGTTTAGACATAGTGTCTCACTGAGTTTCTAAGTGCCTCACTAATCTGTCGATGTTGGCTTTGAAATCCTGAACCTCCTTCCTTAGTCTCCTGAGTTGCTGGGACTATAGGTGTGTGCCACCATGCCTGGCAGGAGTCAGATTTCTAAATAAGTCCACTGTAATAAAATTTTTGTTTTCAATATATTCTTAATAAAAAGAAAAACCATAAAATGCAGAATATCAAAGTATATAAAATATTATTTTTTGATATCCTAAAAGTCGAATGGATTAGTGGGCTGGAATTACAGGCTTGTGCCACTGCACCCAGCTTAGAGTTCTTTCTAGTTTATGTAGACAAATTTAAGAATAGAAATTAACCACTCAGTTGTTGATTTCTTCATATTTTAAGTAAGCACATAAAAACAATCAATACTTCTTTCCAGTTTATATATTCAGACAATTATTTTAAGTTTTATGATTATTTTGAACTAACACTGTTGTTCTTTTGAACAAGTACAAACTTTCAATTTTTTGTATAAATTTGTGAGGAAGTTTTGAATATAATATGTACAAAATTTATTTTATAAATGATTTTCCATTGGCCATTCTTAAAAAACTAACAGGTTGAATTGCTTATAAGTATAAGGGAAGTAATCATCAGTGTAAAATTGTCTAGAAAATAACTGTTTGTAGGTGTGTGATTATTCTCCACAAAATAATGAGGTGAAACTTATGAATCCTAAATTATTCCACTGTTACAAAGAATGCTCTTTGAAAACTCTGGTATAGAATAGTGCAGAATTCTCAAATGCATATTAAAGCTTTTCCTTACTATATCTAGTTATTCGTTTTGTATTCACAGGAAATGGAATATGGTGGCAAAGCACATACTATATAGATTTTATAACTTCTTGCAACATGTTAATTTATGTATTTATAATAATTTCTATTCTATAACATTTATGTTTAAAGCTTTTTTACATGATACTTTTGTGAAAAGAAAAACATTTCATCCTTACATAATACTAAGATATACAAAAATATTATTGCATTTCAATAAAAAGTAACATTATAAATGAATAACAAGTAACTCCTATAGACAGTAGATGATAAAAAGTATAGGAGAGACAACACTGTGGGAAATGTGATGATAACAAATATAGGAATATTCCTCAACTTGGGCTGTAGGGATAAATATGCCTAAATAGAAAGTGCTAATGGGAGAGTATGGTAAATGCATCAAATGTTTCAAGCTGAACACCTGTCACCTTCTCCACAAATTTATATATTGATAAGTAATCCTTGATGAAAGGTGTTTAGTGGGGTGGGCTTTGGTAAATGATTATGTCATGATGATGGACCCTTATGAATGGGAATTAGCCCCTTTAAAGAAGGGGCTCCAGGAAGCTCTCTCCCACTTTGTGCTATTGGAGGGCGCTGGAGAATTTGCCATCTATGAGCCAAAGGCAGTTCTCCCAAACACTGCATCTGCCGGATTCCTGATGTTAGTCTTCTAGGTCTTCATATCTGTGAGAAATAAATTCTGTTTACTAAAAGCCACATAGTTTATTTTTTTTTGTACCAGCCTGAAGGGACTAAGACAAACATACTAGTAAGAATAAACATTCAATTCCATCTATGTATCAACAAATGAAATGGACTAAATTATGACATCTACATATAAGAATATACTGCACTGAATTTAATTTTTATGTATGTACATAAAGGCCCAATTTAAAATAACAGCTATAATAAATAGAAAAAATACCAGCAGAAGAAGTGGAACGGGGGAGGGAACCAGGAAGGGAAAGGGGAAATGCTGGGAACTGAGTTGACCAAATTATATTCCATGTCTGTATGATTATGTCAAATTGAACCCAAATATTAAGTATAACTATAATACAGTAATAAAAATATTCAAAAGAAGAAAATCAGAAACAGAAAATGTTAGAGTCACATCCTATTACAGTTATTCTTATAGTCTGGATTAATTTGTTCTGATTAGAATCTTCATTATGATGGTAATAGCATATCATGAGCAAAGTTTTACCTCAGTTTTCTTATCTGCATAGTGGTGATAATAATGGTGCTTATCTTGTGAAATTACTAATGAAAGACAAATTAAATTAAAGTCAATTAAATTAAAGTGATTAGAATAGTGACTAGTGCATAGATAATTTCTGTGAATTATTGTAACTGTTTGATGGAATATCTTGGAAAAGTTGTTTACTAGAAAGTGAAGTTTATTTTATATAAGCAGAAAGTTTAATTGATGGCCTATGCATCAATTAAATATTATATCAGTCAGGGTAAAGAAAATAAAAGGCCTAGAACTAGTTGAGAAATACTGGTGTGAATTAAAAGAACTAGTCAACTGAATATGGAAATTGATAAAATTTGAAGTCAGGGTTGATTCCAAAATTTAGAATGAAAATGATTGAAAGAAAAGGTCTTTGAAAGAAAGAAGGAAATTATAATGAGTATTATTTTGAAAGAAATTTAAAAAGCTTAGTTTAATTTTGTTTGCAATAACATCTAGATGTCAGGATATCTATCAACATAATCTAAGAGAATATTTTCATGGAATGTCAAGTTATGTTATCACATTTGTTGTGATCTCAAGATAGATATGAAATAATATCCTTAGAAAACTGAAAAAATGTATTTTTAAGTGCTTGAATTTTTACAGATGAGGAAATTGAGGTCAATCAAATTTATTTATTAAAGGAGCCCATTTAAAAGGAAAAAAAAAAAGAAAGAAAGTAAAGTTCTATAAAAGAATTTCAAAGTATTATAAAATATAACATACCCAGGAGGTTACCTGATCAAGTGTGGCTACTAGCTTATAAAATAAAGTTTCAAAGATAAATAATAATATAAGGAGATAATTTATAAATTCCAAGTTACTTTAAATACATATTTAAATAAGACTTTCAATTTTTGTATATTTGAAATTTTTTTTTGTTGTTGTTTTTAGTAAATATACAGGTAAATTTGAAACTGGAAATAAATTTGTTCATTAACATATAGTTAAAATTTTAACAGTTCCAAAAACTAGATCTACATGACCAAACAAAGATGATACTAGTTACTAAAACAAAAAGGATTCTGATTCAGAGTTCTATCTGTGGATATATTTTAGCAGTTCAGCAGGTGATTTTTACTAAGAACCACACTCTAAAGATGAAGGCCTCCCATACAATCAAATAATCTCTCATCCCTCTTAGGATGACTGTTGTGCAGAGAAGGAAGAATTTTATTTTTCAAATTACATACTCCAGTGACAATCATAGAACAAGTGATACCAAGATGACTTTTAGAATCTGTTGGAAAGCCTGCAGTTGGCTGCTAATTGAGACACAATATATTAAGCTCACCACACTTCTGCCTCCTCTGCAATCTTACTTAATCTCTTTGGAATCTAATCTTATCGTGGATTTTATTTCCCAAGACATTCTTTAAGACAATCCTTGAGGAATGAAACTCATAAGCTCAGATCTACGTTTTCATAAAATCCAAATGTTTCCAATCTTTCCTCTGATACCTTTCTTATGTAGTTGATTTTCTCAATGGCCCCACACCTATGGAGTGACCTGGATTCTAAAAAGAGGAAATGAGGAAATCCACAAGATGAATTCTTTGGTCTCCCCCTCACCGCCCCCCGCCCCCCCACAGGGCCTCCACTCCTATAAGATCTCACTAACTCTGCAAAGAAGGAAAATTACTGCACCAATTTATTTGTAGGCCATTTTTTGATCCCCTTCAAATAAACACGTACAGTCTTGCATCACAATTCGTCCCTTGGAGGGGCAGTGGTCAGTTACCATGCAGGTATCTAGGGAAGAACATGCCAGGCTAGTGCAGAAAGTACATAGGTACTGAAACCAGAAAAGAAAGGTTAAGCCAATAAAAGAACAGGGGGTCAATGTTCCTGGAGTGTATTCAGTTTACCAGTAAACAAGTAAAGAAATAAAGAAATACAGAGAAATGAAAGAGTAGGGATTAGTTCAGAGTAGCAGATGAAGAATCAGAAGTCAAATGTAAGAGACTGCCTTTTCTCCACTGTATGTTTCAGCACCATTGTTGAGATCCAATTGACTTGAGATATTTGGGATTATTTCTGGGCTCTCTATTCTATTCCACCATTCAACATACCTGTTTTTATGTCAATACCATAGTTGTTTTTTTTACTATATTTTGTAATACATTTTGAAATCAGGCATTATGATATTTTTGCATTATCCTTTTGGCTTCATATTGCTTTGACTATTCATGAATCTGCAGATTGCTTTAGGTAGTTTGGTAATTTTAAGAATATTAATTCTCCCAATATATGATCATGGGATGAAGCTCCATCCTTGAGTGTTTTCTTCAATTTCTTTTGTTAGTGTTTTAAAATTTTCATAACTAAGTTTATTATGATGTATTTTTGAGGCTATTGTTAATAGGATTTCTTTCTCAGTAAATTATTATTAGTGCATCGAAAATCTACTGGTTTTGTATGTGGATATTGTATTCTGTCACCTCACTGAATTTGTGTAACAGTTCTGAGAGTCTTTTGATGATGTCCTTATGGTATTTTAAGTGTAGAATCACACCATATGCAGACAGCTTCTTCAGCAAACAATGGTGGCAAAACTGGATATCTGCATGAAGAAGATTTAAGCTAGATGCGGCTTTCTTGCCATGGGAAAAAAGAATCAGCTCAAAATAGAACAATGACCTGAAACTTTAAATATTCAATAAGAATACAGGGGAAATACTTCACGATATTTCCTCAGACAATAACTTCATGACTGGAACGCTGATATCTAGGAAACAAAAGCAAGAATTGTAAAATGGAGTGAGATCAAATTAAGAAGTTTCTGCAAAGCAAAGAAAACAACAATCAACAAAATGAAAAGATAACCGATAGAATGGGAGAAAATCTTTACCAACTACTCATCTGAGAGGGGATTAATATCCATAATATGTGATGAACTAAAAAATCTTTTAACAACAGAAGAGCAAGTAATTCAATTAAAAGTAGGCAGATAATGTGAACAGACATTTCTCAAAAGAAAACAAAATACAAACTGTCAATGAATAATGAATGAATGTTCAATGTCTTTGGCCATCAGTGAAATGCACATCAAAAAAATATTGAGGACTGGAGCTGTAGCTCAGTGGTAGAGCGCTTGCCTAGAATGTGTGAGGCACTGAGTTTGATCCTTAGCACCGCATATAAAACTGAACAAATAAAGAAATGCTTTCCATCTAAAAGAATTTAAAAAAACTTTATTGAAATACCATCTCACCTCAGTTAGAATGGAAAAGCAATACTGGATATGATGTGGAGAAAAAGGATCCTTATTACACAATTGTTGGGTATGTAAATTGATACAGTCACCTAGGGTAAACATGAGGGAAGTTCCTAAAAAACCTAAAAATACAACTACCATATGATATTATTATACCACTCCTGAGTATTTATTTTGTAGAAAATGAAATCTGGATACTTGTATACCTGCATATACATGCTTTCTGTGCAATTATTGATAATGCTCTTGATATAGAATCAGTCTAGGTGCCTGTTGATAGCTAAATGAATAAAGAAAAATATGAAATATATATGTACATGTATATATATATATATATATATATATATATATATATATATATATATATTATACTTTTATATAATATTCCATTACATTATATATGGTATGTTATATATTGCATTGCATATAAATGATCTATATGTAATACTTCATTGCCATATATAGTATGTGTGTGTGTATATATATACCATATTTTTCTTCATTTATATATATATATATATATATATATATATATATATGTGTGTGTGTGTGTGTGTGTGTGTGTGTGTGTAATATTCCATTGCATTTATATGGAGATTTATTCTACCATAAATAGGAATTAAATTATGTCATTTCCAGGAAAACAGATGGCACTACAGGACATAATGTTAAAAAAAATAAGACAGAGAATGAATACTGTTGCATCCTCTCTCTTACCTGCGGAAATTAACAAAAGAAAAAAAATAACCAGAAAGTAGAATAGGAATACAGGGAAGGGAAATGGGACTGGGGAAGCAGGTAAAGAGAGGAGGACAATAGAGAGCATGAGAGAGGGTAGACATGATCAAAGCACAATGTAAGAACTTATGAAAATAATACACTGAGAGCCATTAACTTGAAAAATTAATAAGCATTGATAATTACAATAAAAAATAAATTACAATAAAAAGTTTAAAAAGTACAGAGCAGTCTAAGAAAGGTATTCTATGGAGGAAAACTTGAGAGACTAAAACATCAAAATTTTAGAGATCAACAGAAATAAGTGGTTTTATTTGTATTTACAGTTGTATTCAAATTCTTACACAACTATATCAGAGTAGAACTAGTTTTCTCTAAGTAAAAGTGCATCTTGTAAGAAGATTGACAGAGTCTGAATCAGGGTTTCCCTACCAACTTTGATAACATGTTCAAAGAAGACTGAACAATTGTTTACTCAAAATTTTTTTTTTATTTCTGACGTCATGAAATGACAAGAATTTGTCACTACTATATGCAATGAATCACTTAATCATACCAGAATCTCACCTCTCTTCTATCTGCAGATCATAACTTAAAGTCACAGTCTCCTTGTCCTGCACCTGGGTGACTACTTTAGTACTGACTGAATGGATTTCCAGATCTCCCATCTTGTGGGAAGGTAGAAATTACATTAACTATATGTATTATACTTTCTCCCTTAATCAATTGATGAACAATTGGGCTATTACCAGATCTTAACTATTAACTATTGCTGCAATAAACATGAGTGTGCAGGTATCTCTTTTAGGATGACTTAATTCCCTTTGCATATATACCCAGGAGAGAGAGATCTGTATATTGTGGTTCTATTTTTAGTTTTTTGAAGAACTTCCACAATGATTTCTGTGAAGGTTGTATTAATTTATAATTCCACCAACAGTTTATATTTGTCCTCATCCTCACAAGCATCTGTTACCATTATTATTTTAATAATAATCACTATAGCTGGGGTAAGATGGTATCTCATTAGAGTATTAATGTGTATTTACCTAATGATTAGTAATATTGATCATTTTCTTTAAATATTTGTCGCTTGGATTTATTATTTTGGAAACATTTTATTACCAACTACATGAAGACATATTTTGGTTTTCAAATAATGTTGATTTATTCAGTATTTTAAGGAAAACTTGGCTTCCACATTATTAATAACCTTTTTCAAGTCACACTTTGAAATACAACTCTCCAATATTTTGAAAATTTCCTTCTGACTGAAAATAATTATGTTAAACCAGAAACATTTGTGTTACCTCAGGGTACTCTCAACTTTAATGCTAACCACCCGAGGTTTATGATTGGAAAAAACCCAACTCCATTCACTGCAGGTTTTCTTGTGTATTTGTTTTGTGCTATTGATGCTTTAACAATTAGTTAGTATTATTATGTTGGTATTGCTCCCATGGCAGAAAATGGATACAGAGAACATTAATAAGATTTAAGTACAATATTCTGACTTTATAGAGACAATATAGCTGATTTACTTTCAAAATGATTAATGTTTCATTTTCTTTTCTAGTGGAAGGGGCTATTAGGACAAAAAAATTCCTACCATCATATGAGTTTCCTTTGTAGATTTTCAGGCAAACAAGACAAATAAATTTCAAAACAAAATCTGTACATATGAAGGATATTTTCTGTCTTTATAATGGAATTTACTATACATGCATTAAACCTCCTTTTGGGTAGCAATATTTCCTATGAAATGTACTTATGACAGCACTGAAAAAGATAGGCTAGTTAATTGGTTCCAAGTTAGGCTTTTTAAAATATAAAGTCTACTCCAAGGAGTTAACCTGTAGAAATATTCTAAATATCAAGCCAATTCCTTTGTCTTGTGGTGAGGGGAAAAAGGAAGCAGGACAGGTCTCAGTAAAGGCTACATAAAATCAAAGCCTAACCAGTAACCTTCACATTTTTCCAATATCTTTTTATCCTAGATTTTGAACAAAAATTACCTTGGCATTTTTTTCAGTACTTGTTTAAGATGGATTTTGATCAATGCCCTCACACAGAAGCCACTAGTACATATATGTGGCAACATGTTATCAGGTACTCTCTCATTTTGTGGAGTTCTATCTCCTTTATTCCCACTTAGATAAATCTTACTCATTTAACTATTGCTTTCTGTTGTTGTCCATGGATTTTATTCTTCAAATTTGCAGGAAAATAATCCAGAAAGAAATTGACAGCTTCTAGGTTTCACCATTAAAAACTGAAACCCTCTATTGCAGTGGAGAAGAATTTGGTTTTGCTTGATGTGACCCTCAGACCTGACTTTAGCAGCCATTCCCTGCTGTGATTACCTGCTAATATTAAAATGGGCTTTCTGAAATTGCAGAGGAGTACAGCTTATGCAGACTCCACTCACCAGAAGAAACAGAGAATCTATTTTCTGTCAAATTCATGTATCAGTATCAATTTATAAAGAACTACTTTCCCAAGATATCCTGTTTCTTTCTCTTGGGCACCTGAATATTCTGAGGGATCTCTCATTGTTCACTTTCTCTATTTGTAAATACTTTTATTCAAATGGTTATTGAGAATTAAAATAAAATTTGGAAAACCAAATAGAAGATAATTCTAATCCAGATAAGACATAGCAAAAAATTTCCTGTCTTAGTCTATTTGTGTGGCAATCATAAAGAAGCAGACACTGGGTGACATGTAGAACAGAAATTCATTCCTTGTACTTAAGAATACTGAGAATTCCAGTCCATGCACCTACAGACTCATTCTTATGTTTTCTGCTTCCAAGATTGCACCTTCTTTGTCTGTCATCACATGCCAAAGAAGATGAAAGGGCAAAATCCATTTGGATATTCCTTTCAATATATTTTATGAGAGTAATAGTCCATTCATGAAGTTAGAGCCCTCATTATTTAATCATCTCTCACTTTCTGAAAGATCTTTTCTCTTAAAATGGCAGCATTGGAGATTAGGCTGCAAAATATAAATTTTGAAGGCACACATATAGTCAAACTATAAAGCTCTCTACAAAGAGTATAAATTCGTATGACATATACTTAACAACTATGGTGTAAGCACTGTTCTATGCTTTGGAGATACTCAGTTAAATACAAGCACAGATGCACAGAAAAAAGGATCAGTGTTTTGAAGGTATTTGTGTTCTAGTAGAAGTTGATACACAATGTTTGAAACTAGTTGCTTATGCATTACACAAAGAGAGGAAAAAAATAGAGAGAGGGCTTGCAATACTCAACATATTGTTAAGACTAATGACACTGGAAGGATGTAAGGGAATGAGCCTGCTCACAAGGCAGAGTCCATTGAAAAAACTCAAAGATAATATCAAGATTTACATGTTTGGAAAGCATGCTAACCAAAACATCTGACACAGGGTGAGAAAGGAGAGTAAGAGGCTAGTTCACTATTGTGAGTGGAGAGGAAGGTTGTTTTAAGCCTTGTATGCTATAAATAAAAAGTGTAGATTGAATCTGAGGAAGTGGGAAGCCATTGTAGGATTAGGCAGGAATGCACTGAAATGGTAAATCACGTGTTTAAAAAAAATTATCAGGGAAAAAAAAGTTGACAATATTTTGAAAGTTGGGAGTGCCTTTGTACCCGCAGTGGTTTAGGAATTATATCACTAGTAGTATAATGAAAATATTTAGATTCCACATTTAACTCTGCACAAAAGGCAAAATGTGAACTATTGAATGTCAATGGAAGACAAGTGGGTCTTCTTCCCTTAGTGAAATATCAAGAAATATCTTAGAAATATCTAGGAAAAACATGGTAATATAGTAGAATGCAATTCTTTCTCTGCAAATATTACTTAAAAGTATTGAAAATATTGCTGCTACTTTGAAGGGAATGGTATTGGACTGAATTAGACTGTGTGTGAGGTTTGCTACAAAACAAACAAAAACATGTACATTTCTAGAATGAGGCAGCTTAATATATATGGCAGATTTTCTTTCAGTAATGATATAAATAAAGAGTTACAGATTTTATGAGGAACTAAGAAAGATAAATACTCTCTCAACAGCAAATGACCTCTTCAATAAAAATTGTATGTTAGGGTGAAATTGTAAATGTATATAACCATTGATGGAGGGTCTAGATGACACAATTTATAGAAAAAAATACAGAGAATCAGTGTTATATGCAATAAGAGAGTATTAGTTTCCTATTCAGTGCTAGGAATAGTCCATGCATTTTTATTGTTGAAATAAATAAATACAAATAGGTTTCTATTTAACATAAGTAATCCTTTAAATAATAACCTATAAGCAGAAATTGCATCCTGGTTTTAGAAGATTTCTTTTTTTATGGTTGCTCTCAGGCTTTATACATTAGACTATGCTTTGTAAAATGTTAAAATAAGAGATCTCTCTCATGTCCTGAGGATCAGTAATTCTAACTCAGTAGGACAAATTGAGGGATAATATTGCACATCTAAGAGCATTCTCTGGAACATACTATGTGTCTCATTTTCTGATGTCTACCTGGTAACAGCATATTTTTTTGCCAGAAAACTAAAAGTATACTTTAGACATCTGTTAAAGCTAGCATATGACTGCTTTTAAATGATGTTAAGATTGCTTCTAATCATTTAGAAAGAGGATATGAAATTCCGTGCTAACTTTAAAACATATTAATGTTAGTATTCTTGTAAATAAATATATGTTGGAGAGGTCATTTGGAATCTCATTTTCAAAATAGTTGCAGCACTAGCTAATTTGTCCATTGAATTATTAGCAATTCACCAATAAGTTTTCTTTTCTTCATCCCTTCCTTCATCACTCCTTCCCTCCCTTTCTCACTCCCTTCCTTTTATCATTCCCATTCTCTTTACTTTGCTTCTTCTTTATTTTATCTCTGCCTTTTTCCTGTATCATTTACTCTTAAAAAAATAAAAAAAAATTCTAGCTGGGTGAAGTTGTGCACACCTGCATTCCCAACCACTGGGAAGACTGGTACAGGAGGATCACGTTTGAGGACAGTATTGGCAACTTAGTGAGACTCTGTCTCAAAACACAAATAAAACAAAAGGGTCTGGGGGTGTATCTCAATAGTAGCATACCCCTGGGTTTAATCCACAGTTCTGCAAAGAAAAAGAAAAAAAATTAAAATTAAAAAACTCCAAATAGAAATCACTGCAGAGTGATAGGTTGCCTAATTCCAAACCCCCATATCCTGTCTTCATTCCTGAAACTTGTTTATTTTTATACCTTACATTCTAAAAGGCAATAGCAGATATGATTAAATATCTTGGTACAACCAGTTTAGTCACTAGGTTTTAAAAAAGAGGCAACAAGGTCAAGTCAAAGAGAAAGACATGATGATAGAAAACCCTTTGTTTTGTCCATGTGTTCACCTACTCATTATACCTCCCCAACACTAGACTCCTTCTTCTTTATTAGCTTTCCCTCCAATATCCTTAGCTTTTAGTTTTTCCCAACTGAGGCACACAAGAAATCTTTGACTTTTCTATGTGGTGTGTGTTGTCAGTAGGGACCAAAGGGAACTACCAACGTACAACTATATAAGTACTTCTCTAAAAGTCAATATTCCTACCCTCCAGTATTATATTCAACTAATTATCAGGAAGCTATAGGATTATCTGAGACTTTTAGCATTGCAGGGAGGAAAGAGAGACATCAAATACCATTCTTATAATAAATTTTTATTTTAAACTAAGTTTTTGTCAAATCTGAAAATAAAAACAAGATTTGCAAATGTTTTTTTCTTTTACTCGCATTCTTTTTGATTGTCTTTCAGTAGCAACAACAAAGAAAGATCCATTTACCTCTTCTTTTGCTGCAGAATACTTTCTGAAACCCTGTCCTGTATAAGTTGCTCAAACAACAATAAAAACAAATCAAAAGGAAACAGCAACAATACCACTCCCAATATTCTCAAATAACAGATTTGGAATTTAGCATATAAAAATTCTACTTGGAGAATTCTGAGAAATGTCCTTCTTTTCTCATACAAAGATGTCTAAAATATTGAGAGGACTTATTCTCACCTATTTTTTCATCAGGACTTATAGAACTTAAACCAAAACTGTTTGATATTCAGAGCAAAGCAATGGCTTCCCTTTCATCAGCCCAATTCTGTCCTTCTATGAAGCATGGAATACTATTGACTTGATGAATAGAGCAACTTTAAATCAGGTAGGAACCAGATATATCCAGGGGAAAAATATTTTGGTTTTATTTCTTCACTCATACCAACTTTATTTTAAAGATATTTGAAAACCATTGAAGGGTGTTAAGTAGGGGAGTGACCCAAACACCTTCTGGTTCAAAAGCACTATGGTAGGATGAAGGTATTGCAGAATGCCCACAAGATGGGAGATCCAAAAAACCATTCAGTGCTAAAGTAGTCACCCAGGTGCAGGACAAGGTGACTATGACTTTAAGCTATGATCTGCAGATAGAAAAGAGGTGACTTGAGAGAATTCTGAGATGATTAAGTGATTCATTGCATATAGTAGAAAATGAGCAAACAACTTGTGACAATTTCTTGTATTTTGTGTCATTTCATGACATCAGAAATTTAAAAAAGAACGAGTTTTGAGAAAACAATTGTTCATTCTTCTTGGAACATGGTATTAAAGTTGGTAGGGAAACTCTGATTCAGACTCCAGAATGTAGTCTCAGGAGTGAATATGAAGAATTAACAATGTCAGTTTACAGAAAATAGAGTTTTAAGTTCAGGGAGACAATTAATAGGAAATACTGATTTTTAAAAATGGCTTTATGAGTAAAACTAAGTTCCTCTTATTATAGCATGAATGTAAATTCCCAAGTGGCAGAAGCCAACAAGCCAACATATTATACATATAGTTTCTCTATGTTGGAGAATTCTCTTAAGTATGTGTAGACCATTCTGGGTGTTGTTATTTGTGGCCACAAAAATAACTTTCTACATATTTATTTTCCTGTGCATAAGCCTTAGCTTTTATTTCAACATTTTTCTGAAACATTTTTTTGTTCATAATCCCCATGTGTTTCTGATATGGTTTAAGGTAATTATCATGCGATAAAGAATTTCAGTACACCCCAAAACCTACACACCCATATTCATCCCTAGGTTTGCAGATATGGCTACAATATATAGGTCAAAGTGCCATACCAAAATCTAGGCAACTGGTTTGTTTTATGTAAAGATATTTTTTTCTTATTTGTGTGTGTTTGGGTGTGTGTGTGTTTGTGTTTGTGTGTGTGTGTGTGACAGAGAGAGGGAGAGAGGGAGAGAGGGGGAGAGAGAGAGAGAGAGAGAGAGAGAGAGAGAGAGAGAGAGAGAGAGAGAGAATACACAAGCTCAACATGGACTGCATGTTTTCTCAAGTCCTGAATAAAGAATGCTTAAAAATGTTATGAGAAGATAAATATGTTTAAACAAGGTGAAGAAACTGTACACATATGTGAAAATATCTATTATTCAATAATAAAATTTCTTTAAATGTTGACATATACAATAAATATACTTTAAATACAAGAAGTAGAAGAAAAAGAAGTGGTGCTTCTAACTTTGATGCAAGTTGATTTCTTAAATTGATTCCTGTGTTAGTAATCTAATAAGGACTTGAAGGTAGTGTATAATACTCACTTTAGCAAGTTTAGTAACTAAATATTGTAATTACAACAAAATAAACAATATTCTCCCTGCTGTAATACAATCATCATAATTTCTTATAATACATTAAAATAGGAGCTTTTATTATAAGAATTAATCAAAGAGAACACACAAATCATATATATTTTATTAGACAAAAAATTGGGAGAACATTTTATATTTTAGCTTTGGAGGAAGCATAATTTGATGACATTTCAATGTTCCCTCTATTTAGGACTTTGCCATGAAAATTGCCCATTTCTCTGCACATTAAATGATCTTTCAGAGAAAACATAAAATATTCCTGGATAAGTTCCCAGGTGCTGTTAAATAATCTCATTCTGCCTTGCAATTTGTACATCATTCCCTTACATGGTGCTATTTCTGTTATTGATGGACCCATTCATTCTTGGTTGTAGGCTTTCTGTCTTTTTAAATTCTTTAGATGATCCTGCTTCAATTCTTTAGATGATTCTCTTATGCTGGGACCTTTTTTTTGATGTTTGAAGGAAGTCTTATGTCACCTTATGCATATACAATAATGTTGTTGTTGTGCATAATATTGCCATGTGTGGCTTCAATTTTCTTCTATATCTGAGGCTTCAACTAAATGTTGAAAAGAAGCCAAATAAACGGACAGTGACTAATCCATCTCCCTCTCCTTCTTCTATAGGAGACAGTAGGGAATCTTTTCTATATTTTTTAGTAAATCACATGGTTCAAGCAATTTGTTTAGGGGCATATCTGTCATTCCTTAATTTGCCTTATTATTAATTAATCATCTAAATTTACATGTGGTTATGGTTGACATTTCTAGACTTGCTACTTCTGGGATAATGTCTCACACTTTGATTATCCTCTTGACTAAAAAGGATATTAATTGTTCTATGACTTGCAAAATCTGCTGAGATAGTTCCAGTTTTAGAAATTATAGGAGTTTAAAATTTTCTATAAACCGCATATATTTATAAAATCGTATTTTAATAAATAGTTTTTTACTCTAGTTAAACAAATATATGCAGTTTATCATATTGAAATCACCATTATTCTAATCTTAATATTTTTGTTAATTCAGGTTAACATAGCTTTAACATCTTTTAACTGGTGCACTTCTGAAAGAAACTACATCTATTTACTCTTCTGCGATGCTACAGGACACAGGAGGAGGAATTGTTAATACCATGTTCTTTATTTTCTTTATGTTCTTTATTTTCTTCAAACATTTAATGAAAACCTAAAATGATGAATAATTTAGATTGCATAGATGGGATTGGAAAAGGATGGTAGATGGATATGAATTTCAATAGTAAGAATCCACTCAGGTGTTGATGGGAAAGTATAAATACAATTAAAAATGATGAACTGTATATTCATCAATTAGAGGATTTTAAATGTACTTAACAAATCAAAATGACAAAAATTTAAGGTAGCGAATATTTTAAGAACTCTGACTTGATTTTTACACTGTGTGTGTTTGTGTGTGAGTGTGTGTGTGTGTGTGTGTGTGTGTGTGTTGTGTGAGTCAAAACATCACATCGTAGCTTTTAAACCTAGAAATATTATATTTCAATAAAAATTTTTAAAAACTAATGTAACTACAGAAGGGTGCCTTTGATTGACCAAATTTTATAGTTTAAGTTAAGTGATAAAAACTCTTATTCGACATTATCTTAGATATTTTCCAGCAAAGTATTCTCCGGAGAGTTACCTCTATGGTTTGAGTATGTCCTCCAAAAAAATGTATTAAAAAATTATCTTTCTTATTTTCTATCTCCATTCAAAAATGTTTCATTTACTTCCATGTGTTATAGGAAAAGTATGCAGATCTCTATGTTCATTTAAATTCTATTTAACACCTATTTCCAGTGAATGGTATGCACTTTCCACTTGACAAATGTTGTATTATCTGACTGAAATATTGTATATCCTAAAATGTGACTTCACTTAATTTTTATTTTGGCAAAATTACATATTAATTTTAAGACATTTCTAAGTTCCTATAGTAGTCTGTGTTTCAAAGCCCAACCTAACTCCACCTTACTCAGAATGGTTCTTTTAATATATCAAATCAGAAATTATCTCTAACTTTTGGGAATTTGTTAAATATACACCTGTCTTATTGTAATTTCTACTTCCTGTTAACTGATATTTACATTTATTTTCAACCTGTACAACTGAAATATACCCTTTTTGAAGCACAACAATTCCTGATTTATTTATCTCACTATTTTTCAAAATGCCTAGTATAGTATTTGAGAAATATAAAATGGTCAATAAATATTAATGAAATAATTAAATCAATGATATATGTGTTTATTCTTGACATACATTATCAAATCCTGCAAAAAGAGTCTTAAGTAACTAATAACATCTAAATAAATGGAGCAAATAAAATCCATAATTTCTGAAGCAAACAAAGGATAAAAAGGAACATGAATGCTGAATTACATCAGAAATAAAATTTAAGAAAAGTAATTTCAGAGGTTGTCAATCAGTTATGACTGGCAAAGAAGTGCTAAGAAAAATATCTTAATGACCCTGGTTTACCATTAAGTTAGAGTTTTGGGAAGGGTGGTATACATGTGGATTGGGGGGAAGATTGGGGTGTGACTATTGCATAGTGTTCAACAGATCATTTCCCTCAGGACTGAGAAAGAGGACAAATGAAGTTCAAAGCTAGTTTGTAACCTACAACAGGACCATTAATCCAAGAAAGAAACAAAGAAAGAAACAATACTGGTGTAAAACTGAGAAAGCAAAAGGCCTTGATGCATATAACATGACAATGGATTTTGAGATAAATTGTTGATGTGCATGTTTTGTTCTCACAAATTGCATACTTAGGCAAAGACAGCAAACCACATTGCTCTCTTAGCTCCTACCCAGTACCAATAGCCACAGAATGGGTAGTTGAGACTAATAACTAATTTGTTGAAGTATAAAAAAAATTCTACAAAATTGAAAATATAAAAATATCTAGTACACTTTGATTTTCAAAGTTGTGGATTGTAAGATTGGAAAACACAAATAAATTAGCTTGTCAATATAATTCAAAAGTACCAGACTGATTATACATTTGAAAATAAACTCATATATTGACTTGAATATTTATGATGTAAAATGTATTATTAAAGCATTCAACTCACAACGCTCATGAATTTGCTAGACATGTCTGGTTTTTGTGTACCTTATATGGAGGAGCTTAGTGATCTGTCAACAGATTTCATTTACTCCCTGAAATGGCATCATAAGCTTGTTTTGATCTCCAATATCATTTTAATCCCTTTATTATCAGGACTAATGTTTCCCAATGTTATTTATTTAGCATCAATTTTGTGTGTGCCTAGAGTTTCACTTATTGCTAACTGAAGTCCAGACAATGACTTTTTTTTCACTTTGATCAATAATCTCTTAAATATGGATACAAAAGTTCTTAACAATATTTAAGTAAATCTATACCACAGTAACTTTATCCATTCATCAATTGAAGGGCATCTAGATTGGTTCCACAGTTGAGTTATTGTGAATTGAGCTGCTACAAACATTGATGTGGGTGCAT
Organism: Callospermophilus lateralis; assembly: GCF_048772815.1. Taxonomy (NCBI): domain Eukaryota; kingdom Metazoa; phylum Chordata; class Mammalia; order Rodentia; family Sciuridae; genus Callospermophilus; species Callospermophilus lateralis. The sequence goes on from NW_027511893.1 coordinate 1,180,562, forward strand.
TACTATAGTATGCTGATTTTAAGTTCTTTGGGTATACAGATATGGGACAACTGGGTCAAATGGTGGTTCCATTCCAAGTTTTCTATGGAATCTCCATATTGCTTTTCAGATTGGTTGCACCAATTTGCAGTCCCACCACCAATGTATGAATGTGCCTTTTCCCCCCACTTCTTTGTAAACCCTTGTTGTTATCTATATTTTTGATTATTGCCATTCTGACTGGCATGAGATAAAATCTTAGAGTAGTTTTGATTTGCATTTCTATAATTCCTAGAGATGTTGAGCATTTTTTTCATGTATTTGTTGACAAATATTTGTCTTATTCTGAGAAGTATCTGTTCAGCTCCTTAGCCCATTTATTGATTGGGTTGTTTTGTTGTTGTTGGTGGTGGTGGTGGTGTTAATTTTTTGAGTTCTTTATATATCCTGGAGATTAGTGCTCTATCTGATATGTATGTGGCAAAAATTTGCTCCCAAAATGTAGAATCTCTCTTCACCACATTGATTGTTTCTTTTTCTGAAAAGAAGATTTTTAGTTTGAATCCATCCCATTTATTAATTCTTGACTTTATTTCTTGTGCTTTAGGAGTCTGGTAAAGGAAGTCAGGGTCTAATCTGACATGGTAAAGATTTGGGTCTACTTTTCCTCTATTAGGTGCAGGGTCTCTCATGTAATTTCTAGGTTCTTGACCCACTTTGAATTGAGTTTTGTGCATAGTGATTGATAGGCGTTTAGTTTCATATTGCTGCATATGAATTTTCAATTTTCCCAGCACCATTTGTTGAATAGACTATCTTTTCTCCAATGTATGTTTTTGGTGTCTTTGTCTAGTATGAGATAACTGTATTTATTCAAATTTGTCTCTGTGTCTTCTATTATGTACCATTGATCTGCGTGTCTATTTTAATGCCAATACCATGCTGTTTTTTGTTACTATAGCTTGCTAATAGAGTTTAAGTTCTGTTATTGTGATGTCTCCTGTTTCACTCTTTTTGCTTTGGCTATTCTGGGTCTCTTATTTTTCCAAATGCATGTTACCTTTGCTTTTTTCCTATTTCTACAAGGAATGACAATGGGATTTTAATTGGAATTTCAATGAACCCGTATAGTGCATTGGAAAGTATGGCCATTTTGACAATATTAATTTTGCCTATCCAAGAGCATGGGAGTTCTTTCCATCTTCTAAGGTCTTCTTCAATTTCTTTATGTAGTATTCTGTAGTTTTCATTGTAGAGGTCTTTCACCTCTTTTGTTAAGTAAATTCCCAGGTATTTTATTTTATTTTATTTTATTTTGACAGCCAAGCCTGTTTGTACTTGTAAATCTAGCAGAAGAGATAGACTATGTGGTAGGCAGTTTTAAAATTTTTTTTAATGCAAAGGATATTATAAGTTTACAAGGATAAGTGTTTCTTTCAGATGGAAAGTTTTTTAAGTGGAGGTGATAATTTCAAATTTTCAATCAGAAACTTTCTCCATTGTGAGATTATTTTAATATGAATGCATTTTTATCATCTCACTTTTACTTGCTTTTAACAAGTCCAACATAGTAAATTGGACATCTTCCTTTGTTTTCAGCACATTTTAGCTTCACATTCTTATTCACACAGATGTGAACATACGTTAATATGCATGATTGCTGATTTTCAAAGTGTTCTCAGCAGTATTAAATCTCTTGATTCTCTCACAACATCTTTGGTAGTTAGGAATAATAAATGGGAGAGAAACAACAAATTGAAAAAAAAAATATCCTATGCTTTCACATTTAGACAAAAAAGAAGTTCAGCTTATTTAAACATGAGAAAATGTGTGACAAAAATCATGGTTATTTCTATAATATTATATGAAATTTAATTTAGTATTTTATGACATAAAATAACCCAGATTTTATAAAAGCATACTTTACACATTCAATTTCTACTCAAATAGTAAGTACATACAAAAGAGTCAAGAAAACCATTTACATTTAGTAAACTAATGTTAAAAGGAAAATCTAAAATCTCACTAAGAAAATAAATAACAAAATAGCAGCAAACATAAATGGGTATATCATAACTACAAATAGATCAAGTAGCCTAATATTCATTGGTAGCCAGGAGTTACAAAAGTGTATTTAATTACTAATTTAGCAAAAAATTCACCAGCTGAGGAAACTCCAATTATATCCAAGCAAATTCAAGCTTGATGGAGCATAATCAGTTGGATCATGAGGGACAAAACAAGTATCTGTAATTCTATTCTCCTAAGGAAACAAACTTAATTATAGCTATTAAATCTGCAGGCTGTAGTACCCAACAGAAGGATGCTAGCTGATTAGTTTTCGATGTTCTGGCACAGTTATCACCAAGGGTCTGCTTGACAACAGGGACCTCATATTTTGCATGTATTATAAAGTGACATGTTATAGTTGACCTGAATATATCGCTTAAACAGAAATATGTTTAATATTTAAGACATCACTAAAATAGAAAGGGACAAATTGCTATTTCTAATATCTAAACAAAACCTATCAGAAACTTTAGAACTTGTTATAGAGAAGGAAGAAACTTCACAAGGCCTTTTATTGTTATTTCAATGGAGTTGTCTGTGATTAGAAAATGATATAGATAAATAGCAAAAAAAAAATATGCTGTAATACGAAGAATGGAAGGAGACACAGCTAAATAGAAAATTAAACTAGTCTATATAATCTATTCACAGGAATATAAGAATGAGAACTAAGAATACAGGTGAAGTATATCAGGCAATAAAGAGGATTTTAAAATAAATGGGAGAGTAATAACTGGCAAATAATCAAAAGAAGACAAATTTTAAATAGCTTGTATTTCTTTAAAGCAATGCTCCTCTATTGCTCCTAACTTTTATTCTTATATGGCAGGCACATTAATGTCTTGAGCAATGATGGTGTAATAATAATGAAAACGATGATCTCTCTGTCAGCTTGGGGGCAGAAAAAGAGTGGTACATAGCAAGTACAACTACCTAGCTTTATCATGATGGAAAATATTATTTAAAAACTGTTTTGTTTTCAGAATGCTTGTCTGCATTTTCCCACAATAATCACTTTTCTATGATATTCTATTTTATGAAATGGCACAACAATCACCCAGTGCAGAAACCAGAAGTCATGTAAGAATTTTCTCTTTCCTTATGTGTCTAACTTACTACCAACATTCTCCAATCTTATCTTCCAACTTTTTTTAAAAAATTAAGCTCTTTGCTTCCTCAATAGCATCCCAGTATAATTGAGTATTTTGTCATATCTTCATGAATTTTCAAGATAGTTTTCAAAAGTATTTGCATTTACATGGTCCCGCACTTCGCCTTTGCACCACTACCATGAGTGGAAGTTGAATAACTCACTCTTTTCCTTAGAAAAGATCTACAATAACCATTTTAAAAAATGGCATTTCCAGATATGGATAATGTTCATTGTCAACAAAAAGGGGGATTTGGAGCAAATTCTTTTTGCTGTGAGTTTTGTTTGTGGAATTTTTTTCTTCTTTTTCTACATCACTTCCTGACCCGCCCCCACCCCTTCCTTTTTTCAGTACCATTAAAATCTCATGGATTCCTGTTTACAGGAACATTATTGAGGAAAAATGCCTGTCCAGGGATACAAATTCTCAGTTACTTAGAATGACATAAAAGGCTGTAATCTTGCATTTGGCTAAAAATCCAATTACATTTCACTTTATTTATGACCTTAAAATTTAAGTTTTATTAATAAAAAGTGTTTTTAATTCTCTGGAAAAATATATTGTTTCATGAATCTCTAACTGGAAAATTTCTTCTGTTTCTTCTGTTCCTATTTCCTTATTTGACAAACTCAGCACTGTCAAATTGAACTTTCTAACTTTCTGCAATGAAAGAAATGATTTATATGTGTGAAGCCATGAGCTCCATGTGGTTATTGATTAACTGAAGCATGAGTAGTATGTCTAAGTGAACAAAATTACACACAATTAAAATACACATAATTTTTAAAGTGTAAGTTTGTGTATATACTTAAAAAGTCACATGGGATTAGGCCTTCTCTTTGGACTGTGCAGTTCAAATTATCTCATCAAAACTAAAATTAGAGATGAATTTTTTTCTTGATAAGGTTCACCAGCTCCCAGGGGTAGGTTAACACCCATCTCTTCTTTATTTTTCTCCTCAATTGTCATTAACCACCTGCTCTTTGACTATATATAATATTATATATTATATATATATATATATATATATATATATATATTCCTTTTCTTCATTAAGAAAAAAAAAAACTTTGGATCTTTTATCATCTTGAGTCTTTGGAGCTCCAGAAGTGGACTAGATAGAGATGACTCTTTCCATGCTTGGTTGTGCTGATTTACACAAGGGAGTGAAAAATGGGAGTAGTAATAGCACTCAGTGCTCATGGTGGCAGATCTCCCTGCTCATCCCTGTGATGGATGCATTTAGCTACTTATTTGAAACCCCTGAACAACGGTATTTTTCCTATATAATACACACTGGTTTCATAAAGGAGCATGTGTAGCAGGAACTTGTTCCTTATTTTAAAATGTGTCAGAATTAATTTTCTACTAGCAATTGAGCTTACTTCTCAGAGCCCCCAGATCATTATTGTAAGGAGCTGTCTTTGTCGTAGGGCCTGGAGGACACCTTGATTTTTAAATTTCTTGTTGAAAGAAGGATGTGTAAACAAGACAGTGAATATTTAATAAGGGCAGGTGTCTTGGTCCCATCCCCTGGAAATAAACACAACAATATGTTAGGGAAAATGTGACTCCAAAAAGTGTTTGGAATTAAAATTCAAAAGAAATTAAGTCACTACATGCAAAGTCAAAGGTTAGATATGTTAGCTGCAGGGCAGGCTTAATAAATGTCATCTGCAGGGTGGGCTGAACACTTGGCAGTAACCCTTCTGGTTCCTTATCGCTTGTTTGCCACAAGGCTGAACACTCAACTCCACTCAAAGCTGAACACTCAGGCCCCACCTATCTTGTGCAATGGAAAGCCACACCTGGCCCCTGCTGGGTCTGTCTGAGGGCAGAAAATGACACCCTTAGGAATTACTGTATGATCCAATCACTGTTTGCCAACAAGGCAGTTTGCAGACCCAAAGACCCCATTAGATTTTGACTATAAAAACACTTTTCTGCCTGAAATCTCCCTCTCTTCCCCCCTCCACCACCTTCTCTTTCTCTTTCTTCTCTTGCTTTCACTCTCTTGCTTTGTGCGCTCTCTCTCTCTCTCTCTCTCTCTCTCTCTCTCTCTCTCTCTCTCTGTCATTTAGAGATGATAGATAATAGGGCATTATTGAGTTTGATAGTCATGTGAAACAAGTCACCATGATAAAGAGTATTTTTTTAAATATTAGAAGGTATTAAATACCTATTGAATATGAAGAGAAGCTCGGTTAGCCCCCTTGGGGACCTGGCTGAGTTGTAAAGATATTATTGTATATTCATGTCCACTTATGCTGCTTCCTCCTCTGCTTACTTGACACTATTTTATAAATGTTAAAAACTCTTGACAAAGGTATCTCTCATTGTGAATCTCTCCATGACTGGACTGATTGCATGCCTTTTAGTATAAGAATGGATTATTAACCCTAATACTACACAATGGATTGAATGCTCAGTGTTTCTCTTTGTGTCCTTAGGAATAATAGTTTTTAAATGTACATTAAAAATCAACACCTGTATGTAATTTAGAAATGCAATAAAATACAGATTTTAACAAGGATCTTAATTTGAGACTCTTTGGATATGTGTTATCTTGAAAATTTAGACAAAAAAATAAATTTTAAATTACTTCTTATTATAGAGGAAGAAAATGAAGGTTGGAGGCACTACATTATCTGTAGAAACATCAGCAGTGAGAGTGTGAGGAGTATTCATGCTAGCCAATCCTCACTTAAAAACTAAGTAATAACCATAGTATGCATAATGACCATAAAATGAGTCACTCAGTGTATTTAGCCAATTATAGAAGTACTTTTAAAATTGATGTTTTTTTTAAATTTACGTGTAACATAGACAAAAAAATGTCAAGTTTACTACACAAAACAAACATGTTCAGATGACTAGCACTTTGGTCAAGAAATGGAACTTCACCCGCATCCCATATAGAGTATCACCTTCACCTTACCTCCTGATCACTACTTCTCTCTCCATTCCAGTTTGAAGAACTGCTTGACTTATAAAGCCATGAGTTATCATTATGTAAAGTGTGCCATTTATGTTCTTGAATAATTTTCTCAAAAAGATATTTCTGAGATTTATTAGTGTTTAAATGTGTCGTTATATTTTATTTTTTCATGATTGTAGTCATTATATAAAGTATGCCTCAAAATATTCATTATACTATTTATGTTTTTCTTATGATATTTTGATATTCTCACTAATTTGTTCATAAATATTTTCATGCATATCTTTTGGTGCCATGATCATGTGTTTTAATTATGTCCCCAGGAGGCAATAAAAATGAGTATTTTCAAATAGTGTGGAGAATGTCAACTGGTTACCCAGTGTAATTATGCTAACTTGCAGTTGACAACAAATGTATGAAAGTTTCCATTCCTTCAATTAACTGCTAAAAAACAACATTGTTAGTCTTTTGAATTATAATTTTTCTACTATTATGTAATGCCTAAGTATCTGTTTAGTATCATCCAGAATGTGTATCAAGTTAGACCACATTTGGAACATAAGTATGCATTAACAAATTTCAGTGAATAAAAATCATGCAATCTCTCAATCATTACTTTTAGATCACTCACATTTAATGTGATTATCATTATAGTTGGTTAGTATCTAACATTTCCATAACCGTTTTCTATTCATTCCAATCATTATTTGTTCCTTTTTTTGTTGCCTACTCTAATCTAAACAGAGGTTACTATCTGATTTTATTTTCTCCATTTTCATATAAATGATACTTTGAAAAAGTTATTTGGTGGCTGCCTGGTTTTTATAATATGTATTCTTAACTAGCATTTTAAATAACTACTTTTTAAAATATCACTTCCATTGTAGTATAGACACTTCATAACAAGTATTTCAATTTCAGTTTTAGAAATTTCTAAGGATGTACTTTTAGTGCACTGGTTCTTTTGTCAGTCATATAAGTCAACTAATGAATTATGGAAGAGAACTTTTCTTTCTCTTGTTCCCTCACCACAGAAGTTCTTATCTTTAGATTTTTTTCATCTTTCATTTTACATTATTCAGCTGTTTTTTCCTATTAAAATTCTTAGCATAAAATTCAGTTAGTTTAATTTCTCTGAAAAATGAATCTAAGAACTGTTTCATATCAGAACATAGTTCTGATTCTTGTTTTTCTCTTTAAAATTGGCATTTGGTGGGCTGGGTTTGTGGCTCAGTGGTAGAGCACTTGCCTGTCACACTTACTTCACTGTGTTTGAAACTCAGCACTACAGAAAAATAAATAAATAAATAGAAAAAATATATTATTCTCATCTACAATTAAAAATCAAAATTGAAAAATATATGCATTTGTATTTTGGCATGCTTTGCATTTCTTTCTTCTTTTTTCTTTTTCTTTATTTTTTTTGCTTATTTGTTTATTTATTTTTTGTTTTTGTCAAAAGCTGAATATATTGTATGGGATAGAAAGAACTGAGGTTAAGTGGTCTTTAGTGTAAGGATTTATGTTGGGCAATGTTTATTTGCTCTATTTGTAAGTTTCAAAGAATTCTAATTACTCTGTTGTCCTCTTGATTCTGTTTCCTGTTATACTATAAGTTCCCACAGTGAGAATCTATGTTGTCTCAAGCCATCCATGGGCAGTGTGTAAGCTCTGAACACTGAAGTTCTATGCAGGGACAGGTCCGGCATTGCTCTCCTAGCTAATTGGGCTGTGCGCAATGCAAGAGCTCCTCTCCTCTCACTCTCCCTCTGCCTGTGATTCCACACAGCACCTGAGATTGGTGTGACTGGCCAAGTGTCAATCAATATGCTGACCACAAGCCATTAGGAAGCAAAATTCCACCTTTGAAACCTCATTCCCTGCCTTATTTGGGAAGAACATTCTATTGAACCTCCTTTGTTTGTCCCTCCTATAAAAATAAACAGATTCTGGGTGCACACTCCCTTTTTCTGGTGCCTTCCAGTGTGGAAGGTGACCCTTAAGGTTGCAGAGCAGTCCCACCCTCTATCTGAGAAACTCATGTCCCTGTGTTGCGTGATTTCTTCATCCTTTTCTTAGTTTACTACTGCAGCTAGCCCCTCTGAACCAGCTCATCTCATGAGCACAGGTTTTTGGAAAGACTGTGTTTTGTAGCTTTTTAAACATAATCCATTATTACACTGGAGCTTTAGTGTGATACTAATATCTGACATGGATGGAATATTTTATGACCTTTGAAACACCTCCATGTTTTACTGGACCTACATGCTATGTCTGCAGCATGTCTTCCAATAGCACATTTTTATTCCACTTTCCACCCAATATCTCCTATAGGTGTAATGTTTTTAATTTATGTCCTTAAAACCTTGACCATGAAACAACAATTTTTTTCCCTTGATTGTACAGGAAGAGCTAGGGGAGATCAGAGAGGAAGAAATGCCCTTCTCTTATCTCTGAGAAAGTCACTACCCCTGGAGAATTGGTCTTTCTTTTAGAGAAGGTGACAAGTGCATTTCAAAAATATTACTCTTGCCTTAACCTTGCCAGATTCCTAAGAGGAACTATGGAACAAATGGGGATCTTGCAGATAGGATCAATGAAAGTGTGCATCCCTTTTCCTAAGTCTGCAGTTCCCAGGAATATTTCACTGTCATACTAATCTAATCTCAATTTACAGCAATTCATCACAATTATCCTTTATGGCACCATATTGACTTATAGATCCAGCAGCTTCTTCTTAAGGGAAGGAGATCTGAATTTTGTATTTCTCAGGATGCCTCTATAACCAGGTTACTTAAAATGGTCTGAAACCTCACTTTTAAGTTAGACCAAGAAAAGTTGACAACAGTTAGCCTCTCCTTTTTTTTCTTATTGTTATATTGGGAATAATGACCTCCAAATACTTTATTTGCTGGAGCTCTAATGGAAATCTTCCAAAGTGTGTGTGTGTATACACACACACACACACACACACACACAACACACACACACACATAATTCTTCAAAATTACTAAATTATACTAATAATACTTAGATGATTTTGCATTGTTAGTATAGAGGCAGCCATGTCTTTTATAAGTAGGCAGAGTTCTCACATATCTATTTTGCATTTTTCATTACCCTAGGCTCCCATTATTTTACTGGTGAGAAATTTCAAAAGGTAAATTAGAAAACATTTAACTAGATAGAAAAAAAAAACTTGAAATTTATGGGGTGTAAGTAGAGAAGTTTTGTAAAATTCACAACTAGACAAAGAATTAAGAGTCAAAAAAATGTGTTTGTATGTTATATAGAAGGGAGGGAACATAAAATTAAAGTAGGCATCTATGAAAAAAATATAAAACAACAATAAAAGAAACTAGCAAACCTAAAGTCTACTATTTTAATGAAATTATTAAATTTAATTAAATAATAATGAGATTGCTCAAGGGAATCTAATAAAAGAATAGACTCCATTACATATCTAACAAAGAGTGACTGCTAAAAAAATATAACTGAACAACTTTGTGCAAATAAATCTGGAAGCTTAAGTGAAACTGGCAAATGTCTTTAAAAAAACAATGTTAAAAATAATTCATGGCTGGACATAGTGGATCATTTCTGTAATCCCAGCCACTCAGAGGTAGAGGCAGGAAAATCTCAAATTTGACTCAATCTGTGCATCTTAATGAGACCATGTCTTAAAATACAATATTTTTATAAAAGGGCTGGGGATGTAGCTCAGGGGTAAAGAATCCAAGGCTTAAATACCCAGTATCAAAATAAATTCATAGGTAAATAAATAACTGATTGCAGAAGAAAGAGGAAAATTAAAGGCTTATACCTAGTAAAGGAACAAAATTGTTAATAAAACATTTTCTACCAAAGGAAAAAAAAATCACAGCCCAGATGGATTGACTTGTAAACACAATAAATATTTAACAAGTGAATAGTATATCCTACTTCAGAAATAGAGGAAAACGTTTGTTTATGAGAAAAAAAATGGAAGTGTACTAAAATCAGAAAAAATGTAAAAGATAGCAAAGATGAAAATATTGATGTACACATAGATGCAAAAATAGAACCAAAATGTCTTCAGAACAAAATTAGTGCAATATGTAAGTAATTACAGTTATGACCAAGTGATGGTTGGTTTAGAATGCAATATTTGTTTAATATTGCAATATCAATCATTGGAATTCTCTATGTGCATTAGAAAAAAGGATAAAGATGTGTAGATTACAAGTAAAGCAGTGAAACTCTATTTGCTTTGGACAAATAGATGTTTAAAAAATCCAAAAGAATTCACACAAACACTGAATAATATGAGAATTTAGTGGGTTCACCAGAAACTTTGTCAGCATACAAATTTCTATTGCCTGTTCAAATACTACAACTAGACTTGATTAGAAAATAGAATAAAATATCAATTTATAACAGAATTCATTACAAAAACATTGAAAGATGCATTTAATGTAACATGTAAAAGTGTTAAACTGAAAATTATAACACAATCCTGTGAGAAATGAGAAGAAACCTAATATATAGTGCTATATACCATATTCATTGACTGTGAAACATTCTTGTCCAGACAGTATTGATCTATAAATATAATAAAATCTGAGTGGAAGTCATAGGAAACTTTCTTACAGATTGCCAAGCAGATGCTAACATTTATGTGGAAATGCAAAGGACATAAATTAGGCAAAATACTTGAAAAAAAGAACAGAGATATCTTTCACCTTTCATCTCAGTGATTCCATGCTGAGCTATAAGGTAAGGGTAACAACACAGGAGTATTAGTGTCAGGGCATAGATGTGAATAGAATGGCATAGCAAGTTCAAGAATAGGTGATTCTTAGGTATTTGGTTAATTGACTTTCAATAAAGTTGTCAAAGTAATTCAAAGGAGGAGATAAATTCTGTTCAGCAAATAGTGCTGTGGCAACTGGTTTTAGGGGAGGAGAAAATAAACCATGAAATTTAATTCAAAACATGCAAATTTACTAAAAATGATTCATAGATCAAAATGTGTAGGAAATAAGAATAAAAAATTTTAAAAACAAACTTCTTTAAAAAGACAAAGTTATTTGTGGCTATAAAAAATATGTGTGAAATATAATTGTATAAATTTGGTTTTAAAAAACTGAATCATTGATTGTACTGTAAATTATAAGAAGAAAATAAATGTAAAGGGTTGAAGAAATTCAAATGAGACAGTGATGAAGCATCCCTGTCAGAAGTTTTAAATCAAGGCATGAACTACAAAGATAAAACCCAGTTGGAAAATAATAAAATAAAACAAGGTGAGTTTTGGAGCAAAAACTTAAAATAAATTTTAAAATATATGAGATGAAAAATGATGTGAAACATTGATTTAGCCCAGAAGTAAATTAAAGACATGCCTATCCTGTTTAAAAAACAAAACAAAGTAAAACCAGCACACCTGAATCATTTGTGCAGTGAACCCCCCCCATAAAATACTGCTTCTAAAGGAAAAAATTGAGCAAAGCAAGTTTATTCTAAACACAATGAGTTAGTGCTAGAGATGATACATTTTTTAAAATTTTACTTTTTATTCGTGCAACATCACTATATTTAATAGTAGGATTAATGGTTTGATAAATTATTTTTAGTTCAGCATTGTGCTTATAACAAATTACCTTATGATTTATGACCATGCCTCATGCGTGAATCTAAGAGGTCACACTACTAATTTGGATTGACAAACATAAAATACTACCCTGTTTTCAGGTTAGTGCAGGTCAGGCAAACTGATCTAAAAGCATATTCAATGGACAAGTATACAAATGAGGGAGGAAGCTATTTCCTACTATAGAGTTTTTTAGGGGCATACTGAAGCATGGTACCAGTGTTCCTTTTGAGGATATGGGGGGTGCACCTGGTGGTCAAGACAACCAGGTTACTATTTTAACTGAAGACTTATTTTGCTTTTTAAAGATTGTTTGGTGGTTCTTTCAGGGGTAAAATTTCCAGAGAGCCAAAACACAGGCTGAAGTTCCATAAAGGAATTACTGTTTGCTTAATGTTGTTTTGGAACTGAATGAATGAATATTTTAGATGAAATGATTGGAAAGAGTAAACAAAATTGTAAACAGTGATAAATGGTATGGGAATATGAAAATGAATTTTAATTATGTAACATTAGTAAATATTTATTTCTAGTTTTGAAAGTCTTGGAGGTGATATGAAGTAATCAACTTCATTGTCTCTTTTATAGCCTTGTGAGAAGTAGCAGCAAAGTGGTACTATCAAAGATCTTTATGTATTCATTATATGTGTAAATCTGAATAGTGAGCTTTTTGCAAATGTGTATTCACTGGAAAACATGCTTAAGAAAATTTCCACAGGGTCCCACTCCCCTGAATATCTACTTCTTTACATTAATAATGATTAATCTAAATTTGTGGGAAACCCATTTTCATCAAATCAATTTCATGTTCACTATTCCATGGATATATCTTGGCTATTTTTTTTCCTCCTTATTTCACTGCACAGTTGGATATGAGAAAAAGCTTTTCTGTTTGTTTGGCTAAATTAACATTTCCATAAAATATTTTCCAATATTGAGATAAGTAAAATATACTTGAGATATCATGGTGTATTCATCATCTGACCAAAAAATTAATCTATTTATTTTTAAGATTTCCATTGTTATTTTTATTTAAATACTTTTTTAGATGTAGATGGAGACAATACCTTTACTTTATTTATTTGTTTTTATATGGTGCTGAGGATCAAACCTAGTGCTTCACACATGCTAAGCAAGTTCTGTAACACTGAGCTACAACCCCAGCCCTCCATTATTATCTTAAATTGTTGGGTTTTTTTTCTGCTGTTTTTCAATTACCTTTAAATTTTGAGAGAAATTTGTGACACAGATGTCATGTTTCAACACAGTGTATATCTGTATGTGCAACACTGTGGAAATTAATCATTTTTCAAGATGCATCTTTTTGGATTTAATCATTGATAAATAAGAGATATCCTTTTCTTTTTCTTTTTCTGTAATTTAATTGTGCTGAGTTTGGGGAAATACTTTGTACAAATCTAAATAGTATTTTTAGTGACTTAAGGTAAAGAGGCATATTTTTTCACTAAGAGTAACTTTTTTTGTCATGGAACTCAAACAAATAGAGAATTTTTCAAGTATTAGAGTTAATAAAAATTATAATTTGTGTTTTAACAACATGCTAATAAAAAGTCCATTTTATTACAAATTAGAAGTAAATATAAGTATTTTACATCATATAAAGGAATCTCTTTTATATTTATTAATACTTGATATGTTTTATTGAAATTATAAAGTTACATACATTTATATACATGCAGAAATTCCTAGAAAAAATTACTAAAATGCTTAAATGTTGAGGATGATTACTTATAAAATAAATTGTATCAAGAATTTAGAATAACAGTACTGTATTTTTTTTGTCTGTTTGGCATTGAGGTCTTCTTAGAGTAGTTATGAACTCTAGTCTTTCCTGTCAGGCTGTAAGGGATTGGGGCCTTAAGTATTTACAATGTGCCTTTCATAGGATGCTGCTTTATCCTGTTGAGCTGGTTAACATGTAAGGGTTCAAACTTGACCAGGAGTCTTTCTCACAAGATAAGTATTTTTATTGGAAAATGGCCTTGTAGCACTTGACTGAAGTGGGTTCACTTTACTTCCGCCAGGGGAGCCATTCCCTAGGAGAGCTCTGAGCAGGAACAGATTAAATCTGACATGTCAGTCAAGTGAGGTGAGGAAAAGGCAACTCAACCAAGCATATGAGATAGGAATAAGAATTTAATTTAAAAAATGTGTTCTTTTTATATATACATGACAGTAGAGTATATTTTGTCATACATACATGGGTAAATCTTATTCTACTTAGGATCCCATTGTTGTGGTTGTACATGATGTGGAGTTTCACTGTGGTTTATTCATATATGAACAGTTTACTTTTCACTGATCCCAGAGACAAGAGGTGAGTAAACCCTGTAGAGCCAAAATAGAAGCGGGTAGCTTTCCCAGACTCTCATGTTCACCCAGTATATGGGGAACAAGAGAGGGAGAGACACATTGGCTGAAGGTTTTAATGGGGTCTAGGATGTTACGCATGCAAATCACCCTGTGTGAGTTCTTCTTGATGGGTTCAGAGCAAGTCAAAGCACACTCTGTGGAGTCACTATGGCAACTCCGCTCAGTGCACATGGGGTGTGGGGGTCAGTGGAACAAGTTAGGTTTTTCATAGTTGTCCCATAGGAAGGATGTCACAAGGGGATAATTGAATAAGACAGATATCAGGGTTGACAAGCATTGAGCAATTGAGAGAAGTTGTAGAAATACAAACTTTCTCAAGAGGGACTAACCCAATGGATGTTGAAGCAAAGAAAACAAAAGGAAGTCACTATAATTCTTGTCAATAAAAGTTTCTTGTTCTTTTGGATGTACTGATTTTTTATATGTTTATTGTTCTATAAATGTAAGGTACTTTCTATCATTGCATAATATTCATTATAATCATATAATAATAACAACCAACATTATTACAATGTGCTTGAAATATCTCTTCTAATAACATTTCATATTTAATCCAACATTTCAGTTACCACAAGAAACAAGTGTAGTGGTTAATATAATTATCCACCTTTCTTGAAAAACCCTTAATAAGTTTGTGGTGAAAATGTAATCAGGCAGCCTGAGTCCTAGCCCTCTGCCCTAAATAGTTTACATGGTATTTTATGATGGAAGATTAATATCAAATGAATATACAAAAATGTTATGACACCTAAATCCCAAGTTGCACTGATAAAATCATTTGTGCAAATTTATCTAAATGATCCCTTTAATTTTTTTTAAATAACAGAATTTTCAACTTAATATATTCAACATTGCACAATGTCATTTCTTCATTCCCCTAATTTCTTTAAGTGGGACATTTCCTGAAGTCCTGGGATGTTTTTCTCACTTCAAACTCTTGTCCAAGTGTGTTGCATGCATTGCCCACAATAGGAGTTAAATCTACTAAATTGTTTGAGTGTGAGGGAGTCAGATTCTTCCTCCTCTCACCCTCATTCCTTAAAGTAGTTGTAGTTTTCAACCTGTGTAAGTGGTTTTTCAGATAACAGATGGGATTTTCAAAATCCTAGAATGGCAAATGGGGAGATAAAGAGTTTGAAAGACCAATTTAGCCCACATATTAAATTATGTCTTCAGATTTAGCATTAGAGGTGAGAATTTTCACACAGAGCTCTTTTAGAACTTAGGTGATGGAATAATTTTGAATATGTTATCTTGTCTCCCAGCTCGGCCTGTAGAAAATAGTTCTAGGCAGCGAATGTAGGGATACTGCTCCAAATTCTACTTTTATGTTCTGAACTGTCTTCAAGATCAAGAGAATTTACTGTTCAAAGTTTCCAGAAATCACTGGGTTTATCATTTGCAAAATAAAGTGAGTTTTTGTTTTATTTCTTCAAGCACTTTAGTAGTGACTTCTTAGGAGAGAAAGAATTTTATTTTTCTATGCATACTGACTGCTTTGGGCTTTTAGGGATAGTGTTCTCTTTTTTTTTCCTCTAACTAGTGCTAGCCACGCAAAGTGTAAAGAACTTATCTCGCTTTTAAAATTTTTGCTTCAGGAGAGTAGTCCAGATTTTTTTTCCACTTTGAGGGTGTATCTGTATCTAAAGACATATGCATTGTATTTTCTATGTAAAATGTTACTTGGCTGCCAAAGTTCAAGAACTTTTGACTGTAGATATTTCCCTTCAAAATTCTTTTGGGTTCTATATCATCCCCTTTTTATGCCTTAGCAAGAATTCTTATTGTTGGTAAATTAATGTTGAGCATGGCCAGAGCATGTTTTCCAACTTATTTTTCTCCAGTTCTTTAGAATATATGGTCTTGTGTAAGTTCAAGAATGTGCTTCAATGCTTCAAACAAGTCTTGTTTCAAAGCAGAAATGATGAGTGTAAGAACAGACTATTTGAGAAAATGAAACATATATGCAACCAAATATTAACTTTATAAATATCAAAAAGTTTTACCTGAAAGGATATTTACCCTCCTTCAAAAATTATTTCCTCTTGATTCTTAACAACAGCTTTCCTCTACCTAATGGCAATTCTTTGGCATAAAACAATCTGCTAATTTTTACATAAGGAATATTTCTATATGAACTCACCTCCTCAATTTCTATGAGGAATCTTCTCTTCTATTCTTTGCATGCATAGATCACTCTGCTTCCACCCAAAAAATGCATTTATGACTCCTTTTTTTCTCCTATCCCTGTCTCAGTCTTCTGGGCTCTGCATATCTTGGGTTTTCCTCCAGGTTTTGTGCAGTCACCAACATGGACACAAATCTGCTTATAGGTTCAATACTAAAGTTGGGTATATATTTATTCTTGAAGAACATACTAAGTGAAGTAGACTAATTAATTTCATAAAGAGACATATGGAAATAATAATATTGTCACATTTTGTTTTCATATTTGCAGGTTAAGTAATGTCTTTGTTATGAATGTGATGCATGCTCTTTCTGTACCAGTGTAATTCTCTGGGCATTGTCATAGCTGGAAAATATGTAATTTAGGTTGTTCTGAGAATTTTACTGCCACCACTGGAGGTCATTTTCTACCTCTACCCTCAGAAGCTTTTTTGCCTTCTTTTTTTAAAAAAAAATTGATAATTTAGCATTTGAGTCCCATTGCTACAGAAAATTATTCATAAAAATATCCTGAAACTCTACAAAAGAAACAAAGACAATACAAAATACAACTCCAGCTCTGTTTCTATATTTCTTTTTTATTCTTGTTAGAATTGAATTTGCAGAATTTCCTGGCTGGGTGCCACTCCTATCTTAAGGCATTTCAAAATGCTCTTGTCAATGCTGTTCATTCATTATGTGAATCCAAAAACAGTGAGCAAAAGAAGCCTGAAACTTAGCTCACTGATAATTGCTTCTTTATTTTCCAAAATGTTTCTTCACAAGTAGAGCCAAACTTCACATCCTGGTTTCTCTTTAGCTGGCTAAAATCTAGTGTTCTCTGAAAGTGTCTGTACAGCTGCACATAGAAAATGTTGAGTCTGCCACTTCAATCTCAATATGTTAGTATTGTGATCACTGGGTATTTTAATTGAATGTTTTTTTATTATGATTTGTAAGTTTTTACTTATGCATTCAAAAATTTCAATGAAACACTTCATGAATCTTCATAGAAAATGTATTTTTTAGGTTAAACTCCACTAAGTCAGTATAATTCCTTTTACAATTTTTGGGATAATTACTTTTTCTCTTTTATTCATATTTTATATATAAGCATTTTCACCATGTTACTGTAAACTATAGAATCATGTTTAATCCTTCAATAGCTTAATTCTATTTCAAATTTTAACAGTTACTCTTAAGTAATTGAGAATTTGCTCTTCCTGACTGTACTGTAACCAAGGTTCATTATCTCTGATTAAAATAGACTTATTATTTATTGAAATATTGTATTATAACATCAGTTTCAAATAATAAACTCTTTAATGCAATTTTAAACATTTTTTTATGTTACTTTGGTATGACTACCTGTGTTATCACAGATAACCACCTCCCTCTGTAACTTCAACACATTGCCATATTCCAGTCATAATTTTCAATTTTTAAGAGTATCCCTTTCCTAAAGCATTCTGCAGCATTGATGAATTTTTGGCATTTGAAGGCAAGTGTGACTCCTCAACAAGTGTGCCTCTTGTTGCACTTGGTAATTGATAATTGTTATAGCTGGCATTTTTAGTGACCGATGATGTCCTTTGTAGTGCTGTGATTCAGCAGTATCCTTCACTATGGAATAGATGGCTAATGTGGCTTATGTCATATTTCATGTAATACTTGAGAAATATTTTCGCTTTTTCTTGTAATAAATCTAGCATATTTTAAAGCTAATTATTTAATATCCACCTAAGTCTTTAATAGGTTTGTGATTATTTTGTTCCATTTGTTTTAATTTCCATACAATTAGCAGAAGAAAAATAAAAATCATTAGTGTCTAATGATAAAATATGCATGTCCTTTAGGTTGAAAGATAAATGTTAAAATATTATTGTAATCTGAGACAATGAAATTCAGCATTACTAACAAAGTAGTTTATTGCCTTAAGTGTTTTAATAGGGACACTTTAAAACAAAAGGACTTTCAAAAATTATTTAATATTTGTTGTATTTTTCCACTTTTAAGTGTTTCAAATATATATAAGAAATATATCAACTAAAATTTCTTCAAAAACTCTCTGGGACAATTATGAATTTAGATGCCATAAACTTTTCAGGACATACTACATCACAGCCAAAGGGTATTGGGGACTTGGATATCTGGTAATTTTTTTCCCTAGGAAAACTTCACTGAAATTTGTCAGTATATTTTGTCACATAAGACATCACAAATGTCTCCAAATATTTAATTCTGAGGAATTTTGTATATGTTCCAGTAAGAAAGAGAAAATGAAAATATATAGAGCTTGATGGTGTCCTTACAATATCTTTCTTCTATCCATAAGGAATAATGTTAGTTATTTAATATTTCTAAGTTTAATAGGAAAAAATATTTCAGTGGTTTAAATAAGGAAAATGTAGTTACATGCTATCACTGTCTCTAATTTCTGCCCCAGTGGAATTGATTAAAAATAGAGCATTCTTTCATTAAAAGCTCACATCATATTAGGTTTCTCTACTGAGGATGGGGTCTGTTTTCAATGGACATCTTAACCCAAGAGTTAGGGCATAACATTCTTTTGTATCTGTTTTTCTTCTAGTTTTCAGATTTTTTTTTTTTTTTTTTTTGGTTCCTAGCTAAATTCTCACAATTCCAATCCCTTGTTTTAGACACTTTTATATAAAACTGCACATTTATAAATTATTCTGTTGTTTTACTCTCTTGATAGGAGCTTTCTTGATGCACTATCATGAAGTAAGAACTGAAATTAGAAGCAATGTTAAATAAATATTTGATACTAAGGTCAGCAGTCTTCAAATATGGTTGCTATCAAATTCCTCCATTTTGTTATCTACATTTGACTCCTCACTGAAAAATGAAAGTGCTTATCTTTCTTGATTTGGGACCAAATTGTGGCTATTTCTAATGAATAGGATGTGACAGCAAGGGCTTCAATTTTATTAAATGCAGGAGCTATGCTGTATGGCAACCAGACTAGACTATTAAATGATTAAAGATATATGACAAAGGCATCAAAAGTTGAAAGATGGCCTCCAGAAAAATCTGAGCTGAATGGAGTTATGTGACAGATCCAAATAAAACCAGCAGAATTTCAAAGCAGAGCCCCAGACAATTCCAGGCATCATGATAAACACAATGTTATTATGATGTTTGGCTTGTTAAAAAAAAAGAAATGATAAAATAGCTTAGAAATCATAGCAAAAATTCACTATTATCTTTTTTTCAGAGATTTGGGTAGTCAGGAAGAAATCATCAAACTTTCTCACTGCTCAGATATTCTCCTTTCTTCTTACAGAAACATTTGTCGAAGGCAGAAGTTATTTAAAAGACTAATAAAATCCTTCTGAATTCAATAATGATTTCCATTACTTGCCATCTCTCCCACATTAGTTAACATATATTGCCAGTTTCTTTTGGGCACAGCAGGTGGCATGCTGATCTCATGGTTGTAAAGTTCAGTAAGATGTAGAGACCCTCTGGAAAAGAAAGAATTAGGAGCTTTAGAGGACCTCAATAAGGATGTCATACCATGGTAACATAGCACCCCAAGAGGTTTTGTGTCCAAAGATGAAAACAGTGCATAGTAAAAACCAGAAGATAACAGCCATTTTGTGAATTACCCTGCCAGAGAAAAACTTCTAAGATTCCTGACAGTTGTTGAAGAAAATCTGCAGGCTTATATCCATTGCCCTGATTAGATGATTAAATGTTCAATGAAGTGATTTACCTCTGACTGAAATTCAAATAAATTTGCTTTGGTATACCTGTTCTACTTTTTTGGCAGTTTTCTCAGAAGGTCAATCTAAAATTGGACAGGTTCACAGGAGCTAGATAATGAAAGACTTGCTCCACCAGCATGAAAATCATCTCCTCTGGATAGAGACAACTATCTTCTCAGAACTTGAGGAGCCCATAGTCTTTACCAAGGACACATGGACACTTCTTGCAACTGCTGCTGTAGTGGATTTGCCAAGGGTGAATACCCTACCTGTATTGACAAGTACTCCTCCTGAGATCAAGAAGCTGTGTTAAGAGGAAAGAGAGGAAGTCACTATTACTTGATCTATGTCCTCCCCAAGATGATATTCTCCAAGTCCTAACCCAAAGTACCACAAAATAAGAACTTATTTAGAAATAGGTTCTTTGTTGATGCAATCATTTAAGTGAAAATGAGATCATAATGCAGGGGGATGTGCCTTTAGTCCTATAAGACTGTTGTCATTATGATAAGAATATTTTGTAAAGTTTGAGACAAAGGCCATGAGAAGACTGAGGAGTGAAGTGATCTATCTATAAACCATTGAACACCAAAAGAGTTTCACCAAGCCACCAGAAGGTCAGTTCAGACAGGATAGAATTTCCCTGAATTTCTTAGTGAACATAGTGCTGCACACACTTCAATTTCAGACTTGTAATATCCAGCACTGCAGAACAAACAAACAAAATAGGTGTTTGAAGCTTATAATACTTTGTTGTAATAGCCCTAGGAATCTAACACCAAGATCAATCTCAGTCTGTACAATAAATCAGAAAAAGCACAACCCCACCCATCAAACTCACATGCCTCCAACAAAACCTGAACACTAGCAATAGCAGCAGCATAGGGATTTAAACCTAGTCAATCCCTGAAGGTAAATAGCTTGTAGGAATTTGTCTGCAGAGACCATAGCTGTCTGTTCAAGTTCAAATATTTCTAAGAAATATTAAGAGTAAAAACAAAACATGTAGTAGTTTTTGGAAGAAGAGATTATGTTAATGTGTATTAAAGAGAAAAAATTTGAAGCTGCAGAATTTTACTACGTATTTAGGTAGGACATAAATTATGAAGGTGATTTCATTTTGATGCTTTCCCTATGTTTTCAACTGGTGCTGGGATTCATTCTTTGTGATTCGTGGGAAATCTTTTAACTCATAAGAAAAAAAAACCATACTGCAGCAACTTTTTCACTATACAGGAAAAATGGAAGTACCCAAAGTCTTTCAGCCACAAGAAATCATAAATATGAATCATAATTGACATATTTTAGAGATGATGTATAAAGCTTTAATTCTAATATGGAAATTGGAGAGGTAGGCTATGTCCAATACCAACATTATCCCAATTATGGTCTTAATTTGGCAAGCACAAAAGTCAAGTGGATTCTGGAAGTTATTTATAGACCATAAATAGAATTATTTATAGATTTTAAAATTGCAGCAACTAGAAGAGAACTGTGACTGACCATATTTCTACCTTGAAAAATTATTTTAATTATGGCTAATTTGTATACAGCCATTGATTTGGCTTATGTGGTCTTATGAGTCACTGCTAATGCTGGATATTAAGAGTAATTTGATTCTTTTCTTTCTGGGCCAGCAGTTTGATTTACTCTTTGCCTGGCCACCTGTATATTTAAATTGCCTGGCATGGTATCACTCAATAAGCTTGGTTTTAAGCAGGTGGCTTAAAATTCAAAGACTGAAGTTACTTTTATGATGGTACCATTTATCAGTATTTAACAATGGAAGGAAATATATGGTGCTCTGT
This sequence comes from Callospermophilus lateralis, assembly GCF_048772815.1. Taxonomy (NCBI): domain Eukaryota; kingdom Metazoa; phylum Chordata; class Mammalia; order Rodentia; family Sciuridae; genus Callospermophilus; species Callospermophilus lateralis. Next base: position 1,202,431 of record NW_027511893.1, read on the forward strand.
ATTTCTTTAATGATTTTATTGAAAAAAATATTGGATTATTAAATGAAAATGAATTATGATTATTTGTAAGAGCAATATCCCTGTTATATGAGACAAGTTATATGCTCAAGAACAAATAGTTTTTGTTTTCACTGAATATCTTAAACAAACAAAAAAAACCCTACTATGTAGACAGAAAATGTCCATTATATTCCTGGGAGCTGTATATATTGCCTCTAGTATGATTATGACTTTTTCCTCAGACTGATAAAATATGACAAGATGAATTTCAGTCATGAGCAATATGGTATCTTAGAGGGAAAGCTTGTTTTCCCTTTTGGGATTTAACAAGTATGAAACAGTAAATTCAGGAAATGTTCTAGATACTGAGGTCATACTAATAAAAAATTAAAACCACATTTTCAAACATTATATTTCAGTTTAAAGGTAGAGGAACCTCTTTTAAAATTAGGAACATGTTGTGTAGCATAAAGTATTAAATACTATAGAAGAATAACAAAGCAAGGTAATGGATGCAAAAGTAATAATAGATACGGATTCCTAATACAGCATTGTCAGGAATGGCTTCACTGACCAGAAAGCCTTTAAGCATTTACTTTACCTTGGTCAGAAAGACTAACGTGCAAAGAATGTCATGAGCACAAATAAGAACTTTCATATTAATAGGAGGGGTGCATATAGGATATGAGGAAATCTGAACCCATATCCTGGCACCATGCATTCTGACCTGGACTAATCTCTCCATATGATCTCCCATGGGGGTATCATCAGTTGCTGCCACTTGTGTTGTAGGGCTTTGTAATCAACTCCCAGAGATGCTGTCAAGCTCATAGTTTGCTTTACTACCATTGCTTTCCAGGTCTTGTGTAATGATGAGTTGGACTCATTAGAGAAAATTGAAGGGAAAAATAGCTTTCATAGCATGTGCCATGTATTCCAACAGGTTTATTTATTGATGCATATTCTGACCAAATGACTAAAAGACTGTATAATTGTTTAGGCCATTTGCCTTATAAAAATTGGGACAACCCCTTCTAGGATTACTTCCCTGAGATATGTCACAAAATTTAAACTTTGTTTCCTATGTACATTTTCTTGCAATCTCCTGTAAAATTTCATATTAAGACAACAGAAATTGGTTCTCTAATAAGCAGGAAGACTTTTATGAAAACAGGAGCAACAGATATAATTCAAAGTGCACATCATACATTTTGCATGATGTGCAAAAATGTATGATGTGTATGATCTATATGTATGATCTTTATAGATAAAGAACCACTGACCAGTATCCTTGAAATCTCAGTTAGAAATTTTTGTATTTTACAAAATATGATCCCAAAGGACCATGTAAGATGCAAACAATTATCCTGTAATTATAATTATCTTGTACAGTTGAGTTTCTTAGGGCCACATTTTTATAAGAGCCTACATTTTAGGAAAATTATTAATATTACATAAATACTTAGAAGTATTTAGTTTGTCTAGTTAAAGTTTACATCTTTTGTTTCAGAAAGATTGCTGCTATCTCTCAAATCATAAACAAGATTGTGGTGTAACGTGTTTGTTAAAGCTTGATTTAGCCATTCTAAAACATATGTTTCAAATTATGCCATATATCATAAATATGTACACTCTTATTTTTCAATTATAAATTTAAAATAATTAATCATAACTTTTCTAAATACAAATTGTCCTTATTATCAGAATGTTTCAGACTCAGCAGGGGAAAAAAATTGAAAACTTATTGGAAAATGACAGAATTTTCTACTTATCTGGTAGCCCTGAATGAAACCATGTTATATATAGATTACATACACATGTGTTACCATAGCATTGCAAAAGGATTGTAACTATCACCATGGATCTACTTGATAATAGTTCATCCTAATTTGGATAAAATCAAATGTTTGGGAGAATGCACATCTTTAGCTGGATAACCTTAAGCCCACAAGACCCCCCCAAAATTTCATTTTTTAAAACAAATGCTAAACTTACAGATAATGTCTCCAAACTTGTTCCTGAAAATAAATTCTGTAATAAATTCAAGAGTCAAGGATTTATATCTTTATGTGGTCTATACAGGAAAAATTAACATATGCTTGGGAATAGATATAGATTTCTTTTTGCATACTAGAGATCAAACTCAGGGTCTTGTGAATGCCAAAAAGTGCACTACCACTAAGCAATACTTAAGCCCCCTAAAACTCATTTTGCAAAATTTCTAGATACCTATTACATCTTGAGACCTTCACTATATCTTTATGCGTATTGACATCCTATGTGATTTAATTTCTGATCCTTTTATATTTTTTCTCTACTCACTTATCTAAGCAAACTAATCAAACTCATTGCTTTCATACCTGGTTATGGTTTAGATATGGTGCCCCCCAAAATCTCACATGTGAGACAACTCAAGAAGGTTCAGAGGAGAAATGATTGGGTTGCAAGAGTCTTAACAAAATCAGTAAATTAATCCCCTGATAGGGATTAACTAAGTGGTAACTGAAGTTTGTAGGATGTGGTTGGGGAAGGTGGGAATTAGGGGGTGGCTTTGGGGTGTACATTTATACATGTGAGCTGCTTCCTTCTGCCACACAATTCCACCATGATTTCCTTCAACTACCTTGAGCCCCAAGAAATGAATCCAGCCTCTTTTGGACTAAGATTTCTTAAACTGTGATCCCTCAAATAAACTTTGACTCCTTTACAATTATTCTGGTCATATCTTTTAGTCACAGCAATAAAAAAGTTGACTAAAACATACCTCAAGACTGTATTATGGATAGATATATAGATCAATCGATAGATAGATATAAATAACATATGGCATTTGAAATTTAAAACACTTTTTTCATTGCTGATTTTTTGCTTAACAATTTCTATAAATTCCCTTTAGTAAAGCAAAATTTACAGAAATAAAATGGAACATTTAACATTCCTCTAACACATGATGGGAGGGAATCATAGTGCTTGATTTCTCATTTTTCTTATCCCTCCAAAATCAATACATATTCTAAATTATGATAGTTCTATCTTCAATATGTCTCCAGTCCATTCCTACTTGAGATCATCACTGCATTTTACCTGGGTTATTTCTTTAAGCCCCCCAAAATGTCCTAACTTTAACTTTACCCAGTTAGAACTCACTATCTATAGCATGGTAAGAAAGACATTCTAGAAATTTAATTTGGATCATGTCAGTATCATGCTTAAACCCTTTAATGTTTAATTAATTTTCCTGGAAGAATCAAAATTACTATGCATTAGTAGGCTCTACATGATTTGGCTCTTTTGTTTTAAATTTATTTTCTGGCATTCTGCAATTTGAAAAAAAAAATAAAAAAGAAAGAAAGGAAAACTTTTATCCTCATACATTTTATTTATTTTTAAAAGTTAATAGACTTTCTTTTACATCAATAAACTTTTAAGTTAAGTACCATCACTGGATTAAGATTTCTCTGCTTCAGCCAATCCTTCACTTTCCTAGCACTGTTTTGCTTCTTTTTCTCAATCTTAGATAAGTTTGAGAAAATAATTCAAAAATGTGTTTTTGTTTCCAAGACATAATAGCAATTGATCTATTATCCAAAAATTTTATGGTAAAGGACAATATTCTAAATTGTAAGTAAAAAGTGAAAATCCTTGTTTCACATGGTATGCCAATCAAGGTATAGCTTTAGGGAGAAAAACACTGTAATGAATCTCCAGTTTTCAATTCTTAGCCAGACTTGTCATATTTTCATTTGCTCAGATATTCCATGACTAAGAATGTTTAAAGAGGAGCTAATATCATTTTAGAAGGGAGAGAGAGAGAGAGAGAGAGAGAGAGAGAGAGAGAGAGAGAGAGAGAAAATCATGACTTTGACATTAAAATTGTTGAGCTAAAGATACTATTAGATATCAATTTGAAGTTGATAAAATTGTAGATTAGAAAACAGGGTTGAGGTGGAAAGTGAAATCCAGCATGGCAATGAGCATTTTTTGTTGTCTGGGCACTGTTATGATCTGACTGTAAGGTACCTTCCCCCCCCAAAAAAAATCTCCTGTGTTAAACTAGGGATTTTCAGACATGAAGTTATTGAATACTGAGAATTGTAACTTGGTCTATTATAGTGTGAATCGACTAAATAGGTGGTAAATATAAGCAGTATGGAGTAGTTGGTGGAGGTGAGTCACTGGAGGTATGCACTGGAAGTATTCAGCTTCCCTATGGCTCCTTCCCTTTCCTTTCTCTGCTTCCTGGCTACAAGAATTCTCCTCCACTGTATCCTTTCTTCCATAATGTTCCCCTGACCCTGGGCCCAGGCCAATGGAATTGGCCCATCAAGGACTAAACCTCTGCCACCATGAACCAAAATAACTTCCTTCTCTAAGTTGTTCTTATCAGGTGTTTTGATCATAGCAACAAAAAACTGATAAACACAGGTTCTCTGGTGTCCTAAGTACTTTATATGCATTATTTCTCTAATCTCTCTTAATCTTTTAAATAATCTCCTGAACTAAGCCTATTATCCCATTTAAATTGATTTTTTGGAGGAAAATAGATATAAAGAGTGCTTCCAAAAGTTTCCTCCAAAGTTACAAAGTTAAGTGCTAACTGGTAGAACATCAATTCAAGTCCAACTCCCACTTTCAAAACTCCTGTGTTCACACCTCTGGAGATGCACTGCTCAAATTCAGTAGCAAGAAGAAATGAAGAAGCCAAAACAGCTCTGGGAAACATCAACATATAAAATGCAGAAAGGGAAGCCTACAAAGAAGACAGAACTTTAAGAGAAAAACCAAGAGAGGAATCTCCAGAGAAAATGGAGCAGCAAATGTGTTGTTTTCAGCTTGATTTTGTAAAAAAATAGAAAAGCAGAAAGAATAGATCACACAGGATGAAAACAATGACTACAAAGGCTGTGTCACAGGTTTGCAAAGAACTGGAGTCTTCAAGTTATGAGATAGAGTGGAATAAAAGATTATCAAAAATGTTTTGCCTTTCCAGGAAAGTTGCAAGTGTCCTCTGGCAAGAGCCAACTGTCATCAAAGTGAGAACAGCAAGTGCTGGATGGGCTGCCTTCCTATTCAACGATCTGAGAAGGCAAGTTCCTAGCAGTGATGGAATTCTACATTTTTTTGAAATTGAATCAATTCTGCTTTTTGAATAAAGTAGGAAAGAAATTAACACTGACAACAAATGCTTTCACTTTGCTAATCCTTATTCTAAAGGTTGCAAGTATGAATGGTCAAAAGGCTAAAGCAAATAAATTTGTCTATAATAGACATATTTGATAAATTTTGGCTCAAAAGCCCTGGTTTCTAATATAAAGCACTTAAAAGAGAAAGGCACGTGAGTCCTATGTAAATTGTATAATTCTTTTCCATGGCCTAACTCTGATGAAGCATAAAAAAAGAACTTTATTATTGATTAGAATAACTTATTTTTTTCATGGAAAACGTATTTGTTTTTCCACCCACAGGTTGTCAAAAGAAATTAACAAGTTGGAATTTGATAACAACACTGAAATATACCACCAAATTTTTATATATTAAGAACTTGGAAAGTGTTAAGGTTTATATATGAAGTGTCTCCCTAAAGCTCAAGTGTGAGACAAAACACAAAGGTTCAGAGTTGAAATGAGTTGGTTATTATGGCCTTAACCTAATCAGTGGATTGAACCAATGATGTAGATTAACTGGGTGGTAACTGTTAGCAGGTAGTGTGTAGCTGGAAAAATAGGCCACTGGAGGACTGTCTTTGGAGATTATAGTTTGCTCTTGGTGAACAGAGCTCTCTGTTTCCTGGTTGCCATGCCCTGAGCTGCTGTCCTCTACTTAACTCTTTCGCCATGATGTCCTTCAACTCAGGTTGACCTGAGCATGGTCAGCTGACAGTGGAATGAATCTCTAAAACCATGAACCAAAATAAATTGTCCTTCTTGGCATGTTCTGGTCAGGTCTTTTGGTCAGAGATATTGACAAGTTAACTCAAAGAGAAAGCAAGAATGCACTTCAATCCTCTCTTTTATTTGGGATTCTACAAGTTAAAGTATCAATCATTCCTAATAGTAACTTCTAATATTTATAAGAATTTAACTCTATTGCACTTATTATTTTTCAACATTTGCATTAATTTGTATTGTGATGATTTAATTCACAAATAAAAGTTTATATATTTAAGGTATAAATATGATATTTCGATACTGATATACACATAAAATTATCAAATCAAACTAATTAATGTATCCATAATCTCATATACTTATGTCTTTTTTGTAGTGACAGTAGTTAAAATCTATTTTTATAGCAATTTTCAAGGGTAAAATGCATTATTATTTACTAAAATCACTTATTTCTCCTGCCTACTAGAAATTTTATACCCTTTTCCCAACACTTCCCTAATTCCACCCAATTTGAATGCCCTGGTAATCACCATTGTACTGTGTGCTTTTATGAATACAATTTTTTAAGATTGCACATACAATGAGATCATACATTATTTGTCCTTCTGTGCCTAGCCCACTCACTTAGCATATCCATCTATGCTTCATTGTATATGTTCATACATACACACATACACATACACACCCACTCCATAGTATTTTCTCTATTCACATTTTCTCCTATTTATCTTTTGATAAATATATCTAGGTTATTTACCAAATTACGAAGGTCTAAAGTGGCAAGCAAATTTGTGCCTGTGTTTCAAGTGTCTCTACTGTCACAGTGGTGATAGTATGTGAAGCATACTATCCATCCAGTGCCATGCATTTTCAATTTATCCTGGACCCTGCAAATCGTGCAGGCAGTCCAAATAAGAGGGATGGAACCCCCAAACATGATTTTGGAATGAGACCTTGTTAGCAGATAGGGTCTTTATAGAGGTAAACAAGTTAAAATGGGGTGATTGGAGTGTCCTAGTTCATATGAATGGCATCCTCATCAGAAGGGGAAACTTGGACAGAGAAACATGCATAGAAAGTAAATTCTGTTAAGAGACAGGAAGAAGACAGCCAAGGAGAGAGGCCTGGAGCAACTCCTCCCCACCTCCCCTCGGCCCTCAGAGGAAACCAAGGTTGCCACTCTTTCATCTTACAATCAAGCCTCCAGAATAGGGAGAAAATTAATTTGTCATTGAAGCCACACAGTTCATGGTCCTTTCTTAGGGCTACCCTAGCACCAGAGATTATATTATGTCTACCACTAAAAGTTTTTTTTTGTTGTTGTTGTTGTTTTGTTTTAATTCCTACCTAGAAATTAAGTAAATATATAGATATTTTAAATAAGTATATTCTCAAAGCAATTAAGACAGATAGCTCGGTGTAAACGCTTTTACCTTCAATAATGTTGTATTATTTCCAGACCTGTTTTGGTTGATGGTGGAGCTGTTTTCTGTTTTTGTTTGCTTTGGTGACCTAGTCTCTGTATCATTTCCCCCAAGGCTTTAACATGCAGGCATCTGTGACATGTTGAACAATGTCTTTCTTCTTGTGCTTGCCATAACTCGGAGACTCCCTGGTGACTGAGATGATACATTTTCAACACTGTCTATAGGATAATAGCAAAGACACTGTGAATAATGGTTTTTTTTATACCAGCAATGTCTGTTGGGTACCTTCCAGTTAAATAAGGCCAAGTGATGGAGGAATAGACCATAAGCTAAAAGGATAAAAAATGTTTTCCAACTAGGTTTAAAAATGCATTGCTAAGATATCAAGTTGTAGCACAGAGCCAGGGACAAAGAGAGGGAGACAGGATGGATTGCAAGCAGAAAGGACAGTGTGAAAGTGTTAACCCTCCCACAGGGGGCTGGTAACAGGCAATTTGAAGCCTCACAAAAGTGCAGCCCAGCAGAGCTGATTAAGCTGGGTTTCATTTTTCCCACATGTGAAAGAGTATTGTGTTATTCGTGGAACTTGGAGCAGTGATTTGGGGAGATTAGAGAGAAAGAGGAAGAGAACATGTAAAAAGATTTAGAAAGAGGGGTCCTAAAGGCCTGTGGAGCTGCTGATTATCCAGGTTCAGAAGCTGCAGGAGAATAAAGAAGGTTCAGAGTCAAGGACAATGCTAGGACAGGGAACGAGAAGGATGTTCTGCAACAGGAGGAGTAGAGGTGGTTGTTTTGCTTTTGTTTTATTTCTGTTTTTGTTTGCTTGCTTGCATTTTGTAGTCCTGGAGATCAAACCCTACCACTGAGCTACATCCCAGCCCTTTTTTATTCTGACTCAAGGTTTTGCTAAGTTGCTAAGGCTGACCTCCAACTTGCAATCCTCCTGCCTCAGCATCCTGATTCAAGGAGATTTTTTTTAAGTACTTATGTAACTTTTTAGTTAATTAATAGAACGCAGTTGACAGAAACTCAAAAACTTCAGATTATTAATAGACACACCAAAACTCAGAAGATTTGACCTAAAATGCACATTTCATGCAGGAAAGGGTCAGAAGGGCTGGAACACTTTTTGCTTAGTCCTGTGGATCTGTCCTTTCAAGAACCATTCAGGAACCACATCATGTAGGCATGGGAAATTCCTCACTTACTGGTTTGGAAAGTCATGTGAAGAACCCAGATTTTCCATAGCACTCAGCAGTTAGCAGGACTTGATTCTGCAGCTTACAACATCCCTTCATTGTTCACTGAAGGGGATGTGACAAACCCAAATCTGTGTCACTGGACAAGGGGGACACAGCTCCAGAAAAAGCTGACCACCTTCTGGTTACAGAGAGATGCCCTCCCCAAGTCTGTTGGGTACCTTCCAGTTAAATAAGGCCAAATGATGGGGAAATAGACCATAAACTAAAAGGATGGGGCCCATCCCTGCCAAAACAGAAATGCTCTAGGAACAGCGAGCAAATGGACCCACTCAAGAGATGCTGCAGGTAGGAACTACGTGAGCCCAGCATGAGCTACGTGGGCTGACGGAGTGGAGGAGGTTGAGCCCAGAGGACTGGGCTAGGCCATTGAAATTGGATTGCAGCTTGTAAACTGTGGCTTCCTAATAGCTTGTCTTAAAACATTTCACTTGATGTGAACCATACACTTGAACTTTTCCTTTCAGTTCTCTAAACATAGAGCAGCACAGAGGCCAACTGTATGTACGTAGTTGGATTCAGTGAACTCCATCACCATGAAATTTATTGAATAGCAGTAAGCCCTTTGCTTGCTTAAAATGCCACCATAAAAAAATAGTATTTCTTTAGGAATTTTATTTTATTGTTTCAATTTTTATTTATTTATTTATTTTTGTTAAAAGTGCAGGCACTTCATGGAGACCTAACAGTTCAAACCTCATCTTAGTTACTTAACACTCCAAACCTTCAATCTGCCAGTGCTACCAGAATAGTTATCTTAAGTTGAAGACAGTATTGAAGGCAGGGAGAGGTATTGGAAGGGGTACTAAGTTCACTTCCTAAAAGAACCTCCAGTTGGCAGTGTACATATGAAACTGTACTCTCAGCCCAGGCTTTAGACTCTGACATCTTGGCATTATAGAGATTGGCAGGCCTCTGACAGTCCTTTGAATACTTGAAGGAAAAAAAAAGATTCATTACAAGTACCTTTCCAGAATCATCATGTATTAGTCAGTTTTCTGTTACTATAATGAAATAACTAAGGCTTGGACTTTATAAAGAAAACAGGTTTATCTGGTGAGTATCTTATTGCAGATGGCATCTTGGCCAAAATACATGTGAGAAGGAGATCCCCCATGGCAAGAAAGGAAGCCAGAGAGAGGGGAAGAGGCAGTTTTGCACCTTTTCTATACAATCCTTTCACATAAACCAACCAGAGTCCCGTGAGAACTGCATCAGTTCTTTCCAAGGGCAGCCCCTCCGTGACTTCATTACTTCCTACTAGGCCTCATTTCTTAAAAATCCCATCACATTGCCACACTGAGAACCAAACTCCCAACACATGAATCCTTGGACACACTCACACCATGTCCCAACCATAGCATATCCCACTCCACCCATCACCTAATCCACTCACCTCTTCCCTCTATGTGGTGTCTCCCTATTGGCTAGGTCTAACTGCTCTCTCCTGTTCTTTGCATCACTGATGCACTGAAACCTTTAGTCTCTCCAGGTGGATCACAGCAATAGTCTCTAGACTCTTCCCCAAGTGTGCTAGGGTACCATCTCCTCCCACCTAATTTAGAACTTCTCTGGGGCAGGAGCTTAGTCATTCTTCTTTGATTGTCTTGGCACCTAAAACAATGCTGGGCACATAGTAGGTGCTCAGTAATGTTTTTGTTGAATAACTCCCGACCCTGATTCATCTTTTACACCACAGCCTCAGTCATGTCTTGTCTCAAAGCTCCCTTTCACCTGAAGAAGAATATACAAATTTTTGAATAAAATTCAAGTTCTTGCTGGGCACAGTGGTGCACACCTGTAATCCCAGAGGCTTGGAAGGCTGAGACAGGAGATTGCCAGTTCAAAGACAGCCTCAGCCAAAGTGAGGGGCTAAGCAACTCAGTGAGATCCTGTCTCTAAATAAAATACAAAATAGGGCTGGGATGTAGCTCAGTGGTCAAGTGCCCCTGAGTTCATTCCCTGGTGGCCCCCCGCCACACCAAAATTCAAGTTCTTCATAAAATGATCCCAAACTACCTCTTTCTAACTTCACATTTTACTATGGTCAATATCTTTTTAAATTTTTATTTGTTATTTATTTTAGATATACATGACAGTATATATTTTGACATATTTATACAAACATGGAGTATATCTTACTCTAATTAGGATGCCAGTCTTATGGTTGTACCTGATGTGGAGATTCATTGTGGTGTACTCATATATGTATGTAGAAAAGTCATGTTAGATTCATTCCTCTGTCCCTCCTGTTCCCATCCAGCTTCTCTTCCCTTCATTCCCCAGATTGTCATCACCCAGGAGCTGATTATTTGCATCATTTTTCCGAGTTTGGTGACATTCTCTGTCCGGAATGTCTCCTCTGCATGATCTCTCGCCTCTCCTTCTAGAGATTGACACTCGCCCACTCTCCTGACCACTGTGACAAGGACAGGGATCTTTGCCTGTCTTGTTCATGAGTGCACCCCTGTCGTTACAAACATTAGGTCCCTGGTAAGTGTTTGTGGGATGAAAATGTGAGGCAGTTGGTGGATTCTCGGTTCTACACTCAACTACTGCCTTTTACCCTTTATTTACACCCCGTTGTGCTTTTATCTCTTAGTCAAAATACATTTTTGACACTGAGTTATAATTTCTTCCATACATTTCAGTGATTGCTGGGGAGAACATGGGTGGCTGGAGGGCATGCATTGCAACACAGCCCCCTCCACCTGCCGGGGTCCAGCACATGCAGTATTAGGTACCCAATACATGTTGGTGGTTTGAAATTTCAAGTCTCCTACTTCAAAATATTCAACAACAATCTATACTAGTTCATTTTCTTCTTTCTAGCTTACAAATGAGTGCATGTCAATACAGCTATGTCTGGACTGAACATGGTCCTCACTGGGTATATGGGTCTAAAGCTTCTAGGACAAAATGGATTTGGTGAGAGTAAAAGAACGATTCAATTAAATAATCTTTATAGTCTCATCCAGCTCTGAAGCTCATGGTTTTGGGTTTATGGGTAAAGTGAGTCTCCACACCCATATTCCTTAGCACTGTTCTTTCTTGTCCTCCCTGGAAAATGTGCGGACACTTACCACGCAGAAAGGAGCCCTGTCCACCCCTTACATGACATCAGCAGAGGGTCCAGTAAGATGTGTTTAATTTTGGTCTGTTTTCTTGATCATGACTTTTATCACTTGTTTTTAAAGGGCTTATCTTGAGTTGTAATTATATTATTTCCTTTAGAACAAATGGAACTTCCTTCTTTTTATTAACTAGGAAAATTTCCATGGTTTCAGAACAAATAGATACAGTTTCAAAGGACAGATATTTAGGCAAATAATTTCTCTATCTCTAACACCACATATAGTGAATGCTTATGGAATGAATTAGTTAATGAAGGAAATATTTTATTGAAATAATGTCATAAAAGAAATTTCCTAAACTTAAGTTTAACAGTTGCCCAAAGAAACGTTCTTAGCCCACTCCTCAGAAGAGTATGTGTTATCTTATGGTATGTTATCTATGGCTCCCACTAGAAGGAGCTCAGAAGTAGAAAGCAGGAGCCCTAACTCCCATGATTTTTTTAAAGGATGGAAATTAGCTTATAAATTACTTCTAGTAAATCAATCCTTCTTCTTCTTCTCATCAACTTATAATTATGAAGGGAAGCATAATAACATTTTCCTGCAAAGAGATTTAGTGATTCTGGCAGTACTTCATTAATCACTTAATCAGTGTTCAAGCAGAACTGATGTCCTTGACATATATAATCAATATTGATTCCTCCCACATTTGATTTTCATCCTTTTTGAAACCCAGCAACTATACACACTAAGGATTAGTGGCCCATTTCCACATTATAGTTTTGTTAGAGACAATTCATGTGCATATAGTAATAATCAGAATATTGATTCCTATAGTGGGTCTCCTCACAGTCTATTTGAAACACCCTTATCTTTAGTGGATTTATGAAGTGCTTAGGATCAGATTTTATTATAAACTTCGTAGGAAATAGGCTCAGGTCATTTATCAGCTTAACATATTTGGAGGTAGCATGTTTATTTTTATAGGCAATCCCCAGGTGCTTGTTTATGAAACATTCTGAAGAACTTTACCAAAGCTGCATCCTGCAGGCAGCTGGCATGGAATTGTAATGGTACCCCAATATTAGGAAGCATGGACTGGGTTTGTCTCATATCTTCTGCGTTGGAAAGGCATTGCTTTCAGAGATCAAGGAATCTGCCCAGTTCTAGTCTCCAGAGCTCTTAGCCACTGACCAGCTATTCTACCTACCTATGTTAGGTATATTAAGGGGTGAGGCCCAGATCTGGAGATATTTAAATGTATAAATATACATGGCTATGGTGCCATCATTGTAAAATAATTATCCTTTAATGAAAACTTAATGAAACTCTGAGCTAGATAGAAAGTAATTAGTAGATTACAAGAGAAATTAAAGTTAACATTCTACCCAGGCATGAAAAGGTGAAAAGGAGGGCTGGAAGGAAGGTTAATTATCAGAGTCCATATCACGTTGATGAAAGGTGGATTAGATTTTGAATGACTATTACTAATGACCATGCAGATGTGGCCTTCATTAGGAAAACAAATTTCCTGATCTAAATGAAATCTCCTTAAAACCATTTATTCTCTCACTAACCCACCATGGCCACTGCCACTCCCTTCTCTTTTGCTCTGATGTATGGTGATCAAAGCAATTTTCTGACAACTAATTTAACTTCTCAAACACATGGCTATAAGAAGGGTTATCAATTATTAAATGAGGTATGGCTTTCATTAATAAATTGACAATTTTTAATGGTGTCTTAAGTGATTTTTGTTACCATAAATCAGTTCTCCTTGGCCAGATTAATTTTGGAGAAACCAAAGAACTTTACCAAAAGTGAAGCATTTCTCCCTTATAACCAAACATGAGGAGGTTCATTCTGCACTGTTTCAAATCTCTTGAAAGCTGTATCTTGCCCTTGCTGCATGACAAAACCCTCTCTAAACCCTGGCCATTGTAAAGGAACCTGACTATGTGCTTTGGGAGCTCTGAAGGAGAGACAGGAAGTAAAGTCTAAGACAGGAGCTTAGCTGAGGGGAGAGCTAAAGAGCCCTGATCAGACTTTCAGAGCAGAGGGGAGCTTCAGAATTCATGGGCCTCAAGAGCAGCTACTGGCAATTTCAGTCAATATTGAGCACTTACTGAACTTTGACATTGTGTTCAGGATACTCTGTGCTTGAACATGATTGTCATCTTCAAAAAATGAAAACAACAAAATCTGTGAGAAAACACAGGCATAATGATTGTGCAATCGGTGACTTCCAGTCAGCAACTTAAGTCAGGTAACAGGCAGGAGCTAGCATATTCCCTGGCCGGGTCCCACTAGCTTTTGCACAGGAAACTCACCCAGATCCCTTCTTCTGGCTCCAGAGGAAAGAGTTCAGGACTATGTCACAAAATGTCTACTTCCTCCACATGGCAATGTGGCCTCTGGTTTCTACCACTGTCGTGATATTCTAGCACCTGTCTTTTATCTAGGTATGGGGCATTAGCTAGTGTCCTGTTTACCTGCTGCTGACAGTTCCATGCAACCAGGTTACTCCTGTCAAAGCAAAATGTTGACACTTTTCTACTCCTGATGGATCCAGCACAGAAAGCAAATGTTAAGAGGCATTGTTTTTTCACCAGCATGAAGAATTGTCTAGCACTTTCCTATATTCTCTTGGTGGTAGAAATTTTCATTTCAGTAGCTCAGTTGTCATGTTCCTAACATCCAGGCACTCCTTTGAAGAAAACCTAAAGTATCACCACATATCTGGACACCAAATGCCCCTCCCCCTTGTTCTCATTATTATATCACTTTCTGTCCAGTTGTGGTGAGTGCTTTCTCTCATCAGTACCACCAAATGATTGACAGGTAGTTCTGTTCTTCCATGGCCAAGGGAGTCTTAGATCAGAGGTCTCCATTATCTCCAATAAATCCTTTATATTTTCCCCAAAAACTCCTCTTTTATGCAAGAAAGCCCTTAAAGTAGACCCTACCCATCAGCTCCAGATCTATCTGGAATGGCTAGATGCTACAACCTAGCACAGCTTAGATATGCACACGGGATCCTTGTGGCATTAGTTAATTACATAAGAAAGTCAAATACCACATCTTTTATTTTTTGTTACAGATAAAGGAATATTCATTATCCAAAGTGAGAGTCTTAAGAAATGCATTAAAGCAGGTAAATCTGCACTGACCCTGGAGAACTGCAAACAGCCAAACAAGTACATGCTGTGGAAATGGGTTTCAAACCACCACCTCTTTAACATAGGAGGCAGTGGTTGCCTGGGCCGGAATTTATCTAATCCAGAGCAGCCACTAAGTATATATGAATGTGACGCCACCTACGTTTCCTTGAGGTGGCGCTGTAACAGGAAGATGATCACCGGCCCACTCCAGTACATGGTGCAGGTGAAGCAGGACGACATGGTTGTGGCCTCAAAGAAACATCTCCATAAGTGAATTTCCTACATGTCAGATGGTGGGGACATTTGTGAACATCTTCACAAAGGTAAAAATACTTTGAATCAAAGTGCACATGGGATGGTATGCAGTATTTAGGAAACGGTCATGCTAAAGATACTGGATGATAAATGACATTCTATTTTGTGTGTACCAAGCATGATCTGTAAGGAGGCACAATTTATCAGGGGACTTATATTTTCTATAGTTCTATTATTTTTGGCATTTTAAAACAGCAAACAAAAAGTCACATTATTTCCCTCAGGGTTTGTTTCTTTTGTAGCCTTCTCCATCCACCTCTCCATCCATCCATCTATCCTGTACACACTTGTTAAATGCTAACTATTCTTCAGCACAGTGTTGGGCGCCTGGTTTACAAAAGCCAAAAAGGCAGATTTGGTGCCTCACCTTATGGTGCCCTGCAGAATTATGCCTCAATGAAACCACATCCTCTGAAGGACTCTAGAACATCCATGGAAGCAGAGAATGGAACTCCTAAGGCCCAAGGTGAGATCATCTCCTGGGCTTCAAAGAATGAGTAAACAGAGAGCTAAGAGCAAGACATTTTCAGGGCTTCCTACATACAATAAAGCAAGTGCTACAAACCAGCACTCAAAATGCCATAGTTCTAAAGAAGAACTCAATATTTTGCTTCAATTTTTTAGCCATATACCCAAACTCATGTGAACACAGGGGAAGACCCAGCAATATATGCTTCTGAGTAGAAGGCAGGGGATTGAAACCAAAGCATTTGGTCCTAAAACGCCTCTGGCTCCTAACAGATGTAACTGCTAAGGCTGGTGGTGTGCTATGAGCTCAGTCTAGCCCCTGACAACTCTGAGAAAGGGACGGGAATCTCCATAGCTGACCCTTTTGTCCAGGACCTGTTGACTAAATTAAGGGTGGCCTTAATGCCCCCTACCATAGGAAGCCCCAGCTGAGTCATGAAGTTTTTGTTGACTCCTTCTTAACTCAAAGGATGGTGGATGATTGCAGTGTATTGAGAACACAGCCAGCAGACCACATCTGTGTGTTCATCTTTCTAGCCAATGGGCCTCCATCACTCTCTCTCCATTTAGGCTGGTTGCCACACTGCACCCAGAGATTCTTTAGAAATGGAAATCTGTCCCAGCAGCTCAGAAGGCTGAGCCAGGAGGATAGTGAGTTCAGAGCCAGCCCCAGAAAATTAGCCAGGGTCCAAGAAACTCATGAGACCCTGTCTCTAAATAAAATACCAAAAAAGAGGGGGCTGGGGATGTGGCTCAGTGGTTGAGTGCCCCTGAATTAAATCCCCAGTAAAAAAATAAAATAAACAAATAAATTAAAAATGGAAATATTATCTTGTCACTTTCCTTTTCAAAACTTGCCTGTGACCATTCACCATACTCTCCACCACCCTCAGTGAAAAAGGAAAAGTCCTTAGCAACATGGCAGATAGTCCTACGGGAGCAGACACTCCAGGACTTCACTGCAACCCCTTCCCCTGAGCCGCCTTGCTCTTCTTCATTCACCCCACACACATTTTTCTTTACACCTTTACATTTCTTGTTCCTTTTGCTGGCACAAATATTTCCACAATTAACACCCCCATTTTACCCAGTTCTTACTCAGGTAGACTTTACATTGGTGCATACACACACACACACACACACACACACATGCACACACATACACACACACATTCATGCACGCACATTTGCGCATGCTTGCACAGTCTTCTTACCCCATTTTATTTATCTTCATGGCACTTACCATGACCTGAAATTATCATATGTTAGTTTCTTTGCTTTCCCTTTGTCTCTCCCCACTAAAGCAGAAACTCCTCATGAAAAGGAATTTTTCTGTTTTTTTCACTAAGATATCCCCAGTGCAAGGTACATTAAATGCTCACCAAATATTTATTGAATGAATAAATTAATAAATTCCTATGAAACCATTGAGGTTTAAATACCAACACCAGTGTATTGGGGAACTGGCGGATACTTTGAAGTAAAATCTTCATTAAGTTTTCCTTTTCATCCATTCACAAGTTCTGTGCTACTGTAGCAGCCCACTGTAGTAAATAAACAAGTGGATGAATGTATAATTAAACCATTTAACAGTTCTTCCTCTGAACCCAGGCCTGGAATTGGCTCTTCTACAGTCACTGGACAATGAGGACCTGGGGGCTCAGGAGGGTTAGTTAGTGCCTGCAGCTAGGAGGATTTCAGTCAATAAAAATGCATAACAAGATGACAGTGTGCGGAGATGATGCTGATACTGTATTTATCAGATTTTGTCATTTTTTTTTTCTCCTAGACATGTATACAATCAAAGGGAATGCCCACGGGATGCCATGCATGTTTCCCTTCCAGTATAACCATCAGTGGTTTCACAAATGCACCCGGGAAGGCCTGGAAGATGACTTGCTGTGGTGTGCCACCACAAGCCGATACAAAAGAGATGAGAAGTGGGGATTTTGCCCAGATCCCAGTAAGAATAAATCTAGTCTTCTCTGTATGTCATGAATAAATCAAGGATGAATAGAAAGCATGCATATTTAAAGAAAAGCACCAGCATTGATGTATTGAAGTCTGAATAAGCACCCTGATTCCATTAATCCCGATCTTGATTTGGGGCTTGTTTTTGCCTTGGAAAAAACAATTCAGATGTATATTCCCGTTTCCCCCCTTACATTCAAAAAGTTGTTAATTAGTCATTCTTCATTAAGCTCAGTACATAAGGATGGTTTAACCAGAATCAAATTATAATACTCTGTGATCTCATTAATCCCAGCTTCCCGGCAGGGTACTTCAAAACAAACCTGAATGCGCATAAAGCTCAGTTATCCTTTCAATCCACTGCCTCTTCTGAGCTGCCCTAATTTCCCCACATCCATACTGCTTGTCTTGGCCATTGTCAAGTCCAGGTGTCAACTGGCCCCTTGATGATCTTTACATAAAATTACAGTTCCCTCATTATTTCTCCACAATGGGTTCTCAATTGTCTCCCTTTCCTTACTATTTATTTTCTAGCTATAGCCTCAAAATCCTTTTATCTTCTTAAATTGACTTTCAAGTTCTAGTGACAGATGCAAAGTTCTTTTTTTTTTTATTAATGCTTTATAATTTTTATCTTATTTTTATTTAACATAAAGGTTTCTAATTGTTCCTACATATTGGACAATATTTATATACACTTTCTGCTTTCTCTATTCTATTTCTTCCATCTTTGCTCCTGCAAGGCAGAGTATAGTTTTTAGAACCTCTTCATCTTTCATGCCTACTTCCCCCCCACTTATGTAATGAAATGAGAAAATTTTTTTTTAAAAAAAGCTAATTGAAGAGATTAAGTCCAAAGAATCTGATTTACAAATTATCTATAGAATTGTTTTCTAATCTAAGACCCAATATGGCTTAGTAAATACAAAGAATGATAGGCTTTGAAGTCTGATAAGCCAACACTAGAGTCCTGTTTCCTCCCAACAATGAGATTTTAGGAAGTTCCCTTTGTCTCTCTGGGTTTTAGATTCCTTGGTCATAAAATGGAGATAATAGACTACCTATTAGGGTTATTGTATGGATTCAATTAGTTAATCCATCTGAGGGATTTACAGCACCTGGCACACAGTATGCACTCATAGGGATTGGTTGCCACTCCCACCACCATCATCATCAAACTTAATTTATCTTTTCTGCATACACGTCTGAATCAACGGTCCTTCCTCTTTATTGCCTATCAACAAGCACTAGGCTGAGCACAGTGGTGAATACCAAGAGTTTTAGAACTTTGGATTCTCCCTTGAAAGAGGCATCTACATGGAAGGCATGGCTCTATGGTTGGCTCTATGCCAGAAAATGCAGACTATATTTGATAAGATGTTCTAGAATAACCTGAGACATAGTTAAAAATGCAAGTGCTTGCTCTTCTAGAGATGAAGAGAGTCCAGGATTCAGGACTCAAGTATCTGCATTTTTGACAAGTGCCTTAGGTGATCCTGATGCAGATAATTCATCATCAAAGAATTCATAGGATGCAGGTAATTCCATGCAACACACATCTATGAATAGGGTGACATTAGGACAGTTAACAACCAATATGGTATAGGCTATTAAACAATCCAAGTAGCGATCTTAGTGTGGGGTTTGGAGTTCTGGAAGCCCACTGCTGGTATTAACCCCCGACCTGCTGGAATGTGAATGAAGAGATGCAGGGAAGTTTGAGGTAGCAGGGTGCTTGGGACATTAGCTATTCTACAAGCATGACAATATTTTGTCATTTAATAAGTGTCAGATCACCAACTTTCTCCATCCACATCCATCTCACATCCAGGTGTATATGCAAGGAATCCCTACACACCCTCAATTCCTTAACCAGATGTCACATTACTTGCATTATCTTCTCTATTTATAACTCCAGTAGATGTCATTAAAACCAAATAAACTAACCAATACTAATTGAATTAACACATATTTCATATGGATCTAATAGTAGTGACTTAAAACAAAAGAAAAAGACTGATAGCATTCTTTTAAGATTCTCAGAAAAGCTCTGTTACTTATAGCCATTACATCTTCTCAGTGGAAGCCTCTGTTTCATGGGGCTCAGGACTTTTAACCCCCCAGACTATCTCTTTGCTTGGCTTCCTACAGCTCAGAAGCTTCCTCTACTTGACAGACTGCCAGATTCCCCTCTCCTGACCTTTACCACAACCAGCAGGGAGCATGTTTGTGTGGACAGTGCTGAACTGCTGTTCCAGTTTCTTCCTTTCTTGTTACTTTCGGTTCCAGGTGGCCAACATAACTCAAAATGCTGTGTCAGAGACTGAAATCTGAGCAAAATGATAGCTCTTTCCATGGGGTCAACAAGTGGATGGGACAGAGAGGAAAGGTTCATACTTCTGCATTTCATCTCACATTTCTCACATGGAAATCTTTTCTCACGATGCTGAGGTTGTTTTTTTTTTTTTTAAGTTGATTGTAGGTGATTTAAATTCAAAACTTAATACTGATGAACACACACACACACACACACACACATACACACCACAGTGAAGGGTGTGATTAAAGATCTTCAGGAATAAGCATGAGGCATAGGAATCTCTCTGGGTTCGTTCAGAGGTCATTTGGGGCCATTCTTGGTCTCTCGGGGTTCTATGCCCTACAAAGCTGGAGAGTCACAGTTGGTTTGAGATATTTTTAGAATACCAATCTCTGGAATGACCTGATGGTCCTTGAACCTTATTCAGTTGATATGATTTTGATATGATAGAGCACATTGATACCAATGTCAGTGCATTAATTGCCAACTTCACCTGAGCCTCCAACAAGAATCAGAGAAGCTATTATGTATCTCTTCATCAGAGTGAAAAATCTTTTGCACTTCAAAGGACACTATCAAGAAACTTGAAAGAAGGGCTGTGGATATGGCTCAGTGGTAGAGCACTTGTCTAGTATGCACAAGGCCCTGGGTTCCAGTCCCAACACTGGAAAACAAAAAGAGGAAAATGAGACAAAAGCCTACAGAAGGGAGAAATGTTTGCAAATATTTTCCACTGGGGAAATAGAAAATATTTTCTATAAAAATATTTGCAAATATTATGTATCTTACAAGGAACTTATATCTAGAATAT
Source organism: Callospermophilus lateralis (assembly GCF_048772815.1). Taxonomy (NCBI): domain Eukaryota; kingdom Metazoa; phylum Chordata; class Mammalia; order Rodentia; family Sciuridae; genus Callospermophilus; species Callospermophilus lateralis. The sequence goes on from NW_027511893.1 coordinate 1,223,125, forward strand.
ATTATTACAAGTTAACGATAGAAAGACAAATAATTCTATTTTAAAAAGTGGATAGACACTTTTCCAGAGATTTACAAATGGCTAATAAACACATGAAAAGATACTCAACATCACTAGCCATCAGGAAAATTCAACAAACCCACAGACACACCATTTCGCATCCACTATCCAAAAGAGAGATAATAATGAATGCTAGTGAGGATGTAGAAAAATTGGAACTTCATCCACTACTGCTAGGATTGTAAAAGATATAGCTCTTTGTAACACAACCTGTCAGTTCCTCAAAAGATTAAATATAAAGTTCCCTATCATTCTGCATTTTGCTACTAGGCATATAGTCAGAAGAAATGAAAACATGCCCACACAAAGCCTGTACATAGATACTCATAGCAGAAAATTCATAACAGGCCAAAAGTGAAAACAATACAAATGTCTGTCAACTGATGAACACGTAAATATAGTGTGATATAGCCCTATGGTGGAATATTACTGGGCAGTAAAAGAAAAGAAATACTGGTACATATTACAATAAAGATAACTCTTGAAACATTATGCTAAGTGACTGAAGTCAGTCACGAAGAGAACATATTTTATAATTCCAATTATATTAAATGTCCAAAATAGTCAAACCTTAGAGATAGAAACTAGATTCGTGGCTCTTCTGGGCTGGGGGTAGAGAGGAAGAACGAAGGGAAAGTGGGGAGTGACTGCCAATGGGTACTGGGTTTCGTTTTGTTGTGATGAACTTGGTCTAAAATTGATGGTGTTGAGCTGGGGGTGTAGCTCAGTGGTAGAGTACTTATCCGACATGCATGCAGCCCTGGGTTCAATCCCCAGCACAGTAAAGATAAATAAAATCGATGGCATTTATGGTTGCAAAATGTTTTGAATATACAAAAAAAAAAGGAATGGATTGTAAAGTTTTAATGGGTGTGTTATACAGTATATGAATTATATTTTAATAAAATTGTTTTTAGATAAATAGGAAATGAAGAAATGTAAATCATATGTGATTTATAGTATGTGACTGGTGGAGACGAAGAGAAGGCAGTAACTGGGATAGGGAGGCCAAGGTAAGGAGTTTTGTTGTTGGTGGTGGTACTGGTGGTGTAGTTGTCTTCGTTGTGATTTCTTGCTTTTTAAGGATGAGAGATGCTGAACCACCTATGAATGCATCTGAAAATGATCTCTAAAGACATTGAAAATACAGGAAAGTGAGGCAGCTACAGAGGCCATGTGATCTCTCAGAAGACAGAAGGAAGTAGGGTCCAGATCAAAGATGCACAGATTGGCTTTTTATAGATAAAGACAATTTCTCTAGGAGAGATGAGGTAGGGTACAGTGCAGGCCCATTACTTACATTAGGTGATGGAAGAAAAGTAGAGAAATCAGTCTAGTGGCCGTGACTTTCTCTTTGTAGAGGAGAAAGAAAGAATGAGCAGTTTGGACAATAGGGAAGATGTGAAATGGGTAGCATGGTGCTGGAGAGAAAGCTTCTTGAAAAGCTAGTGATGTTTCCAGGGAGTATTAGGGGTGGTTGATAAATGAGATGGGTGGAAAGACTTTTCTTGGCAATGCTCCTCTGTTGGATGCAGGCACAGAGGGGACAGATGATTGGGTTCCTTCATTGAAATAGGGCACCATAAAGTCACTAATGAGCTAAATCTTCATATTCAAAGATAGAGCAACACATAACAAAATTGATACCATATCTTGCCTGGGGTTTTTGTAACACAGGCAGACTCATTTTTCTTCCTTGGTGACTACTACTTCTCAGCTTCCTTTGATAACAGGTCCTCCTCCACCCAACAACCTTTAAATACTGATAAGAAGCTTAGGGGATAGAATGGACAAGGTAGAACATGCTTCCTGCTTTCCTAATGCTTCTATCAAGAGGAACAGATGATCAACAAGCAGTCACATAATGTATCATCCAATTTCAAATATGATCAGAGCTGCCTTCCAAGGAGTGTATAAGGCATTCAAAAAGTGCATTGCAAGGATCCTGCCTCTGCCTGTAGACCCTGTTAAACGAGATTTACCAGCAAGACACTTTACAGGGAACAGACACCCAGCAACTATTTGCTGAGTCCAGGAAGACCAAAATGAGACAAAAAGTAGTAACTTTACAAGTTGGCATTCAATAGCAGCTTTGATAGTACTAGTCTTCATTTTTCTAAAAAATTCAACGATTTTAAAAAGTGACAAGAAACAGTACACCTGCGACAAGGGTGAAGCTATATCCTTAGGCAAGAAAAAGAAGCCACACTTAAGAGCAAGAAAAGGCTGATATCTGCCATAGTTTACAGTAAAATCAGGGTTGGTATGAAAACAACTCAGCCCATTGCAACAGAGGTGGCTTAGAGGGGAAAGATCTCCAACCTACAACATCATGCAAATGATTTCTATCATCTCTAGCAAACAATCAACTTCCCTAAAGGAGTTCAAAATTCAGTGACAGAAAAGATAATAGAAAGACAACCAAATATGCAAAGAAATATGATGATGATTCTATCCCTTAGATTAATTTTTTTTCCAGAATAATTAAACATATTGAGACGTGGACTTTCAGTCTTGCATTTTCAGTGGCTTAGAAAGAGAGAGATAAGGAGTCTGTGGCAGGTAGGTCCTGGAGAGAAGTCTCTGAGGCAGAGGTTAGTATGCAGGGAGTCTCCTGGGAATCCTCTCAGGATGAGATTATGAGGAAAGGAAGGGAAGAGAGCAGAAGCGCACAGAAGTAGATATCATGTAGTCTGATGACCCCTAGACCAACATGATGAGGAGTTCTCAAGTTGGTGTGTCCCTTCCAAGTTGCTCCTAGTTGGGAAGGGGGTCTTGTCCTTGCCTTGACCAGTCATGGTGTGGAGAAGGGAAGGGAGAAGTGACACTGGGCAAAGAGACTCTTCAGCCAAGGCAACACTTGGTTTAATGCTGAGGGATGTCCCTTGGCAACTGGAGAAACAAATCCTTTGGTCCTTTGATCCACCCAGAACAGTGCTCACTGCTATGCCTGGACTTGTATTTAACAACCTTCCAGTGAGATCTGTGGAGTGACACTCCATCCATCTAGGGAAACAGACAGCATTTGTGTCTACCTGCACAAAAGAACACATCCTTACATTTCAGGTAAACCAAATTTCAATGACAAATGAGTTGGCTCGTCAGGAGTATATGAACACCTATTGCAAATATTTGACTTAAGTTTCTCTATCAAATAACTTTGAGAATTCAAAACCAAGGAAAACCTAACACCAACTGGGCCATGTGGTGTGCAGCACAGACACAATCACCTGCAAACCTTTAACCTTGACTGTTGAGTATGTAGAATTCAGGTAGGTTCTACAAAAGGCCATATTGATAGAGCCAGACTAACTCTTGGGGGGGAAAAATAAATGGGAATGAGATCAATTGAAATGCCGTGCAGAACTTTTCTTGTCATGTATTTAGCTGTGGTCTGGAGGCTTATTAGGATTTATTGCCAAGTCTCCGTGGCAGCAGATGAGAAGCAGATACCCCACTCACCAGGACTGAGCCTCCTCTCAGATCTACTGAGGATTTAACCCAGTGCCTCATACATATTAGGCAAGCGCTCTACCACTGAGCCACAACCCCAGCCCTCAGATTTGCTTTTCTAACATTCTATTCTCTTCTAATAGCCAAGGCCTACTTGGACATGCCCTCCTTAGGAAGGGTTTTGAATTTTTTCCTTTAAGACAGTGTTTTCTAGTATTTGCTTCCTGGAGCATCTGCCTTGGAAACCATGTTTTAAAAACATGTTTTAAAGACATGTTCTTGAATCCTTCCCTAGACCAACTGTTTCAAAACCTCTGAGACTGACAACCTACATTTTAAAAAATAATCTGGCTACATGAATCATTTGCACCCTTAATTTGAAAAAAAGGTTCCCTCCCTGCTCCCCCTTCTGGTCTCAGCTGCTGCACTGGAAGAACATGACAGAACTAACCTCTAAAAAACGGGAAGGCCTAGCATTTTAGCTGAAGACCATCTCTAAGGATTCCATCTCATGGGGAAATTTCAGCCACCAGGGCAAAATGGTTACTAATTTCCCTCTCTCTTTCCCTTTTCTTTCTTCATCTGTTGTTCTGTGATAGTCTTGTCTTCTGCCCACTTCAGTTTTGGACCCTTCAATAAATACATGTATTATCCAGGAAATTCTAAAGACAACCTGAGATTAATATGTGATTTAATAACTTCTGATTAACTAACTCAGTTCTGGGGAATGTGTGTTGTAACCAAATATGAAAAAAAAATAAAAAAACTTTCCACATTTCCCAGGAGAACCACCTAACTAAGCATGGGGAAAAGAAACTAAAAAGGCTTTTACCATCAAATAAGTTTAAAGAATACTGAATTAAAATTACCTGAACTGTAGAACATTTCATTCTTTAATAGGCTAATACACACCGGGAATTTTCCAGAGGACACCCATGTGCATTATGGCCTGGATCTACTTTGTGGAAACTCCGAATTCATCTTATTCTGAGGACCACAATTGGGAAAGGATGTTCTAGATTGTAGTAGGTGGCCTGTCCATCAGCTATATTCATGCTATCAGATGGATCACGTTTTCTACAGTCTGAAATTCTTTGTCTGCTTACTCTATCTTGGGGCTTAATTTAACATTTTAGCAAAAGCACCCAAACTAGGTCGTCATTTTCTGTTATTTCAAGAAACTTTCGATTTCAGATCCACATTTCACACTTCATGAAATTTACTTTCAGGCATACTATGCAATATTTGGCCAATGTCTTACAAGTGGATTTTTGCTTCTATTCCTCTTGGCTGAAAGAACTATTCAAATATCAAGGTTCCTGTGCTTGATGTTTATTTGAAAATTTGTGCTCACTATTGACTCATGTAACTATTCTATTCTATGTATTCCACTTAGCACTTGTGTATTTAGAGAGAAAAATCTTTTGAAACAACATTTGTGTCTGTCTCCAATATACATTTTAATTCACCAAAGCTTTTGATGTAAAGCTGTAAATGATTACTCACTAAAGAATACAGATTTTATTTTTTATCGATGTTTCACTTCTATTTCCTTCTCTTAAAACCAATTTTTATTATTTTCCTTGAATGTATCAGAGCTTCTTTATTGATAATTTTTTTAATATCCTTAGGTAAATCTTGAAAAAGTTTAACTGTAAGACATCAATGAAATAACAATGCAGATTTTCATCTAACAAACCTAATCAAGAATAGATAAGTTTTAGAGGTTGCAAGTTGGACTCATTCCATTCAAAAGTGACTTAGAAATATATGTCTGTATGGATAAAATATCACTATAGTGAATGTTTTAAATGGATTTTTTCCAGCCTCTACAGAGATAGGTTGTGATGCTGTCTTGGAGAAGGATCTCAATTCACTCATTTGCTACCAATTCAACCTGCTTTCATTTCTCTCTTGGACTGAGGCACATTCTTCATGCCAGATGCAAGGAAGTGCTTTATTAAGTATTGCAGATGAAAGTGAAGAAAATTTTATAAGGAGTAAGTAGGTGGATGACACACATTAATATTGGTATGATAAAATGATTATTGTTAACAGTTATGTTCACATATGCAAAAATGTCTCTTCTGAAGACATTAGTCATTGAATTCCATTTATAAATTATTAAGTAATCTATTATTTAACAGTTTATCTGTCACTCACTTCATGCAATACATACTAGGCTTTCTGGAAGATGCCAAAGAATTGAATATTTTAGTGGGAAAAGCAAAAACACACACATGTGAACTAACAGTATAAGACAATAATATAAAATGTCAAAGGATTTTTACTAACAAGCGAGACTTGTGTTTCACCCATTCCCTAAATCATTCTTTTACTTTTTTATAGATTAAATGTGTTTGGGAATCCCTTTAAATTTTTTTTTTGGAAACATTAAAAAGTGTAAAAAAAATTAGTCACTTTAATTAAGAGTTTTTGACACTTTTTTCCTCAAATTTTATTACACATGTAGGACAATGAAAATATTTTTTAAATAAGATATACAGAAAGAAAAGCAAATAAAAAATTACTTATAGTTCTATTAACCAGAGTTAACCATGTCCTTTTGCAAAAACATATAAATGCATGAGACATACATAGCATGTATGAATAAATGGCATCATATGAAAGTATGAGGCAGCTATTGCACATAATATAGGTGCAGGAACCAGAGAGCTCCCTGCCTGGGATTGAATCCTGCCTCTACCACTTAGTAACAGATTTACTCAAGCAACTCACTTAAACACTCTGTGCCTCAATTCCTCCACTATCGAGAGGAAATAATATAGTACCTACTGCTTAGTGGAGATTACATCTTATAATGCAGATGAAGTCTTAGAAAAGTGCCCAGCACACATAATGAATTCTCAGTGTGTGTTAACCATTTAACAACCATGCACACAGTGGGTAAGTTGCCTTTTTCATTCGCCTACCTATAAGAAACATGTGTCCATGTCTGTAAATATATAGTATACATCATAATTGTTAATGATTACCTAGTAGCGTAGTTAGGCAGTAATGTATTTGTGTAATCTCCTTTTAATTAGAGACAGATAAAATTATCTTATTTACTTATTTGTTACAATTATTAACCATTCCTACACATTTCATTGTTCATAGTTCCACAATTATTTCTCCGTAATAGTTTATAAAAGTGGATTCCCAGAATGGAAGAGGAGGCACACTTACTTAAAAGCTTTTGAAAGTCAGTAACATTTTCCAGAAGAATTGGTACAAATGGATAAACAGTGCATGCCTACCCTTCCCCCCAGATTTGAGTGACTCATATTAGAGGAAAACACCAATTTCCAAAATTATTATTAATCTGGACTGGTTTATGTAAAATTTTGCACACCATTTATGAATTAGTTTTATCTATCTTAACTGCAAAGATATCTTGTGAGAAGATTTGGAATTATGCATTGAATTTCAATAACTATTTTTGAAAATAAAATGTCAGAGACTTTGATTTATATTCCTCAATTCTATAATTAGACTTTGAAAGTTGTTTAGGAAAACAAAAGTCTATTCATAAAGACAGAATTCTGTTATAATTAACCTATTTTTTAATGATGAGAATAATCTAATGTTTCTTGCTAGTCACTGGTGAACATTAACAATGGGAATAAAGAATTATCTAAGCTGTCATGTATGCCAAGCAATATCCAAAGGAATTTACATTTGAGTTTGTTATTACAATATTGAGGGTCAATTTAGTTGTAAAGATAAGTAGACTATGAACTTTAAACATAGATCATAAATTGCAGAATGCTTTTATTTGTGTTAATAAAACAATTGCACAATGGACATTCAAAATTCAAGAATAATTTATATTTTAATTAGATTACTTTAAAACATCACTTGGCACTTGCCTAGATATTAATTATGGAAATTTCTCCCTGTTTTGTCATTGCATTTTGGGGGGGAGCGGGGATATTAGGGAGAGAACTCAGGGGGCACTTAACCATTGAGACCCATCCTCAGCTTTATTTTGTATTTTATTCAGAGACAGGATCTCACTGAGATGCTTAGCACGTGGCTTTTGCTGAAGCTGGCTGTGAACTTTCGATCCTTCTGCCTCAGTCTTCCAAGCTGCCACAGGAGCCACAGAGCCAGCCTGCCATAAACTGTCTCTGACCTAATTAGTGGAAGCAGCCTCAAATGTTTTAGTCAGCTTTTTCACTGCTGTGACCAAAAGACCTGACAAGAACAATTTTAGGAGGATAAGTTTACTTGGCGGCTTAAAGCAAAAAACATCATGGTGGAAAGGTATAGAAGAGAAAACCAGCTGAGGACGTGGCTCCAGGAAAGGGAGGGAGGGAGGGAGAGAGAGAGAGAGAGAGAGAGAGAGAGAGAGAGAGAGAGAGAGAGAGAGAGAGCACTCTGCTCAATCAAGACAAAATATATACCCCAAAGGCATGCCTCCAGGGACCCAACCACACCCTACCTGCCTACAACTACCACCTAATTAATCTTATCAGGAATTAATGCACTGATTAGGTTAAGTGCTGGGAGCCATCAGCCAAGTAGGTATGACAATTTCCTTGCCAGCTACTCCCATGCTGTCTAGTGGAAGGACTCCTGAAAGGTGACCTTGCTCAAGGACCAGGGCGGATCCGTGTTTAGGGTGTTCCGGGTTTAGCATAATAGGAGATTAGGGTGTTCCCCGTTTAGAATAGGTGTATCCTGCTGCCTGAGTTCCTCTTGAGTTCTTAGGGTCAGACAGTATTTTTGGGAGACAGAAGCCCAGTGGAGTGGTGGATTTGGGCAGAGAACGTGGATTTCCCCAGAACGTGTTTGTAGAGTGCCGGGGACAGTTCGGGAATAAAGAATTGCTATTTGAATCTACAAGCTGTGTGGAGGCTCGTGATTTGTGCCCAGCCAGAGACTGCAGCAGTTAAGGTTCTCATAACTCAATTATTTTGCCTGTAAACTTTCTTGTACTGTCTCACACATGAGTTCTTGAGACATCTAATAGCTAAACCCTAACATATTGCATGTGGCTTTAGTCCACACCTCATGGGGATCCCTCTGGATGCTCTCTGGTCCCTTGCATTTTGCTGCTTCTGTTGGCCACACATTTCTGACTGGCTCTCCCTGCTCTGCTGTACTTCAGCACACCTTCTGAAATTTAAAGACTTGCCTCCATTGGCTTTCTGGGAATGGCCCTGGACACTTCCTCATCTACACTCTAAAAGTCTTAAATGCATAAACCCATTGAAAATAAGATGGCTTCAGAACCTTAACAATGTACCCCTGAGTACATTGAGAACCTTTGAAGGACAACATTTTTGGATGCTTGAATGAAACACTGACAGCCAAGTCTGAACTTTAGGAGATTACTGGGTTCCTGAGGACAGTGGAGGTTTGCTTTTGTCCCTCTAAAGCATCAGGGTGGGTTTTAGTAGCACCTAAACCCCATCCTGTTACTAAGATTGATTAATGACACCATGAACAGAAATAGGAAAACAAGACAGAAGTATAACATTAAAAACGTTCTAATTCCATGATTTTCTTTTCAGAGCACATAAGTGGTAAAGCAGTAGAAGTATGGACAGGTTTGAATCAGCTGGATGAAAACACTGGCTGGCAGTGCTCTGATGGCACCCCACTTACCTATCTGAACTGAAACACAGGTACCCACAGTGTTTTACTTACCTTCGACATGTGGCATCATTCTGTGGCCTTAAGCAGCAGCATGTCCCATGTATATACAAGACATTATTCTCAAAGTGACTTATAAATATTTTTTAGCCTAACTAAAAATCCTGTAAGGAAAGTTTTTCCAGACAAATAAGGTAGAGGCCAGAAAGTTAAGCTATTTAGCTGAGGCTGCAGGAGAATGTGGGTTAGAGTTCAGATTCAAGCTGCTGTTTTTAGAAATAACAACAAATTGAAAAAAAAACACTTTAAAGTGAAATTGACTCTTTTGCCATCATTGGGAAATCATTTAATTGTCATGTCTGGACTTTAGCTGCAAAATCATAATATCTAATAGGCTTGACCATCTTTGAGAAGTATCTTTTGATGCTAAAATTACATTTCAGTGTGTGTTGAACTCACTTGAAACACACACATTGTATTTTCAGAGACGAACGTTGATCCATTTGTTGAATATCGCTGTGGAGTATTTAATACATTTATGTCGAATCCCTGGAGGAGTAGGGACTGTGAGTTCACGTTGTCTTATATATGTAAAAAATATCTAAACCACACAGAGCATGAAATAGTTGGTATGTGTTTTAACTTGTTCTTGCACGTTGTTTACTCATCCTCTCAGTATATTCAAATTCCTCTATTTTTGTTAATTCACAATTTAAATTTAGCTAAAGCTGAGTTATATTGTAATGAATAAAAATGTGTAACTAGATAATATCTGTAATTCCAAAAGCACAATGAATCTAACAGATGTATTTAGGCTTTTACTAAAAGCTGAAACAACCTGAGCATAGCAAATATTTTCTTCCTCTTTTTAAAAAATTTGCCTTCTTTAATCATTCTGCATTAGATGCCTGCTCTTTTTTGCTAATCTAGATTTGAGTTTTATTTATGATTCCCCTAGAAATTAAACATTTACTTCATTAATTTTCTTTTTTGTTAATTTTTTAATTGACCCACAATAATTGTACATATTTATGAGATAGAATGTTGTGTTTTGATATATTTCAATACATCTATGCATTGCATAATGATTAAATCGGGATTATTAGCTTATCCTTTATTTCAAATGCTCATCATTTCTTTGTAGTGAGAACATTCAAAAATCCCTCTTCTGGCTATTTTGAAATATACAATGCATTGTGTGTGTGTGTGTGTGTGTGTGTGTGTGTGTGTGTGTGTGTGTGCACGCGCACTGGGGATTGAACCCAGGGCTTTGTGCATTCGAGGCAAGCACTCTACCAACTGAGCTGTATCCCAAGACTAATGCATTATTTTCAACTGTAGTCACCCTACTCTGCAGCACAACCAATTCCCCCTATTTAATTATAACTTTATACCCTTCTCGATTTTGTACCACATCTGTATCTCTTATTAGTAACACCCTCCCCCTAAAATAACAAAAAAATGGTATAATTAAGACTTAAATAATACCAAATTACAATCTAGCCCAATTGTTTCTGTCTTTAAGGTCTATTACCTCCTTTTAATTCTTGTGGGAATAAATGTCTTAACTCAAAAGTAGAGATAAAACATAACCATTTTTAAAAGAATCATTACAAGAATAATTAGAAACAACTTTACACTTTAAAAAAGCTAAATTGTCATGTTTAAATATTGCCCCTTACAATCAGGTTTTAACTGTTATTCTCCTTTAAATAGCTCAGCCTGCGAATAATGTACAACAGGGGTAGGGACCCTGTCATTTTTTTTCCTCATAGGGATTTTTCCATTCTTTCAAGAATTTGCCTAAAAATGCTGCCAGCTGTTTTTGTCCTTTTCCCTCTGTCTCTTCCTTCTTTCACCTTTCTTTGTCCATGTCCTTCTTCTTCATCCTTTCATTCTTTCTTATGCCCTCCTGATTTCCCCTGCCTCCTTTCTTCTGTTTTATGTTTTTCTAATCTACTGATTGAGACTAGAAGAGCAGACAGGGAATAGTGGCATTAGGTTTGTTTGCAGTATATGCTGTTGCTTTGAGATCAATAAATTCTTCTGATGATTCAGTCCAGTGTCTTCACACTGTGCTTGTGGAATCCCAGGGTTTTTTGTTTGTTTGTTTTAACTGGCACATAAAGAAAATAAGAATTGTACGCGTTAATAGGGCAACCTTTAATGGTTTGAAACATGTACACATTGCACAGCATTGACATCAGGTTAAAATCTCTACCTCCTCAAATCATTTCTTTTTTCATTGGTGCATTCTAGCTTTATTAGTGGAATTCATTGTTACTTATTCACATATGCACACAATGTAATTTGGCCAATTTCATTTCCCAGTAAAACTTTCAAAATTATTTCTTACAGGTTCTCAAAATGCACAATACATCATTATCAACTACATTTACCTCATGGTGCAAAAACACCAGTTCCTCCCATGTCCATCTAACTGTAATTCAACACCCATTAATCAATCTTTCCCCATCTCTCCCCACTTATTCTCCCTGGTCTCTGGTAATCCTCAGTCTTTTCTTAACTACAATGAGATCAACTTTGTTACAAACCACATATGAGTGAGCTCATGCAGTTCTTGTCTTTCTGTGCCTGGTTTAGTTCATTTGACATACTGATCTCCAGTTCCATCCATGTTGTTCCTAATGACAGGATTTCATCCTTTTTATGTCTGATTAGTATTCTGTTCCATTCACCACATTTCCTTTACCCATTTGCCAGTTGATGGATACTTGGGTTGTTTCCATTTCTTAACTAATATGAATAGTGCTGCAATAAGCATGTAAAACAGATGTGTCTTTGACATACAGATTTCATTTCCTTTGGAAACATAGCCACTAGTGGGATTGCTGGATCATGTGGTAGTTATATATTTATTTTTTGAGCAACTTCCATATTGTTTTCCTTAATGGCTGTACTAATTTACATTCACCACAACAGTATGCAAGGGTTTCATTTTCTCTACCTCCTTGGCAGTATTGATTCTCTTTAGTCTTTATTATAATAGCCATTCTTATCGGGTCAAGGCTATATCTCATTGTGGTTTGATTTGCATTTTCCTGGTGACTAGTGATATTAAACTTTTTTTATGTCTGTTGGCCATTGGGATATCTTCTGTTGAGAAATGTCTACTTAGATCTATTGCCCACTTTTTTTTTTTAAGTTCTCTATCTCAAACTGTCAGCTCCATGGAAATAAGGAACACCCACTACTTTTTTTTTCAGTTTTAGATGGACACAATACTTTTATTTTATTTGTATGTGATGCTGAGGATCTAACCCAGTGCTTCACACATGCTAGGCAAGTGTTCTACCACTGAGCCACAACCCCTGCCCAAAGTCTAGACTTTTTTTTGTATCAGATATTGAACTCAGGATCACTCAACCACTGAGCCAAATCCCCAGCCCTATTGTGTACTTTATTTAGAGACAGGGTCTCACTGAGTTGCTTAGCACCTCACTTTTGAGAGGCTAATTTTGACCTCACAATTCTCCTGTCTCAGCCTCCTGTGCTGCTGTGTTATAGTCATGTGCCACTGTGCCCCATCGCCCACTTTAATCAGGTTATTAGTTTTTTTTTAATTGAATTTTTGGAGTTCCTTCTATATTCTAGATAGTAATTCCTTGTCAGATGCACAGTTTGCAAATATCTCTCCCTTTCTGTAGATTCTCTCTGTGCTCTGTTGATTAATTCCTTCACTTATCAGAAGCTTTATAGTTTGAAGTAATTTCCATTTTTGCTTTTGTTTCCTATACTTGTGAGGTCTCAACCAAAAAATGCTTGTCCACTCCAAAGTCCTGAAGCATTTCTCCTTTTTTCATCAAGTACTTTCATGTCTTACATTTAAGTCTTCATTTTTTAGCTTATTTTTGTAACAGGTAAGAGATAGGGGTCTAGTTTCAGTCTTCTGCATGTGGATATTTTTCCAGCACCATTTATTGAAAAGACTGTCCTTTCTCCAATGTGTGTTCTTAGCACCTTTGTAAAAAACCAGTTGGCTATGGAAGCATGGGTAGATTCCTAGGTTCTCTCTTCTGTTCCATTGGTCTATGTGTCTGTTTTTATGCCAATACCATGCTGTTTTGATTGTTATCGCTTTGTAGTATGTCTTGAAATCAGGCAGTGTAATGCCTCCTGATTTGGTCTTTTGTTTAAGATGACTTTGGCTATTTGAAGTTTTGTTTGTTTCCATATTAATTTGAGGACTGTTTTCTCTAATTTTCTGAAGAATATCATTGGTATTTTGATAGGAATTGCACTGAATCTCTAAATCATTTCATGCAATACATAACAACACTGATTCTTCTAAGCTGTGAACACAGGATGTCTTTCCACATTTTGTCTCTAATTTCTTTAATCAATGTTTCAAATTTTCATTGTAGATATCTTTCATCTCTTTGGCTAAACTTATTTCAAGACTTTTTGATAGCTATTGAAAGATTGCTATCTTGATTTCTATTTCAAATAATTCATCATTGGCATAAAGCATCATTACTGATTTTTATATATTGACTTTCTATCTTGCAACTTTATTGAATTCATTTATCAGTTCTAAAAGTTATTTGGTTATATTATGTATTCTGGAGACTGAAAATTTGATTTCTTTTTTTCCAATTTGGATGTCCTTTATTTCTTCCTCTTGCCTGCTTGCTCTGGCTAGGACTTCCAAGACTATATTGGCTAAAAGTGACTATATTGGCAACTTTGTCTTGTTGTAGATCTTAAAAATAGAACTTTCAGTTTTTCCACATTCCATATATTGATGAACCACATCCTCAGCCCTTTTTATTTTTGTTTTAATACAGGGTTTTGTTAAATTGCAGATGCTGGCCTCAGACTTGAAATTCTCCTGCCTCAGGCTCCTAAGTTGCTGGGATTACAGTTGTGTGCCACTGTGCCTGGCTACCCCTTATTATTGTATAGTGACTTTCCTTTTCTCTTTTTACTGCTTTTCATTTAAAGTCTATTTTATTTTATATAAATATGGCTACTCCTGCTTTCTTTTTTATTCTACTTACATGTCATATCATAGCAATCTCTTCACTTTCAGCCTATATGTGTTCTTAGAGGTAAAGTGAGTTTCTTGTGAGCAACGTATATTTGGGTCTTGGTGTTTTTTGTTGTTGTTGTTGTTGTTGTTTGTTTGTTTGTTTTGTTGTTCTTGTTTTCTTTTCTTTTTTGCTCCAGACACTGTATGTCTTTTAATTGGAGAATTTAATTTATTTATGTTTGAGGTAATTATTGATAGCTAAGTTTACTACAATCACTTTATAACTTGTATTCTAGTATTGTTGTAATTCTTTATTTCTCCCTCTCTTACAGTCTTCCTTTATGGTTAAGTGATTTACTCTATCAGTGTGTTTTGATTCTTCGCTTTTTATTTTGTTTTGTCTATTATAGATTTTTGCTTTGTGGTTACCATGAGGCTTACAAAACATAACTTTTGATTATAACAAGTTATTTTTAATTTTAACCAACTTAAAGACCAGAACAGAACAAAATACAAAAGGACAAGAGAAAATATACTACTAAGAAAAGTACACATTCACATCCCCCTCCTCCTCACATTTAAATTTTTTGATAGTCCATTTTACATCTTTCTATATTTCCTATCTCTTAACACATTAATGTAGTTATTATTTTTCAACATTTTGAATTTAATTTTTATATTAAAGATATGAATGGTTTAACACCATACTTACCATATGAGAAAATATGAGAACATTCTGAATTTGTTTATATACTCTTACTAGTAGGTTTTCTACCTTCCCATAAATACTTTTACTCATTTATGTCTCTTTCAGTTTTAAGAACTTCCTTTAGCATTTCTTGTGTAATACATCTGGTAGTATTGTATTTTCTCAAGTTTTCATTTGGGAATGTCTTTATCTCTTCTTCATTTCTAATGGATAGATTTGCTGGGTACAGTATCCTCAGAAGATAGTTTTTTATTTCTTTTTCCTTCAGTACTATGAAAATCTCAGGCCACTCTGTCCTGGTCTACCAGGTCTCTGCTAAGAAGTCTGCTGTTGAGTAAATTGGGAGACTCCAATGTGCTGTTTGTCTCTCTTGCAATTTTGAGAATCTTCTCTTCATCTTTCACCTTTTAGAGCTTGATTATAAAATACCTTGGGCTAGCTCTGGTTAAGTAAAATCTGACTGGTAACTTTTAACTTTCTTGTACTTGGATATTTGTATCGTTCTCTGGGTTTGGGAAGTTTCCTGTTATTATTTCTTCGAGTAAACTTTCTACCCTTTCAGCACTTTGAAGTCCTTCTTGAACACCAATAACACCAGATGCCTCATCCACAGTTACTGGCCTTGTGGTTACACTGCAAGATTCTACCTGGCCCTAGGCAGATAGATGCACCAGCCTCAAGTTTCTATGTCATACCTGTGGCCACCCGAGCTGCATCACATCCTGAGCCCATAGCCCACTAAGACCAACACAAATTGGGTAGGAGCAAGGCTCACTCTATGGACTGCCTATTGATGAGGTGGACTTGTGGCCTATTCTGCCATTAGCTAAAATAGAAATACAATAGACTGAGGCCATGTATCTTCCCATGGCACTGGAGCTGTTCCAGAGGCTTCATCTGTAGGCAGATCTGGGGATGAACCCACAGGAGCTGCCTGGTGTTAAGGTTCACCAAATTAGCACTGAGGTCTAGGGCAAAGTCTTGTACTTACTACCCTCTCCTACCCACAGTCAATGGCATTTTGCCGCACATTATACTGCCCAAGGTTGAGGTAGTGTTGTGAAGGCAGTCCCTTGGCCACTAAGACTGTCACTAAGCTTAACACCTGAGTCTCATAGCTGCAAAGGCCTGCACAGTCTCAGGGGTATTCCGAGGCCCATACCACAGATGGCAGAGAAACAGGCCAAAACATGAGTCTGTGCCCCTGGGATGTAGGTCTTTCTAGTTCATGAGCAGTTCTAGATCACTATCTGAGAGCACTGCCCTCAGAAAATAACTGGCTAGCCTAGTTAGGTGGCACACGCCTGTAATTCCAGTGGCCCGGGAGACTGAAACAGGAGGTTTGCAAGTTCAAAGCCAGCCTCAGCAAAAGCAAGGCACTAAGCAACTCCCTGAGACCCTGTCTCTAAATAAAATACAAAATAGGGCTGAGATGTGGCTCAGTGGTTGAGTGGCCCTGAATTCAATCCCCAGTATCCACCTACCTCACTCCACCCAAAAAAAGAAAAGAAAATAGCTGCTGTCTGAGACTGTTGGTGGAAGACACCAAGGCTGAATTAAACTAGGTTGTACTTGAGTCTCATAGCTGCAGGGGCCTTTCAGTCTCAGGAAGAAGATAGGTGTACCCCAGTTTCATTCTACAGCCAGAGATGATGCAGGTAAAAACTTAACCGATCTCCGGCTGATGCTGGGGATGATGCAGAGGCTCTATCTAGGAGTTGTGGCCTGTGAATGAGGTCTTCAGTTTCTAAGAGGTGCTGGGTCTCACTGCAGTGGGCCTGGCACTGGGGCTCCAACACAAAGCCCTGTGCTAGCTTTCATGCCCCGTTCCCCAAGAAGGGAGTCCTGCTCCCTGCTCTGCTGCTGGAGATTGGAGGAAACTTAGTGGAGACAGTCAGCCTAACAATTTGTGGGGGTCAGTCCACAGGAATTGGTCTGGCAATAGGGGCCATGGTCACTGGTTTCACCATGGTGGGCCTGGTATTGGGTTTCAAATTAAAGACCTCGAACATGGTTCTCTCTACTTCCCCCAAGGGGGAGGCATCTCTTTACGTACCAGACTGCTTGGAGTTGGAGAGAGGTGACACTTTCCTTCCTGCCTTCTTCGGTGTGCCCTTTTATTTTGTACTAAAAGCAGGGCCTAGAGTCTCTCATCTGATTTCCTTGGCTCTTGTGAAGATAGTTTGGCGCATGAATAGCTGTTCAGCTTTGTGTTCTGTGGGGAAACATCACTGGAGGATCTTACTCATCTCCATCTTGGGGGTGGGGGGACTGTGCACAGCAAGCACACAAGAGCAAACATACTGAGGAGCAGATCCAGCACCTCCCATATGTCAGGCAGGCGTTCTACCCCTGAGCTGCATCCCAGCCCTCAACCACCATCTTGCTCTGCCACACCAGGTTCTTGCTTGACTCTACTATTGCTTCCATAAGAAAAAGTTCCTCCTTCACCCTTTTATCGTACCTTTAGACTGAGGTTTAAAACTTCATATTTTAAAAGGATTCTGTGTGGCTTCGTTTCCTAACTTGAAAACCACCGGATGATGTCTAAATATTCTACATTCTTGGACTATGATTCTAATTGTTGTCAGAGTCCAACAATTAGAAGCAATTTTAAAAGAATGTTTTCTTCCCCAGATAGCAGTGAAATCATACCTAACCCTGTTAACTAGCCCTGACTTTCAGCTTTTGTTGTACATGATCTTTGTAAAGTCTCCTATTGCTTTGTGCCTTAGATTTCTCATCTGGAAAATAAGGAGCTGAGATTCATTAGACCTTAGATCCAGATCTAGATCAGCGACTAGGCCTTTCTCAATTCTGAGGATCTAAAATTAAATGATTTATATGTCATTGCATTTATTTTGATTTTCACATTTTCAAAGTAATCATATTGATGGCAATTTAAATAAAGAGTAAAAAGTCATGTTAAAAATAATTGTGGAAAATTACATTGCTTTTTGCTGAAAAAAGATAAAGATGCTTTGAAATATCACGCTACCCACTGTGAGCCTGGCTGGAATCCCTACAATCGTAATTGCTACAAACTTCAGAAAGAAGAAAAAACCTGGAATGAGGCTTTGCATTCTTGCCAGTCTGATAACAGCACATTAATAGACATAGCTTAATTAGCAGAGGTGGAGTTAGTTGTAAACCTCCTTAGAGATGGTGAGTATCTTTGCCTTAGAGTTAAGAAGAATGAAACATGATGCAGTAATTTTTTAAAAAATATTTTATTTGTTAGTTGTAGTTGGGCACAATACCTTTATTTATTTATTTATTTATTGTTTTGTGGTGCTGAGGATCAAACCCAGGGTCTCACACGTTCGAGGTGAGCGCTCTACCACTGAGACACAACCCCAGACCACAGTAATGTTTTATTAGTGGAGTTGAAAAGAAATTTAAGCTATTTAAAAGTGTTTTGGGCACATTTATTTAAAGGTTCTCAATAGTATTCAGGAATGCAAATTCATTGGATTTTTACTAAATACATGTTCAGAAACTTTGTAACATCTCCACATATGCCAAATATGATTAGATGGCTTTTAATAGTTTTAAGGGGTAATATCATTTTCTGAAACTTCTAATGCAAAATCTAAACCTATGATTTAGTTTTATGCCCATTATGTAGTAGTTGTGTGATGGTCATGTAAAGGGAATTCCTTAAGCTAATAATCAAGTGAAATAACTTCAGGTATAACTTATGAGAAAGGCATGATTTATTTGGAGTGGTGATTTTCAGGCAGTCTGTCATGTGTGGGTTTCTGGCTTCCAACCTTTTCTACTTCAGTCCTTCAGATCCAGTCTGCTCCTCCCTGTTCTATAGTTCACAGGAATCCTGCTGGAAAATATTGAAATCATTCATTTCATTTTTCAGTTTTTAAAAGTGAAAAAAAAAAACAGATACTACACTTGATTTTCTTTTAAATGTCCCTTTTCATAATCCAATCAACCTTCCCATTTTTTCCCTTTCTCTAGGCAGAAGCAAAACCAGATTTTTCAGATCTATTTTACTCACTAAAATAGGAACTAGAGTCCAAGGAGTCTGACTTGCTTTGGTTTTGTCATTGTGATGGCTTTAGCTCACCCTTTGCCTCACTTAAAAGATCTTGAAGCAGATCTGAATATTGTGGGAGGGGAAAGTTTAGACAGGTATTTATATGAAGCTTAAACAGGTTTCTTCAGATGAAGCAATTACATGTAAAGTAGTATGTTTTGGTAATAACTTCAGTGCATTATCACCTTTGCAAATAATAGAATCTCTTAAGTAATTTACAATCATCTCTTACAGAAAATGCATCCGAAACATGGATTGGTTTGAGCAGCAATAAAATTCCAGTTTTCTTTGAATGGTCTAATAGCTCCTCAGTCATCTTTGCTAATTGGCACACACTTGAGCCTCGAATTTTTCCAAATAGAAGCCAGCTATGCATCTCAGCAGAGCAATCTGTAAGTTGATTTGTTTTTTCCAATGCTCATGTTGCTAGACCTGTGTCAAGGATCTCCTATGCCTGGGACTTGGGCCACATCACAGACCAAGACACTTACTTCTGTGACACCTTTATTGTTGTGTGCTTAAGACCTGCATAACATATGCAGTCACAATTATACACATTAATGCTGAACTGATGAAAGATAACCACCAGTGCTGTATGCCATTAGTTCACTGGGAATAAGGGCAAACAGCCAAACAGATATTTATAAAGTCACAAAGTGACACCATCCAAAATATTTATGAAACACAAAGGGTATATAAATACTAGGTTTATCATGGATCAACCTGGCAGATACTTCTTAACCAAATAATTAGCGAAAAATAACCAGTGATGGAACAAAGTAACACTACATACTTCCACAGTTTCTTGTGCCTGTGTCATTGAGGCCCCAGATATTTGCTTACTTTTAAGTAGAGGCTAACTCTAGATCCTACAAGTTTTCCACCATTCATAGAGGCTGACCATAGTTTGTGACCATGTCTGTCAGTGCTGCCAGAATATGCTCTAGTGTAAGAACTAGGCATTGTATGCATGATGGTCTTCCTCGAATGGCATAATCTGAATTCACTCATGAGAACATATAATATGATTCTAAACTGAAAGAAAATTTAAAAAACTACTACTGGTATACAGCATTCAAAATCATAGATAACATAAATAGCCCATAAAAACTCACTAATTGTCCCAGATTAAAAGAGACAGAAAAAAATGATACCACTGTACACAGGGAATAATTGACATTAAAATTTCCCAAAATTGAATTTATTTTGGTTCAAAGACAATTGTTGAAATAACTGACAAATTTTAAATAAGGTTTGTAGAGTATATATTCATAATTTAATTTTCTTATCATGTACCTTTTTTGAAATGGAGAAAAAGATGTAAAACAAGTTAATAAAATAGTAACATTTGAGAAATATTTCCTAGGGATTTTTTGCACTGCTGTTATAAATCTTCTATAAACCTGAAACTGTCAAAAAAGAATATTTCTGAAAGAAAAATATTTCTTTTAAATATTAACAAGTAACAACATACTCAATAAAATAAATCATGAATCTGTATAGGTATAATTAAATAAAAAATAGTGGTTGATGATTACAAAGATATTTATAGTCTCAAACTCTATCCCTACAAAAAATTTAATTACAAAGTAAAATACTGCAAATACCACCTTAATAACCAATATTACCATCAGCAGTAGTGAGGACATTATATGTCACATGATGTGACTCAAAGAGAAAATCAGAGAATTGATTCTATGATACTCTTGCCAAAAAACATGTAATCTAGTTCCAATCATAAAGAAACCAGAAAATCCATCTTAAGCACATTCTACATGCTTTCTCCCTGAAAAGATTCAAAGGTAAAGAAGAGACTAAGAGCTATTTGTATCTGAAGGCATCTATAAAATAAAACAATTAATTTCATTTCATGGCTCTGAATGAAATATTTTGCTTTAAAGGACAATACCATGCTACTAGCAATGAATGAAAATAATTTGAGCATTAAGTGGTTGAAGGCATTATGATAGAATGTATTATTACTGATTAGAAAAAAAAAGCAATTGCTTAAAGTTTTTTGCCTTTTGTCTTCATACAATCTTGAAATATATTAGTAAAGTTGCAGATTTTAATTCAAAGTACTTTTGTCCACTGAAGCACTTTAAAGTGAATTGCTGACATATGACATCATCCATGATATATTTAGTTTTTACTACAATCAGAACATGCTAGATAACTACAATACAACCTTATTATAAAACTTATATGATTAACAAGTATTCTGTTACTTGGCAATCTTTGAAAAATCATTGATAATGAAGGTTGTATTGTAGTTATCTAGCATGTTCTGATCTGTAGAAAATACTAAAAATATCATAAATGACCGCATATGTCAGCAATTTCATTTTAAAATTATTCAGTGAACAAAAGTACTTTATATTAGAATCTGAAACTTCACTATTATTTTCCAAGGTTTTATAAACAAAGAGAAAATTTTAAAAAAAAACTATTAATCAAATACTGATTTTATTAGAAAGAAGTCTTAAGTCAAAGCTTCAAATAAAAATTATAAAAATTGAAAGGCTCTATGTTTGATGGCAATATTATAATTCTAATACATTAACCCATTAGTCAATATAGTAAATGCAATACCAAAGTAATGTTACCTAAATCTCTGGATCCATATTCAGGGATACATTTTTTAAATACATGTTATCTATTATTAATGTGATATTTAGATTTACCAAATTAGTGTTGACCATTTGCTTGATGAATGAAGTTTAAATGTTAGCATTTAGACAATTTGAAAACATCTCAATAAAAACTGGTTTGCACATGCACTTCAAATTTTCTTACAGATGTATATAAAGCTTCATATTTTGAGAATTTCTTTATATATATGATACACACATCCTTTTCAAAAAAGTGTTCACATCATACATTTCATCAAACAATAAAAATATTATATCAACTGTCTGAAAAACACAATATTATTCTTCTTATGCTTTTTCTTAATATCTCTGTATATCCTTATGTTTTTTTTCAAAAGTGGAACTTGTCTGGGCTTACTAGTAATTGTTCAGGCAGAGGCTCCCATAATCAAGATTCAAATTCTGTAGCAAGTGGAGAGAAAAAGAATTATAATTTGTCTCAAAGATTGTATAATCATGAATCAGTAAAAAAGTTGAGAACTTTTCATTGATCATAAGAATGGAAAATTGATATGTATGTCCACAATA
This sequence comes from Callospermophilus lateralis, assembly GCF_048772815.1. Taxonomy (NCBI): domain Eukaryota; kingdom Metazoa; phylum Chordata; class Mammalia; order Rodentia; family Sciuridae; genus Callospermophilus; species Callospermophilus lateralis. Next base: position 1,245,177 of record NW_027511893.1, read on the forward strand.
CAAAATTACTATCAAAAGCAATATACCCATATTTTCATACAAAGTTATCATTATGACTGTGTATCAGATCTTTTGATTTTCCACCACTTATGCATGAATTTGACAACCATAATCTAGGGTATTCTGGCAAGCACTCAGATGACAACATGGAAATGATAATGGAAACCACTCAACAGCCATATACCATAGCTTGAAAATCAGGCAAGCAGTTGATTTAAAAAGAGTCATTGGCATTATGACAGGGATAAAACAGGATACTACTGGAAAACTTAGAAGGGACTTCTGTCCCAAATTTTTTTCAGTGTTTGAGGTACTTCAGTGGAACTGATATGCAATGTAACACCTGAAAGAAAAGGAGAAATTGTGACACAGAGAGAAGAGGGGCATGAAGACAATGAGATAAGAAAAAACACTTGTGGAATCACCAGTGGTGCAATATCACTAGAATCTAGAGCAATGTGAAAGTAATGCAAGTGTGGAGAGATAAATGTGAAAAACCTGACAAGAATCCAGTTGATGTTAATTTTTTTCTAGAAAAATTTATACTTTTCTTGAGGGCAAAATGTAAACTAATGACAGAGTCATGACAGGGTATTTAAATGCTTTACTGTTACTAGGTCAGTCTTGGCTTTTGGCCATAAACCACAGAAAATGGGTGATGCTGGTTTTTTTCACAGAAGACTTTCAGCATACATGCTGAGAGTTTCATAGTGGGGCAGAAGCAAAAAAGAGAGGCAGTTTCAAATGTAAGATCTTTTATATGCTGATTTTCAGACTTGAAAAAAATACATAGCTCTTTAATTGTAATTGATTTCTTCTCATAAGATATGACTAAAATTTTGGAAGCATTTGGTTCATTATAGGTGAGCACTTGATGAAAAATGTGTGAAAATATTTTCAACTCTTGTATAAGTGTCACCATGTAGTGTGTTCTTTGTATAAAAGTTGTTCCCTTCTTAATTCCCCAAACAAGGTCAGAAATAGATTACTGAACATAGAAAGTATGTTGTAATGATAATAATAATGTGACACCCAATTCATTTACACAGGAATTAGATGTGATAAAAAATGATTTTGATTGACAGAATTCCCATTCCTTTCTTTCTCTTTTTATTTCTTTTTTTAAGTGAAATTATTTAAAACAAAATGCTTACTGGGGCATTTAATTATACATAATAGTGGAATTAATTATTAAATATTCACAGATTCACATAAAAATAATTTGATCACTCTTTATCTATAGTACCTTTTTTCTCTCCTCTCCTCCCTTTACTTTTGAAGGCATTCTACAGTGATTAAGAAGACATATTTTTGTCTCTTGGTAGAAGAGTGCTTTTTGAGCCCTCTTATTAAGGCTAGCATGATATGGCCAAATATTGTTCCACAAAAAATCTACAAAATATTAGATTAAGTTTTAAGTAAACTAGCTTATGAATAACGAAATAATAAACATAACTTTCTTCCAGAAATTATGGGAAAATAATTGATATCCTTTTACATTGTGTCTACATTTACACACTATTTATCACTGTTTTGTATAATCATCAATTATCTCATTTTTCTGGTAAGGACTAATAAGAACAAGTTATACTTGTAGCATGCATAACAACTAAATTTTATTTTTTTTTGTATATGGTCATTCAATTTCATGACTCTCAAGCACTTGAAATCAGATTCTCTTTTTTTCTGAAAAATATTTATGTAAGCTTAGAAACTGATATATATATATATATATCTGATATACATATATATATATACGTATATTACATATATATATATATATATATATATATATCAGTTATTAAATTACATTGTAGTTTGTGTATTAAAACCTATTTCTTTGTGTCAAAACTATTTGACTGCAGCATAGTCTTTAAAGTTTAGATTTTTTCTCCTGGATTTTTTTAGGTCAAAATGCTAAATAAAAGAATAAGGTTGAGACAATATTTAAAATAAGCATGCAAGGTTTTACTGTGATTTAAGAAGTTCATTAAAACTCCATGGAAGCAGGACATGCTGGTGCACACCTGTAGTCCCCAGTGGCCCAAAAGCCTGATACAGGAGAAACCGTGAGGCCATAAGTAACTCAGTGAGACCCTGCCTCTCTATAAAATACAAAATAGGTCTGGAAATGTTGCTTATAAGTCAAATGTCCTTTAATTCATTCCCTGGTACCAAAAAAAAAAAAACCCACAAGGTAAACCGTAAACCAACATGCCATAAAATGGTTATTCTAACAATAATAACACACAATGAAAGCAAAAAGCTATTTTTTATTTTTTTCATTTTCAAACAGATATTTTATTTTTGGAATATTTGTGCTGATTTAAAAATGATTATATATTATAGAAGTATCTTCAAATGGTTTCAACATAATTAATCATTATTTTTTTATCAGCTCTTAAAATATAGCCTATCATTGTTTGCATAAGATTTAACATTCCCAAGTGAAGTTTTAGAAAGAAGGAAATCACATAGATATATTGAAGGGCTTCTGTTACAAAATGCAACCCTAACCCTAACCCTAACCATAACACTTCAGATAGAGCTCTAACCTCTATAGTACACAAAGAAGTCAAAAAGTTAAACCACAAAAATAAATAAATAACCCAGTCAACAAATGGGCCAAGGACCTGAGCAGACACTTCGCAGAGGAGGATATACAATCAATCAACAAAAACACGAAAAAAAGCTCATCATCTCTAGCAATCAGAGAAATGCAAATTAAAACTACTCTAAGATACTGTTTCACTCCAGTAAGTATGTCAGTCATTATGAAGTCAAACAACAAGTGCTGGCGAGGATGTGGGAAAAAATGTGTACTTGTACAATGCTGGTCAGACTGCAAATTAGTGCAGAAAATTTGGAAAGCAGTATGGAGATTCCTTGGAAATCTGAGAATGGAACCACCATTTGACCCAACTGTTCCCCTTCTCAGACTGTACCCAAAAGGCTAAAAAGTGCACACTACAGGGACACAGCCACATCAATGTTTATAGCAGCACAATTCACAATAGTTATACTGTGGAATTAACGTAGATGCCCTTCAATAGATGAATGGATAAAAAAAATGTGGCATTGATACACATTGGAATATTATGCAGAACTAAAAATAACAAGATCATGGCATTTTCAGAGAAATGGATGGCATTAGATAGGATTATGCTAAGTGAAGATAGCCAATCCCTAAAAACAAATGCGAGTGTCTTCTCTGATATAAGGGGGGTGACTCAAAATGGGGTAGAGAGGAAGAGCATGAGAGAGGATTATCACTCAATAGGGAAGAGAGGTTGGAGGAAATGGGAGAGAGAAGGGGAATTACACGGAAGATGTACAAAATACATGTATGATGATGTGAGAAAAAAAAGAAATGTGCACATTAGATTGGGTTGATAGAGGTGATGGGAGGGGAGGGGCAGGAAAGGGGGGATAGGTAGGGCAGCAGAATAAAATAGACACTAGTATGGCTGTATGTATATACGTGGCTCTATAACCAACGTGATTCTGCAACCTGTGTACTTGGAAAAATGAGAAATTATACCCCATTTGATTTAAATGTATGATATGTCAAGATCATTGTATTGTCTTGAACAACTAATAAAAATTAAAAGATTATAATATATGAAAATTATATACATTAATTATTTAATTATCACATTTAAATTATAAAATCTAATTATCAAAGGTCAAAAGAAAATAAAACATGAATACTGGTTTTCTGGTACACACATGCACATATGTGCAGACACACACACTTTCAGATACATTACATAGCTTTACCATGTAAAATGAGACACATTTGTAGGATGCAGAGGGCAAAATATCTTTCATTGCTGCTGTGAACCTCCTTCTCTGACATAGACTGTGAGTTTGGAACCCTTTCTCAGAATAACAAAAAAAGAAGGTCCGGATCTCCAGTACCTTCTCTGTCTGCTAAAACAGGTCTTGAATGACAAACAGCATCTTTGAAAGGTTGTCCACAGGATGGGTTTTCCTTTCAGTGTTAATATGGAAGGTGAGAAAAGAAAGCAAAGAGAAGATGTGCTTTTCACTTTCAGTTTCATACCAAGAATCAAACCAAGAATTTTCTGTAACCAAGAACAATATCATTTAAAAACCACTGAGAAATTTGGATAGTACCTTTAAAATTGCATAATTCAGCTCACAATGCTTATTTCACTACTACTTCATCAGGTTTTTTTTACCTACTGCTATTATGAATTTAAATTGTTAAAAAAACATTAAGAAAAATAATTTTCATTTCTCCAGTCATATAAGAATAATCAGAAATGCAAAATTTTGCTCGTACTAATTTGAACTAACCCCAACAGAAAAATTCCTTCACTCACTCTTTCTGTCTTTAAATCATTCAAAAAAGTAATAACACAGCCTTTCTCCCCCCTGGGCTCCAGGGTATAGATGTTTCAAGACCTCCCAACAGATGTCTGAATCCATGAAAACTATAAACCTCCATGCACAAAAAAAAAGGATTTTTTTAGGTATTCTTCATGCTGTCCCAGAGTACAGGAGTTAATCTGTTCTTCATGTTTAATGCCCTGATACCTCATTTACATCACTATTCATATGCTTTGGGGGCAATTATTAAGTAAATAGGCTTATTTGAGCACAAAATATTATTGCAACAATCTGATAACACCCAGATTGTGTATAAAACATGAAAACACTTGACAGAGTCATCATTATGTCCTCAATGGAAAGAAACAACATTTCATCACTATAAGACTAGCACATATTTAAAACTCATGAATTCTTTATTTCTGAAATTTTCCATGCAACAATTTAGGACTGTAGCTGACCTAGTAACTAAAATTATGCAGAGGAAAATGAATAAGAGACCTTCTGTAATAATAAAAAATAAAGATAGCAAGAAAGCAAAAAAGCAAGAAATCAAGAAAGAAAGAAAGAAAGAAAGAAAGAAAGAAAGAAAGAAAGAAAGAAAGAGAAAGAAAGAAAGAAAGAAAGAGAAAGAAAGAAAGAAAGAAAGAAAGAAAGAAAGAAAGAAAGAAAGAAAGAAAGAAAGAAAGAAAAGTTAGGATGGTCTTTCTATGACTTAGGTACTTCTTCAGGTCCAAAGATTTACACATTAATACACATTTTTGAACAGATTATCCAACAGCAATCCTGATGCAGGCATTATTATTATTATGCTATCTTTACCGAAAAGGAAACAAAAATCCTGAGACCTTGACTAGTGTGCCCAAGATTATATGGATGTGCTGTGTTAGAGCCAGGACTTGAACCAAGACAGTCAGTCAGATTTCTAAGTACACATTCTTACCTACAATTTTGTATTGCCTTTTTTCAAGGTTTAACTATTATATATTCCTAAAGACGTTAAGAAGTGTAGTAATAAGAAAAAATTGTAGTAAATAAAGGATGGTTTTTGATGAAGAATTCAGAAATAGGTTTTTTTTTATTTTTAATTACTAGATAATTTTCAATAATTACATGACGGCAAATATTCTTTATTTCATCACAAGATCAAAGAAATTATTTCTTTGTACCCAGGGCATTTACAATTTATTCAAATTCATAAAGAGTCTAGTAGATTAAGGCTAAGCACTAAATAACTAGATAGTCCACTCACAACCAAGGATCAGAGGTCTGCCAATGGCAGGTTGCCAATGTCTCATTTCACTTTAAATTGAATCCATAAGTACTTTTTCACATTCATTTCTACAGACAAAATTCTTAAATTTAGCAAATATATGACTAAGTAAATTCAGTCGAAATATCATAGCTTCAAACCAGACTGAAATTAAGAAAAATGTTAATAAAAGTATCTGGAGTGAATTAATTTTCCAAAGTTCTTGGCATGATGTAGATTTTTGGATATAATACCAAATTCTAAAAATCACTGGTAAATGATAATTAAGAGTACTAAATTAGGCAATAATGGTATATCAATGGTTTCATAGAATGAAAGATAGGTTTTAAAAAGATCATGAACACAGACTTCATAAAGGTGAGATTCTAAATACCAAAAAATACTCACCATAAGTCATTCTAAAAATGGCTTCATGCATTAAGTTATAGGCTCCAATTATAAAAATATACACATTGTACATATCACCAGATGACATAATTTTTCTCTCAAATAGAATGATTAACCTCTTCTAATAATGATTGTGCAAGTCTAGACTGAAGGAAAGATTCATGCTCTCAAAGATAAATAAGTTCTAAGAATGTCCCCTAATTTATAATCATTCAAGGTAAAGCAGTATAGTTTTGTGAGCAGGCACAAAAACTAAGCACTAAATCATGAAGTATAATTATATTGGGTAAAGAAAGGATGAACTAGTACTGCTAGGGTTGTCTAATCCAAAATTTCCTAATCTTTTCACAGCACATTTTTCCCAGGAGGCTTTCCAATTAATAATTGTGGTGAGAATGGAGCTGAACTTTTGCCAACAAACCTGTTGAGCTAAGTCTGTAATAAACAGATTTTATTCAAATATGAGGGATACTATAAAGTCAGGCTCTCCCATGCCTTGCTCTCTGCTTCTCACTTTTCTACCTAATGCTTTCCATTCTCTGTCTCTGCTTTGCGGATCTCTTATTTACTTATTTTGTACTGAATTCACTCTTTTTTTTAAAGAGAGAGTGGGAGAGAGAGAGAGAGAGAGAGAGAGAGAGAGAGAATTTTTTAATATTTATTTTTTCGTTCTTGGCAGACACAACATCTTTGTTTGTATGTGGTGCTGAGGATCGAACCCAGGCCACACGCATGCCAGGTGAACGTGCCACTGCTTGAGCCACATCCCCAGTCCCCCTGAATTTACTCTTTATTGAGTCAAGACTCCTAAGCTGGGGTGGAATCATCTGAAAAGGATGCTTTCTGGTGGTTGAATGCTACCAAGCTCTCCTGATACCTTCTCCCCATCTGCAAACTAGTGGTACCTTATCTGTGTCCTTCTCCAAATATGGCATATTCTCAGAGCCTGCATTTTTAGATCTGAAGCTTAATTTTGCTATAAATAAAAATCTTGGTTGGAATCCACTTTCTTTTAAAGCATGATATATGTTATTCCAGGACCTCCTGGCATTGAGAGTCTGAGTTGAGAAATCAGCTGAAAACTGAATTGATCCCCAACCATATGTATTTTTTCAGGTTTTAAAATTCTATTCTTATTCTGTTTACTATTCACTCTTATTATAATGTGCCTTGGTTTGGTTTTGCTGTAATTTTTTACAGTGGGGGTCTTGTAAGCCTCTTGTAGTGGATTCTCCATTTCATTCTTAAGATTTGGAAAATTTCTCTGACATTATTTTTTAAATAGTTTCTGCATTAATTTAGTTTGCAACTTCAAGCCTCCCTCTGTTTTAATAAATCTTAAATTTGGTCTTTTCAATGTATTTCATTTTTCTTAGAAATCTGTTCATGATTTCTTACCATCTTCTTGGTGTGGTTAACTTTATTTTTCAAGAGTATATACTTTGTCTCATTACCTGATATTTTTTTCCTTCTAAGCAGTCTAGTCTGTTGGTGATATTTTTCACTGAAATTTAAATTTGGTTTATTGTTTTCTTCATTTGAGGAATTCTACTTGATTTTTTTTCATAATCTCTGCCTCTTTATTAAAGTGGTATTTTACTTCTTGTATTTCCTATACTATATCATCCTTCATTTTAAAGTTTGGCCTAATTATGTATCTTCTAAATTCCTTGTCTGACATTTCTTCTACTCTGTCATTTATGGATTCCATTGTTGGAACATGTTGGTTTTTTGAAGCATGTTGATCCCTTGATTTTCATGTTGTTTATGTTTTTTTCCCACCTAGCAGTATAACTCTGAGGCAGTAGTTTCTACCCTGTCATCTTATAGCATCCCTGAAGTCTCCAAGTACCTCACCTTCAAAGGAGAGACCAATATTAATAGCCCCCAATGCAAACAATACAACTTTAATTTTAGTAGCTCCTATTAAAGTAGCTTCAGTTTGTCAGAATATACAGAAATAATGTGTTAAATTGTTATCTACAATACAAATAGTAAGTTAGCTGAAAGGGTTCACACTTTCTAATTATGGGCAATAAGGTAACAGAAGTAATGTAAGATGTGTGGTTTTTCAGCGAGAAGGAGAGAATATAGAGATAAAAATTTACAGTAAGAGTGAGAAAAGAATTACTAGAGGTAGAGGTTTGTTTTAGTATGAGAGAAGAGAGAAAGAGAATCCATGGAGACAAAGAGGTGAGAAATATATATATATATATATATATATATATATATATATATATATATATATATATATATATATATATATACAGATTTGGGAAAAAGAGAAATATATATATACACATACAAACACACACACACAGAGATAGATAGATAGATAGATAGACAGATATAGATAGATAGATATAGATAGACAGCAAAATTTTAATATATTATTAAAACATCCCATTCCTCATGGAGACAAAGAGGTGAGGAAAAAAAATATATATACACACACACACACATACATACAGATTTTGGAGAAAAGAAATAGATAGATGATAGATAGATAGATAGATATAGAAACATATAGATAGGCAGCAAATCATTAATATATTATTAAAACATCCCATTCCTCAATAAATTTATAAATAAAAAATATTTGCATTCAAATAACATAGAGATATGAGAGAGAGGGGGAAAGAAGGAAAATTTCAATTGATTATTAAATGTTACCTTTAATTGGCTTTTGAAATTTTTCTGAACATTCCTTTTTCACCAATAGGTAGAATTTTCTGAAGTTTGATGGTAGCTCCATTCTGGTGGGTTGCATACAAGTTGGGTATGTGAGCAGATAGCAAGATGCTCCTACTCCCTCTTCAAGTCTTTTCACACATTGTAGACAGCCCTTTCTCTCCCCATTCATTTTAAGACTCACTGAGCTTGGGAGAGCCTGAGTTTCTCTAGTTTCTCCAACCTGAGCTCCCTTGAGGAACTGCCCCTAGCCTCTGGCTCTCCACAGCTTGACAGATTCAGACTGGTCCACCCAAACAGAGATGCAATCAGATGAACCTGTTTTTCAGCTTCCCCAGATTCAGCTTTGCTGCAGTTCTAAGATTTCAATGCCATTTCACCTTTCAGAGAGACCAGAGGGATGCACTTTCACAAAGGAGTGGCCCTGCAAAAAAGGCATTCAGATGGTGGTCGCTAGCACACCGAGCAGAAAGACCTCAGATGCAATCAGACCCACAAGTACCATGCCAATATATTTTCAGGCCCTGGCCAGTGTCCCCAGACTGAGGTGGCCATGCCTGGAGGTGGCAGTGTTGATGGCAAATGTGTAGCCTCCAGTGGGTATCCCAAGATGATTGTGGTCATGTGTAAACAAAACAGTGGGTACTGTAACAATGGACTTGCATGCATCAGGGGGCAGTGATCAATGATCCAACTACTTTCTGTGAGCAGTCTTCAGACTAACATTGGGTAATCCATGAATGGGTGGCATGTGACACGTGATGCACAGGCAATAGGCAGGTAAATGGGCCTTGACATAGCTTTTTCATGTGTCCAATCTGCTTCATTTCTTCTGTCCTGTTTTGTCCAAGACTGCCAGTGCCCTATTCCAGGATCTCTGCAAAATCTTCTCAAAACTTGTTTCCACCTTGATCTTTGCTACCCATTATCCACAGGGCAACCAGATTTTATTTAAAGAAATCAGATCATAGCACTCTCCTGTTTTAAAACCTTATCCTGCATCTGAAAAAATCCAAACCTGTGTTGAATGACAAAGCCCCAGGTAATCTAGGCCTGTTTCTCTCAACTGTGCCCACCATCCTCAAAGCACTGCAGCCACTCTGGCTTTGTTTCAGGCCTTGAAATTCACCAGACACCTGCTCACCTTAGCTCCTCTGCAAATGATGTGCCAAATGTCTGGCCCCAATGTTTCGTGTAACTGGATCCTTCTTCAAATTTTGTCTTAAATATCTTATCTTTGGAAAAGGCTTCTCTGATCATTTGATTATATTTATGTGTTTATGCTTTGCTTATTTTTATCATTTTACCTTTATCAGAGAATTAATTTAGTAACATGGACAAGTGAAATGTGACAAAATGAGGCTTCTCATAAGTACTAGTTGAGAAAAAGTGTGGCTTTCCTTTATTCCACAGAACACAGGCCATAAAAGTAAAAAAAAATTGGCTCAGTGAAGTATAAGATGGTGTTCATCAAAAGATAAGAGAAAAGAAAAAGAGCTGATTAAGGCCAAAAATGGTGTTAAAAGGCCATGCAGTGTATGTTCATCTGTATTACATCTTCTGAGTGGAAAAATCAATAAGAAAGAAAAATTCATGGTTCCTTGAGCTAGAGAAGAAGTAAGAATGGGAATGGTTACAATTGAGTAAAGGGTTGTCTTTTGGGGTATAGAAGAATTTCTGATAGACAGTGGTGATATGTGCACAACAGTGTGGATGTGCTAATTCCTAGAACAGGAACTGGGCACTTCACAAGTGAATTTTATTTTGGGTAGAGTACATCTTAATAATGATATTATTTTTGAAAAAGGGTACATGAGATGAACTGCTGTGAAGCTGCTATATATCACACTAATGGAACCACGAGTCCTCAAGAGTCAGGCCATATTATTGATCATTTTGTCTGCAGAGCCTAGTACATAGCTGGTACTTACTGCCTGAATAGTGACTGGATACTTGGGACTGTCATTTGGAAGCAAATGGTCTAGCCATTAGATCCAGCAAAGCTTTGTTCGGCTCTGATTTCAACAAAGAGTGAGCCCTCATGAGAAATAATTTCACATTAACCAGATGTGAAACTTAGTAATCCACTAAAAACTCCTAAATCTGTGCCAATATTTGATAATTATGTACAAATATAAAGTCCTCTAAGGTTGGAAGGCGCACTCACTATCCCTGAACTCCACATAGAGATAAAAGAAACTAAAACTTAGCATTGACCTCTGGAACATGGCTGAGTATGATATCATAATTCTAGAGGCCCGGTAAAGTGCCTTCTGCCATATCTTCACTCTCATGGGGAAGTGGAGATAAACTCTGTCACAAGCATTCACAAAAATTACCAGAAAGATACTATTTGAACACTGAGGACCATACTCAGTGTTAGAGCTCCAACTCTAACATATTCTTTGTCATAAGATTTCTGCTATTTTTCTTCATAGTATACCATGAAAACTGGAGAGCAGTCCTGCAGGCAGGTAAGAAAAGTGTTTGCCTCCAAGTCATTTGCATGTGCCTAATGTTTCCCACTTCTGCTTCCAGGATATTAAACTCGTCATCAAAGTTAAACACTAAATTGCCAACTCAAATGGAACCAAGTTTTTCTAAGGTTCCACCCTTCTAGGGATGTTCAGTCTGCACAGAAAGTGTTCCTGTCCTACCATACATCACCAGTAGCATCATGGCTTCAGCTTCCTGTAGTCAACAAGAGAAATTTCTAGAGATCTCCATCACTCCAGATGCACTCAGCAGTGATGCAGACATCAAACTTAACCATGCACCTACTGCCAGGCAGTGCCCATGACCTGGTCTAACACAGTCAGTGAGGCATCCCCTATCATGTCTCCTGAAAAAAAATGAAAGAAAATATGAAGTTCTCAGAATAATCTTGGTCACAGAGGCTTTCACTATCCACAGTGGGATTTTGTGTAAATCACCTAACAGGCAACTGAGTCAACAGGCTGAATTCTATTGCTTGAACAAACATAATACTTTCAACTTTTACTTACCCACTCCCAGGGACATGATTTATCTCAGAACATTAGTTCAGACTCAACCTGGATGTGGTCACAAGAGAAACAACCAAAAGAACTTTCTGCACTTGGGAAAGCACTAAGGATATTTTACAGGAGCTTAGGCCACTGGGGCAGAGGAACTGTGCCCTAGGCTGAAGCATATCTTTTACACAACCAGTCTGCTATGAGTCACAGAACACATGTGCACATCCATGCACAGAAACCCATGTACAGCAACCTCAAGTCTACATGCCTAGATATTAGTTTTTTTTTTTTAATTTTTTAGTCTATGGGGGGTGCATACAGCACAGATTTCACTAATTTGGACTCTAGTAGTCAAATTCCTTTCTTGCTTGGCACCTAGTGGTGAATATGACTACTCTATCTCCATACATCATTCTCCATGCTCTGTAAATAAATCTAGAGTGCCCCTACACACATTGCTCTTTGGTGACATTCCAAGCTGCCAGAGAATGGAATCAAATGCTCACAGAGGGAGTTCCAGGAGGCATTTGAAGACCTTGTCTACCCAGATCAAGCTCCCACCAAAGTCATGAGCAGGCACTAGCCAGCCCTCTTGCCCTTTCTCTGTACAAGTCCCAGATAACTTAAAGCCCAGGAAATCTTGAGTTTCTTCTCAGTGCTGTTTCTTCCAAGGCTCCAAATGCTCCTCTTCCCATTACATTTTTCTATAACTCCTGATCTTCACATCTCACTTTGCTGGGAGCCATCAGCCAAGTAGGTATGACAATTTCCTTGCCAGCTACTCCCATGCTGTCTAGTGGAAGGACTCCTGAAAGGTGACCTTGCTCAAGGACCAGGGCAGATCCGTGTTTAGGGTGTCCCAGGTTTAGCATAATAGGAGATTAGGGTGTTCCCCCTTTAGAATAGGGCAGTTTAGCATAATAGGAGATTAGGGTGTTCCCCCTTTAGAATAGGGTGGTTTAGCATAATAGGAGATTAGGGTGTTCCCCCTTTAGAATAGGGTGTATCCTGCTGCCTGAGGTCCTCTTGAGTTCTTAGGGTCAGACAGTATATTTTGGGAGACAGAAGCCCAGTGGAGTGGATTTGGGCAGAGAACGTGGATTTCCCCAGAACATGTTTGTAGAAGGCCGGTGTGAGATCGGGAATAAAGAATTGCTGTTTGAATCTACAAGCTGTGTGGAGGCTCGTGATTTGTGCCCAGCCAGAGACTGCAGCATTCGTTAGCCCAATGTCTCCCTCTATGGCATCGTGGGCAAATACCCGGTATTCTATTTCTTTGATACCTAGTTTTGTTAAAACCTTCTCCTATGGGGCAACTCTTTTTAAAATGTCCTGTTTTTTCACAATCATAGCATGTTTTTGGCCTGGCATTTAAAGCCTGTTCTACTGCAGCTGCCAAGACTTGCCCTTGTTCATTAATATCTCTACATAATTTAATATATGTGTTTAAATCTTCATGTCTCAATGGTCTAATAACCTCTCTGCAGCAATGATTTGCTTCGTCATAAGCCAGTTGTTTTATTAATGGCATTGCTTGTTCCGTATCCCCAAATATTTTGGCAGCCGTTTGAATTAGCCTATCTACAAAGTCAGCGTAAGGCTCATTAGCTCTCTGTATTACCTTAGATAGCTGACCTTGTAAATCTCCATGTCTTTGTAAAGTCTTCCATGCCCTAACTGCGTCTGCAGCAATTTGTGCATATATAGCAGAATCATATTCAATTTGTTGCCGCTGACCCTCATAAGGTCCTTTCCCTAGCAACATTTCTAGATTTCTTTGAGGGTAACCGGCTGCTGCATTTCGCCTAGCTGTCTCTGCGCAAAATTCCTCATTGGCAACCTTCCATAACAAATATCGTCCTCCGTTTAGCACAGATTTACACATGCTAGCCAAATCTGCTGGAGTCATGTCCAAGTCAGTAATGGACTCGACCATGCTTACCGTGAAGGGAGCTTGGGGACCATAGGTTGTTACAGCCTCCTTTAACTGTTTCACTGTTTTAAAATCTAAAGCACGGTGAATTTTCTGCCCTCCTACCTGTTCAAGTACAGGGCATGCTAATCTTTGAGGTCCTGTCTCAGGATCCCAATTATCAACTACAGGGTTTGAGGGCCACTCAGCTGTCTCTATCGGTGGGGCTGTTGGTTGAATTACGCCCTCTTGTGATAAAACGGAGTTAGTAACAGCCTCCTGTTGTGGTATTTTTCATAACAACCCCTTTTTCTTTAAATTTTCTTCCTCTGTCTGACTAGCTCGAGAGACCTTCTCTTTTGCTTGATCTAAAATGTCTTTCTCCATGTTCTGAACCTCTAACAATTTACTTAACATCTTTTCAGTTTGTTTTAATCTACTATAAAGATAACGCAACCCAATAAGATAACACAAAACAAAACCGAAACTGAATGAAACAAAAACGGAATAAAAAATCGTTGCATCAATTTTCTCTTCCTCAGGGCCAACAAACTTCAAACCTTCAGTCAACCATTTTTTTCCAGTTTGTCTGAGAAATTTCTAGGGATAGGCAGCTTGAAAGAAAAACAAAATAAATCAAAAGAAGAACACATTGTTTTTTGAAATGGTCACCCATTCTCTCGCCTTTCCTCAGTGGCGAGCAATTTCACTTACCCCCAAGCTTCAGGCATTCCGCGTACGAGCCACCAAATGCCGCAGTCTCTGGCTGAGCACAAATCACGAGCCTCCACACAGCTTGTAGATTCAAACAGCAATTCTTTATTCCCGATCTCACACCGGCCTTCTACAAACACATTCTGGGGAAATCCACGTTCTCTGCCCAAATCCACTCCACTGGGCTTCTGTCTCCCAAAATATACTGTCTGACCTTAAGAACTCAAGAGGACCTCAGGCAGCAGGATACACCCTATTCTAAAGGGGGAACACCCTAATCTCCTATTATGCTAAACCTGGGACACCCTAAACACGGATCTGCCCTGGTCCTTGAGCAAGGTCACCTTTCAGGAGTCCTTCCACTAGACAGCATGGGAGTAGCTGTCAAGGAAATTGTCATACCTACTTGGCTGATGGCTCCCAGCACCACTTACTATTATACTCACTCTAACACTTGCTTAGGAATGTTAGACTTCCCACTGCTCTTAACTTTTTCTTCTTTACTACCTAAGCACCTTATTATCATGGTCACTCCCTAAAATTTGTCAATTCTTCTCAAGTCCCATTCTGAAGTCCAGACTTCAAATACCTCAAAAGTTATTCTATTCCTGGAAAGCACAGCCTTTGCAACAGCCTGCACATCAACTGTTTATAGACATGGTCCCAGAACATCAGGAGGAAAGAGTGAACTACCCACAGGGAAACCTCAGGAAGGGACATGGAGCAAAATTTATTTTCTGATACACATGCATTCAATTGTTCTACTTCTGTAAAGGACGAAATTCATCCATTAAAAATTAAACTCTACCATGTTCCTGGATTCCATCATTTGAGCTCTTTGAATGGGGGGAGAGGCCCAATTTCTGGAAATGGTTGAGTGGTCTAGGTGAGAACTCAAAGACTAGGTCTATACACCCAATTTCTGCTCTCTGTCCACTATAACTAATCATTCAATACACAGGTGCTTACAGTCTTCTACCTGTTTCATAGTTGTCTAATTGTCATTTCATCAATTATAAAACTCAGAGACAATTGACATATTTAACTCCCTTACAAACTCCCTTAACATTTTGTTCCGGACCTCCTTCATCTGAAACTCTCAACTTCACTGGAAAAAAATTTATCTCCACATAGAGTAACTGCATCAGCACTCAATATTTTGCACAAAATAGTGAGTTCCTTTGTTTAATATAGACTCTGGGTGATTATTAACACTTTCACTTCTCTTCCAGTGGCACATGTCACCCAGAACTCAAAAGCTCTTTGCAATATTCAGAGAGACTTCAAGTCCACAAAAAAACATTGATTTCTCATGAGTACATCTATCAAAAAACATAAATCCATTCCTGTTATCTAATTTCTGATTTGTTCAAGTGAAAGTGTCTCTGACTTTATTAAGTGTCATAAAGCATGACCACATACAGCTATGAGATTGTACACTTCATAGCTCTCAGATCCTTGTCCTCTTCTGGGAATGGCCTAGTCCCTACCCCACATCCACTTCAAAAGAGTTTTGCTCCTCTTATGTATTCACACTCTCTTGAATCTCCATCAGATAATTTTTATTGGCATACAAAAATCATTGATATCCCTCAACTTAACGGGTAATCACTACACTCACCTTCTTGTACCCACTATGGACACTACATTATACTCTGAATCTATTCACAAGAGTGCCAAGCAGTTACTTTAATTTTCTATCTTCATCTTTTATATACATATATTTAAATTAGTAAAACTTTTCTAATTACAGAAATTAAATGAAGACCAACATTTCTAACATCATATTATATTCTAAATTCAGTAAGTTTCCTCAACCTCAATTTTTCAGTAACCTGCTTAGAAATATAAATTTTCAGTCTTATATGAAAATGTATTCATCTTCTCTCTACTTTTGAATGTTGGTTTAACAGGATACAAAATTCAATTCTTACAGTTACATTTCATGGTTTCCTGAAGGTATTATTACATTACCTTGTCCATTATTGCTGTCTGTTATTTTCTCATTGTTATTCTTTGTGTGCTGTTTTTAAGATCATCTTTCTTGGACTGGAGATGTAGCTTAATAGTAGAGGGATTGCCTAGCATGTGTTAGGCACTGGGTTCGATCCTCAGCATCACATAATAATAAATAATTAAAATATAAGTGTGGTGTACATCTATAACTAAAATGTATATATTAAAAAGAGATCTTCTTACTTGGAATGCTGGTGAAAGCCTGTAATCCGAGCAGCTCAGGAGGCTTAGGCTCAAGGATAGAAGATCAAAGCCATCCTCAGCAAAAACGAGGATCTAAGCAACACATTGAGACCCTGTCTCTAAATAAGATACAAAATGGGGTTGGGGTGTTACTCAGTGGTTGAGTGACCCTGAGTTCAATACCCAGTACCCACCTCCCCCCAAAAAAGATCTTCATTATTCTTGAAATTCTATAGTTAAACTGTAGTATATATGGCTTTCAATTTTTTCCTTGCTTCTTGACTCCAAAGATTCATCATTTTAGGAAATATTGTAGCAGTTTTCTCTTTCAACATTATCTAATACCAATTCTCTCCATTTTTTTCTGGAAATTTTCTGACATGTCTACTGATTAACTTCCTATCCTCTTATTTTTTTCTTTCATAGTTTTAATATTTCTATTTCAGTGCTTTAGTCAGAGTATTTTCCTCACATCTACCAGAATAACAGTTCTTATGTTAGCTGCATATTGTATGCTTTTTTCACTTAAGTGACTTTTTTAAGTCATAAATGGACACAATACCTTTATTTTATTTGTTTTTATGTGGTGCTCATGATTGAACCCAGTTCCTCACATGTGGTAGGCAGGCATTCTCCCTCTGAGCTACAACTCCAGCTTTTAAATGATTTATTAAATGAATGAAGACCTTTTTTTACTTGTGTGACAAAAAAGAGAATTATGCTGAATACAAAATTCAACTTCAAAAAACTACCTACTGCAAGATTTTTCCGATACAAATTTTTGAAATGACGTGACTACCATGCCTGCGTGTCGCTGGGCCTGTTCCGGGTGTGGGCGGCGGCTCTGCTCTGCCCCTTCTCCAATTGGGGTGACGTGATACCATGCCGGTGGGTCACTGGGCCTGTTCCGGGCATGGGCGGCGGCTCTGCTCTACCCCTACTCCAATTGGGGTGACGTGTCTACCATGCCGGCAGGCCGCTGGGCCTGTTCCTTCGGGTGGGCGCAGGTCTGCCTACCTTGCGGGCACAGGCAGCGGCTCTGCTCTGCCCCTATTCCAATTGGGGTGACGAGACTGCCATGCCGGCAGGCCGCTGGGCCTGTTCCAGGCTCGAGAGGCGGCATTCCCTCTAAAATCTGGAACAAGACAGGGATGCCCTCTCTCACCACTTCTGTTCAACATAGTTCTCGAAACACTGGCAAGAGCAATTAGACAGACGAAAAAAATTAAAGGAATAAAAATAGGAAAAGAAAAACTTAAATTATCACTATTTGCAGATGACATGATTCTATACTTAGCAGATCCAAAAGGGTATACAAAGAAACTATTAGAGCTAATAAATGAATTCAGCAAAGTGGCAGGATATAAAATCAACAAGTATAAATCAAAGGCATTTCTGTATATCAGTGACAAATCCTCTGAAATGGAAATGAGGACAACCACCCCATTCACAATATCCTCAAAAAAAATAAAATACTTGGGAATCAACCTAACAAAAGAGGTGAAAGACTTATACAATGAAAACTACAGAACCCTAAAGAAAGAAATAGAAGAAGATCTCAGAAGATGGAAAAATATACCCTGTTTATGGATAGGCAGAACTAACATCATCAAAATGGCGATATTACCAAAAGTTCTCTATAGGTTTAATGCAATGCCAATCAAAATCCCAATGGCATTTCTTATAGAAATAGAGAAAGCAATCATGAAATTCATATGGAAAAATAAAAGACCCAGAATAGCAAAAACAATGCTAAGCAGGAAGGGTGAATCAGGCAGTATAGCAATACCAGACTTCAAACTATACTACAGAGCAATAGTAACAAAAACAGCATGGTACTGGTACCAAAACAGGCGGGTGGACCAATGGTACAGAATAGAGGACACAGAAACCAATCCACACAACTACAACTATCTTATATTTGATAAAGGGGCTAAAAGCATGCAATGGAGGAAGGATAGCATCTTCAACAAATGGTGCTAAGAAAACTGGAGATCCATATGCAAAAAAATGAAACTGAATCCCTTTCTCTTGCCATGCACAAAAGTTAACTCAAAATGGATCAAGGAGCTTGATATCAAATCAGAGACACGGCTTCTGCTAGAAGAAAAAGTTGGCTATGATCTACATACTGTCGGGTCGGGCTCCAAATTCCACAGTAGGACACCCATAGCACAAGATTTAATAACTAGAATCAACAAATGGGACTTACTCAAACTAAAAAGTTTTTTCTCAGCAAAAGAAAAAATAAGAGATGTAAATAGAGAGCCTACATCTTGGGAACAAATCTTTACTCCTCAAACTTCAAATAGAGCCCTAATATCCAGAGTATACAAAGAACTCAAAAAATTAGACAACAAGATAACAAATAACCCAATCAACAAATGGGCCAAGGACCTGAACAGACACTTCTCAGAGGAGGACATACAATCAGTCAACAAGTACATGAAAAAATGCTCACCATCTCTAGCAGTCAGAGAAATGCAAATCAAAACCATCCTAAGATACCATCTCACTCCAGTAAGATTGGAAGCCATTATGAAGTCAAACAACAACAAGTGCTGGCGAGGATGTGGGAAAAAGGGTACACTTGTTAATTGTTGGTGGGACTGCAAATTGGTGCAGCCAATCTGGAAAGCAGTATGGAGATTTCTTGGAAAGCTGGGAAAGGAACCACCATTTGACCCAGCTATTCCCCTTCTTGGTCTATTCCCTAAAGACCTGAAAAGGGCATGCTACAGGGACACTGCTACATCGATGTTCATAGCAGCACAATTCACAATAGCAAGACTGTGGAACCAACCTAGATGCCCTTCAATAGACAAATGGATAAAAAAATGTGACATTTATACACAATGGAGTATTACTCTGCATTAAAAAATGACAAAATCATAGACTTTGGAGGGAAATGGATGGCATTAGAGCAGATTATGCTAAGTGAAGCCAGCCAATCCCTAAAAAACAAATGCCAAAAGTCTTCTTTGATATGAGGAGAGTAACTAAGAACAGAGTAGGGATGAAGAGCATGAGAAGAAGATTAACATTAAACAGGGATGAGAGGTGGGAGGGAAAAAGAGGGAGAAGGGAAATTGCATGGAAATGGAAGGAGACCCTCAGGGTTACAAAAAATTACATACAAGAGGAAGCGAGGGCAAAGGGAAAAATAATACAAGCAGGAGATATAAACTGCAGTAGAGGGGGTAGAGAGAGAAGAGGGCAGGGGAGGGGAGGGGAGGGGGGATAGTAAAGGATAGGAAAGGCAGCAGAATACAACAGACACTAGTATGGCAGTATATAAATCAATGGAAGTGTAACTGATGTGATTCTGCAATCTGTATATGGGGTAAAAATGGGAGTTCATAACCCACTTGAATCAAAGTGTGAAATATGATATATCAAGAACTATGTAATGTTTTGAACAACCAACAATAAAAAAAAATTCTTGAAATGACAAAATTATACAAAGAAATAGCAGATTAGTGATTGCCAGGGATTAGATAGGGGTTGAGGCAAGAGAAAAAAAAATTGCAGCCATTAAAAATGTGGCAGATTATTGTATGAAAAAAATATTCTGTATCCTATTTGTATCATTGTAAGTATCCTGATTGTCACACTGTGTTCATTTTTAAAGATGTACAAAAACTGGCTAAAGGAGACAGCATCACCCTGACTTACTTTCTGACAGTGCATGTGAATTGAAAATTATCTCCAAACACTATTTAATTAAAAGTGAAAAATCAGACAAAAATAAAAAATACTATAGAATCTATGTAAATGAGGACCATAGAGTAGAAAATTTATAGTCAGAAAATAGAATGGTGGTTTCCAATGGTTGATGAGAAAAAGGAACAAAGAATTAATGTTTAATGAGTATCAAGCTTCATTTCTCAATGTTATGGAGATGGATATTAGTAATAACTGCCAGACAATGAATGTATTTAATCCTCCTTTAACTACACATGATTAAATGGTAATTTTCATGTTATATAGATATTTTACACAATTATTGTTTTTTTAAAAAACAAAATAAAAACAATCTTTCAAAAAGTTCTAGATTTTAAAAAATAAAATCAATATTCCTTTCTAGATTCTGGGGCCTACAGGGACTCTAATATCTTTGTCCACCCATCTGTCCTGTATGAACACAATTGTCTGGCCAGAGATTCTTAGTTTTGCAAATACATACAGCCCTTTCCTGAACCTGCCTGCCTTTATCCTCTACCTAGGTCATGCCTTCACTGGGATCTGCACTGCTCACTTTTAATCACCCTTGAATATCACTCTAATAGCCAGCATAGCACAGAGGGTCAAGTGTATTTTCAGGAATCCAAGTGCACTCTTGCTGCCAGACTCTTTGCCTTTCTTCTCACCAGTAATGTGAGAATCAGCACTGACTAACTGGGCTGTGGTAATGATTAAACAAATCATTATCTGCAAAACACTTAAAACAGTGCCTGGCACTCAAAAAATGTTAATTATTGTTATTACTAATTATCATGTTAGGAATAACACATAAATTATGTTGACTGTGTGAAGTTAGACATAAAGGATTTCATATTCAATGATTCCAATAGAATTAAATTTTAGGATAGGTAATAATTGCTAACCTAGGTAAAAAAAAAATAGATTATTGGCAGGGTAGGGCAGAAAGAAATGTAGAGAAAACTCTTACCACTAGCATAGTGAATTCTTCTAAGAATACAGTTGTTAAAATCCATCAACCTGCATGTTTGAAATTTGTGCATTTTGTTACAAATTAAATATAAATTCATAAAATAGTTTTTTATATGTCTCTTCTACAAAGAGGCTATCATTTACACTTAATTTAAAGGATCATCACCCAGCTCAGTGCTCTTTTCCATTACATCCTGCTCATGTCCTCTGAGCCTTCATCCTCACCTTAAAGGAACCTGATTATTAACCTATTTTCTCATGACCAACAATTCATTTTAGCCTTCCGTCTTTTTTTCTATACATAGAAACCAGAACAGGACCTGGAACTAAGTAAGTGTTCAGTAACTATTCAAAGACTGCATAGAAGAAGGGAAAAAAGTGGGAGAGGCTAAACTTGTCATAAGCTCCCAACTTCCATAACAGCATTGTTGCATGTTAACACTGGAAAGAATCTTAGAAGTATTCAGTACACCATCTTCATTTTTGACATGAGTTAATGGGAACAACGGAAAAAAAATCAATTTCTCAAGTGGAAGATGGTCTGGAATCCATATCTTCTAGAATATTTATTATTATTGTTCTAACACAATATGACTTAGTTTACACATATAGAAATACTCTATTATTACAATCAGATCTTTATTCAAGCATTAAGTTGTGACTTGTGCTAAATTAAACATATCTATCTTGGGGCACCTGAAATAAAATGTTAATAAGCTAATGTATTTTCAAGTACTTTCACATGGAAAAATATGAATTAGAATGTTTCCCATTCACTTGGGATGCCCATACTTCAAAGTCCAGATCATTACTGGCAAGCCATCTATCAAAATGCTGACTGAAAGTTTAATATATTTAGTCTATATAATTCACAATTCCAGTAAAAGTCATGCAAGAATATTTATGCTTTCAGATTCCTGTCATGTATGCTATAGGAAGTTATTTAAACACAAGAAAACCTGAAATTATGCAGAAGATTGCCATTGCTCAGACCCAATTGGTGTCATATTCTGATAACTGGTTGCATTAATTTTCTCACAGGAGTAAGATAAGCATTACTTGACATGAAAGATTGTATTTCATAGTCAGAGTAAGAAAAGGAAATGTATAAAATATAAAGCAAAGCACATACAGAAGAATAATATTTAAAAATAAGACTATATGTATAAAACAAGGTTTTATACATCTTTGTATAAAACTCTCTTTGCATTTTTTCATATGTAATGATAGAAAATTAACTATTTGATTTTACTAAACCAAGGAAATAAACACGCATTTTTTTTATATTATCAGAAAAATATAATCCATTATTACCTAACGCATTCTTATTTTTTACATCTTATTCTCATTTTTTTCTAAATATCATTTGCTCGTTCAGGATATTTTTCTGCTCTAAACGCTTTTTTGTCTTGAGGTTGGTTACTCATTTAGTTTTGTTTCTTCTGATGAAGTTTACAGACAGTACCTGACTTTCTTTCACATCTTTTCATTCATTCAGCTGTACCAGTACTTTATATCTGCTATACACATCAGCAGGCCAAATATAGTTATAAAAAGAAAGATGTTTTTGAGGGTCAAAACCTAGGCTTATGGGCTAGGTAAGATTAGAAAACTATCTGTGCCATGTGTGGTGTCACACATTTATAAACCCAGTGACTCAGCAGGCAAAGGCATGAGAATCACAAAATTGAGGTCAGCCTCAGCAACTTAGTAAGACTCTGTCTAAAAATAAAAAAAAAAATAATAATCAGGGATGTAGATGTAGAATTCCCTGGGTTCAATTTCTGTACCACGAGAGGTGAGTGGGGCAAACAAATAAAAACTAGAAAATACTTACAGATTTAAACAGATTTATTCCAATATAAAATAACCAGGATATTTAAAAATAAATAAAAGATTCTTCTCTTACCTCAGAGTTTTAATGAAAATCACAATCTTAGAACAGTAATGTTGTAAGGGGCCAAGAATGCAAATGAGAACAGCTATAAGGTGGGTATGAGGATTCAGTTACTACCTCTCCTACACACACTACATAAGAAATGCTAATCCCTTCTCTTTCCAGAGGGCGAAGAGGAAACTTGAGAGAATTAGACCTCTCCCTCTTAGTATATACATAACATACTTTGAAATGTGACTCTCAGGGCTAAAGCCTGTGAACAAGATGTTAAAACAAAGAGATTCCAGCATTTGAGTGTGTGCCTGATATAGGGTAGATATACTAAATTTTGCAGCATTAACTTGAAATCTCCCTTTTTGCATTCATCCCTTCTTTCCATCTTTGTCATTTTATCACTGCTTATTTAACTTTAATTCCCCCTGTTCCATGTAACCTAACACGTTCACAATTTTCAGACATTAGGTACTTATGTTTTTGGAAAACCATTTTACTGTTTACTTGCTCTCCTGACAAAATAGCAACCCTTACAACTGCTGAGTCCTCTTCTATTGTTCAGATATACAGCTCCCTATATAGTCCAAACATATTTTTAAAAATGTAACCAAAACCAACATTGTGACTCCAAGATAAGAGAATGCCTGATGCAATGGGAGTCCCTGAGCTGGACCTATTGCCTCACATGTTTTAAAGGTTTGTAAAAAAATCTTTAAATTTTATTAACATGCCAAAATTAACATAGATAACCTTTGCTTACTTTGGATTCAATACATACAATTCTCTAAACATTCACTAAGCAATATATATTTCAAATTTCAAATGTCCAAAATAAACTGCATACACAACCATCAACACACACACACACACACACACACACACA
The DNA here is from genome assembly GCF_048772815.1 of Callospermophilus lateralis. Classification (NCBI taxonomy): domain Eukaryota; kingdom Metazoa; phylum Chordata; class Mammalia; order Rodentia; family Sciuridae; genus Callospermophilus; species Callospermophilus lateralis. The sequence goes on from NW_027511893.1 coordinate 1,269,153, forward strand.
CACACACACACACACACACAAACTTGCATCTCAAAATAAGTAAGTAAATAAATAAATAAATAAATAAATATAAAAACGGTCTCATCATTTCAGGAAAAGATCTATCCTATTGGTTGATCAGGCCAGAAATCCTAACTTTCATCCATGGCTGCTTGCTATTACCATATCAAAAAATATTATTGATTCTAGTTTTGAATTACACCAATAACTGACACTGCTACACAAACTGAGGTTAGTCTAAATAAAACCTACATAACAAGCATAAAAATGTTTTATTTTGCACAATGAACTTTTGGTCAAATGTTTCAGATTTTTTAAAGAAACATCTGGTGGTGCAGAACACAGCTGAACACATCTGATATTTGCCTGCAAACCATTTGTGCAGCAGAAAAAGTAAAATGCCTTTCTATCTTTAGCCAAAACTGGAATTTTTTTTTTTTTTCAAATTGAAGGCCAATCTTCTACACAAAAGAAGAAAAAAGAAAAACAATATGAGAAAAAATTATCAAGAGCATGAAAAATGTTTAGCGAGTTAATTGTAAAGAAGAATTAGGCTGATGCAGAAGAGAGCATGGTGTGTAGACCAGGGTTGGAATGCTAGCTCATCATTTGTGCCCTTGGGTAAGTTATCAGCTCTAATGTGCAGATGTGAGGATTGTAAGCAAAACTAATTATACTTGCCTCAGAAGCCAATTGGAGGAATTAAAAAAGATATGTTTCAAGAGGTCCTCAATATATAATAGCCACTAAAATGATTAGTAGGCTATTTAAGTAATTTTTCAATTTGGGAAATAAGACTTACTGTTTCTTTTCAAACTGAAAAATAATTACCTGTAAGCATAAAAGCTCAACATGAGATAACACTAACAAGTAGTAGGAGTGGAGAAGAGGTTCTTCTCCCTGGACAAAAATCTCTCACTCCTGTTGTGTCTGTGAACTGACTGAGGAAGTTTAAAGCTGATGCAATGTTTCAATGTGTAGGAGGCTTCAAGACAAATATTCCTATTGCCATCCAATGGAGTTGGTGACATATGCTGTGTTCACAACTCTGACTATATCAAAAAGTAAGAAAATGGTAAAAGAAGCACATAAGAAAGAAAAGTACCATTTCACACTTTGGGATGGCTCTTCAACCTTTAGTTTCCATGGAAAGAGAGACAGCCACTGGAATTTTTTTTTATTCTTATATAGGGGAAACACAAGGGGAAGTTCCATGGAACATTTTATCCCCAAAAGTGCAAAGAGATAGAATTCCTAAGGAATAGGAGTGTGTAACTCAACCTCACTGAGTGATTCCCAAAATTGGAACCACACTTCATTATTCGAGTGAGGGTAAAAGTCAAATATATTGTGGGGTGCATTAACCATTCAGTACCCCCTTACTCAGAACTTAATTGTGTGTACTGTCAAGAGTGGTTCCCAACATCTTTCAGGCTAAAAAGCACCTCTGCTGTTACAGAACACATCTGATGACATATGACTATTGCCTGTCAACAATATGGGCAGGAGCAATGCAGAACTGTCTTTCCATTTCAATTAAAAGCAGAATTTTTATTAGAAATAAAAAGCTATACGTCATTGAGTAACATATAAACTTGTAAAAATGTCATGCATATACTGATTTATAATATCTTACACAGCTGGCCATGGTGGAACATGACTTTAATCCCAGTGGCTGAGGAGGTTCAGATAGGAGAATCACAATTTCAATGTCAGCCTCAGGAATTACAAGGCACTGAGCAACTCAGTGAGACCCTATCTCTATATAAAATACAAAAATGGGTTTGGTTGTAGCTCAGTGATTGAGTGCCCATGAGTTCAATCTCGAGAAACTCTGAGTGGTATTTGCCAGAACAATTCTATAAAACTCTGCACTGCCATTTGCTCAGCCTAAAAATTTTCTACGGTAATGAGATATTGAGTTTTTCTTTCTTTCTTTCTTTCTTTCTTTCTTTCTTTCTTTCTTTCTTTCTTTCTTTCTTTCTTTCTTTCTTTCTTTCTGTTTCAACCAAACAAAAAAAGCATCTCTTGGGGCTGGGGATGTGGCTCAAGCAGTAGCACGCTTGCCTGGCATGTGTACGGCCCGGGTTCCGTCCTCAGTACCAAATACAAACAAAGATGTTGTGTCCGCCAATAACTTAAAAAATAAATAAATAAATATTAAAATTCTCTCTCTCTCTCTCTCTCACTCTCTCTCTAAAAAAAATTCTATCTCTCACTCTCTCTTTTAAAAAAAGGCATCTCTTATGATTGAATTTGATATAAATTGTATATCTAAATTACTTTCCATAAAAAATAAAAAGTGATAGCAGTTATCATATTTTCTAAGGTAATTAGTACTTTTAGAATTTTTAAATATGACTTTTACATATATTTCAGGCTTGTTTTCCTGTTTCAATAACCAAAATAAAAATATTTGCTAAATAACCTTAAAAATACTCTAGATTCAAACAGTAGTTGGAGGCCAAGGTGGACAAATGACCAAACTGGGCTCAAAGAGAAGATTCCATTGGTGATCCGTTAGGGGAGAAAAAAAGTTTATGCCACAGTTACTTTCATAATTTTAATAAAATCTATTCAGAAAATTGTCTTAGGAATATCTGCTTTCAACAACAAAACACAACAAATATTCTTACACTTACATAAAAATTCTTCACTTTAGTTAAGCTACTTGGCTGCATAAATATATTTTAATCCAAGCTTTTATGATTCTTTTGAAAATTATTATTTTTAAAACCTTTATATTCAGAATATTGTCTTTAGATTAAAAATACAATCTTTTAAAATGTATAACAAATATTCTTGTTAACAACTTAAATCTCGAAATAAAGAAAACTTGTCTGGAAATATAAAAATATCTTGAATGTGAGATAGGCAAGAAAACCTTGAAATAATGCTTAACCAATCACAAAGTGACTATTCTGTAATGGATTACCTCTAATTAGACAAAAGTAAATAAAATTGATAAGACAAAAAAATAAAGAGAAATGAGCAGTGATTACTGATTTATCATTATAGAAAGTAATATCAAACACAGCTCAATAAAAAAAAAAAAAAAAAAAAAAAAAAAAAAACCACGGGAAACCCAACAGCTGTACAAGTAAACAACAGGCCTGGACAAATTAATACTAGAAGCTAGTCACAATTCAGGGGTAAGAGTGACACCAAAACTTCTATTGAAGCACAGAACAATGAGCTGCAAAGAATAATTTTACATGGGCACTGGCTGAAAAATAACCAAGCTATTCTCAAAATAGCTCTTTAATAAAGACTGAGTTAGGACTCTTAAATGAAGATTTTTTTTTCAAATTATTGGTAATTTTAATTGGTTCACTTAATATGCAAATGGTGAAAGCAGTATAATCAATTGTATTTAAAGCTTTAATGTTTAGAGCAACCTGCTTTCTAAGGACACAGAGAAGCCCAGAAAAATGTCTTGCAAACATGGAGACAGAAGATGGCAATCTACATCTCAAAGAGTGGGTCTCAAAGGAATCATTTCAGCAAGTACCTTTATCTTAAAAATTCAAGAATTCAAATAAATATCTGTGTAACTCCATCTACTCATTGTCTTATGAGATCCCTCTGACACTGATGCAGCCCATTAGGATACACATACACTGTCCCTGCCCCTTAGTTGAATGAATGTACTATTTGATCAAATCACATTCCAACAGCATTGAAAGGCTGATCTGCTGCAAAAATACATAAATAAATAAATTTCTTACTAGAATATTCTAAAGGCATTCAAGGACATAGTTTCTTACCAGATGGGGCTATAGAGACTTATTTTCTGGTATGGCAAATTCATAAAAAAAATATAGACTACATTTACCTCTTCTGTTTGTGTAACTCCCACTTCTCTTTGTGTCAAAACTTTCATAATAAGGATGTTCATATATAAGTCTCATACAGGACTAGAAGGCCAGTGGAGTTGACTAGTACATGGGCTAGTTAAAAAAAAAAAAAAAAAAAAAAAAAACAGTAGCAACAAAAAAAATATAAGTGCCCAATAAACACTGACAGCAAAGTGAAAATGATTTCTCTGTAATTTCTCCACGTATATAATCTGATGATTTACATGTATTATGTTGTCAGGGAGAATAATACAATCTAGAATTCTTTTGGAATGTGTAGGTAGATTATTCAAGTGGTAAAATTCATTGAGTTTAGGAGATTCCTCATCTTGGGTATTTGTTCTGCATATTCTGGCCATCTCCAGCTTTTTTTCTCTTGAAGAAACAATTTTCCAGAAGGCTTAGCTAACCTTACAACACAGATATCACTGTGAGTTTTCTGGTGCACTTCCTCTTTTCCCAGGAGACAGAATAACAAGTAGCTTTATTATGGTCTACAAGGAGCTTGGCAAAATTTTTGTTTTACATGTATGATAATAATCAATACTGGCTATTTCCAAAGATGACATTCCCACTGAAAAATTTTATTTACACATTAGAAATAGATGAAATATATGCATAGACCTCCACACATTGGATTACAGAATAAGGTCTTTGGATAGTTATTTCAGTAAAAAAAAAAAAAAAAAACTAGAACCCAATACTTAAATATCCACCCTACCACCCATGTCCTGATATAACCTAATTCTGCCATTGAAGGTGTCACTCAATTACTCCACCCCCCCACACACACACACACAGAAGGGGAAGGTCAAAAAACTATCCAGCTGTGATGCCAGATGAGGACTTGCCTGGATTGGTCTTCTCTAAATTGCTCTCTTTTACCCATAAATGCCTTCTGATAAATAGTCATAGATCCTGATGTGAAGGCTGAGCCAACATGCAAAGGTGCTCTGGAAATTTTTGTGCCCAGAATCCTGGAAGGTTTGAATACATCATGAAAACATCTCTTTAACCTGTGCATCTCTCTTTAAATGAGATGAATAATGCACGCTCTCTGGAATGTGTGTGCCTGGTTACCAGAGTTCTAAGTTCTATTTGGTTCTAATGCTAAAAAATTCAAGTTGATTTTAAAGCTTTATTACCTGGGCCACTTCCTATAATAAGACCATCTCAAAGCATTCTTTGGAGTGCTGACTTTTCATTTTTTATGTATTTAAACATATGCAAATGAATATGGCCTTTCAGTTTGTTGGAAAGTTGTCAATACATCTTTTAAAACACTGAAAGGCCAGTAGAATTGACTGATACATGGGCTACCTCGGACAGGTAGCTAAAACAAAAACAGTAGAAACAGAAAAGAAGTATTCAGTGCCAAATAAACACATTGCCTTTTGCCCACATTGTTGAGTGCTTCCAGCAGGCTTGACAGGTGCCCATAGTAGACTTGGATGTGGATGTCCGCATTAGAGCCTGATTTTTCTCTGAGTGGTTTAATCTGGAGGCAGAATAAAAAGATCAGCACAGAAGAGACATTGGAGAGCACAGACATGTGTAAAATCCAGCTGTCCCTGGGCTCCCTTGCTCATGGTGAGAATTTTTATGAAAGAAATACCCATGGTGACCACATGATGGCAGGTTTCCACAGAACAAGGCAAACCTGGACAATTTTGGCTCCCACCACTCACCTAGATCCTGGAACCTGGGTGCTTTCCTGCCTTCCTACAACAATCAAAAAGGCCCTGCCAAGGGGTGCATCCATAATTGCAGCTTGACATTCTGTACTTTACAAAGAAAAAAAAAACAGCATTACTAACTTCTCACCTCTGCCTGCTTATTTTGATATGATTCGAAAGAGAGCTCTGTATCTTTCTCCCCAAATATCAGGGGTGCAAAAAGTCATATAATACAGACAAGACTTATTGTTAGAAGAAGGTCAAGGATCTCTTTCTTCAAGGAAAAAAATGGCTTTCATTGTAAATCCAGGAAAACTAATTCCATATTTTTTATAATTTTATATGTATCTCCATGTATGTGCTATTAAATTAATATATAATCAAGCACTTTGCTCCTCTCTGCTCTAGTTAAACATGGGGGAGGGGGCTTGAGATTATTGTATTTGTATTCCTTCACCTGTATATCAATGCAGCAGGGTTGCAGTCCCTTCTTCTTCTCTTTACAGCATCATGAACTTCTACTTTTCTTTCAGGCCTGAATACCTTTGGCAGACTCCACATAGAAACAGATTCAGAAAATTCTGAAATGAACCTAAAGACATTTAATCATCAGACTTTTATTCTATCAATTTTGTTTTATGTTCCTATTCACTATTTTTTAATTTATTTTAGTTGTTTTTCTTAAGTTTACATGGAATAGAATCCATTTTGGTAAAATTGTACAAGCATAGAAACTCTTATTTATAATTCATAATTATTTTGAGCTTGGGATATAGTACGTTGGTAAAGTGCTTGCCTCACATGTAAAGATCTGGTTCAATTCTCAGCACCAGAAAAATAAATAATGATATTTTGTCCAGTTAAAACAATAATTCATAATTATTCTAATTATTCATTCTAATGTCTTTCCTATTCCTATCTATTCTACCTTTCTTGAAGGCTTCTTTGGATAATATACTGAACTTCTTCACTTTTTCTCTCTCATTTATTGTGGTTTAGCCTCCACATATCAGCAGAAACATTCCACCTATATTTCATTTTTTTTTATTTTCTTGTTTCGCTTACAATAAGAGTCTCCATGTCCATTTAACTACTGGGCTATGTCATAGAGTCATTCTTCTTTACGGGTAAGTAATATTTTATTGTTTATATATACAACAATTTATTCATTTTTCATAGCTCTAATCTTGTGAATTGTTTTGCTATAAACATTGATGTGACTTTGTCACTGTATTATGCTGATATCAAGTCATATATATATATATACTGAAGAATTTGATAATTGGTTCAAAGTGGGGGGGTTTAAATACTAGGCATATCTTATTTTAAATCTCTACAATGCATTCCAGAGAGGTTACACAATTTTGCAGTCTCACCACAATGTTTGTTTTCTTTTTTTCCACATCCTCACCCAAGTTTGCTTTTATTTATATTCTTGATAATTGGCATTATAATTGGAATGAGATGGTAGCTCAGTGTAGTTTTAAATTACATTTTTCTAATTGCTAGAGGTGCTGTCTTCTCAGTGTTTTTGACTTTTGCTTCTTGGTAGCAGCATCTATGGCATTTTGGGAACCAGTTTTGCTATATTTATGAAGTGTGGACAAGATTTCACTTGAAGGATTGACTCTGAAGCTTAAGACACATGGCCATGAGTCCATGAATGACTTTTACACTGTTGTCATTACCATGATTATGGAAAAAAATGAATATAGGGTGAGAAGATGGAAAAGAGTAGGGAGCAAGAAAGAAATGAAACATATTGGGGCCAAAAAGTACACCCTCCTCAATTAAGTGTAAGTGAATCCAAACCAGGCATGGTCCTCAGATGTTTAGGGGAGGGATGGACCATTTCTCCAAAGACCAGTTCCTTAGCTAAGCCAAGCTGTGACTGGTAGCAATGTGTCCAAGACGCTCCCAGCAATGGTGTGCCATGTATCTCTGGAAGTCACAATTTGAGGTAAGTACCCTCTTGAATTTTCAAGGTTAAAATAATGCAACCACCCCTTTGGGGCACATTGGTCAAAGAGCTGAGATTAATGCTGGCACAGACTCTTGGTATTGGCAGACATGACCCACACTCTCCTTGTATTTTCTGACCAATAGAGGTAGTAGCCTCAACAAGGAAGCTCTAATTTCATCCCAGTGTTAACAAGCGGCATGCCAAATATGGCTTTACACAGTGTTGATGAAGGAAATACCTGTGGGATCCTGCTAAAAAAGGTGGGAAGCAAGAAGAGAGACAGAGAAACAGACAAAGAGAACTGTGGTTGTGGCACTTGACAGGTACTAGTTACCTTGAGTTCTCTTACAATACTGGAAAAGGAGCAAGACCTGTGAATAGTCATCCTGAATTGTAAACCCCCTGAGGTTAGGGTCAGGGCTCAACCCTCAAGCAACACTGACACATTCATTCTCATTGGAAAGTCCATTCCAAGCCTTAAATTTTTTTTAAAAAAAATTCCTCAAGACCACATGCACTCTGCAAAATACAGTGTCATTCTTTTTGGTGTGGCACCTTCTATGAAGCAGGAGAGGTTTGGTACCTGGATGAGCTTCCTAGCATAAATTCTTAGGGACAGCTCTATATTGCATGCAGGCCAGAGTTGGGTAACCCTGGCCACTCTGAGGCACTGAGTGGAAACAGGAATTATACTTCAGTCACGTATTTCCATATTTGTATGCACTAGCCCAGAAGTTCACTAGGACCACTATAGTTGTATATGGGTTGAAACATTTTGCTCAAGAAATGCAGCATCAACTACCACAGTAGTAATCTCATCACACATGCAATTCACAATTTTTTTACATATAAATATTATCTGAATTAAACCATCCATACTATTAAACCACCATTCTTAGGTCTGCATGAGAGTTGTAGAATAGTTGCACCATGAATACCCAGCCATATTGCTATCTTGGGTGGATACCCAGCCATATTGCTATCTTAGGTGATTGGTTTTTAGCCATTCTAAAAATAATCATAATAAACATCTTACACCAAATAATAAAACAAGAAGTGATTTTAGAGGAAATATTCTTTATTGAGGAATGATTTCTGTTCTCTTCCATCCCTTTTCAACACGACCACACTTTCTTGGATGTCGAGGCTTTTGGGAGAATATCTGTCCTTAAATTGTTTGGACCTCAACTCCTTAGACTCTTTGTGTCTCTCACCCATACTCAGCTATCTTTCTGGTGTAGTTGCACAGATTTTGAGCAGGTGGGATGAATTGACCTCCTAAGGATGATCCTTACCAGCACTGAGAGAGGAGCCAGACTGAAACCCAGTTGTGAAACAGGGCTGAGCAGAAGGGAGCTGAGTGGCCAACTGTGAGAGAAAAGACTTCAAGCCACAACTACTTCATATTGCTTTCTGAGACAGAGGAAATGCACTTTATGTGCACCCTTCTGGTTTATGCAATCACATGAAGCTTTCTCCATCCACAGGATGAAATGTCTTGGAGTCTTCAGGATGAGGCAAGGTGTGGTGGGGCTCTCTAGATCCTTTTGTTTTTCCAAGTTTTTTTTAAAAAAAAATCTATTTCTATAGGACCATTAGTCTCTAGGAGGTCACGTGGTTCATCTCTTAGGTGAGAGAAAGTAATTATGACTACCTGGCTATTCCACAGAGACTAGACAATTTTAGAATGAGAATTTTGCATACTCTATCCTTATAGCAAGGAGATCAATGTCATTTGGGATAGAAATAATCTCAGCTGAATAAAAGAAAACCTTGTGCAAGAAATCAGAAGATACTCATCAAGTACAGCTCTGTCCCAGCTATTTGTGCAAGATAGACCAGGTCCCTGAGGACTGACTTTTTTCTCTTCACAGTGATTGGTATTTGGTTTTACTCTCAAAGGCCCTTCTTTATTCTGGGGTTGGTTGCCTCTGTGTCTTCCCCTGAAAATTGGTCTAAGACAGACGTTTGTTCAGCAGCTAGGCAGAAGAAAAGTGGGAAAAGATATGCATGGCCTAGCACTGCCTGGCTTCCTGGATACACCTTGCAAACCTGGTGACTTCTTCTCAGGGCACATAAAGAAATAATCCCACTAAAGATAAAATGGGAGTTATAACATTATACATTGTTCAGGAAAATAGTGCTGGAAGAAATCAAGGTCCCTGAATAAATTTACACACCTACAAAAGTATGTGTTCAGAAACTAGAGGGTGCAGTTGCCAGGATCTAGTTCCTGAGAAAAGGTGTGGAGACTTGGCCACATTTGCGGTAGGATAACCTGACATCCTGGTTTAGAGGACCAGGACTTCCTTAGCCTTGCTTTTAGAGTGCAGAGGAAAGAACAGGAATGGAAAATTTCATGTGGAGGAGGAACATAGTGGACATTTCTGTTCTGGTGTGAACTGGTAGCTCCAATTATTCTAATTGATTCTGAAGACCCTACCTCAGTTGTGGGATGATATTAAATGGTGAACAGATGGCTAGCCTTTTATTTAATTCTTTTATAGAATTTTAAAGCTAATATTTATTTGAGGCAAGCATTACTCACTTTGATTTAAAACTGCCACAAACATAAGATTTTAAGGATATTTCTGTAAGTATAGCAGGCAAGTTGAATTAAGAAAAATAAGTGAACAAAAAAACAATATGAATGCCAAAATTGGAAAAGTAATATGGAAATATATATGTTTATGAAACACTAGAAGTCATTAGTAGGCAGGAAACTTCCCAAAATCAGGAACCAACTTACCAGTACATGGTCTATGTGAAATTCTATCAGGGAATCTTTATCTTTCCTGCCTCCCCTCTTCCTTCTGTATGTCAATGATAATCCTCTTGTACTTGAAGGAGACTAGCCTTGAGCTGGGAGGTCAAGACTGATTCAAAACTGTCTGGATTTTTCTTCATATTCAGGTCTATCACTTTCAAGGCCAGTGGCCTTTGACAGGAAGTTTAAACTACGTGTGAGCTCCAGTCTCCTCATCTATAAAGTGGAGATGTTCTGAGGCATGAGTGCTTGGACATTGTCATGAACTAACATAGATTCTCAGATCCACAGTGTAGACAATGGCTTCCCTGGAGACCAGAAGGGAGTCTGATGTCTTATTTGTCTTCAGTGTCTGTTTTCTCTTCTTCCAGAAGTTGTTGTGTTTTTTCCAGGGAATCCCTTTCTGCTTTCCACTCCATGTGAGGTGAGTCAGAATGGTTACCCAGACCAGGAAGTCATAGCATGAACCCCTCTGACCAAGAGGCTCTTAACCTGCAAAGTTGGTTTGAGCTGGTCTGGACATAGTCTTTCAGAGGGCCACAAATAACTAGAAAGTGAGCATGGAAAGCTTATTGCCCACTATGGCTTCAGGGGAGGCCAGAAAATAAAATGGGAAGTGAGAGATAAAAAGACACCGATTCCTGAAGTCACCTGTGTCTCAGTCAGAAATACCCACAGATATTTTATTTTTAAAAGAAAACAAATTTGGGGCCCGGTGCAGCAGCACATGCCTGTAATATGAGTGGCTCTGGAGGTTGAGGAAGGAGCATCCTGAGTTCAAACCCAGCCTCAGCAATAACATTGTATTAAGCAACTCTGTCTCTAAATAAAATACAAAATAGGGCTGGATGTTTCTCAGTGAATGAACTAACTATGAAATTGTTGGGGTTTTTTGTTTTGTTGTTTATTTTACTGATATATAATAAGTGACATAAACTTATAACCAATAATTTTTTTCTAGCTTCAAGCAAATTATTTTTTATTACTAGTTCTGCAATGAATATTAAAAACCATATCAACTAAGATACATTCCTTGATTGAGTAGAACAGGAACAGCCAGATTATAGATTCCACTTTCTTGAGGTTCCCTTGAGCAGGGATAACTTCTGATTGGCTACATGTACTAGTGGTTTGAATAGGCTGAACAGAATTTGTGGGTGGGTATCAGATTATTTCTTATTTCTAAACTAAGAGTGGTTTATTAAACCAAGCATTTACCAGAGCCCCTTATGCTGGAGATACAGGATGGAAGTGATCCTCTGATGAAATTCTTCTGGTTGTTAAGTGCACATGATTACCTTTGTTTGGGTGAGTTTCTAGCATAAAACACCTCACATGCAAATCTTTATTTGAAAGTGATTAAAATGTGCATGTATCTTGTGAAAACATTTCATACCTGGACTCACATACTGTGGATGATGACCATCCTAACCTCATTGGTATTTTGGATTCAGAAGTGGGAACCAAAGGTTTTTGCTGCACAGGAACTAGGCTCGACCTTATCTCCTGGTGGTCCTAACCACAAGAGTGTGAGGAAAAAGACAGTCACACCATTTAGCTTTATCATAGCTGATCTTAGCTCTATCTTTTGGCTTTGCCTGAAAGAGCTGGAGACTACAATTTTGTAAAACTTGAAAATGTAGTTGGAGCAAGCTTAATGTATATCATGAGAACTTTGTAAATGTTTAATGATACAAGGTTGGTGACTTCAAATAAACTGAGAGAGTAAGAAGGCCCCATTTTAAACTCTAATTCTTTTAACTAAGTCAGAATGATTTAAGACATTTCACTCAGAAAAACAGGCGTGAGTTTGTTGAATAGATAAACAAGGAAAGGGGACACTCTCATAGTAGATAATGGGTCCTCTGAGAGGGGAGAGAGACAGTGTTTCTTTAATGCAATTTACTTTTGTTGGGTATCCCAGAGAAGTTTCCAAAGAGTCCCACACAGGCCTACTACTTGACTTTGAACTGACAGCTGGATGACATCCAAGTGTCAAGTCCCCACTGCTATGATAACTTTATGTCACCTTGGCCAATGCAACTGATTCTAATTGGATTCTTAACCATAAATTCTTGCAGATTTTAGAGCTATGAAAAATATTTTTATTTCTATGTTTCAGAATCTGGTATGTGGAAAGAGTCACAAATGTTCCTTTCTCAAGTGTAACATGGCTTCCTCTTATGGACATTTATTTTATATCTGGTTTTCTCCTGTAGATAACAGACAGTTTACTGAGAAATGTGATATATCCTGTCCACTTAAGGCAGGCAGGGTTACAGGTTAATTTCTTCATGAAGAGAAAAGCATGTGGGGGTCAGCACAGTGACCCCCACTTTATAGAATTATTCCCTGAACCTCATGCTCTCACCACTCACATCTGTCCCCTATCATTTAGCAAGAAGTAGTTTAGCCTAAACCATGCTGTTGTTGATCCAATGTCCCAAAGACTGTGCCACCAGACACACATAAGTTTTACCAGAGAACTGGATAGAAATGTGGATTCTCAGGTTGCAGCTCAGCTTTCTTATATGAGACTCAGGGTGGCTCACAAATCTTAATTTGTATGATCCATTCAGTTCCATGGTTGGGGCTAATAATCTGTGTCCTGATTTGGTCTCTCTTCCAAGAGCATTTTTTTCACCATTCTACAAAAAAAAGTTATTATGACCTTATTCACTTACACCTTAATGACCTGCATCCAAAATTGTCTAATTTCAGCCCTGGTGGACAGACCCTGAGATCCAAGGGGCTGGGTGCATGGATCTCTCCTGCTGAAATGTTTAGGGAATCATGTTGCAGTGACCTCATTAAGACCTTCAAACACAGCACACACAACTAAGAGTCAATCCCTGTAAACATTTTAACCTTTACTTCTTTTGCAGAGATTAGAGAAATAACCTAATCTCTTGTTTAAAAACTCTAAAGGGGGCTGGATTTGTGACTCAGTGGAAGAGTGTTCTCATAGCATGCATGAGGCATGGGTTTGATCCTCAGCACCACATAAAAATAAAATTTTATAAAAATTACATCCACCTCAAACTAAAAAAAATATTTTAAAAAATTAAAAATCTATAAAGGCCATGTTACTTCACTGTAACTTTGATTGGATGGACCATGGTTTTCTTAATAAAGATTCTGGATCATGATGTGCAGATCCCCACAGTTCCCCGATAAGACCGCTAGATGGTGTGATTTTTGTTCTTTTTTTTTTTTTTTTTGGCAGTGGAGGCGCTCTGGAGGTGGCTGGGCGCTTCTCTTGGTTGCTCCCATCAGAGTCCCTGAAGTGACCCTATGCTCAGGCAGGTTTCACTGCAGATTCCAGAAAGTGATATGAAGTCAGGGTCTTTGACTAGAGTACTACTATAGTACTGTAGCAAGAAATTTATTGAAAATGGTGCAGGTCCTCCTCCTCATACAGGACACGCTAACTATTTGCCCACAGCCTGAAGTTCTGGTAGTGGCAGGGGTATGGTCATAGGCCTTAATAATACCAATCTCGAAGTGAAAAGTAGAGTCAATATTTTCTTCTCCTGAAAAGCCCAGAATACATGGCCTGCCTTTTTTTTTTTTTGATGCTTTAAAGTGTTTATAAGGAAGGTAACTGAGAAGATTGGAAGATATCTCGAATTTGAATCCAAGCCTAGCTCTACTCTGGACTATTGTGGACTTTATCTGCTAATGTACCACTTCTGCAACCCACGTTTACAACAATGGTGGAAGAGACTGCATGAAACAGGAACAGTGCCTGCACAATTCCCACATTCCAGGTGTAGAGCCCTTCCTTTCCTCCCACCTCTGGAAGACTTTTGTGTTCCCCAGCACTACGATGGGGGAGGCATAACAGAAAGGAGGGGCTTCGGTGCCTCCCCATGACCAAGTCCAAGTGGCACAGGTTACAGATGGAGTTGCTCTGGCCCTTTTGAGGAGATTTATAGATTTCCCATTGTCATAATAGTGCTTAGGATTTGTTTTAATCATATATAGGAGATGCAAATGAACACATGCACTGTCACAGAGAGCTAGAGTTTTCTATAAACAGTAGTGAAGAGCCATTTGGGAAGCTCCAGGGTTGGTCAGGAGATGAGGGTGTGGGAGGTGATAGAGACCATGTAAAAGAGACTTTCTTCTATTCATGCAAGAAGAAAAGATGATACAGCATAAGTGGATTTAGGGTTATTATGTTATTATAATTTCAATGAACTTAGGGGGCATGAGCCATCTCTATTATTCTGGTAACTGGACATGCCATGATTTGGTCAGACAAAAACTGACTTTGGATGCTGGGAGCATAATAGGAAGAATATTGGTAGTATGAATATTAGATTAGTTAATTTTCAAATGAACAACATGGGAAGATGGCTGACTATCTCTAAAAATTAGCTCTCTCCAGAAGGTAATGACTGGGTGAAGTAGTCCATGCCTGGGTGAGGTCCATGCCTGTAAATCAAGTGACACAGGGGACCGATGCTGGTGGATTGTAAGTTCAGGGTCAGCCTGAATAATTTAGTGAGATCCTGGCTCATGGTAAAATTTTAAAATGGACTCTATTCAGCCTTGTGTGTGACTGTGGAGCAGCAGAACTCTTTGTTTTAATAGAGTGTCTTACAGTGAGCCTTAAATCTTGGCCAGCAGAGCAGAGAATTCTGATGCCTGTCAACAGTCTCTCCTCTGTCTTTGATCCTCAATTTGTCACCAGGTGATACCTGCCTGGGGAAAACTCAGGATGTATGGGACAAAGGCAGACTACTCAGATACAGAGAAGATGGCAGTGGCAAAGCTTTGAATCTCACTTTAGATTTTTTTCTCTCGGATAGTATCTTGGAAGGGGAAAGTGAAACACCGCACAGAAAATTCTGGAATGTGCAGGAGCAGAAGTCAAAGGTTTTTCTTGTAGATGTCAAGATAATGTCCCAAATAACCAGATCCAGCATTGTGTTGCAGAATCTGAAGGCCTGAAAAATAATTTGTGTGTATGTGTGTGTGTGTGTGTGTGTGTGTGTGTGTGTATGTGTGTGTTTGTGTGCACAAGAATGCAGGTGAAGTTCTCAATGACTCACTATTCATTATTGGAAAAGAAGAGGTGGAATGACTGCTTACTCAATGGGGTTTCTGCTAAAAAAGGATCTTGTCTGTTATTCAAGTAGGGGCATCTGGCTTGATACTGACAACTGACATGAGACTGGTAAGGTTTGGGAAGGATGGTAGAACTCTTTGACAGAGAGTTTGTAGCAACACAATCAGGCCCAAATTAATAATTCTCCTGTCTGCAGGCTTTAGGTTTCTTCTGATAATATGCTGTGTGTCTCCTTCTGCTCCTTCTCTTGTTTCTTTCCTACCTTCCTCATTACTGGGAGACAATCATTGTGCTTAAAGCACTGGGAGAAAAAATAAATTAGAAAAATAGCAGGTTTTTTTTAGCATGTATGATCTACCCTGAGCCTCAACATGGTAAAACCTAGAGACCAAAGGCTTGTTTTTGGTAAGAGGCTTGACCATCATGATGATGATTAGTAATCCTATTCCCTACTTGAAAATAAAAATGCCTCTAGAATGCCCAGTGTCCACTGGGTGTATCCACTGCCAGTATGAGTTCTCTGATGTTGAATAAGGCATAAACTTTTCTTAAAAGCTTTGCCACCTTCTTTACATTTGTATGGGTTTTCTCCAGTATGAATTCTCTGGCGTTGAGTAAGGCATGATTTTTGAGTCTGAATTACTGAAACTTTCAGGGGTTACGTGCACACCTGTTGTGAGAGAGTAATTGAACAGAGGCTACCAAATGAATCCCTGCATCAACAGAGGCATCATCTTAATATTGTGGGATTCTTATGGAGGTATTTCTGTGACAGTAAAAGTTAGTGGAGGTATCTGTGCTTTATAGTACTATGGTGATCACTAAGTAACTATAGCTAATATAATTTTTTTTAAAAAATTAAATAATTCAATTGTTCAGACTTATGTACTGAATAAACTGACTCTGATGACCACAAAACCTGAGCCTCTTTGTCTTTTTTTTTTTTTTTTTGTACTAGGGATCAAACCAAAGTGCTCTCTACCACTAAGCCACATTCCCAAATCTTTTTATTTATTGTTAGGATCTTCCTAAGTTGCTTAGATTCATGTGAAATTGCTGAGGCTGGTTTTGGAACTGTGATTCTCCTTCCTTGAACTCCCCTGCTGCTTGGATGAAAAGTGTGTACCAGTGTGCCCAGCTGAAGTTTGAGTCTTCCAGAATACTGAAATAACCTGAAGTACTGCAGTAGAAGAGATTTGCTTATACTTTATTAAACGATTAAATGATGTTAAAAACATCATTACTTGGTTGAAGCAACTTGAAGAACCGAGGATGGGTCCAGGGAAATATGTAACTTTCTGAGATTTCACAGCATGGCTTGGGACAGACCTGCCTTTTCCTGGGTGACACAACTGTATCCTCGTAAGTGCTACTGGAAGGATGGACTCATCAGTTCAAATGCTTTATATTGACACAATTATTTAACCATTCTTATTTTTTTTCAACTGTAGCAAAATTGTTTTAAAAATGTGCAGGTCTGTGGTTTTCTATTAAGAGAAAAAAAGGGCAACTATGTTTCATTAGGTATATATGACATCTGTTTTAAAGAACATCAGTGTTCTCTAAAACAGATGTCATATATATGCAAGTAGAGCCACACTTTGGTACAAAGATACTCAGTTCTTCCTCTGGTGTGTCTAGTAAATGCAATAGTATGTTTAAGGGTGGGAAAAGGTAGTATGCTTCACTCTCATTTGTGCAGACCCTTTGAAGGCTCAGGGGCTCAAAGTCTGAATGGAGGCTCAGGACTCTCAGAGGTCATGGACAGGCCTCTTGATGTCTATTTAGTGTGAGCATTTATAGCCACTACATGTGTGGATTTAACCACGCCATGTGTTGCATTTTGCTGTTTAATATCTTTGTTTCTCCACCATCTGGTTTCAAACTTTTGAACTCTGCATTTGATGTAGAAAACTAAGATGTATCATACAGGACATTTTAAAAGCCAGAATCTGATGCCTGAAGTGTTATCAAACCATCTTTTGAATGCTTTTTATGAACATAAAACCCTGAGTAAAATTTTTTAATTAACTACAAAGCAAAAGACAATGATTTCTGGGTTCAGGGATGCATGCCTTGCATCCAAGTAGTGCAGGAGGCTGAGGCAGGAGAACCACAAGATCAAATCCAGTCTTAGTAGTAAAAGTGATACCCTAAGCAACTCAGTGAAATTGTGTCTCTAATTAAATACAAAATAGGGCTTGGATGTTACTTAGTCAATGAGTGCACCTGAATTTAATCCTTGGTATACCCTGAAAATAAAATAAAATAAATAAATAAGACATTGACATAGGACCATTTGTCCAGCTGAGATTATGGAAAAAATATTGATGTGATCATAGAATTCAGGCATAAGATAATTTTATTAATGAGTTGGTTTGGTACAAGTAGGCCTCTAAGTCCAAATATAGCTTTTGGAAAAAAAAAGATGATTTGAATTCAATCAATACAGAGAAACTGAGGAAATGACAGTTGAACCTAGAGAGGTCCACAGAAGGAAAGAAACCAGGTCATCAAATCATGCTTCCTGCCCACTTCCATGGGCTAATGAGTAATGGCCAGAAGGGCAAGGGTTGGAATTTTATGGAGTCAGTGCTGCGGAGCTATCTCTGGGCAATGGTAATTTTTCTTTCCAGTATGAACTTTCTGGTGACCAATGAGGTTTCATCTTACAGGAAATGACTTTTACAGTCTATGTATTTGTGAGAATTGTTGCAAGTATGAATGATCTGTTTCTTGTTAACTTTTGAAGCATACTGAAAATTTGCCACATTCTTAACATTTACATGGCTCTTATCCAGTATGAATATTTGGTGAACAACAATACTTTTCCTAATAGAATAGCTTTGCCATATTCTTTGCATTTGTATGGTTTCTCTCCAGTATGAATTCTCTGGTGTTCAGAAATGTGTGATCTTTGATAAAGAGCTTTGCCATATCCTTTAAACTTGTATGACTTTTTCCTAGTATTAATTCTCTGGTGTCAAATAAGTTATGATATTCGATTAAAAGCTTTCCCACATTCTCCAAATTTCTATGGCTTTTCTCTGATATGAAGCCTCTGGTGTTGACTAAGGAGTGACCTTCAATTAGAAGATTTGCTACATTGCAGATATTTGTATGGTTTCTCCCCAGTATCAATTCTCTGGTGTTGAGTAAGACATGATTTTTGATTCAAAGCTTTGCAACATTCTTTACATTTGTATGGCATTTCTCCAGTATGAAGTCTCTGGTGTTGAGTAAGGTGCGATTTTTGATTAAAAGCTTTGCCACATTCTTTACATTTGTATGGCTTTTCTCCTGTATGAATTCTCTGGTGTTGAGTAAGGCATGATTTTTTATTAAAAGCTTTGCCACATTCTTTACACTTGTATGGCTTTTCTTCAGTATGAATTCTCTGGTGTTGAGTAAGGCAAGATTTTTGATTAAAAGCTTTGCAACATTCTTTACATTTGTATGGCATTTCTCCAGTATGAAGTCTCTGGTGTCGAGTAAGGTGTGATTTTCGATTAAAAGCTTTGCCACATTCTTTACATTTGTATGGCTTTTCTCCAGTATGAATTCTCTGGTGTTGAGTAAGGCAAGATTTTTGATTAAAAGCTTTGCCACATTCTTTACATTTGTATGGCTTTTCTCCTATATGAATTCTCTGGTGTCGAGTAAGGCATGATTTTTTATTAAAAGCTTTCCCGCATTCTTTACATTTGTATGGCTTTTCTCCTGTATGGATTGTCTGGTGTTGAGTAAGACAGGATTTTGTATTAAAAGCTTTGCCACATTCTTTACATTTGTATGGCTTTTCTCCAGTATGAATTCTCTGGTGTTGAGTAAGGCGAGATTTTTGATTAAAAGCTTTGCCACATTCTTTACATTTGTATGGCTTTTCTCCAATATGAAGTCTTTGGTGTTCAGTAAGGTGTGATTTTCGATGAAAAGCATTGCCACATTCTTTACATTTGTAAGGCTTTTCTCCAGTATGAAGTCTCTGGTGTTCAGTCAGGTGTGAATTTCGAATAAAAGCCTTTTCACATTCTTTACATTTGTATGGCTTTTCTCCAGTATGAATTTTCTGGTGTCGAATAAGGCATGATTTTTGATTAAAAGCTTTTTTACAATCTTTACATTTGTATGGCTTTTCTCCAGTATGAATCTTCTGATGTCGAATAAGCCATGATTTTTGATTAAAAGCTTTTTTACATTCTTCACATTTGTATGGCTTTTGTCCAGTATGAATCTTCTGATGTTGAATAAGGCATGATTTTCGATCAAAAGTTTTTTTACATTCTTTACATTTGTATGGCTTTTGGCCAGTATAAATTTTCTGCTGTTCAGGAAGGTGTAATTTTTTATTAAAAGCTTTGACACTTTCTTTACGTTTCCAGATTTTCTCTCCAGTATGATTACTGTAGTGTTTAAAAAGGTTTGAGCAACACTTAAAGACATTTTCACATTTCTTCAATTTGTAAGGTTTATCTCCATTGTAAAGACTATTGTTTTTAGTAACACATAGAATTTGAGTAAAATATTTTTCACATTCTTTACTTATGGAGGATTTATCACTGCTCCGATAAAGAATTGAGTTACTTTTAAATGCTTTTACATATTTTTTTAACTTGTAGAGCTTCCCACCAATATTAATTCTCTGGAGTTCAGGAATTCTTGTAGTTTTATTAAAAATGATTTCACATGCCTTATAGCTGTAATTTGTCTCCTGATTATAAAAGCTTGGATAAATAAATTTTGGGTATGGATTAAAAACTTTTTTACTTTTGTCATTGTAAAGCTCTTTTAAACGATCACATGGGTGATTTCTAGGATTTAAAAAAGAAGACAATTTCAATGACTTTCACAGAATTTACATTGTTTTACACCAAATCTATTATGCTGTGAATTACCTAGGGTAGAGACAGTCTACAGGTCCTAAAAGATTTATCATAAATATTGTTCTCTTTGAGTATCACTGAGGATGTTTTTAAAATTCTTTCTACTTTTAAATAAAGCAATATTAGGAAAGTACAATTACTCCCACATTCATTATTATTCCATGCATTACCACAAGGAGAAACTGTTCATTTCATCATATTTGTAAAGTAATTATCAGGGAGACTACTAAAACTCAGAAATTTCTTCTTCTCCTTCTCCTTCTCCTTCTTTTTAATCTAAACTGTCTAAAGAAATCTTTGTGGATATTTACTCAATGGTGAATTTTAAATTATTCCAGTGACTAACTATAGCATGAAATAGACTACATTGCAAATTTTTTTATTTTTTAGAGGAATGGTATAATTACAAATGCTGTTCAAATATATTCACAAGCACCCACAGGTCCTCAAATGTGACTGCCATATGTGTTGTTGTCTCTCTCCAGCTTAGCCAATGTCCCACATCCCTACAGATCCACCTTGCCTCCAACACACTATTGTCTAGTTTTAATTTGTGGGGAATCCTGCAGGCACTGGGACATAATCATTGTCCTGATGTGTCAGAGTATTCTTCATTAAGCCAAAGAACAAACTTCATCTGAGCTGGGCTGCTCAACTTTCCAGCAAATTATCTATCACTGAGGGTGTTTTAAAAATTCTTTCTATGTAACTAGCTCACTGAAATAAGTTAGAAAATACTTTTGATTTGTCAAAAACATTTTCCTTTAGATGCACAGATAAGTAGTCTTAGGGCCTCAGAGAAATCTAATAGCAACAGGATTTAGTTCACTAGGGACATGTATAGGATCCAGGAAGTCTCTGTTTCTCACACTTGGAAATTTTTTCCCTTTCCACCCCAAATCACAAAAATGCATAGATCTTTTGGGATATTCACTAGGAGTCTGGTCAAAATACCTGTTGATATGAAAGATGAAGCAGTGCATGTCAGATAGAGCTCCTGAAAGATATCTATAAACTGTGCATTAAATTTTTAAAAAAGCATGGAAGTCTTTAGGGAAAAAAGTCTGGTATCTCTGAACTCACAGATGAAATCCAGCTGGGTTGAGACTATCCAGTACATGTTATATACTACCTAGTTTTGTCTAAATTCAGCATGGCACTGGAGATGGTATCAACCATTGGAACCATATAGCCACTTAGCATCACAGAGATGGGTGAGACATGTCAGAATGCCAATCAACCTGTCTCAAGAAAGATTCTTCCTGTTGAAATCTTATTCCTATTTTGATGCACACTCCCTTAAATAAAGAACTGGAAAAATTATCTAGCAATTTTTTTTCAGAACTTATGTGGTCTAGAGAATCTATAAGATGTTTTACCTCTTTTAACATAAGTTCTTGCCAGGTCTTATATTCCTTTACTAATTATTTCAGATACTTATTTTTTTTTCAGATGGCTCATCACCATCCAAAAAACAAATTACTCAGGTGGGATGCTTGATGTCCCATGACATGGAGTAATTATGCTAACTGTTTTTTGAGAGAGAGAGAGAGAGAGAGAGAGAGAGAGAGAGAGAGAGAAAGAGAAAGAGAGAGTGTTTTAATATTTATTTTTTTTAGTTTTTCGGCAGACACAACATCTTTGTTTGTATGTGGTGCTGAGGATCGAACCCAGGCTACACACATGCCAGGCAAGCATGCTACCACTTGAGCCACATACCCAGCCCTAATTATGCTAACTTATGAGCCATAAATACATTGGGAACTACACAAAGACTGCTTCAAGTTGAATTAAAATTATAAATAAATATTTACAAGCACCTTTGACTCAAACTATCAAGTTTCAGGGAGAAGGTTGTACAGAAGTGGGCTTCTGCAATGGTAGACAGAATCATGAAATGACAAAGACATTATAGATCTTCTTTTTCTTACAGAGGAGAAGTTTAATTGTAAGCCATTCCTCATTCAAAGGTTGTCTTAAATCACCACTGTGGCTGCTTTACTTTTCTCAAAGGGTTATACAATTATTAGCTTAAGCCCTTCATTGTTCTTAATTTGGCCCACACCATCCCTACTACTTCTATTCCAGGCATGTTTTATACCTCTTAGCACAATCCCAGAAAAGTGTCAGAAGACTTTCACAATTCTCACAAGACCCTCATGTCTGCTTTTGGGGTTTTATGCATTCCTGCAAGCCATTTGGGCTGTGGGTTTTCTGGGAGACAGTGCTAAAAGTTTCTGAGACTTTTCTGTGTTTCGATTGTCATACATGACAGATGAGCTCTTTGCTTATTTGATGGTTTTTAGAAAGATTCAACTGCTTCTCTTCTCCTTTTTTGCTTAATTATTATTGCATTTAAAAAGCAATACCTACCAAACTTTCACTGTAAACACATTTAATTACTGAATTGTTCTTTTAGCACAAATGTCTTAGTAAGGCTTGTTGCAGCATTTCTTAATCTGCATGTTTTTCTTTTCTTTAAGTAGAAATACTACACATGTGTTTAAATTAAAAGACAATTTGTCTATACTGTGTAGAAAATCTCCTTCTTATTACTTTATAAAAAAGACAGATTAGAATGCTGCAACTTTAAATTAATGATCTGTACACTTTTCTCTAACCTGCACTTATGTAGAGATCATCCAAACTTTTAAAAATGTAAATGATAATAAGCATTTTATAACTTTTTGAGATTTTCATTATAATGCCTATTTCTATTCTAATCCTATTTAAAAGCTGAGACAAACAGGTTTACTTTTTATTTTTCTAAAGATATTTTTAAGATACAGCTTCATAATACCCTGTAAACATTGTGTAAATATAATTTCATACATATTTTTGCAATTTAAAATTTTGTATATTGCAAGTGGTTTTACACAAAATACTGAGTAGTAAAAATTTTAGAATTACAAAAATGTAATTTAAAGTTTAACCAAATAAAAACAGAATGGCACTAGTTGAGCAGTCAGTCTTTTTAGATGTTTGTAATAATATAAACTGATGAACTTGTAATTTTATGAATAAATAATTTTCATGTTTTTTCCCACTCATTCAGACAAATTTTCTGAACTTCCCTCTCTTTCAATTTAAATTTCTTGTTTAAAACCAAGTATTAACTGTCCTGCTTTCCATACCTTTGCTTTTTCAAGTTTTGCAAAGAATATTTTATTTCTTGCTCTCCTGAAAATTCTTGGTTTTGATTAGAAGTCACACCTAAAAAAAATAATAGGAAGTTATTTCACTTACTATGGTGAATAACTCTGCAATTATATAAAACTTTACCAAAGTGGGGGGGGGAATAGCAAGAGAAAAGTATGATTCAAGGCCATTATTACTCAAAAAGTATATAGATTTTATTACAACATGATGACAAAAGCTTTGAGAATTTTCAAAAATACCATAAGAAATTATACCACCACAGATGAGGACAAAATGCAAACTGACTAACATTACTACAACAATTTCAAATCATAGCCCTTAACTTCAACATATTCAGAATCCACCTGTGATTCAAATATTCAGGAAATGTATATCTCTTATTTGTTTATTTATATTTTTGTCGTTGGGGGGATTATTTCATAAGAGAATACAGGGGTATTCAATCACCAAACTAGATCCACAGGCATTTATGTATTTCTACATATCTATTTCTATATCTATATCTATATACTTTTTTAATGATAGTTTATCAAAAAGATGCTGAAATTTATTTTAAACTGGCATTCCACTGTCTCAGCTTTCCAGTTATATGGAATTATATTTATATATCATTGCACATCACCTTTTTTTCTTTACTTTGAAATTCCAAATATTTTACAAAATGACTATAATGATCTAGTTGAACCAATTTTGAATAGAAAAATACCAATGAAAATAATAGCTCACACAATAAAGAGTATATTCCACCCCTGCAAAATAAAAAAATCATCATAAAATTTATGAAATACATATTAAGGCAGTTTTTTATAGTAGATAAATTTATAAATATCAACAAAATTTGAAATCTAGAGAAATAAGTTCTTTCTCATCAGTAATTTATGTAGAAATAACCTAATTTGAAAACAAGTAATCAGAAAACAATGTGATTAAAAGAATATATTAAAATAAAATAAAAATATATTAACTATGTCAGATGCAAATCTACGTAAAGTTCTCTTAAGATATAAGGTAACAAAAAGACTAAAAACAAAATGATATAATATTATACTCAAAATTGCAAAGGTGATAGTAATTATATATATGAGATACAAAGTAGAATATCATACAAAGATAAATATGACTAATCACTGGAATACAATCATAGTAGAAACATTTATGACTCAAATAATATTTTTATAGAAAGAAATCACAGAAAAACAATTCTAGAAAGAAATCACAGAAAAAAAATTCAACAGCATAAGAAACAACACAGTAATAGTAGGATACATCAATCCCCAGTTGATGCAAATAAAAAAATATGATTGCATTAGGACCCAGAGAATGAAAAAACTTCAGAAAACTTTAAAAACTAATTAGGTTTACAGAGGCAATCTTCTTTATAGTGTATGGAATATTTTTCCAAAGAGATCAGGTTAAAAATACAAAAATTTAAAGATATTAAAATATTGAAATTGCATTGTAACATAAAATAATAAGTTGGAAGGAAAAAGTGAAAGTGATATTCTAAATTGATGAATATAAGTTTAAAGCCAAATTCAGCAATTAAGCAAGGCCCTAAGTAACTTACCTAGTCACTATCACAAAATAAAATATAAAAATAGCTACCAGCTAGGCACAGTAATATACACCTGTAATTCAAGCAGCTTGGGAGTCTGAAACAGCAGGATTGTGAGTTCAAAGCCAGCCTCATCAACAGAAAGGGGATAAGCAAATCAAGAAGACCATGATTCTATGTAAAATAAAAAATGGTACTTGAGATGTAGCTCAGTGGACAAGTGCCCCTGAGGTCAATCCCCAGTACCCTTCCCCAAAAAGAGCTATTGATGTGGCTCAGTGGTTAAGCACCTGTTCTAAAAAATAAGTGCCAGTAGCATGATTGTTTGGTTTTACATATAAGAAGTATATGTAAAACCAAACAATCAATATTATTTTTGTGTAAACAAAATAAGTTATTTGAACAATTCTTTAGAATATTCTTTGTGCATCCATAACTACACATAAAAAATTAATAATGCTTCCTTATATAAAATAATAAAAGCTACAACATTCAATGGAATGAGGTTAAATGAGAAAGCCATGAGTAATAAAATTGAAAGTATATCAATTAGCCCTCAACTTGATGGTCAAGTCAAAATATATTTACAGACATATTCTCATTAAACAACATTCAAAAGAGATCAATATGGCAAGCCAATCAAATATCATTTCAAATGGCTACATGAAGGCAATTTTAAATGAAAAAGTTAGAAATCTTTTCAAAGATAATAAATTATATAATATCTACAATGATCAACATTTAGGAGAATATGTTAAGTAAAAGAGTAATTCACACCCCCCCAAAAAAAGAAATACCAGTTAATTCTACTTCTGAGAGATATCTACTATAGCCAAATATGAAAACCAAAAGGAATGGTATTAGGGATGAAAAACTAAGGAAAAGGAGAACTTGTTTGAAGAAAAAATGTGATACAAATTCTCTAGAAATAAAAAAAGTTACAAAAAATTTTGAATGAACAGAACTGAACACTATATTTTAAATATGTAAGATAATAAGTTCAGCAAAGATATACAGTTTTGACCACAATTACATATTTGACAAATATATAAAAGATAAAAGAATTGTAAACATCTTTATGGTACCTTTAAAAAGCTAAAGTCTTACTCCTAGACAATAGAACAGATTTATATTTGTAGAGATGATGAATATGCCATTAATTCTAGCTACTTGGAAGGCTGAAACATGGAAATACTATTCCAACTTTTGCCACTTAGCAAGAGTCTATTTCAAACTAAAAGTCAAAAGGGGGTGATGACGTAGCTCAATATTACAAGAACCTCTGTGTTCAATCTGCTGTATGTATGTGTGCGTGTGTGTGTCTGTGTGTGTGTTTGTATATATATATATATATCTACAAAATTTAGATACATTACATGATTAAGCACAAAAGTAGAGTAAATAATCAGGGCACTATATACGATCATATATAAAACAGGGATAATATTTATACCTGTGAGTAAAAGCATAGAAAACTTGATTGAAAAATGGCATATGGGTCACCTGCAGTTTAATTTTACCCAATGCTGTCCTAAAGTGACAAGTCATGATAATTTCTATTCAATTATTAAATATGGATATAAAAACAAAAGCAGTATCACTAATGTTAGAAAAGATAATGAACAACACTAAAGCTCTCTAAAGAGTGAGAGTCAAAAAAGACACAAGAATTAGAGAAATTTTACCTACAATATTATGAATAAATGTATTACAATATAAATCTTTCTTTTAATTTTTGTATCTATAGATGAATAGAATGCATTTATTTCATCCATTTATTTTTTGCAGCGCTAAAGATAAAAAACAATGGCTCACATGTGTGAGGCAAGCCCTGTGCCACTAAACTACAGCCCCAGCCCTGAAAATTCTTCTTTAAACCACATTGATCAGCTATACTTACATAACCACTAGGAGCAGGTATTGTGAAATACTGCTATTCATTACATGGCAGAAAAACTTCACAGAATATTCAGTATAAGCATTCATATAAAGTTCTGATGAGAAAAATTTGAATGAATAAATATTTAAATTATATTAAAGAAACTCTCCTGTAATATTAATATCTTACACTGGTTTTGCCTAGAGCTATTTGGAAATGAGCAGATTTTCAAGGGAGCTCCCAAATGCAAATAAATGCCAGGTTATCCATATCCTCACAGTCATTGTGGAATAATTTGTAGGGGTGACAAGACTTTGTTGCCCCGCCTTAGAATGCCCTGCCATTTTCCCTAGGAAATAGTCAAGTAATTAAATACATGTGCAATGTAAAGCTGCTATGGCAGTGCCCTGCTTGAAAAGGCTGTGCACTAGAGTGTTATCAGCCTGAAACATAATCTCTGGCACACAATTCCTCGGAATAAAAAAAAACTCTCTTTTTAGACAAGCACAATGGTTCACTGAGTCTAAACCTGTCCATAAAACAGTAACTTTATACAATGGACTTTCTTGAAAGCTACACAAAACTCCTAACACTGCACTTTGCAACTTAGTATATAACTGAGAAATAAGCTGCATAATGTTGTTAAGTTTGAAATCTGCCTAGTAATAAAGTAAACAGTATGTACTAGTGATGCCAATGATCTAAATTAACCTATTGATATAAATAAAGCTTGGCAGTTTGGCCTCTCTGTCACTATGCCACATTTTCTGTCACTTGTCTGTGTCTTCTGTTGATTTTCTTTTTTTTAAAAAGAGAAAGTGGGAGAGAAAGAGAGAGAGAGAGAGAGAGAGAGAGAGAGAGAGAGAGAGAGAGAGAGAGAATTATTTTTTTTTGGTGGAAACAACATCTTTGTTTGTATGTGGTGCTGAAGATCAAACCCAGGGTGCATGCCTGCCAGGAAACCGAGCTACAACTTGAGCCACATCCCCAGCCTCTCTTCTTTTGATTTTCCTACAATATTTTGTTAATTTAAATGTAGGGAGATCACTGAAGAACAAGAGGGAGCTTAAATAACTGATATGCATGGTAAATAGAGACCATGAAATGATCTTTAATGATTACAACTGAAACAAACCTAGGCTTGAAAAAAATATTTTCTGTCAGATTTTAGCTAATCAATTAACATTTTAAATGTGAATTCCTCTTTAATTTTGGACCTCTTATTTGTATTCTTTGCTTCATTGATTTCTACCCAACCTGACATGTCTACTGTCACTTGTCTTCGAATCTCAAGGTTATTTCGTTCGAGACCACGTGGTGACCAAAGATTACATGGAGACATCAATACATTTTTGATGGAATATGTCATGTTTTGTTATTTTCTTGGTAACTAAAGAAGTCTTTTTAGTGTTACCCTCATTAGGAAAAAAAGAAAGAGTAAATATCCTATAAGAGTCTACAAAATTATTTTCTCAAACATTTTTTGTCTAGACAAAGACACTAAAATACTTTGAAATCATTTTCGTTCTCTGCATTGTGAGCACTACTTAGAAAAGATAGGTTAAACATAAAAAGAAAAAAATAATAATATTTTCTTTTCCACATAAACAAATGCCCAATCTTTGTACTAAAAACAAGATACAAACTTTTTAATGCAGAATAAAAGCTACCATAAGATACTCTATAAAGTTAAAAAAATAAATATTGGTTTTCAATTAAAAATTCTGAATGAAATTTAGACTCACCAATAAAGAGTAGGTTTTTACAGATCTCTAACATCACATCTCGATACAAAGTCTGCTGAGAGGGGTCCAGGAATTTCCATTCCTCTTCCGAAAATTCAATGATCACATCTTTTAATGTCAATGGCTCCTGAAATAAAAATAAAGAAATACATATTACATAAACCATATGATTAATGACATAGTACTTAATTTCATACAAATATTAATGAGAGTTAAAAGAGGTGGCTTTCATATATGGTAGTGATGTCAACCATTTAGTAAGACACTTTTTTTTGTGGTGCCCGAGACTAAACCCAAGGCTTTTTGCATGAAAGGCAAGCATT
Source organism: Callospermophilus lateralis (assembly GCF_048772815.1). Lineage (NCBI taxonomy): Eukaryota > Metazoa > Chordata > Mammalia > Rodentia > Sciuridae > Callospermophilus > Callospermophilus lateralis. The sequence goes on from NW_027511893.1 coordinate 1,298,037, forward strand.
CTACCAACTGAGCTATATCCCCAACCCCAATAATTTATTATAAGAAGTAAAATTTGTGGCTAATTTTGTTATAATGAACCCCAGGGAGCAGCACATGTGAAGCAAAACACTGAAGCACAAAAAGTGGGAAAAAATCCAACATAATTCCAAAGGATAAATAATAGTTGCAATTAGTTATTGAATATTCAAAAGAAGCACAACCAAACAAAGCAATGATACTTGAGATATGCATAACAAAATTATAAGTAATAACAATACTCAAATGATGGTGGTTACCTTAGTGTGTTGAAGACATAAGATATCACTAAAGACACACCAAAACTTTCAACAGTCCACATAATTATTTGAATGTTTATCTCCAAAGTTGTCTATCTTCTCATTATTTAAATATAACATAAATCTACAGTGTATTTTAAAAATTACTTTTACAACATCACAACTCACTTCTAAAACAAAAGAATAAAAATTTTAACTAGCAAATGATTACAAAACACTTAGGTACTTGGGTCAACTTGAATCACATGGCACAAAGTTATAACAACAAAAAAAATAAAAAAGCAAATTAAGTGAATAGACTGTTAATCTCTCAGTTCATAAGGAAACTGACACATCAGGTTTAACATTCCCAGATTCATAAAACCACTCTCACTGTGAAACTGAATCCTCACTTGGCTCATTTCAAAGTAGAAAGTGAGAAAATACTAAGCCATTAAGAAAAAAATTCTGAAAGGCTCTGGCACCCTAAATGCCTCTCTGCTAGCTTGGAAATACTCCTTTTACCAGGGTCTCAGTTATCACTAGTGAACAAACACATACATGAAGTTAGTTTAACATTCAGATCTGTGATGTCTTTCTTCTGAAACAGCATTTTTTATAATTAGAGATTTAATCCAGCGGCATTCTACACCTGAAACGCATTTCAAAAAAATTTGATGTTTTTTAATTGTGACAAATGGGCTTACAATGTTGCTTAGGGTCACTAAATTACTGAGTCTTGAATCATATTTACTTTCTTCCTACCTAATTTTTCCACATCACAATGATTACAAGTTTGTGCAACGTTTCCTGACTCTGCAACCACTTTTGATACCAAATGTGCAAACTTGAACAACAACCAATATTTCAACAACTAGTAGTCCAATAATTCGCTTCTGATACCATCTAGTACAGATCCCACAAGTTTGGTGTTCACTACTATCAAATTTTACTAACTTATGTACCAGTTTCAAGCCCCAGAATAGAACAATATTCATATTTATAATTAATTTCCTATAAATTAGGGTTCTCTACATTTACTCACTCAAGTTACTTATTCTGATAAAAAAGAACACACTTATGTATACCAGCTTGTTATAAATTATATAAATCTGGAAGTTGACAATTGAATCCTTGCATAGAATCTAAAAAAATGTCAGAGGAAAATGGGACACAATATAGGACATTTTTTAAAATAAGTGGTTGAATATATTACCTCCAATTTTTATGTTCTGCCATAGAAGAGCCCCTTTCTCAATAAGATTTAGAAGATCCTCACTATTTTAAACATTCTGATTCAGATACTTATTCTGAATATTCCCATTGTTTTACATAAAATAATATTAAATGAACACTTTTACATTCAGGGGTCAGAACATAATATTTGTTAAAAAAAACAGGTTGGTATTCTTTAGATAATTTCCTTTATATGAAACTCTAAGAATACTGAGCCATCTCATAGTGGCCCAAACCAACATACACACAATTTTCTTAAAACTCCTAAGTATTCATTGGCTTCAGGGTAAAGGATACTTCATTTGGAATTTTGATTTTTTTTTTTTGGTACAGTGGTATTCTACAATTTAGATATATTCTAGACCTTTTATTTATTTTTTTTTTGAGACAGTCTCTCACTAAGTTGCTACACTAAGCTTCAGTTTTGATCTTTCATCCTCAACCTCCAGGTTGTTGTGATTTCTGGCATGTCACAATATGTCCAGAAAGATATGAATGCTCTAACTTCCTTTGGTCCATTTTCATTTCACCTTATTTATTTGCTATGTCTTCTGCTATATTTAAAGCTTCGTCCCAGGGTCTCATAAACTGACTTCCAGACCACTCACATATAATCGAATCAAGCCTTTATTGAAGCACACCAGTGGCGGCTGACCAGAACATAAAGCTGTTCCCCTGATCAGCCCCACACAATTGCAAGGGCACTCCTTATAAGCCTGAAAACTGCAAAAGGGATGTTCAGGGGGTCTAGCCAATGCAAGCAAGCCAGGTTACAGAAGCAAAACACTGCAGTCAAGCGGAGGGAAGTCTAACCAATCACAGTTAGCCCAGTCACCCCAGTTACAGAAACAGAGCCCCGTTACCCTAGCTATAGAAACAATACCCCATTAGTTAGTTCTGTGTTCTTAAAGGTTTCTATAGCAAAAAGAAAAGAACATCTTGCTTCAGTCATGACTCTTCTACTTGGCATGGTTGTTTTACAGGATGAAGTCATAAAACAAAATGGAGTCACATTTGTTCCTACTATCACATTCCCCACTTGGTTTTAGTAGGTTTGATGTCAATCTTGCACATCATAGGCCTCAGATTTTTTTTCCTTCTGTGTCTAAAGGACTATACTGGGCTCACAAGACCATAAGTTTTACCTCATCTACATTCTTTTGTAAGAGGCAGGGTCCTACAATAATACCAATCAGGAGAAGGACTAGGGTCCTAACTTTGGCTGAAATGATGATAGCCAACCAAGGGGACCATGAGAATAGGTTTTGGATCCAATTGCCAGAAGCTTCTAGTGCTTCACCTCTTTCCTTTAACCTGTTTCTCACAAGCGCCCGACTGTCCTTTATTATCCCAGAATGGTTTGCATAGAAACAAGTTTATCCTGGAGCCTTACAATGTCCTCCTTGTTTCAGAAAGAGACCATCTAGACCTCATCTGTTTTGTAAGACTACTTCTGTCAGAGAGTCTAGTGAAACCTCTAGTTTGGAGATTGACCTTTCTAATTTTCTAAACCTATATTTATTTGATGGCTGAGGGACTTAAAATTTTTAGAGCTTGTGACAAGACCTGCAGTTCCTAAAGCAGTAGATCCAGCTATTCCCAAAACAGTTAGGAGAGGAACTAAAATGGGGGCAGCCAGTCTATGTTGATAAATCAGTGGGGCCTGGCCTTTTAATAAGTCCAGGTGTTCTTTTCCCTTTTCTCCATCAAAATAGTAGGTTACATAGTACAGAGTTATTGACAGTTTGGAGATTTAGTCAAGGAGTTCAAAGTGGGACCCAGGAAGCACAATCTTTGGTGAATAGGGATTTTTTCCACTTATAAGTTTGTTTGTAGAAGCAAGTGTCTCTTTTTGGTAGATCACCTAGGGTGATCTTGGAAGCAGTTTTCCAGGTACATCTTCCTGAGCTAGACATATTGGTGAACATCTATATTGACCATAATTTTTTCTCTAATATTAGGGACCTCCAACTGCCGTAAGGGAAAAGGGCGATGACCGTTCTTGCTACTTCTAGCTGAAAGGGGGGGCGTTGTGCAGTGGGCAAGCAGTTTGGAGTCCCTTTCTAGAAACTGAGTGGGTCAAGGAGTCCATGGTAAAAATCTGGTTCAGGAAGAACAGGATGAAAAGTCACCATGGGTGGGCACTTCTATGAGAGAAACAAAAAGACATGAGTGCTGAAGTAAGATTAATACAAAATAGCAGTGGTAGCATCTGGAATCTGTCCATGAATATCGTGAAAATGACAGAAATTAATAATTGTTTACCAGGAGTCAGAAGACCTGAGAAAATGTCCCCATAACAAGGCGTACCAAAGACTAATAAGGCACTTTTTTAGGGAACATAAATCTTTAACATTGTCAGAATTATCAGGAATGTAGACACAACATTTAGTTAAATTAGTTAATGTCATCTGATTTTTGTAAAAATACCTTTTTGACATGACACTGTTTTCAGTAAAGATCCTTTTGTTAATTAAGGCTAGATAATTATATTAATAAATATTGATTACATCTATCTGGTAGGAAGTTAGGAAGATCTGTAGGCCTTGAACTGACTAAAAACTTCTGGCAGTTTTTTTATTGGTAGTTATCAGGCATTTTTGCCTAAAAAATTTTTCTGTGTTGCCTCCAGTCTTTCTTATTTTGGGAGATGCTAACACTAGTGTACATTTTAAGTTACATTAAAATAATTGTTGTTTCTTTTTAAATGTCCAGAAATGGCTGTGCTTTGGTTTTAACTGTTTTTGCTAGTTGTTTAAGACCAAGCTGGACAAACTGACCTTCTTCCTATCTATTGGTAAGAGTCAGCTGAGTTTCCTTGGTGGAAATTCTTGGGGAACATGTGAGCAGCATTTTAGCTCTGTTACTGTCATCTGCATTAGGATGGTCTTGCTGACCATATGGTTTCCCTTGGAAGCATCAGGCACGTCTCCTTTTTAAATGTCCCTCCTGTTTTGCAGCATGTACACTCATTGGCTTTCTGTTCTCCCTTGGTCTCATTAATCTCCCTTATTGGGAGGTTATGTAGCCCGAATTTGCAAAGCTTTTTCCCCTGTCCTGGGTTCAGGCTGACTTAGAGGGCAAGAGCCAAATGTTGGTTTCTTCGGCTCTTTTATTTTACCGTTAATTTTTAAGTTTGGCCTTAAACATCCAGCAAGTCAGTTTTATCAGATTTAAAGTAAGAATGCTGGGCTTTGACTTTAATCTTTATAACTTTTCAGTTAATTTTTAACATAACACAATATCCTTATTTTATTTATTAATTTCCATAATGCTGAAGATCTGCCTGAAGGCAGAAGATGACACCTTAGCATCTACTGTATGATCTAATCACTGTACACCAACAAGGCAGCTTGCAGATACAGAGAGTCCATTAGATTTTGACTATAAAAACTCTCTCTTGCCAGGTCATTCTCTCTTGCTCTCTCCTTTTTCTCTCACTTTCTCTCTCATTCTCCCTTTTTCTTTTTCTCTCTTTTGCAGTTCTCTCTCTCTCTCTCTCTCTCTCTCTCTCTCTCTCTCTCTCTCTCTCTTTGTGTTAATCAGACACGTCACAGTAAAGGTCTCTTGGTTGCTCTTAGTGTAGTGGTCACATTTTTTAGTTATAATGAGAATACAAAGTGAAATTAACAATCGTAAAAACATATTTAGCTTGTATATAATTTTGAACCGTGGCTGAGTTACACATTATATTTTTTATTAGAGATCACAGTAATTTTGTAATAAAATTAATCTTTGAATATAACTTTAAATTAACTAAAATCTGGCCTACTTTGAAGTTATTTTGACATGCTGTAAGGTGGGAGGCAGAGCCTTATCTCAGGTAAGGCAGGGCTTTTTACAAATCTTAGTGTTTTAGTGCTAAAGCTGATCTTTGTTTCTCTTTTTAGATCTAGTTTTATAAAGTTTACACATATTGTTTTGTGACTCTTTATGAATGTTAGCTAGCACAATATGACATACTTCTAAAACATTAATTAAGGAAAGGCTGAGAACACTTAACCTTTTTTTAATGTGGAAAAGTGGCAGAATGTTTTATAATATTTAACCTTTAAATAGATTAGGCTCTCATTACTTTTTAAATTTAGGGTAAAAGGTAACATAAGATTTGGTTGCACAATATCAATTGATATAAATAAATCTCCAATAAAATCTATTATCTCTATAAGTTTAAATTACCAATACAGATAATTTTATTTTGGAGAATACCACCTTGATAAAATGTTTCCTTAAACCTTTTACCTTAAAGACTTGTATACCTGAGAGATATGAAGACACTTAATCTGTAAAAAAGAAAAATGTACCACACTTTTATTGATGTTTTTATATTAACCAAGGTTAGCTTTTAAAGGAAAATCTACACTTTGTAAAGTAAGACAATACTTTAAAATAACAGTTGCTGTTTAGCCACAGATGTACAAACCTTAATTTTTCCAAGATTACTTGTTCTAGGGGATAAAACTTAACAGACATAACATAATTAATTAATAAAAATAAATTTTTTTTGAAGTTTTTGTCAATTTAACATATAAATATATCAGTACATTATTATTTGTCCATAGGGAACAATCTTGAATAGTTTTAAATATTTGTGTTACATATATATAACCAACTTAGGTACATATAAACTGTTTAATATTTGTCTTTTATTATAGAGCTTTATATTACTTAATTAGACCCTTTTGTTGTTAACTTAGATGTATTCTAATTTTACTTTACCACATAAAAACTTTTAACCTGGAAAGATTTTTCAGTAAATATATTTTTATATTTAGAACTTTTTAAATAATCTTTTAACCCATTGGTCCTTTTTCTGTACCTTGAAATAACCCTTATATTTTTTTGAATTTAGATAAATTAATCCCCTTTAATAATATGAAATATTTGTTACTTACAGTACTTTAATTGAAATACAATTGAAGAATCTTGACTCGTTGTATGTAGAATTATACCTGTTGGGACTTTGTAATTTATAGTAACCTTGTTTTTATAATAACACAAAATAATTTTAAACTTTCTTTATGTTTACCAATTTATGAAAACACCAACATTCTTTAAATATTTTACCTTATGGAATTTAAAGAGTTAAGAGTATTTGATATTATATTTAACAGTTAGCATTTTAACTTTGTACCAATTAGATGTCTTTAACAAACAAATCCATGATTAATCTTATATACTTTTAGATAAAATTTACAAATCTTTTTTTTAAAACAATGTATCAGACAAGTGCATTGAATAGTATTAGTAATCTTTTGTTGTTGTTGTTGTTGTTGTTGAATAAAAACCCTAGAGACAATGAATATCAGACACTTTATAGACATTAACATTTTAACAGCTCTTTAAACATCTAGAAACAAAACTGTGCATTAGTAACTTTAAAGACATTTGTACTTTTATCTATTTTCCCAATTTAAATTGAATCTTTTAAATTATATTAACCAAAAGTATTTGGATCCATTTTTTAAAATTTTAATTTATGAGCTCATATGTCAATATTTTTTTGTACCAAATATATGTAGACATGGTAATACACATATAGACAGACAGTACACTGGTGCACCCACACAAAGCAAACAGACAAAAAAAAGCCTTGTAGCTTATTTTTTTAAAACCAATTAGAATGAGAGTTAAGCCTTGTAAATTGGACTCAGAATAAAGCAGAGGGTAATCAGAAAAACATATTAACCTACGCATATAACAAATATAGAATTTTAAATATTTTCTGACCTTATTCCTGAGGGGGTCTCGTTCATGAAAGCTGAAAAGAGTTGAGGTAACATAGACCAATGAAGGGGGTTTATTTTTCCCTGGAGGAACTTCCCAAAGACGCAACTTCATTGGTCTCCTTGGGAGAGTTCCCCAGGTTGCGGTCCCATTCTAAACAAGTTTTTCTGGTTTCTTGGATAGCGGCCAACAACTTTTAGCCTGACATTGAAGAATCTTTAGACCATTTTTTAATAGTTGGGAATTATTCATGCTTGTAAATACTGAAAGACAAAAGTCAAATTTCCTACACAAAATTATGCTTTTTGTTATACACTTTAGCAATAATAATTTTATAAAACACTTTAGTTTTAATCTGTCCTCTATAGGACAGTAAGATTTGCAGCCATTAGGAAGTCAAACAACAACAAGTGCTGGCGAGGATGTGGGGAAAAGGGTTCACTTGTACATTGCTGGTGGGACTGCAAATTGGTGCGGCCAATTTGGAAAGCAGTATGGAGATTTCTTGGAAAGCTCGGGATGGAACGACCATTTGACCCAACTATTCCCCTACTCGGTCTATTCCCTAAAGACCTAAAAATAGCACACTATAGGGACACTCTTTGTATCTAGAATTATACCTGTTGGGACTTTGTAATTTATAGTAACTTTGTTTTTATAATAACACAAAATAATTTTGTGTTATTATAAAAACACTGATACATCCATGTTCATAGCAGCACAATTCACAATAGCAAGACTGTGGAACCAACCTAGATGTCCTTCAATAGACGAATGGATTAAAAAAATGTGGCATTTATACACAATGGAGTATTACTCTGCATTAAAAATTGACAAAATCATCGAATTTGCAGGAAAATGGAAGGCATTAGAGCAGATTATGCTAAGTGAAGCTAGCCAATCCCTTAAAAACAAATGCCAAATGTCTTCCTTGATATAAGGAGAGTAACTAAGAACAGAGTAGGGATGAAGAGCATGAGAAGAAGATTAACATTAAACAGGGATGAGAGGTGGGAGGGAAAGGGAGAGAGAAGGGTAATTGCATGGAAATGGAAGGAGACCCTTAGGGGTATACAAAATTACATTCAAGAGGAAGTGAGGGAAAAGGGGACAAAAATATAAGGGGGAGAAATGAATTACAGTAGAGGGGTTAGAGAGAGAAGAGGGGAGGGGAGGGGGGAGGGGGAGGGGGGATAGTAGAGGATAGGAAAGGCAGCAAAATACAACAGACACTAGTATGGCAATTTGTAAATCAATGGATGTGCAACTGATGTGATTCTGCAATCTGTATATGGGGTAAAAATGGGAGTTCATAACCCACTTGAATCAAAGTGTGAAATATGATATATCAAGAACTATGTAATATTTTGAACAACCAACAATAAAAATTAATTTAAAAAAATAAAATAAAATAAACTACTATCAATTAAAAAACAAAAAGAAAATAAACCTTAAATATATGGACTATTATTGAGCAATTATTCAAACCAGAGTGCCAGTATTATATTATTGATATCCTTTGCATACACTGATCATTGAGATTCATTTTGCCAATTTAACTCAGTTAAAAACTTACTGGGAATACACCAGGCACAGTTTTAAGTGCCTGGATTATGAACCATATTATTTTATCAAATAATTTAAATGGAGAAAATTATTAAAAAATATGTGTTAAGCCATGTGTTGTACTGCATGCCAATAATCCTAGCAATAAATGTGCATTATGCTTTTTTTTTTTTGCATTATGCTTTTGGATTGCAAGTTCAGTGACAGAATTCATAACATAGTATGGTGAATATTTTACCAGTGAATGTGTGTGTGTGTGTGTGTGTGTGTGTGTGTGTGTTTGTGTGTGTGTGTATATATATATATATATAAAATATATATATATCCACTGGTGTGTGTGTGTGTGTGTGTGTGTGTGTGTGTGTGTGTGTGTGTATTTGGTGATACTTCCTTCCATCCTCTGTACTGAGGGAAAAAAATGAATAAAAACAATAATGTTTAACAAATGGTTGCTGAATTAAATAAATAAATAAAGTTATGTCCAAGTGTTAGAACATGGGTAAATGCTTGATAATGATAAAATATTATAATAGAAAGATAACCAATTTGAGATTTATACCAAATCATAAATTGTTACTAGTATTCTGAGAAATATAATTATTTCAGAAACATATCTTCTAAAATTTTCATTAATGTATGATGCACATGTAAAACGACAAAAAAATATTTATGTAAAGATTCAGAAGTTATTCAAAAATAAACACATTTTGAATCAGCCTTGCTCAGGACAGTCTAAATCAGTTTTTTCATCTACTATCCCAAAGAGCAAAAAGGTTCTTAATAACTAGCATTAGAATTTTTTATTACATAAATGTAAAACGTACCTTAAAAAAGTAAATATTTTACCAGTTACCCAGATTTAATACCTGCCTATTATATGCCATTTCTACTTTTTGTATGCTTCTACCCATTTCACAACAAAGGCCAGCCATCCTCCCTGTATATTTATTTTTTGGTGATGTCCTATGTACATATTTTGAATGTCATAGAAATACATTATACAGTTTTAACAAATTAGAATGTTAAAAATATTCACTAGTCTTAAGCACAGAGTATTTACATCTTCCCCCCCCCGAATATTTTTTTTTCTTTTACATGCAACTTTGCTTTCCCCAGAAGGATGTTACTGTAATGTATTATAAAAACTATAATTTTATTTTGCCTGGCATAGTGCAATATAATTTTAAATTCAGCTGCTGTAAGAGTCAATAAACATGTGTGCTTCAGTAAAGTGTTCCTTTATATTGATGACTGATTTTGTATTTCATGGATGCGCTACAAATAGTTCATTTCAACATTCAAGAACATTTGAGTAATTTCTCATTTTGGACCATTAGGATGAGTGGTGCCATCAATAATTTTAGACAAATAATTATTCCCCTTAGCTTATTCTTTCCTAGTATTTCAATGACACTATATTTCATTTTTACTGGTTGCTAAGAATATTATAATTTCCATCTTATCATCTCAATTTAATTATAGCCAATATTATATGAGTTTACTAAATACAAAATAAAAACCTTACCACAGACTGTTTATTTTCTTGTACACTTTGTGCAAATACTATTAATGTTTATGTACACATTATACATTCCAAAATACATTGCATAATTTTTGTACAAAATAACCATAGGTTATTATAAAACAAAAAGAAACAAGTGTCAATCTTAAGGTTGCTAATATATGTTAGACATGGTGGTACACACCTATAATTCCAGTGACTTGGGAGGATGAGGCAGGATGATCACAAGGTCAAATAGTGCCTCTGCTACTTAGCAAGGCTCTAAGTCATTCAGCAAAACACTGTATCTAATAAAAATATCAAAAGGGCATGGGAGCACAGGATTTGTCTCAGTGCTTAAGTGTACCTAGGTTCAATCAATGGTACCAAAAAAAGAGAAGATTTCTAATATATTACAAAATGTAGGCAGTGTGGTAAAACTTTGACAATAATAAAGCACATACAGAATTTAATAGATAATACTGAGAAATTATAAAATGTTATTAGTGACATTTTGGCTAGAATATTAATAGGTATGCAGTTTTTGGTAAATTTTCTTTGCTATGTGCACATATTTCTAAGTATAGATTTTTAATATCACTATTTATAGGTTGAGATACCATTTAAACAACAGAATATAGTATTCTTATATATGATTATTTTATGTTTTACAAGACACTTTTTCTCAACTTTTTAAAGTTTTCAGGAAAGTGAATTCATAAACAGTTTCAAAAGTCAGTGAACACTACACAATAAGGAGTATAGTGATCCTTTAATTCCCCTGGTAAAAACTCTAAGACACATTAGAGATGAAAAACAGTGCTATGTGACCATTCTGAATTTAAGTCTTCACTATGAAATTTTTATGTACAGAATGACAGCACACTTTAGATAACATTCAGCCAGAAATTCACCACATTATTCAGAAGCCCAAGTGCATATATTTTGTTGACTTTTCCATTTTATCTATTTTTTTTTATTTTTACACACTTCCTTTATGGTAACCTTGAAAATATCTACTTTTTATCTCTGTTATAACTCATTTGTTGAAAAAACAAAATTAAATAGCAAGAGATACAAGTAAGCTACTTGGTATATATCTTATTTTACCATATTAAAAACATTGGTTTGAATCTCAAAAATCTACAATTCAGATACAAAACAAAACAACAACAACAAAAAAAACAAGACCACCAAAGAGACACAAATATATCCACTCAGTGAAAAAAGTGAAAGAAACATGAACCAGTAAATTTTCTGTTCTCAATTAAGTAGATGACAGAAGCAATAAAGAATTCCTCCCATTTTTAAAAATAAAAACATATTTTCAGGAAGTTTGTCAGAATCAGCCCTACACTTTTGAAAACTGGAAAAATAAAATTTATTAAAAAGTATTTTAGAACAAAATATTTTATAAAGAATGAGAAGTTATATAAAAGATAGAGTCAAATCTACAGTAAGCAGCAGGTAAGATGTTAAATAAATAGATAAATAAATAGATAGATGGATAAATAGATAGATAAATGAAAGGCTGAGGAATTTGCCTAACCAAGCTCATTCTGATTCTGAAAATATGCTAGGCAGCTTTCAATTAAACTTGCAAATATATATAAACAACCTGGACAACCAGGATTTATATTTGATACCTACCACTTTAGGAGGATTCAGTTTGGTTACATTTTCAATTAAACTTGCAAAAAAAATCCCTAGATTCCAATTGCTACTAAAGAAAATAATCACAAATATAACAGCTTAAAATAATAAAAACTCATTCTTTTTTAGTAATGGATGTTTTTATTATCAAGACAGAGGATTAGTAACAATTTTTAGCAAAGATACACTCCTTCCGAAACTCTTGAATAAAATCATTCCAGCTTTTAATGGCTATTCTATTTTTTCAGTGGTTACAAATGTTTCCCTTCTCCTAGCAGTGATACAGTCTTCAAAACAATAAAGAGAGACCACATACACACACACACACACACATACACACACAGAGAGAGAGAGAGAGAGAGAGAGAGAGAGAGAGAGAGAGAGAGAGAATGGTGCTGTCATAACAAGTTACAACATTCTGAAAACTATAGCAGCATAGATGTTAGATCCTCCATTGAGCTTATTTTTATTTTTTCAGAGAGTATTTGACAGAATCACAAAAAATAAAATTTTATGCACAGTGGATGAAGGAAGAGAGGTGACACTGATCCAGGAAAATGTAGCAAGACAGGTTAATTATGCACAAAACTGACTATGACAGATTAAAACGTGACATCATACATTGTCTCCAGATGCAGAGAAGAGGACATAGCTGTGTACAGAGTGGAAGTCTTATTTATTTTTTCTTGAAACCCTGTAAACCACTCAATAACATGGAGCTTTGGATTATTCCAACCAATACCCTATTTATACTTTCTCCCTGTCCTTGGTCATCCTCTTAAAATGAATGTGCATGGAACTTATTTGAATACTGGTAAAACAGAAACTATATCAGTGATCTATATTACTCAAACTTTAAGATGCTTTCCTGTTTATTTTCATGGATTTATGTATGTGAAGGCCAATTTTTAATATTGTAGATAAGGAACACTCAGGTATCCAAGATAAAATATAAAGTGAAAGAAAATACTTGCAAAGTACATGTGTAGCAAAAAGTTGATATAACAGAATGAAAGTGGTTTATATTTGTGAGGAGAAGAAGGCATACCAAAAGAGTATGTTACAGTCAAAATATTTCTAAATTCACTTAATTAAAGAGGAAATATTAAACCATTATGTAAATTTACAAAAATGAGTATAAATCATGACTATAGAGACAAGTTTACAAAAACCAAATTCACTATTGCATATCAATCAGGGAGGAGAACATGAAGTAGAGAGGTAAAAAAAAAATAACTGAAATTACAAGCCTTGTGGAAAATTGATTTGGTACTGCCTACATAGGTATACCTCAATGGGTCATCAGTTCTACTCTTGGACACCAAAATATTCTGAATTTTCCAACAGGTTACTGCCACTGCTGTTTTCATAATGAAAATACACTGCTTCTGCTGCCATCTTTCACTGTCCAGGTTTTCTATGTCAGGGCCCTGGTTACCAAGATTCCCATGAGCTCATGCCCAGTCCCACAACAATGTCAGAGTAAAGCATAAAAAAATGTGGCATCCTTGAGAATCAAGGATCTGAATGTGGACACAATGAAAGAAAAAGCAAATTGGAACAAGTAGAAGAAAAAATGGTGAATGACTAAAAGAATGGATCTAAGGAGGATGAATAAAATGCTAACTGTGTATTATATAAGAAAAGAGGTTGATCCCATGGGAAAGAAGACAGGAAATATTGTGTCAGCAGGATACTTACCCCAGTCGCCTCATATTTGGACATTCCTGAAAACCAGAATGCTGTAATCAATCAAGTATGCCACACACCTGGCTTCCTGATCGTAGAGCTTTACCAGAAATGTCACTCTCCTTTTCTTTCAAGACTTCAAATTTATCCCTCTCCAGGCACTGCTCATCCAACTTAAATCTGCTGGTCCTCTACTTCTGAACCTGCTTCATCTGACCTCCCTCAGATTGTCTCCATTAACTCATACCTAAGCTTTTTTTTTTCTTTTTTCTTCAAACAATCACACAATCCTTATACTCAGGTAACCTGTCATAACTGAACTCTTCATGCTCCATCTCTGATATTTTGAGCTACCCCTCTTTTTGATGACTCCTGGATCACCCTCCTATTTGCTCCACCAGAAAAGCTTCAGGTATAATTGGTGTAAGATTTTGTTTCCTACACAATGAGATACATATTTTACTCAATTCTTGTACAATTAATTAAATAATTGGTCACAATTGTTTTTTGTTTGTTTGTTTTTTTATTTCTTTGTTTAAAGAATAATACTTTAAAATAACTAGTTGAAACAAAATGTTGAAGTTACCACTAGGGTGACTGGAGTGTATACTGAAAGCAAGAGGACACGAAGCTTTCAGTATACATCATTAATGTTCTATTTCTTAATAGAAATAGTAGTCACATAGTATGTTCCACTTGTAATAATTCATTGATCGGTAGACTGTGATGCTGATCAAGTATTTGCCTTGTTAAATAAAATCAATTAATTTTATAAAAGTTGGTGAGGAAGAGCATAAGGGAGACAAAAAAATTAAGGTACTAGAAATTACACTACTAAATGATTAATTCAAAATAGAAGTAAGAATTAATTCAATAAATATCAGTCTCAATATTTTGAGAAAGGCAATTTTTATAGGTAGAGTGTATAGGAATAATACTAACAAAGGAGTAATATTTGAATATATTAACAGTGAATATAGCATAAAAAGTATCAGTAATTTCAAATGTTGCATTGAGAACACAACTAAAATTAAAAGAGCTCTGGTAAATTTTATAAGTAAGATTTTTAGATTATTTATATATTATATACTTGTATAATGTATGGTATGTATAATAATGCCTCATTTAATTATGTGGATACATTATAGAAAATGCACCATAAGGTGATTCTGTTATTTTACTAATGATGCAGGGTACTTACTTAATTCTACATGGTATATACCACTACACACCTGGGTTATAATTTAGCCATTAGAGTACATATAGTCCGTCATTAATGAAAACATTGTGCTACATATGACTACTGGATTTAACACTATAGCAGTCAATATAGATATCATGATGAGGTGAGTTATTAGCACTGTGGAACTAAAGACAGAATACTTAAGAAGACTCTGGTCATTTAGACAATGATATAACACAGAAACAGAGCTACCATAAAGGAGAAGAATAAGATAAACTTTCCAAAAAAAATCTGTTTAAACAATGGAGTATCTGCATAATAAAAAAAGCAATTGTATGATTTCCTGGTATTATTTAATAAATCATTCACTGGTAAAATATACCTTAATATAAAAGAAAAATATAAGATATTCCAAAGTTTTTACAAGAAAGAAATTTATACAGTGTACATAATGGTTGGTGATTATAGTACCAGCTACTTGGAAGAAAAAGAAATATTGCAATATTAAGATCAGCTTAAGCATCTTAGTGAGATGCTTACTCAAAATAAACTTTAGAAATGGCTGTGAGTGTGTCTGAGTAGTATGACACACCTTTTTTTAATCATGAAGAATAATAAAATAATAATAACATTAACAGACAGAAATATGGTTGTTTATTTTCAAAGTGAAATGATACCTTTATTTTTTTGAGAGAGAGAGAATTTTTTTAGTATTTAATTTTCAGTTTTTGGAGTACAAAACATCTTTATTTTATTTTTTTATGTGGTGCTGAGGATCAAACCAGGCACCCCGCGGATGCCAGGTGAGCGTGCTATGGCTTCAGCCACATCCCCAGCACCTAAATGACACCTTTATAACAAAACAGGAAAATACTTAAATGCAAATCATATTTATAATATGATACCATTAAAGGGTACAAACTGAAGTAACGAATTGGGGAAAAAACTAATTGCCTCACATATGACAAAATGTATGCCTCACATAAGAAAAAGGTGTGACAGAAGCTAGGGCAAGAGGATTCCAAGCCTTAGCAACACATCCAAGCCCATAAGCAAATTAGAGACCCTGTCTTAAACTTAGAAAATAAAATAAAAATATTAGGGGATGTTGCACAGTAGTTAAGAATCCCTGATTTTAAAACTGGGCACCAAAATAGTAAATAAAAATAGAAAGAATATCAAACACAGAGACTCCAAAATAGAGAAAGTAAGAGCTATGATTGGTGGCATATTTTTATACTCCCAGCAGCTCAGGATACACAGGAAAGGGAATTGTGAGTCCAAACCCAGTCTCAGAAGTTTAGTAAGGGCCTAAGCAATCAAGTGAGACCATGTATCAAAAGAAAATATTTTTAAAAATCTAGGATGTTGTTCAGGGGTTAAGTGCCTCTGAATTCAATGCTCAATGCCAATAAAAGGAAGGGAAGAGACTTCAATAGCCACCTTTGAAAAGGAAACATATTGTTCAATAAATAATAAAATAGCTCAATAGCTTTAAAAATTTGAAAATGGTAATTAAAATCATATCTGTGGCACAAAAATAAAATAGTATAAGTAAAAACATGGAGCAACTAAATTGTCAGGAACTAAAGAAAGAGTAAAAATTGTAATTACTTTTAAGAAATGGCTATTGAAAATACATGTCTATTCCCCAGCAGAAGCATATGCTCATTAAAATTACAGCATATCTGAACCATGATAACATATAAAATATGGCCGTATTGGTGCAAACAGCTGAAATCAAGGACATGGAGAAAAGGCAATGTACATTAAGAAAGATATAACAAGAATAGTGTTAGAAAGGCAAAGGGAATACAGTGAGAAAATGATTTTCAAAACCCATTTTTATCAAAATACATCCAGTTTGACAAATGTGTGAGTCATCACATAATTTTATGTAGATGTCACATGTATGTGTTATTTTGCATTCATGCATGTATAAAAATATGTAGAGTTTGTGAAAATAAAAATATACAAAAGAACATAAAATATTTTATCATACACATCATTGTGTACATGATAAAACTCATCATTACCAAGATGTAAAATTTCCCCAAAATCTACAATATCACTTCATTAAAATATTAGCATATTTTACTTTTAACGAGAGAAGTGACCAGAGAAAAAAATTCTAAAATTCATCCGGAATGTTATATGTTATATATGAAACCAGCAACCCGAAAGTTCTGAATTTAAAGAAGAACTTATTTTACAATAATAAAAAACAAAATCCATAGACGAATGTATATGTATGTTAAACTTTATGTATACTTAATAGGAATTTAAAGGTCAACATAAATCGAAACACCTCAAAAACAACATCACATGTGAATGGTTAACATGGTCAACCTGAAGAAAGATCGACGTGGGGGCAGAATTCACTGGCATAGTTTGTGTACAATCTGCAAAACACAGGATTACAATAATAGCCCAATGATAAAAGGCATACATTAAGTGAGGGCACTGTTGGGTATACAAATAAGTTGTAGCTCCTGACTCACTTTCCATTAATGAATACATTAAAAGGAAATATTATATTTCAAGTTCCTCTTAGGCAAAGTAAAAAAAAATGAGATGAAAAATTCATAAAAACTGTACAATTTGGAAAATGTCTACCCTTTGATGATCTTAAAAAGCTAGTGTAGGCTTGGATCTCAGTCCACCCTTAGGCAATGTGCTATGTAATTGGAACAGAATTACCAACAGCTAGTGAAACCCCAAGAAGAGGAAGATTGGGACTATATATTTAATACCATACCTCTAAACTGTTTTCTGTGCTTTAGATCTTAATTTTGCCTGTGCTGAAGAAGAATCTGCACATTAATACCACTAAGAATACAGAAAAAAATAATAGTCATCTATGTTCTTCCAAGGGCTTCCATGGGCTTAAGACCCTGGGATTGGGAAAGAGAAGTTAAATCACAAATAACTTGGTTTATGCATTTAAGGGTGTTCAGCACACAAAGAACTCCAGTCTTCAGCCTGCCCCTCTAAAAATTTCATGACAGCAAATTTTTCCCAGAAGGAAAATTTTTCTTTATTGAGAGATTTAATATCTCAACATCTTCCATTCAATTGAAGAAACTCATTACCTAACATATAAGAAAACACTCTAGAGAAAGAAAAGTAGGAGGCGTAGACAGAGGACCCCAAATAAGAAGCCATTCCATATGCTCAAGTTCTGGGAATAAAGCTTACTGATCATAGGCAAATCTCCCCTAGATAACAAAATATTTGGTTACTATTGATTTGCAAGCATTTAATGGGCTTATAAAATCCCACGCAGTAGTTCAGATAAGGGGTTATAAAGCACATATATTTGTTAATTCCCAGAAAAGGTTTCCACACACTCTCTCTGTGAATACTTGACAAACTGGGCTCCACAATCTTCCCTGACATATTTGATAAGCAAGTCAAATAGTGGACAATTGTATACTGAACACAGGTGTTAGAGTAGCTTTTGTCACCAGTCACAGTTGCACATACCTGTAATCCTGGCAGGTTGGAAAGTTGAGAAAGGAGGGCCTTGAGTTCAATGCCCAGACTCAGAAAAAGTGAGGCTTTAAGCAACTCAGTTAGATGCTGTCTCTAAATAAAATACAAAATAGGGCTGGGGATGTGCGTCTTAGTTAAATCCCAAGTGCCTACCCCCCAAAAAAGAGAATAGTTTTGTCAATAATCTAATACCAAACAAAGAGTCAAGGAACTATGGATATGGAAAAAAGAAAACCCTTGCACTCTGTTGGTGAAAATGTAAGTATAAAAAAGTCACTTGTGAAAATAATGTAAACTCCTTGAACTATTTAAAACAGAAATAACATATAACATGGTTAAATTAATTCTGGATATAAATTCAAGGAGTTAAAATGAGTAAGTAAAAGAAATGACTGCATGCCCATTATCATGTAGCAGTATTGCCAATAGTCAAAGAAAAAAAAAAGAATTAAGTGAAGGGTGTCTCAAGAGATTTATTTCAGGTGCAGGGCATCCAACTACTCTCCAGATAATCTCCACACAATATTTCAGAGTGCTTCTCCCTTTCCAGTGTACAGATACGGTCTCAATACCCTGCACATTAACTATTGCCTGGCTTTCAGGGTGACTTGCATTTTCCCAATAGATTTTATTATGATCTAGGAGGAAGGAGAACCTCAGTCTCCTGAGCACTGTGAAGAAAGTCTAGAAATGAATCTGAAAGAATGACAAGCTCCAGATATTAAAAGTTGATCAGATAGTGTAAGTCATTGCTTTTGTACTTATCATATGTTGGATTAAACAATTATCATCCAAGAGCACCTGATTGGAAACTGCTTCTCTCCTAGTCTGAATCCACTGAGCCTACTATCTAATAACAGTAGATGGCATCCACTCCAGGAATTAATGAGGCCAGAATGAGTCAAGATAGGTATGTTCTTGTGTGCATTTACTTCATTATTTAAAGGTGATTATAATTGAGTACAGACAGCAGCTTTTTTAAAAGGCAAGTATATTTAAAAGTTATGGAGTCTATTCTGGCAATAGGATATTTACATTAAGCCTTTTATATAGCATAATATCAATGTATATATTAAATGCATACATATTGTTAATTACTGAAAACTATAGAATGGGCAATATTTTATTTATTAAAGTCTCTTGATCTAATTTCTAAAAGACAGTTAGTGCTCTCAACTGGGAAGCACTCCCCTAATCTCCAACTACAAATAATATGTTAGGCACAGGTGTAGATTTAACTATTTTAGTAGATAAAATTAAAAAAAAGACATAGTTGAAATTTATTTTAATCACAAAACTGAATTTATCTACAGTATTCTTATTATGAGAAAAATATAAAATTACTAATAAAGAATATATATGTATTTAGAACTTGATCCTGACAACTCTCTCAATTTTAATGCTCTAGCACAACTTAATTCATAATGATCACATTCCATTTTGAGAATATGGTTTCTCTGTCTTTGGGGAATCAAAGTGCGTGGACCACTGAATTCCATACAGGAGATATGAGAATACACTTTCTAATAAATACTTTTCCACAAAATCAAAGAGCAGTAGTGGCACTGCCCTCAGAAACAGAATGAAGACCAAAAGACAAGCTATAAGTGATAATGATTTTTTTTTCTATGTGATGCTGGACACAGAATCATTCCCATTTCAGATGTCAGAGAGCATAACAGAGAGTTCCAAGAGTTGGATGTCTCATTTTGGTATATCTTTTCACAGCCTTGACTCTAAAACTTAAATATATTAAACACAAACATCTTATTTTGTAACTTAGCCTTTGACCTAATGCCTACCTAGGCTGTGGTATTGTTTCCTCAGTTTGTATGAGGTATTGTGACAGTTTTTGCATCAATCTGATGTATACATGTCTGCATAAGCTAATAGCACCTCAATAATGGTCAAGACCTAACTTAGGGAAAAAGGAAAAGAGTACCAATAAGGCAACTGCTGTTTTCCACAGAATTTTCTCCAAGTATGTGACAGAATCTTGGTTTCCAATTACAAATGGTGAATGATTCACTCTAAAGCTTATTAGATTCTGATTGGGCTGCCTTATTATTTTAAGCTGGGCTTATCTGGGTTTTTCTGGTAGAAAAAGTTAGCTGATAGCTGGTGAACTTCAGAGGGTTAGCTATCATCCTCACAAGCAGCACAATGATTCTCTGCTTTGATAATTCCTCCACTATTGTAGGCTTGTTATTTTGGACACAACAGGATTTGAAAAGTAAAATCAAAAGAAATCAAGATCTTCTGAATGTAGGTACTATACTATTCACTTTCATCTTTACTGGTTCCTATGAGCCACAATAAATAAAAAAAAAAGCAAATAACAGTGGTGGGTGCCTGAACATAATACAAGTGTCTCAGGAGACTCTGGCAGGAGAATACTTAAAAAAATTCTTTAAACTGAACCTCAGCAATGTTGAGAGACTAAGAAACTCAGTGAGACCCTGTCTATAATAAACTACAAAATAGGGCTGTGGATGTGGCTCAGTAGCCAAGTGCCACTGACATCAATTCCTGGTACTCCACCCCCACTCCAATAAAAAACAAAAGAAAGAAAAAAAATATTAGATAGACTTATGAATTGATTTTGCATTTTAAGAGGTGAAGATGAAAAACACAATATGTAGTTTATAAAGGCAGAAAATAAGAAAGAATTGCTGATATTAAGCACTCTATATCATTCAACCCTACTTTATACATGAAGCTTATATAATGGTTTGAAAGAAAGAATGTGTTTTTTTATACACAGCTGTTAAGCAGACAAGGTAGAATTCAGAATCAACTATGCATGACTCCAAATCCCATAGATTTCCACTAAACCACATACTACATGCAAATTTGCTTACTCTCTGAGGTTTTGGACAGAGACATACCCAAAAGAGCAGGATCTGTATCCATATTGTGTAAATCACCAGTGGGGATAAGATACTCAAGAGTGTTCTTCTCAACCTTCTAAAAAGAACTTGGAATAATTTTGAGTAATGGCTGATGTCTCAATTTAAAAAAAAAATCAGTAATCAACAATATATTCTTAATTTCTTACCATGTTAGAAATATGAAAATGCTACAATGCATCCTATAGGCATGGCATTAAAATATTCTATGGAAATTTTAGAAAAAGAATACATCATCTGTGTCCCAAAAGTGCTAAAAATGAAAATTTAAAAACCCATGAAAGAGTGTAGAAGAACACAGCACTTTTAAACAAGATACCACAGAATACACTAGAATTCCATGATGAGATTATTATCTGTGCCTTTCTATATAAGAACATAAATCTACATGGAACTTGTGTCAATACAAAAGGATTTCAAATAAACATAATTGGGAAATGCATTCCATGATTATGATATATATGCATTGATAGAGCAGTATTTTAAATTTAATTGCTAGAATTATTTTAAATATCATAATAGAAATTTACATATGAGTTAGAGTAAAAAAATAATATAAATAAATAGAAAACAAATAATAATTTAAATAAAAATCAATTCTAAAATAAAACTGAGGTACATAAACCCCCCTTTGCACAAGAGTAATCCCTGGTATACAGATAAAAATTCAGTTCCAGCTATTAACTAAAGAGGCCACATTTATCCTAAAGTTTTCTGATTATTAACACTTCTGTTAATAAGTGAGAATGATTTTCAATAATGCAAGTAAAGAATATTTCATCTTTATAAAATACAAAAACTAACAAAACATGCTGGCACATATCTAAAATCCCAGTGTCTCAAGAGGTAGAGGTAGAAAAATAATAAATTTAAAGTTAGCATCAGCAACTTAGTGAGGCTCTACGCATCGTTGACGGGTTCTGTCTCTAAATAAATATGAAAAGGTTTGGGGATGTGAATTAGTGGTGAAGTGCCTCTGGTTAAATCCAAGGTAAAAAAAAAAAGTGTGTTTTTTTTTTCTAAAAATGTTGTGCTTCAATTTCTTTTCACTAGTTTTATTTGTTAATGTCTCATAAAATTAAGTAAAAAATGTTCTGTCATTACATATTATATCTTACTGACATTGACATATCCTATTACCTTAATCATTATAATTATTTGAATATTCAGGTAGTATATATACAAATAAGATTGAACAACACAACAATGGAAGAAAACTAGAAGTCTATAAGTAAACTCCATACCTCTGGTCAATTTAATTTTGAAAATTGTGTCAGAGAAATTAAATGGAGAATAAGTAGTCTCTTCTTTAATGTAGATTGATATAAATGCATGTTTATGTTTTAAGTAATTTATTGGATTTTACATGAGATTATGTACAATATTTAACATAAAATGTGTTTTACACTAGATTATAAAACTATAAAAAATTAAGAAGAAAACAATTTTATATTTATAGCTCAGATTCAGCTGTGGAGTCTTCCTTTTGCTTCCAAAGTAAAAATAAGAATTAAGAAATTGAACTTGAAAAAACTGCGGTGCAAAAATAACCTCACCATGAAAGTGAAGACATAATTATCAAGTTTTCCTTTTTGTTTTCAAAAACCTATCTTTTCCAAGTTTTTAGCCTTGGATAGAGGGCAGTCCATTCCTCCTTATTGAGAGGCTGATTGAGCTGAGAGCCCAAATAATCACCTTTTAAGGCTCTCATACTCCAGTGCCAAAATGCACCCTTCATAATTACCCAACAATAAGGGTCTAAACCATTGAAAAAAATGTTATACATCCCAGAGACCACAAATTTTTAAAGCTGTTAATTCAATGATAATTACTAAAATCTAGATTACTTCATAGTACATAGTATACGGTAAAGATTACATAAAACTGCTACCACAGTTCTAATATGTCTTTGTTATACATTTGAATGAACAACTATTTGTTTATTTTTGACATTATTCTTTTCTTCCTTTTACCTATCCAAAGCAACTGTTTTATATTAAGTAAAAAAATTATAAATATTTCAAAAATACCCTAAAATAAAACAATATGGAAAAGAAAAAAATGTAAATATGCAGAATATTGAAAATTCCATGCCTCTCTGATACAAAAGTAAAATTTCATTGATGGTTTCTTGGTAAAATAAAGAATTACTAGATGAAAAATCATTTATTTCAGAAATATACCAAAAGTTACTAAAAATGTATTGAGACTGTCAATCATATAGGAATATTAATTACTGAACTATTCATAAGAACCAATATGTAAAATCAATGCAAGGTAAATAGATAAATGGAAACATGTAAATCCTCACAGTAGACTGTTAATCAGGAATATTATATTTGTGTTGCTAGAAATTGAACTCTGGGCCTCACAGAGGCTAGGAAAGCACTCTACCTCTGAGTTATTATCCCAGCCACATTGAGCAAGTAGGATTCATGAGAGCACTAAATGTTACAATGAATGTGTATAAGGAAACCATTAGGTATTTGAAAGTAAGCAGAGAAACTGTAATGTGATTTACAATTAATATTATATTTAAGTTTTTGCACAAGTAAATTCATGAATCCAAAACACATAGAAGTCATTGCCTAGAGCTATGTGAAAAATAAAAAAAGGAAAGACTGTTAGTGAACACTAATTTCTTTTCATCTAGATTAGTTTCTGAAACTAAATGCTGGGGATGGTAAACATGTGAATATACTAAATGATAAAGAATCACACCCTGAAAATATTTATAAAGTTAATTTTAGGTTCACATGTGCTTTCTAGAAATGAAAAGATAAATAATTTATGGAATTCATAAAGCAGCCAAAATTAAAGTCTGTAAAACAGGAAAATAAAAATGTAACTTATTACTGTTAAAAAAACCCACTGAGTTTTCATTATGAGATCCACTTACATTTATGTGAATATACTGTGACTTTTTTAATTTTCATTTTTACTTTATAATTTGTAATAAGTAAATAAGAAAACTAGGTCTATACATCAAGCACTATTGTAAAGTAGTCAAGTTTTAATATTCTTAAATGAATTAATATTCATTTTTTTGTGTGTGTGTGTGTGTGTGTGCATGCACCAATGGAGATCAAACCCAAGTTATGCACAAGCATGACAGGTGTTTGACTGTTTTGCCACAACCCTTTAAAATGTATATTTTTAATCTTGGTTGTTCTCTCTCTCTCTCTCTCTCTCTCTCTCTCTCTCTCTCTCTCCCCCTTTCCTTCTATCTCTCTTTGTCTCTCTCTTAGACCCTAACTCTCTATCTTTCTCTCATTTTTTCTGTTTTATATTTTTGGTCACAGAGGGCACCCTGGGGTCATTTACCAGTGCACTATATCCCTATTCCTTTTGATTTTTCTGGCAGAGTTTTTTTCTAAGTATATTAGGCTGGCCTCTAATTTATAGTCCTGGGATTACAGGCATGTCTTGCAATATCTGTCTATTTATCTCTTTTTGAAAAGATATCTAATGTCAATTTTCAACTGTATTTATATATATATATATATATATATATATATATATATATATATATATATATATATATATATTTCTTATTGTAAAAGTGAACATTTATTATGTTCTAATTAACATTCTGCTCATACTCTATTGATTGTTTTTGCTGTTTTATAAGTGAAAAAAAATTCACATGATTAACTAGTATCTTCTAATACTTCACATATATGCTTTCTTGTATTGCCTATTTATTTTATGTAGAATATAAACTTGATCTCCCTGATGATTAGTGTGCTCAGTCTCACACAATCCTCAGTTCTCTGGACTCTTCAGCCTCCTCACTCCTGCTTTTGCTCTAGTTCAGTGTCTGCAATCTCTCTTACCAATGCTCTTGCATATGTCATGGGGCTTACTCTAACATAGCAGGGAAAAAGTCTGCATTAACAAAGCGAAAAATCGTCTATAACTCATAGTCATGTTTTCAGACAGAAGAAACTATGCATAGGGATAGTCAGATTTATGAAAAAGGAGTCACAAAGCTTTTACTAAAAGACCAAATGAAACCTGAGAAATAAGATCCTGAGCATAAAGTTTCCTGACATGTTATTTACACATAAGTTACATGAGTAATTCACAAAGATGCAAATTACACAATTTATCATACATGGGTAAAACTGTCAATTTTGGAGACTGAGGTCAGAGGATTACAAATACAAAGCAAACAAAGCAAGGTTATTCAATTTCCAATAATGCTCTCTTAAAATCTAATAACTTTAGGGGACAGTGGAACACTACTTTAATTACAGAAATTTTGAAGGTTGAGTCAGGAGGATTGCAAGTAGGAGCCCAACTTCAACAACTTAGTGAGGTCCTATGCAACATAGAGAGACAATGTCTTAAAATTAAAAATTCTCAGGCTGTGACTCATTGGTAAAGTGTCAATGGGGTCAATCACCACAGCCATTAAAATGACTAATATCTAAAATTTACTAAAAATGAATTAATTATCTAATAGTTATTTAAATTACAAAATTAGCACTTAGGTGAAACAAATATGGCCTACAAGTTTTTTACCCTCTACTTTAATTTCTATTTGAAGGAGATAACTAACAGTTGCAAATCAAAGGAACATGATATATATTGTAAATAACTGATGAACTGTAATCTCCTGAGACCAAAACATATACATTACTTCTAGTTCATTATTCAGTTTTATAAAGCCTAATTATAATAGTATGGGTTTAATAAACAATTTTATTAACAAATATTATTTTATTAATAAAATAAAAAACAAATGTGAAGTATGAATGTTGCTGTGGATGGACTTTTAATTTTTATTTATTTATGTATATGTGATCCTTAGAATTGAACCCACTACCTCAAATTTGCTCAGCAAGCACCAGGCATGATGGTGTACATCTATAATTTTAGTAAGTTGTGATGGTGAGGCCATACAAATAATTACAAGATTCGTTGTTATGATAGTGAACTTGTGTAATACCATAGCTCAGAAGGAAAAAGCAGGTAATTATCAAGGTTAAAGGCAACCTCAGAAATTTAACCAAAAAAAAAAGTTTTTCAAGTAATTCAGTGGTTAAGTTCATCTGGGTTTAATTCCTGATACCAATGAAAGTACAAGACTAATTGGGAAACTTAGGCAGAGATGATTTTGCTCAATTATAAAGCACTGCTAAATTTTATCCCCAGTAGAAAGAAGAGCAAAAATAAGAAGAATAGAAAAAGAGCCACACATTTACTAAAGTCAATACTACAGTAAAATTAAAAATTAATTAATTAATTAATCAGGGCCTTTTGAGTACTGATTTCCATTGGTGAATAACTAATTTGGCACTAAATATATGCTAGACTAGAAGATACACATCCTGAAACTTTTGGTTGCATTCTGAAAAAAAGTGCGAATTAGTAGAATTAAACAAGGATTTTTGTACCAAGCCAAATGTATGTGTGTGGGTGATGAAAAAAAATGTTAAAACTTCAGTCTGAAGACACTCTATATTTTTTACATGTTTTTCTTAAGAAATCTCAAAATATGTGTCAAACAATATAAAGAAGAATTCTAAGAATTCTTACCACATAGTGAGAGGGGGTTTTTTTGTTTGTTTTTGTTTTTGTTTTTATTTTTCAGGTTAGGCTTTTTGAGGAACTAGGGACATATATTCTAAATATGCAGTTTTATATGTTGCTTTCAATATCCATTAAGAAAGTAGACAATGTGTATTTCTATTGCCTTTTATACTTTTGTTTATACCTTTACTTGTCTATTGTCTTGAGGTACTTTTCTGGACCAGCAATTATAAATAGTTGGAATTTGTTTTCTGTTCACTAGTTCTGCTGGGCTAACCTTTCATGACTGTCTTCATTCTGTCATGCTAAAGGTCTCTCAAAATATCATATTTTAATGAATGTACACTGAGTAAATTATGAGCTGTTTCTAATGGACACATTGTGGTAAAATATTAATTACTAAAACAACTCACAATCACCTATGAAGTAGTCACACTACTATTTTCTTTAAAGGCTTATCAGATGTGATGATAATCTGAATAAATACAATTAAATATTTATATTTTGAAGGAAACTAAATTTTGTCTTTGGCCTATTAATCAAAAAATGACAAATTTGAGTACAAACATTAAAAAGTGTGTCTGAAATTAGCTACATTGGGGTCATATAACATTGAAAAAATATGAGCTTATTCATTTTTAGTTACTACATAGCTACAAAAATATTAAATGTTGTAAAACACTGTCATTAACATGACATTAACATGATATATTCTTAATTTAATTAGTACAACAGAAAAAATTATAGAGAAACATTACCCCCCCAAAAAAAAATTCTTACCACAATAATAATTGCATAATGAATGGAAATATATTTCTGTAAGTGCAACATACTTGTATTTGCAAGTTTAAAATGACATCAAATTACAACATGCAAGATCTAGCTGGGTAAGGTGGATTAAGCCTAGAATCCTAGTAGCTCTGGAGACTGAGGATGGAGGATTTCAACGTCAAAGCTATCCTCAGCAACAAGGCACTAAGCAAATCTGTGAGGCCCTGCCACAGAATCAAATACAAAAAAGGTCTGGGTGTGAGGCTCAGTATTCCTGTAGCCTTGAGTTTAATTTCAAGTTATTCCCATGACCAATCAGAGAGATTGATGGGAAACTTTGAAGAAACCAATATCAATGAGGTAGAAAAATAGAGAATGGGACAATAAATTGATCAAACTACATTCACTTGATGAAACAAATGATAGGAAACTAGCCAACAAATTGACCAAGTTTAAATTGAGTAGGTTAAAAAGCTGAGAATAAAACAGCCAATCTCCAAAATATAAAACTAGAATGATCAGAATATATATATATATAGATATAGATATAGATATATAGATAGATAGATATAGATATTGATATAGATATAGATATACAGATATATAAACAGTAGAAAACCTCCTTTTTTGAAAAGCAGTTTTTTTAGTTCCAAATAATAAAATGTATCCCTATTAGGTTCATAAGAAAATAATAGTTAAGGCAGAAGTTATCAAAAGTAACTAAAAGCAAAGAGAACATGTGAGTATCTAACATGAAGAGAATGGTTTAGCAAAGACCACCAATAAGTTACATCACAAAGGAACAGGTCTCTCTCTCTCTCTCTCTCTCTCTCTCTCTCTCTCTCTCTCTCTCTCTCTCTGAGTGTTTATGTGCTAGGGATTGAACTCAGGACCTTATGCATGCAAGGAAAGCACTCTACCAACTGAGCTATATCCTCAGCCCTGGAAACTAGTACTGAAAAAATGAATCACAAATAAACTTACATACTATTCAGAAATTTGACATTGCTTTATCAACCTGATTCTTACACTCAGAAAAGGCAGAGAAGTTTCAATCATGTTTTAAAGCAACATTGTTCAATGTTCTTTTAATTTCTACTTAATTCTAATCACATTATCATGATGGAATTTTGAATATATAGATTTAATTTTCAGTAATTTCTGATTTTTAATATAGCTAAAAAATTAAGTCAATTATAGGAATGAAATAACCAGAAATTATTTCTTACAATTATGGATTATTTAAATACAAGACTTTCATAGTGTGAATGACTGTGACTATATAAATTTTTATCAAATTGATGAAATAGCCATACTGCCTATAAAAGTCTAAGAGAAAATTATTTCTTGCATTTTATCAAATCTTATAGCTTCTAGTGTTCTTTAGCTTGTGACCACAAATACTTCTGAGTTTGTGGGATACAAAAGAAAGATAAGCCTTCTCAGAGGGAAGATGATAGTAAAACAGCAGGGAACTACCCTCAATTCCCCCAGGGTCTGAGAACCATATTATATGATATGGAAGACCCTCCTATAGACTGACTATTCCAAACATTTTTTGCAAAGATGTAAAAAAGTCAGTTTGTTGAACAAAATTAGTGAAGTGGGTTTGTGCCACTGCAGATGAGAATACATTTTTAAAAAGCAACAAAAGTGAGTTCATGACTGGGCATTCCAAGACTTAGCTGACAAAATACCCACCTAAGCTTATTTGAGGGAATCAAATTCAGATGAACAGCAGAGGAAAGAGGCATACCCAAAGGGATATAACAGTATCTATTTTTATTAAATTTTTGTTATTATTCCCCACAATTATAGAGTTCTGAAGGACCTCAATTACTACTTTCTTGATTTTTTAAGTTCCATCATTACCCTGTACATACAACTCATGCTATTATCATTACCTTGTACATACAACTCATGTACACTGAATTTACCCTTGCATTTATGAGCTTATCATTTATCTTTTTCTCTGTATAACTGTATATATATATATATATATATATATATATATATATATATATATATATATATATATATATATATATTTTTTTTTTTATCTAACATTTCCAGGGTTCTGCCATTAAAATTTCTTTGATACCACCTCCATGAAATGCATTTTTGTCACTTCAGTTTAGTACATCTAAATGTTCTATTCCATGTCATTGGAAAAGATGGGACTATTGCAAGGTCTTTCTTAGTTTTCTAATTATCCACTAGAATAAAAGATCAACCTTGGTGCCTCCAGAGGATTTAATTCTCATTCACCTTTTTTATACACATAGTGTTTTATTTTTTATGGAAGCAGCAATAACTGTATTTAAAAGGTGAATAAAAGCTTCTGATATGGACATGGTGCTTTAGAGGTCCCCAAATCCCTAGGGTGGTGTTCTGACACCACCTTACCACTGAACCATCTTGATTGCTTTACACCTTGGACACTGGTATTATGCTTCCACTGAAAGTGATTCATTAATTATGAATATTGTTCTTTTTCTGCTCTCAATACTCTTGGAAATGTTGGGATTCATGATAGGTTTAGAATCATAATTTTCAACACACTTATCATAGACCTATTTGATAACAAGAGACCACACATATCTGAGAAGAAAAAAGAAGAGAAAGAAGACCATTTATCAATCCTAAAGAGGTAACAGAATAAACTCTGGGAATAAAATAATAGTCATCTAATACATTTGTTTAAAAAAATATTTTAGATGGTCATATATTACTGCATTAGAAAAGAGTGATGTAAATGCAATTTCAATTATTAGAGTTGTGACTGATTATTTTAAAGAGAGTATCAAAAGCTGTGTGCAGTTGTGCATTCCTGTAATTCTAGAGTCTTCTGAGGTTGTGGGTGAAAGATCGCTAGTTCAAAGCAAGCCATCCTCAGCAACTTAGTGAGGCTCTAAGAAACTCCACAAAACCCTTTTTCTATATAAAACATTTTATAAAGGGCTGAGGATGTTTCTTAGCAGAAAAGCATTCCTGGGTTCAATCTGTAATATGAGACAGAAAGAGAGAGAGAGAGAGAGAGAGAGAGAGAGAGAGAGAGAGAGAGAGAGGGAGAGAGAGGTCAGGGGGTAATCAGGGTCAAGGATATAAACAATTAAAAAACAATAGTGGGTTTGTTGATGAAAACTCATCTATATTTATTAAATGCTGCATTGAGAAATTAGTATGTTCTCAAACATATACAAGTGAGAGAGGAGTCCTACTGTAATGTGAACATAGGAACAAAGAAAAGATTTCACACAGCTTTAAACTGACCCAGATGCCCACTTTAATTTGTGATTGGAATTATGTTCAGGAGATAGATCCTTCAGGTGTTTAAAATAATGTGTTTTTATCAAGTATTTATAAAACAAGATTAAGATATAATATAAATCAGGCTTGGCAAGGGGGAAATTGTTCAAATAATAAGTATATACATAAACACATAAACCAACATTGAAGAAGTTAACATTCGGGATATTTATACCATTATATAATCACTAGTAATGTAAACACAATGACAAGAAAAAGTGGTAAATAAAGAAACAAATAAATAAGTGAATAAATGAATGAATAACTAAAAAGTACAAAGATTTAATGTAAATGCAATTGTAAAGAGAGCTTGTAGCCTTGAAAAAGTGTAAAGGTACTTCGATATGGTGTTCGACTACATACTGAGGCATACCTCATGAACTGTCAATTCCACATATAGATGGGAAGAGTTAAAAACAGAACCCACTCAACTGGCTCTCTCACTTGGGAATAGTGCATCAGTTACCTTTTTCTTTCTTCCCAAA
The DNA here is from genome assembly GCF_048772815.1 of Callospermophilus lateralis. NCBI lineage: Eukaryota > Metazoa > Chordata > Mammalia > Rodentia > Sciuridae > Callospermophilus > Callospermophilus lateralis. The sequence goes on from NW_027511893.1 coordinate 1,329,354, forward strand.
TTTTATTTCTGCTTCCAAGAACACTACCCCTCTAACTTCATGATTCCATTATAGACTTGTTGCATCTGAACCCTTCTGCTTCTCTAGTTTTTTTTTCATTGATCTTTTTCTCACTACACCCATATATTTCACAATTTTAATGTGTTTATTTTCAGTTGTAGTTGAACACAATAACTTTATTTTATTTATTTATTTTTATGTGGTGCTGATGATCAAGCAGAGGGCCTCTTATGCACTTATGTCCAGAAATCTGGAGCTGAGCCCAGCCCCTCCAACAATACTTTTAAAAAAATAATGTCACCTACATACTTAGCATCCACCAGTCTTACATTCTGATCCATCCATTTCCTGCTTTTTGCATGAATAATTTTGAAATTTTTTTTCATTCAGACATCAATAGTCCAGAGTGCTCAGAATTGGAAGTAAATTTTACAGAATATTAGAGGTCAATTTCAGAACATTAAAACTTTATATAATAAGATGCACCTAAAGCTGAGAATAAAAAGAAAATCTACAGACTTCACTAGTTAAAATAAAAGGTCAAAAATTCAGGAAAATGAATAATTTTGAAATGACAATTTTATAAAAAGGAGAGTAAAGGGCAGAACATACAAGCAAAAACAAAATTTTCACACCACAAAAAAATGTCCATTTGCATAGAGTGTCATGTATGGGTGCTTCCATAAGACAAATTAAATTGAAAGAGATATGATTAATTTGAGATGTAGCAATAAAATATTAATTTTATATAATAGTAATATATATGTATAATATATATGTACCTGAACCAAATATGCCTCATTTAATAATAGGTATATATTACAATAAATAAACTCTAAACTTTTTAAATTTTTTTTAAAATTTTATCTTATTTATTTTTTATATGTCATAGTGAAAACTGACATCTAGAATTTTGTATTGCAAAATGTTCAGGCTACATATTATATTTACTTGAAGTATATCACTGAACAATAGATGAATTTTACCACATATGGTTGCACAATATGAACTTATGGAAATAAGTACATACCTTATAATAATATGAATAAATAGATGTGAGTAACTAACATAGAACCTTTATTAAGAAAAAGGAAATGAAACAAAACAAAACAAACAACAATAATTTGAAATTTAGAGAAAGTGTGAAGTGTTTTGCAGAAATAGAAATATGACATTCTTTCCAAAAAAATCATTGGGACAAGAAATTATTTTGGGGGAAAACTATATTATATGCTTTCTTTTTTTAAAAGAAAGAGTGAGAGAGAGAGAGAGGGAGAGAGAATTTTTTAATATTTATTTTTTATTTTTTGGCAGACACAACATCTTTGTTTGTATGTGGTGCTGAGGATTGAACCTGGGCCGCACGCATGCAAGGCGAGCGTGCTACCACTTGAGCCACATCCCCAGCCCCATATATTATATGCTTTCTTAATACCAGAAGAAACTCATTTTCAGAAGTAGTATACATTTCAATATTAAAATAAAACACAGCTGTGGATGGTATTACACAAATTATCTCAATGACTTGGGAGGTAGAGGCTGAAGAACCAAAAGTTCAAAGAAAGCCTTGTCAACATAGGAAGGCCATGAACACCATGACGAAGTTTCTGCCTCAAAATCAAATATTGACAGGCCTGGGTATATGGCTGTGGCTTAAGGGTATACCACCCTTAGATTCAAAAACCCATATGTATCTGTCAAAAGTTACTATAACAAGGAACTTATCCTAGGTGTGGTGGCACATGCCTGCAATTCCAAAACTCTGAAGACTGAGGCAGGAGGATTGTGAGTTCAATGCCAGCCACAATTAAAAGAGTCACTAAAATGCTCAGTGAGACCCTGTCACTACATAATATATAAAATAATCCTGGGAATATGACTCATTTGTCAGTTGCCCCTGCATTCAATCCCCAGCATGAAAAAAAAAAGGGATTTATATTGCTAATGTCATAATACTTGCCTCTAATGCCAACTATTTGGAAGACTAAGGCATAAAGATTAAAATTTCAATGTTAGCTTGGCCACTTGCCAAAAACTTGTCTCTATATAAGATTTTTTTAAATGCCTGGGGATGTTGATGAGTGTAATGGCAACTTTGATTTAAATCTCAAGAAACACAAAACAGATCAGTTATTTATTTTCAGAATGTTACATAAATATGTTTAAAAAAACTATAAACTGGGCAACATTAAGGAAGAAAAAATTTTCATTAAGTGGTACAAAGATGGGCTGGAGTTCTGGATCAGGAGCAGATCACTCACCTGGCACATGTGAGGCCCTTGGCTCCATCCTCAACACCACATAATAATAAATAAACAACATAAAGGTATTATGTCCAGCCACAACTTAATAATAACATAATTTTAAGAAAAGGTATAAAGAGAAGGGGGAGAACTCATGAGCTCACATCAAAGTTAAGAATATTTAATAAAAAATGACACTTATGGTAGGAGAAATGTTCAAAAATTAAAACCTCATAACATCTTAACAAATTAAAAAGATGCAAGCTAGCATCTGATGCCAAAAAAAAATTACACAGTATTGATGAGGACAAGAAACAATTTCTCTTGAATTAGAGAAACTATATAAATTGCTATTATTTTGTGGAAAGTGTTTATTTAATATATATGATACTCCTCAAACAGTAGCAAAGCCTATATAAAATACTGTGTTTCTGATCCTGATAATATGTAGTTAAATGATAGCATAAGGCTATTGATATGTTCATCCATGCTGGTGAAACCAGAAAAAAAGGTGAAAAGAGTAGGTACATTCAAAATGAAATAAATGCTATAGTTTGAAAAAAAATTGCTTTGTTGGGATCAGACACATTTTTAGTTTCATTGAAGTGGCTCCTGTTTTCTCCACATTGTCTCAAAATAAAACATAAAAAGGACTGGGGATGTGGCTCTGTGGTTAGCACTCCTGGGTTTATCTCCCAGTGCCAAACCAACTAAGGTGAACAATTTCTGAAAGATTACAATTATGCCAGTGTACATATACATGTGAAAATATTAGTGAAAATTTAAAAATTAATAAATATATTTTTTGAAAAAAGTGTTAAGGTTTTTCCAAAGCTCAACATAAAAATGACATATAATCCACTAATAATAATTTTGGATAGTAAAGCAAGGCTGCACATGCCTATGTTCGAGTGGCTCAGGAGTATAAAAAGGGAAAATCTCAAGTTCAAGACCAGTCTCAGCAATTTGGCAAGGTTTTAACCAAATGAGTGAAATGCTGTCTCAAAAAAAAAAGGGGGTACAGGTTGGTGTATAGCACAGCGAAAAGGTGCCCATGGGTTAATCTATAGTGACTCAATAAATAAAAATAATAATAATTAATCTGACTAAAAAGTGCCATACAATTCAGTAATAATATTTCTGGGCATACATCTAAATGAATTGGAAAACATTTCTCAAATAAATAACTGCAATTCCATTTTTATTGTAGCTTTATTCACAGTATCTAATATAAAAATGAAATGCCAGTCAGGCATGGTGGGAAATGCCTCTAATCCCAGGGGCTTGGGAGTTTGAGGCAGAGGATGGAGAGTTCAAAGCAGCCTCAGCAATGGTAAGGCACTAAGCAACTCTTTCCAAAAAAAAAAAAAAAAAAAAAAAAAGGTAATATAGGGCAGGGGATGAGCCTAAGTCGTGGAGTGCCTCTGAGTTTAATTCCTGGTTTGCACCTCCCAAAAAACATCCTTTTAGATGAAAGGAATATCAAAAGATTTCTTCCAGCTTCACAGTATTCAGCTACTCCCCTTAGATGCTACACAGTTATAGTTCAAACTGATCTCTAGAAGACAAGACTCAGATAATGATATTTTCTAAATAGGCTAAGAGTCATTGATATCTGTGGACACCTTATGTCAGACTGTTGTAAAACAAAGGACTGGGCAAATATGGGAGATTGGAATGAGAACGCAACACACAGTTAAGTTCTTTAAAGGGGATATCTTAACTCAGACACTGTGATATCTGAAACCACAGTTGGAAATAAAACTAGATTCTTTCCTTCACTGATTTCTGGGTTATTAATTTAATCCAAACAGATATTGAAAAAGTGCTAAGGCTACTGGTTAATGTCTGTATAAAACAGATTATTAAAAATGTATCACATTAGGGCTGGAGTAACAGAATGCTTGCCTCGAATGGGTGAGGCACTGGGTTGGATCCTCAGATCCACATATCAATAAGTAAAATAAACGTCAATTGATAACTAATTTTTTGTAATTGTACCAGGTTTGTCACATGGCTTTTGATGTTCAGATTCACTATGTACTCTAGTCTTTGTGATTAAACTTCCTTATAATTTAAATCAAGTCCAGTCCCATCTTTATTTTCCTCCATTAGGCAAATAACATGTTTCCTGGATATGTTTGGAATGCTTCTACAGGTCATTTTAATAAAGTGGTCTTATATATATGGAGGGGAAAACCTCAACTTAGGTCCCATTACATTTTTAAAAGTCTTTAATTGGGACTGTGAGAATGGCCTTAGCCCTGAGCTTAAACAAATCCATTTTTAAAACTCCAGTTTGAAACATGCAGTGGCACCAGGCACACGAGTATAGTCCGACAGTATGGCCCAAATATTAGTTACTTCCCCTTAACTTGATAAACAGAGGGAAATATCTGGCAGGCAATACTTTCCTGATAAGAGAGAGAGACAAGAAAATCAGAGTGGAGACCAAAAGACCAGAAGTTTCTGACCCCAGGGTAAATAATGTCATGGAGAAATCCCATGAACTTATAGAAATAATTGCATAGCTTATAATAATATGAATAAATAGATGTGTGTAAGAAACACAGAACATTTATTAAGAAAATGAAAATGAAACAAAACAAAACAAACAACAAGAAACTTAAAATTTGGAGAAAGTTTGAAGTGTTTTCCAGAAATAGAAATATGACATTCTTTCCAAAAAAATCATTGAGACAAGAAATTATTTGGGGGGAAAACTATATTATATGCTTTCTTAAAACCAGAAGAAACTCATTTTTAGAAGTATTATATACTTCAATATAAAAATAAAATAGAGCTGTGAATGGTATTATACAAATAATCTCAATGACTTGAAAGGTAGAGGCTGAAGAACCAAAAGTTCAAAGAAAGCCTTGTCAACACAGGAAGGCCATGGACACCATGACGAAGTTTCTGCCTAAAAATAAAATATTGAATTGCCTGGGTAAATGGCTGTGGCTTAAGGGTATGCCACCCCTAGATTCAATAGCCCATATATATCTGTCAAAAGTTACTATAACAAGGAACTTATCCTAGGTGTGGTGGCACAAGCCTTCAATTCCAAAACTCTGAAGATTGAGGCAGGAGGATTGTGAGTTCAATGCCAGTCACAATAAAAAGAATCACTAAAAATCTCAGTGAGACCCTGTCACTACATAATATATAAAATTATCCTGGGAATGTGATTCATTTATCAGTTGCCCCTGCATTCAATGCCCAGCATGAATAAAAGGGATTTATATTGAAAATGTCATAGTACTTACCTCTAATGCCATCTATTTGGAAGACTAAGACAGAAAGGTTAAAATTTCAAGGTTAGCTGGGCCACTTGCCAAAAACCTGTCTCTATATAAGATTTTTTAAAAGTGTCTGGGGATGTTGATGAGTGTAATGGCAACTTTGGTTTAAATCTCAAGAACCACAAAAAGGAGCAGTTTTTTATTTTCAGAAAGTTACAGAAATATGTTTAAAAAAGTATAAATTGGGCAACATTAAGAAAAAAACTTTTTTTCATTAATTGGTACAAAGATGGGCTGGATTTCTGGATCAGGAGCAGATCACTCACCTGGCAAATGTGAGGTCCTTGGTTCTGTCCTCAACACCACATAACAATAAATAAATAACATAAGGGTATTATGTCCAGCCATAACTAAATAATAACATAATCTTAAGAAAAGGTATAAAGAGAAGTGTGAGACTCATGGGCTCACATAAAAGTTAAGAATATTTAATAAAAAATGACACTTATGGTAGGAGAAATATTCAAAAATTAAAACCTCTTAACATCTTAACAAATTAAAAAGATGCAAGCTAATATCTGATGCCAAAAAAAATTACACAGAATTGATGAGGACAAGAAACAATTTCTCTTGAATTAGAGAAACTATATAAATTGCTATTATTTTGTGGAAAGTGTTTATTTAATATATGATACTCCTCAAACAGTAGCAAAGCCTATATAAAATACTGTGTTTCTGATCCTGATAATATGTAGTTATATGATAGCATAAGGTTATTGATATGTTCATCCATGCTGGTGAAACCAGAAAAAAAGGTGAAAAGAGTAGGTACATTCAAAATGAAATAAATGCTATAGTTTGAAAAAATTGCTTTGTTGGGATCAGACACAATTTTAGTTTCATTGAAGTGGCTCCTGTTTTCTCCACATTGTCTCAAAATAAAACATAAAAAGGACTGAGGATGTGGCTCTGTGGTTTGGACTCCTGGGTTTATCTCTCAGTGCCAAACCAACTAAGGTGAACAATTTCTGAAAGATTACAATTATGCCAGTGTACATATACAAGTAAAAATATTAGTGAAAATTTAAAAATTAAGAAATATATTTTTTGAAAAAAGTGTTAAGGTTCTTCCAAAGCTCAAGATAAAAATGACATATAATCCACTAATAATAATTTTGGGTAGCAAAGCAAGGCTGCACATGCCTATGCTCCAGTGGCTCAGGAGTAAGGGAAAATCTCAAGTTCAAGACCAAGGTTTGGCAAGGTTTTAATGAAATGAGTGAGATGCTGTCTCAAAAAAGGGGTACAGCTTGGTGTATAGCACAGTGAAAAAGTGCCCATGGATTAATCTATAGTGACTAAATAAATAAATAAAATAATAATAATAAATCTGGCTAAAAAGTGCCATACAATCCAGTAATAATATTTCTGGGCATACATCTAAATGAATTGGAAAACTTTTCTCAAAGAAATAACTGCAATTCCATTTTTATTGTAGCTTTATTCACAGTGTCTAATAAAAAATTAAATGCTACTCAGGCATGGTGGGAAATGCCTCTAAACCCAGGGGCTTGGGAGTTTGATGCAGAGGATAGAGAGTTCAAAGCAGCCTCAGCAATGTTAAGGCACTAAGCAACTCTTTCCAAAGAAAATGTAAATTAGCGCTGGGGATTAGCCTAAGTCATGGAGTGCCTCTGAGTTTAATTCCTGGTATGCACACCCCCAAAAAACACCCTTTAGGTAAAAGGAATATCAAAAGATTTCTTCCAGCTTCACAGCATCCAACTACTCCCCTTAGATGCTACACACTTATAGTTCAAACTGATCTCTAGAAGACTCAGATAATGATATTTTCCTAATAGGCTAAGAGACATTGATATCTGTGGACCCCTTTGTCAGACTGTTCTAAAACTAATGACTGGCAAATATGGGAGGTTGGAATGAGAACACAACATAGTTAAGTTCTTCAAAGGGGAATCTTAACTCAAACACTGTGATATCTGAAACGACAGTTGGAGATAAAATTAGATTCTTTGCTTTACTGATTTCTGGGTTACTAATTCAATCCAAACAGATATTGAAAATGTATTAAGGCTACTGGTTAATGTCTATGTATAACAGGTTATTAAAAATGTATTAGATTATGTCTGGAGTTTCGGCTCAGTAACATAATGCTTGCCTAGCATGGGTGAGGCACTGGGTTGGATTCTCAGATCCACATATCAATAAGTAAAATAAAAGTCCATTGATAACTATTTTTTTAAATGTACCAGATTTCTCACATGGCCTTTGATGTTCAGATACACTATGTACTCTAGCCTTTGTGATTAAACTTCCTTATAGTTTAAATCAAGTTCAGTCCCATCTTTATTTTCCTCCACACTAGGACAAAGATGTTTCCGGGACATGTTTGGAATGTTTCTACAGGTCATTTTAATAAAATGGTCTTACACATATGGAGGGAAAAACCTCAATTGAGGTCCCATTACATTTTTTAAAAGTCTTTAATTGGGACTGTGAGGATGGCCTTAGTCCTGAGCTTAAACAACTCCGTTTAAAAAACTCCAGTTTGAAACACAAAGTGGCACCAGGCACACACACAGAGTCCTCCAGTATGGCCTAAAAAAGTTACTTCCCCTTAACTTGATAAATAGAGGGAAATATCTGGCAGGCTGTACTTGCCTGATAAGAGAGAGAGAGAAGAAAATAAGAGTGGAGACTACTAGACCAGGTTTCTGACCCCAGGGTAAATGATGTCATGAAGAAATCCCATGAGAGCTAATAAGAATTGAAAGAGAGGTTAAAGCCTCCAAATTTAGCATAAATAATAGAGCTAATGAGCAGGGATTTAGCCAGCAGAAACTAGCATGCACTCAAGCTGAAGAGCCTGATGAGGACCTGACATCCCATCACTTGTCTTTGTTCTTCTGATCCTCTGCATGATTTTCTCATCTCTCAAACTCTACCACTTCATCTGAACTTTGGTGAAGCCACAACTTCTCCATAAGTTCTCTCCTCAACCTGTTGTCCACTCCAAACCAGGAGAAGCCTGCCTTGGTTCTGGACCTGGTCACCATGGTCTGAGTGAGTGTGCATCTGCTAGAGTAAAAGGCTAAGGCTTAAGAATTTTGTTCTGACATTTAAACTTAGTACACAGAGGGAATGTCTGTCACTAGCCTGTCATGATTAAGTTACTTTTGCAGTGTCTAAAATTAATCTAGACTTCTTAGCAGTAAATCAATCAACCTTTCTTTTTTTTTTTTTGCTATGAATGCATTATCTCTATTACAGTGCCTAGCATTCAGGATAGTTATTTTCTTGAGTAATAACCTATAGAGTATAATTGCATTGAGCAATTTGAGTGAATAAAGCATTAAAAGGGGCAGAAGCATTTGGACATTTTTTATTTCTCTCTTTGACTGCATATGTTGCAATTTTGTCCCTGGCGACTGGGACACATTGACTATATTTTTTCATTAAGAAAAAAGTCATTATTCTTAATGTTATCTAATTTTTTCCTGCTTTTATCTTATGTGAAAATCTCACAAGAATAAAGCAAAAGCTTTTAAAACTGCCATCCAGTTCTTGGAGAAAAAAATAGAAATAAAGCATGCTTTTAAAACAAAACATGGGAAAACATAATTATGTTGAAATTGAAGCTTTGAGATGAAACTAAATTTTTCATTTGACCACTTTTCTCTGTGACCTTGTCTCGCAAGATTTGAAGAATAAAATCTATTGACACTCAGGGAGGGTAATAGTGAAAAGAATAGGATTTATTTTAGCAAGAAAAAATACAACTTCCAAAATGTGGGAGAGGTCATGTTAGCAGAAGAACCCATTTTTTGTGTGTCAGTTTCGAAGTTTAAATATCGTTTTTGGCAGAGCTTTGGTAAATATCTATTTAAAATGAGTATTGAAAAAGGCATTTTTATTACCAAATAGGCTCAAGTTTGTCCTTAATGTATTCCATCCTCCTTCCAGTGACTTCCAACTGGGTTCACCCCAGGGAAAATGAATTTGGTTGAAGGTATTCCCATAAGTGAGTCTCAAGTGTGTTTTTAATTTGAATAGGCCTTAATGGTGCTCATTAACATATCTATCCATTAAATTTCAGGTGTGTTTAAATAAGCTGTCCATGACACAGCTGACTTGTAATTTTACTATCTATTTTATTTTACTTTTTTCTCAATCAAGTTGAGCAAGATCCCTGCCTTTGAGAATGTGAAGGGAGCTGGAAATTTGGGATTTAATCTCAGACCTATAAATAGCTAAACTATCAGATAACCATTCAGGATTTGAGATACTTCTTAGTCTACATTTAGAAAGCTCAGGAGGGATGAGGATGTTGAGTTCAAAACCAGTTTGAGCAACTGAGCGTGGTTCTAAGAAACTCAGTGAGACTTTGTCTCTATAAATATATAAAAAAAGGTTGAGAATGTGGGTCAGTAGATAAAAACCCAAGGGAATAATTCATGGTCTAAAATAAACAAACATATAAACAACAAAAATAAAAACTTAGGAGGAACAAGAACAGGGGTCCCTAAAAAAGCCACAGCTTCTCCTACACAGGAACACAACTAGTGAGGTTGGGGTCCCTTTCTGATGATTATCCCAGTCTTCACCACACATTCTGCGGACATGCTGAGCTAATGGCACACAGATGCTCACATAGGAATTCAGGAAGGCCCTGAAAACCCCATACAATTATGGAACAAAAGTCTTGAGGTCTAAAATACTGATCTAAGCTCCACTATACTACTCAGAGAAAACTAAAGCCAAAGCTGCCAAGGAGAGAACCTCTATCCACCAGACTCTGGAGACAATTATGAGGAGTTTCCAGCCAACATTGCCAATCCCAGTGATTTCAAACAGCCTCCCTACCCAGTCTTAAAAAAAGAACACACACTTACCATTTTCTGGATTTCAGGATGCTTAGTGATCCCCTTATATTTTTTTCAGCTCCAGTGTAGCACAGAAAACTGGAAGCAGAGAAATGGATTCAATGAATGGCAGGCTCCAAAAACAAAAGGAATAGAAGACTATGGAAATCTGTCCCCACATCACTGGCTGTGTCTTCATTGGACAGTTCTCACCCAAAAGACAGATTGGAAAGGGCTTCAGGAACTTCCTGCAAAATTGAGCCTGGTAGTGACACCATTGGTTACTGGTGACAAGTCTTCCTTTTTCACATGTTGAAGTTTGAACATTAGAGAAGCATGTTGAGGCAAGCATACAAAGCAGGGATTAATTAGAAAGGGGTAACATGGACTTCTCCCAGAAGGGAGAAGGGGGGCATTGCTGGTTATAGGATATCCCAAGAAGCAAGGTGTTCTGCCCATTTTGTATGTCCTAGGTTTCCTTTGTTCTCCTGCCTTTCCCCCCATATCTTTCTCCTTCCTGAGGACAGGTCTAGGCCCAAAAATGCTTGGTGGAATGGCCTAAGGTTGCAAAATAGGTGGGTTTTAGGGGGAAGGGCAGGATGGAGTACAAGGACACATTACAATCTTAGGGCTCTCTGTAGGGAGGGGAAATTCCTGGGACAGGTTACCTTGGCAACAGGTTGGAGCAGGGGCAGGTTCTTGATAATATCCCTCAGAGGACAGTCTCCAACTTCCCAGATTCACTCAAAATTGGCTTCCTAGATTCAACCTGACTCGATTTACCTATCTACACTGACTGCCTGTCTAATACAGGAGGCCTACTGTTTGAGTAATAGTAAATTTCATCCAGATCAGAATTTAATAAGGACCCAAAGACAGGTTTTTGTCTGCTCTGTTTTTGTTGCTCAAACACTGGGGATCTACCACAAGCAGGGGTGCATGCCTATAATCCAAGCAACTGGTGGGGCTGAGGCAGGAGGACAGTGAGTTCAAAGCCAGCCTCAGCAATGGCAAGGCACTAAGAACCTCACTGAGATGATGTGTTTAAATAAAATAGAAATAGGGCTATGAGTGTGGTCTCAGTGGTCATGTGCCCCTGAGTTCAATTGCCAGTAGAAAAAGAAATACTGGAGACCCATGGATATTATTCTCTACAGAGTCCCAGGACCACAGATGAATGGATTGATGGATGGATAGAAACATAGACAGTGTCCTGGGGAAGGGTCTCAAATTCTCCTGTGATGGCTTTTCAAGTAACTGATGTTACAATATTACAGGAATTTTCCACAGCCTAGGAATATTTATTATGATTATGATTATGATTTTTATTATTGCTGTGAATTGCATTAAGTGCCTCAGGATAAAATTATTTCATGGTTTACTCCCAATATTTAGATCTAGCCAAGACAGAACTGCAATTATATAAAAATTAAATATCACAATTACCTTAAAATTTTATTTAATATTTCTGTTCTCTAGCCTTATGAGAAAAGAGCTTGAGACTTCAGCTCATAAATTATTCCCTGGGGCAGGATTGTCCTTACTCCCTTACAAAAAAATGGGGCAAAAATAAAGTTTTAATGTTTCTAGTTTAATAAAATAAACAAGAGGTGAATGGTGCCAGGTCTCTACATCTCTCAGTATTCCAGAACCTAGAGAATAAGGAATTAAAAAATAAATTACTTGCAATTTTGCCTTGAGCATAATAATAGAATTATGATGTCTGTTTTTTCTTTGGTATGGGGTACTATGAGAATATTAGCACAAATCACAGGCATTATGTCTCTATATATTTTTTTCTATAATTCAATACAGCCCATCGACAGAGTCAACTTCAAATTTAAATGAAGAAAAATTTAATTATTATTTCCAGGGTCCAGCCCTAGCAGGTATCCAGGTGTCCTAAAGTATGAATGGCATTGGGTACTGAAGGATACATGGCCTCAGCAAAAGAAAAGGAGACAGGATGACAGGTTGCAAATTACAAGTAGCCTTCAGAAGAATCTGATGCCCATAGAGGGGCCTTTATTTTTATACCTTTTTTAAAGGTATTTAATCATGAAGTTAAAATTATATCAAAGCCAAAAACTTCTTTCATTTATATAATTTTCAAGAGTTGCAATCTTTTCTGACACATTGTTTAAAATATGTTCCTGTAACCTTTGCCAATCATGATTAAGCTTTTACATTTTCACTTTAATCACTAAGTACTAGACTATGCAACTTGACTACGTGTATCATGACCTATTAACTTTAAACTTTAAAGCACATGTATAATTATTGGTAAGCTTTTTTGCTTCTAAAGTCCTAATAATACACACTTAAGACAGTGAAAGCCTATTACTTAAAAGCCCACTCCTCTGAACTGACTCTAAAATATATCTATATCAAATTTTACATTATTCTCTTTTTCCAAAGTAATTTTCTTTTTTCACATAACCTATTTAACTGTTTTTAAAAGAGTTTCTTTGATCCTTCATCAAATTATGAATTCTTATGTCTTTATAATTTTTAATTAAAGAGCAGGCTCTGCACTTCAACTCATTTGCTATTAGAATTAACTCTGTGTTTCCTATTTTCATCATGAATTCCTGTGTAGGGAAAGAAGGCTCTGTTAGTAAAGGGAATGTATGTTGCACAGGTTGTGGCTTTTGAAAGAGGGGCTTAGTGTAAATTGTTAAGCTTTTCTCAGGAATCTTGATTTGCAATCTTTTCCCTGTGAATTTCTTATGAAAAACACTATTGTTTTTATTGTCAAAGATACTAAAATACAACTCAGGACATATCTTATTGTATTATTAATCTCATTCTGGGAATTTTCCTGCAATCTCAGGCAACATGTACTTTTATTATTGATTGTTGTATGCCCTATTATGTATCTCATGATTATCATAAAAAAAACACTTAACATTCCCCATGGTACTAGAATCCAGGTTGTGCAGCCCTGCCACAGAATCCCGCTCACTGTGACCCTGTAAGACAGGATGTGTAGGAACATCTTCACCACACTGTCTGTAAGATACTAGCTATTTTCCACAAAGAAACCAGTTGGTATCTTGTGAATGAATAATGGCATCCAGTCAAAAGTGAGTGGATTAGTAATCTGACATTGGATAACAAGTCATTCTAAAATATATTCACACACTGGGTCCCTGTGCCAAATCCCCAGCCCTATTTTACATTTTATTTAGAGAAAGATTCTCACTGAGTTGCTTAACACCTCATCTTTGCTGAAACTAAAATTTAACTCATGGTCCTCCTGCTTCAGCCTTCCAAGATACTGGGATTACAGAAGTGCACCATTGCACTTGGCTCTGTTCACATATTTAATGCCAGCATTCCCTCTTTGTCTTGTCAACTGTTTTCTTTTCTCTATTTTATATTTCAAATAAATGCAGTATTTCTATTTTTTCTCCAAGAACCGGATGTCAGATTAAAGATTTTGGTTTCTCTTTGAGAGCATTTCACATGAGAGAAAAGCAGACAAGTGTAACTTGACAGTTTGAAAAATAAGAATAATTTTTCTCCGCTCTCTGTCTTCCCATGTACAGACAACTTATCTCAATATCTGATTTGAAATTCCTCCTTTCAGATTTTCCTGTGTGATGTGTCCTCATTCTAACCTCCTATATTGTCCTACTTGTGGGTTTCATAACTGCTTGACAAAAGGTTTGAAGAGCCTCCATGCCTAAATTCTTTTGGAGTGTCTAGTGAATATCATTCCCTGGGTCTCTCCATCTAGAGAGCAGTATAAACTATGAAGTGAAGACACTCCAGGGAGTCTCTGATAGCCCTTCAGCTAGCAAGGATCTTTTAGTGATACAGGGCTGGGACAGTATAAAAAAATTGAGGTAGAATGAAGACCAATCCCTTCAAATGCAAACTTTTTTTTTTCAATCAAGACATAACTTTCAAAACTTATCAATCAGAGTGGCAGGCAATGAGTTTATTAGAAGTGATGTGAAGGAAGAGGGTGACACTCTGAGAGAAGAAAGTGTGTTCTCTCTCAAAAGATAATAGCATTTCTCTCTAGAACTTCAGTTTTTTTTTTTTTTTTTTTTTGGATGATCTATAACAAGATCTAAAAGAGTCCTGACCAGGTACAGTTCTTGACTATGGACTGACAGCAGGATAACATCAAACTCTCAAGTATCCTCTGCCATGAAAAATTTAGGTTAATTAGGCTCATATCCACTATTTCTAATTGAATTCTTAAGCATAAACTCTCACAGATTTTATGGTTCATAAGAATTATCTTTATTTCTCTGAGTTCCAGAATCTGGTTTATAGCAGGGTCACAAAACTCTTCACTTCAGGGTAACTTAAGTTGCTCTTATAAACATTATTTTTAAACTGCGTTTCTTCAACAGAAAACAGTTTGTTAAGGAATGTAACATATCCTGTCTAGTTAAGCCAGAATTTTCTTGGAAAATAAAGCTGAGGTCAACATGTTGGGCCTATTTATTTATATCACTACATGTTGAAAACAAAGCTAGTCTACCACTGAGCTAAATCAGTGTCACCATTGCCAGAAATAAAGTTGCATGGGGATGCAAATTTCTCAATAAGGCAAAGGCAGTATCTAATTGACATCATATTCTGGAGCGAAAAAATCATGAAAGAGGGTTCCTTTCAAATGTGCTATGCCACCTTTACATTAGATGTGGTTTAATTACTATTTTCACTAATTTCAGGAAACCACTTTGAAATCACAAATTTTATTTACCTTCCAGTCCTCAGAGACTCATGTTCTTCTCAGGTAGACACTAAACACCACATAAAAATAAATAAATTAAAGGTATTGGGCCCATCTAAAAATAAATAAATAAATAAACAAACTAAAACCAGAAAACTGGGCACACAGGTGCAAGCCTATAATGCCAGCTGCTCAGAAAACAGAGGCAGTAGAATCATAAGTTCAAGGCCAACTTCCGCAACTGAGAACCTGCCTCAAACTAAAAAGGCCTGGGGATGTAGTTCAGTGGAAGAGCATCCCTGAGTTCAATTTATGCCACTGCAAAAAAAGTGAAAGAAAGTGACAACAAAAGTAACACTTAGGATTTGCTCTCAGAAATTTTTCCACAGATTTCAACAAAGTAAGGTACCTCAGACATTAGTTTCTCCTAGTTTCTTTTTTTTAATCTTTATTTATTTCCTTTACACTTTATTTATTTATTTTTATGTGGTGCCAAGGATCAAACCTAGTGCCTCTTATGTGTGAGGAAAGCACTCTACCACTGAGCTACAGCACACTTCTCTGTGCCTCAATATCATTATGTCTCATGAAAGAAACAATTTAAATCATAATCTTCAAAGAACCATATTTTATGTATAAAAATTTAAAATATGGCAAAAGAAATAATTAAATCACATGTAGAGGGCAAATGAGGAAGAGAAGTAATAATGAAAGAGCAGAAATTTCAATAAATAAAAAACAGAAAACAATAGAGAAAGATAAACTAATTAAATGCTTGTTGTTGGCCTGGGGTATAACTCAATAGTACAGTGTGTGCTTATCATGTGTAAAGTCCTGTCTTGATCCCAAGCCCCCAACCCCGTCAAAAAAAAAAATGAACAAAAAACAAAAACCAACCACTTATTCTTTGAGAAGACAGAAAAAAAGTGGAAACCTCCAGTTGGGCTAATGAGAAAAAAAAAGAGACAATATACATATTACTAAAATCAGGAAAGAAAAGATGATATCACCATAGTTTGTAGAGATATGAAAAGGATATATGCCAATAAATCCATCAACCTAAATGAAGAGAACAAATTTTCTAGAAAGATACCACCAAAATGAAAACCTGAATTGAATAGTCACAGGTTCATATTTAAGAAAATTTGTAGCTTGAAAATCTTAATTTTTTTTTCAGATCCAGATAGCTTCACGGGAAAATTCCTACAAACATGTAGGAAAAAATAATATACAAATTCTATAAGAAAACTGAATAGGAGGAAATACTTCCTAACTTATTCTGAGGCCAGCATTAACCTGCAATCAAAGCCAGACAATGACATTACAAGAGGTTGGGATACCCTTCATGAACATATGTGCAAAATCTTATACAAAATTGTGAGGGGGTGGGTGGTTGTAAAAAGGATAGAACCCAGGGCTTCACAAATGCTAAGCTAATGTTCTAATGTGGCTAGGCTAATGCCACATCCTCAGTCCTTTTTATTTTGATACAGGATCTCACTGAGTTACCCAGCCTAGGCTTCAACTTGTGACCCTCCTACCTCAGAGTAGCTGGGATGATAAGTGTATGCAACCACATCCAATTCCCAAGCAAAATTTTAATGAATTAATTATAATAATATATAAAATGAATAATACATCATGACTAAATGAGATTTATGCTAATATTGCAAAGCTGGTTTGCCATTCAAAACACAATGCACATCACCATATTTGCAAACAAATAATAACAATCCAATACCCATTCTTAGTTCAAAAACAACAACAATAAAAACCTTAGAAATATTACAGTCTCATTCTGATAAAAGGAATAAAAAAAAAACTACAGTTAATGTGCATAATAAAAAAAGATTGAATGTTTTTCTTTTAATATAAGGAACAAGACAAGGATGACAACTCCCATCATTTCATCCAACAATATACCAAAGATTCCGCTTAGATTAATAAGGCAAGAAAAAAAATGACATTCAAGTGATAAAGGAAAAATTCAAACTATATTTTTTAAATGATGAGATTACCTATATAGAAAAATCCGACAAAATATGCCCCCAAAAAAGCTACTGCTAGAAGGTGAGTGTGGCAAAGCTGCATAATACAACAGCTAGATACAAAACTGAATTGTTGTTCTATGTTAGCAATGAAAAATTTTATATTGAATTTTTTAAGCATACTATAATAACACCAAAAATGTCAAATATTTAAGACAAATTTGAAAGGGATATGCAAGACTTGTACTTTAAAAGATTGCTGAGAGAAATTAAAGGAAATCTAAACAAATGGCAAGAAATAACATGTTCATTTGTTGGAAGACTCAATGATGTTAAGAAGTCAATTCTCTCCAAGTGTAACTTGACAGTTTGAAAAATAAGAACAGTTTTTCTCTGCTCTCTGTCTTCCCATGTACAGACACCTTATCACAATATCTGATTTGAAATTCCTCCTTTAAGATTTTCCTGTGTGATGTGTCCTCATTCTAACCTCCTATATTGTCCTACTTGTGGGTTTCATAACTGCTTGACAAAAGGCTTGAAGAGCCACCATGTCTAATTTCTTTTGGAGTGTCCAGTGAATATCATTCCCTGGGTCTCTCCACCATGTCTAAATTCTTTTGAAGTGTCTAGTGAATATCATTCCCTGGGTCTCACCATCTAGAGAGCAGTATAAACTATGAAGTGAAGACACTCCAGGGAGTCTCTGATAGCCCTACAGCCTGCAAGGATCTTTTAATGATACAGTGCTGGGACACTCTGAAAAATTGAGGTAGAATGAAGACAAATACCTTCAAATGCAAACTTTTTTTTTCAATCAAGACATAACTTTCAATACTTATCAATCAGAGTGGCAGGCAATGAGTTTATTAGAAGTGATGTGAAGGAAGAACAGGGTGATATTCTGACAGAAGAATGTGTGTTCTCTCTGAAAAGATAATAGCATGGCTCTCTAGAACTTCACTTTTTTTTTGAAGATCTATAACAAGATCACAAAGAGTCCTGACCAGGTACAGTTCTTGACTATGGACTGACAGCAGGCTAACATCAACCTCTCAAGTATCCTCTGCCATGAAAACTTTAGGTTAATTAGGCTCATATTCACCATTTCTAATTGAATTCTTAAGCATAAACTCTCACAGATTTTATGGTTTCTAAGAATTATCTTTATTTCTCTGAGTTCCAGAATCTGGTCTATAGCAGGATCACAAAACTCTTCACTTCAGGGTAACTTAAGTTGGTCTTATAAACATTATTTTTAAACTGCATTTCTTCAACAGATAACAGTTTGTTATGGAATGTAACATATCCTGTCCAGTTCAGCCAGAATTTTATTGGAAAATAAAGCTGGGGTCAACATGTTGGGCCTATTTATTTATATTACTACATGTTGAAAAAAAAGCTAGTCTACCACTGAACTACGTCATTGTCACCCTTGCCAGATATAAAGTTGCATGGGGATGCAAGTTTCTCAATAAGGCAAAGGAAGTATCTAATTGACATCATATTCTGGAGCAAAGAATCATAAAAGAGGATTCCTTTCAAATGTTCTATGCCACCTTTGAATTAGATGTGGTTTAATTACAATTTTCAATAATTCCAGGAAACCACTTTGAAATCACAAATTTTATTTACCTTCCAGTCTTCAGAGAGTCATGTTCTTCTCAGGTAGATCCTAAGCTCCACATAAAAATAAATAAATTAAAGGTATTGTGTCCATCTAAAAAAAAAAAAAAAACCAGAAAACTGGGCACACAGGTGCAAGCCTATAATTCCAGCTGCTCAGGAAACAGAGGCAGTAGAATCATAAGTTCAAAGTCAACTTCTGTAACTGAGACCCTGCCCCAAAATAAAAAGGGCTGGGGATGTAGTTCAGTGGCAGAGCATCCCTGAGTTCAATCCATGTCACTGCAAAAAAAGCAAAAGAAAGTGACAACAAAATTAACACTTAGAATTTTCTCTCAGAAATTTTTCCACAGATTTCAACAAAGTAAGGTACCTCAGACATTAGTTTCTCCTAGTTCCTCTTTTATTTAATCCTTATTTATTTACTTTTAACCTTTATTTTTTTTTATTTTTATGTGGTGGGAAGGATCAAACCTAGTGCCTCATATGTGTGAAGAAAGCACTCTACCACTGAGCTACAGCACACTTCTCTTTGCCTCAATATTGTTATGTCTCATGGAGGAAACAATTTAAATCACAATCTTCAAAGAACCACATTTTATGTATAAAAATTTAAAATATGGCAAGAGAAATAATTAAATCACATGTAGAGGGAAAATGGGGAAGAGAAGTAATGATTTAAAGAGCAGAAAGATCAATAAATAAACAACAGAAAACAATAGAGAAAAATAAACTAATTAAATGCTGGTTCTTGGGCTGGGGTATAACTCAATAGTACAGAGTGTGCTTACCATATGTAAGGTCCTGTCTTGATCCCAAGCCTCCCCCTTCAAAAAAAAAAAAAAACAAAAAAAAAACAAAAAAAACAAATGAACAAAAAACAAAAACCAACCACTTATTCTTTGAGAAGACAGAAAAAAAGTGGAAACCTCCAGTTGGGCTAATGAGAAAAAAAAAAGAGACAATATACATATTACTAAAATCAGGAAAGAAAAGATATCACCATAGTTTGTAGAGTATTGAAAAGGATATATGCCAAAAAATTCATCAACCTAAATGACGAGAACAAATTTTCTAGAAAGATACCACCTAACTCACCTACAATGAAAACCTGAATTGAATAGTCACAGGTTTATATTTTAAAAAATTTGTAGCTTGAAAATCTTATCTTAATTTGTTTTTCAGATCCAGATAGCTTCACTGGAAAATTCCTACAAACATGTAGGAAAAAATAATAATATACAAATTCTACAACAAAACTGAATAGGAGGAAATACTTCCTAACTTATTCTGAGGCCTGCATTAACCTGCTATCAAAGCCAGACAATGACATTACAAGAGTTTGGGATACCCCTCATGAACCCAGGTGCAAAATCCTATACAAAATTGTGAGGGGGTGGGTGGTTGTAAAAAGGATAGAACCCAGGGCTTCACATATGCTAAGCCAATGTTCTAATGTGGCTAGGCTAATGCCACATCCTCAGTCCTTTTTATTTTGATACAGGATCTCACTGAGTTACCCAGCCTAGGCTTGAACTTGTGACCCTCCTACCTCAGACTAGCTGAGATTATAAGTGTATGCAACCACATCCAATTCCCAAGCAAAATTTTAATGAATTAATTATAATAATATATAAAATGAATAATACATCATGACTAAATGAGATTTATGCTAATATTGCAAAGCTGGTTTGCCAGTCAAAACACAATGCACATCATTATAGTAGCAAACAAATAATAACAGTCCAATACCCATTCTTAGTTCAAAAACAACAACAATAAAAACCTCAGGAATATAACAGACTCATTCTGATAAAAGGAATAAAAAAAAAATCCTACAGTTAACACGCATAATAAAAAAAGATTGAATTTTTTTTAATATAAGGAACAAGACAAGGATGACCACTCCAATCATTTCATCCAACAATATATCAGAGATTCCACTTAGATTAATAAGGCAAGAAAAAAATTGACATTCAAGTGATAAAGGAAGAATTCAAACTATATTTTTTAAATGATGAGATTATCTGTATAGAAAAATCTGATGAAATATGCCCCAAAAAAGCTACTGCTAGAAGGTGAGTATGGCAAAGCTGCATAATACAACAGCTAGATACAAAACTGAATTGTTGTTCTATGTTAGCAATGAAACATTTTATATTGAATTTTTTAAACATACTATAATAACACCAATAATGTCAAATATTTAAGACACATTTGAAAGGGATATGCAAGACTTCTACTTTAAAAGATTGCTGAGAGAAATTAAAGGAAATCTAAACAAATGGGAAGAAATAACATGTTCATTTGTTGGAAGACTCAATGATGTTAAGAAGTCAATTCTCTCCAAGTTGATTCATAGATTCAATATCTCAGAATCCCAGCAGGCTGTTTTGTATAAACAGTTAAGCTGATTATAAACTTCCAATGCATATACAAAGGACCCAGAGCAGTCCAAAAAAAAACTTTGCAAAAGAAAAAATCTGGAATAAAAACACTATTACAAAGCTAAAGTAATTCAGACAATGTGGTACTGATATAAACAAGTAGATCATGATACAAAATAGAGGCCAAAATAGACCCATGTACACAAAAAACAGATTTTTGGCAATGGTACAAAGGCAATTCAGCAAAGAGACAATGTTCATTTTTAACAAATGGTGCTGGAACTAAATACCCATATACAAAAACTTATGAATTTTGACCCCTGCCTTGCACCACATACAGAAATTAACTCAAAATGGGTCATATACCTAAGTGTAAAATCGAAAACAATATACCTACTCAAGGAAACAGAAGCTAACTTCTGTGACTTAGGGTTAGGCAAAGAGTTCTTAGATATGATACCAAAAGTGCATTAAAGAACAATTTGTAAATTGAATTTCATCAAAATTAAGAATATCTGTTCTTTGAAAGACACGGCTAGTGGAATGTAAAACATGTCAGACTGGGCCAAAATATCATAAATCTAATAAAGAATTTGTATCTAGAATACAAAAAGAACTCTTAAAAGTTAATAAGAAAAACAAATACCTCAATAAAAAATAACATACAAGATTTGATACTTTATCAAGGACTGGCAAAGAAGCACATGAAAATATGCTCAACATCATAATCAGCCTATAGGAAAATGCAAATTAAAATCACAATGAGAGGCTAGGGTTGTGACTCAGTGGCATAGCACTTGCCTTGCACATATAAGTAACTGGATTCAATCTTTAAAACTGCATAAAATAAATAAACAAAATAAAGGAATTGTGTATATATACAACTAAAAAAATTTTTTAAAAATCACATTGAGGTAATACTATGTATCTTTTAAAGGACTAAAATTTAAAAAGACTACCAGAGTAATATTTATGATAGAGACTTGGAGCCACTGATTTCTCATTCACTGCTGGTAGGAATGTAAAAGAAAACAACAGCTTGGAATACAGCTTAGTATTTTAAAAAATTAAAAATATACATAGCACATGATCTACTCAATTCATTTCTGTGTATTTACCAAAGAAAAATGACAGCCTAAGTCCACACAAAGATCTGTAATACAGTTGTTCAGATGGGTTTTAGTTCTAAGAGCCAAATGCTGGAAACACCCAAATGGCTGTCAGTGGTGAACAGGCATATCCATACAATGGAATACTTTGATCACTTAAAGGAACAAACTACTGATATAATCAGAAACAGAGACAAATCTCAAAATAATTACACTGAGTGAAAGAGCAAAGAGAGAGAGAGAGAGAGAGAGAGAGAGAGAGAGAGAGAGAGAGAGAGAGAGATTTCATTTACATAAAACCATAGAATAAGCAAATTAACCTACAGTGATACCAGATCAGTAGGTTGGTGGTTGCCTGAAGAAAGGGACAGAGCAACTTGAGGATAGAAGAACAAGGAAATTTGGGGTGGTGATGGATCTGTTCATTCTCCTTATTTTGATGATGGTTTCTTGGGTGTGCACATGTGTCAGAACTGATTAAATCATACACTTTAAACATGAAGTTTATTGGATGTCAATTAGACTTCAATAAAACTGTCTTTTAAAAGAGCTACCTGAATTTTATAATATCAATTTTAAATTTTCCCTTTTCCATCAGCATACCAAAAATCTTTCACTGTAGCAAACTAACTCATGTAACTGCTTCAAATACACCTTTTCTTTTGACATTTACTCTACCTAACCAGGATTGTAAATCTAAATTACTGGCTGGGGATGTGGCTCAAGTGGTAACACGCTTGCCTGGCAAGTGTGGGGAACTGGGTTCAATCCTCAGCACCACATAAAAATAAAATAAAGATATTGTGTCCACCAAAAACTAAAAAATAAATATTAAATCTCTCTCTCTCTCTCTCTCTCTCTCTCTCTCTCTCTCTCTCTCTCTCTCTCACCCCTCTCTCTCTTAAAAAAATGTAAATTACTATGGGATAGAAAAGTTAACAATTGCACAGTTGTCTGTTTATTGGCTTCAAATGAAGTCAGAATGTTTAGTTGAATTACCAGTACTGAAGGGCTCAGTCACTGAATATTGAAAACATTACTTTTGCAAGCTGCCCTAAAACAATTCATTAATTCAAATAAATGTTTACTGCACATGTGCTCTCTGTATGCCACTGTTGAAATGGCTGAATTTCATGCAGAATGGACAGTACCAAACTACAAAGTTATTCCATGTCTTCTTTTGGAAGAATTTGTAAGATTTAGAAACACTTAAATCACATGATGAAAGAATAGCAATGGAAACAGGCCACAGACATCCAAGAACAGTGACTCTCCTAATTAAAAGTTAAAATAATAAATTTCAATGATAATATGACTGAAGAACTGTATCCTAACAGCTTAATTCCAACATTACAAGTATTTCTCATATCTTAAGTGAACTCAGAACAAAGATTACAAATTACTTCCTCACATAGTGAGTATGAAGTCTGCCAGCTCTAAGAAGTCATTCTGGCTTAGAAATATGAAAGGATGTGAAAAGACAGAACCCAAATGATTTTTTAATACCAATAACAAATAGGAAGTTTTAAGTGAATTCTCTAACAGTTGGTATCAAAGATAATACTCTGTAGCAGCATATTCTTCATTACTGAGTTCAGTTAACTGGACCAAGAATGGAAATTAATATATATTATAGAAGATACAAGCTTAATTATTCATCACATATAAAATCATCCGTAGCTCTGCCACAATATAAAAGACATTTTACAGCTTAGCAAGGGAATTTATTTGGAAACCTTCCGCTATCTTTTTCCCTTGAAATGATACTGTCCTTTAAGTTGTTTCTCTAAAAGAACCCAATATGTGCTCCATTTGTATACAATGAATTTAAGCATTTTCTACGTCATGTATAACTGATCATAACTAATTTCTTCAGGTTTTTCAGAACTGTCATGTTTTGTGTTCTCAAAGATAGAGTTTTGATGAACAATAAGCTTTTAGTAAATTTTGACTGACATGTTTCCTCTGTATTTGTTCTAAACACATCATACCCAAATTCATATCTACATTAAACACTACTAATCCTTAGTGTTCAGTAACCATGGAATGCAGAACACGAGTTCTGAAAGCACAATATCCAAGTATTCTCATCTTCATGGAGAGGAAATATCCACTAAACAAAAGATGAAACAAACCATAGTATTCAGTTATTGTATCTTCTATTTATTGATTTTTGGAGTTTTACAAATGCAAATGGTTTGCTTTAAGTAAATTGGTTAAAAAAAGCAATGACAATTAAGCATTTTTAATTAAAATTATGAAAATTTACTTCTCACCTCTGATACTGACTTTAATTAAAATTGTGAAATAATATCTGCTACAGCTTGAGTTCCATTGAAGCTAAGATCCAATTTGTGGTTCCTCATGATACGTCCAATGTCAATTACTGCCCTCCTGTGGCATTTTACCATGAAGAAAAACACTGTTTCATGGAGTAAGATCTACTTGTAATTTGTAATGTGCTTGGCACTGTGCTTACCAGTTTATATGCAGCAGCTGTGCTCATCCTCAAAACAATGCTACAATGGAGAATATCTTAGAAAGGTAGAGTGTAACTGACCTTAAATAACTTGTCCAAGGTCACTGAGCTACTTCCCATTACTGTCAACACAGAGTATATCTTATACCTTTTAACAAGAGGGCCCCAAATTGGACCAAACCTGCCAGAGAAATTGGATTCATCCCATCATGAGTAACTCCCATTTAATCTCAGTACAGTTATTTTTCTCTAATTCACCTTAATCTGACCATCTGCGTTGGAATGGAGGAGAAACAACTTAGTGGCAGAGCTGGATGTGTGCAACAAATTATCATCCAAGTTTTGGCTTTCAGCTAGCCTTTATTGTTATATCTTGGAAAGTTAGGCAAGATCAAGATCCTTAGTAAAATGACATCTATAGAGAGGCCTTATCAGAAGTATTATTATTAATCCTGACCATGTTTAAACTGATATTAAATATTCAAGACAATTCTGATCTTAACTATAGCAGTGTTTTTTACATAAGTAAATGATTCATGTCATGTTATAACAAATGAGATATATAAATAAGTAATTTATACTTCATTCCTCCAAAAATGACTCTGTATTTCATTAATGAAAACATAGAACAGTGATTTGTTTCTGGAACTGAGTATTAAACCCAAGGCCTCAAACATGTGAGGGAAGCCACATCCCCAGCCAAGAATGCTTGTTTTTAAATGATGCTGTTGGTGTAACAGTGTAGTGCCAGTCCAGCCTTCCACTGTCCTCTGACAAGAATTTCTATTTAACTGCTAAACACACTGATGTTTCATGGATAACATCAAGAAAAGTAGTTTACAGAAACCACATAACTTCCACCCTTTTAGTCTTGCTGTACAATATTGTGTTCTCTTTGAGATGCATAAAGAAATTTAAATTCACACTTTACTATCATAGGAGCAAGAACCACTTAAACAGAATCTACTGTTTTTTTTTTTTTTTTTGTCCATTAAGAAAGATTGTTCAACCAGGTTGGTGGAACACACC
The DNA here is from genome assembly GCF_048772815.1 of Callospermophilus lateralis. Lineage (NCBI taxonomy): Eukaryota > Metazoa > Chordata > Mammalia > Rodentia > Sciuridae > Callospermophilus > Callospermophilus lateralis. The sequence goes on from NW_027511893.1 coordinate 1,355,039, forward strand.
TGTAATCCCAAATGGCTTGTAAACCTGAAGCAGGAGGACTGCAAGTTGAAACCAAGCCTTAGCAATTTAGTGTGGCTCTAAGCAACTTAACAAAACTCTGTCTCAAGAAAAAAGAAAAAAAAACAGTTGGGGATGTGGCTCAGTGGCTGACCACTGTGGGCTCAATTCCTAGTAGAAAAAAAAGGCAGAAAAGAAACACAAAAAGCTGCACTGTATAAAATGAATTTTAATTACTTTTTCTAGGAGCTGATAAGGGTACCTCTGAAAATCCATGCTGGAAAGTCATAGCAAAGAAAATAACCAGTCTCTACAGGGGAATAGTCACAAAAACATAACATCTGAACAGTCACATCCCAAACAAAGCTGGTCTAGAGGTGAATTTTCTGCGTTCTAGTCTACTCACTTATGAACCTTGTTCTTGCACAGAAATGCTGTCATCGCAGGCTATCCAGGCCACAAACTTCTGAAGTATTCTCAACTTTCCTCTTCAGAACTTAACAATTGCCCAAGCCAGGATGAATTACCAAAGAGAAACATATGGATCTGCTCCACAATCCTTCCCCTCTTCTTGGAGTGCTAGTGATGATGGCAGGAAGCTCCCAGCAAAGCTTCTGCCTGAGCAGGGAGCACAATACCCAAGGCTAAGAGTGATCTTGAGTGCTGTGATTGTGGCTAAAAGTTAGAGCACTTGCCTAGCATGTGTAAGACACTGGGTTTGATTCTTAGCATCACATAAAAGTAAAAAAAAAAAAACATATACAGTTCATCAACAAGTAAAGAAAATAATATATATATATATATATTTTTTTTTTTTTTTTTTTTTAAAGAGTGCTCTTGAGATTTTCAAAAGCACAGCTGGGAGGAGACTCTCTTTCCTCCCTCTTGTGGGAGTTATGGGAGAGCCTGAGAATGGTCCCCTGCTCTGTCACTTTTTACCCCCAAGGGCCTAAAATCATGCTGGCTTCTGTGGCATTTTATTCCTTTGAATCCTTCTTCTTTAGAATAGGGTGGTTTAGCATAATAGGAGATTAGGGTGTTCCCCCTTTAGAATAGGGCATATCCTGCTGCTGAGTTCCTCTTGAGTTCTTAGGGTCAGACAGTATATTTTGGGAGACAGAAGCCCAGGAGTAGTGGATTTGGGCAGAGAACGTGGATTCCCCCAGAAGGTGTTTGTAGACGGCTGGTGTGAGTTCGGGAATAAAGAATTGCTGTTTGAATCTACAAGCTGTGTGGAGACTCGTGATTTGTGCCCAGCCAGAGACTGTGGCATATACTCATTATAGTTTTAAAACTTATGTTGAGTTAATGAGTAGTGTGAAGAAATGAGCAGTAATTTTCAATTTCCTTATTCTCCTGAAGCATTCCTTATTAGTTTGTCTTACATAATTTGAGGCAAGCTGTGGGTTTTCCTATGAAAACTTTTAAATATTATGTCTTAAAGAAATGCTCATTTAAAGTGGGCTTGATTAAACTATTTTTAAGATCAAAATTCTTGTGACCAGGATTAATCTTGATAATACAGATCCATCCCACCCAAGCATTGTGTGAAGCCTAGATCCTGGCCCCCAAACACTAGATGCCCCAGGGTGTCCCCCAAACTCTTTGATAACTTTTTTCTGGAAAAATTATCATTTTTTCTGATGTGTCTGACATATAACAAAGACATGGTCTTGGTTAGTGACACTTTTGTCAATTATTCTAAAATCTTGGGAAGCAAGGTTTTTTTCTGTCATAAAATTTTGTCTGTGTTTGATGGGAATTCACATTAGTAATGTTGACAACTAACCACTAGAATCATTTTACCAGTTTGATGTGAGAAAAGAGTTGGGAAGTGACAGCAGTGTGTATGATAGCATGTCTGAGTTGAGTAGAATATACATTCGTGTCATCACTTAGGGGCTGGGTTACTTATAGGGATTGGATTGAACCCATAGACAATCTACCTCTGAATTCCAGACCTTTCCCCCCTTCTTGAAATGGGATCTTCTGAAGCTGTTGAAGCAGTCTCAAACTTGGGATTTTTCTGCTTCAGCCTCCCAGATTTTTGGGATTACAAGCAAGCAGCAACATGCCCAGCTGTAATCACTTTTAAAATAACCCTTTCTACTTACTAGTGTTCATATTAGCAAATTTGGGAAATGTAGATAAATGTACATATGCCAGTCTTCATGGTATGACTCATTACAAATTATCTTTCCATTTGAAACACTGCTAGTTATGATAAAGAAAAAATAAAATAAAGTTTAGCTTAAACTAGCTAAAGTGTAACAAAAATTTCTTCAAGTTGTTTAACTCTAAAAAGGATATTTATTTTGATTTTTTAAAAATCTTGTGTTTTTTGCTTATTACTATTGAAGTGTGCTATGTAAACAAACATTTAAGTAAAGACTTCTTGGATGAGGATATATTTTCAATTGTCTAGAGATATATTGAATCTTTTTAACATGAGAAGTCAGCCAAGTTGAAAATATTTTATTTTTATTATTTTGAGCAAGTAAAATGTTCCAGAGCAAAAGAAGTGAGTACTGTTAAAAATACTGTTAAACATTATTCCTTTTTTTCATATTCACATGTTCCTAAGTAAACTAAATAAATAACTAATTACAATGATTTTGAAATGTTTCAGTTTGTAAGCATAGAGGATGTGTTTTCAATGGACAAAACACGCATGCCTTTATGGTGTTATACATTTGAGAGACGTAAGAGTTAGCTAAGAGGAAAACAAATAATTTACCCTACAATTCTGTGGTTTATAATTAAGGCATTTCATTGATTTTTAAGATGCACATCTGAGATGGATGGAATCTTAAAATTGGCATGTTGTAACCCCATGGCAGTTTTTCTTCCGAGTGGTACATAGAATGAGAATATTCTAGTGTCTTAAAGGTGATGGCATCTCAGAGGCAGTGAAATAGGAAATATATAAAAATGTCAATTTATTGGCTAATTTTTAGCACCAAAAACTATTCAATGGTGACTTGCAAAATGAAGATACACATTTCTTTATCCTTCTTTTTTTTTTTGGGGGGGGAGGTGGTGAGTACCAGGGATTGAACTCAGGGGCATAGAGCCACATCCCCAGCCCTATTTTATATTTTATTTAGAGATAGGGTCTCAGTGAGTTGCTTAGTGCCTCACTGTTGCTGAGGCTGGGTTTGAATTTGAGATCCTCTTGTCTCAGTCTCCAGGGATGCTGGGATTATAGGCATGTGCCATTACATTTGACTTCTAAATACTTCTGTCTAAACTAGAATTCTTTATTCAGAAGATTCCTATAGAGATCTTTCTCCTCATGTAAAACAAATGGAAAACCATCATTCATAAACATGAGTACCTTTTTTTCTTGAAAAGTGTTTGAGGGAAACAAACTTCTTGGTGCTTTTTCATGGAGAGCTCATGGTGGGCAGTTAATGCATTTGAGGTTAAGTTGTTCAGAAAACACAAGCAGAGTTTATGAAATATGGATTATTTTTGTTTCTTTCTCCTATTTCTGAAAGTTTGTAGGTCCACTTATACTTTTTAAAAGACATCCTTAAGTTGAATTTTGATGATTCATAGTTGTTATTGTTTTTATAAGAATGTATTCGAAAACATTTATTCTCTGTGTACATAGTTTATGTGGGAAAGTAGCTCCATGATATATATTGGCTAGAAAGACTGTAAAAGGACTTTTTTTATTTGATAGTGAGGACAAATTTCATAGGAAACTCAACCATATGAAGGTTACATACCTTTTTCCCTAGAAGGACTTCAGCTTTGCTTATCCAAGTGTGGTCCTAGGTCCTGGAGCTTGTTTGAAATGCAGACTAGTGCTGTTGTGAACCTGTGGGAAGCACCAGACAACATATGTGACTCTCATGCTTGAGGGTTTTACCAGCCTTGCTGGACTAGTACAAAGTTTCTGATTCACTAGTCTGGGTGTGAGCCTGAGAATTTTAATTTTAACAAGTTATCACATGATGCTGATGCTACTGGTACAGGAATGATATATGAAGAACTATTATACTAGAGTGCCCTCAATGTACATTTCTCTCCTCTTTTCTAATTTCTTACTCCTTCAAATAGCTTTTTTAAAACAGACTACCATATCCTTTAACTTGATTGAAAGGAGAAAAAGCAATTTTTTTTTTTTTTTGCGATGACCATACTAAGATTGCTTTTCAGCATCTAATTTCAGAACAAAAAATCTCTTTAAAGCTTGGTTTTAAGTCTTATTTATATGTGTCTCTTTCTCTTCTTTCTGTAAGTATTCTTTTTAATGTTTAAAAATTCTTTTAATATAGATAACAAATTGTTATGGTCCAAAAGTTAAAATGACACAGGCATGCTTGGGAAAATCTGATTTCCAACAGCTTCCCCCGCCCTTCACTCCTCTTTCTTTGATAACCTCTTTTAATTGATTTCTCATAGATGTCAATTGTTTTCTTTTATAGTAGGAGAAATGCCAGTATACAATATTATTTTTATATACAATGTAATATACTATGTTACTAATTCTGTTCCATGGCTTTTTCTTTATATGCTCTTGAGATATTTTTCTTTTAGTATTTATTTAGAAAGAATATAATATTTGTTTATAGAAAAAAACTTTTTTAACAACAGCTTTGTTTATACAGCATCTATTAAGTACCTTGTTTATTTCACCAGTCCCCTTGGTGGGTATTTGGGTCATCTCTATGTTTATCACAGACCATACTGTGGTGAAACAGCTTGTGTGCATATCATTTTATACATGTGCAGGTACATCTTTGGGATACATTACTAGAAGTGGGATCACTGCACTAGTGGGCATTGCATTTAAAATTTTGTTAAATACTTTCTTTCTTAAGTATTGCACCATTTTGAACTCCCACAAGTACATTTTCTCCTTTTATCCATGGAGAATTTGTTGTTTCTGGATACTGAAATTCAAGGATGCTTGAGTCTCTTTCATAAAAAGGCTTAGTATTTTCATGTAACTTTTGCACATACTCCACATACTTTTAAATTATCTTTAGATTTCATAGAATACCTAATACAATGTAAATGCCATGCAAATAATTGTTATTGTTTAGGGACTAATGACAAGGAAAAAAGTTGGTATGTGTTCAGCATGACAATTTAAAAAAAATGTTTTCATCTATGATTGTCAAATCCAGTCTGGATACCACAATACAAGAGGGCAGATTGAAGTGTATGAGAGACTTCCTATTTTCCTGGCACCTTTCCAATGTACTATGTTTACAACCCTTGAATTTGTTAACAGTTTGATAGATGAGAATTATCAATATAGAGTAGTTTTAATGTGCATTGCTATCATTATTTATGAGGCTGAGCATTAAAAACTAGTTGTATGTCTTTTTCTGTGAATTCTCTGTTCATGTGTTTTGCACATTTTTGTTTTGGATTCCTTTTCTTCCCTTCTCAATTTCTAGAAATTTATAAATTGGAGAGATTAGTCTTGTGTGATATAAATTGTTGTTTTCCCCAGATTTTCACTTATTTCATTTACCTTCACATATTTTAATATACAAAAGTCTTACATTTTTTTCTTTGAATTTCACAGTTTATATTACTTATTATGATATCTGGATTTTAAGTCACTAAAACACTTCCAAGATTTTTAGAATTTGCCCATGGTTCCTTTTAGTACTTTTATGGCATCTTTTTTACATTTAAATGTTCAAACTAGGATTTATTCTGGTGTTCAGAATGATGTGTAGGCTTAACTTTATCTTCCAACAAATGAACATGTTATTTCTTCCCGTTTGTTTAGATTTCCTTTAATTTCTCTTAGCAATCTTTTAAAGTACAAGTCTTGCATATCCCTTTCAAATTTGTCTTAAATATTTGACATTTTTGGTGTTATTATAGTATGTTTAAAAAATTCAATATAAAATTTTTTATTGCTAACATAGAACAACAATTCAGTTTTGTATCTAGTTGTTGTATTATGCAGCTTTGCCACACTCACCTTCTACCAGTAGCTTTTTTAGGGGCATATTTCATCGAATTTTTCTATATAGATAATCTCATCATTTAAAAAAATACAGTTTGAATTTTTCCTTTATCACTTGAATGTCAATTTTTTTCTTGCTTTATTAATCTAAGCAGAATCTCTGGTCTGTTGTTGGATGAAATGATGGGAGTGGTCATCCTTGTCTTGTTCCTTATATTAAAAGAAAAACATTCAATCATTTTTTATTATGCGTGTTATCTGTAGGTTTTTTTTTTATTCCTTTTATCAGAATGAGACTGTTATATTCCTATGGTTTTTATTGTTGTTGTTTTTGAACTAAGAATGGGTATTGGAATGTTATTATTTGTTTGCTAACATAATGATGTGCATTGTGTTTTGAATGGCAAACCAGCTTTGCAATATTAGCATAAATCTCATTTAGTCATGATGTTTTATTCATTTTATATATTATTATAATTAATTCATTAAAATTTTGCTTGGGAATTGGATGTGGTTGCATACACTTATCATCCCAGCTACTCTGAGGTAGGAGGGTCACAAGTTCAAGCTAGGCTGGGTAACTCAGTGAGATCCTGTATCAAAATAAAAAGGACTGAGGATGTGGCATTAGCCTAGCCACATTAGAACATTAGCTTAGCATTTGTGAAGCCCTGGGTTCTATCCTTTTTACAACCACCCACCCCCTCACAATTTTCTATAGGATTTTGCACCTGTGTTCATGAGGGGTATCCCAACCTATTGTAATGTCATTGTCTGGCTTTGATTGCAGGTTAATGCTGGCCTCAGAATAAGTTAGGAAGTATTTCCTCCTATTCAGTTTTCTTATAGAATTTGTATATTATTTTTTTTTCCTACATGTTTGTAGGAATTTTCCCGTGAAGCTATCTGGATCTGAAAAAAAATAAATTAAGATAAGATTTTCAAGCTACAAATTTTCTTAAATATAAACCTGTGACTATTCAATTCAGGTTTTCATTGTAGGTGAGTTTGGTGGTATCTTTCTAGAAAATTTGTTGTCTTCATTTAGGTTGATGGATTTTTTGGCATATATCCTTTTCCTATCTCTAGAAACTATCGTGATATCTTTTCTTTCCTGATTTTAGTAATATGTATATTGTCTCTTTTTTTTCTCATTAGCCCAACTGGAGGTTTCCACTTTTTTCCTGTTTTCTCAAAGAATAAGTGGTTGGTTTTTGTTTTTTGTTCATTTGTTATTTTTTTTTTTTTGTTTATTTGAAGGGGGTGGGTGCTTGGGATTAAGACAGAACCTTACATATGGTAAGCACACACTGTACTATTGAGTTATACCCCAGTCCAAGAACCAGCATTTAATTAGTTTATTTTTCTCTATTGTTTTCTGTTTTTTATTTATTGATCTTTCTGCTCTTTCATCATTACTTCTCTTCCCCATTTGCCCTCTACATGTGATTTAATTATTTCTTTTGCCATATTTTAAATTTTTATACATAAAAAAATGGTTCTTTGAAGATTATGATTTAATTTGTTTCCTCCATGAGACATAACGATATTGAGGCACAGAGAAGTGTGCTGTAGCTCAGTGGTAGAGTGCTTTCTTCACACATATGAGGCACTAGGTTTGATCTTTCCCACCACATAAAAATAAAAAAAATAAAGGTTAAAAGTAAATAAATAAAGATTAAATAAATGAGGATCTAGGAGAAACTAATGTCTGAGGTATTTTACTTTGTTGAAATCTGTGGAAAAATTTTTGAGAGCAAATCATAAGTGTTACTTTTGTTGTCACTTTCTTTTTCTTCTTTTGCAGTGGCATGGACTGAACTCAGGGATGCTCTGCCACTGAACTACATCCCCAGCCCTTTTTATTTTGGGGCAGGGTCTCAGTTGCAGAAGTTGACCTTGAACTTATGATTCTAATGCCTCAGTTTTCTGAGAAGCTGGGATTATAGGCTTGCACCTGTGTGCCCAGTTTTCTGGTGTTAGTTTTTTTTTTTAGATGGACACAATACCTTTAATTTATTTATTATTATGTGGAGCTTAGGATCTACCTGAGAAGAACATGACTCTCTGAGGACTGAAAGGTAAATAAAATTTGTGATTTCAAAGTGGTTTCCTGGAATTATTGAAAATTGTAATTAAACCACATCTAATGCAAAGGTGGCAAAGAATATTTGAAAGGAACCCTCTTTTATGATTTTTTCGCTCCACAATATGATGTCAATTAGATACTGCCTTTGCCTTATTGAGAAATTTGCATCCCCATGCAACTTTATATCTGGCAAGGGTGAAAATGACGTAGCTCAGTGGTAGACTAGCTTTGTTTTCAACATGTAGTAATATAAATAAATAGGCCCAACATGTTGACCCCAGCTTTATTTTCCAAGAAAATTCTGGCTTAACTGGACAGGATATGTTACATTCATTAACAAACTATTATCTGTTGAAAAAACTCAGTTTAAAAATAATGTTTATAAGAGCAACTTAAGTTACCCTGAAGTGAAGAGTTTTGTGACCCTGCTATAGACCAGATTCTGGAACTCAGAGAAATAAAGATAATTCTTACAAATATAAAATCTGTGAGAGTTTATGCTTCAAAATTCAATTAGAAATGGTGAATATGAGCGTAATTAACCTAAAGTTTTCATGGCAGAGGATACTTGAGAGGTTGATGTTATCCTGCTTTCAGTCCATAGTCAAGAACTGTACCTGGTCAAGACTCTTTGAGATATTTTTATAGATCTTCAAAAAAAGTGAAGTTCTAGAGAGCCATGCTATTATCTTTTCAGAGAGAACACAGTTTCTTCTCTCAGAGTGTCACCCTGTTCTTCCTTCACATCACTTCTAATTAACTCATTGCCTGCCACTCTGATTGATAAGTTTTGAAAGTTATGTCTTGATTGAAAAAAAAGTTTGCCTTTGAAGTGATTGGTGTTCATTCTACCTCAATTTTTCAGAGTGTCCCAGCCCTGTATCACTAAAAGATCCTTGCAGGCTGTAGGGCTATCAGAGACTCCCTGGAGTGTCTTCAATTCATAGTTTATATTGTTCTCTAGATGGAGAGACCCAGGGAATGATATTCACTACACACTCCACAAGAATTTAGACATGGTGGAGAGACCCATGGAATGATATTCACTAGACACCCCCCAAAAGAAATTAGACACGGTGGCTCTTCAAACATTTTGTCAAGCAGTTATGAAACCCACAAGTAGGACAATATAGGAGGTTAGAATGAGGACACATCACAGAGGAAAGTCTTAAAGGAAGAATTTCAAATCAGATATTTAGATAAGGTGTCTGTACATGGGAAGACAGAGAGCAGAGAAAAATTATTCTTATTTTTCAAACTGTCAGACATTTGTCTGCTTTTCTCTCATGTGAAATGCTCACAAAGAGAAACCGAAACCTTTAATCTGACATCCAGTTCTTGGAAAAAATTAGAAATACTGCATTTATTTGAAATATAAAATAGAGAAACGAAAACAGTTGACAAGACAAAGAGGGAATGCTGGCATTAAATATGTGAACAGAGCCAAGTGCAATGGTGCACTTCTGTAATCCCAGTATCTTGAAAGGCTGAAGCAGGAGGATCATGAGTTAAATTTTAGTTTCAGCAAAGATGAGGTGTTAAGCAACTCAGTGAGAATTTTTCTCTAAATAAAATGCAAAATAGGGCTGGGGATTTGGCACAGGGGTCCAGTGAGTGAATATATTTTAGAATGACTTGTTATCCATTGTCAGATTATTAATCCACTCACTATTGACTGGATGCCATTATTCAACCACAAGATACCAACTGGTTTCTATGTGGAAAATAGCTAGTATCTTACAGACAGTGTGGTGAAGATGTTCCTACACATCCTGTCTTACAGGGTCACAGTGAGGGGGATTCTGTGGCAGGGCTGCACAACCTGGAACCCAGTACCATGGAGAATGTTAAGTGTTTTGTTTATGATACTCATGAGATAGATAATAGGGCATAAAACAATCAATAATAAAAGTATATGTTGCCTGAGATTGCAGGAAAATTCCCAGAATGAGATTAATAATACAAATAAGTTATGTCCTGAGTTGTATTTTAGTATCTTTGAGAATACAAACAATAGTGTTTTTCATAAGAAATTCACAGGGAAAAGATTGCAAATCAAGATTCCTGACAAAAGCTTAAAAATTAACACTAAGCCCCTCATTCTAAAGCCACAACCTGTGCAACATACATTCCCTTTACTAACAGAGCCTTCTTTCCCTACACAGGAATTCATAATGAAAATAGGAAACACATAGTTAATATTAATAGCAAATGAGTTGAAGTGCAGAGCCTTCTCTTTAATTAAAAATTATAAAGACACAAGAATTCATAATTTGATGAAGGATCAAAGAAACTCTTTTAAAATGCAGTTAAATAGGTCATGTGAAAAAAGAAAATTACTTTGGAAAAAGAGAACAATGTAAAATTTTATTTAGATATATTTTAGAGTCAGTTCAGAGGAGTGGGCTTTTAAGTAATAGGCTTTCACTGTCTTAAGTGTGTATCATTAGGACTTTAGAAGCAAAAAAGCTTACCAATAATTATACATGTGCTTTAAAGTTTAAAGTTAATAGGTCATGATACACATAGTCAAGTTGCATAGTCTAGTACTTAGTGATTGAAGTGAAAAATGTAAAAGCTTAATCATGATTGGCAATGGTTACAGGAACATATTTTAAACAATGTGTTTAATATCTTATGAATTTAATATGTGTCAGAAAAGATTGCAACTCTTGAAAATCATATAAATGAAAGAAGTTTTTGGCTTTGTTGTAATTTTAACTTCATGAATAAATACCTTTAAAAAAAGGTATAAAAATAAAGGCCCCTCTATGGGCATCAGATTCTTCTGAAAGCTGCTTGTAATTTGCAACCTGTCATCCTGTCTCCTCTTCTTTTGCTGAGGCCATGTATCTTTCAGTACCCAATGCCATTCATACTTCAGAACACCTGGATTCCTGTTTGGCTGGACCATGGAAATTATAATTAAATTTTTCTTCATTTAAATTTGAAGTTGACTCAGTTGATGAATTATAGAAAAAAATATATATGTGCTAATATTCTCATAGAACCCCATACCAAAGAAAAAACAGACATCATAATTCTATTATTATGCTCAAGGCAAAATTGCAAGTAATTTATTTTTTAATCTCCTTGTTGTCTAGGTTCTGGAATACTGAGAGATCTAGAGACCTGGCACCATTCACCTCTTGTTTATTTAATTAAACTAGAAACATTAAAACTTTATTTTTGCCACATTTTTTTGTAAGGGAGTAAGGACAATCCTGCCCCAGGGAATAATTTATGAGCTGAAGTCTCAAGCTCTTTTCTCATAAGGCTAGAGAACAGAAATATTAAATAAAATTTTAAAGTAATTGTGATATTTAATTTTTATATAATTGCAGTTCTGTCTTGGCTAGATCTAAATATTGGGAGTAAACCATGAAATAATTTTATCCTGAGGCACTTAATGCAATTCACAGCAATTATAAAAATCATAATCATAATCATAATCATAATAAATATTCCTAGGCTGTGGAAAATTCCTGTAATATTGTAACATCAGTTACTTGAAAAGCCATCACAGCAGAATTTGAGACCCTTCCCCAGGACACTGTCTATGTTTCTATCCATCCATCAATCCATTCATCTGTGGTCCTGGGACTGTGTAAAGAATAATACCCATGTGTGTGATCTCCAGTATTTCTTTTTCTACTGGCAATTGAACTCAGGGGCACATGACCACTGAGACCACATTCATAGCCCTATTTCTATTTTATTTAAACACATCATCTCAGTGAGGTTCTTAGTGCCTTGCCATTGCTGAGGCTGGCTTTGAACTCACTGTCCTCCTGCCTCAGCCCCACCAGTTGCTTGGATTATAGGCATGCACCCCTGCTTGTGGTAGATCCCCAGTGTTTGAGCAACAAAAACAGAGCAGACAAAAACCTGTCTTTGGGTCCTTATTAAATTCTGATCTGGATGAAATTTACTATTACTCAAACAGTAGGCCTCCTGTATTAGACAGGCAGTCAGTGTAGATAGGTAAATCGAGTCAGGTTGAATCTAGGAAGCCAATTTTGAGTGAATCTGGAAAGTTGGAGACTGTCCTCTGAGGGATATTATCAAGAACCTGCCCCTGCTCCAACCTGTTGCCAAGGTAACCTGTCCCAGGAATTTCCCCTCCCTACAGAGAGCCCTAAGATTGTAATGTGTCCTTGTACTCCATCCTGCCCTTCCCCCTAAAACCCACCTATTTTGCAACCTTAGGCCATTCCACCAAGCATTTTTGGGCCTAGACCTGTCCTCAGGAAGGAGAAAGATATGGGGGGAAAGGCAGGAGAACAAAGGAAACCTAGGACATACAAAATGGGCAGAACACCTTGCTTCTTGGGATATCCTATAACCAGCAATGCCCCCCTTCTCCCTTCTGGGAGAAGTCCATGTTACCCCTTTCTAATTAATCCCTGCTTTGTATGCTTGCCTCAACATGCTTCTCTAATGTTCAAACTTCAACATGTGAAAAAGGAAGACTTGTCACCAGTAACCAATGGTGTCACTACCAGGCTCAATTTTGCAGGAAGTTCCTGAAGCCCTTTCCAATCTGTCTTTTGGGTGAGAACTGTCCAATGAAGACACAGCCAGTGATGTGGGGACAGATTTCCATAGTCTTCTATTCCTTTTGTTTTTGGAGCCTGCCATTCATTGAATCCATTTCTCTGCTTCCAGTTTTCTGTGCTACACTGGAGCTGAAAAAAATATAAGGGGATCACTAAGCATCCTGAAATCCAGAAAATGGTAAGTGTGTGTTCTTTTTTTAAGACTGGGTAGGGAGGCTGTTTGAAATCACTGGGATTGGCAATGTTGGCTGGAAACTCCTCATAATTGTCTCCAGAGTCTGGTGGATAGAGGTTCTCTCCTTGGCAGCTTTGGCTTTAGTTTTCTCTGAGTAGTATAGTGGAGCTTAGATCAGTATTTTAGACCTCAAGACTTTTGTTCCATAATTGTATGGGGTTTTCAGGGCCTTCCTGAATTCCTATGTGAGCATCTGTGTGCCATTAGCTCAGCATGTCCGCAGAATGTGTGGTGAAGACTGGGATAATCATCAGAAAGGGACCCCAACCTCATTAGTTGTGTTCCTGTGTAGGAGAAGCTGTGGCTTTTTTAGGGACCCCTGTTCTTGTTCCTCCTAAGTTTTTATTTTTGTTGTTTATATGTTTGTTTATTTTAGACCATGAATTATTCCCATGGGTTTTTATCTACTGACCCACATTCTCAACCTTTTTTTATATATTTATAGAGACAAAGTCTCACTGAGTTTCTTAGAACCACGCTCAGTTGCTCAAACTGGTTTTGAACTCAACATCCTCATCCCTCCTGAGCTTTCTAAATGTAGACTAAGAAGTATCTCAAATCCTGAATGGTTATCTGATAGTTTAGCTATTTATAGGTCTGAGATTAAATCCCAAATTTCCAGCTCCCTTCACATTCTCAAAGGCAGGGATCTTGCTCAACTTGATTGAGAAAAAAGTAAAATAAAATAGATAGTAAAATTACAAGTCAGCTGTGTCATGGACAGCTTATTTAAACACACCTGAAATTTAATGGATAGATATGTTAATGAGCACCATTAAGGCCTATTCAAATTAAAAACACACTTGAGACTCACTTATGGGAATACCTTCAACCAAATTCATTTTCCCTGGGGTGAACCCAGTTGGAAGTCACTGGAAGGAGGATGGAATACATTAAGGACAAACTTGAGCCTATTTGGTAATAAAAATGCCTTTTTCAATACTCATTTTAAATAGATATTTACCAAAGCTCTGCCAAAAACGATATTTAAACTTCGAAACTGACACACAAAAAATGGGTTCTTCTGCTAACATGACCTCTCCCACATTTTGGAAGTTGTATTTTTTCTTGCTAAAATAAATCCTATTCTTTTCACTATTACCCTCCCTGAGTGTCAATAGATTTTATTCTTCAAATCTTGCGAGACAAGGTCACAGAGAAAAGTGGTCAAATGAAAAATTTAGTTTCATCTCAAAGCTTCAATTTCAACATAATTATGTTTTCCCATGTTTTGTTTTAAAAGCATGCTTTATTTCTATTTTTTTCTCCAAGAACTGGATGGCAGTTTTAAAAGCTTTTGCTTTATTCTTGTGAGACTTTCACATAAGATAAAAGCAGGAAAAAATTAGATAACATTAAGAATAATGACTTTTTTCTTAATGAAAAAATATAGTCAATGTGTCCCAGTCGCCAGGGACAAAATTGCAACATATGCAGTCAAAGAGAGAAATAAAAAATGTCCAAATGCTTCTGCCCCTTTTAATGCTTTATTCACTCAAATTGCTCAATGCAATTATACTCTATAGGTTATTACTCAAGAAAATAACTATCCTGAATGCTAGGCACTGTAATAGAGATAATGCATTCATAGCAAAAAAAAAAAAAGAAAGGTTGATTGATTTACTGCTAAGAAGTCTAGATTAATTTTAGACACTGCAAAAGTAACTTAATCATGACAGGCTAGTGACAGACATTCCCTCTGTGTACTAAGTTTAAATGTCAGAACAAAATTCTTAAGCCTTAGCCTTTTACTCTAGCAGATGCACACTCACTCAGACCATGGTGACCAGGTCCAGAACCAAGGCAGGCTTCTCCTGGTTTGGAGTGGACAACAGGTTGAGGAGAGAACTTATGGAGAAGTTGTGGCTTCACCAAAGTTCAGATGAAGTGGTAGAGTTTGAGAGATGAGAAAATCATGCAGAGGATCAGAAGAACAAAGACAAGTGATGGGATGTCAGGTCCTCATCAGGCTCTTCAGCTTGAGTGCATGCTAGTTTCTGCTGGCTAAATCCCTGCTCATTAGCTCTATTATTTATGCTAAATTTGGAGGCTTTAACCTCTCTTTCAATTCTTATTAGCTCTCATGGGATTTCTTCATGACATCATTTACCCTGGGGTCAGAAACCTGGTCTAGTAGTCTCCACTCTTATTTTCTTCTCTCTCTCTCTTATCAGGCAAGTACAGCCTGCCAGATATTTCCCTCTATTTATCAAGTTAAGGGGAAGTAACTTTTTTAGGCCATACTGGAGGACTCTGTGTGTGTGCCTGGTGCCACTTTGTGTTTCAAACTGGAGTTTTTTAAACGGAGTTGTTTAAGCTCAGGACTAAGGCCATCCTCACAGTCCCAATTAAAGACTTTTAAAAAATGTAATGGGACCTCAATTGAGGTTTTTCCCTCCATATGTGTAAGACCATTTTATTAAAATGACCTGTAGAAACATTCCAAACATGTCCCGGAAACATCTTTGTCCTAGTGTGGAGGAAAATAAAGATGGGACTGAACTTGATTTAAACTATAAGGAAGTTTAATCACAAAGGCTAGAGTACATAGTGAATCTGAACATCAAAGGCCATGTGAGACATCTTTTACATTTTAAAAAATTAGTTATCAATAGACTTTTATTTTACTTATTGATATGTGGATCTGAGGATCCAACCCAGTGCCTCACCCATGCTAGTAGGCAAGCATTCTGTTATTCCAGCCCTAATCTGATACATTTTTAATAATCTGTTTTATATATACTTTAACCAGTAGCCTTAACACTTTTTCAATATCTGTTTCGATTGAATTACTAACCCATAAATCAGTGAAGGAAAGAATCTAATAACTGTGGTTTCAGATATCACAGTGTCTGAGTTAAGATTTCCCCTGTGATGAACTTAACTGTGTGTTGTGTTCTCATTCCAACCTCCAATATTTGCCCAGTCCTTATTTTTACAACAGTCTTACATAAGGTGTCTACAGTTATCAATGTCTCTTAGCCTATTTAGAAAATATCATTATCTGAGTTATGTCTTCTAGAGATCAGTTTGAACTATAAGTGTGTAGCATCTAAGAGGAGTAGTTGGATGCTGTGAAGCTGGAAGAAATCTTTTGATATTCTTTTCATCTAAAACGATGTTTTTGGGAGGTGCAAACCAGGAATTAAAGTCAGAGGGAATCCATGACTTATGCTAATCCCCAGCTCTATTTTATCTTATTTTTTTTCTTTTTTTTGGAAAGAGTTGCTTAGTGCCTTACCATTGCTGAGGCTACTTTGAACTCGCCATCCTCTGCCTAAAACTCCCAAGCCCCTGGGATTAGAGGCATTTCCCACCATGCCTGACTGGCATCTTATTTTTCAATTAGATACTGTGAACAAAGCTGTAATAAAAATGGAATTGCAGTTATTTTTTTGAAAAATGTTTTTCAATTCATTTAGATGTATGCCCAGAAATATTATTACTGGATTACATGGCACTTTTTAGCCAGATTTATTATTATTATTTTTATTTATTGAGTCACTATAGATTAACCCATGGGCACTTTTTCACTATACTATACACTAACCTGTACCCCTTTTTTGAGACAGCATCTCACTCATTTGGTTACAACCTTACCAAATTGCTGAGATTGGTCTTGAACTTGAGATTCTCTCTTCTTATACTCCTGAGCCACTTGAGCATAGGCATGTGCAGCCTTGCTTTTCTACCCAAAATTATTATTAGTGGATTATATGTCATTTTTATCTTGAGGTTTCGAAGAACCTTAACACCTTTTTCAAAAAATATATTTATTAATTTTTAAATTTTCACTAATATTTTTACATGTATATGTACACTGGCATAATTGTAATCTTTCAGAAACTGTTCACCTTAGTTGGTTTGGCCCTGGGAGATAAACCCAGGAGTGTTAACCACAGAGCCACATCCCCAGTCTTTTTTATGTTTTATTTTGAAACAATGTGGAGAAAACAGGAGCCACTTCAATGAAACTAAAAATGTGTCTGATCCCAACAAAGCAATTTTTCAAACTACAGCATTTATTTCATTTTGAATGTACCTCCTCTCTTCACCTATTTTTCTGGTTTCAACAGCATGGACAAACATATCTGTAGCCTTATGCTATCATATAACTACCTATTACCAGGATCAGAAAGACAGTATTTTATATAGGCTTTGCTACTGTTTGAGGAGTATCATACATATTAAATAAATACTTTACACAAAAAATAATAGCAATTTATATTGTTTTTCTAATTTAAGAGAATTTGTTTCTTGTCCTCATCAATACTGTGTGATTTTTTTTGGCATCAGATGTTAGCTTGCATTTTTATAATTTGTTAAGATATTAAGAGGTTTTCATTTTCGAATATTTCTCCTACCATAAGTGTCATTTTCTTTTTCATTAAATATTCTTAACTTTTATGTGAGCTCATGAGTTCTCCCACTTCTCTTTATACCTTTACTTAAAATTATGTTATTATTAAGTTGTGGCTGACATAATACTCTTATGTTGTTTATTTATTATTATTTGGTTTTGAGGATGGAGCCAAGGGCCTCACATGTGCCAGGTGAGTGATCTGCTAATGACCCAGAACTCTAGCCCATCTTTGTACCACTTAATGAAAATTTTTCCTTCATTAATGTTGCCCAATTTATAGTTTTTTTAACATATTTATGTAACCTTCTGAAAATAAAAAACTGCTCTGTTTTGTGGTTCTTGAGATTTTAATCAAAGTTGACATTACACTCATGAACATCGCCAGGCATTTTTTAAAAATCTTATATAGAGACAGGTTGTTGGCAAGTGGCCAAGCTATCCTTGAAATTTTAATCTTTATGCCTTAGTCTTCCAAATAGATGGCATTAGAGGCAAGTACTATGACATTTGCTATATAAATCCCTTTTATTCATGCTGGGCATTGAATGCAGGGGCAACTGATAAATGAATCACATTCCCAGGATTATTTTATATATTATGTAGTGACAGGGTCTCACTGAGCTTTTAAGTGACTCTTTTTTATTGTGGCTGGCATTGAACTCACAATCCTCCTGCCTCAGTCTTCAGCATTTTGGAATTGCAGGCATGTGCCAACACACCTAGCATAAATTCCTTGTTATAGTAACTTTTGACAGATACATGTGGGTTATTGAATCTAAGGGTGGCATACCCTTAAGCCACAGACATATACCCAGGCCATTCAATATTTTATTTTGAAGCAGAAACTTCCTCATGGTGGCCATGGCCTTCCTGTGTTGACGAGGCTTTCTTTGAACTTTTGGTTCTTCAGCCTCTACCTCCCAAGTCATGTTATTATAAGGTATGTAATTATTTCTATAAGTTCATATTGTGCAACAATATGTGGTAAAATCCATCTGTTTTCAGTGATGTACTTCAAGTAAATATAATATGTAGCCTGAACATTTTGCAATAAAAAATTCTAGATGTCAGTGTTCACTATGACATATAAAAAATAAGTACGATAAATTTAAAAAAAAGTTTAAAAAGTTTATATTTTATTTATTGTAATGAATGCCTATTATTAAATGGGGCATATTTGGTACAGGTACATATATACTACTATTATATACAATTAACATTTTATTGCTACATCTCAAATTAATCATATCTCTTTCAATTTAATTTGTCTTATGGAAGCACCCATCCATGACACTCTATGCAGATGTACACTTTTTGTGGTGTGATAATTTTGTTTTTGCTTGTATATTCTGCCCTTTACTCTCCTTTTTATGAAATTGTCATTTCAAAATTATTCATTTTCCTGAATTTTTTTTATTTTAACTAGTTAAGTCTGTAGATTTTCTTTTTATTCTGAGCTTTAGGTGCATCTTACTATATAAATTTTTAATGTCCTGTAATTGACCTCTAATTTTCTGTAAATTTACCTCCAATTCTGAGCACTCTGGACTATTGATGTCTGAATGAAAAAAAAATCTCAAAATTATTCATGCAAAAAGCAGGAAATGGATGGATCAGAATGTAAGACTGGTGGATGCTAAGTATGTAGGTGACATTATTTTTTTTAAAGTATTGGTGGAGGGGCTGGGCTCAGCTCCAGATTTCTGGACATAAGCGCATAAGAGGCCCTGTATTTGATCATCACCACCACATAAAAATAAATAAATAAAATAAAGATATTGTGTTAAACTACAACTGAAAATAAACACATTAAAAATTGTGCAATATATGGGGGTAGGGAGAAAAAGATAAATGAAAAAAAAACTTGAGCAGCAGAAGAGTTCAGATGCAACAAGTCTACAATGGCATCATGAGGTTTGAGGGGTAGTGTTCTTGGAAGCAGAAATAATATTTGGGAAGAAAGAAAAAGGTAACTGTTGCCCTATTCCAAATTGAGAGAGTCAGTTGAGTGGTTTCTGTTTTTAACTCTTCACATCTATAAGTGGAATTGACAGTTCATGAGGTATGCCTCAGTATGTAGTAGAACACCATATTGAAGTACCTTTACACTTTTTCAAGACTACAAGCTCTCTTTTACAATTGCAGTCACATTAAAACTTTGTTCTTTTTAGTTATTTATTCATTCATTCACTTATTTATTTGTTTCTTTATTTACCACTTTTTCTTGTCATTGTGTTTACATTACAAGTGATTATATAATGGTATAAATATCCTGAATGTTAACTTCTACAATGTTGGTTTATGTGTTTATGTATTTACTTATTATTTGAACAATTTTCCCCTTGCCAAGTCAGATTTATATTATATCTTAATCTTGTTTTATAAATACTTGATAAAAAACACATTCTTTTAAACAGCTGAAGGATCTATCTCCTGAACATAATTCCAATCACAAAGTAAAGTGAGCATCTGGGTCAGTTTAAAGCTGTGTGAAATCTTTTCTTTTTTCCTATTTACACATTACAGTAGGACTCCTCTCTCACTTGTATATGTTTGAGAACATACTAATTTCTGAATGCAGCATTTAATAAATATAGATGAGTTTTCATCAACAAACCCACTATTGTTTTTTAATTGTTCATATCCTTGACCCTGAAAGTTTCACTGATTACCCCCTCATCTCTCTCTCTCTCTCTCTCTCTCTCTCTCTCTCTCTCTCTCTCTCATATTACAGATTGAACCCAGGAATGCTTTTCTGCTAAGAAACATCCTCAGCCCTTTATAAAATGTTTTATATAGAAAAAGGGTTTTGTGGGGTTTCTTAGAGCCTCACTAAGTTGCTGAGGATGACTGGCTTTGAACTAGCGATCTTTCACCCACAACCTCAGAAGACTCTAGAATTACAGGAATGCACAACTGCACACAGCTTTTGATACTCTCTTTAAAATAATCAGTCACAACTCTAATAATTGAAATTGCATTTACATCACTCTTTTCTAATGCAGTAATATATGACCATCTAAAATATTTTTTAAACAAATGTATTAGATGACTATTATTTTATTCCCAGAGTATATTCTGTTACCTCTTTAGGATTGATAAATGGTCTTCTTTCTCTTCTTTTTTCTTCTCAGATATGTGTGGTCTCTTGTTATCAAATGGGTCTATGATAAGTGTGTTGAAAATTATGATTCTAAACCTATCATGAATCCCAACATTTCCAAGAGTATTGAGAGCAGAAAAAGAACAATATTCATAATTAATGAATCACTTTCAGTGGAAGCATAATACCAGTGTCCAAGGTGTAATGCAATCAAGATGCTTCAGTGGTAAGGTGGTGTCAGAACACCACCCTAGGGATTTGGGGACCTCTAAAGCACAATGTCCATATCAGAATCTTTTATTCACCCTTTAAATACAGTTATTGCTGCTTCCATAAAAAATAAAACACTATGTGTATAAAAAAGGTGAATGAGAATTAAATCCTCTGGAGGCAACAAGGTTGATCTTTAATTCTAGTGGATAATTAGAAAACTAAGAAAGACCTTGCAATAGCCCCATCTTTTCCAACGACATGGAATAGAACATTTAGATGTACTAAACTGAAGTGACAAAAATGCATTTCATGGATTTGGTATCAAAGAAATTTTAATGGCAGAACCCTGGAATTGTTAGATAAAAACACACACACACACACACACACACACACACACACATATATATATATATATATATATATACAGTTATACAGAGAAAAAGATAAATGATAAGCTCATAAATGCAAGGGTAAATTCAGTGTACATGAGTTGTATGAACAAGGTAATGATAATAGCATGAGTTGAATGTACAGGGTAATGATGGAACTTAAAAAATCAAGAAAATAGTAATTGAGGTGATTCAGAACTCTATAATTGTGGGGAATAATAATAATAATTTAATAAAAATAGATACTGTTATATCCCTTTGGGTATGCCTCTTTCCTCTGCTGTTCATCTGAATTTGATTCTCTCAAATAAGCTTAGGTGGATATTTTGTCAGCTAAGTCTTGGAATGCCCAGTCCTGAACTCACTTTTGTTGCTTTTTAAAAACTTATTCTCATCTGCAGTGGCACAAACCCACTTCACTCATTTTGTTCAACAAACTGCCTTTTTTACATCTTTGCAAAAAAATGTTTGGAATAGTCAGTCTATAGGAGGGTCTTCCATATCATATAATATGGTTCTCAGACCCTGTGGGAATTGAGGGTAGTTCCCTGCTGTTTTACTATCATCTTCCCTGTGAGAAGGCTTATCTATCTTTTGTATCCCACCAACTCAGAAGAGAAGTATTTGTGGTCACAAGCTAAAGAACACTAGAAGCTATAAGATTTGATAAAATACAAGAAATAATTTTCTCTTAGACTTTTATAGGCAGTATGGCTATTTCATCAACTTGATAAAAATTTATATACTCACAGTCATTCACACTATGAAAGTCTTGTATTTAAATAATTCATAATTGTAAGAAATAATTTCTGGTTATTTCATTCCTATAAGTGACTTAATTTTTTAGCTATATTAAAAATCAGAAATTACTGAAAATTAAATATATGTATTCAAATTTCCATCATGATAATGTAATCAGAATTAAGTAGGAATTAAAAGAACATTGAACAAAGTTGCTTTAAAACATGATTGAAACTTCCCTGCCTTTGCTGAGTGTAAGAATCAGGTTGATAAAGCAATGTCAAATTTCTGAATAATATGTAAGTTTATTTGTGATTCATTATTTCAGTACTAGTTTCCAGGGCTGAGGATATAGCTCAGTTGGTAGAGTGCTTTCCTTACATGCATAAGGTCCTGAGTTCAATCCCTAGCACATAAACACTCAAAGAGAGAGAGAGAGAGAGAGAGAGAGAGAGAGAGAGAGAGAGAGAGAGAGAGAGAGAGACCTGTTCCTTTGTGATGTAACTTATTGGTGGTCTTTGCTAAATCATTCTCTTCATGTTAGATACTCACATGTTCTTTTTGTTTTTAGTTACTTTTGATAACTTCTGCCTTAACTATTATTTTCTTATGAACCTAATAGGGATTCATTTTATTATTTGGAACTAAAAAATCTGTTTTTCACAAAAGGAGGTTTTCTACTGTTATATATATATATATATATATATATATATATATATATATATATATATATTCTGATCATTCTAGTTTTATATATATATATATATATATTCTGTTTTATATATTAGTTTTATATATATATATATATATATTCTGTTTTATATATTAGTTTTATATATATATATATATATATATATATATATATATATATATATATATATATTCTGATCATTCTAGTTTTATATTTTGGAGATTGGCTGTTTTATTTTCAGGTTTTTAACCTACTCAATTTAAACTTGGTCAATTTGTTGGCTAGTTTCCTATCATTTGTTTTATCAAGTGAATGTAGTTTGATCAATTTTATGGTTCCATTCTCTACTTTTCTAACTCATTGATATTGGTTTCTTCAATGTTTCCCATCAATGTTCCTGATTGGTGGTGGGAATAACTAGGGACTAAACTCAGAGCTACTGGAGTACTGAGCCTCACACCCAGACCTTTTTTGTATTTCATTCAGTGGCAGGGCCTCACAGGTTTGCTTAGTACCTTGTTGCTGAGGATAGCTTTGAAGTTGAAATACTCCATCCTCAGTCTCCAGAGCTACTAGGATTCTAGGCTTAAGCCAACTTACCCATCTAAATCTTGCATGTTGTAATTTGATGTCCTTTTAAAATTGCAAATACAAGTATGTTGCACTTACAGAAATATATTTTGATTCATTTTGCAACTATTATTGTGGTAGCAATTTTTGGGGGGCTAATGTGTCTCTATAATTTTTTCTGTTGTACTTATTAAATTAAAAATATATCTTGTTAATGTCATGTTATTGACAGTGTTTTACAACATTTATTATTTTTGTAGCTATGTAGTATCTAAAACTGAATAAGCTCATATTTCTTGAATCTTATATGACCCCCAATATAGCTAATTTCAGACACACTTTTTACTGTTTGTACTCAAATTTGTCGTTTTATGATTAGTAGGCCAATGACAAAATTTAGTTTCCTTCAAAATATAAATATTTAATTGTATTTATTCAGGTTATCATAACATCTCATAAGCCTTTAAATAAAATAGTAGTGTGACTACTTCATAGGTAATTGTGAGCTGTTTTAGTAATTAATATTTTACCACAATGTGTCCATTAGAAACAGTTCATAATTTACTCAGTGTACATTCATTAAAATATGATATTTTTAGAGACCTTTAGCATGACAACATGAAGATATTCATGAAAGGTTAGCCCAGCAGAACTAGTGAACAGAAAAAAAATTCCAACTATTTATCATTGCTGGTCCAGAAAAGTACCTCAAGAAAATAGACAAGTAAAGGTATAAACAAAAGTATAAAAGGCAATAGAAATACACATTTTCTACTTTCTTAATGGATATTGAAAGCAACATATAAAACTGCATATTTAGAATATATGTCCCTAGTTCCTCAAAAAGCCTAACCTGAAAAATAAAAACAAAAACAAAAACAAACAAAAAAACCCCTCTCACTATGTGGTAAGCATTCTTAGTATTCTTCTTTATATTGTTTGACACATGTTTTGAGGTTTCTAAAAAAAAAAACATGTAAAAAATAGACAGTGTCTTCAGACTGAAGTGTTTAATATTTTTTCTCATCACCCACACACACATACAGTTGGCTTGGTACAAAAATCCTTGTTTAATTCTACTAATTTGCACGTTTTTTCAGAGTGCAACCAAAAGTCTCAGGATATGTATCTTCTAGTCTAGCATGTACTTAGTGCCAAATTAGTTATTCACAAATGGAAATCAGTACTCAAAAGGCCCTGATTAATTAATTAATTAATTTTTAATTTTACTGTGGTATTGACTTTAGTAAATATGAGGCTCTTTATTTTATTCTTCTTATTTTTGTTCTTCTTTGTACTGGGGATAAAATCTAGCAGTGCTTTATAATTGAGCAAAATCATCTCTGCCTATGTTTCCCAATTAGTCTTGTACTTTCATTAGTATCAGAAATTAAACCCAGAGGAACTTAACCACTGAGTTACTTGAAAAACTTTTTTTTTCTTGGTTAAATTTCTGAGGTTGCCTTTAACCTTGAGAATTACCTGCTTTTTTCTTCTGAGCTATGGTATTACAGAAGTTCACCATCATAACAAAGAATCTTGTACTTATTTGGTTGGCCTCACCATCACAACTTACTAAAATTATAAATGTACACCATCATGCCTGGTTCTTGCGGAGCAAGTGTGAGGTACTGGGTTAAATTCTAAGCATAACATATACATAAATAAATAAAAATTATAGATGTACACCTTCATGCCTGGTGCTAGCTGAGCAAGTTTGAGGTACTGGGTTCAATTCTAAGGATCACATATACATAAATAAATAAAAATTAAAAGTCCATCCACAGCAAGATACATATTTCACATTTGTTTTTTTATTTTATTACTAAATTAATATTTGTTAATAAAATTGGTTATTAAATCCATACTATTATAATTAGGCTTTATAAAACTGGATAATGAACTAGAAGTAATGTATATGTTTTGGTCTCAGGAGATTACAGTTCATCAGTTATTTACAATGTATATCTTTTTCCTTTGATTTGCAACTGTTAGTTATCTCCTTCAAATAGAAATTAAAGTAGAGGGTAAAAAACTTGTAGGCCATATTTCTTTCACCTAAGTGGTAATTTTGTAATTTAAATAACTATTAGATAATTAATTCATTTTTAGTAAATTTCAGATGTTAGTCATTTTAAGGGCTGTGGTGATTGACCCCATTGACACTTTACCAGTGAGTCACAGCCTGAGAATTTTCAATTTTAAGACAATGTCTCTCTATGTTGCATAGGACCTCACTAAGTTGTTGAAGTTGGACTCCTACTTGCAATCCTCCTGACTCAACCTTCAACATTTCTGTGATTACAGTAGTGTTCCACTGCCCCCTAATGTTATTAGATTTTAAGAGAGCATTATTGGAAATAGAATGACCTTGCTTAGTTTGCTTTGTATTTGTAATCCTCTGACCTCAGAATCCAAAATTGCCAGTTTTACCAATGTATGATAAATTGTGTAATATGCGTCTTTGTGAATTACTCATGTAACTTATGTGTAAATAACATGTCAGGAAACTTAATGCTCAGGATCTTTTTTCTCACGTTTCATTTGGTCTTTTAGTAAATGCCTTGTGACTTCTTTTTCATAAATCTGACTGTCCCTATGCATAGTTTCTTCTGTCTGAAAACATGGCTATGAGTTATAGATGATTTTTGGCTTTTTAATGCAGACTTTTTCCCTGCTATGTTAGAGTAAGACCCATGACATATGCAAGAGCATAGGTAAGAGAGATTGCCGACTAGAGAAAAAGCAGGAATGAGGAGGCTCAGGAGCCCAGAGAACTGAGGATTGTGTGTGACTGAGCACACTAATCATCAGGGAGAGCAAGTTTATATTCTACATAAAATAAATAGGCAATACAAGAAAGCATATATGTGAAGTATTAGAAGATACTAGTTAATCATGTGAAATTTTTATTCACTCATAAAAAAGCAACAACAATCAATAGAGTATTAGCAGAATGTTAATTAGAACATAATAAATGTTCACTTTTACAATAAGAAATATATATATTACAGTTGAAAATTTGCATTAGATACCTTTTCAAAAAGATATAAAAAGACAGATATTGCAAGACATGCCTGTAATCCCAGGACTATAAATTAGAGGCCAGCCTAATACACTTAGAAAAACTCTCTGCCAAAAAATCAAAAGGACTAGGGATGTAGTGCAGTGATAAATGACCCCAGAGTGCCCTCTGTGACCAAAAATACAAAAGAGAAAAAATGAGAGAAAGATAGAGAGTGAGGGTCTAAGAGAGAGACAAAGAGAGACAGAAAGAAAGGGAGAGAGAGAAAGAGAGAGAGAGAGAGAGAGAGAGAGAGAGAGAACCAAGATTAAAAATAGACATTTTAAATGGGTTGTGGCAAAACAGTCAAACACCTGCCATGCTTGTGCAAGATCTTAGGTTTGATTTCCTTTGGTGCATGCACACACACACTCACAAAAAATGAATATTAATTCATATAAGAATATTGAAACTTGACTACTTTACAATAGTGGTTGATGTATAGACCTAGTTTTCTTATATGCTTATTACAAATTATAAAGTAAAAATAAAAATTAAAAAAGTCACAGTATATTCACATAAATGTAAGTGGAACTCATAATGAAAACTCACTGGTTTTTTTTTTAACAGTAATAAGTTACATTTTTATTTTCCTATTTTACAGGCTTTAGTTTTGGTTGCTTTATGAATTCCATAAATTATTTATTATTCATCTTTTCATTTCTAGAAAGCACATGTGAACTTAAAATTAACTTTATAAATATTTTCAGGGTGTAATTCTTTATCATTTAGTATATTCACATGTTTACCATCCCCAGCATTTAGTTTCAGAAAGTATTTTAGATTAAAAGAAATTAGTGTCAACTAGCAGTCTTTCCTTTTTTTATTTTTCATAGAGCTCTAGGCAATGACTTATATTTGCTTTGGATTCATGAATTCACTTGTGCAAAATTAATTATAATATTAATTGTAAAACACATTACAGTTTCTCTGCTTACTTTCAATTAGCTAAAGGATTCCTTGTACACATTCATTGTAACATTTAGTGCTCTCATGAATCCAACTTGCTCAATATGTCTGGGATCATAACCCAGAGTTAGAGTGCTTTCCTAACCTGTTTGAGGCCCAGAGTTCAATTTCTAGCAACACAAATATAATATTCCTTAGTAACAGTCTACTGTGAGGATTTACATGTTTCCATTTATCTATTTACCTTGCATTGATTTTACATATTGGTTCTTATGTATAGTTCAGTAATTAATATTCCTATATAAATGACAGTCTCAATACATTTTTAGTTACTTTTGGTATATTTCTGAAATAAATGATTTTTCATCTAGTAATTCTTTATTTTACCAAGAAACCATCAATGTAATTTTACTTTTGTGTCAGAGAGGCATGGAATTTTTAATATTCTGCATATTTACATTTTTTCTTTATTGTATTGTT
This sequence comes from Callospermophilus lateralis, assembly GCF_048772815.1. Taxonomy (NCBI): domain Eukaryota; kingdom Metazoa; phylum Chordata; class Mammalia; order Rodentia; family Sciuridae; genus Callospermophilus; species Callospermophilus lateralis. The sequence continues at coordinate 1,382,383 of NW_027511893.1, forward strand.
TCATTTTAGGGTATTTTTGCAAATATTTATAATTTTTTTTACATAATATAAAACAGTTGCTTTGGATGGGTAAAAGGAAGAAAAGAATAATGTCAAAAATAAACAAATAGTTGTTCATTCAAATGTATAACAAAGATATATTAGAACTGTGGTAGCAGTTCTATGTAATCTTTACAGTATACTATGTACTATGAAGTAATCTAGATTTTAGTAATTATCATTGACTTAACAGCTTTAAAAATTTGGGGTCTCTGGGATGTATAACATTTTTTTTCAATGGTTTAGTCCCATATTGTTGGGTAATTATGAAGGGTGCATTTTGGCACTGGAGTATGAGAGTCTAAAAAGTTGATTATTTGGGCTCTTTGCTCAATCAGTCACTCAATAAGGAGGAATGGACTGCCCTGCAGCAAGGCTAAAAACTTGGAAAAGATAGGTTTTTGAAAACAAAAAGGAAAACTTGATAATTATGTCTTCACTTTCATGGTGAGGTTATTTTTTGTACAGCAGTTTTTTCAAGTCCAATTTCTTATTTCTTATTTTTACTTTGGAAGCATAAGGAAGACTCCACAGCTGAATCTGATCTATAAATATGTAATTGTTTTCTTCTTAATATTTTATAGTTTTAGTTCTTATATTCTAGTGTAAAACACATTTTATGTTAAACATTGTATATAATCTCACGTAAAATCCAATAACAGTACTTAAAACATAAACATGCATTTATATCAATCTACATTAAAGAAGAGACTACTTATTCTCCATTTAATTTTTCTGACACAATTTTCAAAATTAAATTGACCAGAGGTATGGAGTTTACTTATAGACTTCTAGTTTTCTTCCATTGTTGTGTTGTTCAATCTTATTTGTATATATACAAATATATACTCTACCTTTTGAGACACTGGGATTTTAGATATGTGCCACCATGTTTTGTTAGTTTTTGTATTTTATAAAGATGAAATATTGTTTACTTGTATGATTGAAAATCATTCTCACTTATTAACAGAAGTGTTAATAATCAGAAAATTTTAGGATAAATATGGCCTCCTTAGTTAATAGCTAGAACTGAATTTTTATCTGTATACCAGGGATTACTCTTGTGACAGAGGGGGGTTTACTACCTCAGGTTTATTTTAGAATTGATTTTTATTTAAATTATTATTTGTTTTCTATTTAGTTATATTTATTTTTTACTCTAACTCATATATGGATTTCTCTTATGATAGTTAAAATAATTCTTGCAATTAAATTTAAAATAGTGCTCTATCAATGCATATATATCATAATCATGGAATTCATTTCCCAATTATGTCTATTTGAAATCCTTTTGTGTTGGCACAAGTTCCATGTAGCTTTATGTTCTTATATAGAAAGGCACAGATAATAATCTTATCATGGAATTCTAGTGTATTCTGTGGTATCTTGTTTAAAAGTGCTGTGTTCTTCTACACTCTTTCATGGGTTTTTAAATTTTTATTTTTAGCACTTTTGGGACACAGATGATGTATTCTTTTTCTAAAATTTCCATAGAATATTTTAATGCCATGCCTATAGGATGCATTTTAGCATTTTCATATTTCTCACATGGTAAGAAATTAAGAATATATTGTTGATTACTGATTTTTTTTTTTAATTGAGACATCAGCCATTACTCAAAATTATTCCAAGTTCTTTTTAGAAGGCTGAGAAGAACACTCTTGAGTATCTTATCCCCACTGGTGATGTACACAATATGGATACTGATCCTGCTTTTTTTGGTATGTCTCTGTCCAAAACCTCAGAGAGTAAGCAAATTTGAATGTAGTATGTGGTTTAGTGGAAATCTTTGGGATTTGGAGTATGCATAGTTGATTCTGAATTCTACTTTTTCTGCTTAATAACTGTGGATATACAAACACATTCTTTTCTTCAAACCATTATATAAGCTTCATGTATAAAGTAGGGTTGAATGATATAGAGTGCTTGATATCAGCAATTCTTTCTTATTTTCTGCCTTTATAAACTACATATTGTGCTTTTCATCTTCACCTCTTAAAATGCAGAATCTATTCCTAAGTCTATCTAATATTTTTTTTTCCTTTCTTTTTTTTTATTGGAGTGGGCGTGGAGTACTAGGAATTGATGTCAGTGGCACTTGGCTACTGAGCCACATCCACAGCCCTATTTTGTAGTTTATTATAGACAGGGTCTCACTGAGTTTCTTAGTCTCTCAACATTGCTGAGGTTCAGTTTAAAGAATTTTTTTATGTATTCTCCTGACAGTGTCTCCAGAGACACTTGTATTATGTTCAGGCACCCACCACTGTTATTTGATTTTTTTTTTAATTTATTGTGGCTCATATTAACCAGTAAAGATGAAAATGAATAGTATAGTACCTACACTCAGAAGATCTTGATTTCTTTTGATTTTACTTTTCAAATCCTGTTGTGTCCAAAATAACAAGCCTACAATAGTGGAGGAATTATCAAAGCAGAGAATCATTGTGCTGCTTGTGTGGATGATAGCTAACCCTCTGAAGTTCACCAGCCATCAGCTAACTTTTTCTACCAGAAAAACCCAGATAAGTCCAGCTTAAAATAATAAGGCAGCCCAATTATAATCTAATAAGCTTTAGAGTGAATCATTCAATATTTATAATTGGAAACCAAGATTCTGTCACATACTTGGAGAATATTCTGTGGAAAACAGCAGTTGCCTTATTGGTACTCGTTTCCTTTTTCCCTAAGTTAAGTCTTGACCATTATTGAGGTGCTATTAGCTTATGCAGACATGTATACATCAGATTGATGCAAAAACTGTCACAATACCTCATACAAACTGAAGAAACAATACCACAGCCTAGGTAGGAATTAGGTCAAAGGCTAAGTTAAAAAATAAGATGTTTGTGTTTAATATATTTAAGTTTTAGAGTCAAGGCAGAGAAAAGATATACCAAAATGAGACAGCCAACTCTTGGAACTCTCTGTTATGCTCTCTGACATCTGAAATGGGAATGATTCTGTGTCCAGCATCACATAGAAAAAAAATAATTATCTTTTATACCTTGTCTTTTGGTCTTCATTCTGTTTCTGAGGGCAGTGCCACTACTGCTCTTTGATTTTGTGGAAAAGTATTTATTAGAAAGTGTATTCTCATATCTTTTGTATGGAATTCAGTGGTCCAGGCACTTTGATTCCCCAAAGACAGGGAAGCCATATTCTCAAAATGGAATGTGATCATTATGAACTAAGTTGTGCTAGAGCATTAAAATTGAGAGTTTTCAGGATCGAATTCTAAATACATATATATTCTTTATTAGTAATTTTATATTTTTCTCATAATAAGAATACTGTAAATAAATTCAGTTTTGTGATTAAAATAAATTTCAACTATGTCTTTTTTTATTTTATATACTAAAATAGTTAAATCTACACCTGTGCCTAACATATTATTTGTAGTTGGAGATTAGGGGAGTGCTTCCCAGTTGAGAGCTCTAACTGTCTTTTTAGAAATTAGATCAAGAGACTTTAATAAATAAAATATTGCCCATTGTATAGTTTTCAGTAATTAACAATATGTATGCATTTAATTCATACATTGATATTATGCTATTTAAAAGGCTTAATGTAAATATCCTATTGCCATAATAGACTCCATAATTTTAAATAAACTTGCCTTTTAAAAAAGCTGCTGTCTGTACTCAATTATAATCACCTTTAAATAATGAAGAAAATGCACACAAGAACATGCCTATCTTGACTCATTCTGGCCTCATTCATTCCTGGAGTTGATGCCATCTACTGTTATTAGATAGTAGGCTCAGTGGATTCAGACTAGGAGAGAAGCAGTTTCCAATCAGGTGCTCTTGGATGATAATTGTTTAATCCAACATATGATAAGTACAAAAGCTATGACTTACACTATCTGATCAACTTTTAATATCTGGAGCTTGTCATTCTTTCAGATTCATTTCTAGGCTTTCTCCACAGTCCTCAGGAGACTGAAGTTCTCCTTCCTCCTAGATCATAATAAAATCTATTGGGAAAATGCAAGTCACCCTGAAAGCCAGGCAATAGTTAATGTGCAGGGTATTGAGACCGTATCTGTACACTGGAAAGGGAGAAGCATTCTGAAATATTGTGTGGAGATTATCTGGAGAGTAGTTGGATGCCCTGCACCTGAAATAAATCTCTTGAGACACCCTTCACTTAATTCTTTTTTTTTTCTTTGACTATTGGCTATACTGCTACATGATAATGGGCATGCAGTCATTTCTTTTACTTACTCATTTTAACTCCTTGAATTTATATCCAGAATTAATTTAACCATGTTATATGTTATTTCTGTTTTAAATAGTTCAAGGAGTTTACATTATTTTCACAAGTGACTTTTTTATACTTACATTTTCACCAACAGAGTGCAAGGGTTTTCTTTTTTTTATATCCATAGTTTCTTGATTCTTTGATTGGTATTAGATTATTGACAAAACTATTCTCTTTTTTGGGGGGTAGGCACTTGGGATTTAACTAAGATGCACATCCCCAGCCCTATTTTGTATTTTATTTAGAGACAGCATCTAACTGAGTTGCTTAAAGCCACACTTTTTCTGAGTCTGGGCATTGAACTCAAGGCCCTTCTTTCTCAACTTTCCAAGCTGCCAGAATTACAGGTATGTGCAACTGTGACTGGTGACAAAAGCTACTCTAACACCTGTGTTCAGTATACAATTGTCCACTATTTGACTTGCTTATCAAATATGTCAGGGAAGATTGTGGAGCCCAGTGTGTCAAGTATTCACAGAGAGAGTGTGTGGAAACCTTCTCTGGGAATTAACAAATATATGTGCTTTATAACCCCTTATCTGAACTACTGCGTGGGATTTTATAAACCCATTTAGATGCTTGCAAATCAATAGTAACCAAATATTTTGTTATCTAGGGGAGATTTGCCTATAATCAGTAAGCTTCATTCCCAGAACTTGAGCATATGGAATGGCTTTTTATTTGGGTTCCTCTGCCTAAGCCTCCTACTTTTCTTTCTCTAGAGTGTTTTCTCATATGTGAGGTAATGAGTTTCTTCAATTGAATGGAAGATGTTGAGATATTAAATCACTCAATAAAGAAAAATTTTCCTGCTGGGAAAAATTTGCTGTCATGAAATTTTTAGAGGGGCAAGCTGAAGACTGGAGTTCTTTGTGTGCTGAACACCCTTAAATGCATAAACCAAGTTATTTGTGATTTAACTTCTCTTTCCCAATCCCAGGGTCTTAAGCCCATGGAAGCCCTTGGAAGAACATAGATAACTATTATTTTTTTCTGGCTTTTTAGTGGTATTAATGTGCAGATCCTTCTTCAGCTCCAGCAAAATTAAGATCTAAAGCACAGAAAACAGTTTAGAGGTAGGGTGTTAAATATATAGTCCCAATCTTCCTCTTCTTGGGGTTTCACTAGCTGTTGGTAATTCCGTTCCAATTACGTAGCACATTGCCTAAGGCTGGACTGAGATCCAAGCCTACACTAGCTTTTTAAGATCATCAAAGGGTAGACATTTTCCAAGTTAAACAGTTTTTATAAATTTTTCAACTCATTTTTTTCACTTTGCCTAAGAGGAACTTGAAATATAATATTTCCTTTTAATGTATTCATTAATGGAAAGTGAGTCAGGAGCTGCTACTTATTTGTATTCCTAACAGTGCCCTCACTTAATGTTTGCCTTTTATCATTGGGCTATTATTGTAATCCTGTGTTTTGCAGATTGTACACAAACTATGCCAGTGAATTCTGCCCCCACGTTGATCTTTCTTCAGGTTGACCATGTTAACCATTCACATGTGATGTTGTTTTTGAGGTGTTTCGATTTATGTTGACCTTTAAATTCCTATAAAGTATATATAAAGTTTTACATACATATACATTCATCTATGGATTATGTTTTTATTATTGTAAAATAAGTTCTTCTTTAAATTCAGAATTTTCGGGTTGCTGGTTTCATATACAACATATAACATTCTGGATGAATTTTAGAATTTTTTCTGTGGTCACTTCTCTCGTTAAAAGTAAAATATGCTAATATTTTAATGAAGTGATATTGTAGATTTAGGGAAAATTTTACATCTTGGTAATGATGAGTTTTATCATGTACACAATGATGTGTATGATAAAGTCTTTTATGTTCTTTTATATATTTTTATTTTCACAATCTCTACATATTTTTATACATGCATGAATGTAAAATAACACATATATGTGACATCTACATAAAATTATGTGATGACTCATATATTTGTCAAACTGGATGTATTTTGATGAAAATGGGTTTTGAAAATCATTTTCTCACTGTATTCCCTTTGCCTTTCTAACCCTATTCTTGTTATATCTTTCTCAATGTACATTGCCTTTTCTCCATGTCCTGATTTTAGCTTTTTTTTTTTTTTTTACCAATAAGGCCATATCCTTATATGTTATCATGGTTCAGATATGCTGTAATTTTAATGAGCATATGCTTCTGCTGGGGAATAGACATGTATTTTCAATAGCCATTTCTTAAAAGTAATTACAATTTTTACTCTTTCTTTAGTTCCTGACAATTTACTTGCTCCATGTTTTTACTTATACTATTTTATTTTTGTGCCACAGATATGATTTTAATTACCATTTTCAAATTTTTAAAGCTATTGAGCTATTTTATGTTTATTGAACGATATGTTTATTTTCAAAGGTGGCTATTGAAGTCTCATCCCTTCCTTTTATTGGCATATAGCATTGAATTCAGAGGTACTTAACCCCTGAACAACATCCTAGATTTTTTAAAATATTTTCTTTTGATACATGGTATCACTTGATTGCTTAGGCCCTTACAAAACTTCTGAGACTGGGTTTGGACTCACAATTCTCTTTCCTGTGTATCCTGAGCTGCTGGGAGTATAAAAATATGCCACAAATCATAGCTCTTACTTTCTCTATTTTGGAGTCTCTGTGTTTGATATTCTTTCCATTTTTATTTACTATTTTGGTGCCCAGTTTTAAAATCAGAGATTCTTAACTACTGTGCTACATACCCTAATATTTTTATTTTATTTTTTAAGTTTAAGACAGGGTCTCTAATTTGCTTATGGGCTTGGATGTGTTGCTAAGGCTTGGAATCCTCTTGCCCTAGCTTCTGTTACATATTTTTCTTAGGTGAGGCATACATTTTGTCACATGTGAGGCAATTAGTTTTTTCCCAATTCGTTACTTCAGTTTGTACCCTTTAATGGTATCATATTATAAATATGATTTGCATTTAAGTATTTTCCTGTTTTGTTATAAAGGTATCATTTAGTTGCTGGGGATGTGGCTCAAGCCATAACACGCTCACCGGGCATCCGCGGGGTGCCTGGTTTGATCCTCAGCACCACATAAAAAAAATAAAATAAAGATGTTTTGTCCTCAGAAAACTGAAAAATAAATAGTAAAAAATTCTCTCTTTCTCTCTCTCAAAAAAAAATAAATAAAGGTATCATTTCACTTTGAAAATAAATAACCATATTTCTGTCTCTTAATGTTATTATTATTTTATTATTCTTCATGATTAAAAAAAAAGGTATGTCATACTACTCAGACACATTCACAGCCATTTATAAAGTTTATTTTGATTAAGCATCTCACTAAGATGCTTAAGCTGATCTTAATTTTGCAATATTTCTTTTTCTTCCAAGTAGCTGATATTACAATCACCAACGATTATGTACACTGAATAATTTCTTTCTTGTAAAAACTTTGGAATATCTTATATTCTTCTTTTATATTAAGGTATAGTTTACCAGTGAATGATTTATTAAATAATACCAGGAAATGATACAATGGCATTTTTTTATTATGCAGATACTCCAATGTTTAAACAGATTTTTTTGGAAAGTTTATCTTTTTTTTTCTCCTTTATGGTAGTTCTGTTTCTGTGTTATATCATTGTCTAAATGGCCAGAGTCTTCTTCAGTATTCTGTCTTTAGTTCCACAGGGATAATAACTCACCTCATTATGATATCTATATTGATTGCTATAGTGTTAAATCCAATAGTCATATGTAGCACAATGTTTTCATTTATGACGGACTTTATGTACTCTAATGGCTAAATTATAACCTAGGTGTGTAATGGTATATACCATGTAGAATTAAGTAAGTAACCTGCATCATTAGTAAAATAATAGAATCACCTTATGGTGTATTTTCTATAATGTATCTATATAATTAAATGAGGCATCATTATACATACCATACATTATACAAGTATACAATATATAAATAATATAAAAATCTTACTTATAAAATTTACCAGAGCTCTTTTAATTTTATTTGTGTTCTCAATGCAACATTTGGAATTACTGATACTTTTTATGCTATATTCACTGTTAATATGTTCAATTATTACTTCTTTGTTAGTATTTTCTCTATACACTCTACCTATAAAAATTGCCTTTCTCAAAATATTGAGACTGATATTTAGTGAATGAATTCTTACTTTTATATTGAATTTATCATTTAATCATGTAATTTCTAGTACCCTAATTGTTTTGTCTCCCTTATGCTCTTCCTCACCAACTTTTATGTAATTAATTTGATTATATTTAACAATGCAAATACTTGATCAGCATCACAGTCTACCGATCAATGAATTATTACAAGTGGAACATACTATGTGACTATTATTTCTATTAAAAAATAGAACATTAATGATGCTACAGAGAACAGCTTCGTGTCCTCTTGCTTTCACTATACACTCCAGTCACCCTAGTGGTAACTTCAACTTTTTTGTTTCAACTAGTTATTTTAAAGTATTATTCTTTAAACAAGCAAACAAACAAACAAAAAACAATTGGGACAATTTATTTATTTTATTAATTGTACAAGAATTGAGTAAAATATGTATCTCATTGTGTAGGAAACAAAATTTTACACCAATTATGCCTGAAGCTTTTTTGGTGGAGCAAATAGGAGGGTGATCCAGGAGTCATAAAAAAAAGGGGTAGCTCAAAATATCAGGGATGGAGCATGAACAGTTCAGTTATGAGGGGTTACATGAGTATACTTGAGTATAAGGATTGTGGGATTGTTTGAAGAAAAAAGAAAAAAAATGCTTAGATATGAGTTAATGGAGACAATCTGAGGGAGGTCAGATGGAACAGGTTCAGAAGTAGAGGACCAGCAGATTTAAGTTGGATGAGCAGTGCCTGGAGAGGGATAAATTCGAAGTCTTGAAAGAAAAGGAGAGTGACATTTCTGGTAAAGTTCTAAGAGCAGGAAGCCAGGTGTGTGGCATACTTGTTTGATTACAGCATTCTGATTTTCAGGAATGTCAAAACATAAGGCGACTAGGGTAAGTATCCTGCTGCCACAATATTTCCTGTCTTCTTTCCCATGGGATCAACCTCTTTTCTTATATAATACACAGTTAGCATTGTATTCATCCTCCTTAGATCCAATCTTTTAGTCATTCACCATTTTTTCTTCTACTTGTTTCAATTTGCTTTTTCTTTTATTGTGTCCATATTCAGATCCTTGATTCTCAAGGATGCCTCATTTTTTATGCTTTACTCTAACATTGTTGTGGGACTGGGCATGAGCTCATGGGAATCTTGGTAACCAGGGCCCTGACTTAGAAAACCTGGACAGTGAAAGATGGTGGCAGAAGCAGTGTATTTTCATGATGAAAACAGCAGTGGCAGTAACCTGTTGGAAAATTCAGAATATTTTGTTGTCCAAGAGTAGAACTGATGACTCATTGATGTATACCTATGTAGGCAGTACCAAATAAATTTTCCACAAGGCTTGTAAATTCATTTTTTTTTTTGCCTTTCTATTTCATGTTCTCCTTCCTGATTGATATGCAATAGTGAATTTGTTTTTTTGTAAACTTGTCTTTATAGTCATGATTTATACTCATTTTTGTAAATTTACATAATGGTTTAATGTTTCCTCTTTAATTAAGTGAATTTAGAAATATTTTGACTGTAACTTAATCTTTTGGTATGCCTTCTTTTCCTTACAAATATAAACCACTTTCATTCTGTCATATCAACTTTTTGCTACACATGTACTTTGCAAGTATTTTCTCTCACTTTATATTTTATCTTGGATACCTGAGTGTTTCTTATCTACAATATTAATAATTGGCCTTCACATACATAAATCCTTGAAAATAAACAGGAAAGCATCTTAAAGATTGAGTAATATAGATCACTGATATAGTTTCTCTTTTCCCAGTATTCAAATAAGTTCCATGCACATTCATTTTAAGAGGATGACCAAGGACAGGCAGAAAGTATAAATAGGGTATTAGTAGGAATAATCCAAAGCTCCATGTAATTGAGTGGTTTACAGGGTTTCAAGAAAAAATAAATAAGACTTCCACTCTGTACACAGCTCTGTCCTCTGCCCTGCATCTGGAGACAGTGTATGATGTCACATTTTAATCTTTCATAGTCAGTTTTGTGCATAATTAACCTGTCTTGCTACATTCTCCTGGATCAGTGTCACCTCTCTTCCTTCATCCACTGTGCATAAAATTTTATTTTTTGTGATTCTGTCAAATACTCTCTTAAAAAATAAAAATAAGCTCAATGGAAAATCTAACATCTATGTTGCTATAGTTTTCAGATTCTATGAAGCTTGAATGTTGTAACTTGTTATGACAGCACCATTCTCTCTCTCTCTCTCTCTCTCTCTCTCTCTCTCTCTCTCTCTCTCTCTTTCTCTTTCTCTCTCTGTCTCTCTCTCTCTCTCTCTCTCTCTGTGTGTGTGTGTGTGTGTGTGTGTAGTCTCTCTTTATTTTTTTGAAGGCCGTATCACTACTAGGAGAAGGGAAACATTTGTAACCACAACAAAAATAGAATAGCCATTAAAAGCTGGAATGATTTTCTTCCAGAGTTTCTGAAGGAGTGTGTATTTGATAAAATTTGTTATTAATCCTCTGTCTTGATAATAAAAACATCCATTACTATAAAAGAATGAGTTTTTATTGTTTTAAGCTGTTATATTTGTGATTATTTTTTTAGTAGCAATAGGAATCTCAGTACTTTTTTGCAACTTTAATTGACAATGTAACCATACCGAATTCTCCTAAAGTGGTAGGTTTCAAATATAAATACTGATTTTCCAGGTTGTTTATATATATTTGCAAGTTAAATTGAAAGCTGCCTAACATATTTTCAGAAACAGAATGAGATTGGTAAGGCAAATTCTTCAGTATTTCATTCATTTATTTAATATCTTACCTGCTGCTTACTGCAGATGTGACTCTATCTTTTATATAACTTCTCATTCTTTTTAAAATATTTTGTTCTAAAATACTTTTTAATATATTTTATTTTTGCAGTTTTCAAAAGGGTAGGGCTGATTCTGACAAACTTCCTGAAAATATGTTTTTATTTTCTAAAATTGGAGGAATTCTTTATTTCTTCTGTCAACTACTTAATTGAGAACAGAAAATTTACTGGTCATGTTTCTTTCACTTCTTTCACTGAGTGGATGTATTTGTGTCTCTTTGGTGGTCTTGTTTTTTTTTTGTTTGTTTGTTTCTGAATTGTAGATCTTTGAGATTCAAACCAACGTTTTTAATATGGTAAATGTAAGGTATATACCAAGTAGCTTACTTCTGTCTCTTGCTATTTAATTATGTTTTTTTCCACAAATGAGTTATAACAGAGCTAAAAAAGTCGATATTTTCAAGGTCACCATAAAGGAGGTGTGCAAAAATAGAAAAAAATTAGACAACATGAAAAAGTCAACAAAATATATGCACTTGGGCTTCTGACTAATGTGGTGAATTTCTGGCTGAGTGTTATCTAAAGTGTGCTGTCATTGTGTACATAAAAATTTGAAAGTGAAGACTTAAATTCAGGATGGTCACATAGAACTCTTTTTCATCTCTAGTGTGTCTTAGAGTTTTTACCAGGGGTATTAAAGGATCTCTATACTCCTTATTGTGTAGTGTTCAGTGACTTTGAAACCGTTTATGAATTCACTTTCCTGAAACTTTAAAAAGTTGAGAAAAAGTGTCTTGTAAAACATAAAACAATCAGTATAAAATAATACTATATTCTGTTGTTTAAATGGTATCTCAACCTATAAATAACTATATTAAAATCTATACTTAGAAATATGTGCACATAGGAAAGAAAATTTAACAAGAACTATTAATAATACCTATTAATATTGAAGTCAAAATGTCACTAATAACATTTTATAATTTCTCAGTATTATCTATTGAATTCTGTATGTGCTGTATTATTGTCAAAGTTTTACCACACTGCAGAAATTTTGTAATATATTAGAAATCTTCTTTTTTTTGGTACTATTGATTGAATCTAGGTACACTTAAGCACTGAGACAAATCCTGTGCTCCCATGCCCTTTTTATATTTTTATTAGAGACAGTGTTTTGCTGAGTGACTTAGAGCCTTGCTAAGTAGCAGAGGCACTATTTGACCTTGTGATCATCCTGCCTCATCCTCCCAAGTCACTGGAATTATAGGTGTGTACCACCATGTCTAACATATATTAGCAACCTTAAGATTGACACTTGTTTCTCTTTGTTTTATAATAATCTATGGTTATTTTGTACAAAAATTATGCAGTGTATTTTGGGATGTATAATGTGTATAAAAACATTTATACTACTTGTACAAAGGGTACAAAAATAAACAGTTTGTGGTAAGGATTTTATTTTGTATTTAGTAAACTCATATAATATTGGCTCTAATTAAATTGAAATGATAAGATGGAAATTATAATTTTCTTAGCAACCAGTAAAAATAAAATGTAGTGTCATTGAAATACTAAGAATGAATAAGCTGAATGGAATAATTATTTGTTTAAAATTATTGATGGCCCCATTCATCCTAATGATCCAAAATAAAAAATAACTGAAATGTTCTTGAATGTTGAAATGAACAATTTGTAGTACATCTATAAAATACAAAAGCAGTTATCAATATAAAGGAACATTTTTCTGATGCACACATGCTTATTGACTCTTACACCAGCTGTATTTAAATTATATTGCATTATGCCAGGCAAAATAAAATTATAGTTTTTATAATACATTACAGTAACATCCTTCTGGGGAAAACAAAGTTGCATGTAAAAGAAAATGTTTTTTTTTTGTGGGGGGGGGCAATGATGTAAATACTCTGTGCTTAAAAGCAATGAAGGTTTTTAACATTCTATTTTTTTAAACTTTATAATGTATTTCTATGACATTCAAGACATGTACATATGACATCACCAAACATAAATATACAAGGAGGATGGTTGGCCTTTGTTGTGAAATGGGTAGAAGCATAGAAAAAATAGAAATGGCATATAATAGGCAGGTATTAAATCTGGGTAACTGGTAAAATATTTACTTTTTTAAGATACATTTTACATTAATGTAATAAAACATCCCCATGCTAGTTATTTAGAACCTTTTTGCTCTTTGGGATAGTAGATGAAAAAACTGATTTAGACTGTCCTGAGCAAGGCTGATTCAAAATGTGTTTACTTTTGAATAACTTCTTAATCTTTACATAAATGCTTTATGTGGTTTTATATGGGCATCATACTTTCATGAAAATTTTAAAAGTTATCTTTGTGAAATAATTTTGTTTCTCAGAATACTAGTAACAATTGATGATTTGGTATAAATCTCAAATTGGTTTTCTTTCTATTTTCATATTTTATTATTCTCAAGCATTTATCCATGATGTAACAGTTGGACATAACTTTATTTATTTTTTTTAATTCAGCAACCATTTGGTAAATATTATTTTTTTATTCACTTTTTTTCCATCAGTACAGAGGATGGAATTAAGTATCACTAAATACACACACACACACACACACACAAACACCAATGGAGATATATATATATATATATATATATATATATATATATATATATATATATATATATTCATTCACTGGAAAAATATTCACTTTGTGAATATAATTTTTTTTCTTTGAAATGACACCATATTATGTTACGAATTCTGTCATTGAACTTGCAATCCAAAAGCATAAGGCACATTCATTGCTAGGATTATTGGCATGCAGCACAACACATGGCTTAACCCATTTTTTTAATAATTTTCTCCAATTAAATTATTTGTTAAAATGATGTTGTTCATAATCAAAGCACCTAAAACTGTGTCTGGTGTATTCCCAGTAACCTTTAACTGAGTTGAATTGGCAAAATGAATATCAATGATCAGTGTATGCAAAGAATATCAATAATATAATACAGGCACTCTGGTTTGAATAATTGCCCAATAATAGTCCATATATTTAAGGTTTATTTTCAAGGGTGTTTTATTTAGTGAAAACTTTGAAAAAATAAATCATGTTTGGAATTGTTTAGTTCATTGTACAGTATGTACTTGAAAGGAAATGTTCACAACTTTTGCTTCTGTTTTCCATGGGCTTCTGCCATAATGTGCTCACTTACATCAAACATAAATGTATAACACCAAGCATTTATCAACAATAATCTCCAGAACTTTGATTTAAAAATAATATTTATTATTTTTATTTGATTATTACAAGTATATTCCATAGCTAAAAAATTCTGAGAAATTAGGTGGCCAAAGTCATGAGCACATATCTTATATGTCTTTGCAACTCAGTCTTCAAAAGATATTAATTTAAAGTAGTAGTTTTTTGTTTTTACTGCACATGGTAATTTATTTCATATCTTTCAAAGACACACATGCCTCGGTTTCTCTCCACAGATATCGATTACATTGTTTTAATGCAATATTTATATATTTTTTTATTTTTTTGGAAATTAAGAAGCTCTTCAGGTGACTGTACACTTTAGCCAGAAGTAGGAAGCATTGATTTATAGTTGAAAACACATTAGCTCTGTGTGGTTTCCTTGTGTGTTGTGTGGAGTTGTCCACTTCAGCCTTTCATGTGGGGATATATGGAGAATAGATTTGCCATGTTGAAAAAAATCAAAGAATGTTTTTTTAAATATATTTTCAGGTGTTTATTCAAACTCCTTGTGGAGGACATATTTTTTTCAGTAGACCAATCTTGTTCTCTTGCCTTCATATTAAGAAACTCTTTTATAAAAAATAATGTCTAAGGTTATTCCAGGTTAAAAATCATAAGTAGACTATGAACACCAAAAAAAGAGAATAAAGTAAGTTGAAGATACATTTTGTGTTATGTGCATTTTTACTATTATCTAAGGATGAAAAATAAAAATGAATCATTTAGCTTTATTTTCAAAACATAGTCCAAATTGATTTACCAAAATTTTTCCCTATTAAACCCCCCCACACACACATACATACACACACACACACACACAAACAAACTTTAATGTTTTTAAAAGTATTTGAATAGGAAAATATAATAAAGGATGTAAGACCTAAAAAATTGTGCCTCTATAGCATAGGTGTAATTCTTCAGTTTCTTAATTTTTAGAAGAATTTTTATGATTTTTTTTTTTTGGTGCTGATAATTCAACACAGGGTCTTTTGCATTCAATTGAACTATATCAAGAGCCCTATAAAAGTTTCATGATTATTGTGACCTGGGGAAAATCTGAGTTTTTGAGGCAGTCCATTGAGATTCTAAGTTTAAAACATGAATAACCTTTTAGTACCTGTGGCTTTGTAAAGTTTTATTAATTAGGTAAAATATAAAAAGTGTCCTCTTAAAGAAAAAAAAAGCATAAAATGAAAAAAATATCTCCAGTTCCATATCCTTTCCTGTATCCCAGTAATTGGCAATACTCTTTTATAGCTGTCCTTATGAAGAGGCAGTATCTCTTTGCCATTATGTGAATTTAAAAATAGCTATTATATTACACCAAGTAGAAGAGAGAGAATATGCAAATGTACTGGTATTGTGCTTAGATCTAAAGTGTCTTGAATTCTTCCTGTTTTTGTCTTTGTAAACCTCATCATCTTAAGAAGAAGAAGCTGATATTAGGCTTATGAAGGAGAAGAAGTTATGTGGATGAGAATGAAAAGACCACAGTAGATGAGAATGAAAAGACCACAGTGGACAGCCATCTCTCTTCTAGAAACAGGGGAACCATGTCAAATAGCTGAGCTTACACTTGTAAAGTATCTGCTGAAATCAGAATAGCCGAGATAAACT
The DNA here is from genome assembly GCF_048772815.1 of Callospermophilus lateralis. Lineage (NCBI taxonomy): Eukaryota > Metazoa > Chordata > Mammalia > Rodentia > Sciuridae > Callospermophilus > Callospermophilus lateralis. The sequence goes on from NW_027511893.1 coordinate 1,398,494, forward strand.
AATTTCAAATTTGGCTTGCTCATAAACTGCTCATTTGAATTATGAATTACTTTGCTGGTAGTTTGTGATAATTAACAGCTTTGTAATACTTAATAGCTTAAATGCATTTAATGGAAACAGGAAGCCAGAATTCAAAACATTCTAATTTCAAGTTAACTGCATAGATTTAGGTTTAGAAGAAGCACCAAACTTATTTTTCTTGATTTAATATTGAAAGTCCTATAAATTATATTGAGTATTGCCAAAATTCATGTAGACATTAAAATGTTATTAGTACTTTAACTCACAGCATACTCTGCAACAAAAGATAAACCAGACAACTATAATTGGATCACTAGGATGAAGGCTCAATGGAAAAACAAACAAAAAATAATAATCTTTTTGTTCACAACTGATTTTCAATTTCAGGTGTAGACAGATATGAAGACATGAGGACACTTTTCCCTGGATTTGCATCATTCTTTGTTTTCTGTCTAATATATGAAAATTATACTGACCTTAACAGTTTTCAGTTTGGAAAAATGGCCTGCTGTAGGAAACTCTCACCTTATAGCACACTCATGGGTCTAAAAATACCATTTCTTTCTCATTTGGTTTAAAGGAGTAATATTGTTAAGGAATAGATATTTCCTCACCTCTGGTAAGAAAGGAGGGTTTTAGTCATTTAATTATCTGCAGTCCAGGGAATCACAGCATATCAGATATACACTTGTGATGTGACAGCCATTTGCCACATGTGGCTAATGAGTTCTAGGAATGTGGTTGATCTACATCGAGAAGTATTAGAAGTGGAAAGAAGTGTGAGATTTGAAAGCTTAATGAAAAATACATGTATTTAGCTAACAATGTTCATTGTTTGTATATTGGAATGATAAAATTATGGATATATTGGTTTAAAAATATAAAAAAATACTTAGAAATTGTAATCATGATTTCATTATATAATGTAATGTTTAATTATTTTATAACTTAAATTATTATAAAATACCAATTATTTGTAATAACCTATAAGTTATAAGAATTTATAGGAATTTATTTATACATTCTAATAATTATTTATTTTATTTGTTTTCCTTACAAACTCTAAAAGTTCAGTTACACATATATTTATCATTTATTTCTTCCAACTATGATGCTGTTGAAGATTGTCTACTTCTTCTAAAATCTAGTTGCTTCAAAATTTCTGAACAAGAGCTGGTTGTGTATTTGCATTCCTGTAATACTGGCGATCAGGATACTAAAGAAAGTTCACAAGCTGAGAGACAGCCTCAAAGACTTAGTGAGATTCTGCCAAAAATAAATTTTTTGAAAACAACTGGAGATGTTCCTCAGTAATGCATCCCTGGGGTCTATCTCTGGAACAAAAACAAACAAACAAACAAAAAAGCCTTATTTAGTCAGAGTATGAAGGTTATGAAATCCAAAAATGTAAAGTAATTCTCACCCCATTATTTGCATTTGTGAATCTGTCTTTGGTATTATTGTCATTGATAATTGATATAAAATTATATTCAACATTAAATACTTGTGTCCCCTTTTATGGCCAGGTATTCTTGCACATAGAAAGCTCTGTCTGAGAAGGGATATAAATAACATTTTGTTATTTTGGGTCTTATAGCCTGAATTGGAATTATTCACCTTACACTCAGAGGCACATCTGTCTAAGCATGGTATTTTTTCTATTCGGGTAAAAATTATAAAATAAAAATAATTGAGGTGATAATTATTGAATCAGACGAAAAACCAGAGAATAGAGGTAAAGCTTAAAATTCTGGGAAACAATTCATCTCTGTCTCAGGCAAATATTTTGATCCATCTCCAGGTTTTTGGATGCCTGGGGGGCTTTGTAATGGGCTCTTTCCCTCTGACTTTCAGAGTCTAGAGTATTTCAAAAATAAGAAGACTTCAGGCCTGGGCATTATAAAATAAAAACAAATGGGCTGAGTAAAAGTATTCATAACTAATTGTGAGAATCTGCACTTCTGTAATATTTTAATCCTAGTTTAAATTTGATAGAGCTCAATATACTTCCACATCTGTCCCTAAGAATGGGGTTGACAGTCAGGATTCTAATTTTTGTCCTCTGAATGGTGACCACTGTCTGGCTTGAAACCAGCTCTGTACTTTATTATCTACACACCTTCAGAGTTGTTGTTAAATACAGGATCAGGACATGAGAATTTTGACTCATATAAATAACTCATATTTGAGAGTAGTTGTGGTCCAAGGAGTTTTCAGTTTCTCTTTCCTTATCAGGGGGCATTCACTTTTTAAAGTGCATCTTCCAATGTAGGCAAGCATGAGTTTCCTAAATGCCATATTTTCTCTGCTAATTCACTATATTATGAAGTATTGTTCCCTGGAACATTTCAATTTACATGGAGTTTAATTCATCTTTTTCTCTTACTTTTGTATGGAATTATAAAAAGTGATTGTGTGTGCGCATGTGTGTGGTTGTACTTTTACATGAGAGGAACATGAGGTTATGACATGAAACTCTTTAAAAAGGATTTGTACCTAATGTCAGGTGTTAAGATGCAAGTTCATAATCTCAGCATTTTAATAGGCTGAAGTGAGAGAATTATTATATTGAGAATAAAAAATATAAAGGGGAGGTGAATGTTGCTCAGTTTGTAGGCACTGCTGAGTTTAATCCTTGATATTAAAATAAAAAAAATCTTTGAAATGTTTATTTGTCTTTCATAAACATAGACAGCAATTTTAGGGCCCCCTTAAGAAAGTTTAGAGAGTGATGTCTCTTCAGTATCTGCATTGTCTTTGAGCGGCTATGGGGTAAAATTTACACGAAGCTGACCCAAGCTCCCCACAGGTTCCATGTTTGTTGAATTACCTAGAGAATGCCAACCTGTGTGTAATCCTCTTTTCCTACACAGAAGCTTGTGGTTAGGGAATGGAACACCTTGTTGGACTAGCTGGATACTCTAGATACTCTAGAGAATCCAGGAATATCCTTTATAGGTTTCATCTAAATAGTTTAGGTATTGGAATATTAATATTATCTTCCCCAAATGTTAGGTTCAGCTGCCCAGAAACACATTATGGCTCAGATCTATTGATTCTGTAACTGAAAAGAAAGGCAAATATGATTTTTGTTCTCCTTTTTCTTACTCATGTAGGGAAGATTGATTATAAGGTGCCAGAATTTGAAAGGAGAATAAGCTGTAGCAAGGATTTAGAAAAAAAAAATCCTAGTGTGTTTATGCAGACTTCTTCAAGGAGGAACTCACTATATGCTTATTGAAAGACATAATGTAATGCCTCAAGTTTAGGGTGGTAACTGAATATTTAAGTAAGTAGGTTGGTGGATTGAGCATGTCTCATTTAGTCTAATATTTTTATTACCTATAAAATGGAGTTTATCACTAATATTTGAAAGATTAAAAAAAGTTTCCAAAGAGAAAAGATAGAGGCAAATTTCATATAAAATTGTATTCGAACTAAGGTAATTTTTTGAGTCTGAAAAAGAACATGACTGAAGGTTAAGTTAGATCTTAGGTGTATCTGTGGCTATAATTTTCATTGCTGTGGAGCTATTTGTAGAATGGCAGATTGGAAAAAATTAAGAGATAGGTAATAAGCAGCTTTTGTTTTTCTAAATCTACATTGCAATACTTCAAATTCATCAAACATAAGATTTGGATGCATCCAAAATCTTAGGCTGTCAAGGGTTTTTTAAGAAGAAATAGCAAATAAATAAGGTGAAATGAAAATGGACCAAAGGAGGTTAGAACATTAATATCTTTCTGGGCATATTGTGACATTCCAGTAATTACAACAACCTGGAGGTTGAGGAAGAAAGATCAAAGCTGAAGCTTAGTGTAGCAATTTAGTGAGAGACTGACTCAAAATAAATAAATAAATAAATAAAAGGTCTAGAATATATCTTAGTTGTAGAATACCCCTGTACCAAAAAAAATAAAAAAATAAAAAATAAAAATTCCAAATGAAGTATCCTTTACCTTGAAGCCAATGAATAATTAGGAGTGTATGTTGTTTTGTATGTATGTATGAGTGTGTATGTTCATTTGGGCTGCCATGAGATGGCTCAGTACTCTAAGGGTTTCATATAAAGAAAATTATCTAGAGAATGCCAACCTTTTTTTTAAAACAAATATTTTGTTCTTACCTGAATGTAAAAGTGTTAAATTAAATATTATTTTATATAAAACAATGGGAATATTCAAAATGAGTATCTGAATCAGCATATCTAAAATAGTGAGGATCTTCTAACTCTTATTGGGAGATGTGCTCTTCTATGGCATAACATAAAATTTGGAGGTAATATCTTCAACCACTTATTTCCGAAAATGGCCTATAGAGTGTCCCATTTTCCTCTGACATTTTTTTTTTATGTTTTATGGAAGGTTTTAATTATCAACTTCCAGATTTATATAATTTATAACAAGCTGGTATACATAAGTGAGTTATTTTTTATCAGAATAAGTAACTTGAGTGAATTGATGTAGAGACCCCTAATTTATAGAAAATGAATTATAAATATAAATATTGTTCTATTCTGGGGCTTAAAACTGTCACCTCAGTTAGTAAAATTTGATAGTAGTGAACACCAAACTTTTGGGATCTGTACTGGATGGTATCAGAACTGAATTATTGGACTACTAGTTGTTGAAATATTGGTTGTTATGCAAGTTTGCACATTTGGTATCAAAGGCGGTTGCAGAGTCAGGAATGGTGGCACAAACCTGTAATCATTGTGATGTGGAAAAATGAGGTAGGAAGAAAGTAAATATGATTCAAGACTCAGTAATTTAGAGACCCTAAGCAACATTGTAAGCCCATTTATCACAATTAAAAAATATCAAAACTTCTTGAAATGCATTTCAGGTGTAGAATGCCCCTAGATTAAATCTCTAATTTAAAAAAAAAATTCTGTTTCAGAAGAAAGACATCACAGATCAGAATGTTAAATTAAATTCATGTATATGTTTGTTCCCTAGTGATAACTGAGACCCTGGTAAAAGGAATATTTCCAAGCTGTCAGAGAGGCATTTATGATGCCAGAGAATTTCAGATTTTTTTTCTTAACTGGTTACTATTCTCTCACTTTCTACTTTGAAATGAGCCAAGTGAGGATACAGTTTCACAGTGAGAGTAGCTATACATATCTGGGAATGTTAAAATGTCAGTTTCCTTATGAACTGAGAGATTAACAGTCTATTCCCTTAATTTGCTTTTTTATTTTTATTTTTCTTTATAACTTTGTGCCATGTGATTCAAGTTGACCCAAGTACCTAAGTGTTTTGTAATAGTTTGCTAGTTAAAAATTTTATTCTTATGTTTTAGAAGTGAGTTGTGATGTTGTAAAAGTAATTTTTTAAATACACTGTAGATTTATGTTATATTTAAATAATGAGAAGATAGACAACTTTGGAGATAAACATTCAAATAATTATGTGGACTGTTGAAAGTTTTGGTGTGTCTTTAGTGATATCTTATGTCTTCTACACACTAACACAACCACCATCATATGAGTATTATTATTACTTATAATTTTGTTGTGCATGTCTCAAGTATTATTGCTTTATTTGGTTGTGCTTCTTTTGAATACTCAATAACTAATTGAAACTATTATTTATCCTTTGGAATTATGTTGGATTTTTTCCCACTTTTTTTGCTTTAGTGTTTTGTTTTACACGTGCTGCTCCCTGGGTTTCATTATAACAAAATTATCCACCAATTTTACTTCTCATAATGAATTATTGGGGCTGGAGATATAGGTCAGTTGGTACAGTGCTTGCCTTTCATGCAAAAGGCCTTGGGTTCAGTCCTGGGCACCACAAAAAAAGTATCTTATTGAATGGTTGACATCATAATCATTTGTGAAAGCCACCTCTTTTAACTCTCATTAATAATTGTATAAAATTAAGTACTATGTCATTAATAATATGGTTTATGTAATATGTATTTCTTCACTTTTATTTCAGGAACCATTGACTTGAAGAGATGTGGTCATTGAGTTTTCGGAAGAGGAATGGAAATTCCTGGACCACTCTCAGTAGACTTTATATGGAGATGTGATGTTAGAGATATGTAAAAACCTACTCTATTGGTGAGCCTAAATTTCTTTCAGAATTTTTAATTCAAAACCAATATATTTTTTTAACTTTATAGAGTATCTAATGGTAGCTTCTATTCTGCATTAAAATGTTTGCTTCTTGATTTTAGTACAAAGATTGGGCATTTGTTTAGGTAGAAAAGAAAATGTTAATTTTTTTCTTTTTATGTTTAACTTATCTTTTCTAAGTAGTGATCACAATGTAGAGAATAAAAATGGTTTCAAAGTGTTTTAGTGTTTTTGTCTAGAAAAAAATATTTGAGAAAATAATTTTGTAGACTCTTATAGGATATTTTCTCTTTCTTTTTTTCCTAATGAGTGTAACATTAAAAAGACTTCTTTAGTTACCAAGAAAATTACAAAACGTGACATATTCCATCAAAAAAATTGATGTCTCTATATAATCTTTGGTCACCATTTTGTCTCCAATGAAATAACCTTGGGATTTGAAGAGAAAAGTGAGAGTATACATGTCAAATTGGGTAGAAATCAATGAAGCAGAGAATACACATAAGAGGTCCAAAATTAAAGAGGAATTCACATTTAAAAATGTTAATTGATAACTAAAATCTGACAGAAAATATTTTTTCAAGCCTAGATTGTTTCAGTTGCAATCATTAAAGAGCATTTCATGCTCTCCATTTACCATGCATATCAATTATTTAAGCTCCTTCTTGTTCTTCAGCAATCTTCCTACATTTAAATTAACAAAACATTGTAGGAAAATCAAAAGAAGAGGGGCTGGGGATGTGGCTCAAGTGGTAGCTCGGTTTGCTGGCATGCATGCAGTCTGGGTTCCATCCTCAACATTGCATACAAACAAAGATGTTGTGTCCACTGAAAAAAAATAAATATTAAAATTCTCTCTCTCTCTCTCTCTCTCTCTCTCTCTCTCTCTCTCTCTTTTCACTCTCTCTCCCACTCTCCCACTCTCTCTCTTTAAAAAAAAACAAGAAAATCAAAAGAAGACACAGACAAGTGGCAGAAAATGTGGTATAGTTACAGAGAGGTCAAACTGCCTAGCTTTATTTATATCAACAGGTTAATTTAGGTCATTGGCATTACTAGTACATACTGTTCATTTTATTACTAGGCAGGTTACAAACTTAGCAACATTATGCAGCTTATTCCTCAGTTATATACTAAGTTGCAATGTGCAGTGTTATTAGTTTTGTTTAGCTCTCAAGTAAGTCCATTGTATAAACTTACTATTATATGGACAGTTTTAGACTCAGTGAACCATTGTGCTTGTCTAAAAAGAGAGTTTCTTTATTCCAAGGAGTTGTGTGCCAGAGATTATGTTTCAGGCTGATAACACTCTAGTGCACAGCCTTTTCAAGCAGGGCACTGCCATAGTAGCTTTATATTGCACATGTATTTAATTACTTGACTATTTCCTAGGGAAAATGGCAGGGCATTCTAAGGCGGGGCAACAAAGTCTTGTCACCCCTACAAAGTATTCCACAATGACTTTGAGGATATGCATAACCTGGCATTTATTTACATTTGGGAGCTCCCTTGAAAATCTGCTCATTTCCAAATAGCTCTAGGCAAAACCAGTGTAAGATATTAATATTATAGGAGAGTTTCTTTAATATAATTTAAATATTTATTCATTCAAATTTTTCTCATCAGAAGTTTATATGAATGCTTATACTGAATATTCTGTGAAGTTTTTCTGCCATGTAATGAATAGCAGTATTTCACAATACCTGCTCCTAGTGGTTATGTAAGTATAGCTGATCAATGTGGTTTAAAGAAGAATTTTCAGGGCTGGGGCTGTAGTTTAGTGGCACAGGGCTTGCCTCACACATGTGAGCCATTGTTTTTTATCTTTAGCACTACAAAAAATAAATGGATGAAATAAATGCATTCTATTCATCTATAGATACAAAAATTAAAAGAAAGATTTATATTGTAATACAATTATTCATAATATTGTAGGTAAAATTTCTCTAATTCTTGTGTCTTTTTTGACTCTCACTCTTTAGAGAGCTTCAGTGTTGTTCATTATGTTTTCTAACATTAGTGATACTGCTTTTGTTTTTATAACCATATTTAATAATTGAATAGAAATTATCATGACTTGTCACTTTAGGACAGCATTGGGTAAAATTAAACTGCAGGTGACCCATAGGCCATTTTTAAATCAAGTTTTCTATGCTTTTACTCACAGGTATAAATATTATCCCTGTTTTATATATGATCCTATGTAGTGCCCTGATTATTTACTCTACTTTTGTGCTTAATCATGTAATGTATCTAAATTTTGTAGATATATATATATATACAAACACACACACAGACACACACACGCATACATACATACACACACACATACATACATACAGCAGATTGAACACAGAGGTTCTTATAATATTGAGCTACATCATCACCCCCCTTTTGACTTTTAATTTGAAATAGACTCTTGTTAAGTGGCAAAAGTTGGAATTGTATTTCCATGCCTAAGCCTTCAAAGTAGCTAGAATTAATGGCATATTAATAATCTCTGCATATATGAATCTGTTCTTTTGTCTAGGAGTAAGACTTTAGCTTTTTAAAGGTACCATAAAGATGTTTACAATTTTTTGTCTTTTATATATTTGTCAAATATGTAATTGTGGTCAAAACTGTATATCTTTGCTGAACTTATTGTCTTATATGTTTTAAATTTACTGGTCACTTCTGTTCATTCAAATTTTTTTGTAAAACTTTTTTTTCTAGAAAATTTGTATCACATTTTTTCTTCAAACAAGTTCTCCTTTTCCTTACTTTTTCATCCCTAATGCCATTCTTTTTGGTCTTCATATTTGGCTACAGTAGATATTTCTCAGAAGTAGAATTACCTGCTATTTTGGGGTGTGTGTGTGAATTACTCATTTTCTTAGCATACTCTCCTGAATACTGATCATTATAGATATTATATAATTTACTTATTATCTTTGAAAAGATTTCTAACATTTTCATTCAAAATTGCCTTCAAGTAGTCATTTGAAATGATATTTGATTGGCTTGCCACATTGTACTCTTTGAATGTTTTTTAATGAGAATTGGTCTGTAAATATATTTTGTTTTGACAATCAAGTTGAGGGCTAATTGATATACTTTCAATTTTATTACTCATGGCTTTCTCATTTAACCTAATTCCATTGAATATTGTGGCTTTTATTATTTTATATAAGGAAATATTTTTTATGTGTAGGTATTGATGCACCAAGAGTATTCCAAAGAATTTTTCAAATAATTTATTTTGTTTACACAAAAAAATATTCATTGTTTGATGTTACACATACTTCTTAGATTTTGGGAGGTGCTACTGACACTTTTTTAAGAACAGGTGGTTATCCACTGAGCCACATCAAAGCTCTTTTTGGGGAAGGGCACTGGGGATTGACCTCAGGGGCATTTGTCCACTGAGCTACATCTCAAGCCCCATTTTTTTTATTTTATGTAGAATCATGATCTCCTTGATTTTCTTAGCACCTTGCTATTGAAGAGGCTGGCTTTGAACTCACAATCCTGCTGTTTCAGTCTCCCAAGCTTCTTGAATTACAGGTGTATATTACTGTTCCTAGCTTGCAGCTGTTTTTATATTTTGTTTTGTGACAGTGACTAGGTAAATTGCTTAGGGCCTTGCTTAATGGCTGAATTTGACTTTAAACTCATATTCATAAATTTTGAATATCACTTTCACTTTTGCTTTCCAACTTATTATTTTATGTTACAAAGCAACTTCAATATTTTAATATCTTTAACATTTCTTTTGTATTTTTAACCTGATCTCTTTGGAACAATATTCCATACACTATAAAGAATATTGCCTCTGTAAACCTAATTAGTTTTTAATGCTTTCTGAAGTTTTTTTCATTCTCTGGGTACTAATGCAATGATATTTTTTATTTGCATCAACTGCGGATTGATGTATCCTACTATTACTGTGTTGCTTTTTATGCTGTTGAATTTTTTTTCTGTGATTTCTTTCTACAATTTTTTTGTGATTTCTTTATATATATAAAATATGATTGGAGTTATAAATATTTCTACTATGATTATATTCCAGTGATTAGTCATTTTTATCTTTATATGATATCCTACTTTGTATCTCATTTATATAATTATTATCACCTTTGCAATTTTGCATATAATATTGTTATATCTTTTTGTTTTTAGTCTTTTTATGACCTTATATCTTAAGAGAACTTTCTGTAGATTTGCATCTGACATAGTTAATATATTTATATTTTTTAAATATATTCTTATTAATCACATTGTTTTCTGATTAGTTTTTTAAATTAGTTTATTTCTACTTAAATTACTAATGAGAAATAACTTACTTTTGTAGATTTCAAATTTTTTTGAAATTTTATACATTTTTCTACTATGAAAAAAACTGCCTTAATTTGTATTTCATAGATTTTATGGTGATTATTTTATTTTATTCCCTTCAATGTTTATTTTATCATTACTTTGGAATTATATAAAAGTACATAGGATCTCACTGAGGTATTTAGTGCCTCACCATTGCTGAGTCTTTCTTTGTACTAACGATGCTCCTGCATTATTCTTTCCAGATACTGGGATTACAGTCATGTACCACATCTTCCAGCAGTACCTGTGTATTTTAATTGATTCTAGCCTTTGATATATTGTCTTCCAAAAATTTCTAATTTATGAGACAGTGTGTATGTGTGTGTGTGTGTTTGTGTGTGGTGTGTGTGTGTGTGTGTGTGTGTTTGTGTGTGTGTGTGTGTGTGTGTGTGTGTGTGTGGTGATGGGGACTAAGCCCATCTTTTTGCATGTGAGGCAAGCATTCAAACATGTGATCTGTGACCCCAGCCTGAGGCATTGTTTTTAAAAGAATATTTTTAGTATATAATTTCTATCTTTTCTGTTGCTATTTTTTTCTGATTTTTTTTCCAATTTTTTACATTGTCATTTAGTTTATTAAACATTTTTCAGGTGGTTTTCTGGCATTACTTAGATAATTAACAACATCAATTTTTGAACTCTCAATTACTAGTATTGCATTGTTTGTTTGCTTGGGTTGAATATACTCTATTGTGTGAGCTATTATTTTCATTGGGATTTTTCTATTCAAAATTGGTTCAACTAGATCATTATAGTCATTTTGGAAAATATTTGGGATTACAAAGTAAACAAAAAAGCTGATGTGCAATGATATATAAATTTAATTTCATATAACTGGAAAGCTGAGACAGTGTAATGCCAGTTTAAAGTAAATTTCAGCATCTTTTTGATAAACTGTCTTTTAAAAAAGTATACAGATATAGATATAGAAATATAGAAATAGATATATAGAAATACAGAAATGCTTGTGGATCTAGTTTGGTGATAAAATACCCCTGTATTCTCTTATGAAATAATCCCCCCAAAGATAAAAATATAAATAACCAAATAAGAAATATTCATTTTCTGAAATATTTGAGTCACAGGTGGAGTCTGAATATGTTGAAGTGAAGGGCTATGATTTGACACTGTTGTAGTAATATTAGTCAGTTTGCATTTTATCATCATCTTTGGTGCTATAATTTCTCAAGATTATTTTCAAAGTTCTGAGAGCTTTTGTCATCATATTGTAGTAAATTCTATATATTTTTTGAGTAATAATGGCCTTGAATCATACTGTTTTTTGGCTATTCCCCCCACATTGATAAAATTTTGTATAATTGCAGAGTTATTTACCATAGTAAATGTAATAACTTCCTATTATTATTTTAGGTATGTCTTCTAATAAAAACCAAGAATTTTCGGAAGAGCAAGAAATAAAATATTCTTTGCAAAACTTGAAAAAGCAAAGGTATGGAAAGCAGGAGAGTTAATACTTGGTTTTAAACAAGAATTTGAAATTGAAAGAGAGGGAAGTTCATAAAATTTGTCTTAATGAATGGATAAAAACATGAAAATTATTTATTCGTAAATTACAAGTTCATCAGTTTATAATATTACAAACATCTAAAAAGACTGACTGCTCAACTAGTGCCATTCAGTTTTTATTTGGTTAAACTTTAAATTACATTATTGTAATTCTAAAATTTTTACTACTCAGTATTTTGTGTAAAATCATTTGCAATACACAAAATTTTAAATTGCAAAAACATGTATCAAATTACATTTACACAATGTTTACAGGTCATTATGAAGCTGTATCTTAAAAATACCTTTAGAAAAATAAAGACTCAACCAGTTTGCTCAGCTTTTAAACAGAATTAGAATAGAAATTGCCATTTTAATGAAAAAAACTCAAAAAGTTATTAAATGCTTATAATCAGTTATGTTTTTAAACCTTTTAATAATCTCTACATAAGTGCAGGTTAGAGAAAAGTGTACAGATAATTAATTTAAAGTTGCAGCATTCTAATCTGTCTTTCTAATAAAGTAATAAGGAGATTTTCTACACAGTATAGAAAAATTGTCTTACAATTTAAACACATGCATAGTATTTTTAATTAACGAAAAGAAAAACATGCAGATTAAGGAAATGCTGCAATAAGCCTTACTAAGACATTTGTGTTGAAAAGAAAATTCAGTAATTAAATGTGTTTACAGTGAAAGTTTGGTAGGTATTGCTTTTTAAATGCAATAATAATTAAGCAAAAAAAGGAGAATAGAAGCAGTTGAATCTTTCTAAAACCCATCAAATAAGCAAAGAGCTCATCTGTCATGTATGGCAATTGAAACACAGGAAAGTCTCAGGAACTTTTAGCACAGTCTCCCGGAAAACCAACAGCCCAAATGGCTTGCAGGAATGCATCACACCCCAAAAGCAGACATGAGGGTCTTGTGAGAATTGTGAAAGGCTTCTGACACTTTTCTGGGATCGTGCTAAAAGGTAGAAAACATGCCTGGGATAGAAGTAGTAGGAATGGTGTGGGGCAAATGAAGAAAAATGAAGGGATTAAGCTAATAATTGTATAACCCTTTGAGAAAAGTAAAGCAGCCACAGTGGTGATTTAAACAACCTTTGAATGAGGAATGGCTTACCATTAAACTTCTCCTCTATAAGAAAAAAAAAACATCTCTAATATCTTTGTCATTTCATGATTCTGTCTACCATTGCAGAAGCCCACTTTTGTAGAACCTTCTCCCTGAAACTTGATAGTTTGAATCAAAGGCGCTTGTAAATATTTATTTATAATTTTAATTCAACTGCAAGCAGTCTTTGTGTAGTAACCAATTTATTTATGGCTCATAAGTGAGCATAATTACTCCATGTCATGGGACATCAAGCATCCCACCAGAGTAATTTCTTTTTTGGAAGGTGATGAGCCATCTGAATAAAAAAATATAAATATCTGAAATAATTAGTAAAGAAATATAAGACCAGGCAAGAAATTATGTTTAAAAAGGCAAAACATCTTATAAATTTTCTAGACCACATAAGTTCTGAAAAACAATTGCTAGATAATTTTTTCAGTTCTTTAATTAAGGGAGTGTGCATCAAAGTAGGAATAAGATTTCAACAAGAAAAGTCTATCTTGAGACAGTTGATTGGCATTCTGACATGTCTCACCAATCTCTGTGATACTAAGTGGCTATGTGGCTCCAATGGATGATACCATCTCCAGTGCCATGCTGAATTTAGAAAAAACTAGGTAGTATATAACATGTACTGGATAGTCTCAAACCAGCTGGATTTCAACTGTGAGTTCCGAGATACCAGACTTTTTTCCCTAAAGGCTTCCATGATTTTTTTAAAATTTCATGCACAGTTTATAGATATCTTTCAGCAGCTCCATCTGACATGTACTGCTTCATCTTTCATATCAACAGGGATTTTGACAAGACTCCAAGTGAATATCCCAAAAGATCTATGCATTTTTGTGGTTATTGGTGGAATGGGTAAAACTTTCCAAGTGTGAGAAACAGAGACTTTCTGGATCATATACATTTCCCTAGTGAACTAAATCCTGTTGTCATTAGATTTTTCTGAGGCCCTAGGACTACTTATCTGTGCATCTCAAGGAATATGTTTAAAACAAATCAAAAGTATTCTCTAACTTATTTCAGTGAGCTAGTTACATAGAAATAATTTTAAAAACACCCTCAGTGATAGATATTTTGCTGGAAAGTTGAGCAGCCCCGCTCAGATGAAGTTTGCTCCTTGGCTTAATGAAGAATGCTCTGGCACATCAGGGCAATGATTATGTCCCAGTGCCTGCAGGATTCCCCACAAATTAAAGCTAGACAATAGTGTTTTGGAGGCAAGGTGGAACTGTAGGGATGTAGGGCATTGGCTAAGCTGGAGAGAGACAACAACACATATGGCAGTCACATTTGAGGACCTTTGTTTGCTTTTAAATATATTTGAACAGCATTTGTAAATATACCCTCTCTGTCTCTCTCTCACACACATATATGTTTATAATATTGTGTTTAAGATAAGCAGGGTTTGGAGATGAATTATGGTGAGTGTAATGGTGAAAAGACCAAAGACAATTGCTGAATTTTTTATTTGAGCACTCTAGGGTAGTTGCTGATACCCAATCCTGTATGGGGCACAAAGACCACATGAGGCAGGAAAAAGAGTGCTAGTCTTGAGGAAGGATTTTTTGTTGATGTTTGTGATTTCTCCTAGATATCCATTTGAACATGTCTGAAGGTGACAGGAGCGTACTGGGAAGAAAATGGATAGTTGGGAGGCAGGGGAATTTGTAAAATACTTCCATGAAACTGAGCATGACCCTGGGTGTGGGTGAAGATATAGGAGTACAGGAAGCATTTCTCTGAACTGGGGACACATCTATATTTAGCAATGGAGAAGAAAAGTCTATGAAGAAGACAGAGAGTGAAGAAATAGAAAACCAGGGAAATGACATGACATGGATTTCTGAAAGAGATAATTTTCAAAAGAAAGGCAGAACCTCTTGTTCTGAAAACCACTAAAAATGAACTACAGGGTGGCAAAGGAGAGACCTTGGGATATGGCACCATAGTGGTTTCTGATGATCTCAGTGAAATACCTGTTTTTAGGTGGTGGAAACTAAAGGCAATTGGATGGTTTGTGGAAAAATTAAGGTCAGCATAGTGAAGGCAATAGCTGGAGATTGTTTATCTCATTGTGTACAATGAGATAAAGGGAGATTTAGCCAGGTGTTAAAATGTATGGTCTCTGAGATGTGGGGAGAGTTCATTCCTGCAAATGATTTTTTGTGGCTGCACAAATTTTTTCTATTACCATGTTTGCTATTTGCACCCTTGAGATTTTTTTTAAAGTAATATGGAAGCCCAATAGTAATTTCTGGAGAATATGAAGGGTGCTGGGGCAGGGCTAGGGATGAAAATAAAAGATAGATAATTAGATATGATCACTGTGTACCATGCATTTGGAAATATTATGCTTGAGTTCGTTAACATATGCAATAAATATTTGTTAATTAAAAGCAAATTAAAACTAATTATTTTATTTGATCACTGACATCTTCAAGACTCCTTTCTTTAAACATGTATATGTATGTGTGTGTGTGTGTGTGTGTGTGTGTGTGTGTGTGTGTGTGTATGTGTGGGTGTGTGGGTGTATACAGAGTTTTGTAGTCACTTGGTAAAATTGCATTAATTAACACAGCCATGACACCAATTTGAGTATTTTACCGAAGCTTTTTAGTCCACATCTTAAATTTTTGATTCATACAATGCTTAAAGAAGTTATAATTTCTATTAGAATCTCTACATGGATGTATGAAATGATGAGAAAAAATACTTTAAAACTCTAAGTCTCAAATTTATGAAATTTAATTCTAATGGAATTTAATGTTATTTATACTCTTGACTTAATACTCCCGAAATAAATGTAAAAAACTTTGAAATAAATAAAACACACAAGGATCAGTCAAGAGAACTGTCACAGCCCCATGAGAGCAGGATGAAGTTTATGAAATACTTCTGAATTGAAAGCTAAGTTCCATGAAGATTGGAATCAACATTTTTCATGTCTGTGTGTATTGGGATAATTACTACATTAATATATTTAGGTGTTTGTAAAGTAGGAGAATATAAGATACTATTACAGTGTTAAGAAATAGGGAAATAGAGGAACACTATCATAAACAGTCATGTTGAATTTAGGTGGAAACTCAAATGTGAAGCCTAGAGATGTTTTGTCGAAAACAACAAAGTTAAGCAACTAGATCATCAGTTTTCTTGCTACTGAGGACAAAGTAGAAGGCAATATTTTACACACATACTTTTAATAAATTCAATTAAATGCTTCATTTCAAGGGAAACTAATAAAACAGGCTCTGGTAGAAGGAACTGTCAAGTTCAACTTGTTAAACTGTCTTGTACACATCTATGACTGAGAAGGAAAAATGACTATTTACCATGAATAAATTCAGCAATAACAGAAAGTCTTCTTAGATTAATGGCTACATTTCGAATAATGCTGAAATATTCATTAACTCAGGGAGCTCTTCAGAATAGTCACTCCGTGCCTGAAAGACTCATGGGTACATTGAAGTAGGTACTCAGGGCTTTGAGTTTTCTTCAAGAAAAATTTTCTTTTTTCCCAAGCTTTGACCATCCTGACATCAATGTATGAATTCACATATTCGGTGTAAAGCTGTACTTTGATGATCCAGTAACTTTTCTCCTTTAAAATAACAAAGTTTCTATAGAAAACACTTACTTTACCTGAACACCCAAATCCATTGTCATTAATTGAATGAATTTAAATTGTTTTTGAAAAACATTTTTTTTTCTTTAAAGTTTCCACTGAATAAAATCATCCTTTGATATTTGGGTGAAAAATCAGTGAAAATTTCTTTGAATGTTTGAATATTTCTCAGGCAAAGATAAAATAACTTTCTCTAAATTATTATAAACTGCTTTTATTACAGAAAAGTCAGCAATGTGATAGAAAATAATTTGTTTTTATTGCTTTTTTTGGTTGTTGTGGTGGTTTCTTTTGTTTTGTTTTTCTGGTTCTGTTCCTAGCAAAGAATGTAAGGCCTCTCACTAGACCCCAGATATATACAGCTTGTTCTTTTAAAAAGTTAATTAAAAATATAATGTTTCATGTGAATGTGTATACTCTTAAAATATATTTTTCAGGTTTTCAATTGAAAACAATTCAGAGTAATGACATGCAATATAAAAGTATATGCCTCTCATAGAGCTTTTTTTTTTCAAATGACTAATTTCTGAGAAGTAAATATGGATAGTGAACTGAGACATCTTCTCTTAGAAAGAAATCAAGGAAGAGATGAAGAGTGAGAGATAAGAAGAAAATAACCAATGAAATGAGGAAGAAAGAAAGTAGAGAAGAGAGAAAGGAAGCAAGAAATAAGACTAGTGATTTTTCTCATTTGGGAATGAAGATAGCTTAAAGCTCCTTTTTCCTGAGGGAGTCAGTTTTTCTTCCAGTTTCCCCTTTCCATTGTAGTCTATCTTCTCATTCTCTCACCCTCATCATATTGAATATTTAGCAGATATACATTGTCATTATGGACCAATCTGTGCTTGAAGATAATTACACTTAAAATATGCTTTATATGAATAAAAAATTGATTATTTATCACTCTGCTCCAGGTTAGTAATGAGAAGTAATTTAAGAACTGTGAAAAAAAATTTACCATGGATGCCAATAATGCAGGATTTACTCTTTTCCACTCTAGATACCAAAATGAAAACCTCTTTTCTGTTAACCTTGGCTGAGAAATATAAGGAAAGGTCCTGACTGGCCCTGGTGATGTCTAACTCTACTAAATATTGTTGTGAGCATAATGAACTTGGTCTGTACAGAAATGACTCACAGGCCCTGTTATCTGTTTCTGGTAGGTTAGTGCAGGTAACTACCATGGCTCAGAAATGCAAGATCTACATGGAAAAGGTTAAGTTATAAAAAAAATGAAGAAAGAATATGAAGCTCTCAGTATCACCAGATTACTACTATTTATCAGATCAAAAGAACTGTGTTTCTCAGTAATATCACCCACAATTTATCTGACCCTTAATGTGTATCAGCACACCTTTTTACTTGGACTATCTTTATTTATTTCAACCAGAGATTTGTTGAGTAAGAAAAAAAATTACCCTCATTTTATAGGTTGCATATTGGAAGTGAGGTAGACATGAAAAAAGATCTCAGATAATTTTCTCATGAATATGAATGTAGTAAAATAAGTTTAGATCATCTTTTCCTTAGTATTCAAAGAATTACTATCTATGGAGCAGAGTGATAAATAATCAATTTTTTATTCATATAAAGCATTTTTTAAGTGTAAGGTACTAATTTATTCAATAAGGGCTTATGTTCACTGTTCTCTAAAAAGATAATGAAAATTCTAAAAATAGAAAAGAAAGAAAAGCAAGGTTGCTGGAGATTATTTACTCTCAGTACAAGTTTTATTGTTGAGGGCCAGTCCTAGGGCTGGGAATGTTTGAGGCAAGAAAAATCAGTAAGCCTTCTCTGATTGTTTTAATGAACAAACTTTATTTTATGGAGAGTTGTAGATTTACGGGGAAATAAAGCACACAGTACCATGTTCTCATGTGCCTTCCCTTATTTGGAGTTTTCACTATTTTTTGCTATTTTTTTCTCTGTATAATACTGAGAAATATTCAATGTAAGCACAAAATCAAAGTATGTTTCCAATAGTGATTATTTAAGTAATTATTAATGGCAATAAATTGTTGAATTATTTATTAAAACACTAATTTTACAGTTTTTTAAGCATTGACAAAGAATTATTTCAATTTTCATCATGATGGCATTTTACAGAGTAGATTCACCATGCCAGAGGTCCCTGTTATTCAACTCTTTAGAATCTTCTACTCCCCTTGATTTCTTGGCAATGTTTAACATTTTTAATGTTTTAACTTTTTTAGAATGTCACAAATTTGGAATTATGCAAAAATGGCATTTAAGACACTATATTCTTTCTGGCAATATGTATTTATGATGCCTTCATGTGTTTTTATGTTTGATAGTAAATTTCATTTTTAAAAAAAATTTTAATGACCCTCCAGAGTATAGATGTATCACAGTGTTTACATAGCTACTGTAGTCTCTCTTAGCTGCTTCCTGTTCTTGGCAATCATGAATGAAGAAGCTGTGAATATTTGTATGTGGGTTTTGTGTGGACGTAGCTTTCAATTCCATTGAATTAACACTGAGAAATACAATTAGTGGCCATATTAAGTGTATACTGTGATTTTTAAGGCTACATAACTGTCTTCCAGAATGGTTGTTCAATTTTGTGATCCCAACAGCAATGTATAAGAGTTCTTGTTCCCCATCTTTTCCAGATCTTGATATTGTCAGGTTTAAAATTTTTGAAATTTTTATAGGTGTGTTTAATTTGTAAGTCCTTGATGACATATAATATTCAGCATTTTTTTCTAGCTTTCCAAATATATAATTTGTTTTTCTGAGAAATATATTGATTTCTTTCATTCAAATTTAAAACAATTGTATTAGGGTAATACTGACATAAAATAAACTATACATATATAATTCATACTTTGTCATGTTGGGACATATGTATTTGCCAGTGTAACAATGACCACAATCAAGTTTTTAACAATGATAGTTTATGCCGATGGCTCTTGGTGCTTCATTGTAATTTCTACCTTTTGCTTTCTTCTCTTTCTGGAGGAGGGGAAACACTGACTGACTTTTCACTGTGATACATTATTCAGTAAATTGGAAATCACACAAATCAATTGTCAGAGACAGTCTGCATAGATGGTTACCTTAGAAAAATCAGTCATCCCTCAAACTTAGTGTACTCTTCTGTAATATCAGAAGTCTTGCAATCAGGAATGAAGATACTGGAGAGATAAGGACAAAGTAAATAATGAATCAAGAATTCTGCCTGAGACAGCGAAGACTTTTGAATTCTGGTAACCAGTGTTACTCTCCATGCTTTAGATTGGTGATGCAGAGTACATGTGGGAGACTATTACTTGGTAGTTTTTTTTCTTTTTATTTTATTTGTCCTTTTTAGATATGCATGATAATAGAATATATTTTGTCATATTATACATACATGGATATAACTTATTGTATTTAGGATTATGTTTTGGCATATTATACATACATGGACTATAACTCATTGTATTTAGGATTCTATTTTTGTGGTTCTGCATAATGCAATGCAGTTACTCTGGTCGTGTGTTCAAATGCAAGGATAAAGAACTTATGTCCAGTTCCATAGTTCATTTCTGTCACCTCTAGCTATAATTGTATAGACTTCAGTGTTCTCAAGATATTTTTCTTACTGGTGTTATTGAGGTTGAATTCTCACAAGAGTGCTCATCAAAAAAAAAAATAAGTTAAGTAGTGACACTTACAATGTTGTCGTATACTTACCACAATTACCTTGTTTTAAACATTTTAACCACTGAAAATAAACCATGTAATCGGTTAATCAAACACTCACTTATATGCATGGCAAACCCCTGGTAACCAACTCTCTCCTTTCTAACTCTATGATTTCCAGTTTTGGGACATTTAATATAAATGTAGTTATAGCACAGGAGAAATTCCATGTCTGATTTTGTTTAATTTTCTTAATATTTTTGATATTTGTCTACATGGTCACCTGTATCAGTACTTCATTTTTATGGCAGGTTAATATTCAAACATATATATTTGAATTCTATATACAGATATATATTTATTTATAAGAATATATCTATATGCACATGTGCTTACTCAAACATGGATACATATAAATACATAGACACATTTGTTTATCATTCTTGAAGGAAATTTTGATTTTTATATATTTCCTAGTGGAAATGGTGATGCCATTGATATTCATGTTCAAGTGTTTGAATATCTGATTTCAGTTAATTTGGAAATACATCTAGGAATGAAATTTGTAGGTCATGTGGTATTTCTATGTTTTAAAATTTTAGCCATCCTCAGATTTATTTCTATACCTACTATATCATTTTACATATTTAATAGAAGTGTGTGTGTGGCTGCCCATTTTTGCACATGGTGCACAACACTTCTTTTTTTAAAATAATTCAGGCATTCTCTTGTTTATGAAGTACTCTTTCATGGTTTTTTTTGGATTTTTGTTGTTCAGGTTGTTGTAGTAGTTTCGGCATAGGGAAGTGAAGCTTGAGGTGGTTCACCAATGAGAGACATCTTCTACCTGTTTTGTTCAAAGAATCTCACTAAGGTATCCAAGTTTTCCACAAACTTGTAATACTACTGCAGATTCCTGAGTAACTTTGATATGAGCATATGTGTATTAATAGACAAAAAAGTTAAAAGAATCAATATTCCTCTAGTAGAAATTCACTGAAAGAAATATCAGGAACTTTAATACAAGAAGAGAAAAAATAGAGCAACTATAAATGTCTAAGATACAAAGTACATAACAATTTACATAAAAAGTACATACAACTTTATGATATGCAAATGGTGTAAGATACAGTGAAAATTAATGTGATTGTTGAAAAGTCTGATCCAGATACAGAAACAATTACCCACAAGTTATTTTCAGCTATTTAAATAACTTTGTTTTAATAGAAAATTTTAATTCTATTTTATTGATTTTTATAAGAAGTAAAATATTCTGAAATAGAGAATATTATGTTTATAAGAGTGACAAAGTTGATGTTGATCAGTTTAGTCAGAAGCAGACTTTTTTTCTCTGTTAAATTTGCATAGATTTATTTATTATTTATTATGCACCAAAGGATTGAGTATGTCATCACCATTGATCCCAAGCCTTTGAAGACAACTCAGGATGAGATAACTTGCCCACGCTATGCATTTTAACAGTGAGATGATGGAGTTCAAACAATACTGGATCTCAAAACACATGATGAGCAGCAGAAGGGTGTGAGTGGCTCTTTTTTCTGGGAATTTATGGAGAAAATCTGAAGCTTTAAAGAAACATGATTGTTGTTTAAATCTATGAAAGAGAATTATTATGTATCTGCTTGAAAGAACCATATGGTCTCAAAACTAGAGATCACTGAATGCCATCGGTGCAAAAAGAGGCTCCTGTGCCTGTATCTCATGAGAAGAAAGGAACAGTGGTCAGTAAGAAATAGAAGAGCAGGCTACATTTTATTTGGTCTAGCCACAGTATAGAAACACATGTTGGTGTAGGTGCACATGGTGAGGATTAATAAGAAAACAATTAGCCACAGGATGGTATTTGTGGTTTTCAATTTGAAGCAGGCAAACTAGGAGCCACTGAGGTAGATGGTGATGGCCAAAGCACATCCAGCATGTGGGTAGTGCAGGTGGTGAGTCCCCTCATGACCTTGGCCAGGAAGATAAATTCTTTGCATTTGAACTGACATGAACTGTCCTACACTTCTCCAAAATATGTGATACAAAAAGTCCCATGTTTGAGGAGCATTGGGATGTGTGTTAGATCCATGTGGGCAATAGGGAGGTCAGTAATCCTGGGCTTGGGGCCCACAAAGACAGTGACAATGTAAAGGCAATGCAGAAATGTGTCTGCTGAAATTCCAATGCCAGCTTAAAGATAGAAGGTATTTCTTATAAAAATAAAACTGAAATATTTGTTTATCTTTATGGTAATTCTTTGAAGAAAAACAGGAGTATTTGATTGCAGCAGGATTTTTATTGACGTGCTTTCAGTCAATCTATTTCACTCTATGTAAAGCACTATTTTATTCTTGATCATAATTTGAAGTCAAAAGCTGATATGGGGCTCTTTCTTCAATGGCTTACTACAAAGAAAGCCCTTGTTGCATCTCAAAAAAAAAAAAAAAAAGAAAAAAAGAAGTAAAAAATAAATTTTAACTCAAACATACCTCATTCTTAAGAGTGATAATTTTGTTTATTCTCGTTTACCTCATAAAATTGCTCATATATTACCCTTGACTTTAAGCCTGCATACATAATGTTTTCCTTTGTATCATAATTTATATTATTTAATGCTCAGTGTTTGCTTGATTTTCAATCTTCCCTGCAGATTTCTTAAAATTAAAAATGGTGTCTTATTTTGCTTATATCTACAGTGTCTGAAATATTTTTACTTACATTAAAATTATTTACTACAAATTGTGGATTTCATGTTTTCATAAGCAGAAATAGGAATATTGAGATGGGGTTGTAGATCAGTGATTAAGTGCTTGCCTAGCAAGCATGAGGCACTGGGTCCAATCCTCAGAATCACATTAATGTAAAATAAAGGTATTGGGTCCATTTACAAAAAAAAATATTTTTAAAAATGATATAGAAATCTTCTAGGGAAATGATCCCATCATGCTCATTTCCAAGTCTTTTTTTATTTGCAAGTGCTTAATTGTAAGAGTTTAAAATATTTTTTTCATTTATTCACATGACCTTCATTTCAATCAGATCCTATCAATTTCAACCTGTAACATTTCAGTTAGAATATCTATCACCAATGGAAAAAGAAGAACTGTCTCCCATAAACAATTTTAAGAAAAATTTAAAAACTTGTGATTGTATGATGCTCGAATATTTGTTATATGACATTCCTTATGTGACTTCTCTTACATCATATTCATTGAAGCACTGAAACACTCAGGGTATTGTTTCTTTTTTACAAAATATGCCCATGTTTTCAAACTTAAAGTCATTCTCCTACCAGTGACTGTATTTAGATAGTTGCTGAACAGTGTGCAAAATATCTCCACTATTATGATCTAGGTAACATTTCTTCTTCATCTACCTTCATGAAAAGGCAAATGTGACTGGATTAAAATTGCACTTGGAAAACATTTTTGTGAAAAAAAAATTAACTCAGAACACCATTAGTCAAAATTTGAATGGAAAATATAAGAGAAAATAGTTCTCATGAAAAGAGAAAGTATATTTTCTTTAGGCTATTTTAAATTGTTCTTCTTAATTGCACAAAATTAATTGAAATTATAATAAATCAATTTGTCATTTAAGTTTAAGAAATATTTACATATTTAAAATAATCAAGGCACTGGGGTTGTCACTCAGTCATAGCATGCTTGACTAGTACTTCTGAGGCTCTGGTTTCAATCCTTGACACAAAATTAAAAAAAAAAAAACAAATTAAAGATATTAAAAAATAAAATAAGATTTTTTTTATTATTGAGTATCTTATACATGACAGTAGGATGTATTTTGGTATAATTATAGAAGAATGAAAAATATCTCATTCTAATTGGGACCCCACTTTGTAAATTTACTTGATGATGTTATTCACTGTGGTAGATTCATATATGTACATAGTAAAGTTATGTCCAGTTAGTTCTGTTTATTGACAATTCTCATAATTTTTTAAAATATTTAAATAATTATATGTTAGTAAAGAATAACTCTAAAGCTCATGAAACAGCTGGGAAAAGAAAAGAATTCTAGAAAATTTCAGGTATCAAAGAAAAAAGTTGTATAATAAAGGGGGGAGTTTGCAGTATCGATTTAAATGAGCCTATGGTTTTCTGTAATAATAGCACTCTGCCATGTCATGAAAAAGTAGCATGTTTTTATTTAAACTTAAATTTATTCTAGTGTTTTACTGTGTATTCATACTTTTGGTATTTTTAAAATTACAAAATTCAGTGTATCTACATAAAAACCAAAGACTAGAATTGGAAAATTCTATTGTCATATTTTATGTTCTTTATCAAGGATATGTCTTCATAAGAAACAATAAAGCTACAAGATCAACTAAAATATTAGCATTCCAGATCCATGTCAGATATAAAGAAGCAAGGTTTTCTGATACATGAAATAATAAACTGTAACCAGAATTTTGGGCCTATGGTTGTGTATTCAAATATCAGTATGCCAAACCATAAAATAGTATGTTTTATTTTATTACTAATTTATGTTTATTCTACTATTTTTTGTCTCCATGCATCACTAAGATCTTTTAAAAAATTTAAATTCACCTCCATTAAATATCTAAGCTCTAGTAAAGTGCAAGTTAAAGTAATTCTGATATAGTGTAACAAGAAGCATTTTAAAGAATGCAATGTTTCCTATTTCATGTAAATTCAGATAACACATTTTATATGAAGTTACAACTCAAAATAAGATAATACTAGATAGTTGTTGTGATTGATTTGGATGTAGGGTTTCTCCAAGTTTCTTAGGGCCTTGCTAAGTTGCCGAGTCTGACCTGGAACATGTTATCTTCCTATCTCCCCTCAGCCTCCCAATCTGCTATGATTACATTTGTACCCAAGGATGCCAGGATATGCAGTTGTTTAAGTATTGGAAAAAAAAAAAACATAATCTAGAGTAGCCACAATTATAGTATGTTACAGAATAGATTCAGTGCCTCAAAGATATCCAATTTTTACCCTTTCCTAGTTATCCTGAGACATGGGAAATCATAAATCTTGTAATTGTCTTTTGCTTAGCCTCATCCAGAATGTCATATACTCAGAATAATATAGATGTGGCCTTTTATCCTAGCTATTTTCCTAATCGAAATGTGTTTAAGATACCTCCTTAACTTTCCATGTTTGTTTGCTTATTAATATTTTATGAATCATGTTTCACTTTATTTATGAGTTCATTTTTGATTAATAATATGTAAATACTTACTGAAGGGTAATTATTGCTTTCTGTTCTTGCAAAATATGAATAAATATGTTACATTGTGTGTGTGTGTGTGTGTGTGTGAGAGAGAGAGAGAGAGAGAGAGAGAGAGAGAGGGAGAGAGGGAGAGAGAGAGAGACAGAGAGAGAGAGACAGAGAGAGAGAGAGACAGAGAGAGACAGAGAGAGAGATACTGGCGATGAAACCTGAATTCTCATGCTTGTTAGCTAAGTCCCCTATTAAGGAGCCACATTCCCAATAAAAAAAAAAAAATCATCAACCTTTGAATGAAGAATTTGTGTGGAATCCAGCTTTGAAATCCAATAAATAAGTACCTAGTATGTAGTCTGTAGATATATGGTAAGACTGCAGCTTTAAAAGAAATTGCCAAAGTCACTTTCTAGGTTGGCTTTACAATTTTGTGATCCCCTTAGCCATAAATAAAAGTTGCTCTTGTTTCTCTTCTTTGCCTAACAGTTTGCATTATCAGACTTTGGAATTTCAGCCACGCTTATGGGTGCATTACTTGCAATTCAGTTTGATCCATGATGTTGAAAATGTTTTCCTGTCCTTGATTGTCATCTATATTTGTTTGTATATCTTCACAGATCTTTCATTAATAAAAAAATTAGGTAAAACTGACATACAATGAACTAAACAAACTGAATTATCAATACATTGAGTTTTTATATATTTACATCTACATAAAAGCATCAGAACAATCAAGACAGTGAACATTTACATCACACCCAACAGGTTTCTTGTGCCCCTTTGGAAATCCTGCCTCTTCCTCCTCCATTATATAGAAACAACACAGAACAAAATTTTTATCATCATAGATGAAAGAATAATTTGAAATTTATATGAGTAGCCATATCTCTGGTCTGCATAGTGGATGAACTTTGAAAAATCTCCCTTAATTTAGTCATCTCTAAAATCATGACGCTACCTGGCTGGTTGCATAGGACTGTAATTCAGGTGGCTCAGGAGGCTCAGGCAGGAGGATGATAAGTTCAAGTCTAGCATCAGCAGTTTTGTGAGTTCCTGAGCAACTTATGAAGAGGCTGTCTCAATGTGAAAAATATAAAGATCTACATATTTGCTTAGTAGTTAAGTAACCCTAGGTTTATCACTGATAGAAAATTAATATAAAAAAGTGAGAATTTCTCCAAGCAGAATGTAAGACCTTCAGGAAAGGTAATTATTAAAATATATAAAAAAACTGGGATAGGATTTGGCATACAGTAGGCTTGAAATTCCTGGAGTTACTAGCCAAGATTTAATCAGGGATCTACAGTACGTAAGGAAATGTATAGATCCCTAGTGCCTTTATTTCACCAAGAGCTGGTATTCCCTACAATTAAGTAGACTTCATTTTTTTTTTGTTAGTATTTTCTGGGTTTTTAATTTTTTTGTTATTTTTTTTGGATTTTTTATTTAAAATCTGATAACATGTGGAAGACCATTTTCACACGTGATTTCAGTTACCTCCCTGACTGGGTGAGAGGCACTTAAACACAGCTGTATCAGAGCTTTCTCCACAATTCTCCAGGTCCAAGGGTTTGTCCATGCAGAGGTGTGTCTGGCCACTGCCCCAAAGACCCAATCATCACCCCTTACCTTGGGATGTTGCCCACTTTAACTTTCATTGGATGGGATTTTCCCTGGAATTTTTTGGTCTTCAATAAAAAGTTTACTCCTTGGCGTGTTCTTGCTCTCTTGCTAGCCTCTTCAGTAAACCTCGCTATCGCATTGGGTGCCTGGAGGTGGGAGCTAGGAGAAACCATCCCAGAGCTGGTTCTAAAGGTAATTAGAGTCTTGTCTCTTTAATTTAAAACTCCCTAGTGTTTACTCATGAATAAAACCTTCTTACATGAAGCTAGTGCTGGTCGAATGGAAGAGGTGGCACTTAACATGGGGCTCATATGTTAAATTGACAAGGTTGAGTTAGGAAGCGTGCAATAGAAATGCAGAATTTTTGACAAATTTTAGGGTCACAGAAGTACTAGCCAGTTTTTGAAGAAAAGGGACGTTAAAAAAACTTACTGATAGGGAATTCAACTTCTACCAATAAAGACATGTATTTGACTATTTTAGAGACAATAATTAATCATAAGGGAAAGCAAGTTAAAAAGACTCAGTTGCTACAATTCTTAGAGGTTGTAGGTGAATTTTGCCCTTGGTTTTATGACCAAGATTCACCAAATTTACATACATGGGACAAATTTGGAAGAAAATAACATAAAATTTGCCTTTCTGATGAATTACCTGGAAACTTTGAGAATATTCAAAAGGTTTGGACTGCATTAGAGATCTGTCTTTTTGATTACATGAGCCATAGTCCATGGCCCCCTGAAGATCGATTGAAAGATATTCAAAGAGCCATTAACTCTATTCAAATGGAGAAATTACCTGAGGCTACAGAAATCTCTTTTCCTCTAAGCCTGTTAAAAACTAAAACAAATTATATTCAAACAAAAAACCTCGGGGCAAAACAGAAAGTAAAAAACTTAGCCTTGCCTGAACCAAACTATAGTAGTACATAGGAAGACCATAGAAAGTTGGTCTCCAGGGGGATAGAAGGTCATTTTCACAGAGAGGAGAATCCAGAGGAGATTCATAGAGATATAGAAAGTCCTCCTCCACAGGACTTATAAGCTCAAATTCAACATGAAGACAGGGAAGAATCTACAGAAAAATTGCAGTCTGAGGAAGGTGAGCCAGAAAATGAAGTCCAGGATTTACCAGGGAATTTTAATAGGTTTTGCTTTACGGCACCTGTCGCAGCCATTTGATTTCAGCCATTGTCTCTTAAAAGGACAAATTTTAACAGATACTCTAAGCTGGCGATGACTTTTCTTACTTCATTCCAGCGGGGAATTGGAAAGGCACAGGAGGCTGGGGAAGACACTAGCAAATTTCAACTCTTTCCAGTTTTTGAACAGGTTCAATGATCAGGACCATGTGTAATTCTTTTTAAAACTATTAAAGAGTTAAAAAATGCCTACAAGGTCTATGGTCCAAATTCACCATTTGTGCAGAGCTTGCTTGAGACTATCTGCTCTCAACTGCTCCCACGGAGTGACTGGATTTCCTTCGCTAGACCTTGTTTGAGTGGGGGGAATTTTTACTCTTGCAGTCATATTGGAAAGACTTTTGTTTGAAGCAGGCAGAAAGCAATTGGAGGCAAGATTTTCAAACACCCGTGGACATGTTTTTAGGAATAGGTGAATTCATTGATTTTGAAAGGCAGCTAAAGTATGAATTTGCAGTGTATGATCAAATTACAGTCTGTGCAAAGCATGCCTGGAGAAAGATTGCCTCCAGGGACCAATCTAGTTTAGTTCTGAGTAAGGTTAAGCAAGGTGCCAATGAACTTTATTTTTCTGATTTCCTGTGTGACTCTATCAGACTGAAAACCATTCCTTTGGTGATCCAGGTGCTTGTGAGTTTATTGTTAAGCAATTGGCATTTGAAAATGCAAATAAATATTGTCAAGATGTTCTCATATCCCACAGAAAAAAGGGTTTTCTGAGTTTATTCGGAGTTTATACCGGAGCAGATCTCACGTCTGTGAGATGGTTTCAGAGATTCTTCGCTTTTGTTCTGATATTGATCCAGCCTATTTACAAACAATTACTCTCACAGCAGCTTCAAAACAAACTCTTCAGCCCCAAGAATTAGTATGCAGAACCTGCAGGATCTGCTTTCATTGCGGGAGGAACAGCCTTTACATGTGTAATTTTAATGCTCATAATTTTAAGTCCAGGGCTCCATCTGCTGTTGGTAATAGATATTACAGAGTTGAAGACCATGTGGCAGGCCAAGATGGGGCTTATCAGTTTGCCTACTGGCTTCCACTTCTGTTAGTAAGGAGTAACAAATCTTCCTGTCGGCCCATCCCCAGGCCAGAAATACAGGGGAATCAGAAGAAAGGTTGTGCAATTAAACGTCATCGCAGCCTACCATAGGGTGTGATGATGTTAAATTTCTACCAGAGCAGATCTCACGTCTGTGAGACAGTTTCTTTATGACCCTCAATGACAAATGAACTAAATCCTTAATTAGGGCTACAACAAACCCCTACTAGGATTTTCAAGCCACTCCCTAGAGGAAGTATAGGGTTAATTTTTGGATGTAACAATTTAAAAGTGGCCGTTGAGATGATACCTAGAGTAGTAGATTCTTATTTTGAGGGAGATTTAAATGTGACTGTAATGTCAAATTATGCCCTTTGGCTTACTCCAAAAAAAATACATTTGCTCAATTAATTTTATTACCCTGTAATTCGAATGGACACCCACAAGTATATTAAGTTTCCAAACTGGCAGACAGAGTGAACTGGTCTAAATTAGTGTGGCACAAGTGCCGCCTACTTGAACTTAAAATTAATTATAAAAAGTTCAAAGGTGTAGTGGACACCGGATAAGATATATCAGTTCTGTCCAGTCACTTCTGGCCTAAGAAGTGGCCCTTACATATAGCACCAGCTAACTTAGAGGGAATTGAAAAAATCTCACAACCTGCTCAAAGTGCTAATTATCTCCCTTGGGAGGATCCTGATGAGAACACTGGAGTTTTAAACCTTATGTGTTCGAGACTTTACCAGTAAACCTATGGGAAAGAGATATAGTAAGCAAAATAGGATTATTATTAGTAACTCTAAATTCTATGAGATCATTTGAGGAAATTAATCAAGGGTTCTTCCTGGAGATAATGAGGGAACTTATCAGGGAGAGTATCTGCTTACAAACCAGTCTCCTTGACAGAGATTAGTAAATACTCCAAACCAAAATTTTTACTAGGGGCAATGAGTGTCTCCCCAATTCAAAAAACAGCAGAAAATATCACCAGGATCACAGAAGAGTCTATTTGGATTTCTCAGTGGCCGATCTCAGGGGAAAAACGTAAGATAATTTATATGTTAGTTGAGGAACAACTTCAGGCTGATCATATAGAATCAACACTTAGTCTTTGAAACAACCCCATTTTTGTTATTAAGAAACAGTCAGATAATTTGAGATTACCACAGGATTTAAGGGCAATAAACAATGCAAATCAGCATATGGGATCATTGCTGCCTGAAAATCTGAGTACATTGTTTATGAGTACATTATTTAAGCACTATATGCTGCTTGGTTTATGCACTACTCCCCCAAACAAACAAAAAAAAAAATCAAAAAACAAAAAAACTTCTGTCTGCTCATTTGGAACTCACTATCTCTACCTAATAGATGAGTAAACCTGGGCATGGAGGAGCTAGTGGATCAAATTGTCCCATAGTTAACCTAGGAACAAGATGTGACTTTAGTCTAAGTGGTATAGGCTGGCTCTGCCTCAGTTTGATATCTGATGATCAGTGCAGAGTGACCCACCTGTGCATACAGCCCCTGAAAGCCACAGGATTAGCTTCTTCCTCCCTGGCTATGTGCAAACAGATGGTCAGCTGTACCTGGTGTCTTCAATGTGTTCTACATAAAAATACACATTGTGTGAACAGGGATGATTCAGTGTTTTTTTTTTCCTATGTAGGTGCCCTGTTTTTGTCTCTTACTGTTCTGAGTAAAACTTCCAATGGTATACTCAATAAAAGTGGTTGAAACCAGACACCTTTGTCTTATTTCTGATCTTAGAGAAAATGATTTCAGCATTTATCCATTCAGTATTTCCCCAGTATAATGTTGACTATGGGTTTTTCTTATGTAGGCAGCATTTTGCATTGTTCTATATCTGTTTGAAGAGGTTTTATTATGAAGAGAGGTTGAGTTGAATTGAATATTTATTATTGGGATATCCCAATGGTTTTTGCCTTTCATTCTGTTAATATAATACTTCACATTATTGATTTGTTTATGTGTGAACATCCTTGCATTTTTATGGTCAATTACTCACAGGGTATAATATCTTTTAGGTGCTATTAGGTTCAATTTTCTTTCATTTTGTGAGAAATGTTGCATCTATTCTTATCAGGGGTTTTGAATTTTAATTTTTTTGTGCAGTTGCCTGGTTTTATAAAGATAATGATAGACCCTGAGTTCAAGGACAAATTCATTAAGAAAAATAACAATTTTATTGAAAGAAAGTTGAATTAAGCAAAGCATGCTTTTTAACCCAAGAGCCCAGGATCAACTTAAACATTTTATAAGAACCTTGCCAGAGGATCATGAATGCTATATACAAAAGGCTACAAAGAATGGCAGCAAGTTAATCCCATGTACATTTTATGTTTACCATCTCATTTCCTATTGGATTTCACCTATAAAACATAAGCACAAAGATGAATTAGTATTGCATAAGTACCCTCTGAACATGGAGCCATGTGTGATTATATAGGTTGAACACCCATGCTCTCTCTCTCTCTCTCTTTCTCTCTCTCTCTCTCTCTCTCTCTCTCTCTCTCTCTCTCTCTCTCCTTCTCTCTGTCTCTTTGAAAAAAAGAATACTAGCCATCAAATACACCCTCTAATCAAACTTTTAAGTGCTACAACATTGAAAACTCTAGGCATAATATTATACATGAAATTTTTAGAACTAAACTGAAATGTTATACACATTGACCAATGGCCCTTCTGCACCAGCCTCCAGTAAGCAGCACTGGAGAAGTCTATCTCTGTTCTAACCTTTAAATAAAACTTGCTTTTTTCACTTTCCTCAGCATTTTTAGGTGTTCAACCTTTGACATCTGGAGAAATAAAACTTGGCCCTGATTGATTCTAATCATGTGCATTACAGATATTTTTTTGTTTTGTGTTCTTGCATGGTACTGAATCCTCACTGGATTCTGAATTTCTCACAAAATTGTCTTGGTCCATGAAATATTACATCAGTGTTATGTGTTGGGAGTGGGCTGAAACTTCCTCTTCTTCCTACTTAAAATATTCTTTAATTCTGTTTTGTAGAAACCAAGATCCACCTACTAGGTGTTGCTGCTCTGGACATCTTAACAAAACTGGGTGTGATATAGATATAGATATAGAGATAGATAGATAGATAGATAGATAGATAGATAATAGATAGCTGGGGCATTTAGACACTTGCATCTTTCTTTCTGTATTTCTCAACTTGTGTTATTACCAAAATATGCAAGTTCATGTTGGTGTCTCTGATCATGACATAATGCAGCAAACTCAGTCTAGACTTTCTTTCTTGACTATTTCTTTGCTGTCCAAAAGCACAAAATCCAGTACCCACTACCCACCATATACATATTTGTTTTATTAGAAGTAAAGTTGATGAATTCTTAATCAATACTTACATAACAAACTTGCTTACCTAGTAAAGTGCTTGGTAAACATTACTTCAGATGTTAGCTATATTTGTGTAATTTCCTGTCCAAACGGCATTTGTTTAAAAAAAAACTCAGACCATTTTTCTTTTAAAGTTTTTTATTGCATTTACTCACATTAGAGTTCAGTATTTGTAACATAAGTTCCACAGTTTTGAAAAATGTAAGTCATTCATTTATATGTCATTTCATTCTAGTACAGAAAAGTTTCTTCACCATAAAAGTGATCTCAGATTATTTGTTTTTGTTGTTGGTTGTTCTTATTTCTGACTTTTCATTTTTTTGTTTGTGTTTTAAGACAGATTCTTTCTCTAATGCTCAGTCTGGTCTCATTCTTGTGGGCTTATTCTGTTCTGCCTCAGCTTCCTGAGTAGCTAGGATTTCAGGCACAGGATGGCCAGCCACATCTACATTTTATCAGAGGGCTGCACTGTTGTCCAACTCTGAAAATAAGTAGACGTAGTTTACTCCATGTGTTCTCATTCTCAGGAATGTCATATTGAATGAAAGAACTACACTTTGAATCCTATTCTAATGGAATCCCCTTCTACACCGAAAATATTAATTAAACTTCTCTACAAATCTTTACCATAATTGATCTGATTACTATGAGCAAAAGAAAATACAAAAGTGTTCAATGTAGTTAAGCTTCCTATTTCCTGTTGCTCTATCTTACTTTGCCATTATCCTGAAAAGAGATCAGCACATCAGATGCTGAACACTTCTTTACTAGTTTTTCACAAGATTTTTGAGCAATCAATCATTGTGATGATATATAATAGTTTGTGAAAGTTTTCAAGTGGGAAGTGTGTTTGAAAATGCAGAGTATGATAAGATAGATAAAGTATTGTAATAAAGTCTTTATCCTTGGGCCAGGAGCTTCAGAAAGGTATTTACATTTCAAAGAGTAGTGAAAATTTCACTAATTGGGCTCAATGGTAATGGCTGGTAAGGGTAGGAAAGAAAGAGTAAAAGAAGCTCTTTCTTTCTCAGGTACTGATTGTTGTTAAAGAAAAAAAGGTGTTTTTGAGGTGTTAATTTGCTCAGAACAGTGAAAAAAATTCTGTTGTGTTAGAAACTTCTGTAGATTTTGAACCTCTGAGTACCTCTTCCTATACCCTGGGTATAAAGTTCTAAAACGTCCAGAAAATGGCCTTTAGGATGATTGATTAAGTACAGCACAAAGTTTTTCCTCTGAATCTAGCTGCAGCCAATAAATCTTCTTCCTGATACTCCTCTGGTGTCTAACCTTTTCTCACTTGACTACACTGGCTTCTTTTACTTAGAAAAATGCATTTAAGTTTTATTTTGGTTGTTGAGCTAATTATAGGCTATTCTTTTCTTGTTGAATGGAAATTTCTTGGAAGTACATATGCTTCTCCATAAATTTGCTAAAGAATGTCTATATTCCTTCCAATTTAAATTGTTGTTGAATAATTTGCTGTCAATATTTGCACATGTAAAAGTGGTTTATCCCATGCTTTGAATATAACCCTTGTAACTCAGCCACTGAGGTTTTAAAGAAAAAAAGGACCTTTCTATCTATCTATCTATCTATCTATCTATCTATCTATCTATCTATCTATCTCTACCTCTATCTCTAATATTTTGTAACTTGGGTGCTAGGACAAAAAGCCTTGAGAACATACCCACCAGAGGCACCAAGCAATTCAGACTTCAAAGACAGCACAAGAAGATCTAAGGTATAACTATCTCCCAAATTAACAAGTGAATCACAATTTCTTTACAGGATGTTTCAGGCAGGCAGACTTTGAATAGCTTATTTTGAAAAAATCCTTTGTTCTGCCAGGAATGGTGGCTCATGCCTATAATTTCAGTGGCTCAGGAAGATGAGGCAGGAGGATTGTGAATTCAAAGGCAACCTCAGCCAAAGCAAGGTGCTTCTCCTTTACTAGCAAAGCAATAATATACCTTCTTTGCCTTTTTCTCAAAATCATTTCCTCCTTTTTAAATTGGTATCATGGAAAAAGATCAAGGCTTGGTAGCATATACACCATTTCTGTAGTCATCAGTTAATAAATGTGGATAAAATGTGGCAGTGTGATCATTGGATCATATGGTAACTTTATTAAGGATAAAAAACACAATGCTTCTTTCCCAGAAGGCTGTGTCAGCATCCAAGAAACAATCAGAGACTTTCTGAACTCTGTAACCAATCAGTATTTGTTAATTCTGTGTTTTGTGTGAGTGTGTGCCATTTATTAGTGGCTACAGGAATCTGCTAGTAATTTTAATTTCATTTCCCATTTGACAGGTGCTGTTTATCATCTTTCCATATGTTTTCATGCTCTTTCTAGAGCTTATTTTGTGAAGGGTCTTTTCATGTCTTTTTCTCTTCTGTACTTGTCACTCACTGGAACTCCTGTGGCACAGCATCCCACTATTTCAACTATTTGTACATGTTCATTAATTGAGGAATTATTAGTGTTTATTTTGATTATTTCATTATTTAGAAGATATGCATATACAACCAATCTACAAATTAACTGAACCAGTTATCAATTTTCAGTTGTTTGTTTATGAGGTCACAATTTTAAATCCAAAATTACTCACAAAAGGAATAATATTATGAGGGAGTAGAACATAACATATATATGATATTTAACATATCCCACAGTACATCTTTTGATATATTCAGTGACATAAAATACTGACATCTATTTAGAAATGCAACTTTAATAGTTTTTTCTTATTAAAATAATACTACAACTCCATAATTTTCATGGCATGAATTATTAAGGCCAGACATTTTTCATGTATTTTTCTACCATTTAAATTTTACATTTTGATTTCTTGTGAAACATATCACCCAGAAAATGAAGAAACTGTTGCTACTCAAGGAAACATAATCTTGAAAGAGTGAGCAGCATAGCCTGATGCTTAATTGAATCCATATTTAGAGTTCCTCCTCTTTCTTTGGAGAATTTGCAATGTGGCAC
Organism: Callospermophilus lateralis; assembly: GCF_048772815.1. Lineage (NCBI taxonomy): Eukaryota > Metazoa > Chordata > Mammalia > Rodentia > Sciuridae > Callospermophilus > Callospermophilus lateralis. The sequence continues at coordinate 1,434,343 of NW_027511893.1, forward strand.
ACTTCTGTAATCTCAGTTACTTGGGAGATTGAGGCAGGAGAATCAAAAGTTTGAGCCCACTCTCTAACAACCTAGCAAGAGCCAAAGCAACTTACTGAGACCCTATTTTGAATGAATGAATAAATAAATATATAAATAGGGGCATGGTTTAATGGTTCATTGCCATCGGTGGTAAAAGAAAAGAAAAAACAAAAAAGATATGAACCCAATGTACTAAAATGCTTTATAATTTTGAGAAAGTATACAAATTATATATTGACATCTTTAGAATCATGACAGATAAAATTCTTTTTATTTTAGAGAACTTTTTCACAGCTGTTTATGAAGTTACTGGAAACTTTTTAATATATATTTTATATATGCATTTTGTGGGATACATTATGATAATTCAGTCCATATATATAAGTAGTAGTAATCAGATTATAGAAATAAGTATTTTTATCTCTTTAAATGTTAATTATTTTTATGTATTGTAAATCTATTTACTAATTTATTTATTTGCTTATTTATTTCTTTATTGTTTAATTAATACTGGGGTTAGAACTCAGTGGTACTTAGCAACTGAGCCACACCTCAAGGCCTCTTTTATTATTTTACTTAGAGACAGGATTGCTGAGGCTGGTTTTGAACTGAAAATATTCCTGCCTGTGTCCGTGAAGTTAGTGGGATTACAGGCATGTGCCACCTGCCAGGTGTGAATTTTGTTTGGAAACATATTTTAGGTTATTTTCAATAATACTTACACAACTGTGCTGTAGAAGTACCAGAAGTGATTTCTCCATTTTGGTCTTTGTGCTCTTCAATGAACTCTTTTGATTTGTCCATTTCTACTCTTCCCATTCTCCTGTGATTACTATTCCATTCTGTTCTACTATATTTACTTATTGCTTTCTACAAATGAATGAGGACCTTTGGTGTTTGTCCTTCTGCACTGGAAACATTACACCTAACATAAAAAATGTCATGGTGTACTTCTTGTTATGGTAAGGTACACAAAATAGAAAATTTAACATTTTTATCTTTTCTTTTAATACCAAGATCATTGGTTTACAAATATTATATATATACATATACATATAGAAGTTGCAACCCATTAAAATTTTGTTCCAATTCTTTTGGTTGAAACTTTTGATGCTTTCTAAGAGTGCAGATAAGGGACAGTAAGCACATTTGTACTATTGTGAAAACATTCACCATCCATTCCATTGATTTTTCTTCTTCTCAAAATATCCCTGATTTATTTTCTCAGCTCCTGGAAACTGCCATTCTGTTTTCTGTCTGTAAGAGTTTCTACTCTCAATTCCACCTTCTACATTAAAGTCTTACAGCATTGGAGAATTAATGACTGATAAGTCACTTTCAATGATTTTTGAAAGGTTGTGAATTACTCCTGAACCATTTTTTGTTGTTGTTCCAATATGCATAATATTCAACGGTATGCCCATGACATGTTTTTCCTATAATTTCATGTGTTTTTGGACATTGAGGTTTTTCCATCAGGGGTTATTTTTTAAAATGGTACTATGAGAACTGGTGTACATTTGAAAACTTCAGTCCCTACATTAATATTTTTGAACTTAATTGAACTTATTTTTTAAACACATGACAGCAGAATATATATAATAATTCTTAATATACATATAGAGCACATTTTTTATGTCTCTGTATCTATATAAAGTATGTTCACATCAATTCATGTCTTCATACATGTACTTTGGATAATGATGTCTATCAAATTCCACAATCATTGTAACCATCTGCCCCCTGTTTTCCCCTCCCAGCCCTCAGGCCTATATAGAGTTTGTCTATTTCTCTCATTCTCCCCATCAACACCCATCTTTGAGTCAGTCGCCTCATATCAGAGGAATATTCTGACATTTGTCTTTTTGGGATTTGATAATTTCACTTAGCATTATCTTCTCCAGTTTCATCCATTTACCTGCAAATGCCATGATTTTATTCTCTTTTATTGCTGAGTAATTTATAGAGAGAATATTTTATATATATATATATATATATATATAATCACGTTTTTGTTTTATCCATCTCTCTATACTGAAGGGCATCTAATTTGGTTCCACAGTTTAGGTATTGTTGTTTGTCTTCATAATTGCTGCTATTCTGACTAGAGTGAGATGATATCTTTGAGTAGTTTTGATTTGCATTTCTCTAATTGCTAGAGATTATGAACATTTTTTCATGTATTTGTTTATTGATTTTATATCCTCTTCTGAGAAATGTCTGTTCAGGTCCTTGTCCCATTTATTGATTCGTTTATTTGGGTTTTATTTATTTTTTTTTTTGTGCTTAACTTTTTGAGTTATTTATATACCTGGGAGATTAATGCCTTATCTGATGTGTGAGGGGAAAAATTTGCTCCCAAGATATAGGTATTTTATTTACCTCACAGATTGTTTCTTATGCTGGGAAGAATTTTTTTAGTTTGAGTTTTTCAATTTATTGATTTTTGATTTTAACTCTTGTACCACAGGAGTCTTATTAAGGAAGTTGGAGCCTAATCTCACATGATGAAGTTCAGGGCCTAATTTTTCTTCTATTAGATAAAGAGACTTTGATTTAATTCCTATGTCCTTGATCTATATTGAGTTGAGTTTTTGTGCATGGTGAGAGATACAGATTTAATTTTATTTTGTTGCATATAGATTTCCAGTTTTCCCAGCACCATTTATTGAAGAGGTTATCTTTTCTCCAGTGCATGTTTTTTTGTCACTTTTTTACAATATAATATGATTGTAGTTTTGCAGGTTAGTCTCTGGTTCCTAAAGTCAGTACCACAGGTCTACTAGTCTGTTTTGGTGCTAATACCATGCTGTTTTTGTTACATTGCTCTGTTGCATTGTTGAAGATCTGGTATAGTAATGCCACTCTTCCTGCTAAAGATTGCTTTAGCTATTCTATTCTCTTATTTTTCCAGATAAGTTTCATGATTGCTCTTTCTATTTTTATGAGGAATGCACTTTGGATTTTGATCAATTGCATTAAATTTGTAAAGTGCTTTTTGTAGTGTGGTCATTTTGATAATTTTAATTCTGCCAATCCAATGGCAATGCAGATTTTTTTTATCTTCTAAGGTCTTCTTTAATTTCTTTCTTTAGGGTTTTGTGGTTTTAATTGTACAGATATTTTACCTCTTTCATTATATTAATTCCCAAGTATTTTTTTGAGACTATTGTAAATTGGGTAGTTTTTTTCATTTCTCTCTCAGAGGATTTGTCACTGATATACAGAAATGCCTTTGACATATGAGTGTTTATTTTTATATCCTGCTACTTTGCTAAATTCCATTACTAGATCCAGAATTGTTCTGGTGATGCTTCCTGGTTAATTTAGGTATAGAATTATATCATCATCAATTAGTTCTGATTTAAGTTCTTCTTCTCCAATATGTATCTCTTTAATTTCTTTAGTCTGTCTAATTGCTCTGGCCAATGTTTCAAAAACTATGTTAAATAGAAGTGGTGAAAGAGAGCATCCCTGTCTTGTTCCATTTTTTTTTAAGAATGCCTTCAATTTTTCTTAATTTAGAATAATGTTGACCTGGGGCTTAGCATAAATAGCATTTTTCATATTTAGATATGTTCCCATTATTCCTAGTTTTTCTAGTGTCTGGAAGATAAAAGGTGCTGTATTTTGTCAAATGCTTTTTTTTTGCATCTATTGAGATGATTACATAATTCTTATCTTTAGGTCTATTGATGTGATAAATTACATTTATTGATTTACATATATTGAGCCAACCTTGCATTCTTTGCATGAATCCCACTTGATCATGGTGCACAATCTTTTTTGATATTTTTGTATTTGATTTTCCAGAATTTTATTGATAATTTTTGCATTTATGTTCATTAGAAATGTTAGTCTAAAGTTTTCTTTTTTCTTTTTGTTTTGTCTTTGCTGGTTTTGGAATTAGAAGGATATTGGCCCCATAGAATGAGTTTGAAAGTGCTCCCTCTTTTTTTATTTCCTGAAATAAATTGAATAGTTTTGATAGTAGTTCTCCTTTAAAGGTCTTGGCAAACTCGGGTGTGTATTCATCTGGCTCTAGGCTTTTCTTGGTTGGTAAGCTTCTGATAGCATCTTCTATTTCATTGCTTGATTGTGGACTGTTTAAATTGTGTGTGTCTTCCTGATTCAATCTGGGTAAATTGTATGTGTTAAGAAATTTGTCAATGCCTTCAATATCTTCTACTTTATTGGATTATAAGTTTTCAAAATATTTTGAAATTATCTTCTGTATTTCTGTAGTGTCTGTTTTAATGTTACCTTTTCTATCACATATGCAGGTAATTTGAGTTTTTTCTGTTCTTCTCTTCTTTAGTGTAGCTAAGGGTCTGTCAATTTTATTTATTTTTCCAAAGAACCAACTTATTGTTTTGTCAATTATTCAATTGTTTCTTTTGTTTTGATTTCATTGATTTCAGCTATAATTTTAATTATTTCTTGCCTTCTACTGATGTTGCTGTTGATTTGTTCTTCTTTTTGCCAGAACTTGGAGATGTAATGTGGGAAAATTTATTCAATGACTTTTTCTTCTTTAAAAGAATGAACTCCATGCAATGAACTTTCTTCATAGTACTGCTTTCATAGTTTCCCAGATATTTTGATATGTTGCATCTATTTTCTCATTTACCTCTAAGAATTTTTTTAATCTCCCATTGATATTGTATGCAACCAATTGTTCATTAAGTAGCATATTGTTTAGTCTCCAGGTGTTGGATTAATTTTTATTTTGTATTTAATCACTGATTTTCAATTTCATTCCATTATAATCTGATAAAGTGCATGATAGTATCTCTACTTTTTTTGTATTTGGTAAGAGTTCATTTGTGGCATACTATATGGTTTATTTTAGAGAAGTCTCCATGTACTGCTGAGAAGAAGGCATATTATCTTGAAGTAGGTTGAAATATTCTATATATGTCAGTTAAGTCTAAGTTGTTGATTGTATTATTTTGAGTTCTATAGTTGTTTTGTTCTACTTTTTATGGAATATCTATTAAGTGGTGAGAAAAGTGTGTAAAAATCATTCAATTCTTTATAGCAGATCAGTAAAAGAACAACGGTTGGCTTAGTAAAAATAAATTGTGAAATATTTATTTTGGGGAAAAGCAACCAAATTAGATAGAGAGAAGTAAAACTATCTCTATTTGCAGGTAAATAATCCCATATATAAAAGATGCCAGATAATGTAGGTTAAAAATATCACTGCGACAGCCAATATAATGAATTCAGCAAAATAACAGATTACAAAATAAATAATGAAAAGATCATCTGATTTATATAACAGTAATGAACATTTTAATGTAAACATCTAAAAAAATTTATTTATATTTGCATAAAATATAAAATGCATAGAACAAATAACCAAAACCAGAAAAAAAAAACTTGTACATAAAAATAGAAAACATTCCTCAAATAAAATAGTTCAAAATATATTAGAAGATATTCCATGTTCATAGATGATGTAGTTAGTTTGAAAAGAGGGAAATGCTGAATAAAATAATCAACATCTCTAAAATGATCTCTGTTAAAATTCCAAATACATTTTTTTTTTATTTTGCAGAAGTAGGATATCTGGTCATCAAATTCAGACTAAACAGAAAAGTGACACAAATAGCAAAAATAAAATACTTTTAAAAGAAATATAACTCAGAATTTGTAAGTTAAATTTGTACAAATCACAACAATGTGGTACTGGCATCAGGACACAAACACATTGATTAATGGAAAAAGTAGATAACCCAGAATAAAATCCACCTGTCTGTTGCCTATGAATATTTTATAAGAATACACAATGGTTAGAGGACAGTCGTATCACTGATGGTGCTTGGACAAATGGATATGCATGCAAAAATAATTTCTTTTGAGGGCTGTGAATGTGGCTTAGTGGTAGTGCACTTTCCTTGCATGTGTGAGGCACTGGGTTCAATTATCAACACCACATATTCATAAATAAATAAAGATATATCAATGATGTTGAAAAAAGGTTATTGGAGTCACATAATACTACAATCAAAACTTAAATGTTAACTTTGAGTTGTGCAGAGGGATATAAGGGGAATAGAGGTAGATATGGGAATGGAAAAGATGGTGGAATGAGACTGTCATTATTCCTTTATACATATGAATGATTACACTACTTGTGTGATCCTACACTATTGACAGACAGAGAAAGAATGAATTTTTGTACAATGTATCAAAATGCATCTTACTGTCCTTTATAACTACTTAGGGCAATTTTTAAAAAAATGAATGTTTTAACCATACCTAAATATGAGTCCTGTTTAAAAGACATCCAAAGTTTTCACACCATATGCCCTTGGATAAGCTAGAATCTCCATTAAATATAGAACTTTGCTTCCAGCTATAGGATGGAATATGTCATTCCATGAACCATTGAATTGAATAATGAGTATAGATTCCCACAAAATTCAAGTTTTACTTGAGAGAATGAGATGTGGAATAAAATGGAGGACAATTAGGGTAACCACAGTTATTTATGAAAGAAATATTTCGCACAATGAAGAAAAGAGTGGCTCACTCAGGAATGTCATCTTTAACCTAACTTAAAGTCCAGGGTAATTTATTCCATTAGTCTCAGGATTTCTTCCTCTCTTCTCCTTCTTTTTCTTTCTGACAACCCTCACTAACTTCTACCTTCACTTTTTTCTTTTCTTTGCAGCATTTGATGTCTGAGTTCACTCTATAAATTTACTATTTTTCCAATGAGTTTTTTGTTGTTATTTTGTTTTATACCTGGGATTGAATACAAGGACTTTTTACTTATGAGACCTTTTTTGTATTTTCTTTAGAGAGAAGACCTCACTGAGATGCTTAGGGCCCCATTAAGTTCTTGAAACTGGCTTTCTACTTGTAATCCTTCTGCCAAGTCCTCAGAAGTCACTGTGATATTGGCTCCACTTAGGTATTCAGAAATCAAATTTCACTGAAAGCTAAATACCACTGATATATGAATGTGATTACTGTGAGATGTTTTCAGCAGACAGACCTGAAAATGTATCTTTTCATTTTATTTTATTCATATATAACCCTTAAAGATTTATACTTTATTATTTTATGCCAGGATTTACCAATTTTGTATCCATGTTAGTGGGCTAAGTTCAGTTTGCTATAATTGGTAGCCTCCAAAATGCAAGTCTTCTGCTTTGGAAAACAATAGCTACAAATCAAAAAGTTTTCCTTCAGAGGGGGCTTGTTTATTGTTATCTGAGAATGGAATAAATAGTTTTCTCTTTCTTTGAGGACATCCTCTCAAACTATGGCAATACAGGTATTGTCAGACTTGAGAGGCAACAACAAGATTACCAGTCTACTGAGAGATAAGCCAAAGCTTCTGTCTCATATAACCTCATTTTGAAAGCTCCAGCTCCAAATCTGAATGAAAGTGGAGACAGAGGAGTCTCTTAGGTAGGCCCTAGGAAGGCACTTTGAAGTCTGACCTTTCTCCATCAAAACCCACAAATAGGTATGCTTTGAATTGTTACTTACCTAAATTTTAAAAATATTTTTTATTTGTAGTTGGACACAAAACCTTTATTTTATTTATTGTTATGTGGTCCTGAGGATTAAACTCAGCTTTTCACACATGCTAGGCAATCACTGCCACTTAGCAACAACATCAGTCCTTACTGGAAATTTTATAGAATTTCTTTTATCTTATAGTATTAGTATAATTTATAATATTAAAATTTTATTGTACATGAAAAATTTAAGTATAAATATGCACAAAGCATAAGAATTTATGCACAAGGAATAAGAATTTAAAAGACTGGCAGTTCTAGATTTAAACTACTTTGTAGTACTTAACATATTTCAACTCTTCTTATAGCAATTCATAAACTCAGGGACACACATAGTAAAAATCTTAGCTAACATAATATTAGCAGTAGTAGTCATTTCAAATAAAATATGTAGTTTGTGTTTATAAAAAACATTTTGTTCATTGAAATGTTTACAATTTTATTACATGTAATGACTAATTATGTTTTTCACTATCACATAGATATTATATTAAATTTGAACAATCTCAATGCCTTTTGAGACTATCATTAAAAAAAGGAGAGGAATTTGAATCAAAATTGAGAAAAAGATCCGAAGAGTAGATAAAATGTATTGAAGGGGAGGAAGGAGAGACAGGAAAAGGGAATAACACTTGAATTAATCTGCCCAAATTCTATATGTGAATATACCACAATGAGTAAAAACATCAAGTGTATCCACCACACAATAATTTTCAAATAAAATTTCTACAGATATGTTGGAACAAGTGCATGGAGTACTGCATACATGGAATACATTAAGGGTGTCTCAGTGGCAGGCCATTCCCCTCATGCAAAGTGTGTGAATGGCACATGGCTTACCCCATATTCACAGCCCTGGACGTGGGACCACGTGTTGCAGACCCTACACTTCCTTTATGGCCTACTTCTCAATTGGTCCTTGCAAGGACAGTTAGCCAGAAATTGTATTGGTGGCTGCCTATAATCTGCTTAGCTTATGCCTGTGTATATATACATGGTATCTGTGCACTAAATTCAGACCTGCTTCCAGCTTAGTCTCTGCAGTACTTGATTAGTGACTCTGCAGCCACACTCTCCTCTATTCTGTTCCATGAAACTTCTCACTGGAAAAGAGAGGCCACACAGCTGGTCATAAGCAGGGACCTGAGGTAATCCTATAAGACAGGGCATTTTCCCTCACAGAATGGTGAGGAAGGGGAAATGGGGAACCTACAGAGTTCCACCAAAGACCTGCAGCTGCACATGCAGTGTACTATCATAGATACAAAAGGTTTATCCCTGAATAAGAGAAAAGTCCAAAAGTCCTGGGACTTAATAATAAACATTAACCCATGCATCAATTCTACTCATGTTTTTCATCCTATAATATAGGACAAGTTAATGCAAGCTCTAGTGAGACAGGGGTATAATTTACCAATACATATTTTCTGTATTGTAACCTTAGACTTTTAGATAATACTACCTATAGTCATAGACTCCCCCTTGTCAAAGAACAGTAGATTAAAGACATGGGGAGATGGAGGGAGAATGGAAGTGCTGGGGAATAATATTTGCCAAATTATATTGTTATACTTTGTGCACGTAAGAATGTATAACAACACATTCTACCATTATATACAACTATATGCACCAAACAAGAACAAAAAAAAGAAAAGAAAAAAAGGACCCTATTGCAATAAGAGAGTTGTTTTCTGGTTTGATCAGTTTAATAGGAGAGGAAACCAAAGACAAGAGAGGGGAAAGTGGATTCTTGGGCACTCTGGGTACCTATTAAAAGGTTCAAAATAAATTTGTAGAAACTGCATTTTGACAGAGAGATTAATAAAACATTATATGAGCCAGGCACAGTGGTTCCTGCCTGTATTCCAGATGCTTGAGATTTTTAGACAGGAGAATGGGAAGTTCAAAGCCAGTCCCAGCAAAAGTGAAGTCCTAAGCAACTCAATGAGACCCTCTCTCTAAACAAAATACAAAACAGGGATAGGGATGTGGCTCAGTGGTCAAGTGCTCCTGAGTTCAATCTTCTGTTCTAAAAAAAATTATCTGAGTCCTAGGTTCCCTATGATGAGGCAGTATCTTCAATATGGACTTGGTCCTCAAATTGTGAACCATGAAGCTTATGTGACATGTGATTTTAGTACTCCTATTTCTTTCTCCAATTAAGCAGGGACATACACATCTCTGAGTCATACTATTGTCTGCAGTGATATGAGGTGATTTTCAGGCATATGACAAAGGCTAGTGTGGTGCTTAGTATCAAAACATTGATTACTGTCACTTGTTTATTTCCAAAGTGGAGCAGAAAAAAATAATTAGAACATTTGTACTAGACATGGATTACCTGTGATCTGATTCTCTCTCTGTCATTTAGTAGCTGTAAAACCTTGAGTGAATTATTTTACCAGCCTGGACCTCAAATGTTTTGTTCATAAAATGATGATAATAATTCTACCACTTAATAAGAATAATGGGGGAAAATGAGAATTAAATTAGTTACTCAACAAAAATAATGTCTGGTATATAAATAGTCAATAAGTGTTAGCTGTTATGATAAAAATCACAACAAGCAATCCAAAAATAAAAGAAAAAAAAAGATGGCGGTATATACAGACGACAAATAAATGCAGAAAAGATGATTAACATTCTATGTCATTGGATGTTAAGCTGCATGGTTCACACCTTGAGGATCAAGGCCACATTGAAGATACTGTTTCATCATGAGGAACCTAGGACTAGATAATGCTTTTTTTGTACAGGACATTGAACTCAGGAGCCCTCAGTCACTGAGCCATAACCCCAGCTGTGTTTTGTATTTTGTTTAGAGACAGGGTCTCACTCAGTTGCTTAGAACCTCACTTTTGTTGAGCCTGGCTTTGATTTTGCCATCCTCTTGCCTCAGCTTGTTGAGAAGCTGGATTACTATAATTAGAAATTACATCTTGAAGCATGGGTAAATACAAAAATCTTACAATATCAACTGCTTTGTGTAAGTGGAGGTTCAACAGGAACTCTCATTTATTGCTAGCAGGATAACAAAATTGTTCAACCACTTTGGAAAAGTTGGGCATTTTCTTACAAAGCTAAACACAGTCTTGACCACAATTGTCACAACCACTTTTATGATATTTATCTAATGGAGTTGAGATCTAATGCCTACATGAAAATCTGCATGCACATTTTTATAAGGTCTTAAGTTGTGGATACAGTTAGGTGGAACTTCACTTGCCTAGTGTGCATGAGTTTCTGAGTTCCATTCCATGATTACACAAAAATAAAAGTATTCATAATTCCGTTATTCATAGTTGCCCAGAAAAGGAAGAAAACAAGATATCCTTCAGTAAACACTTACATTTTTTAAATTAAAAAGTGTCATTTTCATCAAATGATGTGTTGTTCAGAATAAAAAATCAATGGGCTAACAAATATGAGAGGACACAGAGGCACATTTAATGCATACTGCTTAAAGAATAGCTGATTTAAAATTTTATAGCTCTGTGAGTTCAAGAATGTGACACTCTTAAAAATGCTAAACAATAGACAATAAAGTATTTATGGTTCCATAGATTCAGGGGCGATAGAAGACAGTGAAAAAATGAAGAACAGAGAACTTTTACATTCTGACACTGTTAATAATGTAACAAAATGGTGGACACTCAACAGGATATTTTATCAGTTTCTTTAGAAATAAATAACAAGTAGTCCAATTAGTCTTGGTTGCCATTTTATTGGTTCTCTAATGATAATGAATCTTAAATGAATAGGCAGAATGTAAATAATAGAAAGATCTGTGTGTAGAGAAGGCATATGGGAACTCTTCTCTATATGCTAAATTGCCCTGTAAATGTAACCTTATTTGAGAAAAATAATGCCTTTCTACAAAAACAAACAGAACACACTGGGGGTTCTCATACCTCAGCTATGAGCTATGCCTGGATGGCCCTCACTCAGTGACACAGATGCCTTTATTCTATAAATTAATGACCCACACAACTCTGTCTTTTTTTTCATATGAGGTTTTTGTGAACCTTTTGTAAGATATAGAAAGTTCAGGCATCCATTTTCAAAATATTGTATTTTAGTTTTAATTGTCAACTCACTAAGGATATACAAATATCAGAAAATAGAAAACAGAACAAAGGGTCACCAACAGGTAACACCTGAGTGTGGCAGACAGGAAGTGAGTGGAAATGGTCTTGCCTTACTAACACTGATCACTAACACTGATCACACAATAAATGAGGGAGGACAACTAAAAGGACATTTATTTAAAAAAACCCAATAGAGAGAGTTTAAGTTAGGCAATGTTGAGGAATACTGTACATCTCACATACTCACCAATGAGGAACAAGGGGAAAGGCCTTGTGAACTAGAGAAGGAAATTCTCATTGTTTCTGACTGTTCACCTAGACACTGGATTTTACAATATTATCAGTAAAAGCCTCATTTAATGCTATATATTTTGTCTCTTATGAGTACTTGAGCTTGTTTCTCACACTCTCCTACCAAAAACATTGTCAAAATTTTCAATCTCTCTATAGAGAATGGTAAACAAAAGACCTTATAGGGAAAACTAGTATTTTACCTACTGAAGAAAATTGATTTAACTTTAACGCAAACATGAGTGACATGTTATCTTCCTGTAAAATAGATAGTACTTCCTTAAATACTGAGAACATTTGTTCCAATGTAATTTTACTACATTTATAATGAAGAGAAAATGATCTGAAATGGCTTTTTAGAAAGTCCATAGCAAAGTGAGGCACAGTGATGCATACCTGTAATTCTGGTATCTTGAGAGGCTGAGTCAGGAGAATCATGATATTAAAGCCAGCTTCAGCAACATAGCAAAATAGTCAAATATTCTGTGTATATTAAAACTGGCTGAGGATGTTACTCAGCAACTAATAACTCTGGGTTCAATTGCTGGTACCAAAAAAAAAAATTCCACCATGTAGCTTATAAAATGATTATGCTGGGTTGGGGTGGTGGCTCAGTGTTAGAGTGACATATCTTATGAATACACACTCAAGATCACTCCAAGTAAACAGTACTGCATGAAATAACCACACAGAGGGAGAGTAATTCCTTTTCAGGGGATTCTGTGATGACTCTTCTGACCTACAGGGGTGTGTGGAAATAAAGAAAGCAGCATGTACTGAACCCTTTTATTGTGAAGTAGCCATTAAAATGAGGGAAGGAGTAGCATTACAAAGGAAAAGGTGAGTGTAACTCAACCCCGTGGCTTATGACTACACATGTAGATCTTCCTTGCTATCTGAGCAGGGAGAACTTCCAAGTTACCAAGAGATGTAGTGACTGGTCAGAGCCTTGTGTTTTAGGGATGCAATGTGTGGTCACTCAGAGTGGCTTTCCACTTATCCCACCTTTATTAATATAAATTAAAAAGTCAACTGGGGAATTTTATCTCTCACTGGATTTTTGATCCAAGATCATCATCATAGAACGTGTTCATAATTTTTACTTTCCTGACAAACCTAGGAAGTGGTATGTCTAAAAACTCTGTATCTGGGAGTTTCAATTTTCTGTGTCAGGTTTTTCAGTCATTTTCACAATTACTGGGTGAAACTCTACCTTTTGAAATCTGATTAATTTACTGATTCATTTTTAGTACCTTAAGACTCTCAGTATCACAATTAAGAAAATGTTTGTAATATGTGTAAGACTTATTGTGTCCTATGGGGCTCTGTTTCCGCCCTTTTCCTCACTTAATAAAATTGAGTGGAGGACTTGTGTCAGCCATAGTATCATTAGTTTAAGTTATAGATAATAGTACACATATTTAAATAACAAGAAAAGATTTACCATCTGTAGTTGGTCCTAGATTTTGACAAAAGTTATTTAAAGGGACCATGACAAATAGATATTTAGGTTTTACTATATGTATAATCTGATTTTGACTTTAACAGAATTATCAAAATTAAAGAATATAATAAGATGTATATAAAAATGTGTATTTTTGAAATTAGCTCTAGATTAAATTAAATAATTATATTAATTTGGAATTTTGACTGTGACAGAGTGTTTAACTTAGAAGCAGTGGTCTTTATTAGGGACATGAGAAATTATATCTATCCAAAATTGAAATTACATATGTTAAATAAACCTAGATACCTATCTATCTATCTATCTATCTATCTATCTATACACACACACACACACACACACACACACACACACACACACATATATATATATATATATATATATATATACACACACACATATACATATATATGTATATAAGATATATATATATATATATATATATTTACTATTTATATATAAATAACCTATAATATATATTATGATAATCAATTAATACAATTAATAAAAAATGGTTTAGAAAAATGTATAATCTTTTGTCTACCAATCCATGAAAAACTGTCATTATTATTATAAAACTTAGTAAGTAGGGGCTGTTAGAATCTCAAATATCAATGGGTAAACATAAGGCAATATTATTGTTTTAGATAGTGATTAAATTAGAATTTTATGAGATTGAAATTGCAATTACCTTGAGGGATCTTTGTTAAAGCAATTTTGTTTATAAATAAACAGTTATATAAGCATGTTAGATAACTATAGTTAATGTACCAAAATTAGCTTTGACAATTATGTATAATTTGTGGCCTTAGGAGTTTTAAAAATATAAAGTATTCAATGTATTATATCATAATATTAAGGTTGAGAAAATATTCAACATTGTAGATTTCTTATTGAATTAGCTATCGACTGTTGAGCTGATTTATTATTGGCTTTCTGTTTTATATTTAGGGGCAACTAGTTTAGGCTTATTTTTTTCAGTAAAATACTGTTGATAGGGTTAAGAAATAAAGCCCTGTTTCAATGTTTAGAGGTCTCTAAAATTTTCTTCTACCTTAGAAGATGAGTAAAATTTTTAAGTAGAAACCCTATTTTTTCTTGGCATAAGATTAGTATTTTAATTCTTTTGTCTGGAAGTTTGTCTTTTTTTTCTTTGTTTATAAAAATATTTAATCATTTAATTATGGTGTAATATTAAAAATAGACTAGAATTATGTTAACCTCTATAACTGTCTTGGAATATCTAGGGCTAACTGGGTAGTAAACTCATATTTTGAAAATGGGTGACCCCTTGTAAGTTAAAGGTGCTCTATTTTCTCTTTAAGTCTCTCTATAAAAGCAGTAAAATATTTTAAAGGGTAAATAAATTATTTTTTTAGGCATTTTCTCTATTTAATACCAATATGTCCCAGGGAATTCTCTGTTCTCCATACTGTCAGACTTGTCACTATTGTGTGTTACTGGGACATGGTTAAGATAAATCTTTCTTAAAACGGTTTTTGACATGATGATCTATTTTAAAGTTGAGCAAAGTAATATACATCTGACATAATTTTTGAAAGATACAATATATGAGTTTAAATTTTTTGAAAGTCTCTTTTAATTTCTTTTGGTCTATATTAAGTTTCAGAGATTTTCTTCAATTTTAGTTTCCGGTAGGCAATTTTAAAGGCCATCTCTCTTAATAGTAATTGATGCTAGTTATGAAGATGAGACATCTTTTAATAATCACTGTAAATTTTTTGTATATAGCATAGATGATTTATTTTGATATTATGTGTAATTTGACAATTTAAAAGGAACCCTCAATCTCTTTTGGAGAGAAGGTTTGAAAGTATCTTTTATCTCTTAGAATATCATCCTTTGAATAGGTGTCTCTTAATTGTCTTCTAGAATATATGATTAAGGTAACTTCCCAATGTAGGAAGTAGCATATACATATTACCATATTTTTATGGATAATATGTCCTGTCAGACAACTTATGTATTTTTGAATTTCCAACAAATTTTGTAATTTTTATTGTTTAAAACTAACATAGGACTTTAATTTAGAAAGCATCAGTCCTAATAAAATGTTCTGCCATATCTTACAATATCCAACAAACAGAAGTAATACACAAGAATCAGCAGTGACTTTGAATTAATCAAATTAGTCTTCAAGGAGAATTGTCAAAATTGTAATCTAAGTCAGTCATTTACTATATTTAGGGTTTAATCAAAAACATGAATTTATTTATTAAAATTAATGCATCTTAAACAGTAACAATCATTAGGCAATAAAGTCACTACTTAAAGAAAATTAACTTAACATTTTAATAGGTCTTTATTATGTCAAAAAATGGAAAAAATCTTAGCTTATATCAGCATAATAAAATCATGGAAATAATCTGAAATATCCTTGAATTAATCAGTTTATATTTTTATAATCATCCCAGTTATCTGTTTCTCAATTGTTTTAACTCTCTATATAATCTACAGAAATAATGATATAGATTTTTCTAATTAGGAAAATAATTTTATTATTAAAATTTAGAATATAAAGATCTTGTTTTAATCAAAGATGACTTCTTTTTTCTCTGTGGAAATATCTTCTTTTCCCTTTAGAATTCTTACTGGTTATATTCTGGAATAATTCTTGAAAATCTTAGAATATAAACAAATAATTGTACATTGATAAAGAGAAATAAAATACAGTTAAATTTTAATTAAAATATAGTTAAGGCCCTTAGATAATTTTGTAGGAATAATCACATTTGTTTTTCGACTTATAAAGTTTGTTCAATGATTTGAGAATTAAAAGTCACTTGATTATCTCTGGAAAGTAAGTTTATAGTAAAATACATTTATGTTAAATATTTCTAATTATAGATAGAGAACATCATATATATATATATATATATATATATATATATATATATAATTATATATGCATACATGTATACATATATATATTTACACATATATTTATATATTTATGTTTTCTGTTGAAGAAAAATGATTAGATAAATATATATTAACTGAATAAATAGACATAAATGCAAATTATTTTCTGGATTAGCAACTATTGGTTATCCAAATACCAAGAAAAATACATATTGAGAATAAGGGCATAATTTATAATTGTATTAACTTTTTTAACAATGTGTTTTTTAAGACATTTGAGTCCATTTCAATTTTCCTTGGATTAGTAGTGCACTTTTTTATATTTGTGAGGTCACATAATAAGATCTTTGTGCATACATTTACTTATTTCTTCTAGTTATATAGTCAGTGATGAGAATGGCATTTTTTGCTCATCAAAGGTCTTGGCTGGCTTTATTTCTTGTGGTGAACAAATGCTTTCTTTTAACCTTCAAAATTGAAAGTAAAATACAAAGAAACATATGTTTAATACCTCTCATCAATAAAAATTATTTAGTAACAGCCATATATAGAAAAATGAAAGATCCTAAATGAAGCTGTTGTGGGATAAAAAACAGTCAAGTTGTTTAGTCTTGAGAGCAAGTCAGGCTTAGGGCTGCAATGTAGAATCCAGTGGAATTAGATTTTGCCTTAAAAAAAGATACATTTTGTTAGCATTTACTGGTGAGAATTCATAAAAATGTAGGCTCTATGTAGTTTCAGGAGCAGGTCTGTGTGAAACTGAAAGTACAGTTTAGTGACTGGAGGCAAGATCAGATGTCCTGGTTGAATGACAGGGGAAATACCAATGGGAAGCACCCAAAATGTAAAAGAAGAAACTAGGAAGAATAATTGGCTATCCAGGCTTCCTGCTGTTACCACGGTGATGCAAACAGCTTGGAGTTAGTTGTTCATTGTCTGGGGAAAAGGCTTCAAGAGCAGGTTTCATTTTATTTGATTTGTTTGTATTTATCTAACTAGAGTGAAGTGGCTTGCTTTGTCTTTACCACCTCTTCGTGCAGTGTGTGTTGTCTTCTTCTTTGTATTTTTCCTTGCAGCACATGGGCACTTTAAAAGTGAGTTTTAATGGCAGATGCCAGTGTTACTATCAGATCTTAGGGCAGTTTGCTTTTGGCATTCAGGCCAGGTTGTTTAATGGTTAAAAGCACTGCTGGTTATGGGTCTACTTACAGACCCCATAGGAAAAGCAGCTAAACTCTTTTGTCCACAGAGGCTGGGTTACAGCCATTCTAATAGGTAGAACAAGAATGTGGTAAAAAGTTGTAATATAAGTTGTTAGAGCACCTTTTTAAACATCAAAATAACTAAAATATAAAAAAAAAATTCCCTCTCAAGTAGTAGAAAATTTTTCTTTTACAGTCTCATCATAAATAATCATAATCATAATTCTTTTTTACTCTTACACTTTCCAAGCATGGATTTCTAGCATATAAAACCCTAAAATCTTTACCTATTTTTTAAGATGTAAAAATTCATGGAAACAATCCAAAAAAGTCCATAAAAGCGATTTTCTCATGGGAGAGGACTGAATTTAACAATATATTCTGTTAATAATCTTAATAATACTTTAAATATTTTAAGGTTTCTAACATTTCAAAATTTTCATCTTTCTAAAGATAAAATATTCTCAGATATTTATAAAGTTCAACATCACAGATTTTTTTTATCTAATTCACTTACTTTCTACAATTGTGTCCAAAATATTTTGAAACCTTAAGTGCACTTAACATATAAAGAGATGCCAAACTCATTAAATTTCTAGAATGTAACCTGGAGACCCAGCATTGGCCACCAATTGTCAGGTCTAAGCACTAAACACTCAAGGTGACTCTAGGTCAACTGGGCAGCATGCAATAACGACACAGAGACAGGGAAATACATTTTTCTTTACATCCTGTGATGGTTTCTCTGACCTATGGGGGTCCATGGATAGAGAGAGAGGAGTATTTGCTTAATCTTTTTATTGGGAAGAAGCCATTCAAATGAGGGAACAGGTAGGGTTACAAAGGAATAGGTGAGTATAGCTTAATGCCCTTGGTTTTGACTACACCTGAAGACCACCCTTGCTATCAGATCTGGGAGGAGGCCCAAGTCAACAAGAAATGTATTGACTGGTAAAAGCCTTTTGTGCTTTGGTAATGAAAGGTGTGGTCATTCAGAGAATTTCTTCAGAGTAGAATGCTTGTTTCTCATGTGTGGGGCACTGGGTTCAATCCTCAGCACCATATAAACAAAATTTACAAATAAAAATATTTTAAAAATAATTTTCTTCCAGCTACCTGATAAGATGTGATGGGTATTCAGCAGGATAATTTGTGTAAGTAACAGTGATGGGACATATTAAATACAGTTTTTTCTGATGTTATAATCAGAGCTGTTGATGAAAAGAGTAATTGATATTTGGCATTGGGGAAGCCCCACATTTTCTTCTACATTTTTTAAATAGCATAACCCTTCCAATTTCTGGACTTTAGTAGTAACTGACACTATCAACCAGTAGCATGGATAAAGGCCTGTGAGTAAATTCTGTCCCAATAGGTGGACCCACCCATGGCTAGTTTTGAGCTTTCCCTATATTAGTTAGCCAAAGTTAGCAGCAATGACATTTCCTTTTACAGAGACTAAAGTGAGAAGGAGAGAGTACTCATGGACTGAAATCCAAGATTCTCACATCATCTGCTCTTGGCTAATCTCCAATCTATAGAAGGTACAGAAATTACCTCCAAGAGAAGCCATGGCCTGTGTAGGTTTTGTGATGGATTTCAGTACAACAAAAAGAACAAATCTTAAAATTCAAGTTTCACTTGAATGAGAGAAGTGAAGAAATGGACTAAAATGGTACAATACCTGAGGACCCACAGTTATTGAGGAAAGTTACAGTCACCTCAGTGCAGAGAAACCTGGCTCCCTCACAGGGAGGAGGCCTCTTTAACCTGTCTTCCTGTGCAATTATCAAAATCCCATTTGTCATGAATTTCTTCCTTTCTTCTTAATTCTCTTTCCTCTATCTGTTTTTTCTCATACCTATTAACTGTTTTTGTTTCATTCCTGAAGTAGTTGTCCCAATTCAGTCTCCATGTTTTCTTCTAACAACCAAAGCATTTAGAATTTAAATCTCACTGTGAGGTATATAAATTGATAATGGGTGTCTTAATTTTTTTAGGAGACACATGTGATGTCATCAATTAGTTTTTTATGATTAGTACCCACATAAAAACCTGGGGTCACTTTCCTTAGAAAATGAGAAGTGCAATCAAAATTTTTTATCCAGATAGTGCTTCTTTATTACTGTGAATGAAAAAAAAGTTTTCTGTTTACAACTGGGGACTCCCTCTCTGTCTACAGTAATAGAGCTATTCTCAAACCAATATTTCCAGTCTAGTGAGATGAGGTAAGCTATTGCCACTATATAACCCCATCCTGAAATCCTCCACTCCAAATCTGGATAGAGAGGAAATAGAGAAGGCTCCTGGGTAGGTGCTAGAGGAAGGCATTTTCAAGTCTATTACTATATCTTATCCAAGACACAAGTATTTATTCCCAACATGCTACAAAATTTATTTGAATTAAAACTTATTCCATGTTTTATAGAATTACTTTTGTTATTACTATAATGTATAACATGAAAATATTATCTTATATAATTAAATTATCATACAGAATTGTTTCATCATTAAGACTCACAAGTAATAGAAATTCAAATGGCCATTATAACTAGACTTATATAATTATCTAAAACTTGAGATATTCAGGGCTGAGTTTTTATCTCAGTGGCAGAGTGCTTGTCTAGCATCTTTGAGGGTTTGATCCTCAGCACCACATAAAAATAAATAAATAAAATAAATGCATTCTGTCTTTAAAAAGATGTTCAAAGTACTTATTCATATTGAAATGGTAAATTCAATAACAAAACATATGAGGGCAGATTCAGAAAATATTCTTATTTATAAACTGAGTTGTACAGAAACTCTGTGTAGAAAAATGGTGCGGTCCATATGAAGTGTGTTGTGTATAGAAAAGAAAATGACATGCATGCAGGGTACCACTGAAGTTTCAATGCACTTGCAGCATGATGGACCATCAGATCAAGATAAAATCCAGCATGTAGTATGTTTTAGCAAATCAAATGCTTCTGTTGTTGTTTTGTTATGAAGTGTTGTTATTTGACCTCAGGCTTTATACCTACTGAGCAAATATGCTTCCAATGAGTTACACCCCCTTCTCCTGAAAAATATAGTTTTATTGGAATGCCATCATGCATTAAGTTACTATATATTGCAGTTTTACGCTATGATTGAAGCGAACTTCTGGTCCACACAGCCAAAAATCTTCATGATATGGTCCTCTGAAGAAATATTTTGGAAAAATCCATTGATATAATTTTAATACCACCAAATATATTGAAAGGTTTTTGGAACATGGATCCCTATGTGCAATCCCCAACAGCATTCTAGTTAATTTGGGAGTCAAATATTTCAGCATTTATCTGCTGGTAATAAAAATCTAAATCTAATTATGAGTAAAATTGAGGTAACCAGGTAGAGTGTGAGTATGGCAGTAAGATTCTTTCTACATCTTGGCAAATTTTTAGAAATATTAGAATAAAATAACCTTAAAATGTTTTATCACACTCAGTGTTTTATTTTATTTTTATTTTATTAGTTAATTTAATCATTTCAACAAAATCTAGAATTGAGCAGAATTCATTCCCATGTAGCTAAGAAACTTGCCAAATGCAAGCCCAATTGTACTGTCAGAATTGGAGCTACATTTCCAGATATTTCTAGTTTTAAAAAAATCTTCGGCCTGGAATTGTAGCTCAGTAAATCATATAGGTAGTATGCACAAAGATACCCAGCACCAGTAGAAAAAGAGAAATTCAGCCCTGTCCTAGACCAGCTGAAAGAGTACTGATAATTCACTAATGTTCCTTGCTAGTAAAGTATGGGTCACTGCAGGTGGCCACTGAGGCCTATATGAAGGATAGACAAAAAAGTTGAAGTGTCTTGTGTCTCTTTTTTTTTCTTTTAGTTGTAGACCTTTGTTTTCTTTATGTTGCTGAGGATCGAGTCCAGTGTCTCACACAAGTGCTCTACACCCACTGTCTTACACAAGTGCTCTATGACTGAGCCACGACCCTAGCTTGCCTTGTACATTGAAGACCCCTCTATTCAGTCCCCATGTGTAGGCTTGCTCCAGTTGGGTTAACATTTGTTAAGCACTTACAATAAGTGTCAGAAACATGTATTGTCTCATTAACTTCAATAAGGCCCATTATAGACAGGTCCTTTAACTATGATGTAAAAATTAATTTAACTTGACTGCTATATGGAAAGAAATATTTTGCATTAAGTTAATGGCATTGTCTATACCAGAAAGTACTAAATAAATGGCAGTTGTCAGCAGGAGCCTGGATTGATGATAAAACTCAGGAGGCAGAGGATCACAGTTCAAGGCCAGCCTCAGCAGCTGAGACCCCTCTGAATAAAAAAGGGTTGCGGATGTAGCTTATTAACAAAGTGTTCCTGGGTTCAATCCCCAAAACCAGAGGTCTGAGGTTGGGGCTTGCTTATGACATAGTACTCAATTTTGGGTGAGTAAAGAACTGGGGATTCCAGCCTTATGCTGCACCTTTCCTATTTAACCATCAGGAGGCAGCAAAAGGTCTCTTCCAATGCCTGCTGTGGTTCCCCCTGGTGCCCACCAGACAGCAACAAAGCAGGGCAGCTGATCTTGTGGTCATTGTGGCAGCATTGCTTCTCTCAGTGATCCTTTGCATAGTTAGCCCCAACCTCCCAGGGCCTTAACTAACTCGGAGGAGACAGGCCAGAACCAAGTTAATAAATAAAATTCAGAATTTATTAAAAATTAGAGCTCCCATTTTGTGCCTTCCTGGTGAGAAAGAAATAAATAACCAGAAGGGACACAGCTGGGGAAAGAAAATCAATCCCAAGACAGATTTATTAAACTGCACCTCCCTTCCCAACCCCTCCCCCTATGGCTCTTGGGACATAGCACATGAGCAGGTACCTCAGTCCAGGTAGAATGTGGGTGGCACCAAGGCTTACCTGCCATGCCCAGGAGGGGAGATAGGTCCTAGGATCATTTGTTTCCAGCCCTTGAATCCCATAGACCTGCTTCCAGCAGGGGCCAGGGCTGAAGCATCAATTGGAGGCACCTGTGGGTGGTGGTGGTAGGGGGAGAACAGGGTAACAACCTAGGCAGCATAAGCAGCTGAAAGAGGGTCCAGCCCCCTCTCCAGGTTCAACCAGTAGCCTGATAAGTCATGTCCCATCCATACCCCCTTCTCCCCTTGAGCCTGTAACCTCTGCACTAAGCTGAGGATCTTCCTGGGCAGTTCAACAGAGGCACGGATGAAAACTGCATCACATTGCATATAGTTTCCCTTTCGGATATCCTGGTGGGAGATGAACTTGGGATATCCAAAGCCCAGAGAACTCTCATCCAAGGAGCTTCACCACGTGCCTGGCTTTTGGAATTTTTTTTCATTTTGAGTCAGAGTGGAAAGTCTCAATGAAAGGCTATGGATTAGCAAGCCCTGGGTTGCTCTGATCTAGCAGGAAGAATGTGACACGATAGGCAAAATGCCACTCAAGGAGACTGTCAAAGGTGCCTGGTAGCACATGAATGTACAGAGAGAGATATGTGCTCTCACTACTGCCGTTGCCAATGAGGAGTGCAGACACCTGTAGTTTGTAACCATACTTATGTATTTTGAAGGCTGGTCTGAAGCACTCAACGTTAGGCTTGGCCTCTTGAACCCTCTGCCCATAGCTGCCAATCATCCAGATGAGCGCTCCATTACTTCCTACTGATAGTTCCTCCAGCTCTCCACACAGTTCCTGCAGCTCCTGCCACTGCTGGCTCACCAGGGCACACATCATAGCCAGAGGTGGCTTCACACTCTCCTCCACATGCTGCACCATTGTCAGCTTAGGGCACTGTTGGCAAAGTTCCAGGCAATGAGGAAAGGGAGAACTGTTACCAAAAGGGAAAGACACAGGGGTAGAAGGCGCCCAACTCTCCATGATGAAGACAGGGTGCTAGGAAGCACCTGTAGCCGGACATCAGGGGGAAGGACCTCAAAGAACTAAACTCCCAGGAACCCTATCCTTCATTCAGGACTTCATGGCCTAAAGAAGGGTTAACAGGAAGAAGGGGCATCTGACCCTGTGCATGCAATCAGAGTCTTTGAACGGGTATAGCACCAAGGCAGTCCTACCGCTGTCCGTCAGATGATTTGGCAGATCCTCCTGTGACACAGTGCCCATGCCACCCTGGTTAGAGTAGGGCACAGACAGCCTTGGGCACTGGTACTGGTGACTCTGTACCTATTGACTTCCTTTGTGCAATAGGTACAAGGCTGGGTGCACTTGGGGCACTCAGAAGTTGCATGCTGGGCCAGTAGTCACCGCATCATGCAGGCACCACTCTTGTTCTCACAGTACGCACTCTCTTGGGGGCACATACCCTCATGGCTCTCAAAGGCTCCACCACTGAAATCAAAGCCACAGAACTCGCAATTGAGGCACCGCTTGGGGCAGTCGTGTTGCAAGTTTGCAGGCAGATCACAGTGACTCAGCTTGGCAGGACAGCGATTGGGGCAGGGAACTTCAATGAAGCTGCAGCTATTCAGGTGTCTCTATAAATGACAAAGTGGCCCACTCCAGCAGCAGCCCTCCTCACTGTGGATGCAGCGAATGGGCAGGCCTAGCATCTGGACCTCCAGCTCTGGGTCTGGGTAGATCTTGGCATAGTCCAGTGGAAGTTGGTCCTCAGGGCATTTGAAGACTCCTTCCCTGAGCAACTGCTGCAGGCAGGTTTCGCAGAAGCGGTGGCCATAGGTAGAAACCTGCAGGGGCTCGCACATGGGTTTCCTGCACATAGGGCACAGCAGTCGGTGCTTGGGCTTCTCCAAGAAGTTGTAGTGGAAGCTGCGCATGGCGGGAGAGTGGCAGACACCGGCAAGCGGGGCTGGGCACGTGGTGGCCCCTGGTGGCATGGACTCGCAGCCCCGCCCAAAGCAACTAAGTGTTTTATATATGCTTCATATTTGAAATACTATATAGTCTATAAATCTCTCTTCACTTAAAAAATGATTGCATGCTACATTATTTTACAGACATAAAAACAGAATTCTTCAAGAATATTTGGACTATTTCTAATTCATAAGAAAATTTTAAATAGAATATTTCTTACATATGCATATATAGTATATCAGTATAAATGTTTTTATATGAATATATACATGCAAAATCAGGATATATACAAAAGGTTCTTGCATGTTTTCTATATGAAATATGCACATTTGTGGATGGGGTTATGGTTCAGTGGCAGAGCACTTGCCTAGCATGTGTGAGGTTCTGGGTTTGATTTTCAGTACCATACATCAATAAAGGACCATTAACAACTAAAAGAGTATTAAAAAGAATATATATATATATAACTGTCCTTAACAGGAAAGCTCCAAATGCAATAATGACAACCATCACAAATACTGGTCAGACATTCCTCCTCCAACAGAGAACAGACTTTATAGGATAAATGGCTAATTACAGGTCTGGAGCAAAAAAAAAAAAAAAATAAATGATGTGCATGAAACACCTTATTTTGTGAGAAACTGAAAAGTACTACAGGATAAATGGGAACACATCAAAAAGATATGTAATCAGCTTTAAATAGCAGCAGCTGTTTATATATAGGCATGTGAGTACCAAAATTATAAGCTTTATCTTCTTGCCCACTTATGGTTGCTTTTACTATATTTGTTTATGTAGAATCAAATTTTAAAAAATTATAAATGGCCACCACATAGTAATCATTTGACACAAGAAGGAATCATCTATAAAATATTAATTTTAATGGATGAAAATTTAAGGACCAAACAGATATTTATGAAGTCACAAAGTGTCACCACCCGAAATATTTATGAAATACAAAGGGTATATAAATACTAGGTTTATCATGGAACAACCTGGCAGATACTTCTTAACCAAATAATTTGTGAAAAATAACCAGTGATGGAACAAAGTGACACTACATCCTTCCACAGTTTCTTGTGTCTGTGTCATTGAGGCCCCAAATATTTGCTTACTTTTAAGTAGAGGCTAACTCTAGATCCTACAAGTTTTCCACCATTACTAGAGGCTAACCATAGTTTGTTACCATGTCTGTCAGTGCTGCCAGAATATGCTCTAGTGTAAGAACTAGGCATTGTATGCATGATGTTCTTCTTGTAATGGCAAAATCTAAATCCACTCATGAGAACATATCATATGATTCTAAATTGAAAGAAAATTTAAAAAACTACTACTGATATACAGCATTCAAAATCATAAATATTATAAATAGCCCATGAAAACTCACTATTGTCCCAGATTAAAGATGCAGAAAAAAATGAGACCACTGGGCACAGTGAATAGTGATACTAAAATTTCTCAAAATTGGATTGATTTTGGTTCAAAGACAATTGTTGAAATAACTGACAAATTTTGAATAAGGTTTGTAGAGTAGATATTCATAATTTAATTTTCTTATTATGTACCTTTTTTGAAATGGAGAAAAAGAGATAAAACAAGTTAATAAAATAGTAACATTTGAGAAATATTTCCTATGGATTCTTTGCTCTGCTATTATAAATCATCTATAAATCTGAAACTGTCAAAACAGAATATATCTGAAAGAAAAATATTTCTTTAAAATATTAAAAAGTAACAACATACTCAATAAAATAAACCGTAAATCTGTATAGGTATAATTAAATAAAAAAAATATTGGTTGATGATTACAAAGATATTTATAGTCTCAAACTCTCTCCCTACAAAAAAAATTAATTACAAATTAAAATACTGCAAATACCACCTTAATAACCAATATTACCATGAGCAGTAGTGAGGATATTATATGTCACATGATGTGACTCAAAAAGAAAATCAGAGAATTGATTCTATGATACTCTTGCCAAAAAAACATGTAATCTACTTCCAATCATAAAGAAACCAAAAAATCCATCTTAAGCACATTCTACATGCTTTCCCCCTGAAAAGATGCAAAGGTAAAGAAGAGACTAAGAACGATTTGAACCTGAAGGCATCTATAAAATACAACAATTAATTTCATTTCATGGCTCTGAATGAAATATTTTGCTATAAAGGACAATATCATACTACTAGCAATGAATGAAAATAATTTGAGGATTAAGTGGTTAAAGGCATTATGATAGAATGTATTATTACTGATTTGAGGAAAAGCAATTGCTTAATGTTTTTTTTTGCCTTTTCTTTTCATAACATCTTGAAATATATTAGTAAAGTTGACATTTTAATTTAAAGTACTTTTGTCCATTGAAGCATTTTAAAGTGAAATGATGACATATGACATCATCTATGATATATTTAGTTTTTACTTCAATAAGAACATGCTAGATAACTACAATACAACCTTATTATAAAACATATATGATTAACAAGTATTCTGTTAGTTGCTAATATTTGAAAAATCATTGATAATGAATGAAGGTTGTATTGTAGTTATCTAGCATGTTCTGATCTGTAGAAAATACTAAAAATATCATAAATGACAGCATATGTCAGCAATTCACTTTAAAATTATTCAGTGAACAAAAGTACATTATATTAGAATCTGAAACTTCACTATTATTTTCCAAGATTGTATAAACAAACAGAAAATTTGAAAAAAAAACTATTAAGCAAATACTGATTTTATTAGAAACGTCTTAAAAATTAAATTTATAAAAATTAAATTTATACAAATTAAAATTATAAAAATTGAAAGGCTCTATGTTTGATGGAAGTATAATAATTCTAATACATTAATATAGTTAATATAGTAAATAGAATATATATATATTCCATTTACTATGGAATATATATATTAATATATATTAATATAGTTAATATAGTAAATGGAATATTTACCTAAATATTACCTAAATCTCTGGATTCATATTCAGGGACACATTTTTTAAATACATATAATCTATCATTAATGCGATATTTAGATTTACCAAATTAGTGTTGACCATTTGCTTGTTGAATGAAGTTTAAATGTTAGCATTTAGACAATTTAAAAACATCTCAATAAAAACTGGTTTGGACATGCACTTCAACTTTTCTTACAGATGTATATAAAGCTTCATATTTTGAGAATTTCGTTATATATATGATACATCCTTTTCAATAAAGTGTTCACATCATACATTTCATCAAACAATAAAAATATTATATCAACTGTCTGAAAAACACAATATTATTCTTCTTATGCTTTTTCTTAATATCTCTGTATATCTTTATGGTTTTTTTCAAAAGTGGAACATGTCTGGGCTTACTAGTAAGTGTTCAGGCAGAAGCTCCCATAATCAAGATTCAAATTCTGTAGCAAGTGGAGAGAAAAAGAATTATAAGTTGTCTCAAAGATTTTATAATCATGAATCAGTAAAAAAGTTGAGAACTTTTCATTGCTCATAAGAATGGAAAATTGATATGTATGTCCACAATACAAAATTACTATGAAAAGCAATATACCCATATTTTCATACAACATTATCATTATGACTGTGTATCAGATCTTTTGATTTTCCACCACTTATGCATGAATTTGACAACCATATTCTAGGGTATTCTGGCAAGCAGTGGGATGACAACATGAAAATGATAATGAACACCACTCAACAGTCATATACCATAGCTTGAAAAGCAGGAAAGTAGTTGATTTCAATACAGAGTCATTGGCATTATGACAGGGATAAAACAGGATACTACTGGAACCCTTAGAAGAGACTTCAGTCCCAAATTTGTTTCAGTGTTTGAGGTACTTCAGTGGAATTAATATGTAAGGTAACACCTGAATGAAAAGGAGAAATTGTGACACAGAGAGAAGAGGGGCATGAAGACAATGAAATAAGTAAGAACACTTGTGTAATCACCAGTGGTGCAATGTCACTAGAATCTAGAGCAATGTGACAGTAATGCAAGTGTGGAAAGATAAATGTAAATAACATGACAAGAATCCAGTTGATTTTATTTTTTTCCTAAAAAAATTTATACTTTTCTTGAGGGCAAAATGTAAACTAATGACAGAGTCATGACAGGGTATTTAAATGCTTTACTGTTACTAGGTCAGTCTTGGCTTTTGGCCATAAACCACAGAAAACGGGTGATGCTGCTTTTTGTCCACAGAAGACTTTCAGCATACAGGCTAAGAGTTTCATAGTGGGGCAGAAGCAAAAAAGAGAGGCAGTTTCAAACGTAAGATCTTTTATATGCTGATTTTCAGACTTCGAAAAAATATATAGCTCTTTAATTGTAATTTATTTCTTCTCAGAAGTGATGACCAAAATTTTGGAAGCATTTGGTTCATTATAGGTGTGCACTTGATGAGAAATGTGTGAAAATACTTTCAACTCTTGTATAAGTGTCACCATGTAGAGTGGTCTTTGTATAAAAGTTGTTCTCTTATTAATTCCCCAAACAAGGTCAGAAATAGATTACTGAACATAGAAAGCATGTTATGGTGAAAATAATAATATGACACCCAATTCCTTTACACAGGAATTTGATGTGATAAAAAATGATGTTGATTGACAGAATTCCCATTCCTGTCTTTCTCTTTTTATTTCCTTTTTTAAGTGAAATTATTTCAAAAAAATGCTTACTGGTGCATTTAATTATACATAATAGTGGAATTAATTATTTAATATCCACAGATTCACACAAAAATAATTTGATCACTCTTTATCTATAGCACATTTTTTCTCTCCTTTCCTCCCTTTACCTTTGAAGGCATTCTAATGTGATTAATAAGACATATTTTTGTCTCTTGATAGAAGAGTGCTTTTTAAGCTCTCTTATTAAGGCTAGCATGATATGGCCAAATATTGTTCCACAAAAAATCTACAAAATATTAGATTAAGTTTTAAGTAAACTAGCTTATGAATAATGAAATAATAAACACAACTATCTCCCAGAAATTATGGGAAATTAATTGATATCCTTTTACATTGTGGCTACATTTACACACTATTTATCATTGTTTTGTATAATGGTCAATTATCTCATTTTTCTGGTAAGGACTAATAAGAACAACTTATACTTGTAGCATGCATAACAACTAACTTTTATTTTATTTTATTTTATTTTATTTTAATATGGTCATCCAAATTCATGACTCTCAAGCACTTCAAATCTGATTCTCTCTTTTTTTTCTGAAAAAAATATTTATGTAAGCTAAGAAACTAATATATATATATATATATATATATATATAAATATATATATATATATATCTGATATACATAAATATGTATATATGTATACATAAATATATATATATATATATATATATATATATATCAGTTATTAAATTACATTGTAATTTGTATGTTAAAACTTATTTCTTATTGCCAAAACTATTTGACTGCAGCATAGTCTTTAAAGTTTAGATTTGTTCTCCTGGATTTTTTTAGGTCAAAATGCTAAATAAAAGAATAAGGTTGAGGCAATATTTAAAATAGGCATGCAAGGTTTTACTGTGATTTAAGAAGTTCATTAAAACTCTATGGAAGTAGGGCATGCTGGTGCACACTTGTAATCCCAGTGGCTCAAAAGCCTGATACAGGAGGGTCTCAAGTTCAAGCCAGCCTTAGCAACTGTGAGGCCATAAGTAACTCAGTGAGACCCTGCCTCTCTATAAAATACAAAATAGGTCTGGGAATGTGGCTTAGAGGTCAAATGTCCTTAAATTCAATCTGTGGTACCAAAAAAAAAAAAAAAAAAAAAACCACAAGGTAAACCCTAAACCAACATGCCATAAATTGGGAATTCTAACAATAATAACACCCAATGAAAGCAAGAGGCTATCTTTAATTTTTTTTTATTTTCAAACAGATATTTCATTGTTGGAATTTTTGTGCTGATTTAAAATAATTACATATTATAGAAGTATCTTCAAATGGTTTCAACATAATTTATCATTTTTTTTGGCAGCTCTTAAAAATATAGCCTATCATTGTTTGAATAAGATTTGAAATTCCCAAATGAAGTCTTAGAATGAAGGAAATCACATAGATATATTGAAGGGCTTCTGTTACAAAATGCAACCCTAACCCTAACCCTAACCCTAACACTTCAGATAGAGCTCTAACCTCTAGAGTACACAAAGAACTCAAAAAGTTAAACCACAAAAATAAATAAATAACCCAGTCAACAAATGGGCCAAGGACCTAAACAGACACTTTGAAGAGGAGGATATACAATCAATCAACCAATACACACAAAAAAAGCTCATCATCTCTAGCAATCAGAAAAATGCAAATTAAAACTACTCTAAGTTACTATTTCACTTCAGTAACAATGGCAGTCATTATGAAGCCAAACAACAACAAGTGTTGGCGAGAATGTGGGGAAAAATTTATACTTGTAAATTGCTGGTCAGACTGCAAATTGGTGCAGCCAAGTTGGAAAGCAGTATGGAGATTCCTTTTAAATCTGAGAATGGAACCACCATTTAACCCAACTGTTGCCCTTCTCAGACTGTGCCCAAAAGACTAAAAAGTGCACACTACAGGGACACAGCCACATCAATGTTCATAGCAGCACAATTCACAATAGTTATACTGTGGAATCAACCTAGATGCCCTTCAATAGATGAATGGATAAAAAAAATGTGGCATTTATACACAATGGACTATTACACAGCACTAAAAATAACAAGATCATGGCATTTGCAGAGAAATAGATGGCATTAGAGCAGATTATGCTAAGTGAAGATAGCCAATCCCTAAAAACAAATGCCAAGTGTCTTCTCTGATATAAGGAGGGTGACTCAAATAGGGGTAGGGAGGAAGAGCATGAGAGAAGATTACCACTAAATAGGGAAGAGAGGTGGGAGGAAATGGGAGAGAGTAGGGGAATTGCACAGAAAATGGAAGGAGACTCTCATCATTATAGAAAATACATGTATGATGATGTGAGAAAAAAAAGAAATGTGCACATTAGATTGGGTTGATAAAGGTGATGGGAGGGGAGGGACATTAAAGGGGGGATATGTAGGGCAGCAGAATAAAATAGACACTAGTATCACTGTATGTATAAACGTGGCTCTATAACCAACGTGATTCTGAAACCTGTGTACTTGGAAAAATGAGAAATTATACCCCATTTGATTCAAATGAATGATATGTCAAGATCATTGTATTGTCATGAACAATTAATAAAAAAAGATTATAATATATGAAAATTATAAAAATTAATTATTTAATTATCAAATTGAAATTATCAAATCTAATTATCAAAGATCAAAAGAAAATAAAATATAAATACTGGTTTTCTTGTACACACAAGCACATATGTGCAGACACACACACTTTCAGATACATTACATAGCTTTAACATGTAAAATGAGACACATTTGTAGAATGCAGAGGGCAAAATATCTGTCATTTCTGCTGTGTACCTCCTTCTCTGACTTAGACTGTGAGTGTGGGACCCTTTCTCAGAATAACAAAAAACAAGAAGGCCCGGATCTCCAGTACATTCTCTGTCTGCTAAAACAGGGTCTTCAATGACAAACAGTATCTTTGAAGGGTTGTCCACATGATGGGTTTTCCTTTCAGGGTTAATGTTGATGGTGAGAAAAGAAAGCAAAGAGAAGATGTGCTTTTCACTTTCAGTTTCATACCGAGAATCAAACCAAGAAAATTCTGTAACCAAGAACAATACCATTTAAAAAACACTGAGAAATTTGGATAGTACCTTTAAAACTGCATAACTTAAACTCAAACCAAAAGGCTTATTTCACTGCTACTTCATCAGTTTTTTTTTTACCTACTGCTATTATGAATTTGAACTGTTGTTAAAAAAAACATTAAGAAAATAATTTTCATTTCTCCAGACACATGAGAATAATCATAAATGCAAAATTTTGCTCGTACTAATTTGAATTAACCCCAACAGGAAAATTCCATCACTGCCTCTTTCTGTCTTGAAATCATTCAAAAAAGTAATAACACAGCCTTTCTTCCTCCTGGGATCCAGGGTATTGATATTTCAAGACCTCCCAACAGATGTCTGAAACCTTGAAAACTATAAACCTCCATGCACAAAAAAGGATTTTTTTAGGTACCTTTCATGCTGCCCCAGAGTACAGGAGTTAATCTGTTCTTCATGTTTATGCCCTGATACCTCCTTTGTATCACTATTAATATGCTTTGGGGGCAATTATTAAGTAAAATAGGCTTATTTGAGGACAAAATATTATTGCGACAATCTGATAACACCCAGATTGTGTATAAAACATGAAAACACTTCACACAGTCATCATTATGTTCTCATTGGGAAGAAACAACATTTCATCACTATACTCAGAATAGCACATATATACAACTCATGAATTCTTTATTTCTGGAATTTTCCATGCAACAGTTTAGGACTGCAGCTGACCTAGTAAATAAATTATGCAGAGGAAAATGAATAAGAGAAACCTCCTGTAATAATAAAAAATTAAGAAAAATAGCAAGAAAGCAAGAAGAGAAGAAAGCAAGAAAGCAAGAAGGAAAGAAGAAAGAAAGAAAGAAAGAAAGAAAGAAAGAAAGAAAGAAAGAAAGAAAGAAAGAAAGAAAGAAAGAAAGAAGAAAGGAAGGAAGGAAAGAAAAAAAGAAAGAAAAGTTAGGATGGGCTTTCTATGACTTAGGTATTTCTTCAGGTTCAAAGATTTACATATTTATACAAATTTTTGAACAGGTTATACAACAGCAATCCTGATTCAGGCATTATTATTAATATGCTATCTTTACTGAAAAGGAAACAACAATCCTGAGAGGTTGACTAGAGTGCCCAAGACTATATGGATGTGCCGTGTTAGAGCCAGAACTTGAACCAAGACAGTCAGTCAGATTTCTAAGTCCACATTCTTACCTACCATTTTGTATTGCCTCTTTCCAAGGTTTAACTATTATATATTCCTAAAGATATTAAGAAGCATAGTAATAACACAAAACTATAATAAATAAAAGATGTTTTTTGATGAAGAATTCAGAAAGAGGTTTTTTTTTAAATTTTTAATTACTAGATAATTTTCAAAAATTGCATTACTGTGAATATTCTTTATTTCATCACAAGATGAAAGAAATTATTTCTTTGTACCCAGGGAATTTACAATTTATTCAAATTCATAAACAGTCTAGTAGATGAAGGCTAAGCACTAAATAACTAGATAGTCCACTCACAACCAAGGATCCGAGATCAGCCAAAGGCAGGTTGCCAATGCCGCCTTTCACTTCAAATTGAATCGACACAAGTGCATTTTCACATTCATTTCTACAGACAAAATTCTTAAATTTATCAAAAATATGACTAAGTAAATTCAGTTCAAATATCGTAGCTTCAAACCAGACTGAAATTAAGAAAAATATTAATAAAAGTACCTGGAGTGAATTAATTTTTCAAAGTTCTTGGCATGATGTAGATTTTGGGATATAATACTAAATTCTAAAAATCACTGATAAATGATAATTAAGAGTACTAAATTAGGCAATAATGGTATATCAATGGTTTCATAGAATGAAAGATGGGTTTTAAAAAGACCATGAACACACACTTCATAAAGGTGAGATTCTAAATACCAAAAAAATACTCACCATAAGTCATTCTAAAAATGGCTTCATGCATTCATTTATAGGCTCCAATTATAAAAATATACACATTGTACATATCACCAGAGGACATAATTTTTCTCTCAAATAGAATAATTTAACTCTTCTAATAATTAATGTGCAAGTCTAGACTGAAGGAAAGATTCATGCTCTCAAAAATAAATAAGTTCTAAGAATGCTTCCTAATTTATAATCATTCAAGGTAAAACAGTATAGTTTTGTGAGCAGGCACAAAAACTAAGCACTAAATCATGAAGTATAATTATACTGGGTAAAGGATAAACTAGTACTGCTAGGGTTGTCTAATCCAAAATTTTCTAATCTTTTCACAGCACATTTTTCCCAGGAGGCTTTCCAATTAATAATTGTTGTGAGAATGGAGCTGAACTTGTACCAACAAAGCTGTTGAGCTAAGTCTGTTACAAACAGATTTTATTCAAATATGAGGGAAACTATAAATTCAGGCTCGCCCACGCCTTGCTCTTTGCTTCTCACTTTTCTACCTAATGCCTTCCATTCTCTGCCTCTGTTTTGCGGATCTCTTATTTACTTAATTTGTACTGAATTTACTCTTTATTGAGTCAAGGCTCCTAAGCAGAGGTGGAATCATCTGAAAAGGATGCTTTCTGGTGCCTGAATGCTACCAAGCTCTCCTGATACCTCCTCCCCATCTGCAATCTTGTGGTACCTTATCTGTGTCCTTCTCCAAATATGGCAGATTCTCAGAGCCTGCATTTTTAAATCTGAAGCTTAATTTTGCTATATATGAAAACCTTGGTTGGAATCAATTTTCTTTTATAGCATGATATATGTTATTCCAGGACCTCCTGGCATTGAGAGTCTGAGTTGAGAAATCAGCTGAAAACTGAATTGGTCCCCATCCATATGTATTTTTTCAGGCTTTAAAATTCTATTCTTATTCTGTTTATTATTCACTCTTATTATAATGTGCCTTGGTGTGGTTTTGCTGTAATTTTGTACAGTGGGGTTCTTGTAAGCCTCTTGTAGCTGATTCTCCATTTCATTCTTAAGATTTGGAAAATTTTTCTGACATCATTTTGTTAAAGTTTCTGCATTAATTTAGTTTGCAACTTCAAGGCTTCCTCTGTTTTAATAAATCTTAAATTTGGTCTTTTCATTTTATTTCATATTTCTTAGAAATCTGTTCATGATTTCTTACCATCTTCTTGGTGTGGTTAACTTCATTTTTCAAAAATATATACTTTGTCTCATTACCTGATTTTTTCCTTCTAAGCAGTCTAGTCTGTTGGTGATATTTTTCACTGAAATTTTAATTTGGTTTATTGTTTTCTTCATTTGAGGAATTCTACTTGATTTGTTTTCATAATCTCTGCCTCTTTATTGAACTGATATTTTACTTCTTGTATTTCCTATACTATATCATCCTTCATTTAAAAGTTCAGCCTATTAATGTATCTTCTAAATTCCTTGTCTGACATTTCTTCTACTCTGTCACTTATGGATTCCATTGCTGGAACATGTTGGTTTTTTGAGGCATGGTGGTCCCTTGATTTACCTGTTGTTTGTGTTTTTTTCCCACCTAGCTGTATCACTCTGAGGCAGTAGTTTCTACCCTGTCATCTTATAGCATCCCTGAAGTCTCCCAGTACCTCACCTTCAAAGGAGAGACCAATGTTAATAGCACCCAATGCAAACAATACAACTTTAATTCTAGTAGCTCCTATTAAAGTAGCTTCAGGTTTGTCACAATAAACAGAAATAATGTGTTAAATTTTTATCTACAGTACAAATAGTAAGTTTGCTAAAAGGGTTTACACTTTCTAATTATGGGCAATGAGGTAACAAAAGTAATGTAAGATGTGTGGTTTTTCAGGGAGAAGGAGAGTATATAGAGATAAAAATTTACAGTAAGAGTGATAGAAGATTTACTAGAGGTTTGTTTTAGTATGAAAGAAGAGAGAAAGAGAATATATGGAGACGAAGAGGTGAGAAAAAAAAATATATATATATATATATACATACAGATTTGGGTAAAAGAGAAATATATATATATATATATATATATAATAGATAGATATATAGATAGATAGATAGAGATAGATAGAGATAGATCGATCGATATATAGACAGCAAAATTTTAATATATTACTAAAATATCCCATTCCTCATGGAGACAAAGAGGTAAGGAAAAAAAAAATATATACACACACACACACACACACACACACACACATACCTACAGATTTGGGAAAAAAAGAAATAGATAGATGATAGACAGATATAGATAAATATATATAGACAGCAAATCTTTAATATATTTTTAAAACATCCCATTCCTCAATAAATGGATAAATAAAAAATATGTGCATTCAAAGAACATAGAGATATGAGAGAGAGGGGGAAAGAAAGAAAATCTCAATTGAATATTAAATGTTACCTTTTATTGACTTTTGAAATTTTTCTGAACATTCATTTTCCACCAATAGGTAGAATTATCTGAAGTTTGATAGTAGCTCCATTCTGGTGAGTGCCAGACAAGTTGGGTATGTGAGCAGATAGCAAGATGCTTCTACTCCCTCTTCAAGTCTTCTCACCCATTGTAGACAACCCTTTCTCTCCCCATGTATTTTAAGACTCACTGAGCTGGAGAGAGCCTGAGTTTCTCTAGTTTCTCCAACCTAAGCTCACTTGAGGAACTGCCCCTAGTCTCTGGCTCTCCACAGCTTGACAGATACAGACTGGTCCACACAAACCGAGCTGCAATCAGATGAACCTGTTTTTCAGCTTCCCCAGACTCAGCTTTGCTGCAGTTCTAAGATTTCAATGCCATTTCACCTTTCACAGAGGCCAGAGAGATGCACTTTCACAAAGTAGTGGCCCTGCAAAGAGGCATTCAGATGGTGGCCAATAGCACATCAAGCAGAAAGACCTCAGATGCAACCAGACCCACAGGTACTATGCCAATATAGTTTCAGGCCCTGGCCAGTGTCCCCAGACTGAGGTGGCCATGCCTCAAGATAGTGACAGTGTTGATGACAAATGTGTAGTCTCCAGTGGGTATCCCAAGATGGTTGTGGTCATGTGTAAACAAAACAGAGGGTACAGTGACAACGAGCTTGCAGGCATCAGGGGGCAGTGA
The DNA here is from genome assembly GCF_048772815.1 of Callospermophilus lateralis. Classification (NCBI taxonomy): domain Eukaryota; kingdom Metazoa; phylum Chordata; class Mammalia; order Rodentia; family Sciuridae; genus Callospermophilus; species Callospermophilus lateralis. The sequence goes on from NW_027511893.1 coordinate 1,471,481, forward strand.
TCAATGACCCAACTACTTTCTGTGAGCAGTTTTCAGACTAACATTGGGTGATCCATGAATAGGTGGCATGTGACACGTGATGCGCAGGCAATAGGCAGGTAAATGGGCCTTGAAATAGCTTTTTCATGTGTCCAATCTGCTTCATTACTTCTGTCCTGTTTTGTCCAAGGCTGCCAGTGCCCTTTTCTAGGATCTCTGCAAAATTTTCTCAAAACTTGTTTCCACCTTGATCTTTGCTATGCATTATCCACAGAGCAGCCAGATTTTATTTAAAGAAATCAGATCATAGCATTCTCCTGTTTTAAAACCTTATCCTGCATCAGAAAAAAAATTCAAACCTGTGTTCAATGACAAAGCGCCAGATAATCTGGGCCTGTTTTTCTCAACTGTGCCCACCCTCCTCACAGCACTGCAGCCACTCTGGCTTTGTTTCAGGCCTTGAAATTCACCAGCCACCTGCTCACCTTAGCTCCTCTGCAAATGATGTGCCAAGTGTCTAGCCCCAATGTTTTGTCTCACTGGATCCTTCTTCAAATTTTGTTTTAAATATCTTATCTTTGGAAAAGTCTTCTCTGATCATTTGATTATGTTTATGTGTTTATGCTTTGCTTATTTTTGTCACTTTACCTTTATCAGACTATTAATTTAGTAACAGGGACCAGTGGAATGTGACAAAATAAGGCTTCTTATAAGTACTAGTTGAGGAAAAGTGTGGCTTTACTTTATTCCACAGAACTCAGGCCATAGAAGTACAAAATAATGACTCACTGAAGTATAAGATGATGGTCATCAAAAGATAAGAGAAAAGAAAAAGAGCTGATTAAGTCCACAAATGGTGTAAAAAGGCCATGGAGTCTATTTTCATCTGTATTAAATATTCTGTGTGGAAAAATTAATAAGAAAGTAAAATTCATGGTTCCTTGAGCTAGAGAAGAAATAAGAATGGGAATGGTTACAATTTAGTAAAGGGTTGTCTTTTGTGGTAGAGAAGAATTTCTGTTAGACAGTGGTGATAGGTACACAACAGCCTGGACGTGCTAATGCCTGGAACAAGAACTGGGCAGTTCACAAGTGAATTTTATTGTGGTAGAGTACATCTCACTAAAGATATTATTTTTAAAAAAGGGTACATGAGATGAACTGTTGTGATGCTGCTATGTCACTCTAATGGAACCACAAGCCCTCAAGAATCAGGCCATATTATTGAATTTTGTCTGCAGAGCCTATTACATAGCTGGTACTTACTGCTTGAATGAGGACTGGATACTAGAAACTGTCATTTGGAAGCAAATACTCTAGCCATTCAATCTAGCTAAGCTTTGTTCAGCTCTGATTTCAACAAAGAGTGAGACATCATAAGAAATAATTTTACATTAACAAGATGTGAAACTTAGTAATTCACAAAAGACTCCTAAATCTGTGACAGTATTTGATAATTATATACACATATAAAAGTCCTCTAAGGTCAGAAAACCCCCTAACTATCCCTGAACTCCACACAGAGAGAAAAGACCCTAAGCAAAACTTAGCATTTTCCCCTGGCACCTGGCTGAGTATGGTTTCACAATTACAGAGGCTGGGTAAAGTGCTTTCTGCCATATCTTTACTCTTATGGGCAAGTGGAGATGAACTCTGTTACAAGCATTCACAAAAACTCACCAAAAAAGGTACTATTTGAACACTGAGAACCGTCCTCAGTGTTAGAGCTCCACCTCTAATATATTCTTTGGGGTTTAAATAACCTAGTTACTTTGTTTCCCCATCTACTTATCCACAAAATCTTTGTGATAAGACTTTTGCTATTTTCATTCATAGTATATTATGAAGACTGAGAGCAGTCTTTCAGCCAGGTAAGAAAAGTGTTTGCCTCCACGTCATTTGCATGGGCCTCATGTTTCCCACGTCTGCTTCCAGGATATTAAACTCTTATCATCAAAGTTAAACACTACATTGCCAACTCAAAAGGAACAGAGTCTTCCTTAGGTTTCACCCTTCCTTGGCTGTTCAGTTTGTACAGAAAAAGTTCCTGGGCTGCCACACACCACCAGTAGCATCATGGCTTCAGCTAACTGCAGTCAACAAGAGAAGATACTAGAGACCTCCATCACTCCAGTTGCACTTGTCAGTGATGCAGACCTCAAACTTAACCATTCACCTACTGCCAGCCAGTATTCATGACCTGGTCTAACACAGTCTGTGAGGCAGCCCTTCTCACACCTCCTGAAAATGTGAAAGAAAATATGAAGTTCTCAGTATAATCTTGGTAACTGAGGCTTTCACTATTCACAGTGGGATACTGTGTAAATCACAGAACAGGCAACTGAGTCAACAGGTTGAATCTATTCGTTGAACCAACATAATACTTCTCATCTTTTACTTACCCACTCTTAGGGACATGATTTTTCTCAGAATAACATTAGCTCAGACAAAAGAATCCTGTGACTTAACCTCCTGGATGTGGTCACAACAGAAACATCAAACAGCACTTTCTGCACTTTAGAATCCAACACTTGGAAAACCATCAAGGATATCTTACAGGAGCTGAGGCCACTGAGACAGAGGGGCTGTGCCCTAGGCTGAAGCATATCCTTTACTCAACAGGTCTGCTATGAGTCACAGAACATATGTGCACAGCCATGCAGATAAACCCATCTACAGCATCCTCAAGGCTACATGCATAGACATTAGTTGTTTTTCTTTTCTTTTTTTGTGTGTGGGGGTACATACAGCACAGATTTCACTAATTTGTACTAAAATAAGCAAATTCCTTTCCTGCTTGGCATCTAGCATTAATATCACTACTCTAGCTCCATCAGTCATTCTCCCTGCTCCATATATAAAGATGGGGTGCCCCTGGACACATTACTCTTTGGTGACTTTCCAAGCTGCTAAAGAATGGAACCAAATGCTCACAGAGGCAGTTTCAGGAGGCATTTAGAGCATCTTGTCTACCCAGATCAAGCTCCCACCAAAGTCACGAGCAGGAACTACCCAACAATCCTTCCCTTTCTCAGTACAAGTCCCAGACACCTTAAAGCACAGGAAATCTAAAGTTTCTTCTCAATGCTGTTTTTTCCAAGGCTTCAAATGCTCCTGATCCCACACCATTTTCCTATAGCTCCTGATCTTCACTTCCCACTGACAATTATACTCACTCTAACACTTACTTAGGTACCTTAAACTTCCCACTGCTCTTAACTTTTTTCTCTTTACCATCTCAGCCCCTTATTATCATGGTCACTCACTAAATTTTGTCAATCTTTCTAAAGTTCCATTCTGAAGTTCAGACTTTCAATACCCCACAAGTTAGTCTATTTTTACTGGAAAGCACAGCCTTTGCAACAGCCTGCACACCAACTCTATACAGAAGTGATCCCAGAACAGCAAGAGGAAAGAGTGAATAACCCACAGACAAACCTCAGGAAGGGGCATGGAGCTGAAATTTATTTTCTGATACACATGCATTCAACTTTTCTGCTTCTATAATAGGTGAAACTCATCCATCAAAATATTCAACTCTACCAGGTTCCTGGATTTCATCACCTGAGCTCTTTGAGTGGAAGGAGAGGCCCAATTTCTGGGACTGGCTGAGTGGTCTAGGTGAAAACAAGAAGACTAGACCTGTACACCCAATTTCTGCTCTTTGTTCACTATAATTATTCATCCAATCCACAGGTGCTCACTATTCATCCAATCCACAGGTGCTCACAGGTGTACATCTATAACTGTATCATATTTGTCTAATTGTCTTTCTACCCCTAATAAAACTCAAACAATTGACACATATAACCCCCTTTCCAACTCCCTTAACATTTTGTTCCTGACCCCTTTTATCTGAAACTCTCAACTTCACTGGAAAAAAATTATCTCCATACATGGTAACTGCATTTGCACTCAATGTTACCCACAAAATAGTGAGTTTCCTTGTTTGTTATAGGTGTACATCTATAACTAATATATATATATATATATATATAGATAGATAGATAGATATAGATATAGATATAGATATATAGATATATAGATATATAGATATATAGATAAAGATATAGATATATATTTATAGATATAGATATATAGACATATAGATATATAGATATAGATATAGATATAGATATACATATAGATATAGATCAATAGATATTCTTGCTTGGAATGCTAGAGAAAGACTGTAATCCCAGCAGCTCAGGAGGCTTAGGCACAAGGATAGAAGTTCAAAGCCAGCCTCAGCAAAAGTGAGGATCTAAGTCACACATTGAGACCCTGTCTCTAAATAATATACAAAATGGATCTTGGGGTGTTACTCAGTGGTTGAGTGCCCCTGAGTTCAATACCCAAAAAAGATCTTCATTGTTCTTGAAATTCTATAGTTAAACGGTAGTATGTATGGCTTTAGATATATTTTTACTCGATTTTTTCCCTGCTTTTTGACTCCAAAGTTTCATCATTTTAGGAAATATTGTAGCAATTTTTTCTTTCAACATTATCTAATCCCAATTCTCTCCATTTAATTCTGGAAATTTTCTGACATGTCTACTGATTAACTTCCTATCCTCTTATTTTTTCTTTCATAGTTTTAATATTAATATTTCTATTTTGGTGCTTTATTCTGAGTATTTTCCTCACATCTACCAGAATAACAGTTCTTATTTTAGCTGCATATTGTATGTTTTTTTCCACTCAAATGACTTTTTTTAAGTCATAAATGGACACAATACCTTTATTTTATTTGTTTTTTATGTGGTGCTAATGATTGAACCCAGTTCCTCACATGGGGTAGGCAGGCACTCTCCATCTGAGCTAAAACTCCAGACCTTAAATGATTTATTAAATAAATAAAGACCTTTTTTACTTTTGTGACAAACAAGAGGATTATGCTGAATACAAAATTCAACTTCAAAAAACTACACACTGCGGGATTTTTCTCATAAAAAATTCCTGAAATGATAAAATTATACAAAGAAATAACAGATTAGGGATTGCCAGGGTTTAGATAGGGGTTGAGGCAAGAGAAAAAAAATAATTGCAGCCATTAAAAATGTGGCAAATCATTGTGTGAAAAAAAATATTCTGTATCTTATTTGTATCATCGTAAGTATCCTGATTGTGACACTGTGCTCATTTTTTAAGATGTACAAAAACTGGCTAAAGGAGACATAGCATTACCCTGATTTACTTTCTGTCAGTGCATGTGAATTGAAAATTATCTCCAAACACTATTTAATTAAAATTGAAAAATGGGACCAAAATGAAAAATTCTGTAGAATCTATGTAAATGAGGACCATAGAGCAGAAAATTTATAATCAGAAAATAGAATGGTATTTTCCAAGGGTTGATGAGAAAAAGGAACAAAGAATTAATATTTGATGAGTTTAGAGCTTCATTTCTCAATGTTTTGAAAATGGATATTAGTAATGGCTGCCAGACAATTAATGTATTTAATCCTCTTTTAACTACACATGTTGAAATGGTAAATTTCATGTTACAGAGATATTTTTCCACAATTATTATTATTAAAAAAAAACAAAATAAAAACAACAATCTTTCAAACAATTCTAGAGTTTCAAGAATAAAATCAATATTTCTTTCTAGATTCTGGGGCCTACAGGGGCTCTAATCTCTTTGTTCATCCATCTGTCCTGTATGAACACAATTGTCTGGCCATAGATTCTTCAGTTTTGCAAATACATGCAGCTTTTTCCTGCAACTGCCTGCCTTTATCCTCTACCTAGGACATGCCTTCACTTGGCTCTGCACTCCTAACTTCTTTTCACCCTTGAATATTACCCTAAGAGTCAGCACAGCACAGAGGGTCAAGTGTATTCTCAGGAATTCATGGGAACTCTTTGTGTCAGACTGGTTGCCTTTCTTACCACCAGTAATGTGAGAATCATCACTGAATAACTTGGCTGTGTTAATGATTAAACAAATCATAAATTTCAAATGCTTAACAAGTTATCTGTCTTGTCCCTAAGCCAGTGCATCATTTTTAAAAGTAATTAAGACATGATTGAAAATATGTATGCCATCTAAATACAAAAATCTTCAAAAATCACCAAAACCAATAATTAAAAGCCACATTTATTGTTACATTATGCAAATATACATTTAAAATGAACTGTATTTTGTGATTGAAATGAAATACATTGAGTAAAAAATAAAAAAGAGGAAGCATTTATTTTAAAGAAAAAAAGCAATTTATTTTCTTTATAAATCTGGACCTTATAGAAGGAAAACATTCCATACGTGCCTATAAATATCTAGGCAGGCTTTCTGTTCTTGTGGCTAACCTCTGACTGACACAGGAGATAATCTGCTTCTGATGGGGCACAGATTGGCCTGAAGAGCAATGCAGGGTGAGAGGCATCAGTCTGTGGAAAAGGAAAAAACTAAAGGCAGCCATAAAATTAAAAAAAAAAAAGGAAATTCCCATGCATACTGAGACTGCACTGGAGACACCACAACCTTCTGACTCCAGTACTATTGGGGGAGTGCTGAGGAAGGTTTTGTGCCTGCACAAATGTTTTGACCTAAGGAACAGATGGTCCCCAAAGAGTGACAGATCCAGTCAACTTCTTTGTTTTCCACTAACTTTGAATCATTTATTTGGAACTCTTGGGAATGACTCACCCACTCAAAACACCACAATAGTAAGGGGTCTTCTTCCTCCAAATTATACACTTGGAGGCAGTGAATCTTCTGTGTTAAAGTGGTTTGCTCAAGGTCACACAGCTGGTAGAGACAGAAGGAAACTATTCCAGGTCCTAGAACTATTCTAGGTTTCTTTCTACCATCTGAGCCTCTAGCGCATCTTCCAAGTCTCAATTAATTACATGTAGTTTGGTCCTTCAGTAACTACAAGGTTGCGAATAAATCTCAATGGGTTTGCTCCCTGTTAATTTGTAACTTTGAATTGATAACAACTATAATGTTATTCCTTTCAATGTAACCAGGGTGGAAGGATGCTGAAATGGAATAATGCAATGTAATGAAGTGACAGGTATTGTACACTCAACTAAAATATAGGTACAATTTAGATTGGAAAATATATTCTACTTTGTTAGTTTAAAAAAAATTAAAAAATATTAAAAACCTTGAGACTGTGGTGTTAACGATATTGTTTTGTAATTAGCCATTATGAAATCTTGTAAATGCATTACTTTTTGACTAAATACAGAGTTTTGGGATAAAAATAAACATCTCCAGGCAAAGACTTTAGAGACATTATCTGTTTAATAAATATGAATGTTAAAGCAATAAACAAGAGCAATTATACATTACACTACATAGTATTTAACAAAAAAAAATACATCAAAAAAAAAGTCATTTTGAAATTAGAAGTAGTTCCAATACAATAAAAAAACTTTCTTTTTTTTTTTAATTGGCTTCCTATAAAAAAAAGTTGGCAAATGAGGGATTTCAATGCTCAGTTGGAATCCTGGAAAACACAGAACAGCTGCCAAGCACCCCATTGTTCTCAAAGTTGCTGTTTGGAACTTCAGATAAAAAGCAAAGCCAACCTCTGCATTTTGGATAGTGGATCCAATTAGGAATAAGGCAAGAGAGAAAATGTTGGTTGGCTAGTTCAGGGTAGAACATGCACAGTTTGCCTTCTGGGGTTTTAGAAAATGTTGCAGTTTTGTATTTTTAGCTTGCCCTGAATCTTACCTTCCACACACATCCCTCTCCACACTCCTCTGGCCTTATGCCCACCAAACTCCTCATTGTGTTTGCACCTGGTATTAGCGAGTAGGTAGGCACTTGGGTCCCTCCCATTTGTAGGCTGACATCATTGCCTTGTCTTTGGGCTTGAGCTGGAATGAGCTGTTCTGGTGGTTCTCCAACTTGAGCATGCATCATGATCACCTGGATGGCTTGTTGGACTGATTGGTGGGACTATTCCATCCAGAGAGAGAGAGCAACACTATTCATCCCCTAGAGTTCCTGACTCAGTAGCTCCGGGGTATAGACCCAGAATTAGCATTTCTAACAAGTTACAGGTTATGCTGATACTACTAGCCTGAGTACCACACTTTGAGATCCAGGAGCCACAGTCATAGGAACAATGAGGTCCCCTCTGAGCAGTACCTTGCCTCACTAATCACCTACAGGTGGGAGGGAGCTTTGAGGAGAGGCACATGAGGACCCTGGAGATGCTGAATCTATATCTGACCACCTTTGGTCACTCTCCAAAATGCCAAGCATCTCATGTCTGCCTCTATTTTAAATTAGGGCCCCTTCTTCCCTATGACTTTTCACTCATTTATTTCACCGACAAATAATTTTCAGAATACTACTCTAGGCAAGGCACTGTGCTAGATTAAGAGTATATACCCCTTTTAACAATTTTCTAATTAAAATGAATTGAACTGCAACTCTGAGAACTCCCTGTGCTGGTGTGAGTGAGCCTCATTTGGTTTCTAAACACTTGGGTTTTCCAGATGAAATTTGGGAGGCTCCAACTGAAGAGAATCATTGAGGATGTTTTCTATGAGATACGAAGCCTGGCAGATTGGGAATCAATCAAGTTTTACTAAAAGGTGGCTGCCCCCAGGCACAGCCCATTGCCCAGATTCACATGCGGCCTCCTCAACCATGACACCTTTTACATGGTTAACTTCTGGCAGCAGCTTGCTACTCTCGCACTACCTAAGCTACATTAGGGCAGGAGTCATTGGGATCTTTAGGATATCCTCATCATCACCAGGACCCTGTTATACCCTGTTGGTGGCTTGGGGACTCAGCCAAGAAGGACAGTAGGTTCTCTGGGTGGTTTATCATAATGATTTCTCCCACCTTTCAAATGGGCTTTGTCCAGTTCAAGTACTGAGGGGGCTCCAGTAGTGGATGGACTTTTGTTCCCTTCTCTGGTCCTTCTTTCATGATCACCCTGGGAAAACTGGGGATATCTAAACGCTTTCAGGATTTAAGGACTGTGAGGATTTCTTTTGCTTTGTTGGAGGCCTAACTCCTCCCGTGTATACTGAGTTATTTTTCCTTTACTGATACCGTGATGCTCAAAAGATTAGAGACCACATGTGAAATCACCAGGATCACCCTAAGTAATCAAAATCTCATCCTAATGTAAGATAAGACCTAATTTTCTCAGACTTTTTGACATTCTTAAACATTAAGTCCATTAACCTGCTTCTCCTTCTGGTTAAATCAGTGTTTATTTCACAAGTGTTTTTATTCTGTTGTGAGAAAGAAAGTATGTGGTAACAGCAACTATCACAGGAAGACATACCCTGTAATACAGTCACATGTTCAAAACATTTCTCACAAGAAGCTTCCAGAATCTGAATGCACGAGATGTTTGTTAATGTGCAAGAACACCACTACTCAGTTGTGCACTTTCTTTTCCAAAGAATATGGCCAGGTTTGACTGCTTTGCATATATCAACTCTTTCACATTACATGTTTCCAGGTGGGAAAAGGCAAGGATATTGGGAAAAGGCAGGTTCTAGAGGAAGAGACAAAGGGTACATGAAACTGAACCCTGCTGGGCAGGATGCAGCCGGAGCAGTGGGCACAGAAGCTGGCATGCTTGGGAGTGTACAAAACAAACAGAGATCTGAGACTTGCAAGTGGTGGGGTCAGGGTTTGCAGAGCCTAGGCCAGTATTTAGGAGTCATCAGGGGTGATGTCCAAAATCTAGCAACGTGTTTGTGAAGAAAAAGTAGGAACAGTTGAAGGATAACTTGGGGATTGAAAGGAAGGGATTCAAAGACATGGACGGATCATGGGTACACAGGGATGGCAAATAAATGGGAAGGCAAGACAGAGGATAACTACTAGAAAAAAATTCCACCTTCTACTTCAGTTGGGATGGGAGTAGGGAAAGCTGCAAGGAGAAAAGCTGAACAAGAAACAAAGGTCCGTTTCTGACGTGCTTTGCTTCCCTGCCTCTCTTTTTGTCCTAGTGTACCTGCACACATGATCTTCAACTTGCATCTTTGTCCCTGTGGCCACAGAGAATAGAGAGAAAGCAGCTTTGTGGCCTCTGCTGACCAACAAAGCTACCACTGCTAACTTAGAAGGGGGAAACGACAGTAAGGACAGTGGGACAGAAAAATGGCTCAGGGTTTCCCTGTGCATGTCTTTGTGTCTTATGAAAAGGCCCGGGATGGCTAATCCACCCCTCGGCCAGGAGTGCTAAAATAGCTGTTAAATCTAGAGCCAAGAATATTTCCAAAAATACATGCAGATTTCCTTGGCCTATATATGTTATGAATTTTCTACAAACATGACCAATCAGAAAAAAAAGAAGAAAGGGGGAGGGGAGTGTTTTCCATTAAAATAGAGCACCTGTACACTGCCCCTCCAAACATGTCCTCAAGGTATTGTCCACATGCACAGGCTTAAAGCTAAAAACCCTTGTTGTCTGTGTCAGAAGAATTAAAAGTCCTGGTGCAATGAGTGTTTGTTTTTGTTTGTTTGCATTTTGACTGTTTTTATTTTTATTTTTTGTTTTGATTTGTTTTTGTTTTTGTTTTTTTGTTTTTGTTTTTTTACTGGCGTCCTCCATTAAAACATTTACATAGGTAGGGATTTCTTTTGTGCTTTAATTCTCAGCAACTATGGAAATACTTCCTGGCAAAAATAGGAAACAGAACAACAGAGGAAAGAAAAGAAACATAAAGTTAGTTGTCATGAAGGATGATGCACTGGACAAGAGCGAAATTCTTTCCTGATCAGCAGGTCGCCTGTAGCCTTTGGGGTTTTTCCTTAAATTGCAAATTGTGCCCCAGCAGATCCCCGCTTTGGCATTGAAGGTGGAGTGGCATGTCTTGCTCTTTGCAATCGGAGAGATGAGTCACCAGGTTGAGTAGAAGGGGAGGGAGGGGAGGGTAAAGCTACTCTCCTACAAGAAAACGTGTAACACTTACTCATTTAATGACACTGGAAATGGAAAAGTGTCAGAGAATTTGCAATGTGGTGTGACATGTTCCTGGAGAAGGAGGAATTGCTACTTTAATAAAGTAAGCAGCCACTGTGCCATATACCCTGTGGAAATGATACTGAGAAGCAAATGACCCCAAAAATGCAGCATCTTAGATGCTTTGTAAGTAAACAGACAGGGTGGGGGGGTATGAATTTATTAGCATATGTCCCCCGTAAAAGAATATGCATGGTGAAAACCAGATACCAGATGTGGCTGCAGGTGTTATTACCACCTACAACAGGAGCCAGTCATTGTATTTGAATTCCCCCTGAATGTCTCCACAGACCTGTCCCATATCCATGTAAAAGAGAGGGTTCTGTTTCTGTTTACATGCTCATTTTTCCCCTAAAATAAAAGATTTAAAATCTTATGTAAAAGCCTTCTAGACAGTTTGGCGTTATGACATTAGAGTGAAGTGCAAACACTTATGTAATAATTTATTCTTCCAGGTCAGTAATGCAGGATCTAGATGTGAACATTTACAGCTTCAACTCCTGAGGCCAACAGACAAGAGGAACCCAGGAAAGAAATGGATCAGCAATGGTGGCTCCATGGATTTGTCTAACTTCCTGGAAACTTTCTTCTGCAATAAATAGTAGGACTCAGCAACTGAGCTTCAGACATGCAATACCTAGCTGCTTATCTCCCATGCTTACTTCACAGGTGGAGAGAGGTTACTGAAATGTGAAGTCCATTTTAAGGTATCTGATATGAGACAGTTGGGGAAAAAAAGGCATTTGTTGATCTTCTCTGTAATAATCTAATCCAGTAACTGGGCTCTCTTAGGATCCTCTCTCCCAAACTTTGTGTCTCTTGTCCTCAAGTTCTCAGGAACCAGTTTCTAGATAATTGCTACATTAAAAAATCTCTGGATGGTCACACTTCTCACTCTTATTATGTCCCTTCTTTGGTGGTGCTCTTTGCCCTCCACAGGGTTGTCTATAGTTGGGCTGCCATGTTTTGCTCTGGTCCACTACACCTCGACCCCAACCCCTTGCCAGCCCTCCAGTCCACCGTCCCCAACCTCTGAGACCTCTCCTTCTTATATATTGCTCATAAACATTTGAAGCCCAGTGTTTTAGGGAGGGTTTTTGCAAAGGGGGAATTAATTAATGAGAGAGGGGAAAAAACTAAATAGAAGCAAGAAAGAGGCATCTTAGCTGTTTCTCTCAGGGAGTGTTAGAACAGAAGGAAGTGGTTATGTGAAGCCAGAAAGCAGTTAGAGGGAGAGTCAGCCATTGGTTACAGAGGCTGAACAACTGATGACTACTGGGAATCATTTACCTACGAGCTGTGATTCCACCTTCTCATCTCTTAGCTGGCCAGGTCTTCTTAGTTCAGTCTGAGGGATATTGGGCCTGTTTTCAGTGTGACTGACTGGACTGATCATCTCTTGTTCTTTTTCATTATGCATCTGGGCATAAACATTAATCCCCAGGATCTTCCTAAAACATTAACAGAAACCATCACTGCTGTGCAAGGGAGAAGCACAACACTGCCATGTGTGCTTCGGAACCTGTCAGAAGAGGGAGGGGGAAGAGGTAGGGGAGACCTGGATGGAGGGACACGCACCTTTTAAACTTGTAGATGACGAACACGGCCAGCCCCACAAACACCACCGAGAGCAGCATCAACATGGCGGATCCACTGTGGGTTGGAGTAAGGTCCACCAGTGGGGCTGTGGGAGGAAACAAGGAATCGTCATAAGCAGAGACTCAGGCAGGTAAGACTCCATGAGAGACTCACACAGTTCACACACAGGCTTGGTGAGTGCCAGAAAACCACATGGGAGGAACATACAAAGTACAAATCATACAGCTGATACATGTATGCACCTGAGCCTGTCCTAGCCCCCAGATGCTCCAATTGGCCTGACCAAGTACTGGAGCAATGAAGAGCAAAGACCCTGGAGCCAGACTGTAAGGATTCCAGCCATGCTCCACGACCTGCTAGCTGTAGAATCTTGGGCAAGTTACTCCATCTTAATGTGTTTCTGTGGTTAGAGGAGATGAATGGTCTATTCCTCTGTGGTCACAAAGATTAAATGAGTTAATGTACCTTATTATTAAGAACTCGATAAGGTTTGCTTTTATTTCTACAGCTGCTACTATTATTATTAATTAATACATGTCCTCCTTGAGTTAATGTTGGGATAATATCCTGATAAACTCATGGATAATACCATTGAAAATACTCACAAGTCAAAATACATTTCATAACTTGAACCTACCAAACATCACAACTTAGCTCAGCCTACCTTAAACTTGCACAAAACACTTACATTAGCTTACGGTAGGGAAAAAAAATCATCTAACACAGATTCATCCCTGAGAGAAACAGCTAAGATGCCTCTTTCTTGCTTCTATTTAGTTTATTCCCCTTTTCCATTAATTAATTCCCCCTTTGCAAAAACCCTACCTAAAACACTGGGCTTCAAATGTTTATGAGCAATATACAAGAAGGAGAGGTCTCAGAGGCTGGGGATGGTGGACTGGAGGGCTGGCAAGAGTTTGGGGAATAAGGTGTAGTGGACCACATCAAAACATTCAACTATAGACCACCCTGTGGAGGGCAAGTCTGTGTTAGATGATTTTATATAACTTACTAAATACTGTACTGAAAGTTAAAAACTGAACACTTTTATGGGTAAAGCTCTTAAGCCCAACCATTTTAAGTGAGGGACCATCCATATTTATAATAATATAATGCTAATTGTTATTAAATTTTCCCATATTCTATATGCAAGCTTTTCCCACTAAGCAAAGCAGATAACCAGTAAACCACCAATAGGAATATTTTTTTGTGAATTACCCAATCTCTTTTGCTCCTATTCTAGCAGTTGTAAGGACCAGAACTGGAAAGTGATGGTGCATGTTATATTTTTTGTGCACAACAAGGTGTGGATAGCTAAGTGAATATTTTTCAAGGGCAGTCACTCTGATGCTGGGGAAGGTGTGACATGCAGAGGGCTCCATGACTTCATGAAGTCCTGACAACAAGCCCCTGTCCTTCAAATGCAGTGATTTCTCCTCCCAAAAATATAGCTTCTGCGAACACTAGTCTTCTCAAGTTTTCCCTGAAAGGGCACGCACACATGCAGTGTTGGAAAGCATCTCTCCTGACCTCCAAATCTTCTTCCACCTCAGGGTGAAAACTGTTGTACTTGTAATGACTTTGTTTACAATTAATTTCTACCCTCTCAAGAACTGACATTCTGCAAATCTGGCACAGCTCCAGCCTGAGCAACAATCCACATGAACCTCGTGGAAGCCAGCATGTTGACCTTTACATTCCATCAATTTAAGCAGAATCTGATGCCCAGAAATGCAGGTGACCTTTAAGCACCATTTTCTGTGGCTTGTTTCTGTTGAGAGCCGAGAGGTCAACATTCTGGTCATCAAGGTAAAAACGTTCAAGAATAAGTGACTGCAATATTAATGGTCTCAGTAGAGACCCTCGGCTGCTTCTGTACTGTCTGGTTTTCATAAGATTACATCACTGTCACTCAGTGGCCACCACTAGAAAGTATAATTCATGTCACCACCCAGTTCAGTGTAAAATGAAAGCCAAGCCTTCTTCTTTCTCTTAGTGAGTTTAGTAGAATTGGCTCACTGAATATAAGGAAGCTCCCTGCTCTTTTCTCTTCCTCTAAGTCAAGCAGCACTTAATTAAGCTGTGAAATAGCTGTGTTGGCGTGTGTGAGAAGATGGGTGCAGCCCTATTCATGTGGAACACCCAAGGAAAATTTGCTTTCCATATGAAATAAGAAAATAAAGCCTCAGTGCCATCAGCCAAGTCCAGGAACACTTCAGAATTAGCACTACGGTTGATGGGGTATCATCAGGCAGGAGAATACCTTCCATTTATCATGGACAAAATCTCCATAGATTTTCACAAATGAAATGGGGACAATGATCCTTATTGTGTAGATAAGAACAGAGAAGTTCTCCTTGGTTCCTGTCACTCCAAAGACTTGGAACTAATAAACAGAAGCACACATACTTGAATCCAAGTCATCACAGATACACATACACACACATGCTATATACTCAGGCTGCTGGGAGATAATTAGAAATTTAAAAAGATATTCATGAATATGGGCATTGGGACTAAAACTATATAGTACAGGAAGAAATAACAAGTGACAGGCTAAAATTTTGTTTTAAAAGGAACAGTTAGAATCCTATATCATACACTTTTAAGCGTAGATGGCATGTATACATATGCATTAATGTTTGTGGGTGTGTGCATGTGTGTGTGTGTGTGTGTGGCTGTGTGTATGTAGAGAGAGAGAATAGAGAAATTAATCCTAATGTACTCATTATTTAAGTCTCAGCAGCCATCAACTGACAGCCAATCTTATTTTCTCTTCACCACCATCTAATCTCCACAGTCTCAACCACTGGATTATTTTGAAGCAGCTTCTATCATACAGTTTCATCATGTGCAAATCTAAAAGATAAAATCTCTCTCCTCTCTCTTCATTATCAGGAAACCATCATCATATTGAAAACTAGATATTTGCAAGGTAATCTTCTAAGGCAAACCCTTCATCTGTCAAATAATAAATGGAGGTCTAGAGGTGGTTAGAGTCAAGAGTATTTAAACTTCCTACCCTGGAAGTGAGCTCTGTCAGCATAGCTTCTTGGTGCCACCAAGAAGAAGACACAGTTTACTTGAAGGGGTGGCATCTAAAATAAATGAAAAACTTAGAGGAAATTCCTTGGCTAGGTCCTCACTAACACATATGAAAGCAAACTTACATATGCACTAATGCACATGCACGCGCGAGCACACACACACACTAGAACTTTACCACCCATCTTTGCCTTCCTCCTCCCATCTCTCTTCCCATCACAAGGTTAAATCTTTTAATCCTAAACCATTCACACTCAAATTGTGGTTCTTAAGGAAACAGTGTTAACACTGTTAGCAATTAGCACATTTGTGTGGGAAAAGCAGCTTTTGACCCCCCTCCCAATTTCCAAAACTCATGCTATCCCCTCTCTCTCTCCTCACTTAGTCAATTCTCAGAGGCAGCAAGTGGGACACAGCAGACAGCAGTGGAGAGGGATTGAGTGCCACTGTCCTCTGTGTTCCGTGGGTGGCTTCTGCTTGTTGATGTGTGCCTGGATATAAACGGTTTTTTACTGCTCCACACAACAGCGGCTGCATATCTTAGTTTGTCCAATACTTAGGTGCGTTTCTGTGTGTTTTGCTGAGGAATGGAAAGTGGTGATAAATGGGCTTTGGCTTGTTGTGTGGAATTAGCATAAATTAATCCCTCTTCAATTGCAGCCTAAACAAAGTAGATGTGCAGGAGGAAAAGTGCTGAGCAGTTTATTTTCCCCCATTATAAGTGCACAGAGCAAAACACAGATACAAGCACTGCTCCAAGTGACTCAACATTTCTAAGCCCCAAAGCTGGCACACACCATTTGAAAAATCCTATGAGGATCTTAGCAATGCTTTGAATGATCATATTCTATTTATAAGGATCTGAGCTGATTATCCTAATAGGGATGCTCACATTAATAAACACATCTTCTTGTAAAAAATGATTGACATATATAGTCACAGTTGCACATCTGAGAATAAATTTGAAACTCCCTGTTTGGGGTTAAGTAACTGATAGAGTCCCATTTGGGAATCAGATCCTGGTTTTGCTACTTCAGGCTAAGGGACTTAAAATTACACTCAGTTTCCTCATTTGCAGAATAGAGATAAAAATCATGTTTGGTGTAGTAAGTTGTAAGAATAAAATGAGATGGGATTTACAAAGCACTGTTACAGCTTCTGGCACACAGTACATGCCTAATATTTTTACCCTGTCATTATTACTGTCATGCGTCTGAAAGCGTATTCTGTAGAAAAATAGTGCTAGAGAGTTCCATGGTGAACTAGTTTTGGAAAATGGCAAACCTCCTTCTGAAGATTTATGATGCACATTAGGACATCAGAGGTCTGCATGCCTGCAGGAAAGGAACTCCTTTACCTTTCCTATAGTTTTCCACCAATTCATCAGACCAGATTCCCACAAAGCGCTTGCCTCACCCTGAGAACCACTGTCCCTTGTACTGCAGCTTTGCCCCTTTTCTTACTTGATTTTCAAGTTCTGAAATCAAGGACATGGTAGCATAACCCAGTGAATCCAGGCAAAAATCCATGGTGGCTACCTTGCGTTCCCTCTTCTTCTATTAAAGGCATCATCTTGGAGAACTTCTACCTGCACTATGATTCTGAAACTCTCAGCTACTACTATATATTTCTAACCCAAGAACTGGTGCTGTCAAGAAGTTACAGAAGCATATTAGTTCACCTTACCTTGGTTTTCTTTTACCCTCTCCCACCTCCCAAAGCACACCCAAGTCCAACTTGTAGAACGGCAATATGAAAATCCATGTGATCTGGAACTTTTGGGGGGAAATTAAGGTGGTGTTGTAATAGCACAGAGAAAGCTTTCCTAGAGTGTAAAATGGGCATAAAAACTCATGCTCACTTGGCCAATGAACTTTTCTCCAGTTCAAATTCAAGCCCAACTGTGATGGTCTTAATGACTGCTGTACCATATTGGGATAAAGCTGTGGGACCACTGGACAGAGTAGATGGGAATTGCCAGGGAAGTTGGCTAAGTAAGTAACTGGGAGTCTGGTAGACTGAGGCAGATCAGGTTCCTCTGAACTTTGCCAAAACCCAGTTCAGCATAAATGGTCATATTGTAGGAAAACAAAATTTAAGCTAACCAGTCACAAATTACCAACCAATCTTTAATCAAGGGCTTCTGACTGGAATAATCCAATAAGGCTACTCCTCCACTTCATCCAGTCACATTATTTTCTTTGTCTTGCTTCAACATTCTACCCATAAAGGCCATTCCCAAGTGCCCCTTGGGGGATCCCCAAACTGTTGTCTATCTAACTCTACCTCTTCAGTATTTGAAGAGTACTTCAGTGTCTTTTAATAGTTTCAATGATTTGTGAAATATTGTATGGAAATTAAACTGGGGATTAGTCTTCAGAAGTATCCTGTCAGAGAGAGCTGAGGTCACTTGACTGAGTAAAGACAATCATGAGTCATGAGAACCTCCAAGAACAAACCTCATCATAATGAATAGACAGGTCTTTGGTTTTTTTACGGTTGAAAGACAATGAGTAACCAGAAGGATGAAAGTTATATTCCACTTATGTGTGAAGTGTCAAAATGTATTCTACTGTCATGTATAATGAATTAGAACAAAAAAATAAAACACACACACACACACACACACACACAGGCACACGTGCATGTGCATATACACAAAGAGATTCAATGAGAAACCCTTGTTACTCTATAAATTGTTTTTCAAAATGTAGTTTATGAATTTCTTAATCAGAATTACCTGGACTGTGGGAAAGCAGATCCTTATGCTGCAATGGAGAAAAAAAATTTGAATGATAGGACTTGGATATGGTTTGAGTGTGTCCTACAGGGTTATAGTTGTTAAATTTAATCCCCATTGTGAGTTATTAAGGTGGTAGAAATTTAAAATGACTATGGTGGTTAGAGGTGGGGCTTTTCATTAGTGATCAGAAGTAGTTGATCACTATAATAAAGCTCCCATGAGTGAGTACTAATGGCTTTATAAGGAGAGAGGGGGACCAAAGAATACAGACATATACATATGCTCCATGTCCACTTCCATACTCTACCAGCAAGAAGGCTATAATCAGATGTGAGTCTTGAACCTGCAAAACTGTGAGCTTAATAAACTTCTTGACTTTATAAAGTCACCCAGTCTCAAGTATTTCATTACAGTTATGCAAAATTGACTAATATGATCTCTGAGACTAAGTCTCCAAAATATACTTACATATGGTGTGTGTATACACATATATGTGTGCGTGTTTGTGCATTTGCATATATATACATAAATGACTATTATGCACAATCAGTTGAGACTTATCACTCATAAAATTATCTAGCCCATATCTTTAGGGCATACCTGAGTTTCATATTTTCTAGGTCATGAAAACCAAACCAAACCAAACCAAAAGTATCTCTTTGTTGCTATTAGTAGCTGAATCTGACTATGGCTCTCAGAGTTTTCTAAAAATTACCTATAAACATTTCAAGTCTCCCCTTAGTGAATTGTCAGCCTCATGGGCACTGACTACATTGCTGGCTCAATTTTCTAACACTCTGTGTCCAGGCCTTGTACAATGAGTTTGAAGCTTCTCCCACCAAGAGGTAAAATCTGTTTCTTTCACCCCTTGAGTCTGGGATACCATGACAACATGCATTTGACAATGGAATGTAACAGCAGTGATGGTGTGCTCATCATGTTTTTGAAGACCTGTGTCCTTTTCTCTGTCCCTCTTGGAACACTGCCATGGTGCACAAACCCAGAACAGTCTCCTAAAGGATGAGAGGCCACGTGGAGGACAGTTTAGTCATCCCAACCAACGCCAATCTAGAGCAGTCACTATGCAGCTACCCTTTCCCACGTGGGACAGCCCAGCCAAGATCAAGGAGGTCATTAAATGGTCGCAGGAAGAACACAGACAAGACCAGAAGAATCGCCCAGCTGATCCACAGACTCAGAAGCAACAATAAAAGCTTATTTTTAAGATGCTGACCTTTTAGGTGGTTTGTTACAAAGCCACGCCTACTTCCTCTCCTTAAAATTCTCTTTCAACTAGTTAAAATCCAACTGGCAAGTCTCACCTCTGGGTTCCACATTATCCAATACTTGGTAAGAAATTGGTAAGGCAGGTTAAAAATAAACCCATCTTAAAGAGAACACTTTAAGAATAAAGGAGTATTAGAGCTTGTACTGACAAATAGGTATAATCCAGGACAGTCCGATCACTTTAGGTATAAGAAAGTTGGTTTGTATCTGAAGACTAGCTGGACCTAGGTTCTGGATTCTTCTCTTTATGTGTTTTCTCATTTTTTTTTCCCCCAGACCAGCGCTTCCTAGTTGCCTCCTCAGGGCTGGTCAACTCAGGCCAGTTATCCTGATCAGTTCTTTTATAAGCTCAGGTAATTGAAAAAAAAAAAAAAGACGATGATAACAAAAGAATCTATTAGAAGCTGAGGAATAGCTCTATTGCTTATCTTTGATAGATTTATGAAAACATCACATTCATTTCATCACGCTGGGATAAGGGATCTATTTAGATCTCTGAGCACCTTTGATTATTCATCTTAACACCATAATGATTTCATAATTGTCAAAAGCCACGTTTGCATATATCTGTGAAACAACTGAATTATTTGAAGAAGAAAAAAATTAATTTTAAGAAAAACAAAATGAAGAACAAATACTATCACTATTCAGTTACTCACAAGAGACCTTTAAATGATCACTGTGTAGATAATAAGGCAACCAGAGACTAAATAGAGAAATGTATTGGCTGTGGAAGTTTCACTAGTACTAATTCCATTCCTAAGTGGAAGATGTTATGGGAACAATTTATTTCACTTTACATTTCAGAACTCCACAACAACCATTTGACAGTAGCATCTGTAATGCTGTGACTTAGATGATGTTGTAGGGTTCAAAGCTTCTTGACAAATGCCAGTTCTACCCTCACACAGGAAGTGTCTTTCTCAATAGGAAGCCAGAGGGCAGAATTCATGAGTTGGACAACCTAGGTTGAAATTTGGTGCTGCTAATGCTCCACCCTAACTTATCACATGTCCAGTGGCATCAACTGAAGCCTGGAAATATTAATTCCCTAATATCTCTGTGATAATATCTTTTTATTATACCCACAAAAGAAATTAAACCAGTCAGCAAAACCATGGAAGCCAAGATGACACAAGATAACAGTTTTATATCAAAACCCACACATACCCTTGACAAAGGACAATTATCCTAAATGTAACTGCTTAAAAAAGGCAACTGATATGAAGCATGAGTGACATTACTGTGCAATTTTTAATATATATTTTATTTAACCTGAGATTTGAGGCTCTTCCTTTGAGAAATATTAACCTTTGTTTCTTTTTTTTTTTAATCACGTGTGTCCAAAATTCCAACAGAACAATGACCTGTCTGAAAAGCTAAGGGTAGGACAGCATCCTTATTTTGAAGTATGTGTAGGGATCCAGTGAGATGTGGATTTATCGTTCATTTTCTTCTCCTATTAGCATATGAATATTATCTAGATAATATCATTTGTTTAACTCTCATAAAACTCATGGCTATTCAATTATATCTGCCACTAAGATTCTCACTCATACTTTAATCATTTTTCAACAGCTTCATGGCCACAGCGCTTGGCTGGCCTTTGCCATTCCTCTAGATTATAGATAGAGCACATCCCAGATTTGGAGGCACAGTTCATTTTGCTCCCCGTCATCTACCTTTCTGCCAATTACATTGTCTCCAACTATGCCAGGAAATTCGATTTTAATGTATATTAATAATTTTCTCTCATAGTTAATATCGCAGGCCCTTCTTATTTCTCTGTTTGAGTGGATTACTAGTTATAAATCAGATTCATTGATGGAGATGGTGCCAACACCTTCCCTTGTTTTGAAGATGGATTTTCATTTGTGGAATGCTTTCCAACAGTGGTTGTTGAGGCTGGTGAAAGTGATGGCTATATAAGCATGATTTGGGAAACTTGCTAAAAAAATGCAGATTCCTGGATATCATCCCTTGGGAACTCCTGGGATGCTTCACTGAATGCAGTGAGGTCTGAAAATTCTCTTTTTTCAAAGTTTCATAAGTTTACTGAAATGTGCTTGGGTTTGAGAATAAATGATTTACAACAGATATCTCCTACCATAGGTTAGAAATAGATTTTCCAACAATAGAACTGGTTTTCACTCATTCTAATTGGGTAGAAGGAATGTGTCAGCCCTTTTCTTACTAGTCATTCTGCACAGGAGTATCACCACTCAGATTTTAGTTCATTTGCCCAATAAACAACTTTTGAGAAATGCCTATAATCCCTGAAAAGTTATTGTTTACAGTTTAGTGTGGATTAATCTAGTTAGACTTTTGCCTACTCAAATAAAATGTCAGTGTGACCCCTTTCTTGCTGTCTCTTTATTCTCATGCAGAACCATTATCTGTTCTATGGTAGAAGAATCAACACATTTTTATGCCACTTCCCAATGTCCCTGACCCTGACTAAATTTATTCATGAACATGACTGCCCACAAGAACAAAGATTGTGGTTTGATGGAGCTTGAAATATTTGTACCAGCAAATTAGGGCTTTAATTTACCACCTGTCAGCAGATTCCCCTCACCTGAGAATCTGGTAGGTGGTGGTAAATTTGAACTCAAAGTTGAATGTATTTTCAGGTCCTGATATTCTCACATGAGTTTTCAAGCTCTGATTTCCAGCTTCCTGATGGGGTGTTTCACTTATGTGCTTTATGACATCAAACCCAACATAAACCACCAAACTTATCTTTTTTGAAAACCAAGAAAGAGGCTTCTCCTGCTAGATCCTCATTGCCATCAAATAAATTATCATCTCTTGACATATGGGGTTGAAAACATCTATGTTATAAAGAGAAAGGATTGTGGACTATTACTCAAACATTATTTTTTTTAAAATTCTTTCTTGTACTTCTTTTTCTTTTCC
Organism: Callospermophilus lateralis; assembly: GCF_048772815.1. Lineage (NCBI taxonomy): Eukaryota > Metazoa > Chordata > Mammalia > Rodentia > Sciuridae > Callospermophilus > Callospermophilus lateralis. The sequence goes on from NW_027511893.1 coordinate 1,494,014, forward strand.
CCACATTTATCATGTTTTACTATCTCCAACTTACACTAATGAGATTCCTCACTAGTACACATGGATGAGGGTCAATAAAGTTTATGATACACTGGCATATTTGTGTTCCTTGAATTTTTGCACCCTTCCCTTTGTCATAATTTACTTACAATAAACACACCAACTATGAATATTTGACAGCACATGTTTAGATGCCCTGAACCACATCAAACAGTGCATAATTGGATGCATAAACCAGTTGTTGCTGCAACTTTGTTCAAATAGCCTCTCAACCCGGCAGGCTTATTGCCTCTCCTTTGGGTGAACTTCCATTCAACCTAAAGTCTCATCCTTACCCAACCTTCTGCCACTAATATATTTTTTTATTCTTTGTAGTTACAATTAGTGAATGTTCATGTACTAGCACCTGTGCTTCAAGTCTAGCCAGTATAGAGTGAATGAGAGTCCTAATTCATTTCACGACCTCTGAGAAACCACAGGTTTAAAGTAATAATTGCAAAACTAGGGCTAGAGTCATGTGAGAAATAAGATGATACATCTCAAGTTACCAGAAGCAATGAAACAACTTTTGGGATTTTATGAATATTTTCTTAATGGATGGGATTTTTTCTTCCACAAGTACTTATAGAAACCAAATGGTTTGAATCAGAGTTTTCCAAAATCACTGGAAAACATTCCCCTTAAAATGACTTCACTGCACTTAAGATATATTATTCAAGTTGAGTTGCATGCCTGTGACCCCAGTGGCTCAGGAGTCTGAGACAGGAAGATTCTGAGTTCAATGTTGGCCTCAGCAATGTAGCAAGGTCCTAAGCAATTAATTGAGACCTTATCTCTAAATAAAATTTAAAAAAAGGGATGGGGATGTGGTTTGGTGGTTGAGTGCCCCTGAGATAAATCACCCGTACCAAAATAAATAAATAAATAAATAAATGCCATACGTTTTATATATGTGTGTATATATACACACATATATATATGTAATATATGTATATATACACATATGTGTAATTCGGAAGGGCAAGGAAAATGCATAAGTGAGAGAAAGAGGAAAGGCAAGGGAAATGTCACAAAAAATGTTGGTTTGGTAAGGTGAGGTTGGTTCCATAACAGGTATGTGACCTGGAGCCCCATCATGATGTAACATTGATTTCTGACATTGGAAACTCTCCTGTATGGGAGCAGAACATAGAATAAGGGTTAATAAGTTGTACTTGATTCACTCTCTTTCAGCAACAGCCTCTTGGTGGTCCTTCTTTGAGTCCTTCTCAGACCTCTTTTTCTAGGACACAAAAATCTAGAGAGCATGAATCTAATTTTCCTTCAACCTGCCCATTCCCAATGCTTGCCACATATAATTAATGCCATATGGAAAAAATGAGGTGGATTTCTCCTGGATGCTTATTGGATAAATATATGCAAGTCTCCACAAACCAGTTGTTTTATGACAGTGAATATGATTCCCAACTGAATAAGTTGGATCTAAAGACTAACTGAGAGAATGAGATTTTGACTACATTGCTAAAGTTATACATTCATCACACATCTAATTGCTACCAAAGTAATATGTACCTGCTATGTACAAGTTCTCTGCTAGGTACAATGATGAAGACAATATAAAGATACAATGAACCACACCCACAGGATTTAAATAAGAATGATGAAAATTATGGTAACAATTGTTCATGACCATTATCATCAGAAAGATATAGATTTAAAAGTACATGTGAGTTCAGACCAGGGGAAGATATTATTTAGGTAAAGCTCTCTGGAAAGTTTCTATGTGAATACTGACATTGAGCTGAGCCTTAAAATACAAATAGAATAAGGGAATGAAGAAAGATGAAGAAGTTGGAAAAAATATTCCAATCAGGAATAGCATAAGCAAAGATACACTTTGGTCAAAACACTGGTGCTTCCAGTCCAATTCCCACATGATGGTTTTTACTCCCTTTCCAACTCTCTGGATTATTCTTTAATGCCCCAGACTTTGTCTGCTAAACATGGTCACTGGCAGCCACAAAGTCAGAAATGCCTAAGGGAGCCACTGAGGTCATGTTCCTCAAACTTATTTATAACATGTTTCTCATCTCCTTCCTATTCTCATGCAATTTCAAATCTCTCCTGCAAAGAGAATTTCCTAAACATTTTCTGACATGTAGGAGGAAACCAGCAAAACCAATCTTGGATGATTCTCAGGTATCTGCAAATGCTTATCTTGTATTCTCATGAAAGAAAACAGGGAACGGAATTTAAAAACCAAAATAAGACTAGTGAATTCCCGAAAGGAGACGGTTCTTTTTCCCTTGGAGACAACCCAAATTATGAATTGCCGTTCTCACTGGCAACAGACTCTGGCTTGAACATTTTTAAAACACGACTGCTGAACATCTGCTGAGCAATTAATGGAATGCAGCAGCATGTTATAATGGTCCCTGGGAAGGTATTAGCGATCCTGCTTATGAGACATGAAATGTTGCAAACAGTGGTCCTTTTCTTAAAACAAAACAAAAAAACCATTTTCCCTCCCTACAAAGGAGATGAAATGGAAAAGAAGGTGAAGTGAAGTGAGAATTCTTCCTCACTCTTCCTCCTTTTCTTCAGACTTCCTCCTGCTTCTCTTCTAGGCACCCCAAAATGAATATGTTCATTTCAAATTAAAAGAAATTGTGGCAAAACGAGGTGCTGTGGTGCATGCCTGTAATCTCGGTGGCTTGGGAGGCTGAGTGAGACAGGAGGATTGTGAGTTCAAAGCCAGCCTCAGCAATGGTGAAGCACTAAGCAACTCAGTGAGACCCTGTCTCTAAATAAAATACAAAATAGGGCTGAGATGTGGCTCAGTGGCCTAGTGCCCCTGGCTTCAATCCCTGGTACCAAAGAAAAAGAAAACAAAGAAAGAGAGAAATTATGGAAATCATCTCATCCCACAAATCCTTCATTCAAAGTGTCAGTCTTTCCATGTGTGAAAGGAGAACTCTCTCTATTGTCTTTGGTAGATAGAGTCTAACACCTGTTAAAATATTTTTTGTATTGTTTTTCTAAATCAGATAACTAGTTCTAACTTAGAATCAATCTCAAACAAAAAGCTGAAACCTCTTAAATTTGGCTTCCTTGTTTCAATTGTTGAAAAGTGCTAATCTTGACACAAGTCTTGGCCAAACCAGTCTCAGTTAATTACCAAATTTTTAAATTCCTATTTTTGAACTTGGTCCCAGCTCTAACCCAATTCTTCTTGCATGAACATTTTTTCTAAAATAGCATTTAATATTTCAAATCCCCCCCAATAATCAGAGCAATATTTGGCACATAATAAAAAAAATATAAGTCAAATGAAAATCAAACAGAAATAATAAACTATGGGAGAGAACTATGAGAGAAAGAAGAATGATGAAATGTTGGCGTACCTCCAGAGTTGAAGAATTGGAAACATGAGGCTAGCTGTCTATCCAGCTTGACTTAGGATGCTCCCCCTTTCAGTAGATGATTCTGGTAAAAGGAGGGTTTTCTGATAAATCACACCAGTGCAGAGCACAACATACAGCCTGAGAATGTTATTCAGAAGCTTAGTATGCTATAAAGCAAATTTTAGACCACAAAGGATGGACTAGATAGTGATCCCCTAAAATGGAGTTCAGTATGGAATATCAGGTTCAGTTGCTCTTCAACCTCCAAATTCATAGGGAGTAAGTAGCTCCAGTGGCCACAGGAGAGGATAATGAGATCTAGTCTGCTTTCTGAACAGAATATAAAATTTAATTAAATAAGTTTCACACCTCTTTTCAAAGGTCTGGGCTTTCCCTTTGACAGGGTCACTAGCCAGAGTCCTGGGACACAGAAACTGACCTGCTGTTAGGTGAGCTGCATGGACCAGAACTTGGACCTCAGGCTTCAATTCAAAGTGCACTGAGTTTTGGTTGAGTTTATGGATCAGTACTTCTGATATCTGAAAGAAGAAGTGTTATAGTTAGTGCTACCAAAACTGTTATCACTGACCATGAATAAAAATGCTGAGAAATATTACTATTCTTATTGAGGTATCCCAACATTATATCTGTAAATTGTATAAGCAAGTTTTATATGATTTTGAGTTATATTCTGGAGTATGTAGATAGAACTATTTTTAAGAATGACCAGACTTTACATCCTGATTGCTAAAAAACAAGATATTAGCAAATAAGATCATTTCTACTTTTAAAACTTACCCTGTGTTACCTTAGAGAAGTCACTCTCAGTTTTCTCAGAAAGCATTTGTTATGCATAAGGACTTAAAGGAAGTAGATAAAAACTTCTTTTTTGTTATTATTATTTTTTAAGTTATGCTGGGGGTCAAACCTAATGTCTCACATGTGCTAGGCAAGCGCTCTACCACTAAGCCACAACCCCAATATACACATTCTGGTAAGATTCATGAGATTTCATTTGCCTTTCCTTTCCTCCCCCAAACCATACCCCATGGCTCTCCCAGACAAGGTACTTTGAGGGTACTACTGAATGGTACATAAAATTCTTATGAAATAATAAATTGTATAGTTGAAACAAAGTGTATTCACAAACACAAAATGTAACCAACAGGGGGAGTGATCTTATTTGTTCCTTGGGCTGGCACATGAACTGGACAGAAACGTAGAATTCTGGACCATGGAACCTGACCATGAACCTGACCATGGGGTGCAGAGCTTAGTTTTGGTAAATATTACAATGCAAGGTTTATAGATATGGTAAAATTGTATTCATTTGTTTAGAGTAGACTTTTACCCAGTTTTGCTTATACTTTTGAAGAATTTATGCAAAGCTATGAGAAATAATCATGCTCCTATTATTTTTATCTGGTATCCTTCTCTATTTTTAATAATCTGTTTTTATCATAAAGTTCATATTTTATTTGATACACTATTTAAATGTTAATAGATTTTTTCTGAGAATCATTATGCTGGTAAAATTCTTCATTTCCCCCTTTTTTTTCAATTTATCAAGCTTCATTTTCTCCACTGAGTTGCCAAAATGGCACTTTTGATCTCTTTAATAATTAAACAGGGCCTGATGGCTTAGTTTGGCAGCAGAGACCCTTAAAGAATGCCCTGGTTGGCAATAGAACTAAATTGCCCTAAAGATGAACTTCTTTGCTGAATAACAGGAGCCTGGGATAATTCTCCATGCACTATGGATGGACACCCGGGATCTTGAGTAATACCAGTACATCAAATGCTTTCATTTGGCAAACCACAGAGAAAAATTAGACTTTTAAAACTATGTTGAAAACAACTTTTTCCTCTCTATTAAGATACTCCTTTTCTTGAGTACTGACAATCTTCCAGAATGGTTCCAGTTTATAGGAGGAATGGATTTCTAATCAATTATCTATCAAATGGATTACCTATATGTCCTGTAAGGTCCTTTCCTACCTTATTCTTTTCTCTTTTTAAACATTATTGCGATATTATTATTATATTTTTATGTGGTGCTAGGGATCGAACTCAGTGCCTCATTTGAGCTATGCAAGCACTCTACCACTAAGCCGCAACCCCAGCCCTCCTATCTTATTCTTATCATTCAATTGATAGGGTCTTGATAGGAATCTGACAATGGTTCTTTAATAAAGGTTTTGTCTGTGAGATACAAACATGCACATATAATAATGTTTAATATACATACATATATGAACATATGTAATTACATAAAAATTATTTTAACTCAATATGAAAGACTTGTCATAAGCAAGTTAAAAGTTTACCTTTTATGTAGAAATTATCACAAACAAAAGAGAACAATGTACTTGTAATAGAAAGACTTTCCTCTTTTAACCAGGTGAAGCTATACTCATTTCTTATCCCTGTAAATGTTTTTCCTCAAGAGAGAAAAATAAATAAGCAAAGGATAAAATAGATTTTATCAGAACTGCATGCTTCTCATTTATAATCTTCAGGAAACTCCGTTCTGAAAATGATTAACTTCCTAGATGTGTTTGGTTCCTAGCATTGCTTCATTGGTTTTTTCTGTATCATTTACAAAACTAAGCAGGCTGTGCAAAAATCATCAGGTAGCAGAAAGTATATTTCATGTATTTAACTTGCATCAAAGGACATTCAATAAAGAACATATACTCTGTGGGAAAGAAATTGTGCATAAGAAACAAAACTAAGTGAAATTTACATTCCATACAAGAATAACCTCAATTAGAACCATGTACTTTTCAACTCAAATAAATTACTGTGAGACTGTTGACAGATTTTGACAACATTTTAAATATTTACTATGTTACTTGGAGAAATGCATATCTTGGATTGTTTGCATCAGATCATAAGCTGGTTGCATATATTTTTAAGAATATTATACATGCATTGAGCACTTTATTTTGATAAAATTGCTTCTTTCTGGCTGTTATTCCTAATACTACTTGTCTGGTGTCTATGTGGAGTGGAACACAGAGATTACTGGACAGACCTAAGTTTACCCAGTTCATATTTGAAGAATTGAGACTAGACTTCAGCTTTGTTTGACCCGTAATCTAGAGAATTTTCATTTAAAAAAAAAGTCTGTGAACAAGTTGACAAAGACAGCCAGAGATATGTAGAGAAAGTTCTGGCTAAGTGGGCTTAGGAGATAGAAAAAAAGAAAGGTTCCTGTTATTAATTTTACTGTCATCTCTGATTCATCCATGAAGCACACAAGTTAAAATACCATTCCCAAAGTCAGCTGACTAATATGGACCACAGGAATAGGCAATTTCTAATCTCAGGACTGTCACATTATTTTCACAAGTCTGCACCTTTTGTAATATTTGGGAGCATCTGGGCTTTGAGAAGAGTACAATAAATGCAATACACAGAGAGGCACAGCAAGACCTAAATGAGCAGATCAAAAACACTGGCCTGATAAAGATCCAAGTGAAACAATATGTGATATCTGGGAGACTGAACCTGCCAAAACAGGTAGAATTTACTTCTATTTCTTTTTCTGTCCTGTAAAGTTGTGTTCCTATAATGCACCGATAAAAATACATGGAAAACAAAACACAAATTCTTAGCAAGTACATCCCAATAATTAAAACCAAAACATGAGCTTGATTAAAGGTTTTGGTGTTCATAGCCTTAAAAATGCATTTTTTTAGCCAATTTCATTTATCCTCTGTACTGACATCTTCCTGATGCTGCTCTCCTACACAGTTCACCTCCTACTGTACTGTAGCTAAACAATCATGGTCAAAGAAACACAAATCATTCCCAGTGTCTACTTATTAGGTAGACTACGCACATTATTCAAAGGTAGCCCACACTTCAGTTAAATTACCACATTAGAGGACAGTGGAGATTCAATACAAATAGGATAAAAGCTAGGGGGACATGCTAGAGGAAAAATACCAACTTTCTTCTTGCCTTCTTCATAAAAGATGAAGATCAAGTACAGCAGTGGGAATCAACTAGGGTGGGCTGAAGGAAGCATGGTAACTTCTCGGAGGCTTGAAACAATAAAGGCATACTTCTTGCTGACACGTGGTAACCACTGCGGATAGATATTTCTTAATGATCACACAGGGAACCAGGCTAGTGGAGCAGCCATTTTAAACATTTCTATTTGCTATACCTCGGGAGGAGAAAACAGTTCTCAAGGCTTATGGGCACTTGAACTTGTCAGACTGGAAGTGACACGTATCACATATCACTTATTCATTAGCCTGAATAAGTACTGTGGCTCTGCCCAATCAGAAGAGATACACAGGTATGATCCTACACTGCAACACAGGCAGTGGGCTGGAAACATTTAGTCAACACCTGTGATGATTACTACACAAATCTAAACCACTTTTAATTAAATTCATTAGGGATAATCAGTCTCAGATTATCAGAACAAAAATGTCAATCATTGAAATATGAAAAAATAGAAGTTTAAGTACAATAGAGCAATTGGCACATTTATAGAACGTGTAGCACAAAGAAGTGGCATCAGGGGAAGATATAGGTTTAAAAATGGGTTTGGAAAATTTATCAATGATAAGGCTAACCTTGGCCAAAATATAACGATTAGCCATGATGTTGGTATGAGAAGCACAAATCCTAATGAACATAAAAAAGCACTGTGGCAAGATCATTGAGATGGAGCCTGGCCTGAGATGACCCCAGAGCTGACCCACTTGGTCAATCCTAATGCTGTCACATTTTAAGATACCTTCAAATAGCATTTGAGGAATCTTTCTCTTATATTCAATGGAGGAAGATTTTCCCCAACTTACATAACACAGTGTCAGGATTAAATCACAGGCAGGCAATGCAGCCAAAAGCTACCTAAGAGTTAACACAGTTCACACAATCCAATTCTTTCTTATCAGAAAAGATTCAGCTTGATGAAAATGCTGAAGGAGTTTTCTGGATGATGTACAAGAAGAAACAAATCAAACCCCTAATAATTCTTTCTGCATCACCAGTTTTAAACTTCTTCCCCCCAAAAGGTCCATTTCTTACCTACTCTACTTTTAGTTATAGTTTCCTATTTCAGTGACCTTCCTTGTGAACTCCAGAGTACCTTTGTAATCCAAATCTTTGCATTAAAATTCAGAACAAAGAAAGTAGACCAGGTGGATATAGAATACAACCTGGAAGTATTAACTACATTTCATTGTGAATCTTTAGTTTTCTAAAATGCTGCCAATAGTCTATTCTATGTTTATATCTGCCTCTGCTTTCTCCCTTTGATTTTGTATTCTGCCATCTGTCAAATGTGAAAATTAATACAAACAGACAAGGAAATGTATTGTGATTGACATTTTACATGGACTTTTTTTTGTTCCTTTTAAACATTCTCATAGCCTTTAAGGATTCTGAAAGACAACACTGAACAACATCATCGCCCCAGAACAGCATCACAAAAATTCTCCCTGAGCATTGTGACCTTCCCTCCTCCCATCAGGAGAGAAGGGTGCAGACTCATCACCCCTGAAAACTTGAGGAAAGCAGGGAAATGTGGTGCCTGGAAGGCTGAGCCTGGTCCATGCTTGAGCATTTGGCCTCAGCACAGCAGGATGCACTACCCCTAGAGAGGCCACAGAGGGCAAGAGAGCCTTTTCTCAGTTGCTGGAGAGCTGAAAGAAAGACTGGTTGGAACCCTCCTGCAAGAAGGTCGCTTTATTAACCCAGCCCACATGATCCTGATAACAGTATCAAGTACTATCACAGGGAAGAGTTTTCAATTTATTTCACAGAAAAGGTAGCTCGATCCAAGCCAGCATCTCTGCTCCCCTGGGAAAGCTCCCACAGGAAGCTCAGGGAGGAGAGTCCAGGGCCTTTGCTGGGTCTTTACCTCCCACTCTTCAGGGCCCACTGGCCAGGATCCTTGTTCTTCCCTGCTGGGCTTCTGCACACTTAGGTTAACAAGAAGGAGGCCAAAGCATGAGGAGAGGGAATAAGGTCAGCCCTTCCCAAGTTTCCTTTAAGATTTTGAGTAATCTTCAAGGGAGAGGTTCATTTCTGTTCTTTGGATTTTCTGTGCATTTTTTTAAAAATTTGTGTGTATTTCATGGAATTGAAAGTCAGTTGTGTTTGCCTGCCCAGTGGACCTCCTCCCTCCCCCTTCATCTTTCTGTGAGGGACCAAGTGCCCTGCTCTCAGCCCATTTGGTTCAGGAAGGGCTGCCCTAACCCCATGAGGCGGAGAGCACATAAAACACTGGGGTAGTCACAGAAAGCACTCTGTTCAAGCCTTCAGGGATTGGTTAAGAGATCCCACTTCACCCAGGCTGGAGTGGTGAGAACTGCAAACCTGGGGCTGTGGCTGGTGTTGTCTGTGGGATGGAGTTGACAAAATGGCCACATGGCAGCTGGTGCTGTGGCCATCCTTGCTTTCTCTGTTCAGGCTTCATTCCAAAACACCCATGTGATGGCAAGAAAAACAGAGAGAGAGAGAGAGAGAGAGAGAGAGAGAGAGAGAGAGAGAGAGAGACAAACAGACAGAGGGAAGCAATTTGTAGACACTTCTGCACTTCTGAACGGCTCTGAATTCATCCATGCCGGGACTGAATCTCTGGACTTCTAAATTAAGTGAGTTCATAAGCTCACTTGCTTTCCCTGGGAAGTTATTTAAGAGACTAAGTCAGAACAGAGGCTCGAAAGATCCACCTAGATTGAAAATTACAGGTTTCCAGTGGGCAGCCCATTTCACAGGCCCTCCAAAAGTGTCTTGGTTCAAAAGTTGATTTACTGTACTTTTCTCTCAGGGTAACAATGTTATGCACAACAAAGACACCATTTTCTCAGGGGCTCTGTGTGGTCACCATGTTTACTTTGGTTTGAGTCCTGGAAGAGACTGCAGCCAACCTTATTAATCAGAGTTACAATCTCTAGCTTGGTATCCTATTTTCTTTTAAAATGATATAAGACTTCTGTTCTAAATCTGCATATTTACATGGACTCACATCAATAATATACATTCTTGCCTTTTCATATTGTCCTTGTTTTTGTCTCCATTTTGTGAAATCCCATTCACTAATTTTTTTCTTGCTTACTCTCCACACCCTCTCTTCCAACATACGTCCCTTACTATATGGTCCATTTAATGAGATTTGGCTTTTTTTTTTTTTTAGCCCAGAGAGGGCACTCAATCACTGAGCCATGTCCTCTGTCCTATTTTGTATTTTATTTAGAGACAGCGTCTCACTGAGTTGCTTAGCATCTCATTGTTGCTGAGGCTGGCTTTGAACTCATGATCCTCTTGCCTCAGCCTCCCAAATCCCTGGGATTACAGGCATGTGCCACCGTGCCTGGTTAATAAGCCTTAACTTTGAATTTGCATTTCCATATCTCTTCCTATTATGAAATAAGCATAAATATAGCTATTATCAACTTGCCACTTATGGAATATCTTCTATCAAAACAAGTTCCCCAACTGTATTATTTATTTTATCTTCTCAAACACCCTATGGAATCACTGTGACTTTGGCTATATTATTTAACTTTTCTGTTCCTTATTTTCCTCCACTATTCAATAGACACATGGATATCAAAGCTGAAACTGGAAGCCTGGTTTGCATTTCTCTAAACTAGTGATCTTCTACCAAAATGGCTGATGCCCCCCCATGGGTGCTGGGTGCTATGTTGCACAGTCTTTCTTCAAATGAATCAGCTGCCTTAAGATCTCTGATAAAATGGTTTTTCAATGACTCATTCAGGCTGCTTGAGTACCTTCCCTCAGCAACCTGTGTGCCTCTGTGAAGGAAGCACCCAGAAGAGACAGAGAAGAGAGGGAAATAAGTTAAAAAAAAATCTGCAGTCAAAGCAAGATACATCCTGTATAAACATGTTTAACAAATAGACCCATCTTTCCATGTTTCCCCTCAAGGAATCATTGAGAAAATATTACAGTAAAAAAAGGGGGGGGCAGTATGAAACATAGAAATGCATGGATGACTTTATGCCTGGGAAAATATCTGGCTCTATCTCTGGACACTCTTCCATACTTAAAATAATTATAATCTGGATTTCATAGAAAATTCCTAAAATTTCCAGAAAAGGAACAGCTACAAATGTCCATATCTTGGATAAGGATTAACTTCCCCCTCAGGTTCTCAGCATTCTGTGGTAAGAAATAATTCATTTTTTCTCCTATTACATTACAGTGCAGATAATAATTTGTAGAATATAATGGGAAGCTGAGCATGGCAGAGGGCAAGGTCAGATGCAAATCCAACAGGTTACCTGCCGCCTGCTCTCCAATTGCATCTGGCTAGGAAATGGGTTCATCCGGGACTTCTAGGACAGCTATTTTCTTCATGATTACATACAGAGAAAATTAGAGAGGCAATTTTTCTGATGGGTGAGAAAGTAGCAGCTGAAAGGAGAATATATGCTGAGAGGTGGACTGAGCTTTAATTTGGGGTTGTTGTTAGTAAGGGTATTGTAGTTCGTAGGCCAACCTGGAAGACTAGAGATCATGGGACTGGATTATGGGTTTATTCAAAGTAAATTAAAAAGCTCCAAGTTCTTGAGGAGCCAAATCCAATACTTATTTAGTGGTTGAGAAGAATCCCTTTTTAAATCTATGTTCCTGAAAGAATTGAGAAACCCAAATCCTTAGGTTTTTATGAGAACAACAGACCAAGACTAATCATTTTAGTTGAATGGATAAAGGAGAAAAAGATCTTCCTCAATACAGAAAGAGAAGAGCCTTTTGAAGTTAAAAGGATGAGAAAGAAAAAAAAATGACCAAAGAGGGCAGGATACACACACACACACACACACACACACACACACACACACACACTCCAGAAGTGATTGAAATAAAGAGAAGGTGAACCTTCACATAGCCAGAAGAGGAGCTCTAGAGCAGATATCACATAATTGTTGTGAATACAAATCAGATCATCTTAGCACAGTGATAATAAAAGGATCAATGTTTGAATCAAAGTTGTAGCTTTTATAACAGGTGTCATTGGACTCCCACGACACTCAAAATGAAAGAAGTCAAGTAAGTTCTAAGTGGGCTTCTTGTCCATGTGTCAATCAGCTACTTGATTTTTTTCTCATAATGTCTTGGGCATGTTTTCATGCCTATGCACATAGACTTCTCTAACTAATCATAAATGCTGCCAAGTATTTTGCATTATGAGCAATTCGGTCCTGTATGTGTTGATTTGGTGAAACTACAGTTAGGGCCACCAGTGTGTGACTGAGAAATGGAACCAGAAAGTGGAAGATTTCCCAAAAGAGGTGGTGCCCCCAGACCCTGCTCCCCAGAACCCCTCAGAGCTGCTGTGATGGTTGAACTAGCAGTGGGGTGACCCAGACTGCAAGCAGAAGCTGAAAATGGTTGCTAGGGGACTTACCTGCTCCAGATCATCCAGTGACCTTTTGTTTTCTCCTGTTAGATCCTGGTAAGGCAAGATGAAGAGCTCAGCAGTGGTGGGTAAACCAGGGTGTACTGCCACCAGGATGTGCTGGCTTGGAATTCCTGTGGCCTGAGAAAGAGAGGCTCAGGTGAGGTCCTGCAGAAAATAGTGAAAAGGAACCAGGTATTCAGCTGGGGTGTGGGTTCAGCCAGAAGATACAGGGAAGTGTGTGGGGAACATGAAGGCAGAGGCCTGGGTGCTCCTGGCAGGAAGGCACAGGAGAGGCACCCCTGGATCACAAGTGCAGACTCCAGAGAGATCCACAGAGGTTTCTTCCCAGCTCCGCCACTGTGAGACTCACCCATCGCTTATCTTCTCACTGCCTATATTTCCTCAAATAGAAAACAGGGACCCTCACTAACTTCTTTATCTGCCACCCCCCCAGCCATCATCCATGCTAACCCAGCTTCTTCCTTTGTCACCCAAGTGGAGATACTCTTCAAATCCACCAGTCATATTCTAATTATCAACCCAACTAGGACAGCCCTCAGGGGCTCCTGTTCACTTCTGTCCAGTACCAGAAGCTGATGGCCAGTCCTGCTCCATGAAGCACTCTGAGCTCTTCACTTGCTGTGCTCACGCTTCTCTTAAAAATTAGAAATATTACTCAATTTCCTCTTTGCCTTTTTCTAGCTTTCCCTTTAGCTTATATCCCAGGGTGTTCCCCAATCCCTCTCTCTAGACAGTTCTAGAATCAATATTTATAATCCCATCTTTTCTCTTCATGGTCAGTCAGAACACACTGCTTGGCTCTTCACTAGGACTTCCAACAAATGTGTCAAAAAAGAACTTGCCATTCCACCCCCCGCCATTTTCATTCTATCTTTGAGGTGACAGGAAATAGGCCCTTCCTAGATTCCCTAGCCTGAAGCCTTACACTCACCTCCTGTATTATGCCCTCCTCACTCTGTTACATGCAATCATCCTATGAGACCCTGACAAGTCCTCTTCCACACTAATGTTCTTACTGGTTCCTTCTCACTTAAACATCCACCACTGAAATCCCAATTCAATCTTTATGTGTACCCCATCAAGTTTCACCTGTGTTTCTCTCAGGATGTCTTTTCTCTCTCTTTGCAGATAGAACTCTGCTTACCTTTCATGAGTCATTTACAAATCCACACATTTCAGTACATTGTTCCCTAGTTTCTCAAGTAGGTGACTGTCTTGGAGCTACATTTTTGAAGCAATCACAATTTTTTTATACATTTGATTCCTTATCATGTGCCTGGAATTTTGCTAAGTAACTTATAGATATTGTTTTATGCAAAATAAATAAATAAATAATGAAGCAAGCAAGTATAGTTCCACCTCATTTGGATGGTAAAAAATCACATCACAGGTTGGTGCCTCAGGATGCTCATTCTGAGTTTAGTGTTCAGGGAACTTAGTAAGAAGAGCTTGAGAATAACACCTATGGGGTAGAGAAGGTTAGCAGGCATGGATAGGGGAGGAACTGAACAGCCATGTAGGTCCAGTCTCAAAGGATCTGTGGAGAGAAAGGCTGGCCTTCAGAGTTTTTGTAGGTTGGGATGAGATGGCCAGGTCTTTGTGTGTATAACCATACATGTCTAACACTCAACTGGAGCTACCCTGTGAGATGACATGATCCAGGACAAGGCAGGTAAAGCCTCTGCCCACAGCTCCCTAGCAGCCAAGACAAATCTCTCCTGAGCCAGGATCTAGGTATGTGTCCTTATCTCCACCCCAGGAAAGATGGGTGCTGAGGGCAGGTGAAATAGTGGCTCAAGGCCATTTAGGAAGAGGCTGTGAGGCTTATGAAGCTGCATTTCATAGTGAAGCCTGTGATGGTAACCTGAACTCTAGGCCTCCTTTCTCCTGACAAACACACATACCAGCTCCCATTACAGCTGAGCACATGCTGTTTAATGCCCCTATTAGATTGTAAACTCAGAGATTAAATTAAATCATCCTCATTATAACAAAAATGCTTCCTGAATGATATTTAATTAAAGATTTCATCATGATATGTCAATAGCAAAAGCCAATTTGATGAGGAATGGACCACTAATTTTATACCAAATTCTCTCACATAAATGAATAGGAAGAAAACTGCCAATAAACCGATTCTAAGTTGTACATTTTCTAGGGATTGTTAGGGCACACTTGGCAATGTGTCCCTTAAGACTTAGGAAAGTAGCCAAGTGTAATTGCTGATCTCAAAGACAGGGTTCCAGGGGACCACAGGCTGGATCAGCTGCCTACTGGGATGGAGTAACTGGAAAATTTTGGGTACTAAAAGATATTACCACCCCCCCCCACCATCACCCTGTCCTGAAGGATGCTTAGCAACACATTTATTCTTGTTTAGCTGATTATAATATGCAGCAGCCTTAGGAATACTGATGAGCAGTGGTTTCTGGCCTACTGGGCAGCTGGTGGGAAGGAGGCGGCCCAGGACATCTGACCTCTAGATAATGTGAAGAGAAATCATCCCAGAAGGCTAATCACTGCTGAGCTGGTGCCCAAAATCACCTGGTGGGTTTGGATTGTTGGCTGGGATACTTAGGTCCCTAGGGGATCCCATGTCTCTAGAAGGTTGCAGAGTGAACCAAGTGGGCTGTGGGTGGGTTCATGAAAAGTTGTAAGTCATCTTGCTTGAATAGCAGGAGAAAGAAACCAATTGTCACTCCAGGGAAAGATGGCTCCAAAGGCAGGAAGTCCTTAGTCTAGTAGCTGCCCTTCCTGGTGGCCATAGTGTTGAAGCTTCAATAAGAGCATGCCTGGTGAAGCCATGGAGACAGAACTGGACTGCAATTACCAGGAGACACATGAAGATCCCCCTTCTCTACCCCAATATGGCTTCCATCCCTGTTTCTCCTTGAAGAAAGACAACAGACAGCAGTACTGTGGAACAGTAGGAAACCACAAAATGGAGATTCTAGCCTTGAAGGTCTGAGCCTGAATTTGTAGCAGCATGACCTTGGGCAAGTTCCTTGACGTCTCTAATACCTGTAAAAGGAGTACAAGCTTCATAGGATTATCCTTGGTAGTTAACATTAAACAGTATGAAGCATGGAAGGGAGGGTCTAGAATATTTTAAGTGGTAAACAAATGTCAATAAAGGTGATGGTGTGAGGACTGGAATGCTGAGAGGCTGATATAGGATCTCTTTTCTGACCAGGGTTCTCTGAACGTCTTATTACAACACCATTTTCCATCAGTGATAACATGTGTTGGGAGTAGGATATACAGAAACTTAAACTGGTTTTCTGTGTGGGTTTAGAACCTCAGGAAAAGACAGCTCGTGCCTAATGTCCTGGGTTTGTGCACCTAGTCTAAGCAGCCAAGGAGCTGCTATCCCACTGTGCTTACTCCTGCAAGTGGAGTATGTCGGGGAAGATGGTACCCCCACAAAGGGTGTCTTACCCACTCTTCAGGAACATCTGCTCAGGGAGGGATAAAGTGTACCCTCTTGGATGCCCCTAAAAACCTCAGGAGATCATGTTGCATTACAAACCATAAACACTGGACTCAGGCCCTTCATTTCAATTCTGAAGCTTTGTCACCTATTGTCTGTGAGAGTTTATGAAAGTCTTATAACTTCTCTGAACCTCAGTTGCCTCATCTATGAAAATAAAATAGTAATAGCTTGCTCTTGATACTGGTACAGGAGGGAAATGTCTTATTTAAGAGAAGCAGCACATATGACCCACCATCAGGTATGAGTCCTCACTGCACACAGTTTTGGGGCTGGCACCCAGGCTGCTCTTAGTAATTACACCTGCCCACAAGGACACTCTGGCACATGCCCCTCCATCATTATTCACAGGGGCTCATCTTACACTAAAGGCCTCATCCATCGTGAACTCTCTCTAAGCAGAATCAACTTTGTGAGGGACAAGCACCTCGTGACCCTCACGGTTGCTCTTTACCCTGGTGTGTGCCACAGGCCTGCATGTGGGGGCTCAGCACCAGTGACACCACACCTCAGAACTAGCTTCCTGTGGCTCCATCTCTTTCCTGTCCCTTTTTAGGTGTTCTTCCATAAAGTTCTCCAAGGAAAGAGAGAAAATGGGTCCAAATGAAAGAAGAACTCTTGGCACTCACTTCTACCAGGGACTTTTTGATGACTCTGCTGATGTCCCTCCTCCACTCAGGAATGTCCGGGTTGTAGTCATCCAGGTTTGGAGAAAAGGACAAGTGAAGAGAACAGAATTCCTCTGGGGATACAACAGCAGGTGGATTACTGGAAGTCAGGTAGTTTAGTCAAGCAGCATAAACTTTGTATTTGATGCAAAGCCCTCATGAAGGGTCCTCTCTCCTTTCACACTCACCAGAGAAAGAAAATTTTCTATCCCTGTCCCTGGTATCTCATTAGTTCCTTACTTTATAAACCAAATTCTAGGACTCTGGCTCACTCCTAGCTCTATAGACTCTGACTATTATCCCCAGTTCCAAACTTGGCCTTCCTGGATCCTAACTGACCTTTGAGCTCGGAATACATAATATACTTATGACCCCAGGGCCTTTGCCTGTCCTCTTTCTCCACCTGGAATGCCCATTCACCCCACTGTCTTTCCACAAAGCTTTCAAGCTCTAGTTTAAGTTTTCCCGACTGACCATTCTACCAAACCCCAAACATTTTAATTTTTTAATGAAACTACTATGTTTTTCACATACTTTTATCATTTGATTGTATAATAATAGTTATATAATTATATACTTTTATTTATTATAGTTACTTTATCTTTTGTCTGCAAAGAAGTTTCATTGAAAGGAATGTTAAGATCCTTATGTTGAGGACTGTGTTCGTTTTTTGTGTAACCCCTGAATTAGGCCTGGGTTCATCTGCATCCTCCAGGAAATGGGTTGGGGATTAAACAAGCAAAGATTTTATGAACAGAATCATCTTTGGGAGAAAATGAGGAGGGACCCAGGGGAGGCATGGAGAGCCATCAGCTCACAGGCCTGCAGGGCTGTGAGATAGAGGAAGAGGGCTGGTGACTGCCCTGCAGCATACAGAAGGCTCAGCAAGATGACTGGGAGATGTTGAACCAAAGCTGACCTGCAAAGGAGTCCCCTGTGTCCCAGGAATGGGCCAGCCTCGGTACCCCTGGAACCCCCATCACTGGCTGGGATCCATCCCTAGAAGAAGCAACCAGGCCCAGGACAGTGAGGAATTCCAGAGCACAGCATCCAGGGTTTGTCAGTCTTGCTTCCCAGAGTTGGAAGTTTCTAGGGTGCATCTTTATGGCTTCTATACCTTAACACAGGGCAGTGTTTGCCAAAGGACACATCCAGGTAAGCCCTCCCCTACAACCTGTGAGTGACTCCACAGTGAAGCTTAGATTCTTACCAAGCCTTCCTGTTCCCCCACACGCTGGTGTAGACTTACTCTCCTACCCCAGCTCACCTCTGCCTCTCCACATTGCAGCATGTAGCTCTTCTCATTATTCAGTCTGCTAGCAGACTTTCTGACCAACTGACCTCAGGCAGCCTCCTGTTCACCAGCCCTGTATACCCTCCATCTCTGGATCCTGTTTGTCTTCTTTATACCTAATATTATCTAATTTGTCTTCACTACATGTCTCCCTAACTGGAATGTAAAATGATTAAGAACAGGGACTATGTTCCTGGCTGTGAGAGAGTGCTAGAACATAGTAGGTTTTCAATTATTATCTCTGGGACATTTAATTAGTAAATGTTTACTGAATAAATAAATGGTTAAATTATAGTGAAGGCTCTCTGTTATTTCTATGTTTACTTCTTCAGTACACAGTCCTTATTTTAAGCATGTCCTTGGGTTTCAGATGGGGTTAAGCGATGTCACTGGTATCAATTATAAATTCAGGAAACATAAAATCCCCCTTGTGCACTTCCTAATGATGCTGATGGGTTATCCAACACATGCTTTGAAGATGCTTACATTATAAGATGTGAATTTATGGCAGTAACCTGATTCCAAAGACATATTTTTCAAAGCTTGACTATTTTATGAGTCACTGGTCACCTAGGCGAATATCACTGATTCACTTCTGATGGAGAAAATGAAATGCATGTTAATTAGCAGCTTGGTAAACCGTGGCACTGAAGATGCACCAACTGAGTCGTAACTTTGCAGCTGTGATGGTATAGATTTATGTTACTCTCACTTTCTCTGCACCTCTCACCAAGCTCTAGAGAGTTATCTACAGGGGACAGTGTTCACCTTAGTGAAAGGACATGGATGACACAGCTGCCTCCATGATGATGGCTGGAAAAGTGGTGATGGTGTGGCGGAATTAATTCAATAAACAGGGGCTGCCTGTGGGAGGACTTCAGGCAAACACCAGAAATATAGCTCTTTTGCAGGTGCTGAAAGAGCATTTGCATTTTTTATTTAAAGGCAAACCCATCCCCTGGAGCAAATTAATGGAAATAATGCAAACTAGATTTTCTTTCTTCCATTCTATTAGGAATTCCATTTTATTCCTTCCTCAGCCAAATTTTGTTTTATTGTGTATGTGAAGTGCTGGGGATTGAACCCAGGGCCTCCTGTATGCTATGCATATTGGCCAAGCATCTGCTACTGGGCTTCACCTCCAGCCCCTCCATCCACTTCTCTGTGGAATGCCTTCTTCCTCTGACCATAACGGTATCCTCTTCCCTTTGACTAAGCTTTAGACAGGTGTCTAACAGGAGGCCCCTGACCTCCCTTTCCTTGAGCATTTACTCTAAATAACTTGCAACTGTAATTTCTTTCTCTGCCCCACTGAGATGCTCAAGATTCTAATCTGCTACAACTCAGAAAAGGGTTCATTATCATCAAGAAATAAAGGTTTCCCTGTCTCCTTGGCTATGAGGAAGGATGGGAAACTAACTTCCCCCAAAGGGTCATTCATTCAAGCAGAGGACTAATCACCCTGATAACTCCATGTACTCCTCAATATCCTCCAGTACTTTCCTATTAGCTAATACCAGCATGTTGGGATCTTCTGCCTTTTGTTTCAGTGGAGTTCAATCCTGCCTGTTAAATTCTGTCTGGTGTGATTCTCCCTTAATAAGTCACACTTGCCACTAAAAATTCCAAATCCTGTGTAGACATCTTGGATAACTCGTTTGATTGAGGATGAGTTAAGGATGGTTGGTGGCTCAGGAATTTGGTTAAAGGAGGAGGAGACCACTTCCTCTGCTGAAATCTTTAATGAAAAGAGAGAGAATGCATTTAATGTAAAGTGAGTCACCCTCAGATGATTCCTTTGAGGAGACTGCAGAAAGAGGAAGAAGGAACAGCAGCGGGGTGGAAGGTGCATAGAAACTTGCCCTCTGGGTTCAGAATCCTTAGGCTGTTTATTCATTACACATATCTCATTTTTGCTTATCTGTAAAACAGAGATAATTACAGATATTTTCTTGTCAGTTCAAAGGATTCAATAAAACAGACCATATACATCAAGTGCTTAGAACAGATACAGGTGGTAAGTGCTTTATCAGTGTTAGCTATTATCACCTTCACCATAACCATTGCTGGTGAAATGACTTTAAACCAGTACTCATCCAAATTTGGGTCTCAAGTTCCTATCTGTAAAATGACACCTGTTAAGAAAAGGCCAAAATTCTTCCAGATTTAAGGTTTTCTTTGTGATTCTAATGAGGAAGCTGTCCAAACACTTAACCAAGAGGACATCTGTCAGGCTAATGGCTGAGTGCCATTAGTGCAGCCTGTGACATCCAGAAGGGGCAGAGAGAGAAAATAGAGCATCCGATGGAAAAGAAACCGAAGTCAGTCAATCAGGGTGATTTCAGACCATGGTCCCTGGGACTAGGTTGTCTGGGTCGGAGGTCCAACTCTACCTCTTACTAACTGGGGCAAGTTATTTACCTCCAGGAGAAAATGACTAATAATATCACCTGCCTGGTAGTAGGCTTGATGCGAAGAAGATTAAATGCATTAAATGCATTACCCGGACCAAGAAAAGAGGTGGGGGAGGAAAGAGAAGCACACAGCCACTCAATGGCCACCTGGAGGAGAAGCTGTACTCACTAATGGGGCCTAGTTAGGAAATTCTCAGCCCTTGTTTACTTCCTGCTACTATCTGGACTGATCAAGTCTCTTCAGGAGGAAGGGAGAGAAGAAAAATTATGAAATCTAATTCCTGGCCGGCCATGCATGGAATAGTGTCCTTGGTCCTTGGTTCCTCGACATGCTTGAAGTGGCCTACAAATGATTTTCAGGTTTTGAACATCAAACTGGCAAGAGGAGAAATGAAAAACAAAATCTGACTCTCCACAGAAAGAAGAAGTCCCAAATTATCTCATCAGCATCAATTAATTTACAGAACCGGGGTCCTTGCTGCCCTTTCTCGGCCTGTCTTTCTCCTTCTCACCTTCTTGTTCTCTCTTTCGGCACAGCATATATTTTCCTCACCTAAATTTAAATCCTCTTTTCCAACTATTCTGTGATACATATGTACCCCTTCCATATTAATATTAAATGTTTGCCTTTTTACCCTCTCCTGATAACACCTTGTTCATATCCACCTGAACAGCTTTCTATGCAGAAAAAAAAAAACTTACCAAAATGGTATCAATCTGGATATATTGTTTTATATCCCATTTCCAAGCAATGATCACACTTTTCCATTTCAGCACATTTTCATTCCATCTGATGCTTTGACCACATTCAATTTCCCAGCTTGATCACAAAATTGTTCCGTACATCAGATTGTTCAATAGCCAGTCTACTGCTACAAGTGATATCCACTTATGACCCTTCCTTTGCTTTGCTTTTAGTCGAGTAGAGGGTTTTTTGTTTGTTCGGTTTTTTTGTATTTTTTTTTAAATGCTGACTTTTGAAAGAGATTTTTAAAAGTAATTTGATAATGGAAGATTTCTCTTAAAGTTGAACTTTCAAAAAATGCCGCAGCATTAGCTCTTTTCTTTTAGAACTGGTTTTAGCTATTCAAATGCTACCAGCATCTCAAGTGAAATGAACCAGCTTTACTCATAATGAAACCCAGCCTGTTCCACTTAAGGTGAGTGAGCCAACAGTCTAAGTGCTTCAGACCAACTTCAAGAACATAGAACAGGGATGGAGATGTGGTTCAAGCAGTAATGTGCTCACCTGGCATGTACAGGGCACTGGTTTCTGTCCTCAGCACCATATAAAAATAAAATAAAGATGTTGTGTCCACTGAAAACTGGAAAATAAACTCTCTCTCTCTCTCTCTCTCTCTCTCTCTCTCTCTCTCTCTCTCCTCTCTCTCTCTTTTGAAAGAAAGAAAGAAAGAAAGAAAGAAAGAAAGAAAGAAAGAAAGAAAGAAAGAAAGAAAAGAAACAAACACAGAACAAACTCCTTCTTGGTCCTGTTGCCACAGTTTTGTTGGTGAATCAAATTTCCCTAAAGGAGGAGACCAGAATAATCTCAGCTCTTTCTCAATTGTCCAGGTGAAAGTCTAAGCCAGAAGGACTCCCAGTGCTATGGTACCAGACATCCTCATCTGAGCATGGGGGCAGGGACAGATCAGCAAAGACAGGCACTCACCGTATACTGCAATGGTCTTTGTGTCCTGCAGAATGGCATTTCTGGCGGAGACCTGCACTGTGATGCTGTTCATTTCTTCTGAAGTAAATTTGAATGATATGCTTCTCTCCAAGGTGATCAAGGGCTATAATAAATAGGAAACAGAGCAAGCAGAAAGCTGCTTAGTTAAAGTTAAAATAGCCGTGAACCAGCTGATCAGTAACTCTGCCGAGGCTCTTCTTGGTACACTAGCATGGAACTTTCTATGCATCCCCATCACCTGAAATGCAGGCCAGAGGGGAGGCTGTCTATTGCAACAATGGCCCCATGTGATTCTATCCATTTTGGGGGGATTGGACACCTCTCTCCTGGTATCATCCTGACTCTGGACTGGAAAATCAACAGGTCTTTCTTGTTGATGGGTTACATGTCTCTCTTTTTTCACAATCTATTTTGATCAAGAACATGTTTTAATCCAAGCACACTTTCAAATCAAACAAGAAAGGGGATCTCTTATTAATCTAAACTTAATAGCAGCCACAGAAAATCTATACATTGCCAAACATTCATCTCTAGGCTCTACCAATATATGAAATTCCAATGGAACACAGCAACCGTGGACACTTAAATTGGACAATAGATAGAAATGGGAGGTGTGGCGGCTCCCTGTGAGAAGCACCATCAACAGTTTCCTGGAAGCAGCTTCCCTGAAAATAAGTAGTTATTGGATTGTGGTTTCAGGACTCAAGAAAGAAAAAAAAAAGTATTGGAGGAGTGCTGTAAAATAAGCAGATGCCAAGTTTCTAGAAGAAAAAATTATTTATCTGCTGACCTCCCATGACTCACTCCTCACAAATATTTCTTTCCCATCTTAATTAGTTCTAAAATCAAAATTCATTTAATTCCCTGTATGGTGAAGGGCAGACTAAAGTCCAGCATACGAATTATTTTTAATAGGGTCGGCTGAGAATTTTGTTTTATATTAAAATTAAGAAAAAAATAATAAGAGGCAGAGAAGAAATTTGTTTAGTGCTTTCACAGTCTATACCAGCTTTCGGGCAAATAGCATTGATTTCTCCTTTCCCACTGTGGACAGTGGGCCCAATGGGCTACATTTGCATGCATGGCTTCAGAAGAAATCAAGGAGCTTCTTTTGTACTCTATTGTGTCAGCAGTGGGGGCAAGAGCTTCCTTCTCTATCAGGCTTGCAGCAGGTCTAGGTGCAAGAGAGTTCTCCTCCCTGCATGTGCACAGCTATGTTAAAGCCAAAATTCAGTTATCAAAATCATGTTTTTACTAAAATGAGGTGTATAGCATTGGAAGAGCAAAGCCACAGAGTGAATGTAACTCTTGGAAGATGATAGAGCGTCCCTGTCCAGGGAGGTTAATCTGAGTGCCCTTTTGGGAAGGGATGCTTTGGGCCTTAATACCACTATTTTACTGACATTTGGAAGTATTTAATCTTCCGAGAATGGAATGAGTTCAAAACTGACAAAGACCATGCAGCCTGGAGGGCAGGAAAGAAAATGAATAAAGGGAGCAGAAGGCCTGGGATTTTGCGTCTCTATGAAGCACCTAGAAGAGATTGGAGGAAGCTACTTCTGCTGTAGCAGCCTCATTCTTCTCATCTGAAAAAGGAAGGACTAAGAGTAAATGAAGGTTAAGGTCTCTACTGGTTTTAAAATTATTGCTGACTTTTGAGTACCAGGATATTTACAGAAAACATAAAAAATGAAGCTGACCTAAAGAAAGGACCATGTTTGATTTAGGATGTGAGGTCATTTTGTGTGTGTGTGTGTGTGTGTGTGTGTACATGCATTTATGCGGCAGTGGAGAGGGGTTTGTAATTGATATGGGTTGCCTCTTTGTAATGAGATACTTAACATAGACCGCCTGCTGGCCCTGAAGCTAGGTCTCCCCCTGAACTCTTGCATTCATAAGCCATATTCCCTTCCATTTGGCTTCAGCCAGCATAAGCTGAGCCTCAGTCACTAGCCCTGTACAGAAGGCAGACTCACCTCTGTGTCGTTTCCATACCACCACACATAAGTGAGGGTGAACACTTGGCTGGGCCACAGCACTGCAGTTGCATTGACCTCCTTGTTCTTTGTGGTGACAAAGGGAAGAGATAGGTGCACATGCTCCAAGGGACCTAAAACACAAGAAAAAGAGGGGCCATGGAGAGGGAAGAGCTTCAGCTGTTCTGCCTTCCCTGCTCTGAGAGAACATATATTTACTCAGAAGCCTCACAAACATCACAGCCACCTTCTCTAAGGGAAGTGCCCGGTGCTCTCACCACTTTGGAGAACAGAAATATATTGCCAACAAAGTCATTTTGTCATTTTGTATTTACAGATCTTACTTGCAGGTCTATAACCTGAGTTATAGATGTGTGAAAGTTAAAAAAATTTACAAGTAGTTTATGAAGTCCTTATATGAACAGACAATATTTCCCAGGAAGATGCAAGGTCTTTCCAAGAGATTATAGCCTTGGTTATATACCAGAATCATGGGGACCTGCCGAGAATCATATTGGGGTGAGAAGTATGCAAATCCCCAAATCATTTCACAAGTAATTTTTTTTTTATTATTTTTGCATTTCAAAGGTGTGTATAGGTGTGCCTATGTGTATGAGCATGTGAATGGGAATCTGCCTGGTAAGCATGGAACACACTATATTTGGGGCTGAGTTAGGCTTGCCCAGGAAAGAGGCACACAGGAAAGGCTCTGTGCCAGTGTGCTCCGGGCTTTGGAACATGCCCCTTGGTCTTGCCATTATTGATTGTGCAGATCTTGCCAATGCCACTCACACTTTTCCCCCAGCAGGCACACCTTTGCCTTCTGCAGGTCCTGTGCTTATACACCTTTCTCACGGCCCTGTCAGCCTTCAGGTTTCGGTTCCAGCATCACCTCCTCTGTGATGCTCTCCCTGTCATTGTGTCAATGACAAATAGGACACCTTGTTAGTGAGTCATGGTCATTCATTCAATCAATAATTCTTAAGCACTTGTCATGGTTTAGATATGGGGCATCCCCCAAAAGCTGATGTCTGAGACAATGCAAGAATTGTTCAGATGCAGAATGGTAGAATTGGGAGATACAATCTGATCAGTGAATTAATCCACTGATATGGATTAACTGGACGGTAACTCTGAGCAGGTAGGGTATGCTTGAAGGAGGTCGGTCACTGGGGTGAGCCATTAGGATTTATATTTTGTCCCTGGGGAGTCAAGATTTCTCTGCATCCTTGTTGCCAGATCCTGAACTACTTTCCTCTGTCATGATGTTCTGCCTCATCTTGGGCCAGAGCTATAGAGTCAGCCATCTATGGACTGAGACCTCTGAAACTATGAGCCCCAAATAAACTTCCTCTCTTCAACATTGTTTTTGCCAGGTCCTTTGGTCACAGTGATGAAAAAGCTAACTAAACAGTACTGTTAGGTATTGAGTATAATCTTAGGTCCCAGAGATATTTAGCACTTAATAAGCTTAGGTAATTTTAAGGGAAAAAGTTATTGAAAACATAAAGCAGGGCTAATTTTGATGGAGTGGTTAAAGAAGCCTTCTCAGAAGAAATGATGTTTGGACAGTGGCCTAGATAGAGTGAAAGATCATACCAAGTGTCTGTTTGTGATGCTCCAGTATAAGACCTTGAGGAGAAGATGCCCTTTCCATGTCAGTCGACCAGCAAGGATGCAAGAACAGCTAAGTGGAAAAATGGAGGGAAACGTGTAGCCGAGCAAGTCCATCAGGGTTCAAGGACACACAGCACATTGGCCTTGTAGGCTCTGAAGTACATATATTTGGGCTTGAATAAGTTTATCCTTGCATGTATATACATTATACCTCCATAAAAGTGTGACATTTTTCAGATTTGCCTGACCTCTTGTCTTTACCTACTTTTCATGGGTATAAAATACGTGGGGTTTTGCTGTCCAGAACCCAAACAATTAAGCATCTCTGTTCTGCACAGAGGGTGAAATCTTCCCTAAAGGAGCCACAGAGTAAAATTCCACCCTATGGAAGTCCCCAGTTGATGGTTCTGCTCAAAGAGCTAAACAAATTGGTAGATGCTGCTCTACATATAGGTGCCTGCGATGCACAAAAGGGACAGCAGGTGGCGCTGCATCACTCCATATGAATATTCCTGGCAAGATGGTTGAGAAAATTAGGAATTACTTGTGTGAACTGGGTTTCCCTATCCTTTTTTTGTATTGCCTTCCCATGCTGCAGGAAACAGCTGATGTCTGTGAGACTGAACATTGTGTGTGTGTGTGTGTGTGTGTGTGTGTGTATGTGTGTATACACGCACGCTGACTGCTGTAATCTCCCTCTAGCATTTATGTCCTGAAGACTTCTGAATATTTAATTAAATATTGCAAATATGTAATATTCTTATTTATCTGAAGTGATTTTCAAAAACACTAGAAGAAGTAAAGAGGATTTGAACTATAAGGTAGATATTCCAAAATCAGACTTTCTCAAACTTCAGCATATATAAGAAGCATACTACTGTGTTCAAAGCACACTGTGATACTACATTTCCTATTATCTTAATTTAGTAGGTTAGGGAGAGAACCCAGAAAAAGAAAATTACTATTTAATTTTGAGCAGGTGGCTCATTCAACCACACTGAAAAAAAAAAAAAACCTGTTATGATTTGCCAGTCAATATAATGATGGCATGATAGTTGCAAAGCCACATGTTTTTTTTTCAAGCCATATGGATGACTTTACCCTAAGGTGGGGCCAGAGAGATATCTTCAAATTGCTCCTATGTAAGGGAGCAGTTAAGGAAAAAGTTTGAGGAAGAACTTGAACATCTACCTCATCTTCTTTCACCTCCCATCCTGCAAGTTTGCAGAGTCTTCAATGTTTTTTTTTTCTGCAAGATGGTTGTGATAGGGCAGCTTTCTGAGCAAAAATCTGCATGCTCTCTAAAATCTCTGCCCCATCCAGCTGAAGGCAATGCTGGCCGCAGCATGTGTCTCATTAGTTTGCAAAACAGCAGAGCACAGTGAATACTATCCCCAAGGCATTTCCAACTGTCAACCTTCAACAAATTACCCAGGCGCTCTGTGAGAGCAGAGCGGCTGGCCCATTCCTGCATGCATTAAAGCAGGAACATGGGCTCCATTTGTTTCTGATGACCTTTGCAAACCCATATTGAAAAACCTCTGATTTGGAATAAAATCACCTTTCTGCACTGGAGAGTGGAGAGAATGCGTATGTAATACAAGAAATGGGTTTTCTGGAGTTTACCAATGGGGGAGTCAGTGGGACAGAGGCAGAGAGGAGGTTAGCAAGCTTTGTGGCTAGTTCTGTAGCTCAGAATCCACGAAGTCCAAATGCACATGCTACTTAAAAATAATGGAAAACCAAATGTTGTTAATTGACAGGGTACTGCTTGATAGATCTTTTGAGAATAAGATGTGCTTCCATTTGATAGAGAAGAAAATCTAGGTTCAGTGAGACAGAGTATTATGACTAGCATTTGGACTTAAACAGCACATCAGAAACTCTGACCAGTACTTTTAAAAACTTTTCTCTCACAAAGCCAACTCTGTCCCCCATCTGCACTTAGGCACTAAAAATCACTTACTACACCTCCCAGGCATTAGAAGTTTGGGAGTGTGACTCAGTGCTACTCTTATTGTGACTTCCTTTTATTGTAAAACAGGGCCAAAATCAGAGAGCTTCTCCAATCTTTGTTTTTTTCTACCTGAAAGGAAGGGCCTAAGTCATTTATTATGGTACAGATGTGAAAACAGACAAAATGAGTTTAAGGGCATAGTAAAGCACCCCAGAGACTTTAGAAGAGGTGCTGAGCTAATGTGTCAGAACCTGTGGACCCTGCTGAGGTGTGGGTATTAGGTTAATGTGAGCTACAAACAGCTTTAAAAGTGATCCTGCTTTAACACAATCTGTATATAAGAGTGAATTCTCATCCCCAAGGCCAAGCTCAGAAAGGGGTTCCATTAATATGAGGAGGTGGGCTTACCCAACAACTTCACCCAAGAAGAGTCTGAGAGATTAAAGTCAGAACACAAACATTCAATCACAAATCATCTCCTGCTATTTTACCTGATCAACCAGGTTGATGGAATGAAAAAAATGCAGAGAAACAAAGAAACTCATTTCTTTTAGAAGCCTTGGGCTTTGGCAGGCCTTAATCTTGACAGAGGTCAACTATCTATTATTTTCCTTCCCTGGATTTAGAAAATTTGGGACAATCCTTAGGGGAAGCAGTAGATCCCTCAAGGGATCTGATCATGTACAGAAATGAGAAAAAGTGCCAGGGGCACAGGGAGATTGAGCCAGGGAGGACTCAATGGGAGGCCCTGAGAAGCGGAGAATACCTGCTGATGGAGATAGTTCCTGCAGCCCCAAGCCACCCTTCACACTGACCCTAACTTTAGTGGTCAAGAACTGAAATTCCTGAGACTGGCAGGCCTGAGTCTGGGGCCTGGCTCTGTTAGGTAGTACATCAGCTACCTCAAACAATTTCTTTTTAGCTCTGTGGTCCTTTGCAAAGCAGGGTTTCTCAATGCTTCTACTTCATAGGATTGTTTTGAGAAGTGTGGTAATACATAATAAAGAGCTTATAGTGCAAAGCCTACCTGGCATACAGAGGAAGAGCTTAATAAAGTGTAGCCAAAGTGGGAGAGACAGTTAGCAAAGTGGGAACCCTGTCTAACTCTGTTTAGACCCAAATTAGGGAGTGTGTGCTTCCTCAGAGAACCCCAACCATGAGTGTACAATAGGCAAAGATGGAGAAGAAGTAATACATTTGGAGTCTTCAGCAACCACACTGTCTCTTGGGCATCCCTAAATAGTCCTGTCCTTTCACACAGTTTTTATATTATTCTTATTATTTAAAGACAGAGACCTAGATGTCACTTTCGTTATTCTTATTTTGTTCCCTAGAAAAGGTGCAGGGGAGAGGTATAGAGTATTGCCAGGCCTTAATACTCTTTCTCTGAGGACTTGAAATTTGTGCTAAGCCTTAATGTAAAAAAATTACTTTAATGTAAACTATTTTTCTAAGAACCAAAATGAGTCTGAGGACTGTGGGGGACAACTTCATGCATACGATATTTATGACACACAATATACCCAACATAATTTAGTTGTTATCTCATTACATCCAGCCGTGCCTTCTGATTCCTCAATGGGGAAAAGCTACAGTGTGTCTTGGAACTCTTTCCTAGGGTAGCTTTCTTAACACTCATAGCACCCTTTCCCTCCATATCACCTTCTCTGGAATACCAAACCATCATTAGACAGTAGCCCAGAAATCACATTAAAAAGAAAAAAAAAAGGAGTGAAAATGTTAAAAGAATGATTTTTTGCAAGACATAACTTGGAAAACAGAAATAAGTGGCTAGGGGAGCAATTCCTTTGCCTGAGCTAGTTTGATTGAACTGTGCATTTCTTTGTTTCTGACCATTTGTAACCAAAGAGCTGGTGGTGGGGGGCAACTCATGCCATGTTTCAACTGAGAAGTTCTGAAAATTGCCCAGATTCAGACCCACATGCAGGTGCTATATCTCTGGGGTATCTGGAGGAAATGATCTGACTGCATTTACAATTTCAAGCAATTCAGATTCCAAGATGGATCAGATTCCCCTCATGGATTTTCTTTTTACTTTATCTCTACTTTGCCCTCTGACTCATTTCCTTTCCCCCATCTGCTAAAATGTAACTCCTGTGTTTCTTCTGGATAAGAAATGTGGGATCACATTTTAAAAAGACACAAATTTAAGCTATGTCATAAGCCAACAACAGTAATAACATACAAGTTACATGTAAGTACAGGACGACGCTGTCAGACCCCAGACTGTTGTCCACCTGCATGGTCACTCGGAAAATGCGCATGTTCTGATAGACGTGTTTGATCCCATCTTCCATGGAGCTGAGATTGACGTAAGACACTGCAATGCCATCACCAAAGTCCACTTGGATGAGTGTCCGCTGGACATCACCCTGCAAAAGAGCCCAGAGTCAGCAGAAATGGAGTCAGAGCTTGGCTGCATTTTCTAGGGGTCTGGGGCTTTGTTTTGGTCCTGACTCCTCCAACAGCTGGGAACATCTGTCTGTTTTGATAGAATCCCTCCTGACACTCCCTGGCAGACAGGAATTTGCTAAGATGGATACTCTCCAAACATGTAGGGCACCAACTACCAGAAATTTCAAGACTTTGGAGATTAACAGTGTTTGATTATCAGGTTCAATTTGATATTCAATTACTCAAGAAGGCTTTGTTAACAGTCTTATCATCCACATCAATAAAAGTTGCACCCAGGTGGCTTCAAAAATTCAGCCTACCTGTTGTGGTCACCAGGTACCTCCTGCTTCTCCAGAATCATTCTCTTTGTTTCTGGTTCCCTAACCATGTTGGAGGAAGGGTAGAGGACACCTAGCCTGACATCAGATAGGAGACTGAATTCTCTTAAAATTCAGTATTTTGTATTAAGAAAATGGTCTCATTTAAGTCTTCACAGAATCTGAGTCTGGATAAAAGAACAGGGACAGTTCAAATGCCTTGACAGATGAAGACTATGAAGTCTACAAAGGTTTCATCATTCACTCAGATTAACACAGCTAGTAACTGGTGGACCAGGATTCTGACCTGGTGCTCTCGATTTTGGTTCATCCATTTCAACATACCACTGTGAGTAAAGTTGAAGCCCCTGAAGCTTGAATCCTAGTGTGTTATTAACAAGCTAGATGACTTCATACATGGGGTCTATCATTCAGCCTGCTTTGGTCTCAGTTACCAAATCTATGAAATGGACACAATACTACCACACCATCTTAACTCAAAAGATTCTTAAAAAATATGTAGATAATTAGTAATCCATAAAGTGTTACACAAAAATCAATGACTATAAAAACAACACAGCTGTAAAAGACCTACAATACTTCTGCAAAGATGGACTGGGATTATATGACTCTAAATCTCCCATGAGCAGACAAAAGGTAAAGTCTCTAATCCAAAACCTCAGACCTCTCTAGTTTCTCAAGAAGCAAGGTTGCTTAGACCAAATTGGCAAAACAACAAGAACTAAAAACTTCTTTCACACAGTCCATCTTTATCAAACCATGTTTCATTCTTTTTGATAGTCTTTCCCATTTTCAGATATAAAGAAAAAGAAAAAAATACCTTTAAACTAGAAATGCCTTTTTGATTAAGTAAGGTTTATATGGTATCACATGTTTTGAAAAGGCCAAATTTAAAAGCTGATGGTTAAAGGATTATTTCATACCAAAGGAAAAGCAGTTCAAATCCTATAAATCTGTGTGACCTACTCCTCTGATCTATGCCTAGCCAAGCACTGTTGAGCGGCACACAGCAGCTAAAGCTCATTGAGAACCTAGTACAGCTCTCAGGAAACACCCAGGCCAAAGCCCTCCCCTGGGGTGGAAAAAGAAACTTGACTCAAAAGTATGAAGCAAACATCCACAAGCTCAGGCATTGTGTGATTACTTGAATTCCCTTCACTAATAAATATAAATGTCAACTATTCTTGCTAACTTGTCCTTCGCTTGGGCAACCAGAGTGGACTGATGAATCCATCTTTCTGTTTCTGGTGAGTTTCCATTTCCAGGTCTTCTGGGTTTTTGACAGAGTAGTTGGGAAGCCAACCCTATGTGTGTGCCGGGGGGGAAAGACGACTTTTTGAAGTGAGGGTCTGGGGTAAATATCAGGGGTAGACGGGGTTCTCCAGGGCATTCAACAAGCAGTGGTGTGGGAGAGGGAGAGAGACAGGCTTTGTGGGGACAAAGAAGGCATCAGACAGGGGCCATCGCTTGCAAGAGGACGGAGGGGAGATTTCCACCTACAGCTAACTCTGCTTCATTCTCCCTTGAGAGAGAGACAAACAGAGAGTGAAGGAGAGAGAAGCCACCCACAGAACTGGCAAGACTAAAATGTCAGTCAATATCATTTCAGTCTACATTGGTGTGAATTTCCTGTTAGGTATTCACTGTTTTTCTTTAGTTGGCCTTGACTTAGACCTCTTGTCAGTTACATAAACCCCTCCAAGTTCTATCAGTCTGGATTTCATGTGGTCCTCTGGATTGATAATATTCTGACATCTTGATTTATGATAAAGTTCTCTATGCATACAGTTGGTGAAAGAAGGGAGTTACTCAATGTTTACATGAATGCAGCGATAAGCATCTATAATGGAAAATGTTTTAAATATTTTAAAATGTTGAGGCCCAAACACTATCTAAGACCACAGCAGAATCAGGTTCTTAAAAGATCCATTTACCTATCTAGATGTATGTACATATATCTAGATAGACATATATCTAACCTTAATATACATATATATCTCCTAAACACACACACACATTCTGCAGGGAGGTAAATATTAACCAAATCGACAATACAAACATGGCCTGAGATTTCATGAGCTTCCACATCATTAGTGAGATAAATGCATTTTAAATAATCACACCAGAAAGAAAAAGACATGGAGGAGTGTCCTGGGGCATGGTGAGTTCATACAGTAAGGAGAGCTGCAAAGCTCATGGACTGGGAACTTCAGGGAAGTCTTCCCAGAGAAAATGATAACTGAGCTGAGAAAACCTGAAGGAAGAAAATAAATTAACCAAATGAAAAAACTGAGTGAGAGAGTGGGAGGTGAGGGAGGCGATGAGAAAGAGAGAAGGAAGAAGAGTGGAAGGCTCTGTGGCAAGGGGAGATGGTACAGTGGAAACAGGTAAAGGAGACTGAAGAAGAAAGAGTTGACAAGAACATCTTGTAAAATGAGGCTGGCGAGGAGACACAGGCCTTTGGGGACTTGAGGGTCCAGTTTCTGAATTTGACCTTTCTTCTAAGAGCAATGAACAGCCATTAAAGTGTGCCAAGCAGGAGTTTGGGGTAAGATGCATGGTGATATATGATCTCTCCAGCTACCATGTGGAGGATGAAATGAAGGGGGTCATGTATGCTGGGAAGCTAATGAGCAGGCAATTTGGGGTAGATAATGGCAGACTGAAAACAAAAGCTGCCTCATGAAGTTACATGCATCTCTCTGAAAACTAACTCACAAATAGTTTATTGGTGTCATAATCAATTATTCCGAGCATTTAACAGCAGTATCTCTTATAGATATTTTTTTGAATGTTGATGGAGCATTTAACAGCAGTATCTCTTATAGATATTTTTTTTGAATGTTGATGCCCAACTACTCCCAAGAACCATGATTCATAGTTTCTGGGGAGGATGCTCAGTCTAGTTGCAGATCTAGAAGGTCCCCCACTACATGGGGCTGTACTCAGGGTTGAGGCCCTCTGGTTCAGACTGTTGAATGGAAGGCCTTCTTGTAATTGGATTCATCCAAAGATGAATATTGTACAGCACAAAATGATGCTATTCTTATTAGATTTTAATGTGATGATAAAGTTTCTTCAGGATGCTCTAGGATTTGAAGTGCTAAAGGTGCATTAATAAAGCCGGAAACAAAAGGACTAAACTCCCTGTTGGTGGAATACAGCACAATCACTCACAGAAGTTCTGGGATATGTGCAGTCAAGATTAGCTGCCTTCTCTAGGAAAATGAGTCACTGGCTGATACCACACTCATTTGCAAACTCCTAAACGCTGGAATGTATTCTGTTAATGTCTGGATTCAGATAATTATTTTTAATGCAGTTTGATTGTTGTGCATTTAGAATGTGTTTATCAAAATGGTATTTTTTAACATATTATCTCATTTAGTCATTAAGATACCTGGGAGATTGAAAGGACAGATGCAATTTCTCTTTGATATAGTAGGAAACTGGGGCAGAGACATGTTAAATAAGATTCCTAGAGTCACACAGCTATTAAGAGTTTTATAGAGGGGTTTTAGACTGTCCATTTAGCACAGTTTTCACTGAGTTTCTTCAGGTGAGAGTTCCTAATACTACCTTTCAGGGTGAGAGCAAGATGATAAGAAAGATGAGGGTTCACTTTCTTCTCTTGTTTGACTCTATTCGCAACTTTGACCGT
This sequence comes from Callospermophilus lateralis, assembly GCF_048772815.1. Classification (NCBI taxonomy): domain Eukaryota; kingdom Metazoa; phylum Chordata; class Mammalia; order Rodentia; family Sciuridae; genus Callospermophilus; species Callospermophilus lateralis. The sequence continues at coordinate 1,528,356 of NW_027511893.1, forward strand.
TTTCTCCTTGGTCAACATTTTGACTTAGACACTTCTAACTCAAGAAGGGTTGGCATGAATTCCATACTCTTACCTTCTCCTGGCCCCAGTGAAGCAGTATCATGCTCAATCCATAGAGAAGATAGAGAATATGAGAAAGACTCAGTTTCCATAATCCATGGTTGGGGAAACTTTATGTATAATTGAGAGTTACTTGAATTTAATGAATGAAAGCCATTGTTTCTGCACCTGAACCCAGGCCAGCAAACCCCTGGACAATCACAGAAAATTCTTTACATCCACAGCCCTTTAGTCACCTGCCCTAATATAGACACAGAACTGAGAAGACTGGCTCAAATAAGTGCCTGGCAAAAGCAGAAAAGCCACAAGAAATCCAGATGGGGATTCTCCAAGGGCATCACTAACTTCTGTAATAGAAAAACAAATATATCGATCAGCCACAATGAAGCCCAGATTAACCTAAGCAGTGAAAGATGTGTGAGTCTATCAGATTCTGTGACATAGACTCAGAGAAGAAAATAAATGCCATAGTAACTCCGCACCAAGACCTCAGTCCAGAAGCAAGACACAGAGATACAAGGAAGTGTCAGAGACACGCTGCATAAAACCAAGCTCATTGTCAGAGTATAACAGTAGGCCTAACACAGGCTTCGGTAACATTTTGTCTCCAAAGGAGCTTAAAGATCATCCGACAAAAACTGCATTGTAGAGACTGAGTTAGTACATCCCATTTCATTAAAAATAAACAAAAAATGTCACAGTGTATATACCATAAGTCTAAGTGGGTGGGCATGAGAACAACGAAGGGTGTTAACCAATGTAACCATACTGATTACTCTGGCCTGGGTGGTGTAAAGGAAGGGGCCCTGAAGACAACAGGAGCTCTGAAAGACAGGGGAGAAAAGTGGGGAAATGGTGATCCCATTAGATTTAAAAGGGGGACAGAAGCATTGCAAATTACAATATTTTATCTCCACTATTACCATAAGTATTGAAATATTGATTAAATATATGGGACCTAAGCAGAATGTGACACCGATATTATATTTGATGATAAAATATAGTCAACTTTAGTTTGGGTGTCTGTTGTTATTTAAGTACTCTTGTGACCACAAATTAGGACCAAAATAAGATGGTCGAATGAGACAGCCATCATTACCCTAGGTATGTGTATGACTGCATGAATGATGTGACTCTACTTAGTGTACCACCAGACAAGTCAACAATTGGGTTCCATTGTGTACAATGAATTGAAGAGCATTCTGCTGTCATGGATAACTAATTAGAACAAATAAAAAAAAATTATTAAAAGAAAAAAAAAAGAGACCAAAATAAAAAATCCTTATGCTGCACTGAGCATCCTAAACAGAAATCATAGACCTCAGCCCTTTATCCTATGGCAATCTTTAAGCAGGGGGCAAGTCACTCAGCATTACCTAGCATACTACTCCAGGTAGGCAGACCCAGGTTGGCAAGATTTTGACAAGTGGAAAAGGAGAAAACTATGGAGCAAAGTGTCCTGTGTAAGGTCCTTGCTTAGCATCTGGCTGGCCATCTTAAGTGACAGCCACCATTTTAAGAAAAATTTCATTTTCCAACCCAAGGGTGTTTCTGAGAAAGCCTCATCACTCCCTTGTAACAATCCTGAAACTTCACACACTTACACACACACACACACACACACACACACACACACACAGCATCAGGACCCACCTGGCTCTCTAATCCCTGAGACCACCCCATAAAAGTCCAAATCCCCAAGCCTGTTTTGCCTCTCTCCATCTATGGAGAGATGTGCCTTTATTTGTTGGCTCTGACAAATAAAATCCCATGTGTATCTCTGCGTGGTCTCCATCTTTCATTTCTCGTTTTCCTGTCTCCCCATTCCTCGCTTTCCTTTTACCCTGGACTTCAAATAAGATGTTTAATCAGCCAGTGGAAGGAGCACTGGATAGAAGTTTTATCTATACTGCACTTATTCAATAGGATTGAACTCATGTGACTCACACACAAAGTGGGGGTGCAAACTAGATTACTCTAGAACATACCTTAGTGGTCACTAAGAAGCAGAGAAAGGTTTCTTGAAAGTTTATTGTGCAAGAAATAATAGAAATTGCTTTCTGTGTATTATCTTATTTAATCTTCAACCCTGAAAGACTCAGGCCTGTTTGAATTTCCCTAGAATCATTAGACTGGTCCTTTTTAACTCTAAGTCTCACACTCCTACTAATTCACAGGACACTCATCCTGCTCTGCTGTGATCATGTCTAGTTGGGTGCTAGAGTGAGCATTCATTCATACATGAAATCAGAGGGCTGACTGCTCTGGTTTGAAATCGCCCTCTAAAGGTCAAGAGCCGGAAACTTCATGTCCAGTGTAAGAGTGCTGAGAGGTGGGGCCTTCCTGATAAAAATATGAATGTGGGCCCCTTATCTCTCATCAGTACACATGTTCTCTTGCCAACCTACCTACCACCATGGGATGATGCATGAGACGACCCTTGCCAGATGTAAGTACCTTGACTATGAACTTCCCGGCTTCCAGACCTGTAACAAGTAAATCTCTGTTCTTTATAAATTACTCATCTCAGTCTGTTAGACCAGTACAAAACAGAGTAAGACACTAATTAAATCCCTTTAGGGGCATGCAAGCATGTAAAAAATTCTTCTGAAAATACTGATGTAAGAGGTTCCCAGTGAAATGTGCCAGGTGCTGCAGCCCAAGCCACTACTGTTACCAGAACTGGGGTACATTTGCCTCCACCAGTGCTAGCATGGTGGGCTTCCCAGCAGGCTGGTTCCTGTGCGTTGGCCTCTCCCAGACTTTCTCTGTGGTTATATCTGGTGGGTGGAGCCCGAGTCCAGCTGCAAGGGGAGTTGGGAATGTGAACTGCTGCCTGAGAAGTCAAGATTGATATGGTGGGGATTTTCCTTAAAAAGAGGGGAGCCACCAATAATAGGAAAAATGTATGCTGTGGGAACAAAAGGACCAACATAAACAAACGTAGAAAAGGAGCCCCCAGAAAGCACTCTTCACCTCCGCTAAGGGCTTCACTTCTCTGCACAAGGCCCATTTGAAATCAGTCTTTGCACAGGGGCTCATGTGGTGCCAGATGGGGACAGCTTTCCAAGATTGAGTGACAGGTCACTGGGCAGTAAAATCTAGATACCAGATATTGGTGGCTTCTAATGACCCCTATATTGAGCTGTGATCAAAGGACAAATGGTGGAATTTCTCTGACAGGTTATCAAGCCAATGACTGCTGCCCAAGGAAAATGATAGGAAGTAAAGATCATTATCATAATTTGCATCAGGCCCAGGGCTGAACCATGCACACTGAATCTTTTACCTCTAAATGCTAAGAGTTACCCTGTAAGGTAGGTTTATCCCAGCTTGACACAAGAACTTTGATTTCAGAGAGGCTGAATCACCACAGTCAGTGGAAAAGGTTCCCACCCAACAGCCTGGCCCAGATTCCCTCTCTCGCAATACACTGTTCTGCGGCAATGTGTGATTGTGAATTGTGTGTCTCAGTCCTACAAGTGCTACAGAGCAATGGCCACAGAAGGTCCCAGGCACCACTCACAAGGCCCACCGGAGACGACCAGGTTTGTAGTTATCCTCCAAAGGGCAGAGCTTCTCCTGGGCAGCTCACCTGAGTTGCTGCCCCAGAGGGCCCTCCCTGTGCTTCTAGGAGTGGGGTGGGCAGGAGGTACTCCTTGTACTCAGACTGTGTGAGCAGTAAGATGAAGTCCCTGGTGTCTCTGCAAACTACAGAAATTTTGAGGACAAGAACTCCTTCAAGACCTAAATAGGGCCAGACAACAGGTCTTCCTACCCTACCTGACCACAGGAGGCTCACAGCACCAAGAGAAGGGTCCAAGCCCCTTGATCATAGATGGGCTGGTCACTAGAGAGAGGGCCCAGCTGCCTCACAGGCTCTAAGGAAAGCGAGGCAGCACCCAAAGACATTCTAGCTCAGCTCAAACCCCAGCCAGCCTGGTGGACTTGGGCAGCTCAGCCGCAGCCAGTGTGAGGCACTGTGCCTTCTTTCTTGGCCTGCTCATGCACATTCTGACTTGTTAGCAGAGCAAGCAAAACACCAGAACCTCAAAAGAAACCTAAAAGACTCAGGAGGGGGGCCAAACAGAGCCCAGAGGAGGGTACAATTAGAATGTAGACATGCAAACTGGGGTGCTGCCTGAGGACCCAGACCATGGCCACACTGGGTTTTGAGATGCCTTGTGTGGGATTTGGAGAGAATTCCAGGTGGCTCTGGGGCCCAAGTTTCCCGGTGTCCTGGACTGTCCTTCATCCGGCCTGTCCCCCACCCAGGACAGAAGCCATTTCCCACCCGCTGTCATGGAACCCTCCCCTCCCCGCTCGCCTCTCTTCCGTGCTTCTCTTCGCCCTTCTCTGGGTTTCTTTCAGCTGCCTTTTCTTTATGAACCTGCAGGGACTACGGAGAAGAGTGTGGTGCTCCTGTGCACTGCCAGTAGCACTCCACCAGTCTTGGCAATCAAAAATGTTTCTAGGCACTTTCACATGTCTCCTGCGGGAGGGGGAGACCTGACCTCCACCCTTCCACATAGAGAATCACTGATTAGATACTCCTTCGTGCCAGGTTGTAGACAATAGGCATGGTGCTCCTTTAGGTATCAATACATAGATGTGGTTCATATTTTTCAGATTTAAATCCATGCCAAAAGAGCCCCCTATGAAGGAGGAAGTTGTTTCAACTGCAGATGGAACTGTCAGGGGCAAGAGAGAAAGAGCAGGAATGGTATTTTCTTACTCAAAGAGTCCTTTAAAAGGCCGCACTGAACCCCAGGGACCATGGGGTGGCAGGTGCTCGGGAGGCTCACAGGCTTAGCCCTCCTGGGCCGTGGGGTTTGCCCCCCACGCCCTGCCCTTCCTCCCAGGGCTGCCAACTCTTCGTGTGGCCTCTGAGTGTTTGCTCAATGACGCTTCAGCAGCAGAAAAGGCACATCTCAGAGGTAGGTGGGAGGGTGTGACCCCAGCTTTGGAAAAATAACATCACTGTACACACACCCATGCACGGACACACCTAAATGTCACTCCCATTACTGGCAGAGGAAGCTGGGATTTCAGGTGACTCTTCATTCATTTATCTTATATGTTTTATACATTTTCTCATTTTTCTATCTTGAGCAAGAAACAAAAGTCATTCAAAAAGTAGGAAAGTAGACACTTAGAAAGTACGCTGATGTCCAAATTGCCAGAAACCACACTGGATCTCGCGGGCAACCCCGGCAATCTGGGGAAGGCTCTCCTGGGGCTGAGCTTCAGGAGAGGGCACCGGGCGCGACAAGGAGTTCCAGGAATGCGCAGGCTGTCGCCCTCCTCTGCCGGCTCTCGGGAGCGTGGAGATGGGGTGGTGGGGCGGCTGGGAGTGAACCCCGAGTGTCTCTCCGCCCTTGCACCTCTGTCTGGACCGGAACCATGCGGCCTCCCGCATCTGGGGCGGTGCGCAGCGGGAGCCAGGGGGCCTGAGGGGGCCTTTCCGGACTGGTGCCCAATGGCTAAAGGCGACCGGGTCGGAGTGACCACGAGCCCTTGACCACACCTTTAGGACACGTGGGCAGGCCAGGGTTGCGTGTGGCTTCTCAGGGGGAAGATCAGCGAGATGTCGCTTGGGCGTTTCCGGGAGCCTTTACTGGCCCTGGTTCTCGGGAACTGGACGTAAAACAAAAGAGCCAAAGGCAACGCGACCCGCGCGGCGGGGCCCAGTAGCTGGCAGTGTCCTCGTAGTCCTTTTTGCAGATGGCAAGTGAGGCTGGGCCCCGGCTTGCCAGCGGCCAGCTTGTGGCACGCGGGGGAGGCCGCGTCCTGCGCGGGTTGGGACAGCGCCCCTTGTCGGGCCGCTGCGCTCCCCACCCTCTCCGAGGTTCTGTCACCCGCCAGCAGCGCGACAGCAGTGGCCGCGGGCCGCGTCGCGCCCGCCATCTGCTGGTCAAAGCGTGAATGACACTTCTTCGCGCTTTCTGCTCCCACGGGGGAGTCGACACGGTGTCCTTGAGAACACCAACGCAGGGGACCCTGGAAGGGGACGCGGTGGAAGGGCGGGCTTAGCTTACCGGGACAGGCCGAGGCGCGCGAGAGGCTGACTGTGGCCCAGCGACCCATCGGTCCGAAAGCGGGGCGGACACTTGTCTCATGTTGCCTGTGAGCCCATGCTGAGAGCGTGGGGACCCACACAGAGCAACAAGACGTGGACCCAGTTTCTCCTGGAACTGGAGGTGAAGGCAGGGACAGCTTGACAAACAAGCAACGCCATCAGAAGCCCAGGGGGGCGGCAGATGGGGGTGGCAGATGGGTGGCTTCCTCTAGGAGGTGAGGCTGGGAAAGTCAGCAGTGGGCGTTTCCACTGGGCACCCGGCAGGGGCCGCCCACTGCAGGTCCTTGTGGGGCGACCAAGGCCGTGTATTCTTCCCTGGAGCTGCCTCACCAAAGTGCCACAGATTAGGTGGCTTAAAACGACAGAAATTTATTCTCCCATGGTTCTAAGTGTGCACAGGGCCCTGCTTTCCAAGGCTCCAGGGGAGGATCTGCTCCATTCCTTTCTCCTAGGGGGCCACCTGTCACTCCAGCGTGTCTTCCTCACAGTGCCATTCTGCAGCATGTCCTTGTCTCTTCTCTGTTTATAAGGACAGCATTCATGTTGGAGTAGACCCGACTCTAATGAAATATGACTTTAACTTGATCATATCTGCAAAGATGGTTTCTGAAGAAGGTCACAGGTGCTGGGGGCAGGACTGCACACAGCTTCTGTAGAATCTCAACTCCACCCACAGCAGGCCTGCTCTGGGTGGGCAAGCAAAGTCCAGAGTGGGAACTGAGGGCTCTGCTCTCAAGGCAGAGGGAACACTGAAGGGTCTCCATGATCTCAAGTAACCCAAGTGGCCCCAGGCAAGCGCCAGTCTGGTGCAGAGACTTACAGCAAGGAGGACTGGGGGCATTTCTACTTCCCCAGGGTAGGACTGGGGAGTGGAGACTGCTCAAGGTTTCAGATCAACCAATATACTGTAGGAAATGTTGTTTTTATTATTCTCAATATTTATTTAAAAAAACACCCTTTATTACTTTTTCTAGTTCGAAGAGTAAGGCATGTCCACTGGGGCTGGGGGAGCCCAAGGAGTGCAAAGAAGGGTTAAAATTCCCTGGGGTCCCGGCTTCCAGAGATGTGTGCATGGGAAAGATGCGTCCATATGCACAATGACGGCAGTGTTCACACTGAAAACAGTGCCACGTGCCCAGCCTTTCTGCAGCTATGGTTTTCGTGTCACTTTGTAAATTCACTTTCTGAAGGGTGATTCATCCTTCAAAGCGAGTCTGGCAGTAGGACCTCCATAGGCCACAGGTGCTTTGCTTGTGTGGTTCAAAGAGGAGCAAAGTCCAGATTGCCTGGAGGAGCCCAGGTGAGCTCGGGGAAGGATGTCCTGTAGTGTGACTGCAGGAGACATACCCACAGTGAGTAGCTGGGCCCATGGCCGAGGAATAGAGCTTACAGTGTCCTGAAGACAAGAATGGAGAAGAGACCCCATTGTCCTGCAGACCAAAAGCAGGGCTAAATTGGATGTGGAGGAGTTGGGGTGGGAGGAGCAGAACCAGGTTCATGATTCACCCATAATAAGCAAACTCCCTTTGGGGTAGTGGTCAGGGAAGGGGACAGGGGCCCCCAGGAGCTTAAAGTAGCCAGATACCATGGGTGTGTGTATACAGCTTCTTTTGAACAAAACAGAATTCTCTAGCACAACTGCTAAATATCAATAGCATTAAATGGCAAAGTATCTAGTCTCATAGGATAAGATTTCAAAAAATAAAGGCATGAGACAAAGGTGTTCATTGGACAGGCTGAATCTCTTGGGTGTCTTTTCCCCCCCCGGTTAAGTAAGAAGGTTCCTTTTCCCTGACCCTGGAGAGCTGAAGGATGTCTGCTCTGTCAGTGCTGGAACTCCCTTTAGAGAGTTAGACAAGTGGCAGCAGAATCCTGTTTTCCCCCTACTGCACCTCCACCAGAGGGAATGCCCTTCTTTCCTTTGGCCCCTCTGATGACAGAGAAAAAGGAAAGACAATGAAATCCCTGTGCTAACTGGTAAATTCAAGACTCTTTATCTTCAATCATAAGTGACTCTACCTTTCCCAACCTCCCACTCCAGCTATGCCCAGCTAGCTAGGAATAACCCACAAATTTTAACCCCCAAATTTAAACCATGCTTTCTTAAGACAAATGTGAGGCATTGCAAACAGCCCTGTTTGAGGTCAGATGCTTACCCCAGAAGAGTTTTCAGTTTTGAGTCCAGGCCAATTGCAAGCCAGCATCTAAGCAAAACCTTAGAAATGTGTTGGTGCACAAGATGTTTTGCATTGAATTGATCTCAAATGCCAAGTCAGGATTTCAGGAACCTTCTAAAATAAGAAGGCTTCAATGGGGGAGATTTCAGCAGTATTTATTTTTATTTATAATTTACACTGTGTCAGCTTCTAAAAAGATCAGCGGCAGCTCCCATTGAAAGATATGTGCACAATAAGGTTGCTAAAACAGGAAGAGAAAATGGAAAACTTATGCAGGAGGAGAAGGCGGAGAAGGTGGGAAAACAAGCGTGATTCACAATGAAGTTAGGTTCTGAGCTTTTGGGTGGCCAAAGCAAAGATGGAAATGGGCCTTGCAGACCTTTCAAAGTCTCAGTAAGGAAAATAAAGTTGCAAAGCAGTGGATTAGTTTTGCAAGGAAATTAGGGGGTCCCTGGCCCTGTTTTCATTCACCTGGTGACTCCTAGAATGGTCTCTGAGGAAGGTAAAAGGGAAGGTCCAGCTCTCCCCACCTGTGGCTAGGGCAGCAGGGAGCAGTGGGACTGGAGAGATGCTGGGCTGCCTTAGACAAGGGCCCAGCCCAGCCCTCACTAAAAAGGGCCCTGCTTCTCTGGCTCCCTCATCCCATAGAAAATCCCCAAGGCCAGGGCCCCCAGCCCCACAGGTGTCCCTACCCCTAGGCCTGAGAAGAGGCCAGTGTGATCCAGGGGAGCAGGGGACACTAGGACTGTAGGCTGGGTGTGCATATATGCATGCAGCAAAGGACCAGGCCTGGCTGAGGGAGGAGAATGGGCTGAGCCCTCGGTCAGGCCAGCTCTGCCCCTGCCATTTTGTCCCACGGGCCTCTACAGAGTCTAAGGATTCCATATGTGCACCTGTCTTCTAGACTTTGAAACTAGTTGTCAAGGAAGGTTGCTAAGCATATTTTATGAATCAACTGGTTAGCTTGATTTATGATAGTTCCAAGTAACAGTAAGCATTCTGTATCTGGGCCTCCACTGGTATTCTTGCCCCTGCCTGGCCAACGTAGGACTCTCAAGCTGAAACTGTTTCCTGTCTTATCAGCTGACCTGGTAAATGGGATACGGAGGGCTTTGTAGGTCAGACGTGGATTTTAATCTGAGTGATGGCATTTATTAGATGGTGATCTTGCATCTGGTATTTCACCTGGTTTGAGTCTCAGCTATGAACTTGTAAGAAGTCCTTTGATCTCGGTTTCCTCCTCTATACAACAAGGATAATTATAGTGTATCCATTCTGAGAGGCTCATTAAATGAGTCAATACATGTGAAACGTTTAGAACAGCCCCAGACTATAGCAGATGCTGTTATTAATAGGATCGGTTCCTCTTCCTCATAGTGGGGGTTGTCTAATTACCTCCTGGGGGTTCTCCAGAGCACAGGACGAGACCCTTTGCTGCATATGCCTGTGCTCAGTAGCCAGTCCCTCAAGGGACCTTGAGGTCCTGTGACTGTGTGTCCTGGCCCCCTTTCTCTGGAACCTGGGGTGACCCCCATACCTCTAGTACTTTTATGGGTAGAGTGTGACCTGGCTCTCACCATTTCATGAAAGGATCCCACATAGAGGCTCCACCGAGGGTCACCAGGCTGCTCTAGCCAACATGTCCCCATGTGGTGACCACACAGGGATCCTGCCTGGTTACAGCTCTGTTATAACAGTTTTAATTTTCTCTTTTTCAAAAAGGAAAATTATTGGGGGTCCTGGGGGTTCTGGGGGTCCTGTGGATGCTCAGCCCACAGCCCACACCCTTTGTGCTCCAGGCTGTTCAGCCAGTCTCTCTCTGGTCATCTGATTGGGCTCTTCGCCCCCTGCTGGCCACCCACGGTGGCGCTTCACTCCTTCCTGTCCTCCACAGTCAAAGCCGTCTTTTCCCTTCCCTGTCACTAGAAGGAGAGTTCTTTCAGGGGGCCTGTTTAATTGTTGCCAGGCCCCCACCTAGCACCAACCAAGCACTTAATAAGCATGCCTTAGATTAATTAACTAATTACTTGAACATATCAGTGTCATTTGTCACAAGCTCAGAAAACGGAATGAACTTCATAGTCCCATTGCTTATAGGCAAAACCACAGCCTCTTGTTGCCAATCCAGGCCTTTTGTAATTTTGGCTCTAACCCATCTTTCTGTATTTCCCTCTTGTACCCCCATCCCGTGACCCAGTCCCAAGCTGGATTAGCCAGCTCTGTTCAGTCTCATGCCCTCTCAACTTGTCTCCCAAGGCCCCTTCCTCTCCTGCCCCAGAGGAGGCCTGCAGGGAAGGACTCTCATCAGCCATGTCAGAGTCTTGCAGCTGAAGTTGCATGTGACCTTGCCTGAGTGTCCACAGCTTCTGGGCTGAGACCTGCTGAACACCTGTATGCTCACCTTATCCCGATACCACCCAGAACAGGTCTGTGGGTTCTCCTCTTGTTGTGGGCTCCTTTGTCCTGCCCCGTCCCCTGACACTCCACAGGGGCAGGTAGTACCCTCCACTGGCTGCCTGGATGAAGGTGAAGGTGAAGGTCCTGCCACACTCAGAGGTGGCCAGGTGGGAGACGGTCTGCTGAGGTGGCACAGTGACACCCTGGATGTCTTTCCAGCCCTGTGAACACAGTGGCTTGGAGGTGTGGAATCAGGACAAGGTCGGGTGCAGGAAGCTGCAGAAGCCTGAGACGGTTGCTTGTGGTGGCAAGTGAACCATCAGCAATGGTGAGTCCCTGGGACCCATTTTTATCAAAGGCACCATTCTATCATTAGAGGAAGGAACAGAATAGGGCAGTGGTTCTCAGACTGTGGTTCTTGGACCAGCATCACCCAGGGTGCTGGGCAGCACTCGGGGCCACCCAGACATGCCAGAGTACAAGGCTCTAAAGAGCAGACGGTGTGCAGAGGGCAAGCCAAGCCCTGCTCTGTAAGGAGAAAGGTGGCTGGCCAGCCTTGGCACATTGTAAGAACAGGCAGCAGAGCATCCCAGGGAACTGAAGAACCTGGGTTCCGACTCTATTCAAGACAGGCTGAATCAGACCCCACAGCTGGGGCCAGGGGTCTGTGTTTTAACTGTTTCCCTGGATGATTTGGATTCAGGCTAAGATCTGAGAACCATGGTCTAGACAGGGTGATGGGGTGCCCCTCCTTTCCTGACTTAAGTGGACTCATGGGCCCAGTTTACCCCAGCAGGGAGGAATCCCAGCCCTCCTCTCTGACCCCAGTGGTCCCTCAGAGTTCAGATATGTACATGTGGAGGTAGGGACTGTCCCCAAGAAGGCCCAGCTCACCAGCAGGTGCAGCCTTGGAAGCCCAGGTCTGGGGGCTGGGTGAGAGGTGGCTGTGACCTGGAGACCTAAGCACCAGCTTGGGAGGAAGCTGCCATGAGGGGCAGGCAGGAGTGAGCTGGGGTGAGCATCTGCTGTCTGTCTGCTGCCTCACACTGTCAGCCCCACCACATGGGAAGGGCTGGCAGGGCGTCCTGTCGAGTGCTGTGTGCTGCAGACCACCACACACCTTCATTCAGTGTCCCTGGCAGTGGTGACACAAGAGTCCTTGTGCCCTTTTGAAATGAAGGCAGTGGGCATGGGGTTGTTTGCCCGTCATCTCGGCTGTCAGTGGTTTGCTTCTGAGAGGCCTCCAGCTGGGGGCTGAGTTACGATAGAGGGGGCCTGCAGGTGGTGGTCTGGCGACTGAGCTGTTGGAGGGCAAGGGACTCTGGTGTTCCTTTCACTCCCCAGTGGCCCCTGGAAGCCCCTTCGAGCAGACTGCCTGGTTACGTGGGCGCTGAGTGAGCGTGAAGAACCTTTCCAGTGTGAACGGTGGCGGGTTTGTTATGAAGGAGTTTTAGCCACACAGAAAACGTTTATTGGTGTGTCACAGACTGTTAATAACCGGGATGGACATGGACAGGGTTTGGAAATGGCTTCTTCAGGAAGGTTTCAGGAATATTTTCTGGAGCACTCAGGGCTAAGGTTTCCTGGGCCTCTGGCTGAGCCTGGAGGTGCTTCTGCCTCCCTCTGGCCAGCTGCCCCTGGCCAGTGCTGGATCCCACACTGAAGAGTGGTCACCAGGCTCCCAGCCTGGGGCCTGGGCTGGCACAGCTCCTGGGCGCTGAACACTTACTCTGAGTGGGCAATTTAAAAGTTTGAAGCCACAGGGAATAAAGTCACTGCCTGGTCAGCATGGCCCGGGGCCCAGAAGACTCAGCATGCTGCGTGTTTGAGAGAGAGGGTTTAATTTTGGTGCTTACAGTCCAGGCACAGAGAATGGGTGGCAAACTGATACCAGAAGGGATGATATTAACCTGGCAGCCGAACTTGTCTAATAACTGCCACTGCCTCCCAGCAGACACAATCCCGGAAACCAAAGGACAGGGGGCTTTGTCATGCTACATAATTAATATGTGATGGCACTCCTCTCAGAATGATTTAGTGACTAGTGAAAAAGTAAGACATAATGCTTGGACTTACATTAAGGGCACAAATTGGGGAGATTGGGTGGAATTATTGGTCTTTCCAGGCCATATTAGATTCAATCAAAGTGGATGGCTGGTTGGTTTGTCCAATTTGTTCAACAAACAACTTTGTGACCAGATGCCCTGGCCCACGGTATTCCTGGGAGCCCTTCCTGATCCCAGGTGCTCTCAGAGTAGAACTTCAATGTGCCTTTCTGGAGACAAAATAAAACCCTCCACCCCAGAGAAGAAGAGGCAGGCTGAGTTCAAGATGGTTTTGCCAATGCTAAAGTGAGAGGAGAGGTTTCAGAAACGAGGTGAGAAGTGTGTGTGTATTTCCAGGTCTCTGCACTCAGGGAGGACCCCAAGATCAGGCGCTGGGTGGGACTGGCCCCTCTCGGTGCTGGGGCTTTTCACCTCAAGTGCTTCTTCCTGTCCAGTAGGCCAGGGTTAGTGAATGCATTAGGATTTTGCCAGATGGCTTTTAATTTTTAACCTATTTGGTCACAGGACTAAGAGTTGGAATTGTCCTCCACAGGACTCAGAAATGATTTCTTTGCCAGTTTGATGTGATTGTCATTTTTTTTTTTTTTTGAGTTTTGGTGGCTGGTGTAAATGGGCTAGCCTGGGTGAGAAGGCAGATGTGTTTCACCAGGACATGGCTGTACCCTGGTTCAGCCACTTGGCCATTTGGGTCCTCTCCTGGTGAGGCATCTCCTCCTTCTCCTCCATGCTCTTTCCTTCTCTCCCAGCCCCTGGCCCTTTTCTTCATCTCCCTTTCCCTCCACCCCTCCCCATGCTTGACAGGAGCTCATGGTAGGCTTGGTCCTACCTGAAGAAACAATCTGAGGGTGAATGTCTGCCTCTTGCAGGGGTGTGGACATTTTGCTGAGGTCTCCCTGGACCCTGTGCTTTTGATCCCGAACCTCACTTCCAGCTCCTTCAGTTACATTTGGAAGTTTACAGCTAACTTGCTCCTGTATGGAATGTGAATTCCACCTCCTGCTCGGAGATGTTAAACTTCACCAATTCATCATCTTCACCAGCCAGGACATCATTGTATGTGAGAGACACGGGCAACTGGGACTCAAGTTGATGGCTGGTGGGAGCCACATCTCGACCTCCAACTTGGGAAGAACCAGGATCACCTACTTGCATTGTCTTGCGCTGACGATGCCGTAAAAAACAGTGTCCCTCTGAAACAGTTGGCAGACTTTATGATATTTTACCACACAGATATTTTACCAAAATTATTTGTAATAAAAATCTATGAAAAGGGAATCTGAGCTGGCCCACAATAAAACTGAGAGCAGAGGGTTTCCTCCTTTCTTATGATGAGAGGTCTCACTAGAACTTTCTTAGCTTTATAACCTCTGTCTCAATTGCAGGAAGGTCCCTGAGCAGCTGTGGCCACCATGTATAAAGAAAAATGAAAGGGTTCAGGTGGTGGCTGCCTTGATGGACCCGTTGGTCACCCTCCCCTGGCTGTCTAACATCTGGTCTCTGCTTGGGGCATAAAATGGAGAAACTCGACCCCTACCACAGGGACAGCTGGAGAAGAAAACCAGTAGCAACAAAATAAACCCATTCCCATCACCTGCCTCTTCAAGGTGGGGCACGATTCCAGAAGGACTATTGAATGGAGCTTTCTTTTACCAACTGTTTGGTCAACTTGTTCTTTTCATGCAGGGCATGGATGCTGAGAGTACAGCCCAGAGCCTCATGTTTCAGACATCCTCCCAAATGTGTCCCACAGAGTGTCACTGTCAGGTTAAAACCTGGAAAACCACCCTGAGCCTGGGATATCAGGGGAAGACTGACTTTTTAATTGTTTTCAGATGAGCAGGTAATAGGTGTTATGAATATACCAAGTTTTCCCACTCTGCCTGATGGGGCTTCTCAGGAGAGTCCAGTGATGATGGACTTTATGTCTTTAAGTACATTTACACACTCACTTCCTGTTATTATTATTATTTTTCTATTGTTCCATTTTTTAAAGTAAGTGTTCATGCCTCATCAAATGGTAATGAGGCAAAGGATCTGATCCAACTTATGTAAGAAATGTAAATTAAGGTCCTAAATCACTCCACTAATACTGAAACTGTACCTACTTCCTGATAACTGTGATTCTAATTTTCTCCAAAACTGAGTTATCTGTCATCAGACAAAATTTGCTAAAAAGATGCTTGCTTTCCTTCTCTCTGTGCTCATGAAATCACAGCCTTTGACAATGAATCCTGATAACACCAAGAGAGGCCCCAGTACTTGCTCTATCATTCAGTGACTCTTGGCAGAAAATAAAAACACCTACATGAAAAATTCTAAACATCAAAAAAAGCTATAAAATATGCATCTGACTGTGGCAGGAAATTCAACTATTTGAGGAAAACTTTTGTACTTTTCCTATACTTAACTATTTGTTTTAAAGAAGATACGTGAAATGAGATGAAAATAAACAACGTTCTCCATAAACCAGACCTATGGAAGATTAAATATTGCCTGAAGTGAAATAGCTAAATTCAGTGGATTTAAATTACTTTTGTCCCAATGGGCCCTCCTCCCGACGCTGATTTCTTCGGTCTTTCCTTTAGGTTGCGATGATTAATTTGCAAGCTCAGCCCCATACGGCCCATGGGACTAAAGTATGGCAGGTGAGATAATTGAGATGATTAGTTGTACTGGGGATTGAACCCAGGGGTGCTCTCTGAGCTACAGCTCTTTTTATTTCAAGACACGGTCTTATCGGGTTGCCAGAAGGGCCTGGCATTTGGGAACCTCCTGCCTCAGCCTCCCCAGTAGCTCAGATGAGAGCATGGCAAGTTTCTTTCCACTGTCAATGTCAAGTTGGAATGAGGATGGAGGAGGGTCACCCACTGCCCCATCTTGGCTTTGCTGTAGGACATCTGCTTACCGTCTCCCTATCACTGGAATCCATCCTTGTTTCTTCTAGTGGCAGGCTGTTGAGATACTTCCCAGTCCCTACTTTCCATTCTCAGGTTGTTCAAAAATCACATTTTCTTGGCTCAAAAAACAACAACAACAAAAAACAACAACAACAACAACAACAACAACAACAACAACAAAACAAAACCAGCCAGTGGAGAGGATACATAACTTACCAGGTTGCACATTTCTCTTGAAAGAATCGAGTGTTGAAAGTCACCTCTGCCCACCATGTTTTCTCCTATGACTTCCTCTTGCATCCCTTTGGGCACTGTGATTCTAAGTGTAAAGCTTAACACTCACCCAGTGGAAGCCACATCCTTACCAAAAACCTCCTTAATGTTCCCTGTGACAGGAAATGGAAATGGCTTGTGTTATCCCTTCTTCAAAGCATTTCAAGTGCTCAGCCTCCATGAAATGGATTGCTTATGGGGAGATAATATCTGTTCTATTTCTTTTTAAGTCTGTGAAAAATGTCATCCTGGTTAATACGGCGATTAAAACTCTTTATGCTCCAGGAGATAAATGTGATTATGTTTGTCATACTCTACCCAAGATAAAGACAGCAAGAAGGCAAACTTGAAATTCCATAACACTTCCTCTCTTTCACATCCAGAACATTCAGAATGCAATACACAGATGGTACTTCACATAAAGAATAACATTATCTGTTAAACATTTTTCCTTTCCATTAACCAATTTAACAATATGCCTCTGGTATAAAAGGAATAGACTAAATCTTCTGATATCTGAGTTCTGACTGAGGAAAGACATCACTTTAGTCATATTGCTTGTTTTCTTTTTGAATTTTCATCTTTGTTACTTTGTTTTTGCTTTTAAAGTGCAATTGGAGCCAATGCTTGGTACCTATTCTGGGAAATCTGTCCCAGGTAGCTTTCCCTCAGCAGGTTACTCATGGTCATTTCTACAGGGTCCCTCTGCCATCTGTCAAGGAGGACATAAGTCATGTGTAAGGACAGGGTTTTGTTAGCACCACAGGCCAGCGTTCCCTCACTCCACCTTCATGCCTTTCTCAGGCTTCCTCTGTGCCAGGACCCGTGGGAACGCAGCACACCCACCAAGGCCTGGCTCCTTCCTAGGGCTTGTCTGCCATCAGTCCAGTGTACCCAGTCCCCAAAGCAGGTGCTGTCACAAGTTCAGAAGGCCCCCCAGAGGAAGTCCCCACCCTCAAGGAGCTCAAAGGCAGGAATTCATTCAACAGAATCACAATTAATGACTCCCCTTTATCACTCCAGCAACTTAAGGATTCTCATTCCTTCTACCCAGGGAAGGTCTTCCAGAAATCAATAGGCTCTCTCAATCTGGGGAAATGAAAATGGAGATCCTAGCTACAAATGGTTGTAGGTCACCCACCTGCTGAGGGGAGCCTGGACCCAGCTGTCACCTGCTTGGTTTGGCTCCTGCCTCTTCGTTGCATTCAAAGGCTGGAAATCTTCTCTTCAGAGAGAGTTATTTAAAGAGTTACTTAAAAATGAGTGAAGAATTTTTTACTACTCCTCACCCCATACGCTGATAAATTTCACAATCCTTTCCTTTTAGTCTTGGATTTTTAACAGGTTCCATGTGCCGCAGTCTCTCGGCTGGGCACAAATCACGAGTCTCCACACAGCTTGTAGATTCAAACAGCAATTCTTTATTCCCGAACTCACACCGGCCGTCTACAAACACGTTCTGGGGGAATCCAGGTTCTCTTTCCAAATCCACTCCTGCCTAAATCCACTCTCTGCCCAAATCCACTCCGCATGGGCTTCTGTCTCCCAAAATATACTGTCTGACCCTAAGCACTCAAGAGGAACTCAGCAGCAGGATACTCGTGATTTGTGCCCAGCCGAAAGACTGCGGCATCTGGTGGCTCGTACGCGGAACGCCTGAAGCTTGGGGGTAAGTGAAATTGCTCGCCCCTGAGGGAAGGCGAGAGAATGGGTGACCATTTCAAAAAACAATGTGTTCTCCTTTTGATTTATTTTGTTTTTATTTCAAGTTGCCTGTTCCTAGAACTTTCTCAGGCAAACTGGGGAAAATGGTTAACTCAAGGTTTGAAGTTGTTCACCTCCGAGGAAGAGAAATTGTTAGAGAAAAAAGGCACCCCAATAAGACCAAGAACAGCTAGGGCATATGTTGATACAATACAAAAATGCAGCCCATGGCTTTTAAACGAGAAGTTGTTAAATATTTCAATGGGACCATCATGGTATCCTGTAGAAGGATTTTTCTTCAACAAGAAAGAGATGGCTAGTTCTGTTTACTACGCTTGTCTAAGATCTTGGTTTTTATAGACATCTGATTAATTCACAAAACTAGAGTGTTAAAATATCAACCACTAAATATGAAATCAAGTACTCTTTACTTATTAAGTTACATAAGATAATATATTTAATCATTATGCGTGTTTTCATAAATTGGTGAATGGAAAAATGTTTAATATTGCTTTGGTCTATGTCTTTGCTGAAACAAGGTTACTAAGTGTTAAGATTCTATCAGGTGTAATTTACATACAAAGAGTATAAGAAGTTTCAGTTGGGTTTCAATTACAGTATTATAGTACCATAAAAAAAACCATGAAAGTATTTCATCTTATTAAAGTGGAGAAATTTGTCTAAATCAGAAATTTTATAAGGGTTATTTCAGAATGTAAATTTATAAAAAGGGTTAATGGTTAGAAAAGAGATATTAAAAGATTGAAGATGTGAAAATATATTTTAATATAAAAGGTTAATAGAAAAATAAATGTTTCTAGATGAGATAATCTCTGTGTGGTAAATTAAAAAGTTGTAAAATGCCATTTAAAAAGCTTTTGAGGAAACTAGACTTACCTTAAAAGCGTGAGAAAAAAAGTAAAAAGAAAAAGGTATTTGTACATGGCAGATTGAGACAAAGCTTCTTAATGGAGTAAAAAAGGCCTTTGGTTGAAGGGCAGCCATGTAAACTAATATTAAGCGATTTAAACAGAGTCTAAGCCTCGTTTAAAAGAGCAAAGCTGTAGGTAATGAAAAAGTACATTTAAAAGTACAGTATAGATGATAATTAAAAGGCTTTAAAAGGTTAATTTGAAGGTGGTTAAGATGCCTTCATGATGGAGAAAAGATTGCGTCATTCTAAGCCTAGTTAATTTTAAAAATTGGAAAGGGGTATATATACCCCAAAGATAAACTTAAAATAACCCTTTTTACTCTAAACTTTTTAAATTTGGATTCATCAGGACTTAGTGCTACAGAAAGACATATGTATCCAAAAAATGTACATAAGACTAAAGTACTTTGGAAAGATATTCTAACAGGACAATGGAAAGATCCTGACCCAGTGATTTTCTGGAGTCGGGGTTCTGTTTGTTTTTCCACAGGAGAACAGCAGCCGATTTGGATTCCAGAAAGACTAACTAAAACAATTTCTACAGATCAAAAAGAAGATGATTTGACTCAAATCCATAATAGCTGATATCTAGAACTCCAGCTTGGCCATTCTTAGATCTGCAACAGCGATTAACCACGATGCTTTTTTCAATATCTATTTTATTATTGCATTTTTCCACATCATAAGGTTCTATTTTTATTTTTTGAGCTCATACAAACCTAGGTTAATGTTTTTCTGATCAGTTTTATTTTTTTGACTATAGAGTTTTTAAACATTGCAATGGAGATTTCACCTAGGTAAAGCTACAAGGCCTTTATTATTATCTTATGTGTTGTACGTTTGTTTGCACATTTGTGTTTTGTGTTATATGTCTGTGTGTGCGTATGTCCATATTTCATATATGAGGAGCGCTCATGAAAAAATGGATCCGAATTATTTACTTTTTATTCACGTGATTTAAATGGCTTAATTTAAATTAAGTAAACAGCTGTTAAGGATTCTTTTTAAAGGTGGTTAACAGATCTGCTTGTTTACTAATTTAAATCAGGTAAACAGCTGTTAAGGATTGTCTTTTAAGTAGGTTAACAGATCTGTTTGTTTACTTTCACCTTTCCTTTTCATTATATTTAATAATTCTTTTCAGGATAATGTCTTTTTAGCATCATTGCCAGAATTCCTATCTTCATCCCAATGAATATAACTCAACAAGTATGCTCAATCAAGGAGCCAACTTACTTTGGGAGGCAACGGACTTTGGGAGGAGACGGACAGATTGATAGATTCCTCCACTTTGAACCGCTTGCAGAACTTGCCTGGAGTATGTAACTACATTTAGTGCAGCTATTGTGGTAATGCTGGCATATATTTGCTGATGGTGTCACCAGTGATCTTTGCTGATGGTGTCACCAATGATGCAATTTTTCCAAAGGAACTGTCAATTGGCTTGGTGTCGTGGCATTTCTGTATCCTCCTCCCTTCTGCTAGTGATGGTCTAATTAATCAGAAGGGGGGAGATGCTGGGAGCCATCAGCCAAGTAGGTATGACAAATTCCTTGCCAGCTTACTCCCATGCTGTCTAGTGGAAGGACTTCTGAAAGGTGACCTTTCTCAAGGACCAGGGCAGGATCCGTGTTTAGGGTGTTCCCCCTTTAGAATAGGGCAGTTTAGCATAATAGGAGAGTAGGGTGTTTCCCCTTTAGAATAGGGCGGTTTAGTATAATAGGAGATTAGGGTGTTCCTCTTTTGGAATAGGGCGTATCCTGCTGCTGAGTTCCTCTTGAGTGCTTAGGGTCAGACAGTATATTTTGGGAGACAGAAGCCCATGCGGAGTGGATTTGGGCAGAGAGTGGATTTAGGCAGGAGTGGATTTGGGCAGAGAACCTGGATTCCCCCAGAATGTGTTTGTAGACTGCCGGTGTGAGTTCGGGAATAAAGAATTGCTGTTTGATTCTACAAGCTGTGTGGAGACTCGTGATTTGTGCCCAGCCGAGAGACTGCGGCACCATGTAAACCCAGACACTGATTACACCTGTTTAATTAACAATACAGTAATTTTAATAGGGTAGCGTGATCTAGAGAAGAATGTTACATTATGCATTTGGCATTTCATTTAAAAATTTCCCTTACAACTAAAAGGTTTCATTAGAACAGAAATTTCAAATGTGCTTTATTAAACCTGATTGCTGACTAATTAGAGCCTAAGTGAGTCTAAGGAAATTGCACAAGTATGTTCGACCAGGGGTGATTTCTCTGGACATACTGACACATTATTTTCTCTTCTTTAAAGAATTTTAATTTCCAGTAAAAATAATTGCATGTAGACATTATTTTCCATCTGTTTTCTGTGAGATCCTGGAGGACATGAGAGGGTTACGTATGTAGGTAAGAATTAGCTTCATTAAGGAACAGTTACCAATTTCTGAGACTCAGATGATTCTGTTAAAAATATTCAAGATAGGTTTACTTTGAGACAAAACTATAGATTGTCAGTATTCAGGACCCAGAACTAATTTTTCAAGAAATTACAACTTATACCCATTATTGTTATTTTAGCCCAGCTGTGTCATTTATCATAATCTGTTGTTGGCTTTTTGTCCTACCCATAATGGTTCACAGGGCCTTCCAGTGAGGCCATTAGGTGAGCAACTGGAATGTGTCCTAGCTGCAAACCAAAGATGACTTTCCGGACCACAAGCCATACGACTGCCTCCCACTATGTGGGAGTCACCAATGAGCCTGTCACTTTAGACACTGTCTCATAGTAACCATCCATAGTCTCAGGCATATACTGACAGGAAAGGCTCATAAAACCCACTTATTTAAATACATTGAGGTATCACTGCTGTTACAGGTCTGCTTATAAAGATTCTTTGTCATACTTTATTATAAACTCTTTTTTTTCCCAGGTACAACCCTTGGTTTATTGTTCCAAACAGACATCTTTCCTTTGGGCCCCCTCCACCTGGAAAGGCATCCCAATGATTATTATTGTTAAATAGGCATCTGAACTTTGGGAAGACATTTCCCACCCGACAGACTCAGGCACACAGAAAGAGCGCCTGCCAGGGAGCCTCGACACTGCCATCCTGTGCTTCATCACAATCTGTTGGTGATCGATGGGGAAATTGCTCCCAGTCCCTTTTCAACTGTGGTGGTGTTTCCAAAATCAGGCTTCCTGCAGCAATCATTCTGGAATTCACCCATGTCCTTCTATTTAGATTTCAGTGCTTCTTCCCACTCAACAGCTGATGTGGAGTTCTTGGGAATTGTTGGAAATATCGATTGCATTTTACTTCGAAAGTCTTTCATCTAGAAGAAGGAAAAAAAATTGGTCATCAAATGTCAGAAAAAGGGAGAAACAGCCGAAACTATTAGAGACGGCACCTTTGCTGACTGAAAAACACTTCACTGCTCACAGGCGCAGAGCAAAAGGAATAACCAATAACCACCAAGGTCTGTATTCCAGCTGCCTCGACAGAACAAAGCACACACCTCTTCTTCCAAGTATGAATTCATTAACTAAATAACACAAAATTTTATTCTTCGTCTGGAAGGCAACACTGTCAACCCTCTAGGATATGAATCTGCTATCAGAGGAATGTGTGGATCGCTGGCTTTCACACATACAGATGTAGCAAAGAATGCCATTTCTGTCAGTCCAAATAAATGAACATACTTAGGTCATTCAAAGAGAGAATTTTAGGGTCAGAGGAAAAGAATGGAGAAAAGAAACTTAGTAGGAGTTTATTAAAACAAATGAATCAATGAATGGCAAATAAATTAGAAAGTTCTTATGGGCCAGGCAGTGTAGAAAAGCCTGGGTAGGGGTTTTACCAGCAGAAGTTGATATGGAATCCAAGAGTCAGGGCAGGGGGTGGGAGATCTTATGTAGTGCTGATAGGATTCCTGCAGTTCACCTGGGTGCCTGGTCCACCTAAGGCCTACACCCCAGCTGAGAGGGGAAGTGCTGGCTCCTGGAGCTAGAGTCTTACACACTCTGATGGATGCTTATCCTCTCTCTGGATCTGCTATGAAGACGCCATTTCGGCAGCACCACAGCCTCACCGTTTCTCCTCTCCTCATCTGGATTGTAAAGAACCCTGGACTCATCAGCAACATGCAGACATTCTTAGAGTGGTTATCTGAGAGTTAGTTAATATATTTTTTCATGTTGATACTTATTTTTTCAAATTGAGGCTAAATCTTTACCTTGTTTCCAAATTCAGAGGTGATATCAGAGTCTTCGTTCAAACTCTAGTTCCGCCACCTGGAAAAGCTGCCTACTCTCTCCAGCCATAGTTTCCACTATGCAGGATGGAGATAATAACTATCTGCCTCCAGTTGTGAGGATTGCGATGATGCACATAAAGCACACCTACTGTATATTAGGTGCACACACATTATAAAGATGTGTTCTAAGAACAAAGCTCACATGGATATAATTATAGTGGTTTGTTTGTTAAAAGCATTATTTTAGTTATATATAATTTTGGTTGAACTATTCTGAGACTGAAGATACAATATAGTCTTAGGAGACCCACGCCAAGCATCTCAAAACTCTAGACCCAGATTCCAATCTTGAAGATACACACATTATGGGACATGCCTCTCTTTCCCCCACCCCTTCTTTTCACTCTCCTTGCTGAGCAGAGTTTTTGCACTATTATGATCCCTTTATAAGAGGTTCTTCACTAGGGACAGTACTTCATCCCTGGAAGGACCTGGAATATGGGGGGGGGGTGTCTATTTCTGGTTGTCACAATCTTAGTGGACTACTATTTGTATTTGGTGGGAATTTTTGGTAGTTTTTTACTCTGAAAATCCTTATTGATGGTACACAGAAAGAACTGACTTGTCCAAAGCACCAACCATGCCCCCATTGAGGAACTTTGCACACACTTTCGTAGTTGAAAAACAGGCACTTCTCAGACAGAGTTTACAATGTGTTGCCTGGTTCTCTCCCTTCGTCTTTCTGGGTGAACATGTTAAAGCTTAGCTTAATGACACAGTTTTCAAAAGGGATGTGAGATGGCCAAGGCACAAGCAGCATCATTTACCGTTCTCTTCTCAGTGACATAGAATAATAAGCTGCCAGGAAGCAGTGGGTGGGAAGCAAAGGAGGCCAGGGTAGGAGAGTGAAGGGCAGCTGCTCAACTTCAGCAGGATAGTGCTCCCATTCCCATTCCTGGCCTGGTTTTCCTCTTTCCTCTCATTTCCCCCATACTGTATTATTTACTTTTTCCCAGGGTCATAGGTAAGTAACTGAACCAGTAGGAGGAATCATCTGGAAAACAGCCAACCAGGAATATAAGGGCTTCAAAACAGGAGAAAGAACCGAGGAGAGTGGGGGAAACACCACTTAGCCCTAGTCTCGAATGCTCAAGCTGTGGATATGGAAACCCAGCATCTACATTTAAGTTATAAACAGGTCTCAAGTTGCTTTAGACAATGGAGCTCTGCTACTTAAAATCTTCACATTTTTTTCACTAGAGATAGCACTTCATCCCTGGAAGGAACTGGAAGTATAGGGGGGTGTCTATTTCTGGTTGCCTCAATCTTGGTGGACTACTATTTGTATTTTGTGGGAGTTTTTGGTATAGTTTTTTATTCTGAAAATCTTCATTGATGGTACACAGAAAGAACTGACTTCTCCAAAGCAAAGCAACAACAACTTCAGATTTTAAGTATATGTAGCTTAACCATGTGACTAGTGTATATGAGAAAAAGAAATGTGTGTCACTTCCAGGCTGAGTATTAACCATAGGAGGTGACTTCCTAGGTCTCTCCTGCATTCCCATCGCAATACTGGAAATCTGTCACCAAGGTGGTGCCTTAAATGTCTACATTTAAGTTATAAACAGGGTCTCTAGTTGCTTTAGAGCTCCATATACTTAAGATCTTCAGATTATACCTCAGTTTAATTAATTTCTGAAAATCCTTACAGCATCAATTCTAATAAATGGGCAGTTATTGAAATTTAAAACTCTTTTGAGTTGTTTTTGCCACTAATGAGTTCACTTAGTTTCTATCTTCTCACTTGCAGATGTAGGACTATTGCCAGGATCATTATAGGATCTACTGATATGAAGGCACAGCCTTTAGATATGTCAGTGATTATAGCATCAATGATAACTTTCAAGAATCTGGTAATTCAGTTTCTTCCTAAAACAGAACAGAGTAAGACCATATAATACTAATATATCAGGAGATAAAAATTATCGTTAGGTTGTAAAAGTGTTACTTGAACAGGAATCATAATGTTTATCATTTGGGATATCCTATGTATCAGGCATGGACAAAGCACCATTATTTAATCTTCAAAGTTCTATATAGCTTAAATTATGACTCTCCGCTTTATTATGAAAAAACAGAAATAAGAGAGATGATGTGGCTCCTAAGGATACTTGCCTGGCTGACTGATGTCTAGGAATCTCCCTTCAGTCACTCTGTTTCTATGATCCAGAAACACAAAGTGTCTCTAAAACTTTCACCCATGTGCCACCTTTCACTGAAAACATTTTTAAAAACATAATATATACCTCTTGTAATAGTGGATATTTTCTTTTGGATGTATGACAGATGTAGCAATAATTTTCACCAAGAACCAGGATACATCTACTTCTGGAGATAAGGGATCATACTCCCACTTCTTGAAGTTCGATAAACATGTGACTAGTGTATATAAGAAAAAGAAATGTTTGTCACTTCCAGGCTGAGTATTAACCACGGGAGTTGACTTTCTAGGCCTCTCCTGCCTTCCCATTGCAGTACTGGAAATCTGTGTCACCCAGGTGGTGCTTCAAGATAAAAGTAACCTGAGGTGCTAAGCCAGAACTTGAAGAAGAGCTTTCCAAGAGAGTCACTTGAACCCTCTGAGGCTTATACATGAGAAATAAACCTCTGTATTTTAAGGGAGATTGTGGGGAGATTGTCTTTCGTTGTGGCATAACTCAGCCTATCCTGGCTGACATAAAAAACAGACATAAGGCATACTCTGATACCCTAAAGTCATACATTATGACTGTAACACAGTTGAATGAAAGTTTATCACATAAGAGGGTACAGGGACTCTGCAAATGAGCCCTACAAATCTCTTATACCCACTTGGGTCAAACAAACCACCAGTTTTCCCATGTTCGGGGAACTCAGCAAATCAGTTAATCCCTTTATATGAAACTGTTTCCTGGGGGAATTAGAACGTTTCTAGATGTTTTCAGTGAAATTGTATATGGGAGATCCATCGGATCAGCATACACAGGGCCATTTTTTTTATGAGGGATTGCTGTCCTAAATCTGTTTTATAAAATTCAACTAAGCAGCCAGCACTGGCTTGGCTTAGAGAGCAGATGCTGATTGCAACAAGGATTTGAAGATGACATGTATTAGAACATAATCATGTTATTCATTTAGATATCCAATGGTGTTAGGAAAGTTAATGTGAATTTTTAAATCTCAGCTTTCCATTTTCTAAGTTATTAATATTGTCCTTTAAGTAAAGGACAGATAAACCATCTTTACTTTTCCTAAACTCTTAGTATATCATATCCATAAAGTCTAGAATATAAACTTAAATGAATGTTTTCTGAGAAAAGCAATTCTCACTATGATGGCCAAGTCTTATGAAGCAATTAAAAACAGGGCACAACCGAAAAGCAAAAGCTGTTCACATGAAATAAACCAAGCAACAGGGATGACTCTCGGAGCCAGGGCCCACAGTACTAAGACCTAGCCCAGCTAGAACAATTTATAATAGCATCTTGATTTAACAAGACAGCAAATGATGTTCTCACAGGCATGTCTGAATTGCTTTCCCTAAATCAGGTTTTACTTTTGGTAACAGCACAATTCAAGAGTTTCCTTTTTTTGCCAAATCAATGACAGTAGCTGTACCAACTGTGACTGTCAGGCCTCTTTCTAAAGATATTCTACTGGACTGCACTGAACTTTTTTTTAAGATATTTATTTTTTAGTTGTAGATGGACACAGTATCTTTTTTTTTTTTATTTTTATGTGTGCTGAGGATTGAACCCAGGGCTTCACACGTGCTAGGCAAGAGCTGTACTGCTGAGCCACAACCTCAGCCCCCCTGCATTGAACGTTTGATAACAGCTACATCTGATCACCATTATTTTCATATCTTAATGATCTTGCTTCACAGGCATGCATGCACACGTGTGCTGTACACACACACACACAGAGTCCCCATTTCATGATGTTTGTGTTTAATGGTCCAGCTGATTGGCTGTCCCAGCAATAAGAGGGAAGCCCCAAGATGGATTCATTACAAAAAAAGTACCATGTGTGTACACAATTTTATTTCTACATTAGAGGAAGTTACAACTTTTAAAAAGAGTATATAAGTGAACATATTTATCAATGAGCCAGAATGAATTAGTATGTATTTAACAAAAATAATGGAATTTCTATAACACAATAAACACCAATATCTTTGTTTTGTATCCCAAACCAAACAGACTTGTTTTTGGACTAGATAGCAACGACACTGATGTTCAAGGAAAGTAATGATAAATAAGAGACACCAAAACCCCCCTTTATGTTGCAGTCAAGAATTGTAAAAAGTACCATCTAACATCTGGATACTAAATAATAAAAACCAAACAAACAAAACCTGGAGGGCTAAATAAAGAGGGGAACCTCTTCATCAATTTTTAGGAATTCAAGTTATTCCAAACCTTGACATACACGATCCTATATCTATATCTTTTCTTCAGTAACTTCAGAATGGTGTCTCCAAACAACTTCAAAGCTTGAGCTCCTTCTGAATTCCCCAAAGAGTTTTTGCACTCTTTTTCAAGCGGGCCTCCTCTTCAGGGGTCATCTTTGTCTTTATAATGTCTGTTATACCATTTTCTCCTAGGACACAAGGAACACTGAGGAATACTTCTTCATTTATTCCATAAAGACCTTTAATTATGGTGGAAACTGGATGCACTCTCCTCTACGTAGGTCAAGATATCCACTGGGTTGGAAACCACGATCAGTTTGCAGAGGGGGCTGTACTGGACGACACTGGAAATCATAAATCTAAAGATGGCCACATTCCGCTGGACTAAGTCGAGGCGGGTTTCTCCCTTCTCCTGGTGCGCCCATGCTGTGATAATCACCAGGCTGGTGTTCGCGGTGACCAGGTAGTCTCTGCTGCACACGATGCTGGGCAGCTTCGCTAAGGCGCTGCCTTGCTGAAGGTCCATGGTCTCGCCCTTCAGCCTGGCTTCGTTAACATCCATGAGGGCAAGCTCATCGCTCAGGCCTTTCAGCAAGATGCTTAAGGCGCAGGCCACGCCCACCGACCCGCTCCCTATAATGGACACCTTGGTGTGGTGGATGTGCTCCTCGGGAGCCAAATTCTTGAAGAGGTTCCCCTTCACGGTTGCCATCTCCTACACGGGCGTGAGCAGCTGACTGCCGTCCAGCGGGACCTGCACCGCCTGAGGTGGCCTGCGCGCCCTCCCGGGGCTTAGGAGCTTCGCGCTGGCTCTCTGGTTGGACTGCAGCATACCAGCAGCCCAGCTCATGGCTGCGCACTCAGGAGGAAGAGAGGGAGGAAAGCCACCGCAGAGGCACAGTTGGTTGAGGGCCAGAGGAACCCGGCTAGGGCGAGGTAATGCCTCTGTGCAGGCCCCGCCCGCCCACGTGGCCTCACAGGCCATGCCCCCATCCCACCAGGCCTCGCAGGCCAAGCCCCCATCCCACGAGGTTTCGCCAAGCGCTCCAGCTCTGCACACACCAAGGCTTGGGGATGGGCTTCCTGTCCAGCGAGGGCATCCTGCAGTCCGTTTTATACACATACTATACACGTTTGGCAGGTGAACCCAGAGTCCTGGAGTCATCGATTTTCTACTCTGAGTAGGCAGACCAAGTAAGATGCATCAATCAAGTACAGGTGAATATGTTATATTGCAGGCCACAAAGGTGCCTACGCATTGTCTCCTAATAGCATCGGAAGAGAAATGGGCTCCTGTTTCCCAGTGTATCTAGCTGAAGGACCTTTTATTTAGGAAGGACTGACCATGACCATGACCATGACTCACACCCATGTAAGTCCACAGGTGCTCGACAACAGGGCAAGGGGCTGCCTGTGTATTACTTCAATAGTCAAAACTCACCAGGAGAGGATACACATTCCTTCTTATACCAAAGGAAGGCCTGTGATTGAGTCCTAGTAAAAACGACTTCTTAAGAAGTCACAAAAAAGGAACTTATCTTTAAAATGTTCTTAAAATCACAAATTTTAAGCAATGCACAAATCAGACTGATGACTAAAATGATGAAAATTATTTAGTATACAACACTGTATTAGTATATCTTACTTCCTCTGCATTTTTTCAAGGCAGTCTTCTTAACTAATTTCCTTACAAATTGTTAAGGAGATGTACATTTTACATATGATGAAATGCATCCTCTGATAAACTCAATAAACTACAAAAGCCTCACTTACAATTATGATTGTTTCTCCCCACTCATAAGTTATTTAAACCCAGTAAGGATTGCTCAAAGCACCCCTCTTGTTCTAAGACAGGATTTACTCTCCCAGAATGGGGCTTCTTGGTACATATAGCCCTTTCATAATCCACAAGATTACAGTTTTGGGATAACAAATCCTGACAAAATGAATAATTTATATTCAGGACATGAAAAGCTGTTCTCATTCTTCCTGACACTGAAGAGAGGAACAATAAGCAAAGGAGTTGGATGAGGGGTGGAGAAAATTGGCAATCATTGTAGTTCCACAACCTTGTTTCAATGTGACTCATTGGCTGTGATGATGCACTGTCTAAGCCATAGGGACCCCAACACTCTGTTTAGATGGTACAGAGCCACAAGCTCTGTGACACACAAAAGCACAAAAGCATCAGAACATGAATTCTCTCCACTCAGGCAGTCAGATTTATGGTATACCATTTGTCAAATTAAAAACCTGAATTTTAAAAATAATCATCTTTTTTGAATAGTAGCCAATATTTTAGAGGGATCCTTTAAAAGAAACAAAAAGATTTTGATAGCTATCATTTCTTTTATCCTAGTCCTCACTGGAAATGTTTTAACCTGATGAGTGCTCCCACCTTCTTCCTAAATGATTCCTTTGACCAGACAAGTCATTTTCCAGGATAAGTGCTCTTGTGCATGAAATTCAAGGACATAAAGACTCTAAAGTGGATGGCTTCCTTCTATGTAATTTTCTTCCTAGAGTTTGAATTTCTTTAGCAATATAATATCTGAGACCAGTGTCTTCAGTCTTTCCACCTAGCCATAACTAAATCATTATAGGGCTGGGTTGGGGGGGTAAACCTCTCCAAAATAAAAATACATCAAACAAAGCCACTTTTTATTTACAATAAGTCTCAAGATAAATGGGAAGTATGAAGAGATGTAAGTGACCTCCAGAGCAGATGTAGGTCTACTCAAAGTTGTGGAAAGCCAAATATAGCCAGACAGCTCCCTAATGGTTTCTATCTTAGGTGGCTCATTATTCTTTTTGAATTGAAAACCTAGCTCAAATTATCTATTCAAAATGCAGTGTGATATTATAGCTGATGGCAGGATTACACTTTAATGCTTTTGTTTATACCACTCAGGAGGGAGGTGGCAGGAAATTCACACCACCGCATGTCTCTGGAATGGCTGCAACTCAGTCACTCTGTCCTTCCACCTGGCCTCTCCCAGCCCACTCCCACTCTCCTTTTTTCTGTCCAGGAGCCCAGTTCCCACAGCCCATCCTTTCACAGATCTTGCCAATCTTTCAAGCAGAATGGATTTTTAAAAATCCTATGTCACCACTTTGTACCTATCTCTATTACAGGATTTATCACAATTAAATGTGAAATACATATTGAATATATGACTTCTAAAGGGATCAACCTTATTTATTAGCTTATCCTTGTCCTCTAGATCAGAGATGGACACATGAATAGGAATTTGGGAAATCCTTATGATAGAAAAGGATGAGTAAATCAATGCAGACCTGAATTTGTAAGGCTAGACAGAAGAGTAAGAGATGAAAAGCTGGGCTAGAGAATCTACCTGGTGCTACAACAGAGGTAGTAAAATGAGTGATGCCCCTTTAGGTTATTTTATTTATTTATTTATTGTTTATTTATTTGATACTGGGGATTAAACCCAGGGGTGCACTTGACCACTGAGCCACACATATTTATCCATTTTTATATTCTATTTTGAGACAAGCTCTCACTAGGTTGCTCAGGGTCTCTCTAAATTACTGAGACTGGCTTTGAACTTGCTATCCTCCTGCCTCAGCCTCCCAGGCCACAGGTGTCTGCAACTGCGCCCATCTCCCTTTGGGGTTTCTTAGCAAGGCTATAAGTTAAAATAAATTCTTACCTATTTTCATAGCCAAGCATTTTTCAAACCTTAACCAAGTTAAAATAACAACAAAATCTATACTACTAGAAATACAGTGAAACAAGTATACAAATGGAAGAGAAAATATTTTTAAAAATTAGAATTATTTAAAATGTTGTTTTTGGGAACCATTAAGAAAATAATCAGCCTAAGCAACTTAGTAAGACTTTGTTTCTAAATAAAATATAAAAAGGGCTGGGATGCGGCTCAGTGGTTAAGCACCCCTGGATTCAATCACTGGTACCTCCCCCAAAAAATCAGCATAAGAATTCCTTGATTTTTTTTTGGGGGGGGGAGGATCCAAATGAGTAAAAATTAGTGTTAATTAACATTATAATCTGATCAGAAACAGACTATAAACTCACAAGGAAGAAGAGCATTACATAAACAAAATTATTTTAAAAGCTTTCTTTGTAATTTTAAAGTTATAAAATTATATTTTAGAATTAAAGAAGCCCCCAAGTCTCCAAGAAGCACCATGCCAGCAGCATCATCCCAGTTCTGACAAGCAAAAGTGCCTCCAGATACTGCCACACATCTTCTACATATATTCTGGGTCTAGGTGAGGGGACATTTTTGCCTCCAGTTGAGAACCAATAAGTTAAAGAATAAGCAGGGGCCAGATCACAGAAGGGTGCATAAACCATTAAAGGAACTGAATTTCATTCTCAAGGCAAAGGGAGCCCTTGAGATAGCAGATTTCATTCAACAAATATTTAAAAAACACCCACTAATGGAAGGCACTGTGACAGGTGCCGATGATACAAAGAACAAGATAAAGGAGAGCTCTGTTTTCAGAATTTACATTTTTACAAAAACTGATAAAACAAGAAAATAGGCCAAATAATTTTATTTTGCAATTGGTGCTGTGAAGAAAACAGGATAATGAGTAATTTTAGACCATATGGTTTGAGGATACTTCTCTGAGGAGGTGAAATAAATCTGGGTGAAAGTTCTGAATGGCAATAGAGCTGGCTGTACAGAGAGTCAGGTCATAAATTTCCTGGGTAAAGTTAGAATAAAGGTCCTAGGCAGGAGTAAACCTGGTGTATTGGGGGAACAAGGGGATTGGCAGGGCCCAAGTGCAACAGGAGGGGTGCGTAACTGTGGTAGCTCAGGACAAGGTCAGGGAAGGAGGTGGGGCTTTACCATGCAAACCTTCTTCCAAAGGAAGCTAGTGAAGAATTTTAAGTGAAATAGTGTCATAACTTAACTTTCATTTAAAAAATATCTCCAGCTGCTGTGTGGAGAAAAAAAAATGCAGGAGAAATGAAAGTGAGGTCAGGAGACCAAAAGGATGCTCAATACACTAGGTAAGAGAAGAATGGAGGCAGAGAGAGATGAAGGAGTTGGGCTATGAGCTACAACTAACAGGTCTCGCCCATGGATTAGAAGGGATGAAGGGAAATAAGAGAATCTGAAACAATTCTCACCTGGGCTTTTGGTTTGAACTAGGGGGACGGGATGATGGTGGTCCTTCCTGAAATGGGGGAGAGAGTAGGTGAGGAATACATTGGGAGGAGGTGAGGAAATCAAGAGCTCTGGATGAGACATGGGTCATTAGACATGCCTGTGAGGCACAGTGAAAATGGAAAGTGCAGCCGAGAGGCAAGTCTGAAGAGCTATATATCTGGATGCCACTTGCATGAACAGATTGATTTAAAATGCCAGGAGCTAGATGACAGAGCTGAGGGTCTGTGCATGGATGAAGAATGAAGAGTCTCTATGGAGTCAATGGACTAATGTCAAAAGTATCAAAGGAGGAGCTGGCAAAGACCATTGAGGTCCAAGGTGTCTCAGAAACCACAAGACCCACAAGACACTGCTTCCTGAGAGGTTGCTCAATGGGTCAAATGTGGCCAGAAGGTCAAGGAACGGAGGTAAGACCTGGACCTAGGAAGAAGGAGAGCACTGGCAACCTGGACAATAGTACTGCAGTCCCAAGGAAAGAAGCTGGCAGGAGATAGAACGGGGAAGAAGTGGAAATGACCACCACATACAATCCTTTCAGGAAATATTTTCTGTGAAGGGAGCAGACCAATGGGAGAGAACAGCACATCTGTACATGCTGCAGCAATAGAGAGAATGTAATCATCAGTAAAGCCTGAGGAACAGGACAGCAGCTCGGTCTGGATTGGGACCTACTGCCCAAGTGGCAAGGGTGGGCCTTTGGTAGCACCAAGGAGATTTTGTCCCTGGTAACAAGTAGAGTGTATGGTACAGCTGCAGGGAGAAGTCTGGGGAAGGTGAAGGCCAGAGTGCCTGGCAGTAAGATGCAGCAAGGATTGCAGTGAAGAAAGGTGGGAGGCAGAGAGAGCAGAGAGGCCATTTTGATCATCTTTGGACAAGAAGTGTCCCCAGCCATTGTGGCTATGCAGGAGAGAGGCATTTCGTGACTGACAAGACAGGGTGAGAAAGAGTATGGTCACGAATGGTGATCTAGCTTCTCCCCTGGGGCACCTTAGTGGACAGTGCAGCCATTCACTACTCAGCAGTAGAGCACTTGCCTAGCACATGCTGGGTTTGCTCCTTAGCACGATATAAAAATATATAAAAAATAAAGATGATATTGTTCCCAAATAAAAAAATAAATATTAAAAATATATATATATATATATATATATATATATATATATATATATATATATTTCTTCTTATATATATAAATATATTATAATATATTATAAATTTATATATTATATATATTATATATATATAATATATATATATATAGTATATATATATATATATAATATATATATTATAAATATATATATATATTTCTTCTTAAAATTTTTAGTAATATTTATTAGGGAAATTGAATTTGAGAGACTTCATTTTCTGATATACTGACAAGTAAGTATATAAGTATATTAACATATTTGCTGGAAGCCATTAGCCAAGTAGGTATGACAATTTCCTTGCCAGTGTACCCCTATGCTGTTTAGTGGAAGAACTCCTGGAAAGTGACCTTGCTCAAGGACCAGGGCGGATCCGTGTTTAGGGTGTTCCCGGTTTAAGATAATCCAAGTTTAGGGCGTATTCCTGCCGGGGGAATAGGGCGTATCCTGCTGCCTGAGTTCCTCTTGAGTTCTTAGGGTCAGACAGTATAATTGGGAGTCAGAAGCCCAGTGGAGGTGGATTTGGGCAGAGAACATGGATTTCCCCAGAACGTGTTTGTAGATGGCCGGTGTGAGATCGGGAATAAAGAATTGCTGTTTGAATCTACAAGCTGTGAGTGGCTCGTGATTTGTGCCCAGCCAAACTGGGGCACATATTTATTAAATTCAATGTTTCATTGAATTTTAGCTATATTTGACTACCAATATCAGGTAGCTTTTAAAATGAAGCTTAAGAGGAAGCACACAATAGCACAATATCAGGTCTCTCAGTCCACAATGCTTTATTTAGAGACATCTGTTCATACCGGCCAAATTTTATAATTTCAGTATAAGAAATAAGGACAAAGGAAAAAAATGAAAAGAAAACTCAGTGAGATCAAGGCCACCTTTCCTCCTGTGGAATATGGCTAGGACCATTCCTGAGGTGACTAAGCCTGATTTGTGCCAGGCCTCTGGAAAGAAGGCCTTCTTTAATGAGTGCACATTCCCATTTCATAAATTGCCAGAGGCCCAATTTGACTTATGAAAGGAAACTGGTGGGTTTTTAAAGAAATATTTTGTAAATATGCCCCAGCATCAGATTTCTCCTTCCTTAGTGTAAAACACGTTGGTCATTATCTCCCATTTTACACTGAACAAGACCTGTGATTCAGTCCCCCTGTCACCAAATTGCTCCACACATCAAGTGCCTCTCCCCAGCCCCATGTTAAGCCATCAGAGCTGCAAAGAAATGCAAAACAAGGGCAACAGAGATGTCTCTTTTACCTCAAACTTACTAACTGATGATTCCAATTCATTTAAAAATGATTCCAGGAAAATATTTCTTAATCCATAAACTGCTTGAAAGCCTAAGGGATTGTCAGATGAAACAATCTTTGAAATATAATTCTGCCTGTTTTCTGGGGGTTCTAGTGAGCACTGTGAAGAAGAGGAAGTGAGGCCAGTATGCTGAGTGTTAATCAGAGTAAAAAACTGAAGCTTCTTCCTAGGGCAGAACTGGTAGAGATATCAGAAACATTGAAATTAGATTAGGAAGACGCAGAAAGATGCTTCAGCCACTTCTCAGACTTCCCCTGCAGATCACTCTGAAATGGCTACCATTAAACAATTTGCCAGGAGACTAATAGTTGTTTTTAATCTTTGAACTAAACCAGTGAGAAGTAAACAGAACTTAGTCTATTCCCTTTGTTAGATATCATCAAAGTTGAAGACTTCTAAGATTTTTCCCTCGTTTTACTTACATTTATGGTCTTACAGTCACTCTACAATACTGCTTCACTTGAGATGAATACATAAAAACAGTCTAAGAATAAATGTACTAATAAAAGCTGAACCAGAATAGTAATAAAACTGAATTAAAGAGTCAAAGGAAGATATGTAATTATAATTAGCAAAAGCCATCAGGCTGATCATAGAGTAAAGAAATAAATCTAAATATTAACATAAAAGTTATACCTTGCAGCAGTTACAACAAAGAATCAGACAAAATAAATGTTGTTAGAATGCACCCAGAATAGTCTCAGAGGAAGAATACAATAATACTTCCTTTAACTCTCAGAACAGGAAGGCCAAAGGCCCATTTCTAGAGAAATATTTAAAAGATAGCTGTTCTACTATATGGTTTACCTTTTTTGTTTGTTTATTTTTAAAGAAAAGGATACCTGGGATCTTGAGAAAGCAGCCACCTATATCAGCAAATGAGGAGATAGGACAGGCCTGAAGAGGTTTGAAAAACTCCAATCACAGACTGTTTTCATTTGAGCCTTTATAGCAACAGAGATGCAGTTTAAAAAGAAAAACAGAGATAATTCCCTATCTATCAGATGGCCAAAAGTTTCAGAATAATACAAGTCACAAATGGCCAGGATGCTAGGAAACTTACATGGGCTGTAATCTTCTTAAAAAATTTGTTCTCTCTATATATATACATGACAGTAGAGTGTATTTTGACATATTTACATGCATGGAGTATAAGTTATTCTAATTAGAATCCTATTCTTGAGGTTGTACATGATGTGGAATTTCACTGGTGTTGTATTCATATATTTATATTCAAACATAGGAAAGTTATGTCAGATTTATTGTAAGCTGTTTCCTTATAAACAAATTTTTTTCTAGAGGGTAATTTAGGGTTTGGGTTAGGGTCATTTAGCAGTAGATAGCAAAACATTTTTATTTTTTTATTTTTAAATTTTTTGCAAAGACATTTTCAAAACATACATCCTCTATCTTTAAGACAAATTTCTCAATCAAGAAAAGTACAGTAAGATGTATGCCTACATGATCACTATGGTGTATAATAGTGAAAAACTATTATCTAACTACTACTGACAGTTTAGCAGATTAAGTAGATTATAATATGCAATGGAGTACCATGTAGTCATTGAAAGTGATAGAGATTTATACACTCTGCTGTGTAAAATTTCCCTGTTACTGTTCAGTCAAAAAGGTCCCAGTGCCCGAGGGGTTTTTTGTTGTTTCAGTGTGAGGGATGGAACCCAGGGCCTCCCACATACTAAGCAAACTCTCTATCACTGAGCTCCATCCCAACCCAGCACACAACATTTCTGAACAATTCTATGAATCATAGCATAGGTCTAAAAGGGTGTTCCAACTATGGTGACTGTAACTTGGTGGGATTTCTGCTGGCTTCTTTTTTGTACTTTTCTACATTGAGTTTTTTTTTTTTCAAACAGTGAAAATATATATATATATATATATATATATATATATATATATATATATATATATATATATATATATTTTTTAACCCCAAACCAATGTCATCTTTATTTTTTTAAAAAAGGCCCTAAATACATTTTTCTTTAAAAATAAACACCAATATGTGTACTTTAGTTTAGATCTTAAATATCCCCCTAGGACCTATATGTCTTGGGCTTGGTCCCAAGAAGGACATTATAGAAGGTGGCAGAATCTTGTGGGAGTTCCTGAGGTCATGGGTATGTGACCCAGAGGGACTGTGCAGTTTTTTCTTTGCTCCCTGGCCCATGATATGAGCAAGCAGCTGTGCTCCACTACACACCCCTGCCACTGCTATCTAGCACCTCCACCAGGAGCCCAGAGCAATGGGGTCACTCAATATGCCTGGGACCTCCAAAACTGTGAACTAAATCTTTTCATTTAGACATTAATTTTCTCAGATATTTTGTTATAGTGACATGAAGCTGACTAATATATCTCTTATCCCACAATAAAAAAGTTAAAAACATTTATAATTAATATCTCTAAATAATTTAAAGTAATTCAAAATAACTAAGAACATTTTCATTCATTGTTTTTATTTGGGTTTTAGTTTCTAGGAAGGCAATTGCTCTAAATTATCTATAAATTCTTACTATACCAGGCATCATGAATACATCTATACAAGACACAGGAAAGGGAAGCAGAGGTGACTCTGTCAGTTCTTTGAGATGGCAACCCCCTCACAAATTACAGCACAGGGCCTCAGCAGTGTATTCTCCCTTCTGTAAAGTTCCAATTGAATCAACCAGGGAATACTGAGATACCTGTGTTTCCCCTCTGAACAGAAGAAAACAATATCCAAGGTAGCCTATTGAAAATTAGCTAAACCTCTTCAGAAATCCTTCAAATATCAATACCCACTATAGATAATAAAAGTAATAAATTCAAAGTTATGCAATTGAGTAACATACGAATAACTGTATATGACATGGTTTCTATTTTTCTTCCATAATTACGGAATTGCCAGTTAGTCCACTACAGGAACTCAGATCATTTACCTCAATTATTTTCTGAGCTTGAAGTACCTGCCCTGATAAAACAAACTAATCATACTGCCCCTGTTGAATGATCAGTCTCTTGGGATCAGGTGCATAGCTCCTTTAGGAACAATGAACCCATAGGACAAACTCATCTCCCCCCTCCACAATGAAGTTACTGTGTTGAATTTAATTTTTAGTCCTACTCAAATGATACAATAATTAAGAGTAACCAATAAACCTAGACTGAACAATCAGGCTGTGCTTGCTGGCCCAAAGCTGGCCAGGTGGCAGGGTAGACGTGAGTCTATGCTGATTTCTGTAGGCAGGGAGGTCCCCACCTTGTCCTGGGAAAACCCCCTAATTGGGCATGGTACTGAACTCCCACTAGCTCTCCTTTTTTGAACCCTGATTAAATGATGTGCCATTATATAAAATACAGATATATTTGATGTATTACATGTGCTCCATGAAATATGAAATTTCATGATAATTATAAATAGAGTAAAAAAAAAATTTAAGAATCTGAACAGTGTTTTGATTTGAGCATTTTAACACGTTCCCTTTTAGGCCAGTAGATGTAGCTGTGAACTAAATTAGTAAATACAAGTACTTTTATCAAGCTGCTCAAAGTCAGCCATTAGATGGCACCTTTTTTTGTGATGGTGGGGGCTGAGTTTATTGCAGATTTAATGCATTTCAAGGTAGCTAAACAACAATTATTTGATGCTAGAGTTGGTTTTTACTTACCTGCATTTATCTAGAAAGTCCCCTCTTAATGATTTATTGTGTGCATGGATCATTTCTGCTCATCGTTTTCTAACCAATACTGTTGTCCTTAGGTAGAGAAAAATGCCATTTCCCAAAGAGGAAGTGATAGTGACACAAGTTCATTACTGGACTTAGGTCAATCTCATCATCAAAACTCTAAATGCAGGAACTCTCTAAATGTAGAGATGAAATATCCCATATGCTGTTTGTGAGCCTCAGAACAGGGTAGTAAGAATCTTCCTGGGAAGGGAATGGTAAGGCTTAGACAACAGTTTACTGAGGAGATGTTCTTAGCATAGTGTGCGGCTCTCGAAAGACCCATTAATGACTTCCAAATGAACACACCAACAAATTAAAAACACTGCTGTCCTTAAAACATGTGCCTCTTGGAAAATATTAGTGGATTCATTTTTCTGTGGCACTTCTTAAATATGCAGATCAATCTGATGTGCCTAGTGACCTGTATGTGGGGAGAGGGTATCTGCATTCCCTCTATATAATTAAACAAAGATGCAACAGAAAAGGAATCTGTGTATTCTTGTATTCAGTGTTGCCAGTCAGAAAATATTTTTTCCTCCCCAAAATATTTAATTTAGGCAATAATCCTCTTACTAGTGCCATAAAACAAAGTTCACAATCTAGAAACTAAAATAGCACAATCTAGCCCATAAAACCAAATTCTCCAGTGTAAAATAACCTAATTTTGTTGGTCTATGAAAATTTAGAATGAATCATTCCATGACTCTTAAATTGAAGATTATTCATATTTTCATACCTCAACTTTTTTTATTGAGTTTATAACCAGAGTACTAAACACTGGAAACATCACCCATCAATTCCACTGTCAATGGAAAGTGCTAACAGGCTGTCAGCCACTTAACTTTATTACTTGGTGCAAGCCCAGAGTACATTTCATGGGTAGCCAGAGGAGTTTTATGAACTCCTTTGCAGTAAAAACTAATAGAAATAAAATCTTGCACAATTTTTTAAAAGGTATTTCTAGTAAAGTAATAATTTAAAAGAAAATATGTAAAGGCAAAATAAAAAATTCACTCATATGCCCATAATTCACTCACATATTTCTATCTGACATTTTTCCTCCTGGGTACCTTGTTTCAGGTACCCGCTCTCCTATCATACATAGCTATGAGTCCCATTTTCCATTTACTGTAATATTGTAGGCATTTTTTAATTGCAGATGACAGCTTAAAAGAAGATTTTCTCTTCTTTGAGTAAAGAATGGCCAGTCCTAGACCAGACTTGACATCAATTATCATGTGGAGAGATGAGGCCCTCACTTACCCAGAAAAACTTGGTGAATTATCAAGAACAACATGGTCAGGTCACAATCAAAACCAAATTCACTACCTGCCTCCCTCCCCTGGCTCCTTTCACTTATTCCTTTATTTCCCATCTTAGTTAATGGAGGTAAAGCTAGAAAACACGCAGATATTAAGATTTAGAATTCAGTTCAAAACTTGACTCTGTCAGTTGTGTGATCCTGGGCAAGTGAGTTAGGGTCTTGAGCCCTTATTCCTCACTTATAAAATGGGGGATAGTAATGCTATATTGTTATTAGGCAGAATAAATAGTCTGCTATGTCTAAAACGTTGGTACAATGGACGAAATGAAAAAAAATTGAAGTAATAACAATCATCAAAAATCTTCAGTCAGTGGTTTTCAGAATTTTCCAAGTTGTCCCTAATTTATTGTTACAAAGGATGATTAGAAAGCAAAATCACTTTAAAAATAACGGTTGTTCAGACCAGGGAAACTATCATTTGTCCATCAGTGTGTTTTGACTGAAAAGTACAATAATCCCCATGTTTAGTTATGATTAAACTGAATGTGAAAAGCTCAACTATGTTTATAAGGTTGATTTAGCAAACCACTCCCTGTTGCCCCCCCCACAACTCAGTGTCTCCTTCTCTACTGAATTAATTCATCTCCACATTATTCTCCAACTTAAAACCAAAACCTTCTTAACTCCCCCCACCCCCAATCCTTCTGGTTATGACTCC
Source organism: Callospermophilus lateralis (assembly GCF_048772815.1). Lineage (NCBI taxonomy): Eukaryota > Metazoa > Chordata > Mammalia > Rodentia > Sciuridae > Callospermophilus > Callospermophilus lateralis. The sequence goes on from NW_027511893.1 coordinate 1,568,978, forward strand.
ATTTCTTTATTTCACTTTACAGCAAAACTCAATACTTGTCTGTACCTACTGCCTCCAATTTCTCTCCTTTATTCTCTTTTGAATCTACTCCACTCAGGCTTTCTGCCACCATTTCAACAGTGACCATGATTTTGCTACGCTCAAGTCAGTGGTCAGTGTTCTTATGCAACTTCTCACTAGCATGCAACACAGCCTCTTCTTAAAATGTTTTCTTCTCCTGGCATCCCAGCTACTACTCTGGCTCTCCTGGCCTCTTTGGTCAGGATATCACTTTTGCTACTTTCTCCTCTCTCCAATCTCTCAACCTTAGGAATGCATAAGAGCTCCCTCCTCAGACCTCTTTGCTTTCTTGCCACCCAGCTGCCTGCTTTCATGAGCTCATCTGGTCTAAAGACTTTAAACACTATCCATCTACTGGTGAGTCTCAAATTTATACCTCTACTTTGAACCTCCCCCTGAATTCCAAACTTCTATATCTAACTGATTACTTGGTTCTTCATGTGGCTGTCTAACATATCTCAAACACAAGTCCCAGACTGAGCCCCTTATGTTATCCCCTAACATTGGTCTCTATCCGTTTTGCAGTTGCCCACGCCAAAATCTTGGAGACATTCCCTGATTTCACTTTCTTCTCACATCCCACATCCAATCTACAACAAGACCTTGCTAACTCCAGCTTTGAAATAAATCCAGAACCTCTTTTCATCAACTCCATTACTGCCACCTATTCTAAACTCCCATCAATGCTCATCTGTCATTAAGAGCCTGATACACAGAACTTCCTACTAGTTGTTTGGACATTCTGTGGACCTTCTTAACAACAGAAAAGAAAGAAACCAATCTTTTTTAATGGATAGCTTTTTAGCTTAGGGTATAAATTTTATAAACACATACATATTCACCCAGACATAAACACACACATATTTAAGCTCTTAGGATTTTTTTCAATAATGTGTAAACAACACAATTAATCATTTAAATAACCGATTTTAAAAATGCTTTAATTATTTTACAAGAATGTTTATACATATGGATGGATGTTAAATAGTACAGAAAGTTGTTCCAATTAATAATTCATTAAAGAAGTAGCTAACATCAATTTACATAGAATGAACATTAGCTATGAATTAGTCATTACATAATAATAGTTGAAAAGCTTTATTAGTTACTAGTAATGAGAAGTTGCCTAGAAATTGGCAAGAATTTCATTACATTCTTTGCCGTTACTTCCCAAGACAGGACCACACTACATAGAAATTCCAACACCGGGAAAATTTAGATAGCAGAAAGTAGAAAAAACAGCCAGATGCCAATCATAAGTTTGTAGTTACTTACATTGTGAACTCCTAAGGCTTTTCAGACTGCGAAGCTGATCACACCAACTCCACACCAGGCATAAAGTGAGTCCTAGCCAAGAGCTCTCAAGGCAAGGAAAGACCCGCTCTCTGGTAAGGCAGCTGTAGCCATGCTTCCCTGTAATGAAGACAGAAAGGATTGGGTAAAATGATCAATTCAGAAAGGATAAGAAAGCTGGGAGTGCTTGAAATGATGTAAGCATCATGATGCTAGGAGGCCAGGCCAAACCAAGGTCAAATAGCAACTTCACTACTTAGTAAGTCAATATCTCTGATTGAAAGACATTTCAGCATACAAGACACTGTGCCTGTTAATTCTTCCCGAAAAAAACTCAGAAAATTCCACAAGATTTCTCTATTCCCCAATCATTGGCATTTTTATTATAATAACATTAAAATAATTACCTAATCTGATAACAGCAGATTATAACATCCTGTCTTTCATCTGGAAAGAAAATTCTATTTATTTGTGTCCACTTCTTTTTCAGAAGAATTTTCTTTATATTGCTCAACCTTTTTCTTATTGCAACTTTTTCTTATGCAGGCTTGGCTAGAGATTGCTAACACTGCTCCAGCACACAGAAAGCCTACACTTTGTTGATCTGCATCCCTGTACATAGCATCATGACTACATCTAGTAGGTATGAAGTGCTTATTGACTGGCACTTTTTGTAGATATTCTTAGACCTAACCAGGTCACCAACACATCTTTCTTTAACCATTTTCCACAATACAAACAATATTCTCTCCATCTCATTCCTTGTCCATGTTGCTGTAGTTTCAGTGTGGTTCCCTAGACACCACAGATCTCACATAGATGCACTCCCTGGCTTTTAATTGACCTGATTTTTGCCCAGAATTAACCAAATGTTATTTTACCAGGGTCAGTTTAAGTGCTTTAGCCTAAATATTAATTTAGAAACAAAGATTAAAAACCATCATTCCTCTGGGAAGGACAGAAATTGGCCTATGCATATATATATTGTAAAGTCTACATTCACCCACATTTGTTTTACTAAATCAAGTAAAAAGGAAACTGCATGAAAATAAATCTTAATGATACATCAATATTCACATAAAAATCTTAATTTTGCCTTAGAATTTTTAAAAAGCAGGTCATATTTGTGTAATATCAGTCTCATAAATTATAAAATAAAATTAGTTATTATTAGTCATACTATATAAATTATGCTTCTGAAAATGAATTTTTGTGGCAACTTGATGTTAAAAATTAATCTTTGAGTTTTAAAAGTGTAGACCCAAGCTTTTTCCTCTAGGGGAAAATGCCAAATGACATTCATGCACTCTGTTCAAATTTTTCAAAATGAATGTTGACTGACTTGCTTCAGAAAATTATTAACTTGCCAAAAAGTAAAAGCATTTTCTCTCACTGCCATTTTTTGTTTTAAAATACAGGGTCTTACTAAGTTGCTTGGGGCCTCACTAGGTTGCTAAGGATGACGTTGAACTTGAGATCCCCCTGCCTCAGCCTCCTGAGTCTTGGGATTACAGGCATATGCCACTGCACCTGGCTTCATTTTTTTTAAGTAAAACTAAGGCTTTTGTATTTGGAAGTTGAATTTAACAAATCATACTGCAGTTACAGTAAAACACTAAGAAGTATTCCCAAAATAAAACAAAAATGATTTTCTAAGTGAAAACTCAGAATTTATAATACTTCTATGCCAGAATATATGTATATTCCTTATCTTCTAACATTTACCTAGTAGCCTCTGAGAATTAATAATCTATTATTCATACACGTAGGAACTATCAAGAGCAAATTGTCAGAATGCTAACTGCATACTAATGAATAAGTCTACGTTTTAGTTTTTTTCAGTATAATTCTAGGATTTTACATAAATCATATAGATTTTTTTTAAAAAAATGTTCAATCTAGTTTAATTTCCCCTATAAAGCATTCTTATCTAATATCAAATTTTTATGTTTACATCACAGAATAACTTAATAATGTATGCAAAATACTTTTAAAAGGTATTTTTTATAATTTTTCAGAAGTTACAGAAATGAGAAAGATGAATGATAACCTGTCCTTTTAATCTACTTGTTACATAAATGGATCTTGAAATAACTCAGTAATGTGATAAAGTTGTTCCATGCCATAACATTTATAAGTAAAGGCACTGAATTACTTTAGATAAGCAAATTTCACGTTTATGTATATATTAATAAAAATATACACACAAAATTTCACTCATATAACCTTGCAATCTTTTTATGAAACTGATATGTGAAAAGAACCAGTTTTAGAAATAAAGCTTGGTCATTTAAATAGATCAAAGAAGCTCAAGAGTGGACTCTCTGGCCATCTTAGATGGCATTTTCCTGTTTATTCAAAAAATTACAAAGAAAAACAACTGTGCTTACTTAGCCCTTATTATTGTTTTCCACTTTCCAGCTTTCTAGCATAAGACACAGCTAAAAATGAAAATAGGTCACTAAGGAGCTGATTATCTGTCTGAAATAGAAGCAGTGTAGGTAGCCCCTAGCTGAAGAGTTGGTCATTAAAAAGTCCTAGCCTCTAGCTCAAAAGTTGGTCATTAAAAAGTACTTTTGGGTTACAATCCTGTGTTATAATAAATACCTACATTCCCAGGTTAATGGATAGAAGTTTATGTGAATAACAATATTACTAAGTGGTATGATTTATTCCCCAAAATTTATTTCCCAGAAATAACTGAAGATAGAAAAGTACTATGTCCAGCAAGTTGCTTGATTCACGTGTGCCTCAGTTTCTTGCTCTTTAATGGGAACAACACACAGTAATATCGGCTCATAGGGCTGTGTGTTGGTTAAATGGGTAAAGCCTTTAGAATAACAGCTGGCACTTGGTAAGTATTCAATGTTTGGAAAAATAATTATTATAATAATAGAAGATTTCTTGGTGGTGGGTGACCTTTAAGTTCATTGCCTCAGTGATACTCTTACATTGGTGCTTGCTCAATACAAACTGATTAAATGCGTGCTCCAGAACTTGAGTTCTTCCACAACCCATTTTAACTGGCAGAACGTGGAAAAATGGTAATGCTCTGATTCCATTGTTTCCCAGAGGGAAGCAGAACTTACATATTTAACCATCCAGAATGGTGGTTCTCAAACTTTCTGGGTCTCAGGATCTTTTTATACTTGGACCCAAAAGATTTTCAGTTATGTGGGTTATATTTACTAATATTTAATATATTAGAAATCAAAACCAAGAAGTTCTCAAGTTTTATTCATTTTAAAATAGAAGCAAATTTTACATTCTTGCTAATTTTTTAGATGCCTAATCTAATAAAAAAGAGAACTGGATTTTCATGTCTGCTTCATGTTGCAAAAATTTTTTTTGTTGTTTTGGTTAAACTATATGAATAAAATCTGGCCTACAGATATATGGCTGGGAAAGAGAGAAGTAATTTAAAAACTTTCCTTTTTTATAAAACTTGACAAAACTCCTAACTCAAGGTTAGTTACAATATGGAATCTGAAGTCATGTCAATGAACTTCTTTGTAATTTATTACATTAAAATGTATTAGTCTATTTTGTACTTTGAATAGACCTTTTATTCCATGAATACATGATTACTCAGAAGATACTGATTTACCAAGTTATATACATATTTCAATTACTGATATGATTTATTAAACAATATATTTTTTAAAACATCCTTAATATCACCATAAAAATTCTCATCAGTAAAGTTGCTGACCACTAAGTAGGGGTTAAGCCCAGGATGGCAGATAAGTTTTCTAAAACCTAATTTTAACTGAAAGTTTGAATTTTAGCAGTGGAAACACAGGTTCATATTTTTCACTCCTAGGAAAATGTCTTCCATATACCTCCTTCTAAATAACAGTTTGTCAGTTGTTCTTTCAAATAAAAATATTCCATGGGAAAAGTGGCTCGTTCAGCTGGGAACTCAATCACACACTGCTTTTCCTAGAGAAAGACATCTTGCCTCAATGTTAAGAAAAACTGTATGAGTATTTCCCATTTCTTCTCACAATTCAAATGTCATGATTTACTAAAACTAAAATTTTTACTGCTTGGACAATAACATTCTTATGTAATGTTTGTTTGTTTTAATTGCAGATGTACTGAAATGAAAAACACAATAATGACTATTAGTATGGTTTTCTGCCACTACGGTGACTATGCCAAGGCACAGCAGTTTCACTGTCCATTACTTCCATACCATGAGTGCAATTATGTTTGAATAATCATGGAGAATTTGAATAATATTCAAATAATCAGAATTTGAATAATTCTGACCTTACAGGCCCACAAAAGGGTTTCAATCACCAGTGTTCTCTGGATCAGTCTGCAAACCACCATCTTAGACCATGAAGGGCATATGTGATGAATAAATCTCAGAGCAAAACAGAATGCAAAGTTGTAAATATGTGTAGAATCTCTAGCTTTCATCAGATTCTTAAGTCTGTGAGCTGAGGGTTAACATAAAAACACTTCAGCTTACAAATCAACCAAATTCTACTGTTAAAGCACCACTATTAAATTTTACTGCTTTCTGCCATAAGATATATTTCTGCCCTAAAAATATTCAATTACAAAGGGAGAAAATGATCCATAAGGTTCTTAGCGATAATTTGAGTTGTTCCATGTAAGCCCTCATAGGGAATTTAAATGCTTTAAATTTGTCTCTTGTCATTACAGTGTCCAGAAGAGTTAAGTATGAATGCCCAAGATAAGAGAAAGCAAATCCAAATGGTTTAAGATTTTTCATGCAACACTCTTCCTCAACAACGGTAATAATCTGGGTGAATATTTAATCTGTGTCCACCTCACTAGACTCTAAGATTCCTGAGTGGCAGAAGTGTTGTTCATTTTTTATCCTTTGCACCTAGTTAGTACAGTGTATGACACATAAAAGATTCCAAGTAAACATTTGTTAAAGCAATGAAGTACTGAATAAGTCAAAAGGGGTGGGAAGAAGAGATGGAACAATACAAAGACAAGAATCTACAAGAAAACTCAAAGAAAATTCCTCATCAGTGAAGGAAATGAGGTACACAACACCAAAAAGCAACTGTGTCAATCTTGCTAATAAGTTAAGGATATTTTGCTTTAAGTATGTTACAATCACTCAACTAGTTTCTGAGCATCTAAATTATTTTCTAGGGGCTGGGGCCATAGCAGTGAATGAACGTCCTGTTTAAAGAGCTGACATATTTCTCACTGACACAAGGATGTGCTTTATTTCAATATTACATCTCTGAAACAGAGATCCTACTGCAGTAAGTATCAAGAGCTTAACTGCCATAATTTTTCTTTCTAATAGTACGTAAAATATTTGGACCTCTTATACTAACAGTGAGTTACCTAAATTTAAAGTCATGTTGTGACTTATACCAGATAAGCTTTCAAAGTCTTGTTCTGCTAAAATTTAAAAAACCACGAATCAAGCACTTCTTTTTAAATGAAAATGAAGACCATCAATTAATTTGTAAATTTCTTTAATCCATGTGGTATACTCAGACTTAGTTCTTAAAACAATGAGAAAGGACATCAACATTTCCTTTACTTTTTTATATAAAAAGATGCCATTTATTATAAACAATAACAATGCAATGGATGGATCTCAGTGACACAAACCTTATTGAACCATTCAGGGCTTTTCTTTTTAGCCAATGATAGTGTGGTAACAAATCCAGCCAACATTCCTGCTGTGGCAACAGAACCAAGGAAAATTCCACCTGCCAAGAGTTTGGGGGAGGGGAGATTCAAATTAAAAAAAAGAAGAAACAATTAAGTTCAAAACAAATAAGTTTCAGATACTTTTTAAGTTGCATTCAAAATTACTTCTGAAATTCGAGAAATTATGGCTAAGCAGCTGTTGCCGAAGGTAAGCGGCAGCCTCGGGTGAAGTGCGCCCGACCTCAGGACCTCTGCTTCCAGGGGTCATTCCGGGATGCAGTTCCTTGCCCTCTCCGCGGGTGGCGGCGTGAACTGCGTGAAGTTTCTCTCGGGGGTAAAGAGAGCGAGTGTAATTAGAGCAGGAGAAAAACTGCCGAGGGGATGGGGAAATGCAGCCCGCACGCGAGGAGAGATCGCAGACCCGCCTCCCGGCTCCGGGCTGCCTCCCCCGCCAGCGGTTCCCGCACCTCCCCACGTCACACCTTCAACCAGGAAAAGCCGATCCTCCGTGGGCGCCGGAGTCTCCAGATGAGAAGGCTCGCCAGACCCAGCGCCCGCCGTCTCCATGTCTAAGTCTCCACCACTGCGTACGGCGCCAACGGGGCCCGGGTGGAATCTAGAGCAGGGCGGAGGAGAAAGGTTCCACTGCGGCCTCCCCTGTGCAACCTGAAGACGAATCCGGAGTATGGCCGCTGTCCCCAGACCCTCGCTTCTCCTGGGCTGGGCGGGAAAGATGCGAGCACCGCCCTCAGTGTCCCCTGCCCCGCACCGGGAGCCGGGGCGATGTCCTCCACGGGGGTCTCCCTGAGAGGGTCACTCGCCTTCCCCAAGGTGATGATCGCTGACTTTAATCATTATTTTGTTTATTGAAAGAATGCTCGACCCTAACTCTAGGGAGCAGTGAGGGGTCGCAGATTAGCCAGGAGCACGGTCCCCTCCAGGCGAGACCCGGGGCTCGGTTTTCTGACACCGTGATTTGGCCCGCGCTAACATCCCGCGATTGTAAAGACAGACTTCAGTCTTTTCTCTGTACTTTTCTGAGAAATTTCCTGTCCCTTTGATGCGAGTGACCGGATTTACTCCTGGAAGACAGCCACTGTTCGCTCCGTGGGGCTGCGCCTCCTCCCTCCGAATTGATTGGTCGGCCTACAGCCCAGCGAGGATGCCTGGCAAGATGACTGCGTCAGCTCTGGGACCCAGTGAGGACCGCCGAGGCCCACGCAGGGCCAGCCGCGTGGGCTCCGGGGCGCCCCAGCGCTGCTGCGGAGCGTGGACAGCTGGCAGACAGGCCTGGACCTCACAGCCTAGGAGGCGGGGAGCCAAACGGGCACGGATGGGTACATGGCTCTTGAGAGGACAGGTCTAGTGGTCAGTAGGAAACTTTTTCAGCCGCTGGGAGACTCATGACATCATTTTTCCGAATGAAGCAGCCTTTCTGCCGTTTTGGGTTTTGTTTTTTTCCGGATCACTTTAGGGCGTGGGTTTCTTGAGGATGGGGATGTGGATCTATATTCATTTTTACATTCTCTGGCTCCCAGTTTATTACTTGGCCATGCATAGTAAATGCATGTCTGATGAATGACTACATGAATGCATTAAGATTATCATTATGATTATTTTAACCAGTTAAATGCATCTACCAACTCAAACATGAGTTCAGGTCCTAAACCACTTTCTCAGTTGTGTGAAATTGGATTATTTAGTTTCTCTATATCTCAGTTTCCTCATTTGTTAAATACCTACCTTGGAAGGGTTGCAGTGAGAAGTAAATGTATATAAAGAAGGTAGCATAGTGCCTGGCACAAACACTCAATAAATGTTCTCTCCAATCATTACCACCTTTGATTTCCAATGGCTTTCCCCTCAGAATTGCCTATGGAGATTGTAACAATTACAGATACCCAGCTTCCACCACTGGAGATGATGGCTCTGAAGGTCCCGGATAGGGCAAAGAATAAAAGCTGCATGAAGGCACTAGTGATCAGCCAGGATTGAGAAATACTGCTCTTTTTCTGTGTGGATGAGATCCCACAGAATGTATTTGACCTTTAGATTCTCTGAAAGTAGGATGCCAGGGTCTGAAAAGGTCCTTTATCTCTTTTATCCCTCCAATCTAAGTGGTTTTCCTCCACCATGTGTTCCGACCATGAGGTCCTGCCTCCCTACAGGCCTAAAAGCAACAAGGCCAACCTATTATGGACTAGAACTTCTAAAACCATAAGCCAAAGTAAGCCTTTTCTCTTTTAAAGTTCATTATCTCATTATTTGTTAAAGTGATGGAAAGCTGATCAACACAGTCTGGCATTGCACCAAGTGCTTCTAATACAGTGTCTCATTTAATCTTCTCTTAAAAACTCAGAAAGAACAACTTGCTAGAGCTTATGCAGCTTGATGTTAAGGGGTGACACTAGGATTTAAAAAGAGGCTCTTCCTTATCCACTGGGCCAGTGGTCCTTACACTTGAGCTTGATGACTGGAATCACCCAGAGAGGAATGTTAGACACAGATTGCTGGTCCTAGTTCCAGAGTTTTCAATTGAGTGGAGCCTGAAAACTCACTTGTCTAGAAGTGCAGGTTCCTTCACTCTCTCCTCCTTTGCTGTCTCCCAGTAGAAGCACAGAACCTTTTTGTTTTAAGGATTTTATTGCTCTTTACTATATGAAACATAAGGGAGATAATGAACCTTCAAATCTAGAGAAGTTGCAGAGTTCTGTGATCCAGAGTCTGTCTGTGTTTTGACAGCAACTACAAACCCTGAGGGACCCATCTACTTTTGTAATGGAGTATTTGGCTTCATACTAACTCCCTGATCTAAACCACAGTTTCCCTCTTTTCTACTTGCAAGCTTGTTTTCCAATACACTAGCACTGAAAAAGTAAAGCAAACCAGTTGCTACTCTTGAGCCTTAGGGTAAGTCATTTGCATTTTGAGGATCCCTTTTGGATACAAACTACAGGAGGGACCAACTGTTCTTTGGAGAGCGTGCATTTGTTTCCCGGGAGAGATTTCAGCCCCCATTCCACACCAACACTAGGTACTTGCCTTGTACCAGGTTCTGGGAGATGGTGTTTCCAGAGTCTCAGAAGCCTTAAACCACAAGGACAGGACTTGAGATTAGGACCACATTCCAGGCATCCCAAGTTAAAACACTGAAAGAAAACATTTTTTAAAAAAGATCTTGTTTCCCAAGGTCTCACATTTCCACAGTGCACACAATTAGGTACTTCAACTGCAATCATATTAACTGGCCTGCTTCAGGAATTTCAAAATCCCACTTAGACTTGTTCTGTGGGAATGCATAATACAAGTTCTAAACAGGTGACTTGCAAACATTCAGAGCACAGTCTTTGCAAAACAGAGACTTTAGTTCTAAAATAGCAAGACAGAGTATTTTCAAGTGTGGAAACCAGAGATTAGGAAATTACAGAGCTTTGGTGCTGCATGCAATGCAAGCAGGACTATCACTTCAAAGTAAGCTTGAGTCCCTTTTAGGAAAATGTAATAGAAATGTCTTCCTGCAGAGAGGAGGCTGCTGGGAAGGCAAGTTTATCAGAGATAGACACTGTTGCTATTTTGGTGTTTGTTTTGAGTCAGCTGAAAAGTCCCCACCAGACATGCATCTGACCACATTTTTATTTCAAAATTTTTGGTCCCTGTAGATTCTATTTCAAATTTTGACAGCTAGAAATCTATTAGCATTACAATTCCCAGGATTCTGGTAGCCCTTGCTCTAGCTGGTTTCACACACTGTTGGGCTTTTTTTTCCCATCAATTTTTAAAACATTTCTTTGGAGCTTCACTTACTCTGTGTTTAAAGTATGAGGCTGAATTATTTTTAAAATGCTGTAAGGGTCACATATTGGTCAAATCATTCTCACTGCTGCTTGACAAAAATATAGTGCAGAGGTCTTTAAAGTTATTGTCAAATTAAGTGCATGCATAGAAGAAAAAGATCTGCTGGATTTCATGCTCACACAGGTGACCTGGAGGGAAAGGAAAGGTGAGTTTTCTATCCGTATTTCTTCTATTTTCTGCCTTAATTACTGAAACATTAGCCAAAGCAACATTTTCACTTATTTCTGGAATGTCAAAAGCATTTTAACACATTACTTTTGTAAGGAAAACAATAAAATACTTCCAAAATATATCACTTTATTTAAAAGACAGACTTTCTGATTGAAATAGAAATATTATGTAAGGTTTCCAGGGTAGTTAATCAATCTCTCCAGCAGGATACCCAGTGACAAGATTTTTGGAAGGTAAAGAAATGAACAAGAAGCATTACATCATAAGGAGAAAGTCTGTGCTGTCCAGAGAGCCTATGAGGCTTCTGCAATATGCAGCTGTTGGGCCGCTTGGATTCTTCCCAGATTCTGTGCAGGGTCCCCAGAGCCATAGCTACTTTGGAGTGCACTGTGCTACAATCAATACAGTGCAATATAAATGGTAACAATGAGAATAATTCCTCTGGGTGAGCTGAAGCTAGGCTTCCAAAGCAGGAGTCTCATTACTCACTTGCGGTATCTCATTACTTATCTTTTAGAATCCTATTTTATAACAGTTCCAGGTTGAGTAAGATGTCTGTTTTTATCACAGTAAATAAAAGTTGCTGCTATCCATTATTCCTTTCAATTTTTCTTTATTGTAGAGTGGATCAACGGTACAGGGCCCAATGCCCTTTTTAAAACATTCAAAGTATTTGATGGATTCATTACTGTGTGAACCACAAATAGACACGACCTCAAAATCCTGACAATGAAAAGAATGCTTGAGGGGAGACCTCAGAGTCACCACCATGGACAATGACTTAGAAGGTGGTAGGAGGAGCCGGGACTTAATCGGAAACTAGGTCTAGTTCCCAGTCCTGCAAGTAACGGAGATCAATTAGTCTCTTGCACCTTAATACAGGCTTTGTTTTCTTTCTCTATAAATTGAGGAAAAGATTCAATGGACCAGCATCCTTCCAAGTGTGTTTCATGGTACATCAGCTCCAGAAGCTGTTACGTGTTACCTGGAAACACGCATACTTACTTGTGATCAAATAAATTTGGTAAGCCTGGTTACTTGGCTTCAGGGCTTCTCAGCATCTTCAAGAGCAGGGCATATAAGGCAGAAATTCTATGAACTTATTTGACCATAGAACCTTAGTTTCGGGCATCTTGTGGCCCTGTATACCTTAGAAATCACCTTGAGAAAATACTGAGCTGCTCAGTCACTGGGATTCTTTCTCAAACTTCATGATTCCAGTCAAGCTCAGGGAAATACAGCTATTCCACTTAGAAGACAGAGAGCATGCCTTCCTCCCTTCAGCTCATGGTTGGATCTAAAATTTAGTGACGTCTGAGTAAGACCCATTTGTTAATTCTTGTTATAAACTCTTGTGCTATGGGTGTCCTATTAAAGAATTTGGAGCCCGACCCCACAATATGTAGATCGGAGCCAACTTTTTCTTCTATCAGATGCAGTCTCTGATTTGATATCAAGCTCCTTGATCCATTTTGAGTTAACTTTTGTGCATGGCGAGAGAAGGGGATTCAGTTTCATTTTGTTGCATATGGATTTCCAGTTTTCCCAGTACCATTTGTTGAAGATGCTATCCTTTCTCCATTACATGCTTTTAGCCCCTTTATCAAATATAAGATAGTTATAACTTTGTGGATTAGTCTCTGTGTCCTCTATTCTGTACCATTGGTCCACCCTCCTGTTTTGGTACCAGTACCATGCTGTTTTTGTTATTATTGCTCTGTAGTTTAGTTTGAAATCTGGTATCGCTATGCCGCCTGAATCACACTTCCTGCCTAAAAAGTTTTTTCTCAGCAAGAGAAACAATAAGAGAGGTAAATAGGGAGCCTACATCATGGGAACACATTTTTACTCCTCACACTTCTGATAGAGCCCTAATATTCAGAGTATACAAAGAACTCAAAAAATTAAACAATAAGATAACAAATAACCCAATCAACAAATGGGCCAAGGACCTGAACAGACACTTCTCAGAGGAGGAAAATCAATCAATCAACAAGTACATGAAAAAATGCTCACCATCTCTAGCAGTCGGAGAAATGCAAATCAAAACCCATCTCACTCCAGTAAGACTGGCAGCAATTATGAAGTCAAACAACAAGTGCTGGTGAGGATGTGGGGAAAAGGGCACTCTTGTACATTGCTGGTGGGACTGCAAATTGGTGTGGTCAATTTGGAAAGCAGTATGGAGATTCCTGGGAAAGCTGGGAATGGAACCACCATTTGACCCAGCTATTGCCCTTCTCGGACTATTCCCTGAAGACCTTAAAAGAGTGTACTACAGGAATACTGCCACATCGATGTTCATAGCAGCACAATTCACAATAGCTAGACTGTGGAACCAACCCAGATGCCCTTCAAAAGATGAATGGATAAAAAAAAAAATGTGGCATTTATACACAATGGAGTATTACTCTGTACTAAAAAATGACAAAATCATGGAATTTGCAGGGAAATGGATGGCATTAGAGCAGATTATGCTAAGTGAAGCTAGCCAATCCCTAAAAAACAAATGCCAAATGTCTTCTTTGATATAATGAGAGAAACTAAGAACAGAGCAGGGAGGAAGAGCAGGAGGAAAAGATTAACATTAAACAGAGACACAAGGTGGGAGGGAAAGGGAGAGAAAAGGGTAATTGCATGGAAATGGAAGGAGACGCTCATTGTTATACAAAATAACATATAAGAGGTTGTGAGGCGAATGGGAAAAAAACAAGGAAAGAAATGAATTAAAGTAGATGGGGTAGAGAGAGAAGATTGGAAGGGAGGGGAGGGGGCATAGTAGACGATAGAAAAGGTAGCAGAATACAACAGTTACTAATATAGCATTATGTAAAAATGTGGATGTGTAACTGATGTGATTCTGCAATCTGTATTTGGGGTAAAAATGGGAGTTCATAAACCACTTGAATCGAATGTATGAAGTATGATATGTCAAGAGTTTTGTAATGTTTTGAACAACCAATAAAAAAATTAAAAAAAATAAAATTTAGTGACATCTCCACTCAGCAGTTTCTCTGAACCAGAGGGTGAGCAGGAATAACAAGGACCGGATTTCATGGAGGGAGTGGAAATTTTCCTTCTCCTTAAGTCAGTGCTCCCTTCCCTAGGTGGAGCTTAGAGCTTTTCTTCATATTCTAAGAGAAGAGAACTGTTTGCTGTGGAAGGAAGGCAGGGGTGAGTCAAAATGGTCACAGTTAATCTACTTCATTCCAATCAATTAGGAAGAAAGATGCAGTTCCCGAAACACATTCTGAGTTGGTAGAGTTGAGAAACCAAAATAGCTGATGTATAGTAGAATTAGATTTACTATTTCAAGCCCTGCTTTATGTTTGTCCTTATTTGGTTGCCTTTGCAGAGTTGCATGACTATGGAAATAAGAGCGACCTTGAATCACGTAGCTGATCATCTTGTATCCAGGAAGAATTTCTCTCAAGTCCTCTTAATTACGGATCCAGCTGCAGGTGTGTTATGAGCCCTGATTTCAGATCACACTGTGCTTTAGACACAGTTCTCCTAAAGGAACCAGGTAGCCCAGAGTGCTGCAGCAGGAGCCCTATGCCCTGAAGACATCCACCATGTGTTGTATGCCAATCATACTCCCAACTTCCAAGCCATAGGCCATTGCTTTTGCAGAGGTTTCTGTGTTTCCTGTCACATGATCTACTTATGCTGGCCAACGCAAATTCACCAGGCTCATCACCAGACCCAAGGATGGTCATCTGTCACCCAGCAAATTCATTTTTTTTTTTTTTGCATGGTCCAACCGATCTGCCATGCCCTGTCTGTCTGCTTTCTCTTTCTGATGCTCCTTCACTGTCCTGGAGGGTCTCCTACTCAGGCCTGCTTTCTCTGGCTGCCTAGTTCACTAGATCAATCTTGCTGTGGATGTCACTGGCCCTTGTGGCACTCTGCTGGAATAGGAGTGGATGGGGAACACACCCCTTTCTCATAAATTATTTTATGTGAATAGATCATCACTTAAATACATGGTGGCCCTATGGCAGCAGGCAGCTGATGTACCTTCACATGCCACCAATTTTCTCAGTCACACACCCTCTGAAAGCTAAGGTCCACCACACCGAGGGGAGGGGAGGGGAGGGTTTTCCTTCCTACTATGACTCATGGTGAGTTCTAACACCCTAGCCTGTCTTCGGCCCGCGGGACACTCCGCTCTTGGCAGTCACCTTTTCCTGTTTCTGTTTCTCCTTAGATGCTGCTCCACTGTGGTGCTACCCCCAAACTGACCACATCCCGCACGGGTCAGACAGAACTCTGAGTAACAGCATAACCTGAACAATGTCCTACACTTTTTCCAGCAGACCTTTTTGCAAAGTCCCACCTTTCATAGCATTATTGAAAAAGTTGGTTGTATTTGAAGCTGGTTGAGCACCCAGGCCCCAAGAGGGATTTATGTATCACCTGGAAGGACACAAACAAGGACATTTCATAGGTCTCTGTCCTCAGCAGTGCTGTTTCAACAGATGCCTAGGCACCTTCTACCTATGAGACATGCCTGTGACAGTTTCCAGAAGGCACAGTTACCTAATGAACAAGATGAACAAGAGAAATGTCTCAAAGTCACCTCACTACATAGACTGAAAGAAACAAACAATTGAACTTCAGCAGGGAAACATACAAGAAAACACACAAACCCAGGTTCAGAGAATTCATCCTGCAGGGTTCCTGTGACAGGCAGCAGTTGAGTTGTTTGGCAAGGCTGAAATGACAGCGGTCACTCTGCAGCTTCACCTGAGAGCACCTCCTGCTCAGGCCCATCTCTTCTGGGGTAACATGAGAGGAATTGTCTTCAGAGAGAGGAAGACACAGGTGAGGGTGCTGGGGGTGGGAAGGCTGAGCCTCATTCCCTGGGAAGAAATGGTTGAGGGGAAGAGAGATATTTAGGCTGGAGGAGAGCACAATGGGGAGACTGATGCTAAGTAAGGCGGTAGGATCTACCCAGAAGCACTGGCAGAAATTAGACAGGTGGAATTGATCTCCAAATTAGGAACCTTCTAAAAATCTGAAATGTCCCCACGATGGAATTAACTACTTTGAATTATACTTTTTCCTGTCACAAAGACTTTCTGAGGGAAAGTTGTATTATCATTTGTTGGAGGTGATAGAGAAGAAATTCCTTCACTGAGTGACAGGTGAAAACTTATAGGGGATTGACATCCCATAACATGGACCAGATCAGCTCTGTCTCGGAGCTTGTTTTCATTCACTTCTCAGGGAAAAACTACATTCATCAGGCTCTTGAGACTGAAGCCAGTTTAATTCAGTGTCATGAAAAACATGGCTAAAGAGCTCTAGTGGGAAACCAGGTAACAATCAGAAAGCCACGTGTGATACCCACCCCTCTTTGAAGCTCTGATGAATTAAATAAACAAATAATAAGAAAGAAAAACTTTTAGGGTGAAGTGAGGGCCCAGGAAAGTGGCCAGTTATAAAAGAAGTCTTGTAAAAATCTTTATGTTTCCTACCTATTAGTTTTAACTAATTAAAACACAAAACAGAGAAAAATAGATCCCACTCTGTGATGATCGCAAAAATGTAACTGACACATCCAAGCCAACCTGATTCCAGGACGTGTTTGGTCCAAAAGATGGAACTGTGCATGTTGTTGATTATTTTGGTCAATTATTGGGCGGGTGGTGTTTGATTTCTTTCTAATGCTAAAATGAAATATGAAAGTAATGAAAGAAAATATAGATGAATAGCTAACGTAACATACACTTGAGCAAGAACTTTCTAACATAAAACCAAGGAAATAAATATAGATTAATTTGATGACTTCAATCTCAAAACTCTCCATAGTCCAGCATGGTAGCACACACCTGTAATCCCATCTACTAGGGAGGTTGAAGCATGATAATTACAATTTCAAAACCAGCCTCAGCAATTTAACAAGACCCTGCCTCAAAATAAAATAAATAAAATAAAAAGTTCTAGGGATGTAGCTCAATGGTAGAGTGCCCTGGGTTCAATCTTCATTTCTGCAGGGGGAGAAACTCTTCTATGGAAGATGGAGTGTGTTTTCTCATTCAATCTATTTCCCCTTCATCCTCGTCTGCCTCTCCTTTACAGGTGGCCATGTAACCAGTTCTGGACAATAGAATATTGGCAGGAGTCAGCTGGCATTGTCTCTTCTTCCTCCCTTCTCCTTCTGCTTGGAGCACAAACCTGATGGCTAGTACTATAGCAGCTATTTAGTGACTATAAAGTGAAAAGCGGAAGACTGAGTCATTTTCAGAAGTTGCCTTTTTATGAGATGCTTGTTATGTGAGATAAAAAGTCGACCATGTTTAAGACTGTGGAGTTGAGTTTCCTGTTACTTGACTTCCTAACTGAATCTGAGCTTATGGTAAGACACCATATTGTTAAAAAGGCAAATAACAAATATTTGCAATACAACATAAAAGTCAATGTCCCTATTAATATAAGACCTCTGTAAGTAAGTAAGATAGGCAAAGGTAACTGTTGTAGTTTGGATCTGAGGGTCCCCAAAGTTTCGTGTGTTGAAGGCCTGGTTTCACAGCAGTGAAGTTCAGAGGTGGGGCTTTATAGAAGTGGCTGAATCACAAGGGCTCTAATCTCATCCACCGGTTAATCCACTGACAGGTTCATGATTGAATAGACTATTGGGAGGTGATAGAAAGCTTAGGAGTTGGGGTCCAGTTGGAGGAAGCACTGGGGGTTTACCCTGAAAGGGTGCATCTTATCCCTGGACTTCCACACTCCTTCTCTCTCTGCTTCCCGGCCATCTGGTGAGCAGCATCTTCTCCACATGCTTCCCCTGCCTTGAAGTTCTACTTCACCTCTGGCCCAAAGCAATGAAGCCATCTGACCTTGAATTGAACTTTCTGAAGACATGAGTCAAAATAAATAATTCCTGCTTTCAAAGTTGATTTTCTCAGGTATTTTGTCACAGTCATAGAAAGCTAACACAATATTCTAATTTTAAGAAAGGCAAAGAATATGAACAGGAAGATAAAGAATAAGCAACTCAAATCCTGAATAAGTTCATTAAAAATTTCAGCTTCCCTAGTAATCAGAAACATACAAGTTAAAATAATAGCATAATGATTTACCACCTAAAAAATCGGACAAACTGGCTGGGGCTGTGGCTCAGCTGTAGAGCACTCACCTAGCACATGTGAGGTGTGGGTTTGATCCTCAGCACCACATAACAATAAATAAAATAAAGGCATTGTGTCCAACTACAACTAAAAAAAATAATTTTAAAAATCTGACAAACATTGGGAGAATTACAATCTATCTTCCAGAAAGCAATCTGACAAAATGTGTTAAGTTTTGGAATCCAGACCTGTTGGGAATCTGTGAGAAATGATGAATGAAGTGCAAAGATTTGTATAAGGATTCTCCAACAGTGGTGTTGGTGATTACAAAATAATGAAAATGGCAGGAATGTGCAGTAATCGAGCTTTGTTTATGTGTCAGAGGATTGCCTCCTACAAAAACTATGTCTCCATTAGTTGTAGTCCAGGTCTATCTGGTTATATACAAGATTCCCGTTATTAATTATTAAATGTGTAGCAAGTTAAAAAGTCTCCATAAGGTCCAAACAATTTTATTTTCATTAATGAGTATATTTGTGTATTTCTGTGTGTCCAAAATGGCATGGACACAGCTCTATCAAGGCATTAACATCACCCAGGGCATGAATGACTTTTGATCTAAAAAAATCATTACTCTGAAAGTATTTCATGGTGAGCACAAAGATGGAGAAGAGCTGATCACTGAATGCATCAGGCTGAGATAAGCTGAGGCATGGACTTACAGTGAGGGTATCAGAACACTCTAAGCTGGTCTAAGTGTGTTTCTCCCTCTCCGGGAAACTCACTGAGCACCATCGAAGCCAGGCTTGCAGCTCAGCTTTCCCTGGCCTCCTCTCATTGACGCAGTCACTGCTGCTGAAGCCGTGCCCTACAGCTCTGCGCGCCCTTATGTTTTAGGAGCACTCTGTGTTTCTGTTATGACTCAGTACAAGTGAACTCTCAGGTAGTAATTTTATTTCCCTTATTTCCAAGATTTGGAAGGGGCATGAGAGAGGCTCAGTGCTGGATTCCTAGAGACAGAGGATTAGCTCCATTCTGCTAAGTCCTGCTGACGACTTCTGACTCAACATTTTTCCTGTTTCTTAATTCAAGGCACGAGCAAGGATCAGGTTTCCTTTACAGGATTTCTCAACCTCGCTTCCACATAAAACTAAAAATGACTATTTCCCTTGAGGCTAAACCATCATGACCTTGCAGAAGCCACATGTGCCAGCTGGAAACTCTCCAGAATGTCTCTTTTAAAGAAGGAAAAATATTCTATTGAACTAAGAGGATGACTGATAAGAGGAAGTAGGCTGGATGGGAAAATATTGAAATTTATTATAATGATGTCTGGCACCGAGGGTCCCAGAAGGAAATGGAAACTCCCTCAGCTGGTTCACAGAAGTCTCCTTAATGAAGGGACTCTTTACAGAGGCTTGGCAGGCTTCAGAGAAGCAATGAGAGGCTGGGCTACTCAGAGGCCAGCAGTAGTGGGAAGCTGTCATTAGCCCGAGGTGGCGGGTGGGCTGAGCGTTTGGAAGCCCAGTGACTTCCCAGAGCCAGCAGGGGGAGCTTCCTGCACAGGGGAAGTCCTGGAAGAATGTCACTACCCCCAGAACCAGACATAGATGCCCTCTAATGACCCCTCACTGTTGAGCCCAGCCAGACTGTGGCACCTCACTACCTCCCATTGACAAAATTATAGCAGAAACCAGCTGAGAGAGACCCCTTGAGAACTCACAGGAGTGGAGAAAGCTAGAGAGAGTGATGAATGGGTGAGGCCACCCGTGGAGAGGGACCCTCTCGATCCCTGGAGGAACATTCTGTTCCTTTACAAGAGAGAACACAGGGCTTGGGGTTGAAGGTTAGTGGTAGAGTACTTGCCTAGCAAGTGCTAGCATGCTCCAGGCCCTGGGTTCCATTCCCAACCAGCACCACCAAAAAAGAGAGAAAGAGAAAAAGGAAAAAAGAAGGAGACACACAGAGATAACAAGACTTCAAGTACAATTTTGGCGATACTCAGCCATGCTTCCTCAGAGTTCACCTATGTGGGGTTTTGGGAATTTAGAGTTTTCAAGAGAGACTGAACAAAACAAAGCCCAGGAGCAGCCCAGAGAAACACACCATTATAGACCAATGTGTCCCTCCAAACTCACATGTTGAACCCTAGGCCTGTGGGATGGCATTGGAGCAGGGACTATGGAAGGTGATTAGGTTAGCTGAGGTCACGAGGGCAAAGATGGGGTCCTCACAAAATGATTAATTAGTGTCCTTATCAGAAGAGCCACTCACCCCTGTGCTTTACCCCATGTGAAGAAACTGTGGGAGGGGGCTATTTGCAAGCCAGGAAGCAAGTCCTCATCAGAACTCAACCATGCTGGGCTGGGGAGGTAGCTCAGTGGTAGAGCACTTGCCTCACATGTGTGGGGCCTGGGTTCAATCCTCAACACTGCATAAAATAAGTAGATTAAAAAAAATCCCTCAGTTCTGATGTCACCCTGATCTCAAGTTTCTATGCTCCAGAACTTGAGAAATAAGTTGATTAAGCTTCTAAGTCTATGGCACTTCGTTGCTGCAGCCTGAGCTGACCAAGTCCCACACCTAAAATGAAACATGCGCATATTGGAGACAGTACCATCTTCACCAAGCACCTGTCTGGTTCCAGGTACTGCACCAAGTACTTATGGCATGGGCTCTTTTAACACCCACACTGGCAGGGTAAACACTGTTGTCCCCTTTGACATAAAGGAAAATTGTTGTCCATGGAATTGTCCATCTTTTCCCCAGGTCCCCAGCCATCCAGGGTGGTGGCATTCATCCTTGGTGGACAGGTTGCTATAACTGGCAGCAGATGCTGCCCCAGGGGGGCGCTGCTGTTGGGGTCCTGGGTCACAGGAGCCCCCTGAGGACCCGAGACCTGACTTGTGTGGCAGGGGAGGGGTAGGACATACTTGCTTGTAGTCTGGCTCCTCTTACCAGGACACTGTCACGACTCTCACAGCAGGAAGCTGGTAGGTCTTGTTCGTCACTGTACCACCCTGCCTGGCATAAAGTAAGGCACACTGTGTTTGTGAAGTGAATACATGACTGGGGTCTAATAGAATCAATGTTTGTAACTTACATTCTTTCATCTTGATGGTGCGTTTTTGTTGTGCAAAACTCATCTTCAACAAGGGGAAACACACTGACACTTTTTTATACCCAAGTCGGCAGGTGTGTGTTTGAATACAAACTGGTTGGCACCCTGGGTCTGGCTTGCTAAGGGGAGCAGCTCACCAGAGAGGGGTGTGGAAGAGGGACTTTGTGCAGGAGGCTGACGTGATGGGAAGAGAGAGTCACAGAGGTATGTGGCCAGATGTCATGTAAATGCCTGTGAGGGTGAGGCCTGGCTTGCAGGAAGGTGACAAGAGTCACCCAGCACTCCTCTGAGAGACTAGAGGAGGTCAACTAAAACCCTAAAGGGAGTGAGGGTTCCCATCACCCCCATCAAGCAGGAATGTTAAAAGAAATTCTCAAAGATTTGTTAATGCTCTTCCTCAAACCCAGTTAACAAAGTCTTCAAAATTAACACCCTCAGCAAGGTAAAGGCTTATTTTCTCCCAGTGTCAGACTATGAGAAAGTCTCGCTGATTTGTAATTATTACTATTACTTGCCATTGATCTGAATTTGTTTATTTTTTCTTTACCTAAGGAAAAGCTGAACCCATATGATCATTTTGGAAACTAAAGCTAGACAGACGGCTTCAACATTCAGGTCCAAATGTTGTAGTCTCCTATAGCATGGCACCCGAGCCAGGTGGGCGTGAGCACAGGGATGAGATACTCTGGAAACTGAGGAAGGGATGCCCCCCTGGGAAGACCACTGGATCAGCTCAGGGTCAGGTCCAGGGGACAAAGAACAGAGAGGCTGAGTTCACTGAGCATCAACCACATCCGGGCCCATGCTTCCCTACCCACACGCTGGCTTCTTGGAGCTGATGACCATCCTCAGTACAAAACTTGCTTATTTATGTAAGCTGGCAAATATACAACATGTATGCAACATCATATTTTGAAATACGTATCCCTTGTGTTGGCCAGCACCCCACCCTCCCTGCCCCTCCTCCTGGTGACCACCGGAAACATTCTTCTGCTTCTGTGCTAGACTTTTTTCACTTCCACATACATGAGATCATGTGGTACTCATATTTCTGTGCCTGGCCTATAATGTTCAAGTTCATCCATGTTGTCACAAGTGACAGAATTTCTTTACTTTTTAAGGCAAATAAGTATTCCATTGTGTATACATTTTCTTTATCTACTCTGTTAATGGACTCTTAGGTTCTTTCCTTGTGTTGGCTATTCTGCAATAAACATAAGGGTGCAGGTGTCCCTTGGGTGTGCTGATGTTAAGTACCTAGTAGTGGGGGTGTTGGGACAGATGGTAGTTCTATTTTTTAATTTTTTGAGGAATTTCCATACTGTTTTCCATGTGGCTTCACTAGTTTACATTCCCACTAATGGTGTTCAGGGTACCCCCTCCTTCACCCACCTCTTTTTTTCTCCCCCACTTCTCTTCTTCTCCTTCTCATTTCTTTTTGCAGTGCTGCGGATGGAACCCAGGGCCTCGCACCCTGAGCTGTTCCCCCAACCCTATCTTTCATCATCTTGATCATAGCCATTTGGATAGGTATGAAATGATATCTCACTGAGGCCTTAATTTGCATTCCCTGATGATGGTGAGCAAGTTTTCCTATACCTGTTGGCCACATGTATGTCTTCTTTTCAGAAATGTCTATTTGCCCATCTTAAATCAGATTACTTCTTTTCTTGATTTTGAGTTGTTACTTATATATTTTGGATATTAATCCCTTCTCATATATTTGTTTTAAATATTTTCTCCATTCCATGGGCTTTGACCTCACCCTGTTGGTTGTATCCTTGGCTGGCAGGAGAGTTTCAGTTTGATGCAATCTCCTTAGCCCATTTGCCTTTGTTGCCTGGGTTTTGGATTCATGACTAATGTCATGGAGCTTTTCTCTTGTGTTTTCTTCTAGTGGTTTCACAAGTGTTTAATCCGTCTTGAGTTGAGTTTTGTGGATAGCATAATGTGTCTAATTTTGTTCTTCTGCATGTGGATATTCAGTTGCCCAATGCTTCATTGAAGAGACTGCCCTTTCCCCATTGCATGTTCTTGGCATCTTTGTTGAAAACACTTAACATGTGTTGGGCACTGATCCATAACTGCTGCAGGTAGGGTGACCTGGGACAAAAGCAAGCTCAGAACTGGAGTCTCAGCTACGACTTGGCCATCTGACCAATATGTAACTCAGGCACCTTGAGAAGGCAATACAGGTGCTGAAGCAAACCAAATAATGCTATTCAAGTTTTTGCCCAAAGCTCAAGGAGACTGAGAATTGGACACATTAGAACAAAGATTGCTCAGCCTTCCTTGTGAACCTATGTACAATGGGTAATTAAGTAATTGATTTTCAGTGTGATTTTAAATTAAATTTAAAATTTGATTGAATTTATAAATAGTATTTGAATGTTCAAGTGCATATGAGTTTCACTATTATTTATAGGTTTAATTTACTAGATTTATTACTATTGTCTAAGTACTTGGAATGGCTGTGCTGTTTAGGATAGGCACTTAAAGTGGTTCAAAAGAAAACTGAATATATTAAATTTATAATGGCAATTTAACATATTTGAGGGAATTTAATTAACCACCATGTAAAAGGGAATGGTTGTTTAAGGAGTTCAGTCTGTTCAACTTGATATAGCCATTGCTGAAAGAAAAACTGAAACGAATCATTCTTGTTTTACTAGATGTATAACCAAAGAGTTATAATTTGAATTTAGTGGTGCCAGGTGCCACTTTAACTAGGTTTTAAAATTTGGCATGCCCTGGGCTGGGGGTATAGGTCACTGGCACAGCACTTGCCTAGCTTGAGCAAAGTCCTGGGTTTCATCCTCAGCATTGAAGGGAAAAAAAAAGGCATGATCTTCCTCCTTTCCAATTTCCTTTGGCCTTTGATTAAGAGGCTCAGGGGTCCCTGTGCTTTCTGAGATTAGTGGGGAGCTGGGAGCTGGTGGCCACCCATGAAGTCTTGGGACAAGCAGAGAGAGACGCTGCTGTCTTCTCTAGGAGGGACAGGGACCGTTGCTGCTTACAAGGTCAAAGAGAGACCTGGCTTTGCCTCTGGGGGATAGTGCATCACAAGAGAGCCACACACACACTTCCTAGAAGGAGACATTGTCAGTGACAGGCGTCAGCATCAGATGGAACCAGACCCCATTGGACAGAGCCTGGATTACCTTCTTGCCCAAGCTTGCCCATTTCCCACGAGCCTGTGCTATAACATGGTCCTGGAGTGAGATTGGCTGTTACTATTACTAACTTCCAGTGCTATACAGACACCATTACCTCTTACCTCTATTTAAATTTTATGTGGAAGCTGGTTTCAAAGAATTATAATTCTTAAAGACAATAAAAAATAGAAATGAGATTCAAATTCAAAAGAGTTTTTAAATAAATAAGTAAAACTATCCTAAATATATTTAAAAGGATTAAAATGACACAGAGTATCTTCTATGATCATCATGAAATTAAATTGGAAAAAAGTAACAGAAATATATGTAGAGAATACCTGAATGCTTGAAACTTAAACACCATGCTTCTAAATTACCCATGGGTCCAAGAAGAAAGCACAAGAAAAATTGGAATATATTTTGAATTAAATAAAAATGAAGACAAAACATGAATATTACTCAATTTTTAATAATGCATCTATCGCCAAGTACACTTGTAATCGCAGAGACTGGGGAGGATGAGTCAGGAGAATTGCAAGTTCAAAGTCAGCCTTGGCAACTTAATGAGACCTAAGCAACTTAGTGAGACCTTGTCTCAAAATAAAAAATAGAAAATCTGGGGATGTAGCACTGGTTAAGTGCCCCCAGGGTTCAATGAACATTATTCCCCACCCTACTCCCCCCAAAAGAAGAAGCATCAGTGGAACTTGATACAGTGTAAGACAGAGTGCTCTTATCTGTCTGGCAGTAATTAGAAATGGGGTGGAACATTTTGATTCAAAGAATTAAGCAGCCTCTGGGGCCGGGGCTGTAGCTCAATGTCAGAGTGCTTATCTAGCATGTGTGAGGCACTGGGTTCGATTCTCAGCACGACAAAAACATTAACAAATAAAATAAAGGCGTTCTGTCCATCTACAACTACAAAAAAAATTAAAAGAGAATTAAGCAACCTCAAAGGGAAGAATTAGTAATGATAAGAATGAGACATGGGCTGTATCTCAGTCTTCCGCTGGGATCCTAACCTTCAGACATTCCAAACAGCATGTCCAAAGAAAGATCCACCACAAGACAGATAAGGACAAATATTTCATGGATATGACAGACACCCAATCAGAACACATTGACATGCACAGACAAGTAGATGCACCTGCTTTCTGTAAGCTGGCTGGTGATGAAGCAAGGACCAGGGTCCCAAGTACCCAACTCTCTAATGTCTTCTGGGACAAGATTTAGTGGAGTTTAACAAAACTGAAACCTAGATTATGTAGATTCCAATGAAACAAGCCACAGATTGAGTAAAAGGTGTTTTCCTCTATAAATGATAAAAGTATTCTAGACTGTGAACAAAGTAGGAATGGAATAGTATGCATATGAGCCATACTCACATCATTTAGAAGTACTATCTTGCACCCATGGATATGGAACACACAGACACACAAACACACACACACAAACACACACACACACACACACACACACACACACCTCTGTTAAGTTTCAAAGGCAAACTTAAGATTTCCAATTGTTAGCTTACTTTGTTGAAGTTTGAGTTTGAATGTAAAAAATAAAATAAAATACCTTGGTAAGACCATTCTTTCTAAATGCAGTTGACCTTTAGCTACTATGACTCATGATGAGTTCTTCCATAAGATCTTTATTAAGACAGATTGGGAAGATATTTAAGACCAAGGAAATAATAGTCACAACCTGCTCTGGAAAGAATGAACCCAATTTCCATGAGAAGAGCAACCCCATCACCTCTAACAGGCGTGCCTGCTAGCAACACCACAGAGGCCAACTGCCGCATGAGCTTTGAAGGGGAGGAACAACCTTCAAACCACAACAGCAACCCTACTCTCATCACCATCACTGCAGATTTCTCCTTGTTTTTGAACTTTATGTAAATACAATAATATAGCAGGATCTCTTTTTGTGTATCTTTTTTTAAGTCAACATGGTGTTTGTGAGGTCAATGCAGGTCACAGGATCACAAAATTTGCTCGCATTCATTACCTTACCCATCCCATCCCATGACTATTCAACAATTTATTTGGTGTACTATTGATGATGGGTCATTGTTTTATTTTCAGTTTAGAAGAATGGTGCTACAATGGCCATTCTTCTTGTGCATGCCTTTTGATATGCGCATAGCAGATTCTACCAAACAATTTTCAAAATTGATATTGCAGGTTAGTTTTTGCTGCATTGTAAGTCTCCTGAAAAGTAGAGGTTTACCACAACGGCCTGTGGTTCTCTGGGTCAGCATAGTGGACTGGACTCACCTGGAAAGGTTCGTTCGTACTCCACGTGTGTCCCCTGGATTCAGTCCTGCATGTGCAGTCAGCTGGCAGTTGGTGGCTTTGTTCACAGGTCCAGCAGACAGTAAGTAGGTTGCCGCTAAGAGCTGGGGACCGTGGGTCACTCGTCATCTGTCAGTGTGGCTTGGGTTCACTTACAAGTGATGGCGGCATGGTTCCGGAGACCAGCAAAAGAGAAAACTCCCACCTACCAACTTTTTTCAAGCCTCTTGTGTCACATTTTCTAATGTCTCATTGGTCAAAGCGTGTCTCAGGGCCACACCCAGATTCAACACTGGATCAATGGACCCTGTGGAGGGAGAAATGCACCGTCAGTAGCCAATGGATGTGTTGATTGCAAATGTATACACAACGTGAAAATCTGTGGCCATTTTTTTAACTTGCTATAATATTTTGAATTGATTTATGCTCCTACTATCAGTGATAAGTGACCCAGTTTCTCTTATCCTCACCAAGACTTGGTATTATCAGTCTTTTTCATTTTAGCCATTGTTGCAGGTGAGTGGTAACATCTTATTGTACTTGCAGTTTTCGTTTCCCTAATGACTAATGCTATCAAACACGGTTTGTGCTTATTGTTCTTTTGGATATACTCTTTCTTGGAGAGTCTACTCAAGATTTTTCTTTATTTTTAATTGGATCACCGGTTTTCTCAATTATTTGTAGGATGCACTAACAGTATATGTGCATGCACACATACACATTATTTACTATATATATATATAAAATATACATTTATACATATGTATATGTGTATATGTATGTGTGTGGGTGTGTATGGATACACACTTTATTTGTGTATTCTCACAGTTTGTCACTTGCCTTTTTATTATTTTAATGGTACTTTTTTATTGTGGGGTTACTGGGAATTTAATCCAGGGGGGTTTTATTAATGAGTTACATTCCAGCACTTTTAATTAATTAATTAATTTATTTTTGAGACAAGGTCTCTCTAAGTTGCAGAGGTAGTAAGTAGGTTAGCAGAGGCTGACCTCAAACTGTGATCCTTTTAAATCCAGAGTCACTGGAATTGATACCGCTGTTGACCGGTGACCAGTTCTTGCTTCCCCAATGTTGAAGAATAACAACAAAGAAGCACGCCTAGGCAAGGTCAGAATAGAAATTAGAAGTTTATTAAATGACAGCAGAAAAGACTTCTCCCGGGGGAAGAAGAGGACCCAAGAGGTGGAATCCGTGGAAGTGCAGTTGTTTCCCCTTTTTATAGTTTTTTCAGTGATTCAATGTAAGTTGGAGGCCCGAGGGGTGGGACACAGGTGGGCCAAAGAAGTAATCTGGTCAGGAAGGACTTCTGAGTAAGCACCTTCAAGTTTGCTGGGGGCTGTTTCCTGGGCTCCATTAACATTTCTTTGAGGTGGACTTTGGACTAGGGCCTTTTCAGGACTTCATTAACATTCCATGAGTTGTCCTGCGTTATCCCTGAGTCATTCCCAGCATGGCCTCCATTTTAGATTTCACTCAATATTAGACCTGATTTACCTAACTACACTGACTACCTAACTTTAAATCTGGCTTCAGAATTACAGGTATCAATTGTGCCTTTCAATAAATAGAAATTCTTAACTTTTAATAACATCCAGTTTCTTACTTTGTTTTTACATGTGGTGCTTTCGATGTCCTGTTTGAGAGCTCTTGGTGTATATCAAGGTAATCAAGATCTTGTCCTGTGTTATCTCCTAGAAGCTGTATGATTTTTTCTTTTCCATTTAGGTCTTTGATCTATCTAGGATTGATTTGGGGGTAAGAAATAAGAGATCAAGGTTCATTTTTTTCCCATTAGAAACCAAATCTCTATTGAAGAGACCACTTTTTCCCCCCTGATCTCTGATCTCACCTGATAATAGGGAAACTCCAACAGACCAACTCTTTTCAAGCCTCTTGTGTCACATTTGCTAATGTCTCACTAGTCAATGATCTTCCATTCATAATTACCATGGTTACCTAGTTCCCATATACCATCGTTTTTTCATTTGATGTTAGAAAAAATCTGGATATTTGGCAATATGTCTTCCAGTTTTTTTCTTCATCAAAATTGTTTTTATTCTTCTCGGCTCTCTGCACTTCCAGATAACTTTTGAATCAATTTGTCAACAACCTACAAATTATATAGTATATGTTAATTGATTTGAATAAAATTAACCCTTAAAATATTTATCATTGTTCAATATTTAATAGTCAGTTGATTTGAATGATGTCATTGAATTTGAGCATCATACATACTTTCAGTTAAGCCTTTCCAACATTCAAGAAGTTTCATAGTGTTCAATGCAGAGACTTTGCCCATCTTCCATTCCATTTATTCCCGTCAATTTGATAATTTTTTCCTTTATTGTATACAATGTTGTCTTCATTTTTTTTGTGAAAATATCAGAAATTTATTAGTTGCTCAAAACATTACATTGATCTTGACATACCATATATCATACATTTGATTCAAATGGGGTATGAATTCTTATTTTTCCACGTGTAGAGATTGCAGGATCACATTGGTTATACAGCCACGTTTATACATACTGCCATACTAGTGTCTGTTATATTCTGATGGCCTTCCTATCCCCTTCTTCTAAGTCTTGTTTTCTAATTTTTTTCTCTAATATATAGAAACACAGTGCCGCCCTCAGAGTTTTCTTATTGTTGCCCTTTGAGGGTAATAATTTTTCTCTAATTCCAAATTTTCTAACTGTGATTTTCAGCAATATAACTGTGACATTGCCTACAAGTGATTTTCTTTCTTTATCTTGCTCAGAGTTTACAGAACTTTAAAAAATGGTGTCTTGATTTTGTTGTTGTTGTTATTTTGTCAGTTCTTGTCTGTTTGGGAAATAATTTCTGCCCTGTTCTCTCTCCTCTCCTGGGATTTTAACTGCACGTACATTAGAACTTTCTACCATGTCCCATACATCTTTTCACTCCGTTGTCTGTTTTTGAATTTGTTCGCTGTGCTTCAATTTGTTTGTTTTTTTTTTTTTTGAAATGACCTATCTTCCAGTTTGCTAATTCTTCTGCTTTTAATAACTATTAAATACATATTTTGAGTTCTTACTTCAGTTATTATATTTTTCTTTTATAGAATTACCATTTAATTTTTTTTATAGATTTCAGTTCTTGGTGAAAACCTGTATGTTTTTGTCTTCATGACAATTACAATCATAGTTATCCTAAAGTTGGAGTATCATGAACGCAATGTCCAGATTGTATGTGTTTCTCTTTCTGTTGTTTTGAAATTTTGGTCACCCTCCATGTTTTCTGGCATGGCTGATAACTTTGGATTGACTGCTGGACATTTCTTATAAACATTATAGAGGCTGTAGATCAAGACTGCCTTCTCAGAGAGGATTCAAATTTATTTTGGCAGCAGGTCCCCGGTCTGGTCAGGAACTGAGGTGTTTGAAGTTGCGTTTCAGGTTTTACAAAGGCTACCGTCTCTCTTACCTGCCCTTGTTCCTCTGCTGTGGATCTTTAGGGGTTGCCCACAGTTGGGCACTCTGGCCAGGAATCCTCTTTTTTGAATTCTTGTACTCCAACTCTTGTCTTCCAGCACCACAAGGCCACTAAATCTCTTATCAGCAAGCTATTTGTCAGGTGGTTTATTGGCCTCTTGCCGATTAGACTGTGCATGCTTTGCTGAGAAGTAGGGCAAGACCTTGAGGGGAACCTACAGAGAATGTGGGGATCGATTCTCGAGTAAGCCAGTTTCTCAAAATCTTACAGTTGATTAGCCACCAACTCTAGTGTTCTTCTCCCTAGCCCAGTGAGAATCTAGCACCACTAGGTCATCTTGTTTATTTATTTATTTGCATCTTTAAGCCCCAGAAAAATCCCTGGAACAAATTTTCAGGGGAGTCTTCTGCCTCACCCCAATACATTTTACTTGTCCCAGGACTTGGGCCCTATTTAGTTCTGGCTCTTTGGTTATTGAATATCTGTTGTGTTTATAGCTTTTTACTTGGGATTGTTTTATCCTGCCTTTTTGGTTGGGTCTGTGGGAGAGTTAGTCTGATACAAGCTACTCATTCACAGGCAGAAGTAGAAGTTTCTCATTCCTTAATTTTTAAAGACAAATAACATGCTCTCAGAAACCTGCCTCTAGTGAAGCGAGGATTCTTGCTCTTCACTCGAGTGTGGGAGGCTTCTTGTGATGCTTCTGTGTCTTCTCAGCCTCGTTCACCACTTGACACTTGACTTTAAGCAGATTTGGAGACTTTGGACAATTGGGTTACATGTTCTGTAACTTTCCATCACACTCTGAGGGCCTGACCTTCATCAGACTTATCTCTGGGAGAAACAGAAAGGTATTTATGAGCTGTTGAGGAGCTGGGAGTGTGGTTATGGCAGTGTTGGTTGATTTTTCCAAGACTGGACTTAGCCTTGATAAATCCACTGGGATGAAAGATGGGTTTGTGTCATCAAAACCTCCATGAAGGAAAACAGCTCAATAACTCCCTCTTAAGCTAAGGCTGTTGCCAGGCCTAAGGGAATGGTTTCCATAGGAAACAATATTAAAAACTGCCTTAATTTTAAAGCAATTACACTTAGGTATCCAGATTTTAATATAATTTAAAATAACAGAGGAAATATTCAGAGTCAGCTATTTCAGTTTTACAGCCCCTCCTATTCTGAATCGGAAATGCTTGTTCCTTGGGTGTCCTCCTTGCACCTGAGGGGGTTATTGAAATGTCCTCAGCCTTTTCTACTTAGAAACATGAAAGTCTGGCACAACATCCAGATGTTCCCATTTTTGTCCGCTGAGAGCATATTTGGTCCACTATGAATTTTTGAGGTTTCTTTTAATAGATTGAATTAACCAACTATCATGAGTTTGTCTCTTAAGAAATAATTTGGGATGTGGCTCAAGCGGTAGTGCGCTTGCCTGGCATGCGTGCGGCCCGGGTTCGATCCTCAGCACCACATACAAACAAAGATGTTGTGTACGCCAAATACTAAAAAATAAATATTGAAATTCTCT
Source organism: Callospermophilus lateralis (assembly GCF_048772815.1). NCBI lineage: Eukaryota > Metazoa > Chordata > Mammalia > Rodentia > Sciuridae > Callospermophilus > Callospermophilus lateralis. Next base: position 1,600,672 of record NW_027511893.1, read on the forward strand.
CTCTCTCTCTCTTTAAAAAAGAAAGAAAGAATTTTGCAAGAACTCTTTGCAATTTTTCTTCTGTATATTTGACATGTTTTTCATCAGTATCGAGAAGTTGCTCCCAGCTTGAAGAAACTTTCTTAAATGTGTCTTTCTTTCCAGTTATGGTAGCATTCAGATGTCATGTTAGCATTCATAACATTGGGTTATGAAAAACAGAAAGCAAGCTTTGGATATTTTGACAAATTGATTTATTAACAATCACTTTTTGCAACTGGTCGTGCAACCAAGCCCATGAGAGATTTGTAGGAGGCGGGGTCAGTCACCAGTGTTTGGGAGCCCGGAAGAAAACCTAGTCAAATGGGTTAGCCCATCAACACTCAGGTGAGGGACAAGACTGCTATTCTTAATCTTAAAAAGTCAGTTTTAGAATTTGGACAGCAATAAAATTTGATTTCAAATACATCTTCATGATGGGTCAGAGATGTGCTTAGAAACATGGCCAGGGTGTCACTTCTGCTGGCCTTAGAGGGTAGCTTGCTTAGTGGCTGGTGCACACAGCACTCAGAGGTACCTATCTAAGGGAAAGTGGCTGTTGTCCTCTATTGACGCCATTATAACCAGGTTATCCTTGCCAGAGCTGTTAGCAATTAGGGCTTGCTTTGGCATCTGAGCATGCCCAGTTCTATCTGCTATTCTTAAAGAATTGCAACATCCCAAAAGAAATAAATGACAAGACCATGGGAATAAAAACAGGGGAGTAATTTCTAAGCCTTGGTTTCTACCTATAAAAATAAAAGATCATTTCTGAGCCTATATTTTTACGTATTTATATCTCATCAATCTCTCTATCTACCTGTGACATTATTCCATGGCTAGTGGCAAAGGTGAAGGAAAAAAAATCAGTACCTGCACACTTTCTAAATACATGTCCCCCTTCTGCTTAATTTGTACAGTGTCCTCACGCTAACAGAAGCTGGCTGTGAGGGTGGTGTTAGACAGGAAAGCACATTCCCAGCAGTCGAAAGCGCTGCTTCTTGGCACATTATGGCACCTCTCCAATAGGTTTCTGTCATTTCCTTTGTGGTCACCAAGGGGCTGCTAAGTGACTTCACGGAGAAGGCCTTGGGTTTACAGAAAGATCTTTCCCATTAAGTAAAGACTACAGGCATGGACAGATTACGTCAGAATGGGCCAGGGACATCTTCCCCCGCAGACTAGGCCAGAGAGGTCACTCCTGGTTGCTAAGGTCTCCTCCCAGGTTTCTAGGGTAGGTGCTGACTCAACGGGCCCAAGATTGTGCTCAGGCTGTTGCTAATATGAGATGCCAGTCTGCTTCTGTACCTGGAGGTCTCTAATTCCTTTCACTCTTTATGGCTTTTCTGCCTGCCTTCCCCATTGCCCACTCTTCCCACAAGCCCTTTCAGACTGGGCTCCCTAGTTGAGGACAGCGAGACCGCCTAGCTTCCACAAGCAATATTCTTCTGTGACTTCCACACTGCTCTTCTAAGCAGACTTTAACACTGTTTAGGATGCAGCTTTTTTAAAACCTGGCCCTATATCAGGGTGTGGTGGTGCATGTCTGTAATTCCAGCAATTTGGGAGGCTGAGGCAGGAGGATAGCAGGTTTGAGGCCAGCCTCAGCAACTTAAAGAGGCCCTTAGCAACTTAGCGAGACATGTCTCAAAATAAAACATAAAAAGGGTAGGGGATGTGGCTCAGTGGTTAACCCTGGGGACAGAAGGATCCCTGGTTTAAAAAAACAAAAACACAGAACCTTCTATTGGCTTCTTTGGAGCCACACTCTGGCTTTTTCTCAGCTGACTTTTTGCCTTTGCTCCTCCTACTTTCTAACCCTTAAATTTCAGCACTCCCCAGGGCTATACCCTTAGCTGTGTTCTTCCTTGTTCTGTATATTCATTTCCACTTCCTGGTGACCACGAGGTGAACAGCTTTGCTCTGCCCACTGTGATGTTCTGCCCACGGCAGTGGGGCCAGGTGACCATGGACTGGAACCTCTGAAACTGGGCCCGAATACATCTGTCCTCCTTTTAAATCTCCATCTCATATATTCTGTCAGTCACCGAGATGGAAAACCTGCTAACAGGAAGGATGGTGTCACCAACATACCCAGATTTGCCTTGGTGCCCATGATTGGGAACCTAACCTGACATTGCTCATGTCGCTTAGGTGCCTTCTCTCTCTTTCTCTCTCTCTCTCTCTCTCTCTCTCTCTCTCTCTCTCTCTCTCTGTTTCTGGTTTCTCTCTTACCATATTCTTTTTTAAAATCTCAGTCTAAAGAGAGTTTTGTCCAAAGGTTTGCCTCAAACTTACTGAACATCTGTGTTAATCTAGATAGCCACATTTCTTTGATTGTTAAGACACCAAAGCCAAGAAAATGGAATTTATATTACCCCTTTCCCTTTTGCCAGTAAGATCATAAATATTTAGTGGAGGAGTGCTGGTGGCGAGTTTTTCTTACAGTGTTAATTTTATACACATACAGGACGGGCCGCCGTGGAGGCTGACTGTGTGGGTGAGACTCAGTGCTCCACCTTATTTCCACTTGTCCAGTGAACCAGGCATGCTCTCCCTCTCTTCAGGCATCCCTTCTAACCTGTGCTTGACAGCTTCTGCATTTTGTCTAACCCTAGAGATTCACACTGCACACAAGGCACTGTTGCTACTGCAGGGTGTGCTTGCAGAGCTTTCTCATCAACCCAGGAAAGGCCTTGCTAATTTCAGAGTAGGAAATGTCAAAGGGAAGTTTCCTTGTATTTGGTGCTTTCCAGAGGATAGATTTCTATCTGAGATGATGTATTGCTTAAAAAAAAACTTTTACTCATTTCTGAACAAATTGGGGTATGAAAGTGATATGGTAATTTCATCCTTCAAAAGTATATTAAGAAATATTGGAGGAATACAAAAGTTATTACAGAAAATAGCACAATGAAATCATGATAATCTCCCTGGGCCCATCACATAGCTTAAGAAGTAAAATATTTTGTGTTCATTTAAAGTCGTGTCCTCTTTTTCATCTCCCCTACTACATCCCTTGCAGAGATAACAAATATTCTCAATTTTGTATTTAGCATCCCTTTGGGTTTTTCTTTTAAATTTTAGTATGTATGTATTTAACCATAAGTAATATATGCTATTACAATTCACAAAAGTTATCATGATATTTTCACACTTCAGCAAATTTCTCTTTTCATTGAATAAAATTTACATGTTTATTCTTACAGATCTAATAATTTCATTTTACTAATTATTTCATTTCATATAATGTCTATGGTGTGAATGTCTACAATTTCTTGAAATAGTCTCCCACTGATGGGCATTAGGTTTTTTCTAGTTTTGATTTTTTACTTTTAAAGCAATGGTTCTGGGATTGCCCTGGGACATGTCTTCCTGTGCTTTGCACTAAGGGCCTAGGTGGAGGTGATATGTGATAGTTCCACTGTTTCACTTTCTCACCAACATGAGGAATTGCCTCACCTGTCGTTTTTATTACCATTATTTCTGGCCGAATGTTATGCTAAGCAAGGAGGAGGGGTTGAGGACACCAGGCTTCATCAACAGTTGTGTTAGTTCAATTTGCTATAACAAAATATCATAAACTTGGTGACTTAAGAAAAAAAGATTTATGTCTCATAGTTCAGGAAGCTAGAAGTCCAAGATTAAAGTACCAGCTCTTTCAGTTCTTGGAGAAGGTGATCTGATTTTCAGATGCTCATTTTCCTATTGAATCCTGACATGGCAGTGGAGAGATACATACATATCTCCCTATATAAATGGAGAGAGAGAGAAAAACTAAGCTCTCTCACATCTCTTCTTATAAGGGCACTAAGCCCATTCATAGGGGCTTATGATCTAATTATTTCCCCAGGGGCCCATCTTCAAATACCAATGTTGGATCAGGATTTCAACACATGAGTTCTGAGAGGGACTCAAATGTTCAGTAGAAAACATGAATCTAAATCCGGGCTGGGGATTTGGCTCAAGCAGTAGCGTGCTCACCTGGTGTCCGTGCGGCCCAGGTTTGATCCTCAGCACCACATACAAACAAAGATGTTGTGTTCGCCGAGAACTAAAAAATAAATATTAAAAAATTCTCTCTCTCTCTCTCTCTCTCTCTCTCTCTCTCTCTCTCTCCCTCCCTCCCTCCCTCTGTCTCCCACTCTCTCTTTAAAAAAAAATAAAAATAAATCCTACACCACTCAAATGCCATCTTTAAAATAGAGATATTTAAAGATTCAAATATTTACTCCTAAGTTTATATAAGAAAAGGACTCCTGGACAGAGGTTTTACATGAATGAAATTGAATAAAAAATATGAAGAATTAAGTTCAATAAACTTTCTTCTTGTATTTACCCTTGGAGAGATTTAAGTTGACTTCAGTAGAAAAATGACAACTTGAATAAGTCTACACTGTCCTCTCCCAATTTTAATTGCAACTTCTACTCCCAAGCTGGAGGGAGAACATTGCTGAAATCCAGGGATAAGGGCTAGCCTCCAACCCTTCCAGGTCCAGGTAGAACCCAGCAGTAGGCCCTCTTTTTCTGGGTGGCAGAGTTTGGGAACCAGAGGTGGGGGACTCTGGATGAGCATCAGAAGGGCCTCCGGGAGCGGGTGTGGTCTGAGAAGTCCATCAACCCATGGAAGTAAAGGCCGCGCTCAACACAGCGGTTTCCCTGGTAGCACACAACCGAGGAGAGATCACAGGACACCGACAAAAGTTTGTCATGCGAGTTCCACTGCAGGCTATCACAGAATAATTGGTGACTGAATAGACCCTGTCTCCACAGTGGTTAGAAAATGAGCCAAAATATATGAAGCAGCAGCTTTTAGAAGTTGTACAACAGGCAGAAAATGAGGGTAGTGCTACAATCACCTCAGCTGTTTGCCCAAGGGAATTTTCTGGACTTTTGAGCAAGGAGAAGCAGCCCTGGCACACCCTGGACATTCATCACGCCAAAAGGGCAATGTTACAGGGATTGGTTGTTACTCTAGTCTTGGAGTGAAGACCACTCTTGACCCAAATCACAAACCTTATAAGCAAAACTTGAAATGCTTAAGCTGTTCCAGCAGTGAGTTGACTGTCCAATAGGAACAAACAAAGAAACAAAAACAACTAAATATACGTGCTAGTCCAATTTCTGTAACTGTAACAAAATGCCCAGAATAATAAACATAAGAAAGAAAAAGATTAACTTTGGCTCCCCGTTTTGGAAGTTTTAGTGGATGGTCAGTTGGCCTGTGGCTTTGGGGCCTGTGGCAAGGCAGAGCACAATGGCAGGGTGCATGTGGCTGAGAAGCTGCTGACCTCATGGTGACTGCAAAGAAAAAGAAGGAGAGGAAGGGGCTGGAGCCCACCATCCCCTCAAGAGCACTCCTTAGTCACCTAAGTTCTTCCTACCTCTTGAGATTCCACTACCTCTCAGTAGCCCACAGGCTGGGGACTAAGCCTTCAACAGAGAGCCTTTGGTGGAAACTTACCCCAGCCACAGCAATAACAGACATCCCTGTTCTCAACAGTGTAGCATTCCCAATGTCTGGCAACAGTGGAGAATTACTAGACATAGAAAGAAGCAAGAAAACCTGACCCAGGAACAAGAGAAAAACCGAGGTCTAGGAAGCAACTATGAGGTAATTCAGATGCTCTAATGAGCCGACAAGAACTTTAAAAGACAGTGATTACAAATACGATCAAGGACTTAGAAAATATGATCATCAGCCAAGAGATGAACAAAGCTCAGCAAGAAAGGAAAACCCCATAGAAGAACCCAATGGAAATTGGTAGCTGCAAAATAAAATATAAAAATGCAACTGGTGGGTTTAATGGCAAATTGGAGATATCAAAAGAGTCTGTGAACTTGAAGACAGACTAACAGTAGCCATCTGATCTGAAGAACAGAAAGATAAAAAACTCTAAAAAATGAATACATGGAGCCTCATTAATCTGTGGAGCAATAGCAAGCGGTTTAACACATGTGGTATTGGAGTTCCAGAATGAGAGGGGAGAGAGTGGACTATATACAAATATATGTGCGTGTATTGCGTGCGTGTACTGTGCGCGCGCACGCGCACGCACACACACACACACACACTACATATACAAGCAAGGATCAATATTTTCCCATATTGAATAAAGAATGAATACAAACTTACAGATCTAGGAAGTTCTGAAACTTAGCTTAGGCAAGATAAATAAAAAGAAACCACAGTTGGACACCTTACAGTCAAACTTGAAGCAGACCAGAGACCCCCACCCAGAAGGCCCTTACTATAATTAAGCAGAAACTGCCACCATATTTGTAACATGTAAGTTACTCTTCTTGTCAAAAAGCTTTTTACACAGGTTATCAGTAAAAACTTCTGTAGAGGGCACTGTCGTGTGTAGCTTCCTCTTTGTTGTAGATGCCAGGGTTGCAGGAAAAAAAAAACCTTACAAAACCTCTATCTGGCCTAAAAAAAATGGAAAAGAACCTATCATGTGAACCTTCAAACCCCTCCCTGACTTGGGTATAAAGTTTCAAGAATTTCCAGACTCGCGTCCACAGAATTTTAGGCCATAGCCCCTCTGGACCCTGCAGCCAATAAACCTGCTTCCTGAAAATTCCCTGGGTGCCCAGCCTCTTCTGTCCTACATCAAACTAATGAAGAGTCCTGAGAGGCCCTTTTTCTGAGGGATGGCCTACTGGGGGACAGCAGCACAGGTGAGAGCTGGCTTTTCATCAGAATTGATGGACACTAGAAGAAAAGGCCTAACACCTTTGAAATAATACTTCGGGGACAGCACCCATCACCCAGACTTCTAAATCCAGTCAAAGTATCCTTAGGAAGTAAAGGCACCAAGACAGCCCCAGATAAAGAGAACCTTTCTTTAGCATTTCTTTAGGTTGAAATAAATTGGTACTAGATAGAAATGTGGAGCTATGGAAAGGAATAATGAGAATCAGAGTGATAAGTATGGGACTGAATATAAAAGGGTTTTTCTTGTGATGTCTTTAAGTGACATATGAGTTTGTTGTTGTTCTTTCAGAGACACAGACTTACTTGGAAATCTTCAAGGGAGAATGCCAGCCACGTTTTGAGAGAGACATTTTGGGGTAAAGCAAGGACCACACATTCCACACTCAAGGGAGAATGTGGGTGGGCCATCTCCAGAGGGAGGGAAAGTCAACCAGGAGTATTTAAAGCAAAAATTAATCATCATTTTTGTGATTCATAACATAGTTATGTGACGTCAATTGCAGGAAATAGGGGTAAGTAGAGCAATACTGTTTCCAGATTTTTAAACTTATATTAAACTCTAAAGACCATGATAAGTGTGCATATTTTAGCTCAGAGAATAACTACACACACACAAAGGCAGAAGGGTTAGTTCAAAAGCCAGTAGAGGAAATAAAATGGACAATGAAGAAAATTTTGATAAAAGCCAAAAGAGGTCAAGAAATGAGTAAATATCAGAATCAAATATCAGATCAGACTAATAGAAAACAAAATTTTAAAAATGAAAAATCTAAACCCAATCATCAATAATCACATTACATGTACAAATGTTCCCATTAAAAACAGATGGCCAGACCAGATTAAAAAAAAGTAAGACCTATTTCCATGCTATTTGGAGTTACCCTATATAAAGTATCAGAGAAAATGAAAGTCTAAAAGGGAAAAACCTATACTGTGCAAATAACACATATAAGAAATCAGGAACAGCTAAATTAATATCAGATAAAACAGACTTCAAGACAGGGAATATAAACACATTTTGATAAGTTTAAAAGGATTGAAATCATACAAATTCTCTGACCACAAAATAATTTAATAAGAAATTAACAACCCACTTTTATAAATCAAGGATAAAAGAAGAATTCACAAGGAAAATTACAAAACACTTTGAACTCTGATAATGGAGATACAATTATAAAAAAAAATGTGTGGGCTATATCTAAGGTGGACCTTAGAGGGAAAGTTAGAGTTTTAAATACTTACAAAATGTAAAAGCTTAAAAGAAGGTAGGAAAATGGGAGCAAATTAAACTCAAAGCAAATGGCTGTAATGTAATTATAAAGATAAGGGTAAATATAAATGGAATAGAAAACAAGTAACAGATTAAATTAACAAAGCAAAAAGCTGGTTTTCTGGAAAAAAATTAATAAAATAACCCCAACAAGACTGAGAATTTGCCGATATTTGAAACAAATGATCTTATAGACATTCAATGGACAGTAACACAATGCTATGAATAATTTTATGCAAATATATTTAGCAGCTTAAATTGAATGAAAACTTCTTTGAAAAACATAATTTACCAAGACAAATTCAAGAAGAAATAGAAAATAACTCTGTGTCTTTTAAATAAATAGAATTTTGTATCATAACATTGTCTACAATAGAACTCCATGACTAAATGAATTGACAGGTGAATCCTTTCAAACATTTAAGAAAGAAATAGCAACAATCTTTATATTAAAAAAAAACCTTAAAAATAGATAAGAGGTTATTACCACCCTGTTTTGTGAGGCCAGAACCCTGAAACTTGGCACAGCCATCAAAAAGAGAGAAAACAAAAGATATCACCGCACAATTAACTCGTGAATATAGATACAAATTCATTTTCAGTGAGTGTCAGCAATTCAATTCCAGCGATCTATGAAAAAGGGCAATCCATTCTGAGCAAGTGAGGATTACCTCAGAAATGTAAAATTGTTTCTTAGCATTCCATTTCAACCAAAGTAATAAACCATATTAATAGAACGAAGGGGAAAATTAATCATGTCAACAAGCATGGAAAGCACCTCTGACCAAGTTCAGGACCAAGCTGTAATACCAGGAGGAGAGGAAGCTCCTTCAGCCTGTAAATGGTACCTGCAAGAATCCCAGGGGCAATGTCAGCCTGAATGAAACATTCCAGGCTCCCCGCTCCCAATCCCAGGGTGCAATGGGTTTTCTTCAGTGGACTTGCTACTCTGACATCCATTTTTAGTCCTCGAATAAGGTGTGAAAATCCCGAGGTACCCCATCCCCTCAAGCTTAGTTAAACTCCCCCTCCCCATGACGTGGGCTTCCATACAGCTTCGTGGGCCTCATCTCACAGGGAGAACTCAACTCATCCTCAGCTTAGGACCACCACAAAACCTCCGGGTCAGCAGCACCAAGTCAACGAGTTCTCCCCTTTGTGTGCATGCGTGTGTGTGTGTGTGCGTGTTTGTGTGTGTGTGTGTGTGTGGTTTAACTAGCCCACCCACAGCCCTGCAGGAAAGCCCAAGGGACAACATGCACAGCTCACAGTCTCTCCTCCCTTTTCTCTTCTGCACCTGCTGGTTGAAGTCCTCATCCCTGCCAGGTGCTCCCTGGGCCTCCTGTCGTCACCCCGCACCACTCTGGAAACTCTGGGTGCTTAATTTCCTCCACTTCATGCATTTGGGATCCACGTCCCTTGCTGTGTCTCACCTGCCTGACACACCTCCTTCCAGCCAGACTTCTGGGAAGCGGTCTTCCCAGACTGGCCACTCTCAAAACAGAGACCTTGAGATTGAATGAGAAAGAAGCCATAGCAATAGAAACCATAGAAGATGTCTACTATTTTTTTAAACAAGAAAGAAAGGGCTTTAAATAAGTACCTAACTTTTCCTCGTGTTATGAGTTAGCAACTCTGAAACCTTTTTTGTATTCTAGGCTTGAGGAAATCAGTAAATATACTGAGATTCAGAGGAAGGAGCCACAAATGTGGAAAATGAAAAGCAGGGAAGTTGGCCTGTAGTTTGGATTGGAATTACGAGTGTCAGCATGAACACGTGGTTTGTCACATTGAAGAAAATGAACACAGAAACATGTCTGAGTGTCTTTATAGAGATGGAAATAGAGGAGCACGAACACATGCACACCCTATTAAAAGGAACCAGAGATACTCATGCACCTAACATCTCATTAAAAGGAACTAGAACACTTGGAGAAATAACAGGTAGCAGGGCAGACAGGGAAAGAATACCACGATCCTGGAACAGCCGATAGAATCAGACAGCAGGGAAGCAAGTGCTGAGGGAATGTCAAGTTACAGAGCTAGCTGAAGAGGCTAGCCCACCTACATTTGGAGCAATTTGAATGTCAAAATAACTATTCACAGTAATAGAGTAGAACCCACTGAGTAACATAAGTTGTATGAGGCCGTGCTGGGTTAAATATGTTGGTATGTACTGAACGAGTAGATAATAAACAGGGAATAAAGGAAAGCATTTCCTTACCATAAAATGCCAAGAAGGAAAGAAAGGAAGAGAGAGGGAGGAGGAGAGAAAGGAGGAATGCAGGAAGGAAGGAAGAGAGGGAAGCCAAGAGGGAGGACAGAATTAGGGAATCATTAAGGCACAATAAAATTAAGGGGTGAAAATTTGATGAAGAAAAATGACATTATAGTTTTTGTAATTATTGATTACAAAGGAGAAATAGTAACTTCATATTAGAAAAACCCAGTGGAGTCATCTTATCCTAACAATTACAAAATCACCATCACCAACTCTGGGACAAGCCAACATTATGTGCCTTTTGATATGATACCAAGAAAGACACAACTTCATTTTCCTGGCACTCCTACCAAAGATGCATAATCTGATTTTTGCCCTCTAAGTAGCTAAAAAAAGCTAAATAGAAAGGTAGAAAAAAGTCCTGGTTTATTAAAAAGAAAGTGTTGTTCCAAAAACAATATAAATAAGTAAAGTATGTTACTATGTTTGTTCTGAAAGAATTCAAAGCCCAGAAATGAGTCTATATTTGAACAAATTAAAATATCTCTCAATGTGAAACATTAATTACTGTAGGAATGATAGATAGAATGTTATAAACATGAACATTTTTAGAAAGTCTATTTATATTCTTTCTTGTGGAATCACCTGTATCACAAATATTTTTTTATTCCCAGGTGGGCACACTGGAACATAATCCCAGCCACTCTAGAGGCTGAGGCAGGAGGATTGCAAGTGCAAGGCCAGCCTCAGTGGCTTAGGAAGACTCTGTCTCAGAATAAAAGAAAGAAAGAAAGAAAGAAAGAAAGAAAGAAAGAAAGAAAGAAAGAAAGAAAGAAAGAGGTCTGGGGATGTGGTTCAGTGGTAAAGTAACCCTGGGTTCAATCCTCAGTACTTAAATCAATAACTACAACAAACCACAAAATAAGAACAAGCTTCTGATGTTACTAATGTGTAGTTGTCAGATGTTTGTGGGAAAACAAGGACACGGACATCTCCAGATGGAATTCAGCAATCAGACTACTGACCCCCCTGGAAGAAATCCTCCAGAGAAGCAGTCATTCTTGTCAAGATTTTAATTTCTTTTTGAACAAAAACAACATGAACAGTGAGAACTGCTAACTGGAAAGGGGAACTAATACTACCACAATTAACACCCACTTGTGAATTTACTATTTACAAGACACTTTCACATAACTTTTTGACCTCATAACCAACATTGGAGGGAGGCAGTTTCAGTTATTCATTCCAGTGGGGTTTTATTCCCCACAAGTGCCAGCAAAAATGTCATGTAGAGCTTGTCCTTGCATCTTGTTTCCATGTATTCATGGAGCAAATAAAATGAAACAAGTTGTTCCACGGAGGAGCTTTAGTTCACTAACAGCAACAGACATTTTTCAAAATCCATTCTGTACAGAGGAGACCTGAGATCCACTTTGGATTCTTTGGGGATTGTGACTAAGCCCCATTTCTGGAAGGGAGAAGAGGGTCTTTGTTTTGCTGCTGTCCTCTGAGTTGTGAGTGGGCGCTGACGGTGAAGACCTAGGTGTGGGGATGCAGGCGCAGAGATAGGCACCAGGCTCCAGGACTGGCTTGATGCGCAGTGGCAGAATCATCCCACGCTCATGGGACACTGCCCCTTTTGCCATCGTGTGCTGCTCAGTTGCACACTTTGCACTAAAGTTACAAAACAGTTTGGGGGCCTTTCTATCTCCTTGTGATAATTGCTTCTTGAATACCAAGTGTATGCTTTTTGTCTTCTCAAGGAACAACTATCTGTGTTCTCAGTGGTGATTTTGGTTCTGGCTTCTTCAAAGTGCTCCCATGGCCCAGGAGGAGCAGGGGAGCACCTGGGCAGCACTGCCCAGTTTCAGCCATGCAGCCCGATTGACACCACCCCTGCCTGTGTGACATGGTGTCTTTGCCCAATGACACCACCCCTGCCTGTGTGACCCGGCTGTAACCTGGTGGGAGTCCTGTAGTCTTCCAGGATGTCAAGATCAGGCATCTCAAAGGTGGTGGGACCATTCCACCCTAGAAGAGACTTAGGTCTAATGACCATGAGTGACCCTGGGCTCGAGACTGATCTGGGAAAAACAACTCTTAAGGACTATCAGTTGTATTAGGACAAAAGGGGTGAAAGTGTACCATGGGCTGTGTGCCTGTGAATGTGTGGGTGTGCTCATGACTACATGGGCCTGGAGGGGATCCAGGCCAAGTGGCTAACACTGGATTGAGGGAAGAACAAGGGTGGGGCACTAATTAGGAAAAAAGACAAATTTAAAAAAGCATGCAAGATGAAACTAACATGCATGATGTGATTCCATTTTTGTTAAATGATACAGATGTGTGTGTGTGGGTGTGTGTTTAAGTGCACAATGAACAATATAAGGTTGATCTTAGTGACTCTTATTTGCAAGTGTGGGGAATTTGAACTTGAAAATCTTACATTCTTCCTATTTATGTGTGATATATATATATTTAATGTACAGGTATTATTTTTGTAAGCATATTAAAAAGTAATATTTTTGTGTAAAGAAAGGCCAGAAAGGGTGAGGGGAGAAGTACAGGAAGTACTTGAGATTGAAATGGAGCAAACTATGTTATATATTTATGAGTATGTGAAAATCAACCCCACTGTTATGTATTTTTCACTAATGCTTTTTTATAATTTTATTTATTTACTTATTTATGTTTATGTGGTGCTGAGGATTGAACTCAGGGCCTTGCACGTGCTAGGCAAGTGCTCTACGGCTAAGCCACCACCCCAGCCCCATTAATAACATTTTTAAAAGGCAAGAAAAACTTTTTCTTGAGGAAAATTAAATTTTTTCTGCTTTATGTCATTTTTTTTTACTGTTGAGCTTATTAAACATCAGGGTGTGCCTTACCACTGAGCGATTCCCCCAGCCCTTTATATTATTTATTTTGGGGCAAGGTCTCACCAAGTTGCCTGGGCTGGCCTCAAACTTGGGATCTTCCTGCCTCTGCCTCCTTAATCACTGGGGTTACAGGCACGCACCCCAGCAACAAGCTTAAACATCTTCATTTTGACACAAGCTCTTTCCAAATGTGCTGAGCACATGTACAAATAAATGTAAGAAAACTGGGTTGGAAGAAATCAGGGTGTTTGATTTTCTGAAGAAATGAATGTGGTTTCCAGAGTTGCTTCCTGGTATCCTAGAACTCAGGTAAAATTTCTTATGACAGTTTCACAGTTTTCCTAGGACCATGTCCCTCAGACCATACTGGGTGTACACCCATCCTGCCCTGAAAAGTGTACAGGCCATGCAATGTGCTGGGGTCTAAACACGTCCCTTCCACAGTGCACACAGGACCATCCTCCGTCTTGGCTGCTGGTGGGTATTCTGAGAAAGGAAAAAAATCTCAATTTTGTTGATAACGTAACCCCTGTTGTCAGTGGGTCCTTGCAGCTGAGAAGAGAACAACCACTGGAATCAAAGATGTCACCACCAATCCAGGGAGGGCAGCTAGTTGCTCTAGGTGCCAGTGGTACCCTCGTACGAGCTCGCTATACCTAGTGCTGCTTCTGGAATCCCCTTCCAGATGAATCACGTGCACTTGGATCTTGTCCACTGCCCTTTGCTACCAATTTGCTCACCCGATTATACCATTCCCACTTCCCTGAGATACTAACCCCTTTTGTTCTGCCTGTCCAGATTGTCACAGACACAGACACAGACACCCTTTGCTGTAGTTCAGGCCTGAGAGTTCCCTTAGCTCTGAGAACAAGATACTTTCCTCAATTCTACTCAGTTGGAAGTTCATCAGACATGGTGTATTTTTACCATTGTGCAGTGGGCTCGGAGAGAAAAGCTGACATCAGACACACAGATCTCTTCCATCTTGATTCCATTAGTTCCTGTGAAACTTTAGGCAAATCACCAAATTTCTCTGACCTTCAGTCTCTTCCTCTATGAAACAAAGATTATAGCCCCTGCCTCACTGGAAGTCCTCTGAATTTAATAAGCTGAATGTATAAAGAAATATGTTATCACCTAATACAGGAAGATACCTGAGAAAAGATAGATATTTTTACAATTTTCTTATATAATTTCTCATGTGTCTCCATTCTTGATTTCCAAACTAGATTATACTTTCTTCGATCATATTAAATTTCTATATCACACTGCCTTGAACATGACAGGCATGAAGTCATTGTTCAGTATCAGTTTCCTAAAGATTTAAATCAGAGAATGCACCCTTTGAAATGAAGGTTCATTCTTGGATTATTTGTTATACGTGAGGCATTCTGAAGGAATTTTCTGGGTCTCATTTTCCTCTTATGCAAAATAAACTCTTTGTTCTATAATTCTAGATGCACTGAGGATCTTCCAACATTGAGGATTGGAATCTATATATTTCTGAAGGGAATTTGGTATGTTACTCTTCTGTTCGATGCCTTCACATTTGAACCAGTGATGGATAGATGCAGAGTAAGTGAACTTCCAGCGCAGGCAGAATCAACTCCAGTGCCTCAGTGTCTCCTCCCAGCCCTCCTTCTAACCCCTGTCTCTGTTCCTTGCTCTACTCCAGCAGACTTGTTTATTTGCACTCCTGAAAATTTCCAGGCTTCTTCTGCTGTGAGGCCTCTGGACTTCCTGTCTGTCATGGCTCCCATCTCTGCCCCAGTGTCTCTTCTGCAGAAGTTCCTCACCAGCTCCAGTCTATCCCACAATCTTGCTTTGTGCTTCATTTTTGTAATTGTCCTTTGAAGATTTCTTATTATCGAGTCATTTATTTATTAGCTGTTTGCTTCCTTCGCTTCTCTTCATCCCTTAAATAGAATCATTCTTCTTGGTTCCTTTTATGTCCTTGCTGCTAAAAATACTTAGCACAGATCAGGTCCTGAAATAAATAAGGGTGAAGTGATTGAATGAATGAGTGAATGAATTCCACCATACCTTAAAGAAAAGGTGTTACTTGGTGAGCTAAAATCCATGGCTGCCAGTCCAGGTTTGAGTGAACTTATTAAAATCCGAGTCACCCACACAAATAAAGTAATTGCCTTAGGGCTTAGTATGGTGATTATTAGCTATTAATTAATACATAAGGCCTTGATATACATGGGAGTGGTAAGAAACACAAGCCCTAGAAAGATATCTGTAAGAAATCACAGCACAGTGGGGCTGGGGTTGTGGCTCAGTGGTAGAGTGCTCACCTTGCACGTGTGAGCCACTGGGTTTAATCTCAGCTCATAAAAATAAATAAATAAAATAAAGGTATTGTGTCCATCTACAACTAAAAATAAAATAAAATAAAATAAAAAATCACAGCACAGTGTGCCTAGAAATCAGCATTTGTTGTGGATAATGCAGATAATATTTAAAAATGAATGATTCACTTTTTTAATTATGAAAAATTCCAAACATAAACACAAGTGGATGTAACAGATAAGAATGTCATAATGAACCCTCTTATGCACTGGGTGGACACACTCATCCTGTGTCTGTTACCCTGTATGAGTGTATGTATGTGAAACCAATCACTTGTTTTCTGGCCAACAAAAAGTGCACACTAGATGGGGCCTCTGTGTGATTGTGATGTATCAAAGTCTGTTTTGCTAGCAGACTTTCCTTGCTGGCATGATAAAGTCAGTGGACATGGTGGGAAGGCCAGGAGATAATGAGCCACAGGTATTTTACTAGGAACTGCAGGTGACCTCTTAGAGCTGTGAACAGTCTCTAGTGGACAACCAAGAAGAAGCCAGATGCTTAGTCTTACAGTTGCAAAGCAATGACTCCTACCAGTGCCCCCAAAACAGCATGGAAGCCAGTCTTCCAGGTAATGAGAACACAGCCTGGCTGACACCTTGGCAGCGGGTGTGAGACCCTCGTCAGAGGACTCAATGTGCTGAGAACCTGACCCACAGGAACTGGGAAGTAAATCTGCATATATTTTAAAGCCACTAAGTTTGTGGTAATTCTCAGCAATAGATAATTAAGTGCATTACCTAACATCAACAATTTTCAACAGTTTCCAATGTTGTTTCTTCTATATTTCCTTGTCTTTCATTTCATAGGTGGATGGGTGGAATGTTTTAAAGCACATCTTAGACTTTGTATCATTTCACTTGTAAATATTTTAGTATTTGGTATCTCTAACAGAGCATAACCATGGTGCCAGAAAAATTGGGTTTAATTGAGAACAGTGGGAGTCTTGGGGGGGTGTTGTTGCTGGGAATCAAACCCAAGGCCTTAAGCACTAGGTAAGCCCCCAGTCCAATGAGTTGTATCCCCAACCCCAGAATGGAAGTCTTTTAAAAGTCATGGAGACAATGGATTTAGCATATTAATTGGACACCCAGAGAAAACATGCTTGCAACAAATAGAACGACACCTCCTTGATTCCCACAGCTAAAGGACATGAAAGCTTTCATTTGAAATGTCAGAGACTTGCCAGTTGAATTTTCAAGAACAATGCAGCCACAGAGTTGTCCCTGTAATATGTTTGTCTGTCAAAGAATATTGAAAACTAATTCTGATAGTGTGTTTAAGGGCCTATCCATTCCCCCAGGATTCTAATCTGCTTCGGAACGGACCCCTGTAAATTCCATTTTGATTGGTAACTCTCTCTGTTATTTCGCGTCATATTCTAATTGCCATTCCCACCACTTTTTCCAGACCACAGGAAGCTTTTCGAAACTGGCTATATTTCTTTTTCTCTTTTGGACAGTTAACCTCTTCTCCTTGTGACACTGCTCCGAAAGGCTTGCTTTGTAAGGAAAATAGAGCTCTGGGTTCAATGCCATCTCTACCACCGGGGAGCTTTGTGATGTTGGGCAAGTTCAATAGTGTCTAGCAGGGTTGTGGTGAAGATCAGACAAAGAACACGTGTAATGCACAAGGTGGTCAGCACAGAGAAGGCACCGACCCCACCCTCCCCTTTGTTGGCTCCCATCTCCAACCACCAAGCGCCAGAACGCCCAGCACCGCGCCTCTCCCGCCCTCCTCGCGGGGGATGCAGGGACTTGTAGTTTTTTGGTTCCAAAGTCATTGTTTCCTCTCGGAGCCGGACAGCGAGAGGAGGAACTACACATCCCAGTGGGCTGTGAAAGGAAATTGGGGCTCGGAAAATCGAGCGTTCCCGCCTGCTACTTTCGCTCTCCACAGTGGCCCCTGGACCGTGCTCACCCTACCTTGGGCTCCCGCTGCAGCCATGGCTTGGATCCCGCGGCAAAGCCTAGAGGGCGTGAGCGCGCAGGCGCCTGTGACTGGTGCGGCCAGGTGGCTGCGCCTGCCGGCACACCGGGCGGTCAAGCCCCTGGGAGGGAGGCGCAGGCGGAGCGGATAGGCGCCCAGTCCCAGTGCTTGTGAGGGGGGTCCGCCGGGAAAAGGAGGGAGAAATAAAACAAGCCAATGATGAGCGCCCGTGGGGGAGAAGTGGAGAGCGAAAGGGCCAGAAGGCAGCGACCCAAACAGCCTGGCCACCAAGGAGCTTTTACTATAGGAGGGAAGCCCTAGCTCGGGCAAGGGGACCCAGACTCCTCGGCTCTTCTCTTTCCTCCTTCCTTGGAAGCTCGGCCTCGAGACCCCCGCCCGCAGTCCTTCCCAGAGTCAGGCCTGTCTCTGACGGCCGCTCCCCAACCTGTCATCGGGCGCCCCACCCCGTTCCCAGGACACCAGTAGAGTCCCCGGCGACTTGACCAAGCGCCCCGATGGGGAGGAAGAGGAAGTGCGCCGGGCTGGGGTACAGGCCGGGGAGGGTCACCTCTCCACGCCGTGGCTCGTCAGGTCTCGGCAGTTGCAAGAATGGGTTTGCGAGTGACGGTGTAATCGTGCGTGTCCCGAGGCAGCAGTTGCTGCCGGCAATAACCCAGGAGAGAAGCCTGCAGGCGGACACCGAGAGCGCATGGCGTGGCGGTGCCGCGGGCGCTGCGCCCGATCACTCCTTGGCGAAGCCTTGGGGAACGAGGCCTGCTGCGCCGGGCCTGCCGGGTCCCTGAGCCCAGAGCGTCCGCCTGGAGGGGACTGGGGCGGCGACCTCGCCGTGCTGGTGCCGGGGCTTCGCCCGCCAGGAGGAGAAGTTGGAGGAGGATCACGGCTGGCAAGGCGCGGGTGCCGCCGCCCAACCGGCTGCAAGGAGGCTGACCCGTTCCGCCGCCGCCGGGAGGCATCCACGAGGGCAGCCGGCTGGGGGTGCACACCACCAGAAGCCTCCAGGCCGCGCGGGCCCCGCCGAGCCACGACCGCCGCCGGCCCCCCGGCCGCCCCCCGAGCCGCGGTGCCGCGACCCCTACACGGGCTCCCAGCTCGGCGACAACTTTACCGAAGACACCCAGGTTAACCCCTCGGGGAGCCCAACTGTCATAGCAGAATCCGCTTTCGGCAGGGAGGATGCTCGTCCGCAGCCCGCAGTAGCGGTCCTCCGTGGCTTCCAGCCCGGGTCCCGGGGCTCTGGGGCCCCGTGGGGCGCGGGGGATCGCCTGGCAGACCCCCGCTCGCCTTGCGCCTGGTCGCGCGCTCGACCCCGCCGCCCCTGGGCCCCCGGCAGCGCCTTGGTTCCGGCACACCGACCCCGGAGCGCTGCGCCCCGAGGGGAGCTTCTGGGGGTGTGCGCCCCCAGCCGGCTGCCCTCATAGATGCCTCCTGGCGGCGGCGGGCCCATGAAAGACTGCGAGTACAGTCAGATCAGCACCCACAGCTCCTCCCCCATGGAGTCGCCCCACAAGAAGAAGAAAATCGCAGCCCGGAGGAAATGGGAGGTGTTCCCGGGCAGAAACAAGTTCTTTTGCAACGGGAGGATCATGATGGCCCGGCAGACAGGCGTCTTCTACCTGACGCTCATCCTCATCCTGGTTACTAGCAGACTCTTCTTCGCCTTAGAGTAAGTGGCGGTGACAGCTCCCCATTGCCCCATTCATCTCTCCTCCCCCTTCCGCCGACTGCTTTCCTTTTCTAAAAGTCTTATCTGCTCTGTTATTATATAATGGCAGCCCGCCCGCCCTCCTGTTCTAGTAAGGGTCTGTTTGATTTTCAGTATCCCGAAATGCTGCCGTGCAGGGCCAGGCTCTCGGAAGAAGAGGAGAGGGTAGTGGGACACTTGTACTATGTGGGGAGCTTTGCTCCTCTCCAAGCAGGGTGGGACTGGCAGGTGGGGCCGCTGATGACTGAATCGTGGCGCTCTCCACCGAGTTCGGGAACCTGTACACCAGCCCAGGTGCAGTGTCTATGGGAGGGAGGTTTCCGGAGATAGTTCTAAATCAGGAATAAGCAGTCTTGATTCCCTCCCACCTCCTCCTTGCTAACAAGATGTGGGGCATTAAGCTCAGTTGGCTAAATCTTCTATGTAACTTTGCGGAATAATAAGAAATCTCGGTTATTTTAGGTTTAAAAGTGTAGGCTCCCCGTGTACCCTAAATGGAGAATTTCATCCCCCACCCCTTCATTCTTCTTACTTGTTCACTATTGATGAATGAGTTCTGATTACCTGTGAGGTTTCCAAACTCTTCATTTTCAAAGAAGTTTCAGTTTTTAAAAAGTCCAAAATAAACAGTTTGGGAACAGGTGAAAGTAAACATGTAGGCCTGGAAAAGTGTGGCCAGATATGCCAACTTCTGATGCCAGAGAAAATACTTTGGGATTTTGAGAATTTTATATGAAAAAAAGTATATGTGAGCCTTTTTCAGGAATCAAATTGGCAAGTAGCAACTGTCTTCCTGCCAACCAATGAAAGGTCTCCTTATTTATTAATAATTATTAGGTAAGGCAGTTTAGCCATATTCTGAATCAGTTTCAATTGCTGTGATTGAGTCCAGCATTCGGGATGCAGCTCCTTATGTAATACCCCATAGCTGTGCTCAGTGAAAGTTGTAGTCATTTTCCCCCTCTAGACTTAAAAGAAAAAGCAATGTATTTATTGGTAGTTCTTTGAGCTTCCCATAACCTGGTTATTAAGGGGCATGCAGTGCCTTCAGTTTCCATCTGCTTCAGCTGGGTAGAGTTAATTAAAATCTTTTTGTTGTTTACTTTTGTCTTTGATAAGCATTAGTGGGCTTGATCTTGTGCCTGGCTTTTGCTAGTGGAAATGCTGTCTCAATCAGAAATGAATGGTCTCTTGATAATGTTAATGCTTTTCACTCAGATCCCTCAGACTCTCCGAGGGGAAACATTTTCTCTCTGAACACGGAGCTATGATGAACAGTTTTAACAGGATTGAGTTAGAATAGGAGAGGAGGGAGTTCACAGATGGAAGCTACCCCCACCCCCTATTCTTTCTCTCACACACAATTTTTCCAGCATTTTTGACTGTGTGGATTTTCCAGGTGTTTCCTAGAAAAGTCCCTGTGTTCATGGCTGAGATTAGTTGGTGAAGTCATGTGATGAGAGGGCAAGGGTGGGAGTGGGCGTGCAGGGTGGCAAGGAGGCATGCTTTATGCCCCCTCTCTTGCTTCTGTGGGTCCCCATCCAGAGCCAGCCTCTTGTCCCTACAGATCCATGGAAGCTGGAGGAAGGGCCACAGAGGTCCCTGACATATTTGCATCCTACGCAGAATGACCACTGCCACCCACCTGAATGGTGAGGCTATGTGTTTAACAGAGACACGCATCCCTCTAACAGTGTCTTGGGTTACAGGTGGGCCTGTGGTAGGGCTGTATTCACTATATTCCCAAAGTAACAAAAAGTTTTGAATGGATCCGTATTGGCATTTTTGCTCTTTTCAGGGATTTTTAAGAGTGGAGGCAGTTGGTTGATTTTGTGACTGTGTTGCCGAGCTTCAGCCACAAGTGTGTTTTGTATAGGATGATGAATATTTCATTTTTTATATATACCCAAATCCTTGCTGGATGGCTAGCCCCTCCCCCCATATCCCAGTTAGTACTTACTATCTTTATTTTCTTAATTTAAACATAGCTTCTAACCAAACCATCATAAATTCATTTTCATTTCTTGATCTGTGTGCTTTTTTTCTGAGAGTTCCCCCAGAGTCCCCCTTGCAGGTTG
The DNA here is from genome assembly GCF_048772815.1 of Callospermophilus lateralis. NCBI lineage: Eukaryota > Metazoa > Chordata > Mammalia > Rodentia > Sciuridae > Callospermophilus > Callospermophilus lateralis. The sequence goes on from NW_027511893.1 coordinate 1,621,863, forward strand.
TCACAGATCTTCTGCATCAGTGTCATGCTATGACTAAAGGGATAAGCGCATGCACTGGGATTTTATGAGTGCTATTTGCAGCTTTATTTTTGTATCAGCTTTGTGGGAGTCATCGTGGTGTGTGTGTGTGTGTGTGTGTGTGTGTGTGTGTGTGTGTGAGAGAGAGAGAGAGAGAGAGAGAGAGAGAGAGAGAGAGAGAGAGAGAGTTTCGTCTTCATGGGTGTTGCTTCAACCAAGCAATTGGAACTATTGGGAAAATAGGAGCCCCATCCTATGGGTCTTCAGTTGAGAAAAATCACAGGTCAATTCAAACTTCAGAATATTATGGCTTGCTAAGACCCTTTGTCACTGCATTTAATTGTTTTGTCACAAGCATTGTCTTTTGAGTTCTTTACTCATTGCTAAGGACAGGAAGAAATTAAATAACTTTGGCCAAATTAATTTGCTAGACACTCGAAAGAGCCAATTAGCCACTTGCATAGGAAATGAAAGACCAATTGGCTAATCATTAAATAAGATCCCCAGGAAACACCGGCATTAGGTGCTCCCTGCCTGTCTTTCTTCTGGCCCACCTCTACTATTTATTGAGTGCATACTACATGGTCCCCAACTTTGTTCAATTTTGTATTTTGATAGCTTTTAATGTTAATGGAATTTCATTGTCAAACACTATAATCTGACCCCATCCCCAACATTTCCAGGAAGAAAAATGTGAGAAGAAAAACACCTAACTTGTAATTTCAGTTTTGAACTTCCTTATCTACACCTCGTCTCTCACCACTCCTCTTATTGTGATCTTGAGCAGATGGACATGTTTTTTTCCAGAGAAATGAACTTATTGGAACTCAGCAACAGATGCTTATGCTTCTTCAACTGCTGGAGAAAGGCAGGGTAGAAATTTGTATTCCCATCTGGGAGTTGCAGTGAGTGGCTGGACAGGTCCCATGATCACCAAGATGCTGGCACTGGTGTGGGAAGGCTCCTGCCCACAAAGTGCTCCTTCAGATCCACTGTGCTGCCCCACAGGTGTAGACATGGTTAAGGACAGGGCTTTTAGAAAGGCAGATCCCAACAGTATGACCCCTGGCAAATGGTTTGTCTTTTTAGCCTCCTTTTCCCAATCTATAAAAGGGGATTGATAATGTCTACCTTTAAATGTTGTGACAATTAAATGAAAAAGCATTCTTAGTGCATTGCCCAGTATATAGCAACTGCTCAGTAAGTGTAAATATCATCAGAGTACACCTAGAAATCCTCCCAGGACTCTAGCTGACCTTTTCTGAGAGCCTTTCAAGGGAAGGGAATATGGAGGTTAATAAGGAACAGTGAGAGTGATTGAGAGCATGTTATGGCCAAAAAAATGGGAGCTGTGCTGTCACTCATTAAAAAAAAAAACTGTTGCACAGTCCAGGAGCCTGTGTGAAGCCATGTCCTAGGTCCTGCCCCTGCAGAGTGGAGTCCTAAGGGGCCTGGGGAACTGCGCTGATCCAGACCCTGGGTTTCATCTTCATTTTTGGAGCCACCATCCCTGAATTGTGGAGGCAGTAGAGAAGGCTGCCGGGTGTGAGCAGCTGGAACACACCCTGTCTCAGCCAGCCCAGGACTGCCCACCTGGGCCCCCTTCATTCAGCCTGTGGAGCACCACGGAGAGGTGAGGGCTTTTCATAGCGTTTGAGGGAAGGGAGCGGACGGCAGGCCCACACACCTCACTGCTCCTAAAGGTATTAAGCCTCATGAAAGACTCCAGAACCAGGATTTGGAAAGATCAGCGAACACCATCAGTTTCTTCACCTCTCTACCTCCCTCTCTCTTTCTCTCTTCATCTCTCTCTCTCTCACAGCCTACTTTTCTTGATAACTGGAATTTTTAAATTAAAAAGGCTTTGGTTCTGAAATATTGAAATTTTACAGTCTCTTGATCACAGGGGCAGAAAGAAGGTGCAGGGGGCCTGTCTAGGTCAAGGGTGTGACCATGGCACCCAATTCTGTGCTGTCACTTCGGACAGTTCCAATGTGTTATTGCTGCTCAAATGTGAGAATTTGGAAACATTCTCAAATTTCTCATTGCTAGGAATCCATTGATGATGAAAACAAACAGACAAACAAACAAAAAAACAACCTTATTTTACCGGGTGCAGTGGCCCATGCCTGTAATCCCAGCAGTTTGGGAGGCGGAGGATTGAGTTAGAATAGAGAAGGAGGGAGGAGGGTCTGGAGTTCAAAGCCAGACTCAGCAATTTAGCGAGGGGCTAAGCAGCTGAATGAGACCCTGTCTCTAATAAAATAGAAAATAGGGCTGGGATGTGGCTCAGTGGTGGAGTGCCCCTGAGTTCAATCCCAGGTACCCCCTTCCCCCCCCCAAAAAAAAAAAACCCTTATGTTTTATTCTTTCTCTCTGTTCCTTCCTTCTTTCCTTCTCTTCTTCCTTTCCTTTCTTTGATTTTTCAATTTAGTTATTCCACTCTGAAATAAATGATGAACATCGTGAATCTGTAGAATTCTTGGCCTTGAAGATAGAGCTTGGGACTATCACTGGTAAACAAAAATGTCATTTTCTATAATGAAGTCACTGTCATGGAGGGGGTAACTTTTATAATCTAGTAGAAGGTGCTGCCCTTGTAACAGAAGAACTCTGTCTGTTAGTCATGTTTCTGTCATTACAACAATATATTAGAGATAATTAGCTTACAATGAAAAAAGGCCTTTTTTGGCTCCTGGTTTTAGAGCTTTCTGTCTCTGATTTGGTGGACTCGTTGCTCTTAGGTGGCTGTGGACAGGCAGAATGGCCATGGTGGAAACATGGGAAAGAAAACTGTTCAATTCAGGAAGCAAAAGAGGAAAAGGAAGGGGTCAGGGTCTCACAATCCCCTTTGAGGGCACACCCCCAAAGACTAAGAGCCTCCAATGGAGCCTCACCTCCAAAAGGTTCACCGTCTTCCAATGCCCCACCCCAGACCAAGCCTTTAATGCACGTGTCTTTGAGGCCATTTGACATTGAAATGATAGCTTCAGGTGCTGTCTCCCATAAATGAAAGTGTCATTTTCATAATAATGATTCTGTTGTGTGCTGCCCTTATAACATTTAAGAACTCCATTTCATCAACTCTCCTCTGCAGAACTGTATCCAGGTCTCCACCACCTCAGAAAAACATGTCTGCAAAGTGTCCCATGTTCTTTTGACCAAACAGTGGCCATGCTGTGCACAGTAGAACAGCATGGGGCAGATACAGATGGTGGTAGATGACTGTCCAGACCTTACCAAGGCGCATTGCAGTTAGCACAGTCATGGCTCCAAGTTATAACCCACAAGGATTTTAGGTGACTTTGAAACCTTATTAGAGGTGTACTCCTGCTGCTTGGGAGGCCGAGGCAGGAGAATCACAAGTTCAAGGCCAGCCTCTGTAACTTAGCAAGATCTGTTCTCCAAAAAAAAAAAAGGTGAGGGTTGTACCTCAGGGGTCAAATGCTTGCCTAGCATGGGTTCAATACCCAGTGCTGCAAAACAACAACAATGAACAAAGCCTTAGTAATGACATGAAGGCACTTGCCCATTCATTTGTGTAGGAGGTCAATATGGGTAAGACCCTGGAGGCTGAAACTCCTTGTTTGTCCACTACCATATCTGTAGTCCTTAGACTCGAACCTGATCATCCCTGACCCTCAATAAATATTTTTTTGTTTAATGGTGTAATTGTAAAATTGGGGACATTAATAAAATTTCTCATTAATCATGTCTGTGGAACACATTTGCCTTACAAACTATGACTATTCTGTATAATTCTTCTGGATTCAGAATAAAGCAACATCCCTTTTCAAGTGTGTTAATTGAAGACAAGGAGAGAGACTTTCTTAGATACTTAGAAAACTAGTAGTAAGGTTGGGATTCACTTGGCTAACCAAGACTTCTTTGTAGTGTTTCTTTATTTTTCACCTAAATGTTTTAGGCAAACAAAGCAATCTGTGATATATATATATATTGGGCGGGGAGGGGGGCAGAGCAGGATTGGGAGAGATGTTAGTGAACAACCATCAGCACCTAGAATAATTTTCTGTTTTATGGATTCTGACTTTAGACACTCGAATTGATCAAATAAAGCTCTCAAGGATATTATTGACCACTCCCATTTTATTGCATTATTTCTCAGCTAGTGGGAAGTGATCCTTATTATGCAGGAAGGACTCCTGGAGGTCCCTAAAATAGAGTGATGGTTAATTATTTAATGGGTCATATCTGCATATCCTGGAGATTTTTTTCTTTTGCAGTACAATGTTGCACATAATTTATTCATGGCAGAGTTATTATGTCTTAGCCAGAGAATTTAAATTAAGGATTTCAAGGAAGTGCTTCATTCTTTTGTAGCTAATTTTGTTAGGAAGGCAAAAGGCATTGGTGGTCAATAGATACGTAAATAAGTTACATCCAGAAACTGGGTCTAATGAAACATGCACTAGTTCTGGTAAAGGTGGGGTCCATCTTATAGCTCTTGTTTGGCTCTTCTCTAGATATGAAGGCCAGCCCTAATTCAAATTCATCTTTATAATCCGGATGATCTTCTATTGCCTCAATTTTTACCTTTAAAAAGTACATTAATTCATGTAGAGGATTTTATATAGTATTTGGCACAAGTTCTTAAATAAAATACTATAAAGAACATTCATGAAACTACTATTCAGTCCAAAAACCAATCAATACCACTGCTTTCTTCATTAAAAATTTTTAATTGATACATAAAATTATACATATTTATGTAGTGCTAAGTGATGTTTCTGTTCATATATACATTTTGTAATGTTCAACTCAGGGTAAGCACATTTATCTCCTTAAACATTTATCGTTTCTTTGTGGTGCAAAAATAGTAGCAGCATTTTGAATCTCTTCACACCCTTACTGCTGCTGCCCAGGTCCAACAGCCCTCCTACCCTGCGGCCATCACAGACTGAGCCTCGTCAATCATAATTACACCTTTTTATTTTCTCCTCAAGGGTTTTGCATTTATGCATTCTCAAATGATAGGTTGTTTAGTTTGGTTAATTTTTCTTTATAAATAGAGTGTCATGCCATATGTAATCTTTTTTTAAAATGATAACATTGATTTAGTATCTACTTAACAAAAGAGCATCTCACTGAATACATTTAATTCTTCAGATGTAACAACTTTTTAGCTTGAAATAATTTCAGAGTTCTAGAACAGTTGCAAGAATAATTCATAGAATTCTTGTCTGCCCCTTAGACAGATTCATTGGTTGTTGATATGTTTCTGTCATCATTGTTCTTTCCCTTGTCTTGCTGTTTGTTATATCTTCTCCCTGAGCCATTGAAGAATAAGTTTCAGACATCATGACCCTTCTTGTCCTAATACTTCCACATGTAATTCTTAATAAAAAGAATATTCCTTTATATAAGCACAATACCAGGATCAATTTCAGGAAGGAACATGAATACAATATTCCATATTCAAAATTTGCCACTTGTCTCAATATAGTTGGGTTTATGTTGATCACTTTGGCATTTGTTTTCTATTTATCTAATATGCATTTTGTTTTTCTTTTCTATCTTCTGCCTTCTTTTAAATGAACTGCGTATTTTTATATTCTTTAAAAAAGTTTTGAATGTTTCTTTGTGCTATTTTTAGTAGTTGCTTAAGAGATCACAATTTGCAACTTTAACCAATTATATTCTAGCTCCAAGTAACAGTGTTGTACTTAAAGAATAACTTAAGAAACATGAAACATTTTGATTTCCTTACTTTTTTCCATCCTTTGTACTCTCATTGTTCTAGATTTTATATCTATGTGTACTATAAAGCCAGTAATGTTATTTCTAAGTGGTCAATACTATTTAAAAGAAACAAACAAATAAATAAAATATAAAAGATACAGATATTTTAAAACATGACATACATCCAGATATAAAATATAACATACATATATACACACATAAGACATGCATACATATGTACATTTATAAAATATCTAACAGTTAAAATGGGCTTTTCATATTTGTCTTCATATATTCGCAATTTTGGGTACTCACTGTATCATTTCTTTTTGGCTTAAAGTGCACCACCACCAAAACCCTGGACTTGGGACTGGGGTTTGAATGAGGGGCATTCAACCACTGAGCTACATTTTCAGCCTTTTTCCCTTGAGACAGAGTCTTATTAATTTGCCCAAGCTAGCCTCAAACTGTGATCCTCAGCTTCCTGAGTCACTGGGATTTCAGGGGTGCACTACCACACTTGGCTTAAAGTGCTTTATACCCTGCATTTCTTGTCTATGGAGTTGCTGGTGACAAATTCTCTTAGCTTTTGCTTTTTCTGAAAATATTTATTTTGCTGTCATCTTAAAGGATATTTTCAGTGGATATAGACTTCTGTGCTGACAGTTTGATAATGTTGGCCAGTTGTCTTCTGGCTTTTTTTTTTTTGGATGAGAAAATAGCTGTTATTTTTTTAGAATTTCTTTCCTATATATAATGTGTGATATTTCTCTAGCTCATGTTTTTTCTTTTTCTTTTTTTCACAGTTGAAGTATGATGTGCCTATGTGTGACATTCTCCATATTTACCCTGTTGGAGTTTGCTGAGGTTCTTGGATCTGTGGGTTAATATCTTTCATCAGGTTGGGAAATTTTTCATCCATTATTTCTTCAAACATTTCTTTTATCCCCTTCTCTTTCCTTTCCTGGAACTCTGATTACTTTTATACAAAACCATTTTATATAGTCCCAGATGTATTAGTTACTTTATTTCATGTGTTTTCTTTATTTTTTTTCTCTTTGTGTTTCAGTTTAGGTAATTCCTATTAGTCTTCAGATTTATAGATTCTTTCTATGTTAAGCCATTTTTGATAAATTTTCTTATATTTTTTATATTTTGAAAATTTCTACACTGAAAAAATTTAAAATTTATAGTTTCCTGTCCTGTGCTGAAAATATTTATCTGTTCATGTTCATATTTTCTACTACATCCTTTGACATATTTTTTGGTAGTTATTTTAAAATTCTTGCTTAATAATCCTAACAACTTATCTTATGTGAATCTACATTTTCCCTATTTCTCCTCTTGACTGTGGGCTATATTTTCTTCCTTTTTTTGCATGCTTCATCATTAAATTTTTTTTTAAATCATGGTTGTTTTTTTAAAAATTTTAGTTGTAGATGGACACAGTATCTCTTATTTATATGTGGTTCTGAGGATCAAATTCAGTGCCTCACACATGCTAGGCGAATGCTCTACCCCTGAGCCACAACCGCAACCATTGCCTCGTCATTTTTTATTGAATGCCAGACATTGTGTGTAAAAGAATTATAGAAACTTTAGTAATTTAAGATGTTTTCAGGTCTCTGGTGTTTGGGCTGAGTCAATCAGATTTATACAAGTTGAGTATCTCTTATCTAAAATGCTTGAGACTAGAAGTGTTTTGAACCTTATTTATTTTTCAAATTTTGGAATTATGTATATACTTAATGAGATATCTTGAACATGAAACCAAAACACAGAATTGGTTTATGTTTCGTATGCACCTTCCGCACATAACCTGAAGGAAATTTTGTATAATATTTTTAGTTTGCCTGCATTTTGATTACCACTCATCTTATGAGGTCAGGTGTGGAATTTTCTTCATGGCATCATGATGGCACTCAAAAGTTTTGTTTTTTGGAGCCTTTTGAATTTGGGATTTTTCTATTGGGAATGCTCAATTTATAACTGAAATTATAAATTTCAGTTCATAATTTCTAAATGGGTGTGGGTTTGGGGGAAGCTTTTTTTAGATTCATTTCATCACTGGCTTTAGATATTTTAAGGGCAGAATTGGAATTTTATTTTCACAGGGCTTGAGTTCTGAGCATTGGACAAATTAAAGATTTCTTTATGCTTTCTAGCCCAGCACCAGTTTTCTGAACTGTAAATGATTTCTCTCTGCTTTTCAGCCTGACTGCCAGCTTTTTGGGTCACCAGGGAGTTATCTTTGCTTTCAATCTGGCCTTGGCTTTCTGAATCTCAGGACATCTCTACCGGCTGCTCTGCACAAGTTTGGAGGCCCACTTCAGTGGTCTGGAGTGTCTAGAGAGTGACATTCTCAGTTTTATGCTCTAACCCTTTATGACATGGCCTTGATCAGATGTCTTTCAACTCTCTTGGTGGCTGGTGGCACACACCTACTCTGTGGCCAAGAGTTTTTGGAATTCTGATCTATTTGGAAGTCCCCCATGGTTACTGATGCTGGTTGAAAGTTTAGCTGGCTTATTCATTGCTGTCTATGATGTTCTGATCCTTCCCACTGCTTCATTGGGGAAGGAAGCATTTGATGGCCTTTTTCTCCTGAGAAAGGCTTTGCCATATCTAGGCTTCTTTGCATTTTTGGCTCCCTGACAGATTTTAAAGGCTATGCTTTTGTAGCTAATCTGACTCGTTCTTGTGTAGGAGTGATTGCAATCACAACTTTCTTCTTGTGAAATTTTTAACTTAATATTATGTTTCTCAGATTCATTTGTATGTTGCATACATGTGTAATTCATTTTTATTAGTATAATATTTGATTTCTGTAGGTATGTTCAGCTTATTCTTTATTTTCTCTTTAATCTAAACTCCACCGATTCTTGGGATTTGCTAACATGTTACAGGATAGAATATGCAAGAGGGCCACTTCATAGGTTTTGACCTAGAACATGTGCTGCCAATAGCTATGACGTCGAGATTTCAGTGTGTGGGCCAGAATCACGGAAGGAGTAGCATGGGATCCAGGGGCTTTTACATTATTATAAAACATTTATAAAAATGTTGAATTCCAACTATCATCTCATCATGGACTGAAGCTACATATAATTAAGAGCAAGTTTTACAGAAATATATATCCTTAATGGTGAGCAAGGTACTTTATCACAGATCATCTTGTACTTTTTTGTTTTGTTTTGTTTTGTTTTTGGGTACTGGGGATTAGACCCAGGGGTGCTTTACCACTGACATACATCCCCAGTCTTTCTATTTTTTACTTTGAGGCAGGTTCTAAGTGGCTTCCCGCTTGTGATAAACTTGCCTCTGCCTCCTGAGTGGCTGAGATAACAGGTGTGTAGCCACACATTGGTTTTGAAAGTCTCTGATCTCATACCCCTTTTAAATACAGCCCTAATGTGGCTGGTTTCTCATGTGGCTGGCTTGGTCCTTGCAGACCATCAGTCTGAGCTGCTTCACAGGAGAGGGGAAAATCATTTCCACTACTGATAGGATCCAAAACAGAGAGCAGGATGCCAACCCTGCCTCTGTGCCTGTTTCCCTCTCTCTGACTGCACCGTTCCTTTGGTCTGTAGATGTTGTACTATCCTTAATTTAGGCCTATTTTTTGCTGCAATCTCCTTGGCCCTTCGTACCATGAAAATAGACTTCCCTGTCCCCTTTTGGAGATTTTCAGGTAGATTTGCTTTCAATTGTAACAGGGCCATTTTATTTTAGAATAATTTAAGCACATTTTAACACTCTATTAAAAACAGAACTGAAACCATTTTCTACACATTCACACTGGATTTTAAAAACTGCTGACTTCCAAGTCCATGGGAACTGGTGTTACTACCAGGCACAATCAGAATGTGACAGGGCTGGGCAGGGCGGCTGATAGAGGAGGCTGTAGCCAATGGCCCTTTGGGGCTGGGTGTGTTTGCTCTGAGATAGGCTTATCAGGAAGGATGGTAGTCCAGTCCCCTGGGGAAGAAGTTAAGCTCCCTAAGTGTGCTAGCTTTGGGTGGTTTTCAGATGCCTCTCATGCAGGGCAGCTGCTTATTTTAATATAAAAACACTGCATTCTGTTTGAGGTATCAGCTGTACTTACTGAGAAATTATTGCCTCTCTTTGTACTGATTGCAGAAATAAAATAGATCTCCCAAAAATGTGTTCCAGGAAAAATCTAGTGTCCTTTTCTCAGTTTTCATTTTTTGCAGCACTGGGGATCAAACCCAGGGCCCCACTTCTCCTGCACAAGCGCTTTGCCACTGAGCTACTTCCCCAGCCCTTAATTTTTCCTTTTCACCCAGAGTAAGACAGGGATGGCTTTCTCTGGAAATTCTTTTCCCCTGAAGTTTGGGATGTTCAACTTCTGCTGTCCTTTGGTTGCTGCTTTTTCTCCTCCTACATCTGCTCCCTCCCTATTGTCTTGGATTACCTGCTCTTCCCCTTCTACCCTTCCTCAAGCAGGTTGCATTGTCACAGGGTCACTCTGGCCTTTGGGGAAGTGGCTTTCACCTCTGGCTGCAGCCCTGGCCTGGCACTTCCTTTTCCCTCTGACTCAGATGGCGCCAAGGAAAACCCCAGTGCCTCCCAGTTCTTCTGGAAGAGGCCCCCTCATGTTCCTCTGCTCATAGTGAAAGCGCACCTCCTGGGCTTGCCTCCTGATGTCCTTTCTCAGTTGCCTCCTGCCATCCGACCGACCCGCCGGTGGGTGCTTCTCTCCAGGATCTCTGGGACTGCGTTCTTCCTCTGCCTCTGTACTTAATGTGCTAGTTTTCACACAGTTTTGCAACTTCTCTGACACTCTTCCCATACAACGGTGACGTTGAATTCCCCTCCTCTTGAGTATGGGGCAGCTCCCATGTGAAGAATAGTTGGTGGCAGGGATGCTGCTTTCTGGTGACCTTAGGCAATGTGCCAAAGCTTCTGCCTGCCCCTTACCCACTCCTGCCCTCATGGGAGAGGCGCACCTTCCAAGCATTGAGCTGCCATGTAAGTCATGCCACCTTGAGTTTCCCATAGTGCAAAGGTCAGATGGAAGCAGATAAGACCACAAGAGACAGAGGGGACTGTGGAGTCCCTGGTAGGATGAGTGGGACTTCACATGGTGCTAACCAAGCCCTCCCCAACCTCCCCACCCAGTTCTCTTACCTCCACCTCCATCTTTGGCCCAGTGAAAGCTGAATGGGGCAGATAGGAGCGATCTGTGCTGAGCTCTATCCAAATTGCAGATTCATGAACAAAATACGGTCATTGTTATAAGCCACTGTGTTTAGGGGAGGTTTATCATATAGCCATAGTAACTGGGTAACTGGAAAACAACTATCAGAAATTCTCAAATGGAACTTTTGGACTGGTTTGAGACACATAGTGTATGACAGACGGCCCTCAAATCACTGTGTTGAAGTTTGAGAATTATTGTTTAAACTGTGGGTCAGCTCTCCTCCCGCACTTCTGTTCCAGTGTATTTCCTGGAGCGGGAAGAAAAGCGACAAAGTGACTTCACCATCCACTGTCCTGTTGCGCCCTGGCTCTTCCGTGGGAGAAGTCGTCTGTCATATGTGTCCTGGTGGGAAAGTCTAGTGGTCTAGGTCCTCAGCACCCTGCGCATCGATGGCCATCCCTGCTTCCTTTCCCACTTCCTGGCTCTACTGTTCCCTCGTTCTAGCCTTAAAACTCCCAAGTTTCCTTCCACACGGGAACTGCCTTACTCAGACACCTACTGTGTGGGAAACCAAACCCGTGCAAACCTGTTTAATGGGGTACTCAGGCCTACCTATTTTTCCCAATGTGTTAAGTGCCCCGGATGCTCTGTTCCTTACTGTCTTGGTGAATGACAGTCCTGTCTGTTGATTTTGAAGGGGATTGAATGTGGTTGACCCTGTTGTGTGCCAGAAAGTCCAGTTTCCTCAGGGTCACTGACAAGACCAGAGGCCAGGTTCTCCTGCCTCAGCACTTGAGACACACCGAGGCCTTTTCAGAAATAGCCTATGACGGCCTTGTGGTCTGCAGAGCTTCGCTGCCCTACAAGTGGGTAGCTTGGCAACCAGTGATCCCCAGTGATTTGGTCTTTCCAGTGGGCCTCAGATTTTATGATCAAAGCACTTTATCATCTTGAATGATCCTATTTGGGGGTCTTTAAATGCCATGAGTTTCTCATATACACATTCTTGATGGCAGATAAGGTCTCTTTTTTAACGTAAAAAGCCAAAGTCAAGTTAAATTCTGTAGCTATATATGGTCTATTTATCTTTCTAGGCAGGGAGAAGAATTCTTTACTCAGATTACCTCACAGTTACTAACTTGATTTAAATCTTCCGGCTTCTCTTTAAGATTGCTACCCATGCAAATTAAACGTCAAAATGGTCCCAGCACACACATTCAAATGGTGATTACTACTCTACATAGGAGACACACTGAGTTTGTGTTCTTATTCCATTAGCTATCAGCATATTTTTGTGAATATTTCGGAAAGTATACTCTTGTCTTTTTAAAGGCAGGTAGCTACTAAATATTAGCTCTATCATCTCCAAATTACTTTTCAGTCAGGACCAACATTGTTTTATGCAAAATTTCTTCTTAGGCTCAAAACGAGAAGCATAAGGGCTGGTGTGTAGCTCAGTGGTAGAGCACTTGCCTTGCTTGTGAAAGGCCCTGGGTTCATTCCCCAGCAGTACTGAATAAATAAATAAATGTAGGAAGCATGAATTTTAAGATGTATGCCTTTGAGCCAGAAAATTTATGAATTTTTTTTTTCTAAATTTAGAAGATGAAGTGGCAGCAATGTTCAGCCCACTTATTTATAACTCTGCTCTTCTGCTTCTTGGCTGTGGGGGATCATGAGAGTTGGGGAATGACCTCCTAGGGAACTGTCCATCTTCTTAGGATTCCTCTTAATCATTATATGAATTGTTGACTTTGCAAGGTTGGCTGGGTTTGTTCATGTGACCCTGATGGTATTGTCAACAAAGGTTACAGGCCTTCCTGGACGGAGCCCCAGTCAAGCATGAAGCAGAACACTGAAGTGGGAAGTAAATGAAGGGTGTCTATAAAAGGGCTCTTTCTCCAGGATTAGTTTTCTTTTGGTACCATAATAAATTACCACAAATTTAGTGGCTTGAAATAACACAAACTTATTATGTTATAGACTGTAAGTCCGAAGCCTGACCCTGGTGTCTGGCTAACACCAAGGAGCCGGCAGGGCTGGGTGCTTGTCCCAATCTGTATCTGTGCTTTCTCAGTTTCAAGAGCTGCCTTATGACTCCCTCCTTCCATTTTTCAAAGCCAGCAACATGCCTCCTTTCTGTGCCTTTCTTCTGTAGTCACTTCTCTCTCTGTAGCCAAGACCTGCCCTCTGATTTTAAGAAGCTGTGAGGTTACACAGGGTCCCACTTGATGATCCAGGATGCCCATCTAAAGGACCTTAATGTCCCTAGACAGGAAAATCCCTGGGCAATGTAAGATTAGCTGTGCATAGGTTGGGATGTGTACCCCAGTCCTTATTTTCTCCTGATGAAGCTGCACTTGAAAGTCTGAACACTTTTACACAATCCTCGGAGCAGGGCTTGGTAACCTGACATCATAAAATTGGCGCACAGAGTGGATTCCTTGTTATCTATGGGATTCCAAAGAATTCAGGAGATGAAGCAGAGCACTCAGGGACTGGCCTGTCATGGATAGGGTCCCAGGAAAGCCGACACTGGGGCAGGGATTTGTCTGAGGGACAATTGCCAGGGTGTGCTCTTGGATGGACATGTGCAGATAGAGGGTAGCCAGGCTGGGCAGATGTAGTCACAGCAGTCTTCTGCCATCCTCTGGCAAGGAACTGGCCTTTGAATGCCTGCATGACTGATCATCACTTATGGTAGCTCCAGAAGTGGGGCAAGACCTTGGTGGAGGTGACTGTCTTCAGTTGCAGTCAGTTTCCTGAGAGGCGCTCAGTGGAAAGCTGGCAGAGGCCAACCTTCCCAGAAGCTCCTGGAATGACTACCTCCCCCATGAAAGCACAGGCAGTGGGGGTGCAGGGGATTGTCTGGCTAACTACAGTGACCACGACAGTTAACCACATTGGATGTTGTGCATGGGTCAGTTGCCCAGTGGGACTGTGCAGGCTCTGGGGAGACAAACTGAAGTACAGGCGAGGGACACCCCAGCCTGCAGCAGCGAGTGGACCCTGATGGCCCCAGGCAGGCAGAGCCTGGGCAGAGGAGGCAGAAGTGAACAGTGATTGGATTCGGTGGAATATGGAGACAGGGCAGTGTCTCAGCAGGATCCCAGGTCCAAGAATGAAGTCCAGCAGAAAGCTCTGTGCCCAGGCAGTGGTGAGGGGATTGGGGGTACCTGGCCAGGCTGCAGTTCTGGCCATTGAAGAATAAGGGCTCAAGTGCAGGGCCCATGACAGGTCAGGCTGGGGATGGGACTACCCCTGGGCACGGGGTCAGGGAGAGCAGCGTTCTGGAATGGGGAAGAGCTATATGGCTCCATCTCCCCTGGGTCTATTTGTGGGGAGGAGAGGGCAGCCAAGGGGAGGCCTGGCTGAATCTGACGTATGACTCAACTTTCTGCTCATTTCTGATAGACCTGTCTCCTCCAAGGAAGATTTAAATATTTCATTGTTTTCTTCCCTCTCTCTACCTAAGACAGAAGAATGGGAGTAATTATGCTCTGGAGAAAGTGTGAGGAAGGACCTTCTGAGTCAGGGTGACTGTGAAGATCTTTGTAAGAACACAACAGATTGTATCACATTAAGGCATTTCTTCTTTATTTTGGAGCACATATTGCCATTCTTGTTTGTTTTGAATTTTTTGGTTAGAGAAAAGAATCCTGCAGTTATAATAATTCCTTTGCAGGGGGATTTCTCTTTGCATCTACACTGACCAGTATCACAAAAGAGGAAAAGCTTTGGTGTGTGTTGTATGGTCAACATACAGTGGAGGTTGGGAAACAGCTTGTTCATTTCCACAGTCTCCAGTCAATTAGGTGAATTCAGCCTCTAAAGAAAAATAGTTTTTACTTTGAGTGTCTGGTCTAATGCATTGATCAATGACAAGGAAGTTTGTGAACTCATGTGATTTTCTGCAGGGGACCTGAGCTAATTCAGTTTATCAAACCTTGCTTTCTTGATTGACAGCACTTAGACCAATGGATGACATCATCCCTCTTGAACAGGAGCCTCACTTCCATTTCTTTCAGGTCCTCTGTTGTTGCTATTTATTCCTGGCATTTCCCCCATGTATCTTTCTTCATAAAAATTTCACTTTTCCTTTACTTTTGTTAGTATTTTTTGCTCACTTGAGTCATGAAATATTAATTGAGTGTTATCACATGCTGAGCACAAGGGGTGTGCTTTGGAGATGTGGTACATGTAAGACACATCAGTGCAGGTAAATTGGGGAGCTGTGTCTGATGTCAGGGCCAAAGTTAGTATTTCCTGACTATTCGAGGAAGCACCCCGACATGACCTAAGAAATAAAGGTGTTGTCTCGCCTGCCCTGTGCAGTTGGATGTCCAAGCCTTTTCTTCAGGCTTCTGTCTCCTCATAATTTGTGTCTTTTCCTTCACAAGATTTTTGTTCAAGGTGAAAAAGCAGTTGTTGTGATTGTCTCTCATATTAGCCACTAGAAGGTCAATGGGTTTGTGAAGAAGAAAGATCCGGAAGGAGAAAGTTCCGGTGTACTGTCCACTCTCATGCACATTCCTTTGCATGTCTCAGACATGGGCCCACTTTCAAGAGAAAGGCCTTCAAGATGGCCCTGGTCCCGATGCCAAACAGGAGCCTGCTGCAGTTTACGAGTTCCAGTGCATGAGTACCAGTTAGGTGACTTTGAGAGGGGATGGTGTGGTGACACTGGGGCAAGGGGAGTTTAGCTCTGAGCCACTTCTGCTGTCTCCATGGGGGCTGGATTAAGGCCTTTCAGAGCCATAAACCCTGGGAAGCTTCTGTGGCCAGTCCTCTTCCCCACCAGCACATGTAATTTATATTAAAATAAACTGTCAAACAAGTTTGTTTTTCCAGTTGAAAAGTTGTGAATAAATTCATTAACGCTGAACTTCCTCATTTTTCGTGCTTCCTTACTGCGCCCTGTGCCACTGTGGTCTCTCTGGGCAGTTGGCAGAGCCTTGCTTGGGGAGAGTTGGTGGATAGGCAGGGCCAAGCCCCAGCCCAGCCCTCCACGCCTTTGTTGGGACCCTCCTCAGGAATGTCCACCCAGGGTGAGAAACATCGTTGTCACCCATAGAGCTGCTTCTGCCCCGGGCTCTGTTCTGTGGACAGTGGTAATGGAGATGGTGACTGGATGGCCGCTCTGCACCCTACACTCCTGAGCAGTGGCCTTTAGACTTTAAGGGTGACCTACACTGAGCAGTACAGGAGGACCCACAAAGGAGTTTCACGGAGCGGTGATGACTGTGACCACGGGCACTGAACTCTGGTCTGTCCCACTGTGGTTTTATCTCAGGAGACCTCAACACGGAATGCTTATTGACCTGCTGACTTGATTCCATGACCTGCACTTCACCAAGCACTGCTCCCTTCCCCACCCCCATGTCACTCCCCCTGCCTGCCACGGGCGCCAGGTTCTCCTTCCCCCTCGTCATCACCCTGTGGCCTCTGCCCACATGTCCTGCCACCTCCAGCCAGGAACCTGTGAATGCAGACAGCCATCCTTCCTGTCTTTCTCAAGCACCTATGATTTAGAAAGCCTTCGGGACAGGGCTCAGCCCTGCCTTATTCGTCTTTGTCTCTCATGCCTCTGGCCCTGGTGGGGGACTTACGGTCAGCACCAGATCAACATTTCTAGAACCTCAATAAAAACGACAATGCCTTGGGTGGAGGGGCCAAGGGAAACTGGCCTTTAAGCCAGGGCGCATGCATTTCAAGGTCCTGTGCACCTGGTCTGTGCACAGGCCCCCTTCACTGTCTGCTGGTCAGATGCTAAAGCCTTCCCTCGAGAAGCACTGGAGTGATGGCTAGCTGTCAGCTGGTGTTAGGTCAGAGTTCAAGGGCAATAGAAACACAGGCGTTTCACATAATGGACTTCTAAACTAGGTGCCTTTCAAGTTAGCATTTTTTTTTCCTTGTTTAGCATTGACTGTCTTGGTAAATGATATCCCAGAATTTGACTAGCTATGTTCAGGAACCCTTTTCTCTTAGTGATGACCATACAAAGATAGAACTGGTAAAAATACCCTCATTTCCCAGATGAGGTAGCTGAGGCCCACGAGGCTTAGATGACTGATGTCAGTCACACAGCTCTCAGCATCGAAGGCAGGCACGGTGCATATCTGCTCTGCGTGTCTCCATCACGGCAGGCCTTTTAAAATAACGAAGACGATGAAGGAGAGTGTGATGCTCCCATCCTTTTGCCCGCAAAGCTCATTTTAAGCATGAAATTCTTCTGACAGTTTCTTGCTTCAGCTTGTATTTCTTGGGAGAAGTGCTGGGCAGCCTACCATGTCAGCCCTTGTTGAAGACATTGACATTTTCAGACTGGCAACGTGTGTACTATTGCTTTTTGAACTGGACTTCTCGCATAGTTTGGGATAAAAATTGCTGCTAATTTTCACCTGAATTTGTAGATTTAGCTTTTAGGGTTCCTAGATTTTCACCTGCCCTCATTAAAGTTCCTAGCACAGAAAGAGAAATGGAAATAGAATCCCTAACAAGCATCCTTATATGGGAAATGGGTTTTAAACAAAATTTCTTTATTGTTGTTTTTTTCCTTTAAGAAAATACTACTTGGATGTGTCGTGAGCCATGAGGAAAGTAAATAACCTACTTGGTTATGAACCAAAGCACATATTGTGTGACATTTGTGGTCATTTAGTTGGTTAGAATGGAATAGTCACTGGTGTTTCTTTTCTTTCTCCCCCCCCCCCCGCCACTTTTTGCCCTTAGCCACCTGTGTTCCTAGGGGAGGAGAAGACATTCTTTCTTGCCTGCACCGGGGACCTGCAGCTCTAGGACCCTACACTACGCGTTCCTCACTGTTGGGCCCTTTCCTGAAGATTGGAAGGTGTGGGGCTGGCCAGACCTCTTGGCCTAAGAACTCTTTTCCCTTGTCACATTGTTTCTATGGGAAAACACATTTCCAATTCCAAACAACCAGCCTTCAAATGAATTCTGGGGGCTGCCTGTTCCATAAGAAAGCAAGCGTGTATTTTAGAGCTGATTAGCTAAGCAGACAGAGCTCATTAGCTTAGCTTAGTTTAGCAAGTATGATCTCATTAGCTAATGTGAGACTGTGACATGCACACCTCAGCCCTGGGAGAATGAGAGGCAGCCAGGAGGTGGCAGACCTCGGGGACCACCGCACAGCTGCCTCCCGAGGACAGGGTTCCCAGCCTAGGCCCCTGCTCAGCCAGCATCCCGGTGTGCTGGACAGGACAGGCACCAGGCAGGGGCACTCCCTGTGTGGACTGCCTGTGAACTCACACTAGGCACCAGCTAAGGGCTCAGGCATTGCTCAAGCCTCACAGCACCCAATTCTAGGTCCTGTTACTCATTCCATTTTTCAGTTGAGAAAATAGACTAAGTCTATATTATTAGAATCTGTTGTGTATAGAGAATGGTATTTGTTCACAAAGGCAAAACAGCTGTTTCTTTAAAAAATGGTTTATGTCCTCCCATACTGACTCCTAGAGCCATTATTAAACATTCTTTGCTCTGCTAAGACTCCTCGGTGTTGACAGGTACCTTGATGGGTGTCTGTGACTTGCTTCCAGAGGGTGTCTCCCCACTTCCCTGGAGAGTACCCATTTTGGAGGGGAGGAAAATAGCTTTTGAGGTTTCCTGGTGGTGGGTCAAGAAAAGAATATGCCTGAGCAGTTAGTTCTGGATGCAGCTCATAGACCCAAAGTGGAAGTTAGATCCTTTTCTTTGGTTAGATTATTGTGTTTAAACTAAACTTTTATTTTAGGATGTTTCAGACTTATAGAAACACGAGGAAAATAGTACCTAACCTTTTGCTTTGTTGGTTCATATTCCTGTCCTTCCTCATATACCAGTGTTTTCTCATGAGGAGCTGAGAGTTCATGAATTGATTCCTCATGCAAAACTAATAGTCAGGAAAAAAAGATATGCAAGTGGATTCAAAACACACGTGAGAAAAGTCGCCTCCCAGGTCGACCCACACAGATGTGCACACATCTGTCTTCCAAGGTGGCAGGCTTCAGCCTCAGTGGGCAGAGAGCAAAGGAGTCAAATCTGCTTAATTAAAACTATTTCTGATCATTTAAAAAATATCAGGAATATTGTATGTTAGAGTATGAACCCAGAAACATGAAATGAGGAGAGAAACCCATTTGGTAGCTTATTTGCACAATCAAGATCCAGTATAGGGGCTGGGGATGTGGCTCAAGTGGTGGTGCGCTTGCCTGCCATATGCGGGGCACTGGGTTCGATCCTCAGCACCACGGAAAAATAAAATAAAGATGTTGTGTCCATCAAAAACTAAAAAATAAATATTTAAAAATTCTGTCTCTCTCTCAAAAGAAAAAAAAATATCCAGTACAAAACTTTTGCCAGGTGACTTAAAAATTCATGGCTTTTTTTTAAAGTTCTTTACTCTTAAAATGTGAAAAGTTTGGTTGGAGACCTCTCCAAGGCCCTCTATTTTTGTTAACACTATTGCGACAGTAGGGTGGAAGGCATGTTTTGCTGTTAATGACCACAGTGCATATTTGTGTAAGAAAGTGAATTTTGGGCAATAACTCACTTGAGTAGGCAGGATTGTTTTACATAACTGCTTAATGGTGCTGGCCGCACCACAAGGCTGTAGAGGCAGAGATTCCACCAAGATTTGGTCATAGTTCAGTGTTATGGAGGAAACACATGAGAGTCAGTCTCAGTTGGGTACGCATTGAGACTTCCGGTGGTGATTCCCCAGGGGAACGTGACTGTGTCGGGTCCACATGGGGGGCTGACATCTGAGGCTAGGTGGGTGGGACATGGTGTGGCCCTCCACGGCAGCTGTCAGTGTCTGGTGGGACCCTGCTTTCCAGAGGCCAAAGCAGTAGCAGGTTCCCCGTCTCATGCCTCTCAGGTCTTCTCGGTAGATGCAATGTGGGTGACGTTTGCTTGGGCAACCCCCTTTCTTTCCTGGTAAAGGGCAAGGGGCTGAACATGCTTGGTTGGGTAAATGTGGTACCCTTAGATATTTATTAAGCACCAACAGTAAGTCAAGCACTAGAGCAGAGCAGGGGACCAAACACACCACACTGCACCCGTGTCCTCGTGGGGCTGATGTTGCCGTGGAGGGTCAGAGATTGAAGGCAAGAACAAATGACCCAACCAAGTGCCTCCACCTTGCCATCTCCTCCTGCCCTCTCTTCGCCTTTGCTGTCACCCTGTGAAAGTGTTACATGAGGTTTCCATTTCCTCCAAGGGCATGGTGAGAGGCTGGTCTTCTGCCTCCCGTCCTCCCAGCAGATATTCTGAGTGGCCTTCAAGTACCTGTTGATAGTGGAGAGGGGCTCTCTGCTAGCTTCAGTGCTTCCCAAATGTCCTGCCCCAGTGGCTGGTGATCAGGAGCCTACCTGTACTTAGTGACTTTTGTTTTTCATGTATTCTGTCTGTCTCATGGTCAGCCAAGCTACAATCAAAACCTGTATGATTCTGAATGAAAAAGTAAGAATTTATGTTCAAAGACTTGCAGGCCTAGGAGCAAGAAATCACTTTGACAAACAAAAAACTCATCAGAGGCTCAGTTATCAGGTACCTCAGAAAGAACAGGGTATGAGGTCAAAGCTGGTGTAATTGTGTGTGAAAGTGGTCACATCCCCCTGATGTGGTCCCTTGAAGGATGTGGCAGATGAAAGGGGTGATAATGTAACATTATTCACCTCCAGCAAGATATTTAACTCCATCTTTAACACCACAGTCATCCATTAGCCAGAGGAAGTGGTCCAGGCCAGGGGCCCAGGTGCCATAGTGGGTAAGTATCCCCAGGAAGCTTTTTAAGATACCAGTCTCCTGGATCCCATGTAAGATCTACTGACTCAGAAACTCAGAGCTGGGCAATGGGTAGTGATAAAGCTCAGGAAGTGTCATTTATTAAAAGCTTTCAGTAAGTGAAAATAGCTAGTCTCTAATCGTTATATACAGTATGATGCAATTATGTAAAATTCTTAAAATGAGAACAGACATACAGTTCTCACAGGTTAGGGGAGGGCAGGAAGACAGTACAAAGACTCTGTTTGTGTTGATGGGACAACCCTGTATCTTGATTAATCTGTGCATATGTCAAAATGTTATAAATTTATGCAAAAGAAATCAAATAAATGACTGCATGCAAAGAACACAGTACAAAGTTCCTTGTACTGTGCCAACCAACTTTCTTTCATTATGTAAGATGTCACTCTTAGGGAAAGTCAGATGTCAGTACTTTTTTAGATAAAAAATAAGATCAGTGAAAAGGTTAAGGGTAAGAAAATAAGCAAAGAAAAGACGAGAGGAATTAAAAGGTCGAGTACTGCCTGCTCTATTTTTGCAACTCCAATCAGTCAATAATTATTTCAAAATAAAATGGTAAAAAGAGCTTTCCGGGTGTCCCTGTTATGACCCTGGTGTGTGGCCAGTGGTTTCAATGACACACCCATCAGTGGTGGCAGTGTATCAGTATGTTAGTGTGCGGCAGGGAGCTGGCCTTAGACCTGAAGTTTATTGGATCCTTTATCAATTGCCTGGAAGCAGAAGATAGTTTAGAGTGGGAATGGATTTAGGCTGGTGTAGTCATTATTTTAGAAATGCAGGTGGAAAGAACGATACCACTAAAGTGACTTTGGTGACCTGCAGAATGCATGGTGATAGACAAGGGCGCCACGGTTCACCTGCGATAGGGAAGAGTTCAGCCAGGCCACTCCCAGGTTAGAGTGGGACAAACCCACATGTCACACCATGAACAAGGGGTTGTGAGATTAAAAGTGAAGGCCAAGTAAAAACCTGGAGGTGCTGGGGGAATAGGGAGGAGGGTAACCCCATCTGTGGAGGCGTTCTGAGTACTCAGGGCAGCACCTGGTGTGGAGGAGACACCCCTTGGGTATTTCTGGAAGTCCTGGCCATGTGAGGCCCTTCCAGTGGCAGGGGCATGCAGGTGTTCCCATGGTCCTCAGTTCTCACTGCCTTTCGGGCACCTTGTCTTCACGGCACCAGCCCCTCTGAAACGCTCTACAACAGAGGCTGAGCCCCAAGGGTACTCCAGGGTTCTCTCTGTAGAGAGAAGCTGAAGGACAGCCACCTTCACCTGCCAACTGGTGCCCTGCGGGTGGACGCACCTTCTATGGTTCTGTTTCTCAATATGTTATGTGATGGCTTGGTGTTGGACAGTTTGCCTCAGGAAGGGGAGTTTCTTATTTCATAGCGTTAAAATTACCTCAAAAACCAGGTAATGTTCTTTCAGATTGATCTTTTTTTTCCTTTTTTAGGTAGATATTTTAAAGACTTTTTTTTTTTTAAGTCAGAAGGCAGCCAAACATTTCTCACATTCAGAAACTTAGTGGGAAGAATGTGTGGGTGTTGAAAATCTCTCTACACTGCATTTTCTAAAATGTCTTGTTCCATCTAAAGCAAGTCTCCATGGAACCTCAGAACTCTCTTCTGTCCACAAATTATTCTTTCTCCACAGAATTTGTGCCTGTGCTCAGGTTGCCAAGTCTGGTGGCTTCCCATGAACATTTGCTCTGAGTGTCCTTTCTGCTAAGTGCTGCTCTATTCCTTCCTCCCCAGAAAGGCACTGGGGCCTGGCCTGTGGGTCAACACAGCAAAGGCCACCCAACACGTTTCTGTATTTATTTGCTTTTGCAGAAGTTAATGTGTCACTCACCTTGCAGTGTGACAAAGGATTCGGGTCCATGGTGAGCCCATGCCAGTTACTTGGGGATCTGCTCACTCAGTGAGACCTTGAGAGTCTATTTAGAGTTTTACATAGACACATGTACCACTAAGTAAGGGACATAAAATCAGAGATTCTGGATGTTTGTATTCTCACGTCTTCCCAAAATGACATATCCATTGATTCTCTCATATATTCCACAAATACACATCCAAAATTACTGCATCAGGCATTGGAAATTCACAGGTGACCTACATGGGCAGAGGGTTGGAGAGTTACATTTGTCTGGGTCCCTGGGGAATCAGATGTGAAGGGATTAAGTGTGCTGTAATTTTATTAGGAGAAATGCCCTGATGGGGAGAGGACACCAAGGGAGCTGGGAATCTTGGAAGGTTAGAACCCTTAGAACATTCGGTTCTCACTCCAGGGAAGGCAGAAGTTGTATGAGACCTTCTGTGCAGTCTAGGGAGGGTTTGGCAAATTGTTTGGAAAACAACTTGAGTCCAAGTCAGAAGACAGGGGTCCTAGGACCCCTAGGAAAAGTTCTGCCTTTGAGTCCCCACTAAGACATTGACTGGGGACATCACTGGGAGGGGTGGCCTCACACAAAAGGGATTTCCAAGTGCAGCAGCTTGGTCCCCTGCTATAATGCTCCCCAAAATATGAGTTCTGGGACATGCCATCTGATGCTGCCCTACTAGTGGGGATGGGCAAAGATATTAACCCCAATCACCTCAAAAAATGTAAAGTCAGAGCTGCAAGGATCCCTGCACACAGGGGAATTTGTCGGAAGGCACAACATCGCCATGGAACCTAGTCTGCAGTGCCGGCCAGGGAAGGCCCTGCCCTGGGGGAACTGAGCTCTGAAGAATGAGGGGAGCATTCTGGGAAAAGTGGGCATCTCAGGGGAGCTTTCTGGACAGGGCTTCCCTCCTGCCCTTTTGAGTAACTGGAAGAGGGGTCACACTGGCCTGCTAAGTGAGCAGTGGAAGCCACAGATAGCATGGAGAGAGAGCTTTGAAATGACAACTTGGTTTAAGCGTGGGGGGCTGGGTGGAGGGGCAGGAATGAAAGAAGTCTAGGGGTGGCGAAGGGGCATCTTGGAGAAGGAGTAATGGACTGTACTTAGGTCAGAGTGGTGGGTGGAGAGCCCCTGGTTTGCAGTGCTGAAGTTGGTGGCAGAGAGGGAGAGAGGGAGGGAGAGAGGGGCAAGGGCTTGACTTGTTGAATTTGAGGTGCTCTTGTCTAACCTTGGGAGTTACATTGTTGAGTGTGACCGCATTCAGGGAAAAAGTTTAACTGCAAGAATGGCTGCTGGGACAGGCAGAGGCTGGACGGGGGTAGGGGGACAGAGCAGATGTGAGAAGGGCAGGGGAGAGGAGGAGGACAAGGGGGTACAGGCAGAAAAGGGAGGGTTTCAGTGGGGAGGCGGCCATCATGAATGCTGGTGCTAAAAGTGGCTACTGGATTTGGTGACATCTTGGTCATTGGTGACCTTAACAAGAGCTGTTCTGATGAGACAATGGTGGGGACACCAGATTGGAGTGGGCTGAGGCACTGTGGGAGGCAGGAAGCAACAAAGTCTGTGAGTTTGGCCATGTGGGGGAAAAGAGCAAGGTCAGGGCTAGAAAGGGTCTGAGACTGGGAGGGGGCTTTTTTTTTTTTTTTTTTGCCTTAAGGTAGAGACTTAACTAGATTTACAAGAATTAATTGGTTCTAAGAGAAAGAGTCGTTTTTTTTTTGCCAGTACAGGCTTCCCGAGAAGGCAGGAGGTGCTGGATCCCAAGTGAGGCAGAGGTTTTGGCTGTGGGAAGAGAGACTCTTCTCCGTGTAACAGGCAGGTGGTAACAGAAGTTCAGCATGTGTCTGATAGTGGTCCAGAGTTTACTTTGAAACTTTCCTGATGCTTCTCCTTTGTCCTTTCTGACATGGGACATGTACCTTGGTTCTTAGCCTGGACCATAATGATGATTCATTTTGGATATCATAAATTATACTACATATGAGGAAATTATTCTGTGTTTTTTGTGGACTTCTGTGAATGGATAGTGTTTCCCAAAGCATGTGACACTGGTGACATGTAAACATCAGCAAATCCTGTAGCTGTATCCTTAAACACCAAATGCTAATTGCTTACCAAAGCGGGAGAGGGTAGAAAAAGAAAGGGAAATAAAGGGAAGTGGTCAGTGATCTCAGATTATTGGCCAGAGGGCAGCAGAAGCAGAGCACAAACATGCATTTGTACCCAGTTTCCACTCACTAGCTGGGTGAGCGGAGCCTGTGCGGGTCATTGTTGGATTTTAGCTGAACACAGGCTGGTGCAAAATTTCCCTGGGTCTGCTAGAGACTCCTGCTGTGAATGCACAGCCTGCAGGGCTGCACAGTGCAGCAGGTGCCCGTGGAAAGACCTGTCCTGCTGGAAACTGAGCTGGGTTCTCCTGTTTGCCTGGGCAGCTGGATTGCATACCGGGAGTCACCCTTTGTAACAGAAACTTCCAGCTGCCTTGATCAACCCCTTGGTTCTGAAGAATCAAAGACCTGGCACATGGACATCACAGAATTTTGATCTCTGCTTCTTACCCTTCTTTCCAAAGTAAGGGGGGAAATCTTGAAATTACTTTTTAAGCTGAGACAGCAGGCACAGTGAATGGGACTTTTAGTGTGTGGGTTGTTTCTGTAAGAATCAGATCTAAAGCAGCTTCCATCACTGGGTCATCCTTAGCCACAATAGTCACCCCGGCTCTGCTGCTGTCCAGTTGTGCGCCAGTGGCTCACTCCCTTTGCCTCCCTGGGAAGATTTTCTTTATTCCCAGATTTACTGGATGGCCAAGCTTTCCTCCAGTTCCAATGGATGATGATCTAATGAGCTAGACTCTGGGGCTGACTGACTGGCACCCTCAGTGATGACAACTGTGGTGTCATTCTTTCCCTCCTGCCTTTAAAGTCAAATCAGAAGGAATCCTCCACATTGATTCTTGGGGTGCTGGAGAGAAAGGGGACATGAGGAGGTGAGTCTCCATGATGTCAGCATCTGCAGCATCCAGCTGGTGGTGTCTCTCCCTGAGTTTAAGTGATAACCTTGGAAAATTCACTCACAACTTCTTTCTGTAGTAAATGTCATGTTTGGTTTGGGGTAGGTACAATCCGCACCCTCTAATTCAGATCTTTGGATATTTTTTACAAGTCTCTTCTTTGCCTGATTGAATCCTGTCTTGTTTTCTTTCTTTCTGCCTGTCTGAATGACACATTTTCTAGATGTTTTAAAAGCACGTGATTGGATCCACGCATCTCTCATGCTTCTGTCTAGCTATGTGTTTAATCCTCTAAAATGTCACACTTTCAGGACATAGTGGGCCAGACTTCACAGAAAGGATGGTGGGGGGTGTTGGTAAAAAAAGTGGGGTGTGGGACTGGCCTTGCTCACTGTCGAGAGGGCTATACTGATGATGGTTTAATGCT
Source organism: Callospermophilus lateralis (assembly GCF_048772815.1). Classification (NCBI taxonomy): domain Eukaryota; kingdom Metazoa; phylum Chordata; class Mammalia; order Rodentia; family Sciuridae; genus Callospermophilus; species Callospermophilus lateralis. The sequence continues at coordinate 1,647,869 of NW_027511893.1, forward strand.
TCCAGCTTCATAATCAATATATCAACAATGAGTTAATGAATTCCTGTTGTTTTTGTTTTTAAAGTTCCTTCTATATTTTGGGTTGGGCTGGACTCCCAAAAGCCATTAAGTAATACGATAAATAATACTGTCATAATAATTTATCATTACCTTTGTTTTTTAAAAAATATTTCTTTCTTTTTAAAAATTTAATGCTTATTTATTTATTTTTATATGGTGCTGAGGATGGAACCCCATGCCTCACATGTGCTAGGCAAGTGCTCTACCACTGAGCTACAATTCCAGTTCTTATCATTATCTTTCTTGCTAGTTTATTAAATAGTTGTGTATGGAGTAGGAAAGTATTTTTTTAAAAAAATCACCACTCTCAGAGGAGTTGATATAGAGGCAGGAAGGACAGTGGAGTGTTGTTTAAGGAGTGAATGGAGCCCTGAAATGTGCTTATTGCATGAAGATTGCTAAGTGGGCAACGTTAAGGCTTCTCTAGAATGGAGGGGGATGCATTTCAGGAGAGAGAAGCTTATCAGACGTCATCTGTTCAGAGATAATAAGATGTTCATTTTTTCCCCCAATCCTGGATTCTTTGGAAGGATAAACTAAAAGTTGGTGGCAGGGAGATTTCCAAGACAGGCATAATTTTCTAACCTGAAAAATACCAAAATTGACTTGTTCACTCAGGGAGCCATCACAGGGAGGCAGTGACACAGGCCCTCAGGGAGCTTGCAGTCTGTGACATGTAGCTACAGGTGCAGGCCTGGCCAAAGCAGGTGACGTTGTGGTTAAAAAGAAAAATTCAGGTTGCCATTTTTTACGTCTTCCAATTTCCTGGCCCCCTTTTAACATTCAAAACAGTATTGTTTCCTCAGAAGGCTTCCCCCCTAAACACCTTTTTAATATGGTGGCACACACTTTTAAATGTTCATTACTGTTTTTCTTGGATCACCCAGAGAGTGTGTGAGGAGTCAGGCCAGAGCCTTGACAGTGGACCTGGATGGAGCCGTGAAGTGGCTCACGCTTGGAATGCCAGGGGGAGCTCTGCCTGACACTTCTCAGCTAGGGGAATAATTGTTCCAGAAGGACCCACGTGGAAGCTTAAAGATCCTATAAATTAAGCAATTCCACTTAAGTGGGAGTCTGGAGACAGTGTGATGGGAAAGAGGGAGGGCTGGGGATGGTCCTCCTGCAGTTTTCGAATGAGCTGTCTTTGAGGATAACACACAGTTTTTCGACTAATACTAGCAAAATGGTTTTCTTCTGCCAGGATTTTGGCCATTAAAACAACAAAAGAAAGAACAGAAACCATTGTGCGCTGCATGTAAAGATCGACATATGGCCCACAAAAGCTCTCCAGAGAACAAGGGTGTCTTTGCAACTGTCTTCCTCCTTCTCTGAATGCCTCTCCAAAGCCCACGGGAGTAACATTGCTGTGGACCCTGATGCTGGAATCACCCACGCAGGTGCACGTGGGGGAGAACAGGTGTTATGCAGTACTTTCAGCATCTGTGGGCAGTGATTCGTTTACCTTGTCTGGTTTTATTGAGTATTGCCAGGAACATTGCTTAAGGAATCTCCAGGCTGAACTGTATGTTTACAAGTTTGTGCCCCCTCTTGAAGGGAGATGGTTGAGCCCAGTTGCGTTAGATACCAAGCTATTCAGCCTAATTTATTCATCACACACATATTATTATCCTTATTACCTTTACTACTGCCACCACTGCTGTGTACTCCAAAGCCAAATAATATTTTGATATGTACCACTGTCAGCTTCCACAGCCCACCCGTGGGACCAACTGTAGATATAATTACCCCCACTAGGCAGGTGAGTACACCCGGGATCAAAGGGTCACAGAGGAGCATCTCCAGCATAACTTGGGCTTATGGTCCTGATGCAGGTTCCTCTCTCTCCAGAATATCACTGTGCCAGGTTCCAGGGACACAAGAGGGGAAAAACCCAAGTCTCTGCCCCTAGCAGAGGCACGTGATTTAGAGGAAGAGGAGGGAGATGCACACCAATGGAAACTGGAGAGTGAAATGTAGGGGGAGATCAAGGGGGACAGGCTCCTGGGAGGAAGTGGTGCCTGAGGGAAGGCAGGCAGGAGCATTCTGGGGACTGGGATGCACAGATTAGAGAGAAGAGAAAAATTCTCATTGTCTAAGAGCCTGGTGGGAAAAATCTCCAACTTTCCCCCCAAAGCTCACCATCTCTGGAATGTCATTGCATATTGTGACAGGTGCTATTTTTAAAAAGATACACAATTCAAAATTGGTGTCTGTACTGAGTGGCTGTGCTTAGAAGTGCCCCGGTGTAAACTGGGTACCAGAAGGAAATCTGGAAAACCAGGGTTTTCTTGCGCTAGCTCTTCAAGGACTTTGTAATTGCGCCGACAGGAGTCTGTATCATTGCAAATCATCTTTGGTTTTTGGAATGTGTATTTGGACTGAATTTTGTAAATTTCCTCTTACTCAGGCTATATTAAAATTTATTTTGTAACTCCCTAATTCATACTGACTGTAGGTAGCTAGAAAGTTGTAGAGAAAGAGGAAGAAAAGGGTTAAAAACTGCCATTTTCCTGGGGCTAACCTTATAGGTCTGTGTCAAAAAGTATGATTTGAATGATTTTCTAGGCAGTAATTTTTGTATGTGTATTTTCCATTAGAATATCTGTGAATTATCATGAGTCCTTCAACCATTTTGAAAGTGTTTTTTTCATCTTGATTTAAGAAATTATAAAAATTGTACATGCTATAGTAAAAAGTTCCAACTGTACAGATGCTGTTAAATGCAAACAAGTCCATCCCCCCCTACCCCTGCAATACTCCCCTAGTTATAACCATTGGTAGCAATTTTATGATGTCCTTCCAGAAATGTGCTTGTTTGTCTTTGTGCATGCATGCTTGTGCTTAAAAGCATATGGGCCTATAGATAGACCCTACACACATGAACTCATACCCTACATGCTATTCTCTACTGTTTTTGTTACCTGATCACACACCTTGGGCAGGTCTCTGTGTTAGCACATCAGAGCCCCGGTCTCTCCTCAGGTGCTGCACAACATTCTGTGGTATGGGCGGACAAGAAGGTACTTAAGCAAGATGGACTTTTGGCTGCAGTCAACATTCTTGTACATAGAGTTTGGCATTCACAAGTGACTTTTCTATAGAATTGTTATTACTTGATTTTCAGCTGTGAGTTACAGAAAATGATGGTTTGCATTGGTTTACATGATATGTAAACCTACTGTCTCTCTAAGGAAGAAGCCCAAGTTCAGGCATGCTCCAGGATGTATGTTTGTGCTCAGTGATGTCTCAAGGGCCCAGGCTCTTTCTCCCTCTGCATTCACTCACTGCAGGGTCCCAGGTGGCTGCCCTGACTCCAGGGGGACACATCCAGATTGGATACCATCTAGGGAAATGTGAGGCCATCATTTCCCAGAAGTCGGGAAGCCCTAGTCTGTCTCATGACCCCTTCTAAAACCAGTCACAGGCCAGGGGCAGAATGTGCATTGAGGGGTCAGTTTTCATGCTTCTAGAAGGATAAAGCCCCTCAAGCAGAATTCAGGGTTAGCAGTCCTGAAGCCAAATTTAAAATCTTAAAGAATATCCCCAGATTTCCTGGAGAAAATGTAGCACCGATTTATACTCCTGTAAACCTAAAGGAAGCTGAAGCAGTTGTTCAGGAAGTGACTTTTGGAGCCGAGAGTGCTGCACTTTGGAGGATTCTATGAAGCATGACATGTCCATGATCAGATGTGCGTACCCATTATCCAGGAAGTATGTCCAAACAGGGTGGGGAAGTGGACGTATACTAAATGTACATCTGCAAACACAGGTGGACAACACTTGTTCATGTTTTGAGATCAGCACGAGGCCTTTCCATCATTGTGACAGTGTGTGTCCTTTTACTGCACAGTGGAAGCTAGAAAACTGTGGTCTCTTTCCTCAGCCATCCCCCATCCGTGGCAGATGAGCCATTCAGTATTCCAGAAACATCTCAGTGAGTGAGTGTCTGTCAGACTTCTGCAAATGTATCTGTTGCCAAATAATTCACCAGGTGTCGGTTTCCTTGTAAGTCAGAGCCCTCACAGAGGGTCAAAGATAAGGGGATTTAGAGTGAGCTATTAAACCAAATTGGGAACACTGGAGGAACTTTAGCGATTCCATTGTTATATTGGACAAGAGTTGCATTGGAATACTGAACTGAAGATGCTAGGACTTTATACGTAGTGCACAAGTGGTGATTGATTTAAGGTGCACATGCAGGCTTGGAGGACATCTGTATTGCAGCAAGCTTGGGACAGGGCTGGGGTGGATCCCAGGGGGGTAAAAATAAGGGTTTTTAATTTTCAGCCTCCTTGCAATTATAGTGTGGTACATTTGTTAAGATTGCTCAGCTTAAGTTGATTCATCACTATTAACTGAGGTCCACAGTTTATGTTGGTATTCACGCTGTGCGTGGTACATTCTGTGGGTTTATGTCATGTCATGTACCCACTATTATAGTACCACACAGAAGAGTTTCCTTGTCCTGAATATTCCCTGCATGCCCTCTCCCGAGTCTGACAATCATTCATCTTTTTATAATCCCTAAGTTGCAGACTGTTACACAGTTAGAATCATGTGCTATGTGGCCCTTTCAGATTGACTTTTCTTGCTTAACAATGTGTATTCAAGTGTCCTTTATGTCATTTTGTAGGTTGGCACCTCTGTTCTTTGTACTGTTAACTGGTATTCCACTGTGCAGATGTACCACTATTGGTTTATCCACCACCATTTGAAGGACATCTTGGTTGCTTTCAATTTTTGGCACTTATTAATAAAACTTTGATGGACAGGTTTTTGTGTGGACACAAGGTTTTGACTCATTGGGGTAAATATCCAGAAATGTGATTACTGGGTTAAACTATGTTTAGCTTTGAAATAGTTCATCAAATTGTGTTGCATAGGGACCGTGTCCTCCTGCATTCCCACCAACAATGAGTGGAAGGGAGTTTCCACTGCCCCACATACTTGGCAGCATTTGGTATTGCCAGTGTTTTGGATTTTAACTATTCTAATTGAAGTGCAGTAGCATCTCATTGTTTTAATTTGCAGTTTCCTGATAATATGCTATGGGGTATCTTTTCACATGTTTCTTTGCCATCTTTCTGAGCTATTTTAAGATTTCTCACACAGCAAGGAGTCTCTTGTCTTAGGAGAGCAAACTGGAGACACTAAGGATTAGAGAGAAGTTGCTGTCATTCAAGCAGCGGGCTGGGCCTCTGAGACTGATTTATTGTCAATCTGAGTGACCTAAGTCAGCTTTGAGCACATCTCAGTGACTGCTTCTCTTTCTTCCCCCTGTGGAAGCAGCATGCTCTAACGTTTAGGTTAGAACTTGGACACATTTCAGTCCAGTTGAGTGAATGACTCAACAAGGGAGATGACCTCAAGGATGGGGTTTGCCTGAATGGGTGGAGGGCTAGTAGGTTCCCACAGTGGCCTTGTTGGTTTCAGTAGACATTACCTTCTGTCCCTATGCAAAGTAGGCCTCAGGATCAGCTGGCCTGACCTTCATATAAGATCCAGATGAGCCAACTCATGGGTTAAGCTAGCATGAGCTGAATTTCCTGATGATTTACAGCCAAGGCATCCTGACATATAGAATTTCTTTTTTAGTAAAGAGCATTCCTATATTTTCTTCTTTATCAAATCCTTGTACTGTTGCTACTAAGAGCCCAGAATTGAAACAAAACAGAACTTGGAGTTTAGCTATATTCTACAAACCAAGATACAAGCAAACTACCTGCTCTGTGAACTGCAAACTATTCAAATCCCCACCAGCAGTGAATGAGCGTTCCTGTTGCTCCATATAACACTCAGGAGAGGAGTTGCCGTCATTCGAGTAGTGAGCTTGAGGGCCTTCGTGGAAAAGTAGTAATAGAATTGTAATAACTAACATTTGCATTATGTGTTGCACACAATTATCTCATCTAAAACTCAATCCTTCATTCAGCAGCCTTCCTAGGTTCCAGGAGAATCATAACAGCTCTTGGGAGCAGGGAATTCAGCTCCATTCAGCAGGTGAGAGCCCTGGTGGGCACAAGAAGCAACTCAGCCATGTGTCTGGGTCTGTTTGGAACTCTTTCCAGTGGGCTGAACCATAACCTTCCCCAGAGCATCTTCCAGATATTCCAGCCTGCAGGTGATGTAGTTAAGAGGTGATGTAGCACAGGAAGGTGGTTGATGGAGGGTGGGAATACACTCTGTGTTAGGATCAACATGGAGGTCAGCATTAGTGCTCTAGAAGCAATGCAGACTTTGTGTTTTTCTTCCGTCAGATATTTCCCACACCACTCCATTGAATGTTCCAAATTTTTAAAATATTCCAAGTCCCTTTCTGGGACCTCCACCTACCCACCCTAGACTTAAAGGGGTTGAAGGGACAAGTTGATGACTGTGGAGCTGAACTCCATCTCTGGTGTAGTGGGACCCAGGAAAGCAGGGAGCTCTGACTGTGTAGTGGGAGGTGGCCTGTTTAAGACACCTGTTACCTGGAAGCTTCTTATGCATCATTATTATGTGAACATACTAGATATTCCATTTTCACTGAATGACTTTTGAAGGTGGTCCCCTGTTTTTAACTGTTAACTGATAAGCAATTTTGCCTTCACCTGCCATCTTCATTGCCTTTTGCAATGTCTCCCAGTGTAGTCACAGGTTCTGGGGATTAGGACAAGGACATTTCTGTGGGGCCACTATTCTGCCTACCACCTATGATTTATTTTAAGATTGCCAATCAGTGGTGGCTCCTGCTAAGGGTTTTGTATGTGGGTGGAGTACAGTGGGGCTGGGTGTGTGTGCTGTGAACATCACCAGGATATGATAAAAAGTTCCCTTCCCAGGAGAGAGACTGATCTGACACCTGGTTTGGCTGGGTTAGTCTACAGCCAGGTTGTGTTCTTCTTGGGTATTTATCCAGAGCTGTCATTGTGTTGCTGATCTGCTTGATGAAGTTTTCTGTAAATAGCAGCTGACTTCATCTGGCTCACCTACTCCCATCTGCCAAGGTTCATGCAGGGTGAAAGGAATGCAGGCCTGGGTAGACCCAACTGAGCACCTACACTGGGCTCTGAACAGAAGTGACTAGACACTCCTTGAAGGAGATGCCATCACCCTCCCTGTTCAGAGATGGTCAAAGCTCAGGAGGTTCATGATTCATCCATGTAGATCACTCATCTAGTCCAGGTGACTTCCATCCCTGAAGTTCTCCCTTGCAGGAACCTCACAGAGGGGAGCTCAGTGCAGCTCCTAGCACTGGATGAGAATCTGTCTTTGTTGGGTCAGTCCTGTGCTCAGGTCAGCTAAGTCCATCGCAGGGGCAATATACTTGGATCCTACATCCAATGCAAGCAGATGCACTGTGATGGGAAAGCATGAAGGAGTGTTGAGTGGCTGAGAATTCTGTTTTGGTGATGGCCCTAGTACATTTGGTGGAGGTAATGGGGTGAGTGTCTATGTTCTTGTTTGCATGGGTTTTGTTGAAATCTCTTAGCTGTTGAGGTCTCAGGGTTACCTCAGTTCCCTGTGATTACTGAACCAGTAATCAAAACAAAAACAAAAACAACAAAACAAATAAAAACACAAACAAAACAAAAAACAAGTTACCCCGTATTTTCTCCTTGGCATTTAAAAGAAATGCTGCTTTAATTTTTTTCCTCTTGGACCTTTGGAAACACTTAGCCAGAAACCATCTACTGAGTGAAGGGGCTCAATGTCATCCTGGTAGAAGGTCATGGGAGGAGCCCAGAGCTCATTTGTACTTTTTTGATAGTTGTGATGCAATTTGTGTAAGGTGCAGTTTGCTGCTTCATGTACTGTGTAGATTTCAGTTTTAAAATAAATGGAAAACGTTTCTGGCAAAAATCAAAAAGAACCTTGTTTTACTCATCTCTGTATCTCCAGTACTTGGCAGAATGGGTACTCAACAACTGTTTTGAATGAATAATCAGATTATTCATTCCTTTATTGATGAGCTAGCTTTTGAGTCAGAGATTGTGTGGAACCAAAGAGAACAGGACCGAGCTCCTCAGGGAGCACACTGTCCAGTAGTTGTATTTGCCCTCTGCTTTTTTAGGGACATTAGTAGTTGCCTAGAGGTTGTGAAGTTATGGGAGAGTTCATAAGTCAACCAAGTCTTGCCTGAATAAGAGTTTTCCTGAGCAATTTATTTTCTTGTCTGATAGCTTCCAGTAGGAAGTGTTTTTTGGGAACATTTCCATTATAATTTAATTTAAAATTTGACTTCCTGAACAAGAGAATAAAAAGCATCAGAAATGCTTAGAGGCAGCAGAAATCTAGAAATCTAATTAGATCTCCTTCTGTGTGATTTTATGAACAGCAAGATGGTTCTCCTGACAATTAAACCACTGTCACATACGACAAATTTAAGCCTATTGTGACCACTAAGTAAAACCAAAAACCATAGTAGGAAAGATAGCTTTTCGTTTGTGCTTCTGGAAGTTGCTATATACTGCTGACATTTAAACATATGCAGTTTTGGGGGATCATTTTTATGATTTTGAATCCAGATGACTTTTCCAAAAGGAGCACTGTCCCTGCAGATCAATTGGTAAGTAAAGAAACACTTTCCTGCTGCAGTCACACCCACTGTGCGGGGCAGACCTGTAAGTAGTATGGACTGCAGCCCCTCACCTCCCCAGAGCTGTGTGTCTGTGTCTAATGAAGGCTTTAAACAGCCTGTGGTCACCTTTCTTTGAAAACCTTGTCCTGTGCCTTAGCCAGTGTGCATTTGAGCATGAAATCTAGCACACCACTGGCACGACTGTTCTCTTTCTGGAGACTTGTTTGGGTAATAAGAATTTGTAATTGAATCACATTGGTCCTTATTACTAATTGTTTTACTTCTGACCGTGTGGGCACAGGCTGCAAGCTAATACCATCACATCTTCGATGATCCTGAAAACAGGGTAATTTCTTTGCCTAACTGTAGCCCCCTCTTGAATGCATTCCACTAGCCTAAACTCAGAGACTCCTAGATGTCCCCTAAATACGGGAAAAAAGAGCTTAGAAGTGGTAACCAGAACAAAACCAGAGGTTTAGGGCCTTGAGCGGTGAGCCAGGAAGTGATGCTCAGGAACTGCGGGGCAGACCACTTGTCCTCCATGGAGTTATTTTGTCCCAGTTCCTATGGGAGGAGTCTCTCCAGCTCCACAAATTCTCTGGCTGTGTGACCGTTACACTTCTGAGGGCAGGTTTTGTGACAGTAGCAGGACAGAGTGGGACGTGATCCTCATGCATGCAGATGTACCCCCTTATGTGCAACAGCACCCCTGGCAGCCCTGGTTGGCCTTGATAACCGTCCTTTTTAAATGAAGATGTTAACAAACAGTAATTGACATGTGTCGTGACAACGTGAATGCCCTGGCGTCCAGTTGGCTGGCTGACATCGTTCGTGAGGGAACCCTGGACTTTTAGGTAGAGAACAATGGCAGTGATGAGGAAAGAGATGTACCCACCTGCCCACCCCTTGTCCCTGGCAGAAATGTGTGACTTAGCCAAGTGCAGTCAACCCGTGAGGTGCTGGGGTTCAGGGGGCATCTCGGGATGTGGTTTCTGGTCCTCCTAAGATGAATGCTGAAAGATTTTAAACTCCAGCTTCAGGATTATATAGCCCCCAAAAATCCAAAAAAAACAGTGCTTGCTGGGTGCCATGGGGGCACACCTGTTATTCCAGAGGCTCAGGAGGCTGAGGCAGGAGCACCTTGAGTTCAAATTCAGCCTCAGCAAAAGTGAGGCACTAAGCAATTCAATGAGAGTCTGTCTCTAAATAAAAAACCAAAAAAAAAAAAAAAAAGGCGGTTGGGTGGGGGCGGACTGGGGATATGGCTTAGTGTTACTTACCCCCAAAACAAAGAAGAAAGAAAAACAGTACTTGGCCTATCATGTAATTGGTTACTGATAAACTTTAGAAATCAGCTTATAGAATATACACTTACAAATTATGTGCTTATATACAGTAATGCTATTATACTTAGAGTTCTGGGTCACTGAGCTATTCTGATGTTCTGGATAGATTAAGGCCTGGTGACTGCAAAGTCAGGGCTGGGCAAATCCTCCTGACAGCCAGCCAAGAGCACCCTCAGGAGCTGAGGCGTCTTTGCAGCAAGCAGGTATGAATATTGGCCCAAACTGGGGCTAGAGCGCCCTGTCTTCTCTGTGTTCTGCTGCAGAAGTCTCCATGAAGAGTCTGGCTCATAAAACCATTCCAGGAGGCCCTGGGTTCAATACTCAGCACTGGGGCGGGGGGACCACTTCAGTGGTCATGTTCAGTGGTCATGCATGATGACTTATGCAAGTGACATGACTGGCACAGTTCCTAGTGCCCTTAAACATTTTATTTGGGTCACTGGAAACACAACTCTATTAATCATTTAGGCTGCAGTAAGAACTGCAATGGGGTTTTCTTATAATATCCTTTGGGTACTTTCAAAGTGGATCTTTCATTTCAGGTTTATCGTGTGTGTGTGTGTGTGTGTGTGTGTGTGTGTGTGTGTGTGTGTTTGGGCCATGCGGAGGCTCAGACTTCAGGGTCCAGGGAAGAGCCAGGTTCAATTAAAAAAAAAAAAACAACAAAAAATGCAGCTCTGGCTCCTGTCACTTTAGTGCATTTTATTGTTCAAGGAGCTATTTGCTTAATGAAACTGGACCCACTCCGTGCTGGGAGAGTCCTTGTGTGACAGGTTTGGAAACTGCCCTGTCGATGGGGATTGGCTGTGGTCTTGGGAGAGGGGGACCTCCAGCATGACCCGGGCCCATGGCTCCCAGGGAGATGCACCCACAGGTATACCAGGAGGCAGGTGTGTCAGGAGGCAGGTGTGCCAGGAGGTGTACTTGGTTTGGCCTTTACATAAGGACAGAGTGCAAATCATTCACACCATTAGTGAACACAGAGGAGCTCCATGGTGGAGCTTGGGGCAGGTCGTTCAACCCTGGGGGAACTGCCATGTCAGGCCCTCAGGGCTTCTGTGTGCACATTCATCCCCCTCGATCCTGCTGCCAGTCTTGTAGATGGGGAAGCTGAGGCTCTGTGAATTCCCTGGGGAAGTCAGAGGTAGGATTAGGATTGGTTAGGTATTTCCTGCCCTGGGGGAGGCTGCCTTCTAAGACAGGGAGACTGGGTAAGAGTTAATCTGGGAAGAAGCAGGAGGAAGGGAGCATGGCAGGGGACACGCTGGCTGTGGAGATGTGAGTAGGAGTGAGGGGTGTGCTGCAGAAAGTCTTCCTGAGCCAGTGATGGTGGAAGGATGCTTGAAGAAAGGCTGGGTTGCACTTGCACAGTCACGTGGTTCTCCATGAATGACTTCTCTGGCATTTGCCTGTAAGCTCGATAGGACGGGGCATTCCATTCTTCCCTCACTGTTGTTCATGGCAGCTGTGTTAGCTGGCTTTCCATCACTATAACAAATACATGAGGAAAACCAACTTATAAGGAAAAAAGGCTCCTTTGGGCTCATAGTTCAGTTCATGGTCAATGGGCAGCACATTGTGATGGGCACCCAAGGAAGGGCAAAATTACTCAGGTCATGGACAGGAGAGGGGGCGGGGAGAAGTTGGGATTCCCCACAATCCCTTTCACGTGCATGTTCCAATTACCGGGAGACCCCCCACAAGGTCCCACCTCTTAAGGTTTCTACCCCCTCCCAGTAGCGCCTTGGTGGGGACCATGGGGCTTTGGGGACATTCCAGACCCAAATTTGGAAGTATCCCCAGGCCTGGCACTTGGTTGGTAGTGCCCTGTGTATACTACTCCAGGGGTGGTTGGGAGGGATCTGGACACGGAGGCAATTTCAGGCAGAGAGTCCTGGGTGCGAGGATCAGGGCCAGTGTCATTTGACTGGTCACTTGGGTCAGGAGAAAACCTGGAGCAGCATTCATGAGGCAAGGCACCACGGGGGTTGGAGTCACACTGTGGGGGGTCTTCTGATGTCAGCTGAAGGGGCTCCAGGGAGCCGCTCTCCTGCTGCCCAGCGTTAGTGATAGGGCATGGATGACTTCTGACCTGCCATTTCTTCCTCATTTGTAAACTGGAGATTTTGAGGGTGCAAATGCAGAGGAGAGGTGGTTTGGAAGGTTCGAAGCACGACTGTCAAATGCTTACCACCGAGTGACACCAGGGTACAGGCTTGATTTCAGCTGTAGTGTGTCCTCAGTTCACCAGATGACGGGAACATGTTGCTTTCTTGTGGGGAAGTGACATGATTGGCAGCAGGCAGGGGCAGGGTGCTCAGGAAGGGAGGTGGGGACCCCATAAGTGCTGGGAAGATGAGTTAATAGGTAGCGGGGTGCCCAGGGGAGGAGCGATGAGGACCTGAATTGGGGTGGCAGGAAGGAGGTAATGGTGGGTACAAGGGTCGGGGTCTTGCTGGGGTCTGCAGGACGTGGCAGCTGACTAAAGGGTAGGGTGGAGGGTCTACTGAGTCTCCAGGGAACAGACTCTCCGTCTTCACAGAGTGAGTGCTGGTGATTGCCTGGCTCCTAGGCCCCTTCCAGATGCGGAAGTTTTGCAGAGTTAGAAAACGCCAGAATTCTGGGGGAGGTCCACAGAGGAGTCTGGGAGAGCCTCTGAGAGAACTGCAGGGAGCTCCCGGGGTCTGAGGGGCTGGAGGGGGCAGTAGGGCAGGTGCAGCGGCCTTCATCTGCAGGTGAGCTTGCTCCTGAAATTCATGGTAGCTGCGGAGAAAGGCGGAGGACTGTGGGCATGCGTGGTGTGGTGATAACTGGCCCTGCTTCTGGGGCCACAGTCTTCCTTGTGCAGCCCAGAGGGCGCGGGAGCCCAGCACGGTTTGGGAATACCTTTTGGGAGTGCCTTTTGACAGAGCCTCCCTGTTTCCAGGTGTCCCATCTGCACGCAGGACTTGTCACTTTGTTTCAGAGGTGCATGCAGAAGCACTGCAGGAGACCAGCCAGGACAATGCGGCCTCCTTCCTGAAGGAGGCCACTGCCCTGGAGAGGACACCTGGGTTCTCTTTATAGCAGTGCCACGGAAATGAACCGCCAGCTGCCCTATGCTCTGAAGCCTCCCAACAGGCCCTTGCCCTCCTTTCCTGGCCTTGAACTGCTTTGTCTTGGTCCTGAGATTTAGGTTCTTAATGTGTTTGGCAGGAAGTCATTGGAAACCCCTCCACGTGCCTGCACCTGCACTTGGACCGATTCAGTGGGTTCCCAGATCTCTGAGAACCCCAGTTAGAAATCCTTCCCTTGCAAGCATTTTCTTTATTTCTAAAATATATTTATTGTTTAGTTTAATTTAATTTTTTGAGGGGGGTACTGGGGTTTGAACCCAGAGACGCTTAACAACTGAACCACATCCCAGCCCTTTTTTTATATATATATCTTATTTAGAGACAGAGTCTTGCCAAGTTGCTTAGGGCCTCCCTAAGTTGCTGAGGCTGGCTTTGAACTTGCAATCCTCCTGCCTCAGCCTCCAGAGCCACTGGGATTACAGGCCCAGCATTTTCTTATTAATAATAAAATGAACATCAGTGTCAGGGTAAAGTGTATTTAAATTATTTACTGTTGAAGGATACCAACCCTTCTATGCAACTATATTAATTGATTACTATGGGATAATAAGTTCATATCTTTAAAACTGGGAAAAACAGCCCAATGCATGATTCATTCTTCCCATATGAAATTACGTGATCATGTAGCTCAGACTTTTACAGAAGGAAAAGCCCCAAATTGGTTAAATTACAACCTTAGTATTTCTATGAAAGGGTAGGGTTAAAAATAATCCATGTATACCTTCTCTCTATTTTATAATTTATTTGATTTTTCTTAAAAGGGATTGAGCTAGTTTAAACTTATGTATATTGAACTATCATGTAATGTTTTCATTGAGTTAAAATATACAAATAAAATTTATAATTTTAACCATTTTTAAGTGTACAGTTCAGTGATATTAGGATATCATATAGTTTTAATTAATCTGATTGTGAAAAATTTCTAAAGCTTCCCCCCAAAACATATGAGAAAGTGGAAAAGGCTGTAAGAAAGTATTTACCTGGGAAAAAGAACAGTTGGAGAACTGAGAGCTGAGGGTTAGAGATGTGGGCTTGCCTGGGAAGCAGGAAGGAAGGATTTAAGATAAGAATGTTTCATGGGGCATTCCCATAGGTTCTACAAATAGGATTCTTTTTAAAATCGAGTGATTATTTTTATTTTGTCAGGGAGTAAAGAAATCTCTGAGGCAATCAATAAAATTTTGGAGATGATAAAATCAAAATCTGGACTTCAAAATGTGTTCAGAAAGAAGTGTAGAAAAATCATTGAGATTCTTGAACATAAATATCCTGTGTCAACAAATCTCTGTATTTTGCATCAGCTGAAGTTAACAAATTGTCCTCACAATGATCTCAAAGTACAGCACAGTGCTGACGTTCTCATGTGAATCTCCGAAAGAGGGGATCGCTATAGCAACAGCTATATTCAACTTTACCTTCTAACATTGTTAGTAAAAGACACTTGTGTCTTTGTAAGTCTTCCTGGAGAATAGAAGGCATCTTCCCTCCACTGGACCATAAGGTGCTTCTTCTGTATCTGAGGCTTTTTTTTTTTTTTTTAAGCTCGAAAGTCTGGATGTCAACTTGGGAGCAGCCAAAACACTGGCGTTGGTGTCAGGATGTTAGAAGACATTTTCCAATTAGAAGCTTGAGGCCGAGCTCTGGAGTTTGTCCATGTGTTTGACCATGGAGGGGGTGGCAGGGAAAGCTCTGGACAAATGTATTTTATTAGTGATAAATTCAGGGAATTGTCCAGACTGTGGTGTGGACCAGGAGCTGAATCCATCTAGACTCACACTTTCATGCTGAGTTAGCCACTCTGCTGCTTAGGAACTCGTTGACACAAAGGGTCTCAATTGCTGTTTGTGTGAGGGTCATTGAGTGGCTTTTTCTTAACACCCTGTTCCTGAGGTTGGGTGCAGATTCCCTGTCCAAAGAAATGTTGTCATTTCCCCTGTCAAATCATCCTTGCACATCTCTGATTTCCTACTAAATATGTTCTTTCTTCATTTCTCAAATATCTCCGGGCCCTTAAGGAAATGGCAACTGCAGCAGCAGAGGGCTAGAAATTGTTTTTAAGCCTTGGAGGAGACACGGGAGGTTTCTAAAGTTTAGAGAAGGACTGGTTCTAAGGTTGCTCTTACCCAAAAGGAGAGAGGAGTCCTGGTGGATCTTGATTTATGACTTCATTTTATTGCGGAAGGTACCAAATTAGGTAAGTAGGCCATTTGCAGATGTTAATCTTGGGGGACCTGGAAAGGAATCCAGAGTAAGCCTGTTTGGAAAGTTAAGCTACAGAGAAAGGACTCCTTAAGACACCCTGTTATAGAAATTGAAATGTGCAAGGTTGGTCTTGTTAGGTTTTAATTTGTGTAGAAGAATATGTGGTTGTTGATCTATACAGGAGGGATGGAGAAAAAAAGAAGAGGCAGACAGAATTGTGGTTTGCATACCCTGTTCAGTCCTCCAGAAGACAAAGATTATGGGAGACCTAAATCTTTTAGGTCTAATTTAATAGAGACTTTGTGAGTCTGGGGCTTAAGAAGTGCCATTTATAGTCCAGAAGACAAATGACTCTGTGGAACCAGGAAAGGACTATTTTCCCAGTGCTTCAGGAAGCTTCCAGTCCCCTGGGTAGACTTTGGTACCATTGGTATTCTCTCAAGAACTAAGTGGACAGGAGAGAGAAAGAGAGAGAGAGAGAGAGAGAGAGAGAGAGAGAGAGAGAGAGAAAGGAGCAGTATGAAAAAATTAGAATGGACATATGGCTAATGATGGGGCCATCCCACAGACTCTTATAGATGCTTGTGAGGGCTCTGTTGATTTATTTTATCTACTTTATTCTCCAATAAACTCAGCCTTGAAGCCTTGGGTGATATTAACGAAAGTTTAGGGCCCTTGAATAGAAAGAGCATAGGCCAAGAGACAAAAGTTCTGATTTCAGGTCCAGCTTGTACTATTAACAAGATGTGAACTTTTTGAATAAATATTTCTCTCTGAAGATTAAATTATTTTTCTTTATACAAAAATAAAAAGGGGGGATTAAATATTTATTAACCCTTTTTAGCACCAGGTGTAAATATTGTTGCCTTCTCAGCCAAAGGACTTTGTGAAAATATTAAGAGCATTCAGATCAAGTTGTACCCATGCTTAAAACTGTTTGCTCATTTCCTGTTGCATATGGATGGAACCCTTGCCTTGATCATGGTCTTCAGGTTGTCCTGACCTGGTCTTTGCCTCCTTTGATTTTCACTCCTACCATTTGTCCCAAGGGTCTCCATGCTCCATCTACACTGCCCTTCCTTCTGCTCATTCTGTCTTGAAGTTCATTCTCACCCCAAAGCCTTTGACCTTGTACTCCTCTCTGTCTAGAAGACTCTTTCCACAAAGTGTCACAAATCTGGATTCTTCTCATCATTTAAAATAGTTCAGATTTTTATCAGAGGGACTCAGAAATAAAATGGTCACCCCCACCCAACATTGTAGCTCACATTTTCCTGTTTCATTTTATTCCCAGCATTCTTGATATCCTGTAATTATCTTGCTTGTTCTCTTGTTTATTCTGACTCTTCATTAGAATTTAAATCTTTTGAGAACAGGAAGCTTGCTTGCTTTACTCAGCACTTAGAATAGTGGTTAACCCATAATAAGAATCAAAAATTCTTTATTCCATGCATCAAATAAATGAATAATAAATAATTCAGTGTCCTGCTTATTGACTGGGCACAAGAGTGTCTCACCAGAGCTAGAGTCTATGAAGGCTTGAAAGTGTATCTTTTTGACTGCAGCTCAGACTGAGGGATATTGTTTCCTTTTTCTATGTTTAGAGACTGATGTGTAAAAAAAGTGATTTATTCACCAGATTTTACCCAGAGTGAAGTTTGAAAACAATATAGAAGGTTTCAAAATCACACAAATAAAAATACCATTTATATATGTCTATTCTAAGCCTAGTTCTGCATAAACCACATCATTAATGTCATCTCCTTTAATTACCACAACAAAATTATCATATAGTTATTTTCATCTCCACTTTTGAGGTGAGGAAACTGGAACTCAGAAGCAGTAGGTCACCTGTCCAAGCCTCATGTCTATTAATTAGCAGGCTAGGAAACCCACTCTGTGCCTCTCCACCAGATGGCCTCCCACATGCTTTATAATGCTACTGCTACCCCTTGAAACAAATTAGTCTTGTGACATTTTAGGTCCATGTAATTGCTGAACCTAAATCTTGAGGAACTTGATTTGCCTTCTACTTCTGGCAGGCGACTAGGAGAAAGAAGGTGTTGTCATTTAGAGGACATATAAAATCAAGGACTTTGCCACTAATAGTCAATAAAATCTTCACGATGCATTTTCCATAGCTGTTCTGGATAAATTCCAGGTGGTGCAATTAGCTTTAATGCCATTAAATGTCCCCAACACTTTAAGTTGCTTCATGCACTTCAAGTGTCCACCTAATTTGTAGGACATTAGTGACTATGGACTGTGAATGTCAACTTTCCCCAAACTTGAGACAAAGGAGGAAAAACTAATGTAATAAATATACTGATTAAGCAGGGATGACAGAAACTCATGAGTAGGGTGAAGGTAGAAGGAAAAGAGGAGGAGAAAAAGGAAGATACAACACAAAGGTAGAAGAACTAAAGAAAGTATAAAATGCAACCATGAAATGGTAACCACAATCACAGTAACACACATTTATCAATTTTTTTAATGTTTATTATGTTCTAGGTCCTATTCTATGAACTTTCAAATATTATTTTTCAAATATCATTTTTAAGGCAGTCCTATCATATTAATGATCATATTTTCATTTTGCTGATGTGAAACTAAGGCATAGAAAATTGAAGTAACTTGCCCAGAGTCACGGGCCTATTAGATATGTAAACAAGAATCAGAAGTCACATGCACCAGATTTAGAATCTGCATTTTTGAGCAAAATGACTTAAAACATGATCACAGGAACAAACTTAGTAGGTACCATTGTATAGAGACACTGGAAGATGATTGTTTGCTTGTCTATGATGTGTTAAAGAAATCTCCTAGCCTCAAATATATTTCATGCTGGGCAATCAATGATGAATTAAATCTTAAGAGATATATTTCATTTTGATAAATAAGGTATAACATACTATTTCAACGCCATCATTATATAGCTCTAAGTATCTCCTGGGTTAAAAAAAATCAATGAGAAATAGGGAGAGGCATTATTAGTAGATCTGAAATGTAGAACCTGGCTTAGACTAGAAGACTTAGGAAGGCTTTTATTTTTGAGATGAGATCTCTGACTGGCCCCAAACTATTGCATTCAAACCAGTCTCCTGCCTTAAGCTTCCTAAGTAATGGGACTATAGACATGAGCCACTATGCCTGATTTTTCTGAGAAAGGCTTTCTTTCTTTTCCTACCAAAATGCACAGCACCCTGACCTAATGGCAAGATGACAATATTGGAGATGGTGAACATGCTGAAGCAGGTCTATTCTGGTGCACTTGCTGAATGGGAGAAACAGCCAAAGAAGATTCCCAAGTCTTGCTTCTCCAGTACAGGCAGTAAATGAAAGGCCAGGAAACCCGGCTTACCAAGTCACATCAGGCATTCCTCTTGTAGAATGAGTGAATAGTAGAGCCTTGGACGATGGGCAGCATGTCTTCAGTACCCTTTTCTCATTCTCAGAATAAAAAGTTGGACCATGAAATCAAACGGTGTTTTTCAACTAATACCATCTCAGAGATGAGAGCAAGAATGAACATAGAACTAAAAGAAGAATGCTGGCGTTAGTGAGGAGCACTAACTATTCTGTACATGGAAGAGAACTGGTCTGAGCATGGATACTTTCTTTTTTTAATGGACACAATACCTCCATTCTTCATTTTATTTATCTATTTTTATGTGGTGCTGCGGATTGAACTCAGTGCCTCACACATGCTAGGCGAGTGCTCTGCCACTGAGCTACAACCGTAGCCCTCAGAGATTTTTCTTTTAGGAATTTGTATACTTTTATTATTTTGAAATTATTCATTTAGTTAAGGCCACTTGTACATTTTTCATATTGAAATTGTCATACATTTCCTAAAAAATTGATATGTACAACTTGGTGAACTCCTTTGACAGTAAAAATAATTCCAGATCACAATATATGAATGGCTGCTGTGGTCACTCCACAAACTTATGGTAATGTATTATGGTATTTATAAGCTCACAAATGTTGTCTGATACTTAGCTTTTCTTTGTGTTTTCCTTGGTTTATGTGAACAACATGAATTAATCTACACTTGAGTATGTGTGCTTCAGGTGATGGATTAAATGAAGAAGATGGAATAGAATGTTTTTGTTTATTTAATATGTAACTTCCAAATGCTCATGTCATAAAAAAGCAATGGGATGGTTAAAATAATTTTATTTTTACACATTTTTTATTAGTAAATTTTGATTTTTTTTTTCTGATGTTTGACTTCCGACACAAAAAAATTAGAGGGTTGCTAATTTAGAAAATTTTGAGACCAGCTGGTTTTCAGGCTGTAAAACACTCAGAGTGTCCCAACATCGTACAGTAAATTAGAGGCAGAGTATAGAAGCTAGGACTCAGTTTCCCTGAATTTCAAGGTATTCCCATTACATTGTCTTTTTGGATTTATTTACCAAATGAAAAATAGGTGAACTTGCCTCATTCATCTGATTAACTCTGTCATGTGATAAGAACTGCATTAAGACACTGGGATACAGTTGTGAACATGGTAGACACATCCCTGACCTTGCAGAAAGAGGTAAGACGTTGAAATTCTTATAATAAATGCAATCGAATATGAAGCAAAATTGGACAAGTCAGAATTATATATTAATAGACTCCTGCTACCTTCAGTGTTCATAATTGAATAGGTAGACAAAAGTGTAGTTGGAGAGGGTACAAAAAATTTAATCAGAGATTTGCTTTTTTTTTGTATAAAGATCAAAACAGTGGTGCTTTACCACTGAGTTACATCCCAAACCCCACCTTGTTGAAAAAAAAAAAACAAAAAACATTTATTTTGAGATAGGATTTCACTGAGTTGCTAAGGGCTTTGCTAAATTGCTGAGACTGTCCATAAACTTGTGATCCTCTTGCCTCAGCCTCCCAAGTTTCTGGGATTATAACCATGCAAGCCGTTGCACCCAGTTGAACCAGAGTTTTGCTATTGAAGATGGAAAAATGCTTGAAAAATTTAGAACTATGAAATCCTAAACTAATATGTAGTTGGGAATGAGGAAGGATAAAGAGAAAAGTCAAAGGTAGCTTCTCACTTTTCTGAATTGGGCAGCTTTATTAATGTTGCTGATATTCATTGTGGGGAAAATGATGTATCCAATATTGGTGATGTACTCAGAGAAACATTGTGTTAATGGGGATGTTAAAATTTTGTCATTGGTGGGAGATTTATTGGATTGTGGTGGTTAATGGAGTCCTAATAGTGGGAATACTTCCAGTGAGTAAAGTGTGGGATGCAGAGCAAAGGAGCAAGGCTCTACTATCAGAGCACAAACAAGGGATGTGAAAAGGAAGAAAAAAGGGAGAAAATTCCACATGGAGACTGAGTAGATGTTAGGGAGTAAGAGGGAAAATCTACAGGAGTAGTTCATGAAAGAGGTAATAGTCAACATTGTGAAATTATGCCAGAGGATAAGAAAGATAAAGCCTGAAAAGAGTCCACTCAGATTTAGCAGAAAATGTTTCTTTTGACCAAGGAGTAAGAAGTTTCTGTGACATTATGGGGGAAAGGAGCTAAATTACGGAAGGTTGAAGAATCGGTGCATAATCTAATAATTTAGAACTTACTTTTTGAAGGATAGTGGAAAAATAGGAGTTCAGAGGGGCTTAGGTTAAAATTCCAGGAAGTTGTTTTAATTATTTTAAACTTATTAAGAGGAGAAGGTGAAGATAAAAAGTGAAGAGAAAAACAAGAAAATTACATCCTAGAAAGGGCAGGTGGAGAAGACTTTAAAAACATAGGTGGAATAATTAGTTTTGGAGGAAGAATGAACACATTTCTTTCTTTCTTTTTTTAATATCATTTAGTTTTCAATGGATCTTTATTTTATTTATTTATATACAGTGCTGAGAATCCAATCCAGTGCCTCACACATGCTAGGCAAGCTCTCTACCACTGAGTCATAGCTCCAGCCCCTTACTGAAACAAGGAAGAGAAGATGTGTGCTTTTGGGGAATGTAATGGGGCAGTAAATTGATGCTTTACTAAGGGCTTCTATTTTATTTTGTGTTCTGGGCTAGCAGGAGCTTTGAGGATGGGACCAATATTCACAGGGAATTTCTTGTGGAAGGAAATTGCATTTGTAACACATCTCAGTTCTTCTAAGTTTAATTTTCTATGTGTACGTAGTTTCTCACATCAAGCAAAACCAATTCTGTCAAAACCAACCTGGAAGATAGATGTCACAACCAACAATAAATGCTACACCTACCATTAAGAAAACTTTTTTTGATAATGTAATCATTAGAAATATTTATAAAGATTTCTCTGTGTGTGTGTGTGTGTGTGTGTGTGTGTGTGTGTGTACCTGATTACATCCTCCTTGATATAGTTTTATGCTTGAGATGATGCTGAAGGTGGGCCATCTACTTAGTAACTTTTTGTGCTCCTCACTTAAATTTTCTGATTCAGAGTTCTTATCAACAAAATGAAGCTAATATATGCAGTACAGAGATATTATGATCATCAAATTAGAAAATAAATGAAAAATTTTAGTTGGCATATTTCACTTCCTTCCACATAAGGAAGATGTGGATTATTTCTCAACAAAGCACAGATTTGTGCAGATGAAACAAAATATGACTAGATAGACAGTGGTGGACCATATCAATGGACGATATTGATGTGATCATAGTGAAAATAATTGCTTATTATAACAGAATACAATATAATCTTTATCTTCTAGGCCCTGAACTTTCCTGGATTATTTTCTTTTTCATCTCAAAGTAAAGGAACCTCCCCAAAGCTTTCTTTTTTTTTTTTCTATTTTATGTTTCATTGTGGAGTTTCAAAACTGACATTCTCTGCTATTGAATTGACTGTTCCCACAATTCCTCTCTCTCTCTCACACACACACACACATTCCCCCAAAACACACATGTGTACCCCCAGACACTTTTCTGTATTCTATTCTGATTAAAAGGCTCCTTTTCACATCTGTCGACCACTGGCTAGGGGTGCTCTTGGAGCTCCTCCTTGCTAAGAAATGCCAAATTATCCATAAGGGTAATAAGATTATGCTGCCTCACTGGCCAGCAGGGGATCCCAAGAATTGTGCTGTTTGCTTCCTTAATTAAAAATTTAAATAAATTGTAGATATTAAGTGTAATTCTGAAGAAATAAGTATAAATTCAAGGTATTTATGCATAGAAGGTCTTAATTAAACCTATCATTTCTTAAGTATACTAAGCTCATTCTCTCCTGTAAGCCTTTGGAATCTGTGTGGATTTTGACTGGCATACTCTCCCCTCAAGTTGGGAACAGCTCCCTCCCTCAGGCCCTCAGGTCTGTGCTCCATTCTTACGCCCTCAGAGACAGTTCTTGGTTAGGGAGCACTTCTTGCCCATCCTGTTGGTTTTTCTTTATTGGACTTCCCCTGTAGAATATAAATTCTATCAGGGCCATGTAGTCTGTTTAATCATTATAACCCCAGCATTTAGGACAAGTCTAGACACAGAGAAACATTCAAAACATTTTTTTAAATGTAAAAATAAATTTGAGTTTTTCAGAAACAATGTAAAATATCCTGATGATATAGACAAATGACTTGATCTCAAACAGGTTTTGCAATAGGTGTCATATCATGTTTAAGAACTGAAAGAGAGCAACCCCTGATAATGCACCATTTTCCTTTGACACAGCACGTGCAACAAAAGCTAGTTTAATGAAGCCTCACTGGGACTCTCTAGTAAGTGTGCATAGGAATTGCATTGGTATGTGGGCCTTTGAGTCACAGAAATCAGTGTCCCAAGCAGAGGCCCCATCAAGAGCAGGACCATGACCAGTTACCTAACTTATCTGTTTATTTCCTGAAATGGGAGTTATAATATCTACATCAGAGATGAGTTGCAAGTCCTAACTAAACTGGAAGATGTAAAGTGGTTAACCCAGAAAATGGTCTAAGAAAGGACTTCAAAATTATAAACTGTTACTACTATCCCAGGGATGAACTAGAGACCCGAGACTGCTTGCTTTCTCAATGAGTTCTAAGATGGATGTGATAGGCCTCAGAAAAAAAGTAGAGGCCAAGTCACTCATATATTTTGCTTGACAAGAAAATAGGAGAGGACAGAAAAAAAATTCCTTCTAACCTAGTCATGACCAGGAAAGTACAATGAGATAAAACATTTGTCATGTTATCTCAAAGGCCAAGATGAACATGTCTCCTATTTTGGATTGTTTACAGTTTGCCTATACAGGGACTTTGTGCAAATTAGAAAAGGTTACTTTCTCTAGGAAAGTAATTAGAAAAATCTTATCCTACAGTGGGACCACTTTAAGGAACAGGGAGCAAAGTCCCATAGCTTGACAAGCAGAGTCTAAATTTCAGCCCAGGGATGCCTTGTGTGATGAGCCTTGCTCAGAGCTGGCATTGATTGCCCCATGGGCCCAGCCTATAAGATACAGTGCCATATTCCAGAAAGCCATTTACTTCAGTGCTTCTGAAAGGTTAGGGTATGGCAGGGAATTATAGAAACAAAAATCGTGAGGTTATTCCTCAGCCAATCTTGTTTTCAACAGTTTCTTCTTAGATGGAGGCTCCAGAATTTGTTATGGAGAGAAGTTGCACTTTGTTTCAACAGATAGTTTTTTCCCCAAAACCTGCAACAAAGCCTTTCCTTCCTCTCAGATTATGCTGACCTATATTTATTCTGCATTATTTCTTCTTCCATACAAGAGGGGAGGCCTTGGTTGGGATATGGTGTTTACCTTGTAGATGCTTTTTGATTTTCTTGTAATCATTTCTACCTTCCCTAGGTCTGCACCTGTAGGTTAAGGGAGTGATTTAGGAGCACAGAAATTTGAGTTCCACTTTAGCTACTCAGCCAGGAAATTGTAACTATATTGGGATAAGAAGAGCTTCTGCTTCTGCATATCTACTACCACTTTTTGATGTCTTTGGGAAATTTGACAAAGATCTTGTCTAATATTCTGCAACTCAGGTTTGTCATGATGTGTAATGTTTCTGCTTCTGCTCAGCAAACTTTATGCATGAAGTGGTCAATGAATCCCAGCATTCACTATCTGGCTGAAGGTCTAGGTTCTCCTTTGTTTGTTTATTTTTCCTACCCAATCCACCACTTTTTTCTCTCTTCTTCAGGTAACTCTTTTCTAGGCAGCCTAGTCTATTCATTGCCAACTTCTTTGGCAAATTATTTAATTTCTTCTTTTTTGTAAAAAAAAATACAGCAAATAATACACAAATATTAGATGTGAGCAAGATCTAAAAGATTAGAGAGCCTGTGTGGTTGAGACAGGCTGGTTGCTAACCAAACTGTTTTTATCTTCATAGCTCACTTCCTTGCATCTAATTCACTCTACATGAAGCATCTTACAGGCAGTGGTATTGAGGAGTGGGTGTTTCCTTCATTTTTTTTCTTCTCCCATCTGCCTGCTATAGGATGACAGGGTTGTTTCCAAATCATGTGGGGAACATGGTGGAATCACAACTGTGGTTTGCCTTGATCTTTTGAGTCTCCAGCTGGTTGAGAAGAGCTGCTCAAGAGAGCTACACCATCATGGTCAACAACGTTAGACATTTCATATAGGATGCAGGAAAAATTAACTTTTTTTCATAAGACTCTGAGACATGGGGACAATGGCTACAAAAATAGCCTATTTTACATATTGCAAGTAATTTCAAGATTAAGAAGGTGAAGCCATGCTATATCTTAGGCTATTATCTTTAATTTATGGAGAAAAATGTAATCCTGACCCATAGAATTGATGAAAAATATAAGTAAAAAAAGATTAATATAGAATAATGCAGGTGCTCTCAAACTCATCTGAGCATTAGTATTTCACAGGTAACTTCAAAGAATAAGGACACCTATATCACACCACAGACCCATTAAATTAGATTTATAGATTAAGATTTCAGATACAGACCTACGTGTAAGCATTAAAAAATAAATAAATTCCTAAATGAGTCTACTATGCATCTGGGATTGACCACTGCATTTGATGGTCTTCAAAATCAAGTGGCGCATGGCAGAAACAGATGCCTCTGGAGTGAAGCAGGTGTACAGAGGGACTTTGCCTCTTACCTCTTACCTACCACACCCATACCAGTACTCCTGTGTCAACAACATTCCATGGAGTCTCACTAATGCTCCTTATTGGGAGAAAAACATGCTTAATATAAGTTTCACCTTTTATTTTTGGTTTAAGAGAATTACAATCTGGTGACAAAGAGAACAAATCATCAGCCTCTGACAAAGGTTGAGACTTCAGGGTGACACACTGAAATGTAAAACTGATGTAATTTCCAAGGGCACCTGTTGTCAAGGTAACACACAGGTGGAGAAGGAAGAAAGAAAAAAAGAAAGAAAGTAATCATGAAAATAAGAACAATCAGACCTAAAAGAAAAATATATCCTCATGGATAGAAGGAAATTCTTCACAACTTCTCCATTTCTTATTACTCCCTAAAAATACTTAATTTCCTGGTGATTCAGGTGGCTAAAGTGAGAGGATCACAAGTTTAAGGCCCACAACTTAAAATGAAAAATAAAAAGAGCTCAGGATGTTACTTATCAGTAAAGTGTCCCTGTGTTTAATTCCCAGAATAAAAAAAATAATGACTTAATAAAACAAGTACTGAAAAAAAAGAGAAAAAGATAGAGAAGGATATAGAAACAATCTTATAAACATTGCAGATCTGGGTGGTAAGTTCAATATAAGACCAAAAATAACAAGTGAGTGTAAACAATAAGGGCCCAAATCTATGCACTGAATAAAAAACAGAAAGGAAAGATTTAAGCTCATCAGAAAATAAGTATGTAAAAGAGGAAAAAATGGATTGATAAATAGACTCCAATGTAGGGATACTTGGAGCATTTGATTAAATACAAAAATATTTTTTCAAATATAGAATAAAAAATCCTAAAATTAAAAAAAAACTTCATACAAATATTGAAAAATTATTAAATCCTCCATGAAATTTTGAGATCCAACATTAAAACAAACTATCCATACTCGTGAAGGGATAGAACTCCTCCAAATTCTGTGAAATTAGTATCACCTCATACCAAAATCGGATAAGGACACATAAAGGAAAAAAAACTATACAATATCCCTGATGAACTTTGATGTAGAAATACTTAATAAAATATTAGCAAATCATATTAAGCAACATAAACAAAATAAATAAAATAAATATTAAGCAACAGAAATAAAATATTAACAACATCATATTAAGAAGATTGTACACTATGACCAAGTTGGTTTTACTCCAGAGATGCAAGGATGGTTGAGTATATGGGAAACAATTAATGTAATTCATCACATAAGTGGATTCAAGGACAAAAATCATTTAGTCATCTCAATACATGCAGAGAAGGCCTGTGACAAAATTCAGCACCCATGATAAAAACACTGATGAAACTAAGAATGGAAGGAATCTACCTCAACATTGTGTAGGCTATATATGAAAAACACAAAACCAACTTCATAGTAAATTGAAAACTGAAAGCATTTTCTTTAAAAACCGGGACAAGACAAGGATGTCTACTCTCACTATTCCTGTTTATTATTGTGCTAGAAATTCTACCCAGAGCCATTAGGCAAGAGAATAAGATAAAAGAGATTTAAACAGGAAAGGAAGAAATCAAATTATCACTGTTTGCAGATGGTATGATCCTATGCCTGGAATATCCAATGAAATCCACCAAAAGACTGCTAGGACAGATAAACTAATTTGGCAAAGTCACAGGTTACAAAATTAGCATACACAAAATCAATGTCTTTCCTATATACAAAAATGAACTTTCTGATAAATAAATCAGGAAAACAATTCCATTCACAATAACCTTAAGGAAAAATAAATAAAACAAACAAACAAACAAAAAAACTAGGAATAAATCTAACCAAGGAAGTGAAAGATCTTTAATGAAAACTACAGAAAATTGAAGAAAGAAATTGAAGAAGACCTCAGAAGATGGCAAGACTTACCATGTTCATGGATAGGTAGAATTAATATTGTTAAAATGGCCATATTACCATCAGCAACATACAGATTCAATGCTATCCTTATCAACTACCAATGGTGTTCTTCACAAAACTAGAAAAAACAGTCCTAACATCCATTTGGAAGACTAAAAGACTCAGAATGGACAAAGCAATTCTAAGCCAAAAAAGCAATGCTGAAGGCATTGCAATACCTGACTTCAAATTATACTACAGAGCTACAGTAACAAAAAACTGTATGGCACTGACATAAAACAGATACATAGACCAATGGTAAAAAATAGAAGATAGAGACAAATCCATATATGTACAGTCATCTGATCCTTGACAAAAGTGCCAAAAACATACTTTGGAGAAAAGACATTAATAAATGTTGCTGGGAAAACTAGATATCCATAAGTAGAAGAATTAAACTAGCCTCTTACCTCTCACCCTGCACAAATAAAATGCAGCAGGGGACCTAGAAATTAGACCAGAAATTATATAACTCCTATGAGAAAATATAGGATCAATATTTCAGCTTTTATTTTGTTATTTTATTTTATAACATTTCAGCTTTTGGATACAGGTTAATTGCTTTCTCAATAGGGCCCTAAATTTCAGGAAATAATGTCAAGAATTAATTAATGTGTGACATCAAATTTAAAAGCTTCTGCACAGCAAAAGAAACAATTAGGAACATCAAGAGGGAACCTTCAGAATGGAAGAAGAATCTTTGCAAGCTATTCTTCTGAGAGGATTAATATTTAGAATATATAAAGAACTCAAAAAACTTTACACCAAAAAATCAAATAACCAAATTAATAAATGGGCAAATAAATTAAATATACCTCTTAAAGGAAGAAATACAATGGCCAACAAATATATGAAGAAGTATTCAAAGAAATGCAAATTAAAATTATAATGAAATTTCATCTCACACCAGTCAGAATGACAGTCATCAAGAATACAAATCATAATAAATGCTGGAGAGGATATGGAGAAAACGGAATGCTTTTACACTGTTGACGGAACTGTAAACTAGAACAGACACTATGGCAATCAGTATGGAAGTTTCTCAAAAGGTTAGGCATGGAACCATCATGTGACCCAGCTATACCACTCCTCAGTAAAAAAATCATCCTGAAGAATCAAAGTCATCATAGTCATTATACTACAGTGATACATGCATAACCATGTTCATAGCAGCACAATTCACAATACACGAACTCTGGAAGCAGCCTAGATGTCCATCAGTGGATAAAGTAAATGTGGTATATATACCCAATGGAGTTCAGCCATAAAGAAAAATGAAATCATGTCATTTTCAGAAAAATGAATGGAACTAGAGATAATGATGTTCAGTGAAATAGGTCCAACTCAGAAGGTTAAGGATCATATGTTTTCTCTCATATGTGGAAGCTAGAGAGGAAAAAGGAAAAGGGAGATGAGAGATCTCATGAAAATCAAAGGGAGCACAGAAGAGGAAAGAGATGGGAGGTGGGAGGGAGGGGGCAGTGCTGGGAACTGATATTGGCCAAATTATGTTTTTATATTGTGTATTGTGTTCATGTACAAATATTTACCAGTAAATCTCATCAGTATGTACAACTATACTGCACCAATAAAAAATGTGTGTGTGTGTGGGGAACTATCCATTTGGTCACTTAGCATCAAGAAAAAAGAAGATATTTCAATCATCCAAAAAATAAAATAAAAAATTTTAAAAGTAATTACAAGGTGAAAAAAATCAGATGGTCCCCAGATTTTTTTTAATAGCAACACTGCTCTAGAGACAAAAAATGTGTGATTCAAGGAGATAATAACCATTGAAGACTTAATCCAAAATTAAAAGTAATAGGCAGGCAGTGGAAAACATCACTATCACAGGAAAGAATGCATCCATGGATCCTTGTGATTAATGAAATCTTGTGATTTAAGTTACTAAGAAAAAACACTAAGAATTGGATCCCTCGGGAACTGATAAACTATGCAGAAATGGGGTATGTAATGAGCTTTCATGTATAACTACATTAAAATTTGGTTATGGTACAGACTATTTTTTTAAGTTGATGTTATAAAACAATCATCCAGCTTAAATCCTCAGAAGGTGAGATGTACAGAGGGGGAACAAAAACCTTACCCCCAGTGACCACCTCCTCCAGCCATACTCCACCTGTCTATAGTAATAACCCAGTTAATCTGTTCAAGTGGATTAATACACTGATTATATTAAAGCTCTTGTAACCTGATCATTTCATCTCTAAATTTTCTTGTATTTTTTTCTCACATGAGCTTTTGGGAGATACCTCATATATAAACTATAACAGTCGTTTCTATAAATAATACATTAAAAGCAAAAGAAAGTAGTTAATGATGGTTGATAAATTATCTGTGTGTATGCTTATTATTTTTTTCCTGTTTCTATATATTTAATTCTCCTTCTCTCCTTCTCTCTCCTCACCCCAAATTTCCTTTGATGACATTTAAAATCTTATTCCCATTCCAGAGGCATCTGTTATCACCAGTTTGTCATATTTTCTCCAAGACTCTTTTTCTATGAATGTTCTAACATACCTACGAAGAGATTTTCATTTTCACTTGTGTTTACGTAATATTTTCATACTGCACATTGTGTTCCATTTTTTGTTTTAAATTGCTAAGTTATAAATATCTTTACATGAAAACTAAAAATCTTTCATCTCTAAACTATTTCATAATATAGATACATCAAAATTTATTTAGCTATTCATCCATTCCTTTCATTTAGTTTACTTCCAAATCTTTGCAATTTGAATAAATGTTAGACTAAGCATCACTGTGAATGTTGTAAAAAGTGTATCTCTCTCAGGTAGATACTGAATAGCAAAAATGATAGATATTAGGAACATAGTTTTTCTTTTCTTTTTTGTCATATTCAATTGACTATACAAAGTTTCTTTACAAATTTACATTTCCTTCAGAAAGAGTGTATATTTGTAAGTAAGCGTTTCTCGTCTTCAGTGCTAGCCCATATACTTCAACTTGTGTCTAACAAACATGATATTAAGAGTGAAATGATGATCCAGTAAATTAATAGTAAGAGTTAACTTCTTCTTTCTTCCCACCTCTCCCTACCCCACCTCTTTGTCTATGTGTCTCCTGGTGTCATGGGGAATAGAGAAATATTAATAAATAATTGAGCCATTATTTGATGAATGTTTTGTGGATAAGCAGAGAGGAAAAAAATGTAGGGAACAATCAACTCGAGTTTTAGAGTGTGTCAAAAGGATATTTGAGTCATCGTAAAAGGCAAGAAATTGTTCTCTGAGTGCAATACAAAGATGGGCCTTCCTGGAAAATATATCAAAAAATATTTGAAAACCAGTATTTATGATCTCAATCTCTTCTTAGAGACCAGGCAGGTAATATAAGCAGGAGAAGTTCTTCAAGGGTAAGAAAAATAGCATAAGAGAGAAGAGAATGTTCTGGCCTCATTGGGTAGAAACTAGGGAAAGTGGAGTGGTGGCAACCCAGGGGGCTCAGGCCCCACCCACAAGGGACAATGTCTATGATTCAATACTCACAGCTCTGAAGTTTTGAAGAGCCATTGTTGCTAGGTCTGAGTTTTTTTCAAGAGACATTTAAATCCTGAATAGCTGTATTATTTCTTAGTTATTAAGTGTGGCATTTTGATTCAAAAATATATTTTTTAAATACCATGTAATTTAAAAAAAAATCAAGAGTGGAAAAACTCCTGATGATTTGCCTGGGACTACCTCAGTTTTAAAATGAAAAAGTCCTGTCTCCCTGGAAAACTGAAAGTGTAGGTCACCATAACTAACAAAATCCTTCTGTGGCCCACATCTGGCCCAGGGGCTGCCATTTGGTAACTCCAGAAAAATAAAGCTCTTTGTTTTAAGGAAGTGTAAGAGATCCCATCTCCATTATGAAGTTTTAGGAGAAAGAATTGCAGACTGGAGTTGGAGACACTGATAGAAGCAGTATCATGTGTATCTGTACTTTGACACTTAAAGAAAGTAGAACAACGCTTATGAAGAATTAGGCAGCCTGAAATTTTACTGTAGCTTTAAACCTTCCTGGTATCTTCATGAAGTCAAAATCCACCACCTAGCTAATTGGTTCATTGCTGAAATAAGGTCAAGAGGTGCATTCTCTGGAGTCCCAGTCAATTACTAGCGCTTTGTATGGTTTTATTTTCCAGTTATTAAGGGCTGCTACTTTGGAATCCTCTATCCTTCTAGTCCCCCTATTGCAGAGGATTCCAGCACATGTCAGATTCTCAAGTACCCTCAACAGCCAGCACTTACGTTTCTCCATAACCCACAAGTTGCAGCAGAAACAATGAGTATTATCTTTGACAAGAACAAAATTCAGCACTCCTATCTAAGGATTTGAGTGGTGCTTATCACCATAGTAACCAGATGAAAATATAATTTATATAATACATTTAAAAATGATGTGGTGCAAAGGCCATGCCTGTGAAGAATAAGGGAAAGAGGGAGGAAGCAGAAAAACATAAAACTTCAGTATTTTTATGGAGTAATGCAAATAATTATATTCTAGCATACCAGTGTTGAATTCCTGAGTTTGTTCTGGGGCAGAAGAACATGAGATATATAGAGGTTATGTCACTTTTTCAACGTCACTCAGTAGCTATAGCTGGGGATTTAGAACCTGTCTCTTTAATTCGATACTTAAAAAAATAAATGTGTGAAGGCTAAGGCAGGAGGATTACAAGTTTAAGTTTGAAGCCAGCCTCAGCAATTTGCAAGGTCCGAAGCAACTTAGCAAGATGGAGACCCTGTCTCAAAATAAGAAAACAGCGGGACACGGTGGTGCATGCCTGTTATCTCAATGGCTCAGGGGGCTGAGACAGGAGGACCGCGAGTTCAAAGCCAGCCTCAGCAAAAAAGCGAGGTGTTAAGCAACTCAATGAGGTCCTGTCTCTAAATATAATAAAAAATAGGGCTGGGCATGTGGCTCAGTGGTTGAGTGCCCGTGAGTTCCATCCCAGGTACTCCCCCAAAATAAAAAGGGCTGGAGATGTAGCTCAGTGGTAAAGCATCATGGGGTTCAATCCCCAGGATCCAAAAGAAAAAAAAATAAAATGTTTGCTGTATAAGATAAGAGAATTTAATTTAATAACATATAGCCTTTTCTCATTCTCAAAAATATAAAGACCAGTGTAGTATATTGTACTCTGTTTAGTACTCTGCATATTCTCTGCTCTGTGTATTTCCTCCCCAAACCAGCTTTTTCATAGCAATTTAATTTGGAGGTGACCCTAAGTCATGCTGGCAGTGAAGTGATGAAAGGTATAGGTGAGGATGCGTTGTCAAGCAATGTCACACTGAATGCACACGGCTCAACCCTTTCAGAGGGTTTTTAATTGGTGAATTATAATTATACATGGTAGTGGGATTCATTCTGCCCAACCTTCTAGAGAGCTCTTGAAGTCAGCATCACACAGGTGTGCCTGAGTTATTTCATGTGAGGAATAAGGAAACGTGCATTTGCATGCTCCTACTCATTATTCCTTCGTTAAAAGTTGCTCCCAGGTGGTACTAACCCTTTTGAAGGATGCGCAGCATACTTCACATGTAAGCAGAGGAAGCATAGATGACCAGGGAACACATTAGGCAAAGAGAGGCATGCACAAATAGTTGGAAGACTTTACCATGCTTCTCAGCGCTGAGGTAAATTTACCTCATCTTATCATTGACGGGCAGAGGGCCGGAATAGCTGCTGTAACTGCTGCTGAGACATGGACTGCCCTTGTAAGATCTCCCTCTTCTATAAGCTCAAGGCATAAGCCAGGCTTATGTCTACTTACTCTCTCCTCATTAGGCTCAGGCTGTTGTAATGACACATTCCTGGTTATTACTGAGAAATACAAAAGCATATTCCAATGAATACTCTAAATTACAGTCATACCTCTTCCTTCCCATTTTGTAGCGGCCCTAATGATAATTGGGTAGATCATCACTCTCAGAATGGCAAATCCTTTCTTTCCCTGCCTTTATAATGACATAAGAGATGAATGATCAATGTTGTCTATTTCTTAGGTTTTTTATTTTGAATTTTTGGAATTTTTTTTTGTCTCACCTTGGAAAATTGGGCTTCTAATACAGTAGAGAGCTGCTGTATTAGTCTCCAATGCATCATTGCCAGTGATAGGTGGGTTGATTCCCAATTCTACTTTCTGTTCTACATGTTTTACCGAGTAGGGAAATTATATCATGGCTTTTTTTTCTGAAGGTATGAACCAAATTTTAAATAAAACCACCTTAACCTTTCAGAGAGTCATCAAGATCTGGTGCCTTAGATATGTTTTTATGAGAAAATTTCAACAATGTACTAACTGGTAACATCTGAGAAATATGGTATACGGTAGGATGGGTGGATTCCATGGTCATTTATATTTCTCATATCTCTTTCCTGGGAGATGAATGTCCTGATACTCAGCACATAATGGGAAAATCCCTTCATCAATTCACTTGATATGCTGTGGTTAGGTATTTAATGTATATAAGATTAGGTAGCATAGAAGATGTTGTTTCATTTACTCAATCCATTAATTTGTACATTCCTACTTCCTTTATCCATTCATCTGATTAAGTGTAATTTGCACCACAAACTAATCCTATGTAGACAGCTTCATATGTGCTCATCTGGGTAAACCACAAAAATTAAGATACAGACTGCTTCCAGAACTCCAGAAAATCTCCCATGTTCATTTAAAGTCCATATGTCCACAGAGGTAATATTCTTGAGTTTAACATATCTTATTTTAACCTGATTCTTGAGAATCATTTAGGCAAAATGATGTATAGGATTCTATACATCAGAAATTCTATACATCAAATTGATGTATAGGATTCTATAATAAGGAGTGTTTCTGGCTTCTTTGGCTAAATATAAAATTTTGTGAATTTTGTTCATGTTAGATGTGTATCACTAATTTGTTATTTTTATTAATATATTATAATTATCCTCCTAATGTGGATGAACATTTATAATATTTTTTGATTTGTGGCCACAAATTTATTTATTTATTTATTATAAAATAAATAAAATTTTATTTTATTTATTTCCTCATTTCTCTTGGGTATGTTCTCAGGAGTGAAAATGCTGGGCTAGGGTATTGGTCTATATTTACCTTTAATGAATTGTACACAATAGTTTGCACAATGGGTGAAGAAATTGACACTCCCAGCAGTACTTGAAGTTTCTAGATTCTCCCATTTCTGCCAGCAATGGCATTCAAGTCTCTATTTTATTCACCTGCCATATGCCATTATGCTAACCTAGGGCATTTCTAGGATAAGTAGTGATGTTGAGCAATTTTGAAATACTCATTGGATATTTGGTTACCTTCCTTTGTGAAAAAAAGTTGTCAAAATCCTTCCCAAGTTTTAATTAGATTGTTTGGGAGGTTTTATTACTAGCGTTTGAATTATTTATAAATTCTGAATATAGGTGTTGCCAAGATATGTTGTGTGGTCAAAGATATTCTGTAAATCTGTAGAATGCCTCTTCACTTTTAAAGATGTACTTTGATAAATGTTCTTTTGTTTTTTAAAATGTCTTTATTTATTTATTCATTTATTTTTATATGGTGCTGAGGATTGAACTCAGGGCCTCACACATGCAAAACAAGCGCTCTACCTCTGAGCCATGGCTCCAGCCTTTGATAAATGTTCTTAATAGATTTTATTAAGTTTAAGAATGATTATTTATCAAAATACATTCTTAAGACTGAAAAAGCAAACCATAGACACTGTAGACTATTTGAATGTTTTATTTCCCCATTTCGATGAATTATATTCTCTCAGCCTTCTCTCCTCTCTTTCCCTCCTTCCCTATTTCTTCTTTTAAAGATTTTATAGGGTTGTGTTATTTTGTCCTTTCAAAAAATAAACTTGATTTTGTTGATTTATCCAAGGAATCTTTTTTAAAGGTAGGGGATAGTGCATTCCATTGTGCCTTTAATTTGTAGTTTTCTAATGACTAATGCTGTTGCCCACATTTTAATGTGCTTATTGGCTATTTTATATCTTATTTTGTGAAGTATTCGTTTGGTTATTTTTCACATAATAATTATTTTATAGATTGATTTTAATGTAAAATTGGGTTGCTCTTATTTTAAGAATATTCGAAGAGTATACACATCTTGGATATGTATCCTTTGTCATTTTCTATGCAAATATTTTTGCCAAGAATGAGTTCGCTATACATTTTCTTCAGAGTGTATTTTCATGAAAAAAATATTTTAACTGCATATTGCTTGTAATTTTACTTTTATGATTATTTCTTTTTCCTGTCTTTTATAGTTTGGATGTGAGGTGTCCTTCAAAAGCTAATGTGTGAGAGAGTGCAAAAAGTTTCAGAGAAGCGATTGGGTTGTGAGAGTCTCAACCTAATCAGTGAATCGATCCCCTGGTGGGATTAATTGAGCAGTGACTGAAGGCCTCTGGGATATGGCTGGAGGAGGTGGGGCATTGGGGCCTGGCCTTCGGGTATATATTTGTATCTAGCAGTGGATTCTCTCTCTGATTCCTGATCATGGCTACTTCCCTCTGCCACACTCACCCATGAGGTTCAGCCCCACCTCCAGTCCCTAGAAATGGAGCCTGTTGTCTGTGGATTAAGAGCTATGAAACTGTGAGCTCCCAAGTAAAATCTTCCTCTTATGCAGTTGTTCTGGTAGGTTCCTTTAGTCACAGTGGTGGGAAAGCTTTGATTAAAACACTGTTTAAAAATACCTAAGATAAACCCCAAACTATAAATATGTCCTTTAGTTGTTGATAATGTTTAAAATGCTCTATGGTGTTTCACAGTTAAATCTATTGATTTCTTAAAGTCTGGTAGGAAATATGGTTGGAGTTTCATGTTTTTCTCAGGTAAACATAATGCACCATTTATGAAAAGGCTCTCCCTTCTACTTCCACTTAGCAGATTTGTAAAATAGCAAGGTACTCTGTTAAGTGTATATTTATTTCTAAACAACATTCTGTTCTGTTTATTTACTATCAGTTTTTACTTCAGTGTCAGCAAATATCACTTACAGTAGCACTTTATTGAGTACTGAAATCTTTTAACTTTGACATTTCCTCAGGATTGCGCTACATATTCTGGGCCCTATGTATTTTCTTATATATTTTTTAGTAAGTTGTCCAAATTCTACAAAAATTTCTGCTGAGATTTTGATTTTGATTTTGATTATAGATCAGTTTAGGGACAATTAAAAACTAAAATAATTAGTATTGGGCTGTGGTAGAGCACTTATCTTGTACTTACATGTGCAAGACCCTAGGTTTTATTGTTAAGATCACACACACACACACACACACACAAATGTGTCTTGGAATTTATGAGCCCAGTCTATATCTCCACTTATTTTGGCTTTTTAAATTTTTAATTTTCAATCAGTAGTGTTTTATAGTTTTATTTCTAGAAGTCTAGTCAAATTTGGTAAATTTAATCTTTAGCAGAGCACAATAGTAAACACCTATAATCCCAAGGTGTTCAGGAGGCTTGGGGAAGAGGATTGCAAGTTTGAGCCCAGCCTGTACTACTTAGCAAGACCATGCCTTGAAGTTAAAAACAACAACAAAAACCAAAACCACATATACAACTATATATATAACTATATATAATATATATATATATGTTTTCCCCTTCTCTTGCCTTATTCTAAGCTCTCTAGGACAATACTGAATAGAAGTGATGGGAGAGGGCACCCTTGCCATATTTATTATATTATCAAGGAAATATTCAGTCTTGTATTATAAAGTATCAAGTAAGCTCTAGGGTTTTGTTAACATTTTTATAACTTTATGTAAATGTAATTATAAATCATGTACTCTTTTTTGTCTGCTTTTCCCCCAGAGTAACATACATTGAGATTTATCTATGCTGTTGTGTGTTTATTAGTTCATTTCTTTATATTTTCAATGAATTTAATTTATTGCTCATTTTGTTTTATGGCTTTGTATATATGTATGTATGTATATATACATATATTTATATATATATATATATGTGTGTGTGTGTGTGTGTGTGTGTGTATGTGTTGATTTATTATATATAGCATGATGTTTTGATGTACACATGCATTGCAGAATAGTTACATACAGCTAATTAGGAAATGCATTGTTATCTCATATAGTTATCATGTCTCAAGAACAGTTAATATTCATTCCTTTTTCATTTTCAAGAATATATGTTGTAATTAACTATATCCATGCTAGCTCATAGATCACTTGAACTTATTCCCTCTACCTAACTGTAATTATCTATGCATTGACCAGCATCTCCCCAGAATTCTCTTCCTCCTAACCACTCTAGCCTCTAGTAGCCACAATTCTATTCTTAACTTCTGTAGGATCAACTATTTAAAATCCCATATGTAAGTAAGATGATGTGATTTTTGTCTTTATATGCCTGGCTTGTTTCACTTGGCATAATGTCCTCCAGTTTCATCTAAATTGTCAAAAAAGCCTGGATTTTCATCTTTTTCGTGGATGAACAATATGCGTGTCTCTATTTTCTTGGTTCATTCATCAGTTGATAGGCATTTAGGTTGATTCTAGATATTGGATATTGAGAAAAATGCTGCAGTAAACATGGAAATGTAGTATAACAGTATGTCTCTTTGACATACTCATTTTATTTTCTTTAGCTGTCATAAGTGTTAGAATTATGATTTTAACTTTCAACTCATTAATGGCTATTGAAGGTTTGGATTGTGCTCTTGTGCTTATTTGTTGATTATATAGCATATTTGGTGAGGGATCTTTTCAATTTTTATACTTTTCATTTGTTTCTCTTATTGAGTTCTTACATTCCAATTACAAGTAATTTATTTTATATAAAAGTGTGTATATGTGTTCACACACTTTTCAAATATTTTCTCACAGTCTGTGGGTATATGTTTTCTTAATAGCATTTTTGGTAGAGTTTACATTTTTATTAAGTTTTATATATATATATATATATATATATATATATATATATATATATATACACACACACATATTATTATGTGCATTTGAATTTATAATCACAATATTGTCTTGTAAAATGATCTTTTTTCTCATGAATCTTCCTTTTCTTTGTATTTTTCTATACATTTTAAAAACATATCATTTACCTAATATTAATATAATCAGACCATATTTCTTTTAAGGTTCTTTGTTGGCATATAAATTTTCCTATCCTTTTAAACTTTTATCTGCTCTTTTAAGATTTAAATGTTCACTTATGCAATGATAGATGTATGGTCTGGTTTGATAACCTTGTTTTTCATTTGTAAACCTTATTTAATTTACATTTAAGGTCAATATTGACATATCTGGTATTATGATGGTTATCTTGAAATTTTAAAAATTATTTATTTTTTCATTTATTACTTTCTTTTGCTTGATCACCTATTTAAAATTTTTTTAAGTACTGGTCTCATTGCATGTTACCTGAAAATATTTATTAAAATCCAAATTTCACTGTTATAGTCTATCTTTGGTTAGTACTTTTACCATGTCTCAAATAATTTGAAAATTATATAAAGCTAGAAATACATTTAACTCTCTTGTACCTTTTTTTTGGTAATTATATTATACATTTTAGCTTGTTATATGACTCTCGAGATTTTGCAATTTTCAAAGCTGCAGATATTCAATACTTTTATATTTACATTTTTATTTCCTATTTTGCTTATTCTTTATTGCTTTACCATTCTTTCAGAATGAAAAGAAGGGAACATTACTACAAATTGCACAGGAATAAAAGGAAAAAATCTTTTGTAATGAAAAATTATGCCATTGTATTTAACATGTTGATTGAGGCAAAGTGAATAATCAAAAACATAAAACTATGTAAATTTTACAGCAAATATAAAGAACATAGAAGATTCTTGCCTTTGTTAATGAAATTAAGGATGCTATTTAAAAAAAAATACTTTCACAAAAGAAACCCCAAACCCACATGAATTTGCTGGTGAAATTTTCTAACAAATGGGAGTTCATAACCCACTTGAATCTAATGCATGAAATATGATATGTCAAGAGCTCTGTAATGTTTTGAACAACCAATAATAAAAATAAATAAAAAAAAATTCTAACAAATATTTAAGAAAAGAATATCACTAATCTTAAATAAGTATTTCCATTGCATTAAAAAAAAAGGCAAATTCCTAACTTTTTTCTGAGGCCAGCATAATTATGATTCCAAAATATGACAAGGACATTGCAGAAAAGGAAATTGCAATGCTGGACTGAACTTTCTGATGCAAGTCCTAAGACAAACAAATGAAGGAGAAGGTATATCATTGGTATAGAGGAAATAAAAATGTCATTATTCTCAAATGATTTGAGTTTTATGCCAAGAAAATCTAAAAACAAATCTTAAAAAAATATTAAATGTAATAAGAGAATTAAATGAGATCCCTGGATTCAATGTCACTGTAAAAGCATACAACTTATTCAATAGCAAAAATAAGAAAAAGAATAAAAAGGCTCAAATTCATTTTTAAGTAAAATTTTATTTTATAAGTTTTAGAATTACAAAAATAATAAAAATTCCTCTATACAACTTTCCTCTGTTATTATTAACATTGGTGTGATATATTTTGTTACAATTAATGAGCCAACATTACAACAATTAGATTAATTAAAGTCTACCTCTTACTCAGATTTCTTTAATTTTTGATGGACCTTTATTTTATTTATTTTTATGTGGTACTGAGGATCGAACACAGTGCCCCACACATGCCAGACAAGGCCTCTACCACTGAACTATGGCCCCAACAGATTTCCTTGCTTTTTAAAACTACTTTAATTTTTTTGTTGTTTTGTTTTAGATTCCTATCCAGTATAACATATTACTTTATGTATATTTGTCATTCCTCCTTAGGCTTCTCTCGGCAGCAAACATTCTCTGGACTTTCTTTGACAATTGAGGAGTCCTGGTCAGCTATTTTGTATAAAGTCTATTGATTTGGAGATGTTTAATGCTTTTATCATGATTAGACTGAGGTTATGAGTTTTGAGGAATTCAAAACACATAGAGATGCTGAGAGCCATAGCCCAGTCTGAATGATCCATGGCATTTTTGCCAGAATGGAGTGGTTGAGAGGTGATGCCAGCAAGCCATTGAGATGATAATGGTTATGTTAAGCTGTGTATATTAGACCCCTGCTGTCCGCCCAGGCCTGCTACTTTGGAGTTCTCCTGGGGATTCCCGGAGAGTTACTATTGGTTGGGGGAGTGCCGGAGGAGGGATTTCCGGTTGGTGGTTCCTGGAGGAGCCACGTGGGTGGCGTTCGGGAGAGTTCCCGGGGAGCATGTGTGGAGTGTGCTGGTGGAGTTCAGAAATAAAGTTTGTTCCTGCTTCAGTGGCTCATGATTTGTGCCCAGCCAAACTGCGACATAGAGATGAAGTGATAGTCTCATCATGTTATATGTAAGAGGAATATTATTGCATGACTTTGATGTTGATGTGTGATCATCTGGCTGAAGTAGTGCTGGTCAGGTTTCCAATTGTAAAGTTGCTCTCATTTTCTCCTCTCCTCTTCCCATACTATACTCTTTGGAAGAAGGTTACTATGTGTGGATCACATTTGAAGAGTGGGGAGTTCTGTTCAACCTCTTTGAAGACAGTGTATATGTGTAAATTATTTGGATTTTTTCTGCAGACTAGGTTTCTCTCTTCTCTCCCATTTATTTATTCATTCATTTTTGTATCTCACTATGGAACCATGGCTATTTATTTTATCCTTTAGGTTATTCTTCAATAGTATTTTTATTTTGTTGCTCATCTTGTTCTAGCTTTGATCGTTGGACCCCTTTTCAATTGGTTTCTGTTTTCTGTTTTCACATTCATTACCATTGCTATGTTTGGGTTATTTTTTCTTGTAGTTTAGAATACTACAAGATGCTCTAGGTTCATCTTTATATTTCTATTTCCTGATTCATCCTATAATGAGCCATTTCTCTTTGGACATGGTATTAGAAACCAAGTTCTGTCTAATTTCCAGGCTTTTTATTCTGAAATGCTGCTAATAGGTCCTGTAAGCTGATAAAGCAAAGAAATAGTGTGTGCACACCTATTATCTGGAAATAGTTCAATATGCAAACATCTGTAATGATATTAATCTAAACATGAGTTCATCCTGATGTCTCTAGCTCCACTGGATTACCACTTAAGTAATTCTAGCTTCCTCAATTCTTGGTTATCTGGAAATTCCCACTTCAATAGTAAGAAATATGATTCCTACTTTTCTTTAACTGTCTAATTATAGTAAATACCTGTAGTTTTGAGTGTACTTGACCTACATCTATGTGTGGTGTGTACCTGTAATCCTAGCAGTTGGGGACTAAGGCAGAATTGCAAGTTCAAGGCCAACCTCACAAAATTTGTGAAAGCCTTTGTCAAAATAAAATAAATAAATGAATAAATAAAAGTAGCTATGGATGTAGCTTACTGGTACAGTACCCCTGGGTTCAATTCCCAGTACTGAAAAAAAAAGTTACCCAACACCTCCATGAGGAACAACTGTGTGTGTTAGAATGTGGTACCTAAGTATGGTTTCTTTCGCCTTCACTATCACACACAATCTCAGTTCAAAAGCTACTTAGATTATCATCTTCTTCCCACTTTTTTCAATGAAATCATTTCATACATTAATAATAGAGTTAAATTGTTTTATTACTTATTTCATTCCGTCTTGGGATCCCCAACCTCATAAATGATTTTTAAAACTCCTATGAAAACATCAAGGCTTACTGTTTGTGTGGCAAAATTTATGAGTTTCACAAAATACATAGTATCATATATCCAGTTTTACAAGGTTATAAAGAATAGTTTCATGCTCGCCAAAGTCCTCCTTGACCGACCTTTTAACCCTTCCTTAGACTTCCCTTCTCCCAATACAGATGCTTATCTTTATAGTAACAATTATTTTGAATTTCATAAAACTTTATATGATTGCTGTTACATTATTCGATTTTTATGGTTAACTTTTTTTTGTTCCTAGGAATATACATTTAATATTCCTCTTCATCTGTGTGTGGCTGGCTAATTTCACTGTGTGAGCATCATGGAGGAAATGATAGTGCATCATTTCTTTTAATCACTGAACATTATTCCATCATAGGTGTGCACTCCAGCTTGCTTATCTTCCTGTTGATAGCTTTTGGGTTTCTTTACAGTCTGAACTTCATTTTTGTAATAAAAATCAAATCACTTAGGAACAACTCTGCTGATACATGCACAAGATCTCAATCTGTGCTGTAAACTATGAACCTCACTGAGAGAAATTAAAGATTTAAATAAAATGAGAGATAGATCCTGTTTATAGATTGGCAGGATCTATCCTGTAAAAAATGCTAATTCTCCAAAAATTAATTTATAAATACAATGCGATTCAAATTAAAATCCCAGTAGTCTTCCCAGAAATCAATCAGTTCCTTAGAAAACTTTCATTGAAATGTAAAGGGAGAAGTATAACCAAGATAACCTTGAAGAGAAACAAAGTTGATGGGTTTACACTGCAAATATGGAGACTTCATAAATCTATAGTAAATAATACAGCATAGTTTTGGCACAAAGATATAAAAAAAAACAAACAATGGGACAAAGATTCTGGAAATGGATCCACAGTTACTTTGTAACCTGATTTATAACAAAGTGGGAAAAGGTGGTCTTTTACATTATGAGAGTTATGCAAATTGGATTTCCATGCTGGAGAAAAATGAATTTCTGGAGTCCTACCTCAAACCATATATAAAAACAACTGCCAGGTTTTATTTTGCAACCCTAAATTAAGAAAGACAAATGAAATCTCTAAAGAAAAATATAGGAGGAAATGTTTATTACCTTGAAGTTGACTAGATTTTCTTCAACAATGACAAAGCATTAATCAAACAAGAAGGCAGCAATAAATTCTGATTTTGAGAACTTTGATCAATTAGAAGATGCAAATTTCAAATGGAAATGCAGGGAGTAAGAAGATATTTGTGGTCTATGGAGTAAAGGAATTACATTTTTCATTATCTCCTAAAATTCAGTAAGAAAAATTACAGTCACAGTTTAGAAAAATGAACAGAAAGGGGATTAGACACTTCACAAAGAAGGATGTACTAGTGGTCAATGAAACTATGGAAAGTGCTTAATCTCATTTATCAATAATAATATTCACATTAAATCTATGATAAATATCAGTATAAAACCATTGGAACCACTAAGATATTAAAATGAGATATATCAAAATTTGTCAGAATATTGATCAAATTTCTCATCACTCTCACAGCGGGAGGGTCATTTGGAACAACAGCTTTGAAAACTGGTGGATCTATTCCAGTTGGATATATTTGCCGTGTTTTTACTGACAGTTACACTCTTAGTTCTATACCTAAGCAAAATGTGTTCAAAAGTTACAGAAAAAGACATGAGCTGGCAGGTTCATTGTAGTTCTATTTTTAATAGACACAACTAATCAGTAGCTGAATGGATAAAAATACTGGGCTCTCCTCTTAAAATGGCACATACTATAGCAATGAGAATGAATTATCTGGGAATGATGCTACTATGATAGGGACATATTGCATCTTATGAACGTGAATGGAAGGAGCCAGAAACTAAAACTTAGCTTTGGGAAGACAGCCTGAGCAGAATTTCTGGGTATTGTGGTGCTCATTACCTTGTCTGGTTGGGTTTAGTTTGTAAAATCTTCACTAGTCTATAAGCTTATGTATTATACAGTGCTCCAAATATACTACATGCCAAAAGTTTAAAAACTCACATACAATAAACTCCCATGTTTTTTCTTCTGTCCTGATTTCACACTTGTGCACTCCACTTCTCTGAGATCTTTGGGTTCCTGCCATATCAGGTATCCATCAACTGTTGCCTCTCTAGTGCCACCAGTTGTCCTCTGAGGTGCT
Organism: Callospermophilus lateralis; assembly: GCF_048772815.1. Lineage (NCBI taxonomy): Eukaryota > Metazoa > Chordata > Mammalia > Rodentia > Sciuridae > Callospermophilus > Callospermophilus lateralis. The sequence goes on from NW_027511893.1 coordinate 1,692,070, forward strand.
GGTGACTCCCTTTTCTGCACTACTGGCTTTCAGAGTTTCTTTCTTGCCTCTCATGTACCTCATCTCTTTCTTAGTTTGCAAACCTTGAAAGAAATGCACTCTTTGTAGTCCCTCTTACTTTGTTTCCTATCCACACATCACCCAGAGCTCATCTTCTTGGTGCTGTTGCCTCTACGTGAGTGACAGGATTTTGCACATTAGATAACCCAGCATGCTGTAAATAAAACCACAATGTTCACAATAAAGTCCAGAGTCATGCAAATTGATATAGAGACAGAGAACTAATTGATTCCCCATTGGATTTTTGGGACAGGACTCCCTCCAAAGACAAGGAGACAAGTAGATTTTGGCAACACCTGGTTATACTCAACCCTTGTAGTCTGGTGGAGGAATCCTTCCATTTGAGGTCAGAGTCTATTTGAATTTGGGAGTGGGTGTGATTCTAGCTCACCATCTCCAGGCCTTCTGATACTTATCCCCAAGATCCATGTGGTGACAGATGAAGGATGTCCCACTTGCTCCCCCAGGAAGCCATTTCTTCAGACTATGAAATATACATCTGACTCGTATCGCCTCTGCTAACACAATTCATCTAACCCACACTATTTATTAACAATACAATGTGTAATTCCCAAATGATTCAGATGACACTGTTCTGACTGAAAGTTATTTAAAAGCGTTCTTCAGAAAAAAATTCTCTTGGTTATTTTAATTTTCTTTTATTGTGTCTTGGCAATGCACACAAACATTCATTGAAAAAATGAGACATTATACAGCAGAGATTAATCACTACAATATTAAGAGATCCTGTGGCAGTGCTTTTGGAGCTAACAATGTCAGACTCAGGCAAATTTTGGAAAGACTATCACCCTGCTTTTTATTTTCCTACACAAAACAGAAATTATAAACATGTTGCAAAAATTTTTATTTATTTTCTTTATCATGCATTTTCTTTAGTTCTTTTAAAGAGAGCAACTCTTCTGTTAGATGATAGAAAAGATAGGGACTGATGACCTCCTACTGTTGGATCATGTTATTCTAGAACAGAGAAGCTGCTCAAAGGGTCACTACACCAAGTGTCACATGCATATGTGATTTATTTTTTGGTGATGCTCTTTTAATCTTTGGCAGCAAAAGAGAAGCACTGAATGTCTTCTTTAGTGCATCTTTGACCTTTTATTTTTAATCTGCATAGCTCTTCTTCAAATGTCATCTTTACTTGTCCTGCATTCTCTTCTGAAGTTTGTGAGCCTCTATATGGCCAGAGGTAGAAACAGACTGAAATGTAACTGCACAGTGGCTAGTTACTTGCACTCTGCAATCAAATTTATTTTAAATTTCATTTTTGTTTTCTGTATTCGAACTGCATGACTTCGGATGTGAGCTTGTCCCTTTTAACTTTAAATTTCCTAATTTTTAAGAGTAGGTATTTTAAAAGGTTACTATGGGTGATATATGTACATATAAGTATATATGTGTATATATACAACATATGCATGTTATATGTAAACATAAATCTAATATTCATTTATTTAAGTATATATGTAAATGGCACATAAATATGTATACAGACATATATTCAAAATATATTAGTGATAATTATCCATTTGGGGGGGGATTGAACTCAGGAACACTTGACCACTAAACCACATCCCCAGCCCTATTTTGTATGTTATTTAGAGACAGGGTCTCACTGAGCTGCTTAATGCATTGCCTGTTGCTAAGGCTGGCTTTGAACTCGCGATTCTCCTGCCTTAGCCTCCAAAGATGCTGGGGTCACAGGCATGTGCCACTGCACCTGGAAGTGACAATTATCTTATCGTACTGCAAATTTGGCCTTCCTCAATTTAGAAAGAAGTCTTCATTAACATATATGTTTGCCTACACGTCCCTAAGGAAACCATTCTTGGTGAGTGATGGACAAGGCCCTGCATTGATCATGGTTCTCCAGAGATAGAGAACCAACAGGAGAGGCAGAGGTAGAGACAGAGGTAGCTATAGAGAGATATATGGAAAAGAATTTATTAGATGAATGGTATTACATGACCTGGAGGCTGAGAAGCTTTACAAGAGGCCATCTGGAAGCTGCACACAGTGGCCTTGCTTAATCCATGTCTGAAAGCCTGAAAACGAGAGCTACTGACCCTTGAAGGCGAAAGACCTGAGAAACTGTGGGGCTTCTGGTTCAAGTCCCAGAGTGTGGAGGTTGGAAAAATCTGGATTTCTGATGTCCAAGGGCAAGAAAAGAAGGTGTCCCAACTCTTGGAGAGATGCGGAGGTGGGGACTTCAGTTTTCCTCTTTATTCTGAGTCCTTAACTCATTAAATAGTGTTTGCCCCAACAGTGGGTGAGGGCTGATCTTCCTTATCCAGTCCACTGATTCAAATGCTAGTCTATGCTGGAACAGCCTCAGAAGCATAATCCAGAAATAGTGCTTTATCAGAGACCTGGACATCCTTTCATCCAGTCAAGGTAGCATCTGCAGTTAACCCTCACAGCTGTCCTCAAAGCCGTTTTGATGTTAGTGTGTACAACTCACTTATGTCACTGATTACTTTCTTGTTTACTCTTTTAATCCAGATGACCTCTGAGGGGCCTCATTGTCATTATATATCCAGGTCAAGCTAATTTAAATTGATTTAAAAACTACCTGCCCCTCCACTGACCAGATATATGAGGCATTCTCCAAGGTTTCAATGAAATGTTATGGGATTTTTGACTTGGCATTACATTTGTTTCTGCATTATGAATCACTACATTTTTTGCTTTGCTTTTTTAAAAGTATATTGTTAAATAGGTAATACATTTATTTTGCTTATTTAAAATTAAATTTGCTTTTTAACTGATACATACCAAAAAAATATATATGTTAAAAGGGTATCACAATGTTTCAATACATGTATGTATTCTGTAATGTTTAAGGTTATCTGTCTCAAATATTACACAATTAATTCTTTTTGGTAAAAATAGTTGTTACCTCTAGTCACAATGCCACAGCAGAGCTTTACTGCTTTTCTGTGTGCACCCTTTCCCTAGCAACAGCCAACTTGAATGAAACTCAGGGCTTTTATTTGGACTCTGGTTGACCTTTCATGGAGGATTGTCAGAGTTCCAGTGGAGACACAACAGGGATGACATTATATCTTGCATGACTTTCTACATCTTTCTGATTCTTCCTTCCTCTACTTACCAATTATATTTCTTTCCACTTATTTATGGATTATTTCCAAGATTTCAAAATCTGTTCTATAATGCAGTTGATGCTTGATCTGATATCATGATACTTTGATGCCTACTCTTCCCTTCTATCCACCACCATTATTTCAGTGTTTCATTACAAGTGAAATATAGTTTTTGCCCTGAAAAGATTTCAAGCATCAGCTAATATGGTTATTCCATTTTTCTTTTTGCAAACCTATACCATGTTTCCTATGAAACCTGACACTCATGGATAGAAATATAACCTGGAAAAATGAAGATTCTGGTTTTGGTTTTCTTAGCACTTTCAATATTTTCAAAAGTTTAGTTCTCACTAAATCATTTTTAACTTTTGTGTGATTCTAAAGGGAATATCAACAAGGTTTTTATAAAGTGAGGGAGTTGATTTTAAGGTCTCTATATAAAGCATGTAATCCCAGCAGCTTTGGTGGCTGATGCAGGAAGATTGTAAGTTCAAAGCCTGGCTCAGCAAAATCGAAGCACTAAGCAACTCAGTGAGACTCTGTCTTTAAAAAATACAAAATAGGGCTGGGGATGTGGCTCAGTGTTTGATTACCCCTGAGTTCAATCCCCAGTAGCTCCCCGTCACACACACACAAAAGTCTCTATGTTAAAATAAACAAATAAAAATAGTTAGAATAGTACCCCAAAGGAAGAGCTAAGAAACAGTATTAGCTCTCTCAGATATTAAAATGTATTTTAAAGCTTCTCTGTTAACACACCATAATTCTCACAAGTATATAGGCAGAACAATGAAATAAAATGAAAGAGAAAAGAAAAACTACCTAAGAATTCTATGATATAATTAATGTGGTAACTCAAATTAATGAATCAAAAAGGACTTCAATGGAAAGAATGGTGTAAATGTTTCAAAGTATACAATATTAGATGTACTCCTCCCATCATATGCAAACAAATAAATTATACAATTCTCAAGGAAACTTCAATTCCTTTCATTTATGGAACATCTTTCCAAATAAATCAAAATATAGATTTGATTCAAAATTGGTAAAGTTAACTGTACAATAAGAAAAGTAAGTTTTTCATGAAAAAATCCATATAAACAAAAATTAAAGATAATTGAAAACCTAGAAAAAAAAAACATTTGTAATATGTCAAAGACAGAGGCTAATACCATTAATATAAAAAAGAACTTTCAAGTTTGAAAAAATTACCAAAACTCTCATCAAAAAGCTAGGCAATAATTGCAAAAAGTAGACAATCAATGCAAACAGGAAATTTACCATGAAGACATTAAAATAGACTTTAAATTTGTAAGGTGTTCCAATACAAATTCAAACTAAATTTAGATGTAATTTCTCACCCACCACATTGGCAAGAATTTGGAAGTTAGTGGAGCTTGGGGAAGGACATTTGGCAATGTCAAACAATACTACATTTGAAGTTTCACTCATTCAGAAATGCCTCTTATAGGAAATCATTCTGAATTTACTCTCCCAACAATACAGAACTCTGATGCAGACATTCCAATGTTGTTTCTGTCATATACTGGATTTCTAAATATGCAAACAAAAGAAGGAAGAAAAGCAGAATAAATTATGTGATATTCAATAAGGATATAATGAAGAATAAAGACAATTCTAAACTAAAATAATGTGATTTCCAGTATGAAGAAATCAATATACTGAAAAGTATTATGTCTAGTGCTGAGGAAACTAATAGAGAAAAGAGCAATATATATATATATATCTGTATTGTATGTGTGCATATCTGAATAAAAGAAATGAAGGGCAGATAAAACAGAAAATAAGCTAGTTTTTACAAAATGTTCAGAAGATGGATGGTAGAATGAAGGAAAAGATTATTATCATATAATAAAAAATGAGAATATTTATAAAAAAGGATACCATAAATATTTTTTTTTTTGATTTAAGGAAGTATATCAATATTATGTATTAATACATATTAATATATAATATTAATATATATTATAAAATAACAACAGCAACACAAAACCCATGTGCACTTGTATACATACAAATGCCATAAAGAAGAGATAACCAAATCTGAAATAATAGCCAAAACAGGATATTTATGAACACCACTTTTGTCTGATGTGATAGATAATAATCTGATACATTGGGAGCTCACAATTCTTTAATGAAACTGTGTCAGTTTTGACTAAGGTGTCTGAGACAGTTTAAAGGGAGACTCTGAATATCCAGTCTACTAGCAGGGAGAACTTCACTCAGCTCTAAACACCAGCCATGTCTCATGAAAAAGAGACAAGAGTGCAGAGTCCAGAGAAAAGCCACTCAAGACTTGTGTGTGTGTCTGTGTGTGTGTCTTTGCACATGTCTGCCCATTTGTGAAATGGGGAAAATAACTCTTCTATTTTGGGAGGCTGAGGTTGGAGGATCATGAGTTCAAAGCCAGCCTCAGAAATGGAGCAAGGCCCTGAGCAACTCAGTGAGATCCTGTCTCTAATAAAATATTAAAAAGGGTTGAGGATGTGGCTCAATGGTTAAGTGCTCCTGGGTTCAGTCCTGGTACCAAAACAAAGCTCTCTTATGCCTTCCTTCTGATGTTTCATCTCTGTGCTGCCTTTCCCTGCCACAGTCATGCTCTACTCAGTGTCATGAACAGTGAAAGAAACAGCCATTGCTGCTGGGCCACTAAAGTCTCATACTGCTTGTCCCTGCAGTTGTAAAATTATGCCAGTGATTATTCCTGAACAGGTTCAACGGAACCCATGAAATTATATTAGTTTCCTCTGAATTTATAAAAGCAAAATCATTAAATTTTCTTTTTAAAAATTATTATGGAGATATGTTGTTTAACTCTACAATTCTATGATTTAGAACCTTAGAATATTTTTCCTATTAATTTAAAAAAGTGAAAAAAAAACTGAGTTGAAAAAAATCTTGGGCCTGGGTTTGTGGCTCAGCGGTAGAGAGCTCGTCAAGTATGCGTGAGAAGCTGGGTTCGACCCTCAGCACCACATAAAAATAAATAAAATAAAGGCATTGGGTCCAACTGTAACTAAAACAATATTAAAAAAAAAAAAACTTTAGGCCTTTTCAGTCTGTAAACTTGGGATGCATTTACAATGATAACTTTTAAAATTTGTTTAAGTATGTTTTGTAATTTTTATTGTACAAGACTTTCACCTCCTTGATTTTTCACCTCCTTAATTTTCACCTCCTTAATTCCTCAGTGATATGTTCTTGTTGGTGTTATTGTAAATGGACTTATTTTTGTAATTTCTTTTTCAGATGATTCATTTTAAGCTTATAGAAATATAAATTATTTTTGCATTGACTTTGTGTTCTGCTGCTTTACTGAATCCATATATTAGTTCCAACAGTTTTGTTGGTTGATCTTTAGGATTTTCTGCATAAAAGATCAAATCACTTATGAACAGAAATAATTTTACTTCTTATTTATCAGTTCTGATGTCTTATTTCTTTTGTTGCCCAACTCTCTGTCTAGAACTTTCAGTTCAGTGTTGAACAAAAGTGGTGAAAATGGGCCTCCTTGTCCTCTTCCTGATCTTAGAGAAAAAGTTTTCAGTTTTTCACCATCAAATATAATATTTGCTGTGGTTTTTCAAATATATGACTTTCATTATTTGAGATAGTTTCCATCTATTCATAAATTGCGGGGGCTTTTGTCATGACTAGAGTGGAATTTTGTCAAATGTTTTTCTGCATCAATTGAAATGATCTCATGGATCTTTTCACTTCTCTCTGTTAATTTCAACCAAGTACAAAGGCAATGCACAAAATGAAAGAAATTATTTTCAAATCAAATATTGATGTAGAATTAATAGACAATTTGATAAATACCAAGCTCCTAAAAGTTATGAAGAAGAAGAAGAAGAAGAACAACAACAACAAAAAAAAAACAGATTGAAAATGGGTAAGATTTAATTGCTATTTTTCCACAGACGGCACAGAAATGTCTAATAAGTACACTTTATAAATACACACACACACACAAACAAGTGTTGGTCAGTGTGTGGAGTAATGGGAATTCTTGTACACTGTATGCTCGCTATGGAAAACAGTGTGGCAGTTCCATTAAAAAAACAGATACAATTCCACCTCTGGTGATGCATTACTAAAATTGAAAACAGGGTCTCAAATCATATCTGTATACCTGTGTATTCATAGCAGTATTATTGGTAAGACCTAAAATATGGAAGAAGCCCTATGCTCATTGTCCACAAAATGGATAAATAAGACATGGCGTATAAACACAATGGATTATTATTTAGTCTGAAAAAGGAAGCAAATTCTCACGCATGCAAATTAAAAAGATGAATCTTGAGGATATTCTCTTTATTTTATCCCTCCTTATAGGTTTTCCCCCAAGTATTTAATAGCTTGACCTGGACACCGCTTAAATATTTGAAATGTATTTTCTCAATAATTTTGTTCATATCATCTTATTTAGTCCATAAAACTTTACAATAGGTATTATTAAGTCACATGTACAGTGGTAAAAAGAGGTTTATAATGTGCCACGTTGTCAACCCTAAGTTTCAGCATCATGGAAGTCATTGCTCCATTTTAGTGCAAGTAAACCATAAAATCAAATCTTCATCTGATAATGGATTACATTATGTCAGAGGGTGGGGGAAGCAGTTCAGAGGGAGGAAGGAAGGGAGGGAGAGAGATTCACTCAGTTTACCAAGCCATACTGGTTGGAATTTGGGGTGTTTGCAATTATTATATAGTCTGAGATTACCTCCTTTTCTCTCTCTCCCTCTCTTTCTTTCTTTTTCTATTTATTTATTTATTTTTGTGGAGCTCTAGCAAGACTGGGGAGAGAACAAAAAGTATAAATTGATTTAAAGTATGTGAGTATTTCTGTTTCATGATAGCTTATTTTCAATTTAATCAATAAGTATTGAGTTGAAAGAGAACCCAATACTTATTACAGGGATTCCTGAGCCCTAAGTTTTATTTACTCAACTCCTTTCCCAACGTTCTCAAAACTGTTTGTGTTTGGTACTTTCTATCCTGTTCACCTGATCCTAATCTCTGATTTCCTAATATAATTTATTTCTCACTTTCTGTTTCCAAAATGAACAGTTATATCTCCAGTGCCATCTTATTTTTCCATCAAACCACTTTATACGTTTAGAAATAGACACTAATTATACCACCACACAACTCTTTTTTCATATATAGGGAGAGGAGAAGCAGGTGACATGGATCTGTAAATTTATAAAAGGCAGCCTTATCAAGTTGCGCAAAGGTGAAAATACTGATGCTTTGTTTATTTGTTTGATTCATGACAATGAATCTGTAGAAGACAGATACAATCTCTTATGAATGCCACTACATAGAGAAAATTAACCTCTCACCATCCAACAGTATATAATATACATATGGTCCCCAACTTCTGATAATTTCAATTAATTTTTTTTACTATATGATGGTGCCAAAGTACACCCATGTAACCATTTTGTTTTTTACCTTCACTCTAACATATAGTAAATCACATGCAATATTCAAAACTATTATAAAATAGGCTTTGCGTTGAACAATTTTTGCCCAACTGTAGGCAGAAGTGTTCTGAGCATGTTCACAGCAGGCTAAGGTAAGCTGAGATGTTTGGTCAGTAGGCATATTAAATGCATTTTGATATATTATATTTTGAATGTATGATGGTCATTTTAGGAGGTAAACCTATTGTAGGTCAAGCAGCATTTGTAATGAGGCTTTAGGATGTCTTTTGGAAGAATTTTCAAGTGATGCAGAAATTTTATTTTATAATCATAGCAGATACTTTGAGGGATATTTTCAAGTTATGTACTTAACTACTAGAAACATCTTCAAACTTTCTGGATTTCTTTAAGTGTATAAATTATTACAGATTGATATTGAGAGGTTTTAAGTATAAGAGACCCAGTTATCTTTTCTTAGGATAATATGCATTTTAACATCCCATCTTCAATAATAGGATGTATCAAAAAACTCATGATAATCCTGTGAGTGAATTAGCAAATTAAAGGTTAAAGGTTTTTATAATAAATCAAACTTCCTTCCTACGAAAACTCAATGCTTTCTTTCCATATCGAAGATCACTGCTAAGTAAGTCTAAACACCACCCCATAAAATAACACTTTTTACATCAAAACATTGCCCCCAAAATGTTTTCAAATTCTATCAGGGAGTATTTTCTAGAATCTCTCATATCAGATTGATCTTTATTATTGAACTGGGTCATATAGGCTCCAATAACTTCAACAAAGGATAATAGAATATGTTATTTTTTTGCAGTCTCTGTAAACAACTAGCTCAGAAGTAAAATTTATAGAGTATGACATCAAATTTGAAAATTAACAGGCATGGAAAGAGGCAATAAAAAGATCCATAATAAGACATAAAATTAGTATTAATATACCCAGAAATGAAAAAAGATTGTATACTTGATACACAATGACATTGCAACAGTTATTACTAATAATACTTCTATTAAAAGTATACTTTATACTTTCAAAAACTAAGGCAAAGTTTGCATGTATCAACTAGAGGCATGGAAGACATTTTATAAAAAGATACAAATGATAATTCTAGAGATGGAAACTACAATATCTGAGATGGAAAATTATACTGGAGGTTTGTTTTTTCTTTAATGTCTTTCTTTCTTTCTTTCTTTCTTTCTTTCTTTCTTTCTTTCTTTCTTTCTTTCTATGTGGTGCTGAGGATTGAACTAGTGCCTCACATGTGTGAGGCAAGTATTCCACTAGCTATAACCACAGTCCCTGAGTTATTAATGGTATACTATGACTGGTAAATTAAAAGGCATAGAAATAAAAACTCTCTGAAATAAAACACAGCAAAAAAGCACCTCGTCACTTTGTGCTGTAAGACAATCTTAAGCAATCTAATATACAAGTAATTGATGTCACTAAAAAACAGAAGAGGGACGAACAAAATAACAGATGAAATTTCCAAACAAAATTACACGTGAATTTTTTTTCAGATTTGGTGAAAACTATAGCTGTGCATCCCCACTAACCTCAGTAGAACAAAATGCATAAATATGAAGAAAACTACACAAAATTACCACATAATTACTCGAAACCAATAATCAAGAGAAAACCTTAAGACAGAGAAACACAAACACAGACAGACAGACACATAAACACACACACACAGCATACATACACATATAATGCATATATGTTTATTATATTAAACTTTGTGTTTTATATATGCATATACTTTTATACATATATGAGTATAAAATACACATACACACACACACACATACACACCTGTGTACACACACATATACACACACACACTCACACACACAGGAACTAAGGTCAAAGTAGGAGACTTCTCTTTGGAAACCATGCATGCCAGAAAATAGTGGAGCAACATTATAAAACACTGAAAAAAGTCTGGCCAAATCGAATTCTCTACAATTAAAATATTTCAGGAAATAAGGGGAAATTTTTTTATATGTCCAAAGTTGAGAGAATTGCCAACTAGTTAAACATAAATGTATTATAGGAAATTCATCAGACAGAAAAAAATTCTATCAGATGGGAATATGGATTAATAAACAATACACAAAGTAGCAAAGCTTAATTCAATGACACACTCATCATTTGATTAGCCTGATACTTATTAAAATTTAATATTTAGTTTAAAAAATTTCCCAAAAGGAAATTCCAGGAACATAGGCTTCACTGTTGAATACTATCAAATATTTAGGGAAAAATAATGTCAATTTATTGAAAAAGAAATAGAATCTAGTTAAAAAGAAAAGAGAAAGTACGTCATATTCCCCAAATCATTAAATGAGGCAAGCATTCAGCATTATTCTGATACTAAAACTACATAATGTTAGAAAATAAAACTACAATTTTCCTCATGGGCACAAATGAAAAGTTTCTTAGCAAGATATTAACAAATGTAATTCAACAACAATTTTAAAATAAGCTCACATCATGACCATGTATAGTCATTATCCAAGATTGCATTAAGATTAAAATAATACAGATAATTTACTATTTTAATTTTAAAAATCACATCAGTGGAGAAAAAAATGAATCTAATCCTGATAAAATCTCTTATTCAAGTGGTGATAGAAAGAAAGTTCCTCAACCTGGTGGTGAGCATCTTTGACCAACCTTTGAGCTCTTATTATATTTAGTGGTGAAACTTAATGATCTCTTTACTTTTATTACTAGAGGTTTGAACTAGTATTATAAAGCAATGAAATGAAAGAGAGAAATCTGGGTTGGAAACTTAAGAATTAAAACTGACTTTATTAAGAGAACATATGAATTCCTATATTGAAACATTTATTAAATCTAAAAAAGGGCTACTGATCTAAAAGATGAGCTTAGTAAGACTGCTTAATACTAAATCAATATACAAAAATATCTAATTGTGTTTTATATAATAGAATGGAAAATTAAATTTTGACATTCAAAATTCTATTCAGAATGACTATAAGTATGAAATGCTTAAATATGATAAAAGATGTGCAAAATCTATACAATGCAAACAATAAAATATAGGTGATTGAAATAATACTAAAAAATAAATGAAGAGATATACCACATAAATGAATTGGTATAGTTGATGATGATGTTGTCAAGTCTCTGCAAATTTTTCTGTTCAACACAATTCCAATAAAAATCCAAGAAAGCAAGGGTTGCTTGAAATTTAAAAGTTTTTTTTTTCCTGAAATTCAGGAAAAAATGCAAAGGGTCTAGAATAGCCTGTGCACTTTGAAAAGGGGAGACTTTTTTGTTTTGTTTTCTTTTTGGTGACTTTATATCACCTGGCATGAAGACATTTTTAACATAGTTAAATAATCAATGTGTTAGCTTTTTGTCTCTGACAAAATACCTGAGAACAACAATTAGAAGGGAGAAATATTCATTTTGGTTCATAGTTGTAGAAATTTTTCATCTGCATTTCACAGGCTCCATGCTATGGGCCTGTGGGGAGGCAGAACACTATGGTAGAGAGGGCATGGTGGTGGTAAGCTGCCTACCTCATGGCTACCAGAAAAGAGAGAACAGAGAAAGAAAGAGAAATAGGAACAAGATGTAGTCTCCAAGTTCACACTCCCAAAGACCCACACCCTTCAACTAGGTTCTACCACCTACAGTTCCCACTACTTTCCAATAGTCCATTAAGCTTGAATTTCTCAATGGATTAATCAGTCAGTAGAGTCAGAGTATTCATAATCTAATCATCTCTCCCAAACCCACTGAACATTGCTGCACCAAAAGTGTAAAAATTGAGCTTTTGGGGGACATTCTCCATACAAACCATAACAATTAAGATAGTTTTTTGTTAGCCTAACGTTAAAAAGAGAAATAAAGCAAAATAGAAAAAAAGCAGAGTTTTGAAATTGATTCATGAGTTTTGAAATTGATTCATACTTATTTGTCAATTGATTTTTAGTAAATGTACAATGTCAATGAGAGAATAGTATGCAACAGATGGTTGCATGGTTATGTTTGTGTTTAAAAAGAGAATGTATAGCCCATACCTCATACCATATAAAAATTAACTCTAGATGGAAAATAGATACATATGAAACATTTTAAAATTATACAAATACTAGATGAAAACATACAGATAAATGTATGTCAGGCAAAAATTCTTAGATAAAACATTAATAGTAAGATCAATAATAAATAAATAAATAAATAATAGAATCATAGAAGGAAAAAAGAGAGGGTAGGGATAAATGTTTGAAGATCTAATATTTGAAAAGTTACTAAAACTGATAAAAGGGTGGATCCAAGATGGTGGGCTAGAGAAAGGCTGCATTCTGTGTTGCTCTGGGACCTGAGATTTAAGTAGTCACCATGCCCCACAAATCTCCAGGTCTCAGAGTCAGTGCAGGATTCCCGACCATTCATCTATGCATGCCCTCCAGGTGGCTGAGCATGACCACAGGCATCAGCTCCTGCATAGGACTCCTGGCTGCCCACCCACACAGGAACCCCAGCCACCTCTCCTAAACAGACACCTGGCAGTTGTCTACACACAAAAACTACAGCCTCCACACCTGTGTGGACCCTCATCTACCAACATGGTGCTCCCCTGGCTGCCTCCATCTTGGGACACGGCCACCACTGCCATAGTCCCCTACACACAGTAGCCTGCACCTGGGGACATGGCACAGGTTCTGGAGACAGCTGCCAACTACAACACTGCACACCACAGAGCTGCATGTCTGAAGATGAGGCCCACTGCTGCTTTCCCTGGACCTGACCCAATACCCCATTGCTAAAGCAGCCACCTCCATCTTGGGACACATTTGCTGCCATCTTTAGTTGGAGCAAGTCCCAGCTTGGAACACCAGCTGGGCTTAGAAGAAATATCAAGGAGAAGTATTGGAACCCTGCAGGGACACTATAAGCCTATAGGGTAAAAACTGTAATGCCTCAGATCCACAGTCCTAGAAGGGAAGACACATGAACAACATGGAGAAACAAGGGAAGAAAGTGTCTCAACAAACTAAGATTCTACATTATTAGAATCTGGGGTTAGCAAAACAGAAGAAATGACAGAGAAGGAGTTCAGGATGTATATAGTTAAAAACTTCTGTGAATTAAAGGATGACAGAGCAAATACAGGCAGCAAAAGACCACTTTGATAAAGAGCTACATAAGCAAATACAGGAAGCAAAAGAACATTTTAATAAGGAGCTAGAGGTTCTTAAAAAAAAAAAAACCTGAAATCCTAGAAATGAAAGAAACAAAAAGTCAAATTAAGTATTCAACAGAAAGCACCACCAACAGATTAGATCACTTAGAAGACAGGGCCTCAGACAATTAAGACAAAATATATAATATTGAAAAGAATGTTGAACACACAGTGAAGATGGTAAGAAACCATGAGCAGAACATTCAAGAATTATGGGATAATATAAAAAGACCAAATATAAGAATTATTAGGATAGAGGAAGACACAGAGTTTCAAACCAAAGGAATAAACAATCTATTCAATAAAAAAATAATCAAAAAAAAATTCAAACATGAAGATGGAATTGGAAAATAAAATATACAAGAGGCTTATATGATACCAAATGTAAAAAATCATAACATTATAATGAAAATGCCTAGCATACAGAATAAGGAGAAAATTTTAAAAGCCACAAGAGAAAGGAATCAGATTACATATAGGGGGTAACCAATTAGGATATCTGCAGATTTTTCAACCCAGACTCTGAAATCTACATGATCCTAGGAAAACACATACCAAACACTGAAAGAAAATTGATGCCACCCAAGAATCTTATATCTAGCAAAATTAAGCTTTAGATTAGGTGACAAAATAAAAACCTTCTATGATAAACAAAAGTTAAAATAATTTACAACTAGAAATCTTGTATTATAAACATCCTTGGCAAAATATTCCATGAGGAGGAAATGAAAAACAATTAAAATCAGCAAAGGGAGGTATTACACTAAAGGAAAAACCAATCAAAGGAGAAATCAAGTCAAGTTAAATACCAAAAATACACAAAAATGACTGGAAAAACAAATCATGCCAAATAATAACCCTGAATGTTAATGCTCTAAACATACCAAACAAATGATATAGACCTGCAGATTGGATTTTTATAAAGGACCCAACAATATGCTGCTTTCAAGAGACTCATCTCATAGGAAAATACTTCCACAGACTGAAGTTGAAAGGTTGGGAAAATCATACCACTCATTCAGACTTCGGAAACAAGCAGGAGTTTCCATCCTCATATCAAATAAAGTGGACATCAAGCAAAATTTAATCAAAAGAGATAAAGAAGGACATTTCATACTGCTCAAGGGAACCATACATTAACAAGACATAATAATTATAAGTATATATCCCCCAAACAAGGAAACATCTAAGTTCATCAAACTCTTCTCAAGTTCAAGGGTCAAATATACCACAACAAAATAATTCTGGGTGCTTTTAACACACCTCTTTCACCACTGGATAGATCTTTCAAACTAAAGCTAAACAAAGAAACTATAGAACTTAATAATATAATCAATAACTTAGATTTAACAGACATGTATAGAATATTTCATCTATCAACAAGTGAATACATTTTCTTCTCAGTAGCACATGGATTCTTCTCTAAAATAGACCATATATTATGCCACAAAGCAACTCTTGGAAAATACAAAATAGTAGAGATACTACCCTGCATTCTATCAGATCATAATGGAATAAAATTAGAAATCAATGATAAAATAAAAAATACAAGCTACTCCAACACCTGGAGACTAAATAATATGCTATTGAATGAACAATGGGTTGCAAAAGACATCAAAAAGGAGATTAAAAACTTCTTAGAAATAAATGAGAACACTGATACAGCACATAAATATCTCTGGAACACTATGAAGGCAATACTAAGAAGAAAGTTCATTTCATGGACTTTATTCCTTAAAAGAAAAAGTCAACACATAAATGACTTAACATTACATCTCAAAGCCCTAGATAAAAAAGAACAAATCAATACTAAAAGCAATAAAAGACAGAAAATATTTAAAATCAGAGCTGAAATCAATGAAAGTGAAACAAAAGAAAAAATTGACAAAACAAAAAGTTAGTTCTTTGAAAAAATAAATAAAATTGACAAACCCTTAGCCATGCTAACAAAGAGAAAAAGAGAGAAAACTCAAATTACTAACACATGTGATGAAAAAGGGAATATCACAACAGACACTACAGAAATTCAGAGGATAATTAGAGTGTTGGGGCTCTGATTCAGTGGTAGAGGCCTTGCCTTGCATGTATGAAGCCCTGGGTTCAATCCTCAGCACCACATAAAAATAAATTAATTAAATAAAGGTATATTGTCCATCTACAACTAAAAAAAGACATTTAAAAAAAGATAATTTTATTTTGAAAATCTGTACTCCAATAAAATAAAAAATATTGAAGGCATCAACAAATTTCTAGAATCATATGTTTTGCTGAAACTGAATCAGGATGATATGCACAGTTAAAGTGATCAATTTCAAGCCATGAAATAGAAGACACCATCAGAAGCCTACCAACCAAGAAAAGGCCAGGACCAGATTGGTACATAGCTGAGGTCTACAAGACCTTTAAAGAACTAATACCAATACTCCTTAACCTTGCTGGGTTCCCCTGCATGGTGTGGCCTGGCTGAGAAACATGGTGAAAAAATCACATGACACAGAAAAATAGCTTTAAAGAGCAAAGAGCAGGACAGCTCTTCAACCTTAAGGGTTGAGCTTCCACACTGGAAAGAGAGTGAGAGCCCCATTGGCTTTATTTATGTGGGGGAACTTCAGAGGCTTTCTACAGAATGTTCTTAGTCAATTAAGGTAGGAAGTGAGTGCCGCAGTCTGGCTGGGCACAAAATTACTAGCCACTCACAGCTTTGTATATTCAAACAGCAATTCTTTATTCCCGAACTCACACCGACACTCTACAATTGCGTTCTGGGGCAATCCACGTTCTCTGCCAAGTTCCACGTTCTGGATCCCAAATACTCTCTGAATCCCTGGAGAACTCAACGGGAACTCCAGGAGCGGCACGCCTGAGGGAGCATGATACGCCCTATTCCCAGCAGGGTACACCTTAAACCTGGAACCGCCCTAAACCCAAGGAGAGCCCTAAACCCTGATCCGCTCTAAACCCGGATTCACCCTGGTCCTTGAGCAAGGTCACCTTACATGCAATGTCACTGCAAAATGTCCAAGGCAAGTCCATTTCCACGAGTCCTTCCTCTAAGCAACATGGGGTACGCTGGCAAGGAAATTGTCATACCTACTTGGCTAATGGCTCCCAGCAAGTGAGCTGTCCAGTCATGCCCAACCCCAGAGCTATGAGATCAGTCTTCCTAGATAAGTGAAGATAGAGGTCACATGCATTGCACAATCCATTAAGTGGGAGGAGCCACAAAAGCTTGCAATACCAAACCAAAATCTCCATGATTCCAAGGCCAAGTGAAGATGCTCAAATAGCTCAGGGGTGGCTTCCCACAACCTCAAATTATTTCATAAAATAGAAGAAGAGGGAACACTTTTAAAATCATTCTATGAAGCCAATATCACCCTGATTCCAAAACCAGACACATCAAGAAATAAAACTTCAGACCAGTGTCCCTAATGAATATAGATGCAAAAATTCTCAATAAAATTCTGGTAAATCGAATACAAAAACATATCAAAAGATGGAGCACAAAGATCAAATAGGGTTTACCCCAGGGATGCAAGTTTGGTTCAGCATACAGAAATCAATAAATATAATTCGTCACATTAATAGACTTAAAGATAAGAACCATATGATCATCAAAATAGATGCAGAAGAGCATTTGACAAAATACAGCACACCTTCATGTTCAAAACACTAGAAAAACTAGGGATAACAGGAACATATCTCAACATTGTAAAAAACCAAAGCCATTTCACTCCTTTGTATTTATTCAAAATAACTAAAATCATCATACTGCAGTGATATAAGTACATTGATTCTTATAGCAGCACAATTCACAAGAGCCAAGTTGTGAAACCCACCTAGGGGGCACATCAACAGATAAATGGTTAAAGAAAATGTGACACAATGGAGTTTTATTTAGCTATAAAGAATGAAATTATGGCATTTGCTGGTACATGGATGGAACTGGAGAATATTATGAAATAAGCCAGGCTCAGAAAGTCAAGGATCAAATGTTTTCCATCATATGCAAAAAGAAAGGGAACAAAAAGCAAAATAAGGGAAAACAATGTGTGGGGAGCCCTTGAAAATTGCAGGGAAATGAGTGAAATAGGGGAAAGGAATTAAGGGAGATGAGAGGGACTTGAAAATGGAGGAATTACAGAATGAAATTGACCAAATTATGCTACAAACATCTATGAATAATGATATATAATAATAATGAATATGCCACAGTGAATCTCACCTTAATGTACATCTATAAAGCACCAATTATAAAAAGTAAATAAATAAGAATGGCCCTTATAGTAGAGGAAGGGGAATAAGAGGAGAGAGGGAGGGAGGGAAAGAGGAAGTACTGGAGATTGAAGTGCAGCAGATTTTATTCCATGAATGTATGATTATGCAAAATGAACCCCAATATGATATAGAACTATAAGGTACTATTAAAAACATTTAAAAATAAATTATTAATGTTCGAGGAGACAAATGTTTAATCTGATTTAAATATTACACCATGTAAACATGTATTGAAACATTACATGGTACCCCATTAATATGTAAAACTTTTATGTTTGACTCTAATTAGTAAATTCTATAAAATTTTAAAAAATGAAAGAGTCAAACTCATGGAAAAAGACAGTAGAATAGTGTTTGCTGAGACCTGGGGATAGGTAAAAATGAGAAACTGCTATATGAAGTTACAGTTGTACAAGAAAAGTAGGTTCTTTTGATCTGCACCCCAACATCATTGCCATTGTTCAGCAATACTTTTGTACACTTAAAAGTCTGCTAGGAAGATGAGTCTCATATTAATATTCTGACCACAATAAACAGAAAATTGGGAGTTTCAAACCTACTATCTTAATTGCATTAATTGTAACTGGACAAAGTATTCCAAGTGTAAATTTAAGATATTTAGAATACATAAAAGCAAAATTCAAGTGTAAAATTCTTTAAAATACAAACTTAAAATAGTATTGCAACAGTTTAGAGATGAAAAAAAACTGCCCACTTCACTCCATGTAGGCTAATCAATATAGTATTCAGGAAAGGCAAAGCAGAATAAAGAAAATGTACAATACAAGTTGAATATGCTTTTGTTTATCTAAAGCAATTGCTGCCATATTAAGCTTTGATTAATTTTCTTTCAATATTTATTCATTTTCTTCTTTCAATATTTATTTGTTTCGATATTGATTTCTGTGCTCCTTTTAAGCATTTCAACCATCTCATCTCATAGGAAAACCTATGAGATATGTCAAGTAGGCAGATAGGTCAAGTAGGCAGAACTTTTCCCTCACTTATTTCCCAAGTGTTTTAATATTTTATTCATAAATATGATTTCTTGTTCTATTATAAAAACAATTAGAGAAATAACTTGAATTTCATACTGAACTTAAATGAGTAGCTCAGATATCATATGGAACTAGAAACAAAGCTTTCCTATCCAGGTGGCCAATTACAGAGTAACTTTCAAGAAAAAACCTGGCCATTATCCTCCACCACTATCCCCAGATCAGACTTGTCTTTATGATAGAGGACTTAGCATGAGGAATAAAATCTTATCACATACAGAGGAGAGGATTGACTCTTCTTAAGCTTATCCATGCAACTGGTTGCAAATGAAAATATTTTTTAAAAAAGTCTCTGAAATCCTAATTTTAGCAAGATGGAGAGAGTTAGATGCTTTTTCAAACATGTTTTTCTTACTAATGCTCTAACATGTATTAAAATTATGCCGACAAAAAATATTGCAATAGCTTTTAAACTAATGATAAAATCCCATTGATTATTTCCTCTAAATAGCTCAGAGATGTGAATGAATGAATCATATATCATTGCAGAAGCAATTTCCCTCTATGAGTTCTACCTGCTGGAATCTCAATTCATTATAGATTGAGTAAAAGCTTTTATTTGAAATAAGACTCTCAAACTGGCTATGGAACAAAACTTACACCCTGAGCTGGCTGGGGATATATTTAGAATTCTCCACTTTCTAGGAGCTCTTGGGATCCAAATGTTTCTCTTTTGTACACTGAAACTTGGTGAAATATTCCAACGACATAAGGAATTTCCAACAAATCTGCTTAGGTTTCATTCTCCTTAAAGTGATTGGCTTTTTCCTGATGGGTTGCCAGGTGCAAATGTCTTAGCAATATTCCCCTCTCATTTTATATCTGTCTGCTCTTTAATACCGCCCAGGTCTACCTGTGCATGTCGGTTAAACAAGAGCTCTTAACCAACCAAACATCAGACTCTGGGGACTTGCAAGGAGACATTAAAAACCACCTGTTAGAGTTTGGATGTGAAGTCCCCAAAAAGCTCATGTGTGAGACAGTGCAAGAAGGTTTAGAGGACAAATGATCGGGTTAGGAAAGCCTTAACTTAATCTGGGATTAATCCTCTTGATGGGATGATGAGATTAACTGGGTGGTAACTGAAGGCTGGTAGGGTGTGGCTGGAGGAGGTGGGTCATTGGTAATGTACCTTTGGGTGTATATTTTTTATCTGGATATATTTTTTATCTGAAAAGTAAAATTTTTCTCTCTGCTCTCTGATCATAATGTGAAACTTCCCTTTGCTACAATCTTTCACCATGATATTCAACCTCACCTCAAGCCTGGAGGAATGGAAACTGGTGTCTGTGGACTGAGACCTCTGAGCCCCCAAATAAACTTTTACTTCTTAAAATTGTTCTTGTCAGGTCTTTTAGTAACAGCAATGAAAGAGTATTTACTAAAACACTAAAGATTATTGACTAAAACACAACCCAATTTCAGATAGCTTTTCAAACCTTTAAATTTTTTTAAAAAATATTTTTTAACAAAATTATATGGAGAAATTCGCATTCAAAAGAATCATGTTAGCCTCTCTCCTAAAGTTAAAACAAAACTTAAATGGGTAATACTGTTTATCTTTATTGACTGCTCCCTCTGCTTGATTTAGCTTTCAGCTTGAGGAATGTATGAAATATCTTCTATGAAGAACTTACGATTCAAGGAGAACAAAAGATTAATGCAAAGTTACAACCTAGAGCCTGTGGACTCAAGATCCCAAAACAGGCCTTCTAATGTTCCTTCTTTACACAAAATTCAAACTTGCAATCACCTTATGTCATGAGCATTGATTTTGAATTTCCACGTAGGACATATATTAGTTTCCAGGACTGCCATAACAAAGTACCACGAATGTAATAGATATTTATCATCTGACAATTCTGGAGGCTAACAGTCTGAAATCAGGGTTTTGGCAGAGCTATAATTCCTCTGAAGTCTGAGATTAAGACTCTCTCTGCATCTCTTCTGGTGGATGCCATCAATTCTAGTTTGCCTTGGCTTGCAGAAGCATCTGTGTTCTGTCTTCACATGGAATTCTCCTGTGTTCTCTCTTTACCCAGCTATAGTAATGAGAACCCCAGTCAGACTGGATTAAGGTCCACCCTGAAGAGTATTGACTAAAACACAACCCAATTCCAGATATCTTTTCAAATCTTTGGATTTTTTTAAAAAAATAATTTTTAATAAAATTATATGGAACTATATCTTAATTTGATTAATTTGCAAAGACCCTATCTCTGATTAAAGTCACAGTCACAGGTATTTGAATTTAGGTCTTCAATACCTCTTTTTGAGGACATAACCTAACTCATAATGGATATAAACCCTCTACAGAAGAAGAAAGTGCTCTAGTCCTCTTGGGAGTCACTTGTGTCTTCTGGCATATTCTTGATCACATGAATTTTCAATGCTTGTGATAGAATATTGACATGACAGGTAAAAAGTATCATAGATTAGGAAGCTTCTTTGGGCAGGTGAATAACCAGTGTTAGGAATGCTCAAGTATATATTAAGAATTACTAACTGATTAGAAAATCAGCATCTTGCACAATCTGGGTCCCAACTGTGGAAATTAACTAATTCAAAGACCTTTTAACAATGTTTCCTCCTTATTAGAGATAATGTCTATTCTGCCTACCTGACTTGGATATTGTGAATAGCACAGATACAATGAATGTAAAAATTGTTTGATGGCATGCAAATTACTAGACATCAGAATTAGTCTGATCATCTGGTGCTTTCTAGAGTCTTGGGAAATCTATGGAGGAAGAGTAGATGGTTGGTTCTCCTCACAGATTCCCTTGGATTCCCTTTCCTTGTCTTCCCCAGCCATATTTCATCTTCTATGATCTTTCTTCTTAATGGCTTCCATCCATGATTTTCTTCAGAGTATGCCCTTTGGTGCTGGATGCACTTTGCTTTTATGAAGATCCTGAAATTATTTTGGGTCATACCACTCACTCTGTTCTAAGGCAGTTCATCATCGGTAAATTCAAGGTAAGGAAATACAAAAATCCTAGTTTTCTTTTATCAAGATGGGGCAAGCTCTCAGGAGCTTAGACCCTGGAAATTTTCATGTGATTAGATTGAGGAAAGAGCTTCAGGGAAAAGAGGGTTCTAGTCTTTTTGTTTGTTTTCTTCCTTTGCTGTATGCTCCTCACTTAATAGTTTCACCAGAGACCATGAACCACTTAAATATGTCCTGTAACTCTGGAGGGTCCTTTAGAAAATGTGACCCAAGACACTCTAAGAGTCAGATTCTGGAGTTGGATCACTCACAGCTGGTGAAGATGGCACTGCAGGGGAGACTGAGTGCTAATAGCCCCTGGCAGGCTATAGCCTTTGTATTGCAGAGGTTATTTATGTTGAAGTGGGGTGAGATAATGATGGAAGAGGTTGTACAGTTTCTATGGAATGTATGAGGTGCAAAGAAAATAGCAATTATAAGGGCACTGGAGTAAAGTGATTATTATTGCTAAAGCACTAAAGAGGGAAAATGGCAATGTGATCAGTTTTCGATTTAAAGCAATCTATCAAATCCTGGTGGTTTACATGGAAGCATTTAAAGTGTTTTCCATCAGCAACCAGAGAGCAAAACATAGTGACTACCAGGACTCCACTTGCTTGTAGAAGTAGCAGCATACGAGAGAAGGCTGAATTTGCAGACTTGGTCAGTCCTTCAAACCAATGTCAGGGCCATAATAAGGAATAAGTGGAATATTTAGAATTGGGATGGGAATATTTGGTGAAACTTCCTTGTGAACATTCATCTTTTCAATTCTTCTGAAGCCTATGGGCCTGGAGAAGCATTGTGCTTCTGTTAATCTATTCTTTATCTCTTTTATTATATGTGCAGTATATATGGAATTCCTTGTCAGCAACCCAGCTGCCTATATTGAACTCAAGAAAAACTACAGGCTCTATCAGCCACACCAATAACGATCACAACACCATGCCTAGATTCTTGATCTAAGCCAATTCTCAGATACGGAACACACCGTTTGAAAGAGAGGCAAAGCCAACATAAGAAAAACAACAAAAGATGAAAATCAAATGGTGCAGCAAATGTAACAGAAGTTATTCTCTCTAAAAAGAGATATCCCTTCAATTACCCAAATCTCGTTCAAGAATACTAGACACAATGGTTGGCTTCACAAATACATATGAAAATAAAATGGCATAAGGCTCAGTGTTTGTCAACATTATATGTCAAATTTGCTGGGACACAGTATCCAAATATGTTGGCATTATTCTGGATGTTTCTATGAGGGTGTTTTGGGTGAGATTAATACTTAAATTAGTAAACTTAATAAAGCATATTGCCCTCCATAATGTGCATAGGCTTCATCCAGATAGGTTAAGACCTGAATAGAACAAATGAATTACCTCCCTGGAGCAAGAAGGAATCTTCCAGTGATAGTTTTCAGACTTGAATGGCAACATCATCTCTTTCTGGGGCTCTAGCCTGGGACTGAGTCTGTTGGCTCACCCTGCATATTTTGGATATCCTATTGATTCTGTGTTTTTAGAGAGCCTGTCTAATACAGGCTCCTTTTAATCTAGCAAAGCAAATGGGGTTTATGTAATAAATAGAATTCAGGCCTCAACTCCATCTTAGCCATTTCACTGGTTTACAAATATTTACTTTCAATGCTGGGAAATTGATGTCATATGACAGTATTTTAGGTTGTTACACAAACTCAGATGTTTGGGAAAACCATAGTACCATTAGGAATCCCTGATAAACAGCACATAGAAGTCAAATAATTAATGGATTTCTGGCTCAGATAGTAACACAATACTTAATTGCATTGGACATAATTAAAAATTGGCAGAAACCTCACATTGGTTCATTGACATGTTGAAGTAATAGCTATTGTTATAGGAAAGGTGAAATGTTGTGAAAATATATTTTAGCTAATTAAATCAAATGACAGAGATTAATGTCATTTTCTAAATAACCTAAAACGTACAGGAATGGTGGTCCCCATTATTTCTCTTTTTAAAATCATCTGTATAACTGCCCCCCAAACCAGGAAATAGTTAGTACTGCTAGACAACTGCAAACTTAATTAATTAACAGCTTCAAATGTAGCTGCTGAACTAGATGTGATTTTTTTTAAATGAGAACTAATCAGCTCGACCTTTGATACTTAAAATTTGTCTATTGATTAATGTATTTACTATATACAACACTCATCATAACAGCGTATTATCAGAAGAGGATCACACTCATCTGGGATATAAAATGATAAACCTTCACTCTATTCTTCTCTGTTATATGGTAGCTCAAAAAGGCCTGGCTTTTCCAAAGACCTTATGGTGATCAACTATATTAAAAATCTTAAACCTACTGAACCTTAAGTATCAAGTTCTTTAGAGGCCCTAGTAAGACACATATACTCCTCATTTAAGGCCTTCCATATTATGTAAGGTTTTAGGGCTCAAGTCATTTGGGACATGAAGACCATCTCTCCTAAGTAAGCAACAAGTTATTGCATTTGGCATCTCATCACTAAAAAGGAACACAGAACTTGTTATAACAATTGAAGTTGCAAACCCTGCATTTAGAAATACTGCTGTTTTATTTACAAGGTGAAACTGATAGCTTCCATTTTGCTGAAGGCTAGAGAAAGAAAGCTCTGCATTAGGTCCAAACTGTAATAGAATCAGCCTTATCTCTTGAATAATATGACCTAAAAGATACCATAGTAGTTGATCTACATTGGGTAGATAAAGACAGTGTGCAGGAATGGAGACACAAAAAGGAAGTCATACCCTTAGGGACCTGGGGAAAAGTCATGTTTTCCTTCAGAAAATCAGTCATCATTTAATACCAGCTCCTGAGGGCTACTAGACCATGATAGCAATCAATTTACTGACCATGGTAGATGAAGTGAATATGCAACCAGTGCTCTCCATCATGGCTGAGAGCTTTCATACCCCAAATCTTAAGATCAGGCAGGGCCAGTATCAACCTATTTTAGAATTTAAGTGGTATTTTGAAAATTGGCCCTGAGCAAAACAAAATGGTATAAAGAAGCTACAAGAATAGAGGTTTGCTCACCCATGTGACCCACCATCCTCACTATGGTTTTTCCTCACAGCCACAGCTCCTGGGAGATTCTGTATGGTAGAGATTCAACAGTGGAGGAAATGGTCTGTCTAGGTAAGTTATTCTCAGGCAACAGTAGATTAATAGTGCCCAGCATCCTACCATGGATAGATAGCCTTGAAATATCATAAGAGAAGAAGTTCTCTCAGTGGGTCAAGTCTAGGCAATGCAGTTTGTCAGGGGAAAGAGGATAGCCCAAGGAATCCTGGAGAGTGACAAATGACTCACATGTTTGCTAAGAGAAATTAAAGGACTATGATTAAATAATCAATAATAAAAAGGTTCTGGAAAAGAAGTATATGGGTGGGTGGGTATACAGAAAGGACACAATGAATAAAACTCTGCAAAAGACACATGTTAACTGATCATTTATATATTTGCTAACTGAAATAGCCCTGTCTGAGAGCTGATATTTTTTGAATTTTTTTCTTTACTAACAGTTCATTTTTGCCTCCATATGTCCTATACGAATCTGTAATCCCTACAAAGAAAAAAATAGTGGGAGATAATGGAGTGTTTAAGTAATTTTTCCTTTATGTTTATATTAATATGCATTTCCTAGAAGTTTTCAAATAAGGATTTAAGTTTTGCTAGCAATTGTCTAAAACTTAAATAGGTGTAAATGTGAATTAAGCAAACTTTTCTTTTTATATGTGACTTCATGACTTTGTGAGACCCAGGACATGGAATCCTCTCTCCACATGCCACTCAGCAGCAGAAGATGTGGACTAGGTCTGTCCATTTCTGGTGACTTGTCTGTGACTAGTTTGTAGTGTCTTATAGCCACTCTTGTGAACTTTTCTTCCACTGAAATATAACAAGAAGTGCTGTGATGTGGAGTTACATTGTTTCCCTTCTATACTGTGGGGGCCCACCCTAAGACTATCCTGTGTCCACTCACGTTGGACTCTGTTCTTGCTTGGAAACTCTCTGCTCCATAGGCTCTGTATTGTATCCCCTCTCAGGAGACAGAAACACATGGGTGCAGATACACCTCTTATTACTTTAAGGATTTAAAAATTAAAACATAAGAAAACCCTATTCACAATTTTCATTTACTCATGATGGAAAAACCTTATCTCACATTTTGCTATATATGCCTTTTTCTAAGGAAAAAAAAATCAGACATATCAATTGTGGAACAACAAAAAAAATATTCCTTCAACAGTTTATGACCAGAAACAGATCACTAAAGTACACTCGGTTTCCTTGACTTCAAGTAAAGCCCGACTGTGGCCCCAACCTCTGAATAGTCACTAGTTGAGCTTTAAATGTAGAGTACTCTAGTAGGTAGACTTAAAATTTTGGGTGAGACATACCAGAATCTAAACCCTAATTTCACCATGTATGAGCTGAAAAGCAGGAAAACATAACATTTACTTAAAAGTTTGAAAGTGCATGGGTTTAGGATTAATGATAGTACCTAAAAATAATTTTGCCTAAACTCTGGCTCATAAAAAATGCATTGATTAAAAAATGCATATAAAACTAACCTTGTGAATATAACTAATTTTTTTGGAGTCTCTGAATATCCTGATTCTGTCCTTGAAACTCAAGTAGGAGCCAATATTTTCTATTCTTTGCACTGAGCTCATGCATGGCAGTATTAGTGGCAAAGACCATTTCTCATCTTCAGAAAATGGATTCAGCTGACAGAAAGAAAGATACATTCCATGTAAACAAGAAGCACCGGATGTGCAGTGCCTCTGGAAACACCAAGGGGAGCTCCTGCCTGGAATTGTCAACCGAGGCTTGAAGAAAGAGAACCCAGGGCAGGATCCAGCTTCCTCCCTGGGTGGCCCCACAGAAAGGTCTGACCTCCACAGGTGCCTCCCTTTGTAGGAGTCCTCAGAGTCACTGAACCAGTCACTGGTGGCAGCCAGAGGCTTTGTACCTGGCCCTCTCTCTGCTTACCTCCACCTTTTCTTTACTTCAGCCCCTACACTTACTTTTCCCTGCCTCCAAAGTTGCATTCTGGGTTTTGCAAGCTACTCAAAGATCCAGCAGGAAATCAGGAAAACCAAAAGTGGACATGAATTCAGTAAACAAGCAAACAAACAAAAAACACATTTAGGACTGACTGGAGTGACAGGCAGCAGTTGCTCTTATTTGAGGATGAAATACTCATTTCCCAGCCTGCCTACACTTATTGTGAGAAACAGTTTTAAGCCCATGCAAGGGAGAGTCGATTTTGAGAGTGCATAAAGACCCACAGTAACTCTCCTCCTCAGGCTCCTTGACTGCCTCTTGGAGCTCAATTCAGAGTAGACTGTGAGCCTTGAATATTTCTGGGTATTTTTTACATGGGGTTTTCACCTTCTACCCAATGTTGCTGTCTCCTACCCTTCAGAAGAGAGAGGGCTGGGGTGTGGCTCATGGTAGAGCTCCTGTCTGGTTCAGTCCCCAGCACCAATGAAGAACTGCCTTTGGGCACAACTGCCCTCTTTTCTGAAAACTGTGCCCTCTAACATACTGCTGCCTTAATCTTTCTTTAATGGGCACTGGTGTGGTAGTTGGAGGGTCTGGGAAGTATGTCTTCCTCTCCCCTGTTGTATGACCTTGGGAAGTTACTCAGTTTCTCTGAGTCTCTGTACTCATATTTCTGAAACAGGGAAAGCTCCTACCCGTAAGGTTATTCTGGCAGGTATGAATTATGTATACGATACATCTGCCATATTGGAGGTATGTCATAAAATTTAGCCAGAATTAATATCATGCCACTCTTCTGCTCCAGAGCCTGTAGTGGATCTGCGTTAATTACAGTTCCTTCACCATCTGTCTTTGTACATGAGAGTCTGCAACCCAAATTGTAACTTATTGATTCTGGAATCTCAGGTTTCCATAACAGGCATATTACCATCCATGGACTGATGACCTTTTTCTGTCTTACAGAGACAGTATGCTCTTTTTCTCCTCATGACCTGGATGGATCTTTTACCTACAGGGCTTACCATCTCCTGAGTTTATTGACAAAGATTTTTTTCAAAGATGCAGGATCTGATTAATTCCAGAAGTGGATGGCATTTCCCTAATTTAATCATTAACTTTGCATTTATTCATCTACTTCTCCAAAAATTATTCTCACAACACCATGCCAGATGCATTGTTTGGAATTGAAATGTTAGTCGTGAGGTCATAGTCCTTGATTTCAGGTAGTATATAATCTAGGGAAGGAAATCAGAAAGTTGAAGGTAGAGAAATTACTTATCTTGGCAGCAGGCCCCAGCCTCCCTCTTGTGGTAAAATGATTTGTTGGATCATTTTAGTTAACGTCTAAGTGTAGAGGGTAAGACTTCTAATGTCTGATGCTGACTGAAGGAAATTCTGAGCTTTCTTGGCCTTTAGTCAACATCAGTGCCAGCCATGTCTGTCTGTCCTCACCATTGAAGCCCATTTATTATTCCAGTGGCTGACACTGGGGAGGGAACTCAAGAGTCATGGAAAAACAAAACTCAAGTTGATCCTCTCTTCAGCTTCCCATGAGAATGGGCACAGTGTGATCCTGTTCTTTATCCTCTACAGAGAACAAAGGGAAATCCACAATGACAGTAAAGTATAGCCCAGCATCTCTTAGTAACCAAGCCTGTTTCTAATCATCCATTTAACTTATCTTTCCAAGGACATGTATAACAAATACCTGTACTCTCTGCGGGTGGGCAGTGCCCCATCTCATTAAGTATTGAAAGAAAGTGGAATTCACTTCCCATTAA
Organism: Callospermophilus lateralis; assembly: GCF_048772815.1. Lineage (NCBI taxonomy): Eukaryota > Metazoa > Chordata > Mammalia > Rodentia > Sciuridae > Callospermophilus > Callospermophilus lateralis. Next base: position 1,721,096 of record NW_027511893.1, read on the forward strand.
GAGGGGAAAATGCCAGACACTCACCTTTTCAACTTCTCCTTTAGGGTTGAAGGGATGTGATATAGACTCCCCAGGCGTCCACACTTGATTTTGATTCTAAAGCTAGTGGGGGGCGGGGGGGGGAGACTGTGGAAGCTGTTTGGTGAAGGCAGTAGCAGGAAGAGCCACATCAAAGTAGAGAAGCAGAACCAGTGACAGTGGTGATAATCCAACTCAATCTTAAATATCTGAATACTTAAGTATTGTCACCAGACGTGTGGCATACTTTGCTCCCCACCCCTGCCTTTTTTTAACCTGATTGTGTCATGTGAAAGTATTGTTTTTTTAACTCCTCTAAGAAATGTAGTGCATTATACATTATTCAATATATATTTTAGTGAATTTATTTTCCGCTCAAATTAGGCAGGAATAGGATCTATAAATTGCAACAGAAAAGTCTAACTCAATGACTTCCTATAGATTAGTCTGAGAAGAAAGACATGTAAATTAATAAGCAATTTCCATGTAATGTTACTTCAGAATTTGTTTAAAACTTTCAGAAATGGTCCATGTTTCCTGCCTCTTCCAGGTCCTAACACACATTAGATTCACAATTTACTTGCCAGCAATATTTACAGGATGCAGTAGTTCCTTGGGAAAAACAAAACAAAAACAAAAACAACAACAACAAAAAAACCCAGAAAAGGATTGTTAACCCAAAATAAGATTTCCTTTTATTTGAAAAATCTTGTCTCCAAAGGAATCAGCTTTTTATCCCCCACCCAGAGATGGGAATTCAGTGGAAAAGCATATCTAGTCCTATTTGTCAATACTGTTTGTATTCTATCAAGGACTTTAAAAATCACCCAGTCTAAACCCAATCCCTGAATTGCCTTACTCTTCTATAGAGTGCAGATAGCCATTGTACTTTGGCATTGATATCTCTAGTGACAAGAAACTTGTAGACTTTATGAGTAAAAGACTTCTGTTGTTGCACAGCCCTGAATTTGGAGAATTGGCTCTCCTATTAACCCAAAATATGTTTGTATCCATTCTGTTCATAGAGAATAAATCTATTCCCTTCCTTCAGTATGCAGTTTATGTCATTTGTTATCTCATCTTCCTACGTACTCTTTTGCAGTTTATGTTGAAATAATAGCACAATGCTGAGCTTAACAAATAACAACACTTTTGGCTTTGCAGTTAGGCTGCAGAAAATTCTAGAAAGCCATTGTGCCTTGTTTAGCAGTAAAAAAAAGCCTGGATAAAATAAAATGAAATAACATCTTTTCATAGGACCCTTGAAGAACTTCAGAAGCAGAAACTCAAGCAAACCAAATTTAATAAAGGATCAAGCCTTTCCTAGGTGAACAAGGACCAGCCGCTTCATCTTGTGCTTGGAACCAATTGCCTCATGGTTATGGAGATGTGGAGGAGCAAGCCTAAAACTGAACTTTGCTGAAACAAACTTAAATCAGATGACTTTTAATGACAAGTGTCCACAAGGATAACATTAGTAAAGATTCTCAAACATAAAATTATCCCTCTTTCTAGTCTTGTGAGATCAAATCTCAAAACCCTGCTGAAGAGAAGAATGGAGTTCACCCTAAAAAATTTCAAAACCAAAGTCGAACTTAAGTCAAGTAAGGCTTCAAGTAGCCCTATTTAGATCAGTACTCTATTAGAACTGAATGACGAGCTCTTCCCAGGCTCACTTACAGAGGGAAGGGTGTGAGGTCTCTGGAAAAACAATATCATCTTCAGTCTCTCATGTTTTATAGCAATGTTTAATGTCTGCTGTAGGAGAAAAGGTAATATATAGTATAAGCAATGGAGTACAAATAGAAACCACAATTAAGATAACTTTGCTATTAAAGAGAAAAATTCAAAACAAACAGGCTCACAAATGACCTGCATATGAAAACAAGCAGGCCAAGATTTTGCACATATTATTAGGTGTTAAAGAACTTGGAGCAAAAAGCAGACCTAAGTATGCCTATAGGGAATAGAAAAACAAACAAACAAAAAACCCCAGAAACAAACACATAGGCATTTTTCAATTGGAGAAAAAACAATATCTGAAATTAAAAAATCATTAGGTGTAGCAACAAAATGAGTCAGAAGTTGAATGATAGTTGAAATGCAGTTTAGGTCAATCAAAATTGTCTAAACTAAAAATCTGAGAAAAACTGAAAGAAAATAAAAATATATTGTTAGATACCTGTCAGACGAAATCAAATGATTGCGCTCCATGTATTGGAGTGGCACGTGGAGATATTTTGAAGATATAAGGGAAAAGCATTCCAAAATAAATGATGATGTCAGCCCAAAGATCTTAGCAGCTCAGCAAGATAAGCACAAGGTAAATCAAAAGTAAAGAAAAAAGTCACAAAAGTAGCCACAGGAAAAACAGGCATATTACATTTTAAGGAACAAAAATAAGAAAGACGTTTGACATTTTCTTAGGAATGAGAACAGAAAGAATTGAGATTGCTTCTTTATGGTGATTGGAAAACCTCACAATCTGGAATTCTGTATTTTGTGGTGAAAAAAAGGAAGCTGAAATAAAGATAAAATAATAGCCTAAAGAGTTAGATACCAGTAGACCTATATTGTAAGAAATGCAAAATGAAATTCTCTAGGTTACCTGAAAATAACTCATTTACGGAAGCCAAATATCTTGAATAATGAAGGGGACTTGAGTGAAAAAATATGTGGTAAAATAGTTTTTATAAAATTTATGCTTAAAGAAATGTGTGACTGGCCGCCGCCTCCGCCACCACTGCCACCGCCGCCATCTCTGCCACCGTCCCCACCTCCGTCGCCACCACAGCTGCCTCCGTGGGGTTCTCCACCTCCCATGCACAACGCAGGCCCCCAGACCCAGAGCAGGAGCCGCACTCGGGCTCGGGGCGCAGGCATGGCAGACGGTGGCGGCGCGGGCGCTGGGGGTGGGGGCGGCGGCGGGGCGCTGGCCAGGCCTCGGCAGGGGCCGCTGCGGCGGCCGGGGCAGGCGGGAGCGGCGGCCCCAGCAACCCCGCCTTGCTGCCGCCAGGCGACCAGCAGCTTATCGCACTCATCATAGAGCAGCTCAAGAGCCGCGGCCTCTTTGACAGCTTCCGCCGGGCCCGCCTGGCGGACGTGGACACCAAGCCAGCTTACCAAAACCTGAGGCAAAAAGTGGATAATTTTGTGTCGACACATCTGGACAAGCAGGAGTGGAATCCTAGGATGAACAAGAACCAGTTACGAAATGGGCTGAGGCAGAGTGTGGTTCAGTCGGGGATGCTGGAAGCAGGAGTAGACAGGATTATTTCTCAGGTGGTGGATCCAAAACCCAACCACATCTTCAGGCCACAGATTGAAGGAGCAATTCATGAATTTCTGGCGGCCCAGAAAAAAGAAGCTGTGCCAGCACCCCCTCCTGACCCAGAGAGCCAGGACCTGCCTGCCCCATCCCAGGACACTTCCCAAGAATATTCCTGGCACCTTTTGAAAACTCCATTTAATTAATGGTGAAGAAATGGATCCCTGTTCCTAGAGAGCATGACTTCATCTGGCTGGGGGCTTCTGAACTCAATATTTCTACCCTGACTGTGGGACAGTGTCCTGATAGGACAGGAGCAAGCTTGGCAGTGGGAACTCTGTCTGTGGGTGCCCCTGCCTTGGGCTGCCACTGGCCTGCTTGTTCAGGGGTGTGCCACCCAGTACACACTACAGAGTATGAACACTACAGCTGCTGGGGTGGTTCCCAGACAGCTTTATACTTGAACATGGAGACTGCACATGGACTTTAGGGTTTGTGCTCTGGGATGACTAGAGGCTACCACGGAAGACCCTAACCAGTCCCAGAGGTAATTCAGAGAATAGGGACAGTAATGCTTAGTGGGGAGTAGGCATCTGACAGCGCTCGTCCAATACCTTTCTCAAAGTTCCAGACTATCTGTACAAGCCCTTAGCATCAGATAGCCTTAAAGTTGGTTGTGACCTTCTTGTCTGTGACTCTTCTAGCCAGTTTCCTCCCCGTGTCAGAGGTGACAGAAGGTGGAAACAGTGAACAAGGAGGCCGAGACATCAGGCATAAGAAAAACGTTTGCAGGTTTCCTGTGCAGGGCTGCTTCCTGTCCTCCAAGGCTGGTGAGCCTTGGATGCGTTTGTTCTTTTCTCGTGTTTGTTTTTTAGAAAAGTAAATTATCAGTAAATGGCGTTAAGTTTTGTAATAAAATCATTTGATACTCTGAAAAAAAAAAGAAATGTGTGACTGTTTAAAGCCAGTTGAAATTACAAAGGCATTAACAGAGTTCATAACACATAAAGAAGGACTTTTAAGGATTTCAGTTTCTCCATTTCCAATACTTGTATTTTTGTGTACAGTTTTAATAATAGCCATCCTAACAGATGTGAAGAGTGCTCTCTTTGTGGCTTTGATTTGCATTTCCCTGATGTTCCTGTGCTGTTGGTGAGAATGCATAATTGGGCAGCCTCTGTGGAAAACAGTATGGAGCTTCCTCAAAACCGTGAAAATAGAACTACGATATGATCTGCTGATCCCACTTCTGTATGTTTATCCAAAAGAATTGAAATCAAGGAACTGAACAGTCACGGGTGTTTTAGTGGGCTAATTGATACACAAAGACGTGCACATATTTAATGTGTACGATTTGATAAATTTGGACATAATGCAAAATGTGATAATATCACCAAGTCAAGGTAATAGACGCGTCTAGCATCAAGGAGTTTATGCTGTTCAGGTGAACACACTTGGAACCCTGTTTATCTCCAGTCTAGATGACTTCATCTGTGTCCTTTCATGTATCAGTAGTATGACTGTTACTTCCAGATTATAGAATTCAATTATTCATTTTTTCATTGATTATTTACTTATATTGACAAGTTACTGGTAACTCACTACTTTCCAAGAACTTCACTGGGCACTAGTGATAGAAAACAAGAAAAAAACACTGCATCTCATGTGTTCAAGGAACCAAAAATCTGCCCAGAAAACAAGCCAAAATACACTGGGCATCAGAGTGGAAGGTGAAGGGCCTGGACACTGGCACTAACAAGCCCTGGGTTAATCATCACTCCTGGGGCTGTATGACCTGACCAGTTCACCTGTGGTCTCCTCAGTCACCAGCTTGCTCCTCGTAAACCCCTTTACTGCACTGCATGTGACATGAGGTCTTCAGCATTATTACTAGGGGAAGGGCTAGAAGTGTATTCTAAAAATGATGAAAATACAGTTGGCAAGCCAGGGAGTCAGTAAACGCCTCAGCTGAGTGTTCATGCTGGGAAACATTCCCTTCATTATTGTCTTAGTTTCCTTTCTTACACAAATTTTCTTTTCCAGTTAAGTTGCTCAGCATATACCTTGTACATACTAGATGATTGCTGTAATTTGATTTTCTTGTTGGAAGGTGAGGATGGAAATAAAAATACCTCTCTTAAAAGTTATCATGAGGAAAATATGAAAGGATTTAAAAGCTAAAAATTGAAACCCACTGTAACACTATTATTTTCTTCCAATGTGCTACTTTTGCTCATGTGATTTGTTTAACTGCCAATGATTCCTGCTTTTTTTTTTTTTTTTTTGGTACCAGGTATTAAACTTATAAGCACTTAACCACCGAGCCATATCTCCAGTCCTTTTTTGTATTTTATTTAGAGATAGGGTCTTGTTGAGTTGCTTAGGGCCTCGATGAATTGCTGAGGCAGGCATTGAACTTGCCATCCTCCTACCCGAGTCTCCCAAGCCTCTGGGATTATAGGCATGTGGCGTGGCACCTGGCTTCATGCCTAATTTTGATTGTTAAAATTCTGCCCCCGCCTCTCTCTCTCTCTCTCTCTCTCTCTCTCTCTCTCTCTCTCTCTCTCACACACACACACACACACACACACACACACACACATTAATAAAGCAAAACAGCTTCATTTTATCTTACATGGTCCAACTCAAGTCCTTCCATGGTGAAAACACCATCTCCTTTCTATGATGTACATATTTTTAACCATTTCCTTACGATGACAGCATATCATCATAACATGTGTACATATGTGTGTATCATATCCCTTCTATCTATGGGTAACAAAGTGCTGTGATTAAAGCCATGGACTCTGGGTTCAAACCCAGCTCTTTTTCTTGAAAGCCCTCTAATTTTGGGGGGGAGGGGTTGATAATAGTGATTATTCTTCAGGCTTAATATAAGAATTAAAAGAGGTAAAACAGGTGAATTGTGTAGAAGAGTACCTGGCACATAGTAAACCTTCAATGAATAACAAGACACAAACATTCTTACTGAGGACAAGGGCTACATTTTTCTTTTAAAAGGATAGCCATTGATCAGTCCCAGAAATTTTTCATTTGACATATGACCTAATGTTGATTATTGGAGCCCAAACAACCTTCTGCCATCTCTGGACTTATCCTATGAGATTCCATCAATGGTTTCTTCAGTTCTGGGGACTTTAAAGTGGTTCCTTAGATGATTTCCCAGCTTCTTCTGCTCTAATATGTATCACCTGAACTAAATTAGTAGCAGGTTTTGGAGGAAGAAAAACCTAAATAAATATTAATAATAAAAAACTCAGGGGTTTTGATTAGGTCTCATACTCAGGGATAAAATTATGCATCTTCCACTGTTACACAAATATATTTAGCAGCCAACTGAATAAAATAATACAATTTTGTGGTACTTTAAAATAGCTACCATGATACTGTCTTCCTGTCCTGATGAAAACCTCCAAAATCTTTTAAAACACACACACACACACACACACACACACACACACACACACACACACACACATTCATATATGCAAATTTCATTTTCTGTTTTATAGTGCTGGGGATTAAAAACCTCAGGACCAGATGCATGTTGGGCAAATGCTCTACCGCTGAGCTATATCCCTCAATACAATTATCTACAGAAATTCCTTGAAATATTTCATATTCATTAAGCCTTATTCCTTCTTAATTTTGAAGTGCTGGGTAGCTTACTTGCCTCCTGAAAGGCAGTATATGATAACAGCAAGTAATTCCTAACTTAAGAATGAAATGATGGTAGAGGAGGAGGAAGAGCAGAAGAAAGACCAAACAGATAATATGTGATCCTTCTTAGTTTTCTGGACATAATTAAATGAGTCATGTCTTGATTACCCTAATGGAAATACTCCTTATGGTATTTTTTCCTCTGTCTACATATTTATTTGTACATTTTAAAAATTTATTCACCCAAAATATTTTAAGTACTGTCTCTGACCCAAACCTTGTTCGAGGCCCTGGGAAATGGTATTAAATAGTTTACCAAATATCACTCTTTCATGGAGTTTACAGTCTAGTGATAGATATAAGTAACTGACAAATAACATGATTACTTGTTATAGTATTAAAAAGGAAGAAATTAAGACACTGTGATGAAGAGTAATGGGAAGCCTGGGCAGGCATATAGCAAACTCCATCGAGGGTGACCATTGTCTCAAAATCCCTAATTGTACAACTCTGAAAGAAACCACCTCATTAGTGAAATAAGGAAAGAAATGGTAGAGCATGTGTGTAGGTGGTAACTTAGTAGAATAGGGTGCATGAAGGGAATACCAAAGAGAGATGGTCTGTATAGAAGTTAGTTTGTAATATGACTTATCATACTGATTCTATGAGGTTTGCAAAATAAAATTTTAAATTACATGTATATTTGTCTTTTGAACCAAATCTGACTTTTATTACATAAGGAATTTTCTATTCTATTTCTATTCTACCCTTAACAAAGAAGACAGGTAAAGTGAACGTTTACCTTATACCTTGCTTAGTAAAGTCCATTTGGAGTGAGTTATACTATAACTCTTGAATGAAAATTGCTGCTTCTGTTCCTGAGTGATTTTAATGACCTGTCAAAATTGCACATTCCCAAGTCTGTTTTGAGTTCAAATTGTGCAGTTTAGTTCTGTAGCATCCTGGCTTCTTGTCTAAGAATGTGTCCATGGTTTTGAGTACTTTCTTAAAATTCATTAATAGTGAAACTTCAATTTCATCCAATTATCTAGCATGCCTTTCCCATTCGTAGTTTTATCTCTAAATAGTGTGAAAAGACACTCTTAAATTTTTTTGAGCACCTAATATATACCAACAATTATGATTTTTCATGGGAGGTCAGAGATAAACTTGAACAGTATCTGTTTTCAAGAAATCCAAATATTAGTGGGAATAAAGATTCTCAAATGCACTCTTTTTAAAAAAAATGTTTATTTTTTAGCTTTGGGTGGACACAATATCTTTTTTTATTTATTTTTTAATTTTTATGGGGTGCTGAGGATCGAACCCAGTGCCTCACGCATGCCAGGCAAGCACACTACCACTTGAGCCACATTCTGAGCCCTTAAATGTACTCTTAATTTGTGTCATAGGTATACATTTTTTCTACTTGAATGTGAATTCTGTGGGTCTAAGTTTTGTTACTTACCCAGGAACCTTGTGCTCCATGAGTACACTTCACAGGAATAGTGAAAATAAACCTTTTCGGGCTGGGGATGTGGCTCAAGTGGTAGCGCGCTCGCCTGGCATGCGTGCGGCCCGGGTTCGATACTCAGCACCACATACAAACAGAGATGTTGTGTCTGCCGAAAACTAAAAAATAAATATTAAAAATCTCTCTCTCTCTCTCTCTCTCTCTCTCTCTCTCTCTCTCTCTCTCCTTTAAAAAAGAAAAGAAAAGAAACCTTTGAGATGCCAAAGGTTATCATTCTTTACCATACAATTGGTTGAGAGTATTGACTGTGATCCTGACATTTAGGGAGAGCTTCACATTCTTTGGGCTTCACAGTTATTACCCACTTACTCGTCAGATTCATCTTCAGTGTCCATTCTTACACGTTGCACACTCCAGGAACTGTTTACCAATGTGAATAAGGGCATCTTATGGATCCCTTCTAACTTTACTGTTAAATTCTTCGATCCGCTGTTCTGTCACTGTGCAATGATTCACCAGAATACTCCTCAAAAAAAGTACAAAAAAATCCTTTTAATTTTTATGCTTATTTTCTTCTTGTGTGAACATGAATCTCTGTGAATTGTCCTTTGAAGATTTGTTCCATGTTCTAAAAGGAAACAAAACTTTTCTAAACTTTCTGCTAATTATTTGTATCCTGTTATAGTCAGTTGTTGTTGTTGTTGTTGTTGTTCTGCTACGACCAAAAGACCTGACAAAAACAAGTAGAAGAGAAAAAGTTTATTTTAGGGTTCATTGTTTCAGAGGTCTCTGTTCATATATGGCTGGCTCCATTCCTCAGGGTGCAAGATAAGGCAGAACATCATAGTGGAAGTGTGTTGCAAGGAAAGCATATAGGGATATGGTCCAGGAAGGAGAGGGTGTGTGTGTGTGTGTGTATGTATGTATGTGAGAGAGAGAGAGAGAGAGAGAGAGAGAGAGAGAGAGAGAGAGTGCTTTCCTCACTGAGACAAAATATAAACCCAATGGTGTACTTCCTTCCCTATTTCCTCCAGCCACACCCCACCAGTCTATAGTTACTACTTAGTGAATCACTTTCAGGGAATTCTTTCCCTGATGGGATTAAGGGTCTCATAACCAAATCACTTCACATCTGAACCTTCTTGCATTGTCTCACACATAAGCTATTGGGGGACACCTCATATCTAAACCATAGCATATCCTTTCTTATTTTATAACAACTCTATCTGTATCATGGGAACATAGGAACTATTAAATTTTTTTAAATGTTAAATAATGATATGTATGTATACATGGTTATGAGGATCCTAAGGAACTATCCTCAAAATTTTTCATTTATGGAGAAAACAGCAGCCTGAGACTCAAAGAGATTTAATGCCCAGACTCTCACGGCACTTGGATGAGATCTGAGGTTTCCTATAGTGATGATCCCACTGTGTATATCAACATGAAGCGTGGTTGAGATTGACATTTCCTCTGTGCCATTTAGCAGTTCCTTGTAGAAGAACTGGGGATTAGCAGATCTGATATTCAGCCCTGGTGCTGTTGTTAATCAACTGTTTGACCATTGAGAGGTGGTTCATCATCCTTGCATTCTTAACTTTTAAACCAAGGAAGCTGGACCAGATCGTCTGTGAGGAGCTTTCTGTAGCCCTATAGCACCTGGATAAAATAAAAACCATCCTAACAATAGCAACAATAAATATTGTTTATCAGGCCCTTATTATATAAAGCCAATCTTAGAGCTAAGTATGGCTCATATATTTTATCTTATGTTTTTTCCCAAAGCTGTCTGTAGTAGGAATCCAAGAAGAAACCAAGGCTGACAGAAAATTTTCCAATTACTACTTACCAAGCAAGTGTCATGACCTTGAACAAGTTCATTGGCAATGGTTGCTTAATGAGGTGGCACTCATAGGAAGAGAGGAAGGAGAGCATGTTTTGACTCTTAATGAGTAAGGAAACTTGATATCTTCCTGTGATTCTGATGTGTCTCAGTAATAGGAAGGCAGTGGAGGGGGCAAGGAGAAGGGAAATACTCCATGTGTTTCCTTCCTGGAGAAAGAAAGAAGAAACCAACTCGGTTCCTGCACTCTACAAACCCCCATTCAAACCTGAGTGACAGCAAGTGGAATTAACACAAATGCCAGTTATTGTGGCAGAGGTGCGTAGGATGCAATGAAAACATACAGGAAAGAAGAATGACTTCTGCCTGGAGAAGGTGGGTTGTAGGGAGAACTTGATGGAGAGGTTGCTGTCAGTCAGAGGTTCAATGTATTTCTTTCTTTTTCCACATTTTTAATTGCTTAGGCCTGGTATCTAAATGACCATTGAGATAGGCAAGAATAGGCATAAATCAATGCAAAGAAGGATTTTGTAAGAATGTTGGTGGTTGCACCCTCATGCCCAAAGTGCCTTTTGACTGGTGATCATTTGTTTCCCACTTATTCTCAGGAGAACAGATAATCAAAGCAAGTTTTGTCAGCAGAAACACCTCCCTTTCTCACGCTGCTTTCCAGGAATCAGCCTCAGTAAGGCCAAGCATGCTTTAAGCCTGCATGATGTTAGTTCAGATACTAGTACTGTTGTTATAATTATTTTATCACTATTTATGTTCTAATGACTAGAAGAGAAAATGCTTAGGGAAAAAAAGGTACAGTCCAACACCAGCTTTCTATTTGCTAATAGACATGAATAAAAGGGCCCCTCATGAATCATTCTTCAGGCTCTATGATGAAGGCAAGAATAAAAACAGTAACACCGGGCTGGGGATGTGGCTCAAGCGGTAGCGCGCTTGCTTGGCATGCGTGCAGCCCGGGTTCGATCCTCAGCACCACATACAAAGCAAAGATGTTGTGCCCGCCAATAACTAAAAAATAAATATTAAAAAATTCTGTCTCTCTCTTCTTTTCTCACTCTCTCTTTAAAAAAACAGTAACACCATAAATAAAGTTAAGTTCAAATAACTGCATTCCTATTACTGAGACACATCAGAATCACAGGAAGATATCAAGTTTCCTTACTCATTAAGAGCTAAAACATGCTCTCTTTCCTCTCTTCTTATGAGTGCCATCTCATTAAGTAACCATTGCCAATGAACTTGTTCAAGGTCATGACACTTGCTTGGTAAGTAGTTATTGGAAATTTTTCTGTCAGCCTTGGTTTCTTCTTGGATTCCTACCACCTACAGCTTTGTGAAAAACATAAGATAAAATATATGAGCCATACTTAGCTCCAAGATGGTTTGGCTCAGGCCCGAGATTCTCCACCTCTGGTTGGGTAGTGCTCTATGTGTCTGTCACTCTTTTTCTGGGGGAAGACATGGGAGCACTGATAAAGGATTATAAATCATTCTTCTTGCTCTATGATGAATGCAAGAACAAGAACAGTAACACTACAATTAAAGTTATCTTCAAAGAACTGTGCTAGATCCATCAAATATGCTCCCTCAATTGCAATCAGAAGTATTTTCCCTGAGTTAATAAGAGTAACTAGATACTTTTCCTTGCCTAGTTTACCCTGGGCAGACCCTAAGGTAATGACTTCAAGCGAGGACTTGGTTTAGAAGTGATCCCAGTGAAGTGGGAAAGTGAAATAAGGAAGGGACATTTTCAGGAGTAGTTACTAAGGAACTACTTAGTATTATGTATATATAGATACAGTCACGTATAGTCAACTATCACATATAATCATCTATATTTATAACTTTATCTCTCTATGTATCTATAAGTGTAGATATATATCTTATATCTATGTAGTTAAATATAATATGTAGAGATAACACATAATCACACACACCAAACATATTTTAGAATATGCATTATCACCATCGTCATCATCATCAATACAAAACATTTTAGAAAACTTGCAAGAAGAGAAAAAGTTGTTTGGAAAAGTTCAAATCTATAATTAAAAACAGAATGTAAATAATCTAAGCCTGGAAGATTGCATAGCTTTCAATTCATCAATTTTCTCATTTTAAAAGTTGAAGTTACGGTCTTTAGGGAATAGTCTGAGAAGGGGAATAGCTGGGTCAAATGGTGGTTCCATTCCCAGCTTTCAAAGGAATCACCATACTGCTTTCCAAATTGGCCACACCAATTTGCAGTCCCACCAGCAATGTACAAGTGTACCCTTTTCTCCACATCCTTGCCGCCAGCACTTGTTGTTTAATTTCATAATGGCTGCCAATTTTACTGGAGTGAGATGGTATCTTAGGGTGGTTTTGATTTGCATTTCTCTGACTGCTAGAGATGGTGAGCATTTTTTCATGTACTTGTTGATTGATTGTATGTCCTCCTCTGAGAAGTGTCTGTTCAGGTCCTTGCCTCATTTGCTTATTGGGTTATTTGTTTTCTTATTGTTTAATTTTTTGAGTTCTTTGTATACTCTGGATATTAGGGCTCTATCTGTAGTGTGAGAAGTAAAACTTTGTTCCCAGGATGTAGGCTCCCTATTTACCTCTCTTATTGTTTCTCTTGCTGAGAAAAAATTTTTAGTTAGAGTAAGTCCCATTTGTTGATTCTTATTTTTAACTCTTGTGCTATAGGTGTCCTATTAAGGAATTTGGAGCCCAACCCCACAATATGTATATTGGAGCCAACTTTTTCTTCTATCAGACACAGAGTCGCTGATTTTATTTCAAGCTCCTTGATCCATTTTGAGTTAACTTTTGTGCATGATCGGAGAAAGGGACTCAGTTTCATTTTGTTGCATATGAATTTTCAGTTTTCCCAGCACCATTTGTTGAAGATGCTATCCTTCCTTCATTGCATGCTTTTAGCCCCTTTGTCAAATATAAGGTAGTTGTAATTTTGTGAATTGGTCTCTGTGTCCTCTATTCTGTACCATTGGTCCACCCATCTGTTTTGGTACCAGTACCATGCTGTTTTTGTTACTATTGCTCTGTAGTATTGTTTGAAGTCTGGTATCGCTATACTGCCTGATTCACTCTTCCTGCTTAGAGTTGCTGCTATTCTGGGTCTTTTATTTTTCCATATGAATTTCATGATTGCTTTCTCTATTTCTACAAGAAATGCCATTGGGATTTTGATTGGCATTGCAATAAACCTATAGAGATTTTTTGGTAATATCGCCATTTTGATGATGTTAGTTCTGCCTATCCATGAACAGGGTATATTTTTCCATCTTCTAAGATCTTCTTCTATTTCTCTCTTTAGGGTTCTGTAGTTTTCATTGTATAAATATTTCACCTATTTTGTTAGGTTGATTCCCAAGTATTTTATTTTTTTTGAGGATATTGTGAATGGGATGGTTGTCCTCATTTCCATTTCAGAAGATTTGTCGCTGATGTACAGGAATGCCTTTGATTTATGTGTGTTGATTTGATATCCTGACACTTTGCTGAATTCATTTAATAGCTCTAGTAGTTTCTTTTTTGACCCTTTTGGGTCTGCTAGGTATAGAATCATGTCAACCACAAATAGTGATAAGTTAAGTTCTTCTTTTCCTATTTTTATGTCTTTAATTTTTTTCGTCTGTCTAATTGCTCTGGTCAGTGTTTCGAGAACTATATTGAATAGAAGTGGTGAGAGAGGGCATCCCTGTCTTGTTCCAGATTTTAGAGGGAATGCCTTCAATTTTTCTCCGTTCAGAATGATGCTAGCCTGAGGCTTAGCATAGATAACTTTTACAATATTGAGGTATGTTCCTGTTATCCCTAGTTTTTCTAGTGTTTTGAACATAAAGGGATGCTGTACTTTGTCAGGTCCTTTTATTCATCTATCAAGATGATCATATGGTTCTTATCTTTAAGTCTATTGATGTGGTGAATAACATTTATTGATTTCCGTATATTGAACCATCCTTGCATTTTTGGGATGAATCCTACTTGATCATGATGCATGATCTTTTTGATATGTTTCTGTATCCAATTTGCCAGAATTCTATTGAGGACTTTTGCATCTATGTTCATTAGAGATATTGGTTTGTAGTTTTTTTCTTTGAAGTGTCTTTGTCTGGTTTAGAAATCAGGGTGATGTTGGCCTTGTAGAATAAATTTGGAAGTTCTCCCTCATTTTCTATTTCCTGAAATAGCTTGAAAAGTATTGGTATTAGTTCTTCTTTAAAGATTTTGTAAAATTCTGCTGTATACCCATCCAGTCCTGGGATTTTCTTAGTTGGTAGTCATTTGATGGCTTCTTCTATTTCCTCAATTGATATTGGTCTGTTTAGGTTGTGTATATCCTCCTGACTCAATCTGGGCAGATTATATGACTTAAGAAATTTATCGATGCCTTCACTATCTTCTATTTTATTGGAGTATAAAGATTCAAAATAATTTCTAACTATATTCTGTATTTCTGTAGTGTCTGTTGTGATATTGCCTTTTTCATCCTGTATGCTAGTAATTTGAGTTCTCTCTGTTCTTCTATTCGTTAGCATGGCTAAGTGTCTGTCGATCTTATTTATTTTTTCAAAGAACCAACTTTTAGTTTTGTCAATTTTTTTCAATTGTTTCTTTTGTTTCAATTTCACTGATTTCAGCTCTGATTTTAATTATTGCTTGCCTTCTACTATTTTTGATGTTGTTTTGCTCTTCTTTTTCTAGGGTTTTGAGATGAATTGTGAGATCATTTATTTGTTGGTATTACTCTGCACTAAAAAATGACAAAACCATGGCATTTGCAGGAAAATGGATGACATTAGAGCAGATTATGCTAAGTGAAGCTAGCCAATCCCTTAAAAAACAAATGCGAAATGTCTTCTTTGATATAAGGAGAGCATCTAAGAACAGAGCAGGGAGGAAAGCATGAAAAGAAGATTAACATTAAACAGGGACAAGAGGTGGGAGGAAAAGGAAGAGAGAAGGAAAATTTCATGGAAATGGAAGGAGACCCTCATTGTTATACAAAATTACATATAAGAGGAAGTGAGGGGAAAGGGGAAAAAACAAGGGAGAGAAATGAGTTACAGTAGATGGGGTGGAGAGAGAAGATGGAAGGGGAGGGGAGGGGAGGGGTTATAGTAGAGAATAGGAAAGGCAACAGAACACAACAGACACTAGTATGGCAGTATGTAAAAACGTGGATGTGTAACCAATGTGATTCTGCAATCTGTATATGGGGTAAAAATGGGAGTTCATAACCCACTTGAATCAAATGTATGAAATGATATGATATGTCAAGAACTATTTAATGTTTTGAACAACTAATAATAAAAAAAAGAAAAAAAAAAGAACATATATTTGCTTAAAACAAATAGACATTAAAATATTTTAATAACCAAAAAAAAAGAAAGTTGAAGTTACACCTCACACTCATTAAGGGGGCTACTCAAAAAACAAGAAATACCAAGTAAAGATGCTAGTGAGGACGTGGTGCAGAGGGAACCCGGGTACGCTACTACCAGAAGTGAAAAATGATGCAGACACTGTGAAAATTACAAACTGTACCGGTTTAGATCTGGAAGGTCCTCCAAAGGCCCTGAGTCCCCAGCTCAGTGTGATTAAGCAGCAATAAAAACCTGTGAAAGGTCAGGACTGGTAGGAGGTTTTAGGTCATTGGAAGCCTGCACTTGAATGGGATAATAGGACCCTAGTCCCTTTTTCTTTGTCTCACTCATCTCTTCGCCATCATGAGGTGAGCATCCTGCTCCATCATCCAGTCTTGCTAGGGTATGTTGCCTTGCCAGGGACCCAAAAAGCAACTCGGCCAACTGACCATAGACAAAGCCTCCCAAATTGGGAGCCAAAATAAATCTTTTTTCTTTTTATGTTGATACCTCAAGTATTTTGCTACCATAATTGAAAGCTGACTAATATAAATGGTTCCTTAAGTAACTAAAAATGGAATTAGCAGTTAACATAACAATTCCACTTCTGGTATAGCCCCCACCAAAAAAAAAATAAAAACAGGATCTCAAACAAATATTTGCATACTTATGTTCATAGCAGCAATACACACAACAGTCAAAAGATGAAAGGATCCCAGATGTTCATCTAGAGATGAATGGATAAATGATATATACATGCAATGAAACATCATTCAGCTTTAGTAAGGGAATTGTTATATGTACAACGTATATGAACCGTGAAGACATTATGCCAGTTAAAGTCAGTCACAAAAAGACAAACACCATGTTATCCCATATAAGTTACTTGAAGTAGTCCAATTCATTGAAAACTAAGGTAGAATAGCGGTTGCAAGGTCTGGGAGGAAAGGGAAATGATCAGTCATTTAACTAGAATCAAGCTTCAGTTTTTCAGGATGAGAAAGTTCAGAGATTTGTTGTACAACAAAATGAGTATACTTAATACTACTAAACTGAACACTTAAAAATTAAGATAATAAACGTGGGCAGCATTTAAAATGTAATGGATATGTATAGCGTACTGTCTGTTGCTTATACCTCAAAGCTGCTAAGTGAAAGCTTGCCCAGGCTCTTGCTGGTTTCTTAGAGTTGAAGGAAGTGCTGCTTTGCATCTAAGCAAATTCCATAGTTATGCTCTGCTAATGCATATGGGAGGGACATGGGAAAGAGCACTCAGGGTGTTTTTTTAATGAAAATTTACTGAGAAATTAATAATCCAAAGGACTAGTGGAATGTGCAAGGATGCAATGTTGTTGAAATGTCAGACGGTAGAGTTTTTTGGGTTGTTGCCTAGTTTTTCTTTTCACAGATTTGTTTTCATTGTGAAATGTTGTTATTACCGGCATGCCTTGACTTTGACCTTAAGAACTTAAATTTGTTTTACATGCCTCCATAAAATTGATATACTGTCTATGTCCTGAGAATAGTAAGGGTTAATTAAAATACATAAAGTACTTCAAGACCTTTTTCTTAAAGATGTGAATTGAGTACATTATTATTACCATAAATACAATTGAAAAATACAGTCATATTCTCCCCTTAGACATCTCTGTTGGAGACTGTTGCTTCCAATTCTACAGGGCTCATGATAAGGTGATAACATAAGCAATCTAGAATCAAAATTTATTTTTATCTTCATTCTGGAGAAAAGATTTAACCTCTTGAGGAACAATCCAAAGTTAAAATGAATATAAATATTTTAATATTTTTGCTACACATCAACTCTATATAGTTCAATTCAGGAGAGCAGACTTTTTTCATCCCTTCAATTTCCCACAGGCAGAGATAAATCAAGATAGAGACAAAGTCTCTTTTAGATCAAATATATTTTATTATCTAATCTTAAAGGCTGGAAGATGATTTGTACCAATGCCCAACAAGTTATTCCAATTCTAGAAGTCTCCATGTATGCAGATATGAATTGAAAATGCAATGCCACAGGAGCAAATAATTTTAAAAAATGAAATCCAGAAACTGATCAAAGCTAAGCACCCTTTTAGGTACTGAAACTGTTTTCATGATTTGGTTAAAAATAAGGTAATATTGTCAGAGTGACTTATGGCAAATTACATTATCTCTGTAATCCTCATTTTCTTCAACCTATCTTTCATGTGATAGTGGATACTATGCTAGGCTCTAGAGTCAGACTGCCCCGATGCAAATTCAGGCTATGACATTCATAAATTATGTGGCCCTAGAGAGGTTTACTTAGTATTTTTTGAAAAGAACATTTCAAAAATTATTTTTCTATTCTGTTCTCTAAAGAGGAGGTGTCGTGTTATCACCTAACTTATATGATGAGGAAATTAAATGAGGTAGTGGGTGTATTGACAGTAACACAGAAAGAATTTGCACAGTGTCAGGGGTTATTGGTGTCCTTGCCATCAGAGCATGATGAATGCGTGCTTTGCTCAGGATAAACAGGGTGAAACTATGGAATTCTATACAATGAAATAGTGCTCATCAAAAAAAAATCTATTACACAACAGTGTGGAAACCAAAACTGCAGAGACAGAAAACTGATGAGTGGGTTGCCAGCAGAGAGGGGTTGAAAGAGAGGCCAGTCACGGTGGGGCAGCACATGTTCTCGTGGGGAGACAGCATTATTCAGTATTTTGATTGCTATGGTGTTCACAAGATTGAGTTTGTGAGTCAAAATTCACCAAAATGATCAAATTTTACTTTTATTTTTTGTAAATACACTTTAAAAAGTCAACTGAAGTGAGTGAACTATGCATTTTCCATTGCTCGTGTACTTCAGTTCAAAGAGAAGAGTCTTTATAAGACAAGGCTTTAGATTTAAGTTAAAAATAGCATTTAAGAACACACACATCTGTTGCTCCAGAGGAAAATGCATGTAAAAACAGCTCAACACTCTCCCAATCATTTGAATTGTCTTGTCAGCTACTTGGCCTCTAAACACCAGACAGCAGCTCCTAACCTCAGCCCTCCTTATTCCTCCAGACTTTCAATGAGAATGAAATAAGAAGTATACTTGTCACCTGGATTGTGATAATGGTGTGTCAGCATATACCCAAATTTACCCAATTTTATACATTATGGGGATTTTTTTTTATGTCAATTATATACCAACAAAACGGGGGTTGGGGAGTCTTACAGAATGGGAGGACTCAAAACTTGGAGCTTCTCATGCACTTAGTGAATTAGCCATTTTTAATATTGAAGTTCCTAAATTATTAATGTTTCCTAAAAGTGATATTTGTTGGCCAAAGTAATATCTTCGTGAAGTGTTAAGTGATTTTTATAAAATAAATCGAATAAGCTGACAGAGTGTAATAATTACACCGTCAGAGAATACAAGATCCCATTTTCTCAAAGCCATCTACGTTTCCTGGCTTTGGTTGCATGGGCTGACATCAAGATTGTAAGATTGGCTTCTCCTCTAATTGTACCATGGCAGCCAGTTCTATGCGAAAGGTCGCTGTGATGCCCACCTTTCAGAAGGGTGCCTATCCCATGACGTGGCTTCTGCAGGTGATTATGAACACATCTAAGAGAATGGCTTGCATGCCAATTCGACAAGAGGATGGAGCCTTTGTGGAGCCCTGGGGTGCTGTTCAGAGGCTTTAAAATATAAAACAACTGGTGATTTATTTATTAGAAGGAAGATGAAAAGCAGTTTCTTTCCACAATAGTTTATTTTAGACTCAAAGCTCAAAGGAACTGCCCACCAGAGATGTGTGTTTGACCTCTTTTGTTCAATTTCTGTGGTTTGCTTCCTCATACATTAAGTATGGAGTATACATTATTAACTGATTATGGAGGTATCAAGGTCTGCGTATTGCCTAGTCTTATAACCTTGGAGATTTTGCACGTAAGTCATTGGAGAAGTACTGTGAAGAAGAGTTTAGAACTAAGGAACACAGGCCATGATCAAATAGTTCTTTTGAACTGTTATTTGTTTCAGTGGAGGACAACCTGGATGGTCTGCCAGGCTTTAGTACCCTCAATGCCTATTTCTGCTCAATATCATTTACTGAATGGATTTTACACTGGGTATCCCCATTTGGGCTAAAAACTTGGGGCAACACATATGACATGTCTCAATCCTGATGATACTTTAGAATAGCATGAGAGAATTACCATTTATTGTTATGAAAAATTAGAGGACAAAACAAAACTCCAAACTGTTGTGAAATAGGGAATTGAATATAATTAGATGTGTCAGTGGGTGGCACAGTAGAGCTTGGTTGTTGAGAGTGCAGCTTCCAGCACCTGCTTTCCTGGGTCTGAATCAGAGTTTTACTGATAACTAGTTGCATGTGTGTGAGTCAGTTAGTAAAGCTACTTTTTCTTTCTTTCTTTCTTTTTTTTTTTTTTGCTTTTTTTCACTTTTTAAATTTGTTTTAATTTTTTATGCATGACAGTACAATGACCTTGACTTATCATATATTTGAATCAGCTACTTATTCTTGATCTGTAAAACTAAGACTATATGAACTATCTCATCAGCTATTGTGTACATTAAATGTGATACTCCATGTGAAACAATTGACAGGGTCCAGGCCTGCTCAAAGGAAGGCTATGGATAATGTCCAAAGGAGAACTCCTGACACTTATGGGGCTTTGTAATGCAACCCCTTTTTGACACCCTGTAGTGCTAAAAGTGGTCCCTTCTTCTGTAATCAAATTCAGTGAGTTCTCCTTCCCATCATTCTGACCATGATTTTAAAATGGGTTTCTAATTTCTTCTTCCATTTTAAATGCTGGTCCTTTTAAGAGCCAATTCTGGAATCTCTTCTGGTTAAACCTATTGTAGGTTTTCATTTACAATGACTCACCTTGTGGTATTTGCTGCTGTGTAATTCAGAGACCCTGGTCTTCAGCCCAGAGCTGTCTTCCTGTAATCCAGCGTACCTGCCTGCCTGCTGGGCACCCCCACTGAGGAGCCTTCTAGTTTCCTTCACCATGACAGGTTGGGGCATCCCATTCTGATCATACACCAAACTGTGCTAACTTTCTGGATGATCTCATTTGGCAGGTGCCATTTCTGTCAGCGCAGTGATACCAGCCATTGATAAGAAACTTGGATTTCAAGGCTGTGCACATTATCTCCACACCCAGGCAGACCTACAGCAGCCCTGACACTGTACCCTGATAGACACCCGTCTTCCTCTTGCATCTCTCCTCACAGCTTCCTGCATGTCATGGCTACCCCTCCAACCATGCTCTCTCAGTCTCCACAGTAATTTAGTAGAATCATTAATTGTTTCTTTCTAGGTTATTGCATAAACTTAAAGCTTAGTGTCTGTTTCCTAACATTACCTCTCTGTTTCCTTCTGCAGAGAAGGGAGCTGATTTGAAAAGTCCTTCTAACGTTTCTACAAATCTTTCTGTAGTCTTTAAATGGAAGAAAAAAAGGACATTCATTTATATTATGGGCTCTACATGCTCATAAACTCCCTCTCTGGGTGAGCAGTTCTGTCTCCTTATATTTGTGGTAACAGTGTTAAGCATAAATGAATCCAAAATTAACATATTTTTTTTTATTTTTAGTGATTGTCAACCCCTTCAATTCCTTCCTTATTTCTCAAAATTCCACAATAGGCAGCCTTTAACCCCACTATAGAAAATTACTTGCAAATCTTACACTTTTGGGTTGGGATTGTAGCTCTGTGGTAGAGTGCTTGCCTGGCATGTATGAGGCACTAGGTTTGATTTTCAGCATCACATATAAATAAATAAAGTTTCATCAACATCTTAAAAACCTATTTTAAGGAAATCTCTTAATTCTTGCTATTTTTTCTGTCCATATCTTTACATATGCTACTTTAAAATTTTATAGTCATACTATATACTGATGACTAAGGAGGGAGCAAGATAACTCACAGTTCTTGTCCATGGGAAGATTATAGTTCAACAGGAGAAAATTAAACAGGCACTTTAAATATGAGTGGAAACATTATTGTATGTTTTCTGCAGAAAATGATAATACCGTAAATGTCCATAATTGAAGAAATTATTGACTTATTGTGCATTTATTCCAGGAACTATGAGCCCAACAAAAATAAAGTAGATCTTTAGTGACTGTCATAGAAAGATGTCTATGAGATATTATTTGAAAAGACTAGGCTCCAAACATGGTTCCCTACCATTATTAATACACCTTACTTACTACTCATATTTTAAGCTTTAAGCTTAATTGTCATTGTTTCCTGAAAATATGTCCAAGCTTCCTCAGTCACCTCTGAACTTCATGTTATACTAATATAGAAAATGTGTCAGACATTTAAAAACAAACTTAATTTTTGAATAGTTTTATATTATAGAAGAATTGTGATCATGGTACAAGGAATATCCTGTGTATTCCTTCACCAGTGATCATCCTAAATTATTATTACACATTCATCCCACTGAGTGATAGACATTGTTGTAAATAAAAAGTGGAGCCTGGTCAGTTTTCTGTGTAGTACAGTCACGGCACCCCCAGCCCCATTGCAAAGCCTGGCCCAGGTTGAGAGTTCCGAATGGTTCCCACCATTTGGATCAGGTTAATAAGGAATATATATATTTTTCTTGGCCTGAATTAAACATGTTTTCATGTCAGGTGTTTCTGTGAGTAAGCACAGCTGTTGGCTGCCAGGTCTCTGCTTCTCTCTACCACAACTTACAACAGAGAAGACCAGAGTCTGTGCAGCAACTGACCCTCATCAGAAGAGGATCACAGAGAGCAGCTCCATCCGTCCTGCCTCCACCAAGGACTGGGCATTGTCTCCTTTCGTCCAGCTCTCTAAGTACGGTACTGATCGCCAGCCAGCCCCTTTCAGACTTCCCTTAAAAGTAACAAAAACAAGTAAATTAATGTCATTTGAGGACATTTGAAAGGTCAGTGGCTACTCAAGACCTTGCGACTGTAAGCAACACTCTCAAGCATTTTATACCATCAGTTCTTTTATGTACAATTTTATTTGTACATGAAAGCTTGAAGCAACTTGCTAACTCCTATTTCTGACATTGACGTGGGTTGCTAGTTGTGGCTTGGACACAGTGGACCTTTGAATCAGGGCCTACAAAGTGCCTGGCATGAGGTAGGCACTTGGAAAACACTTAGAAGTAGGTATCACCATTTCGCGGAATTAAGCTAATATGTGGTCACGCAGTAATTTGAATCAGTACCTGGCTGCTCCAAATCAGGTTCTTCCTCTTAACTTACAAGGCCTTTTGTGAAAGGGTTCAGAGGCAATTCTCACTAGTGTCACCGTCCAATCTATCGTTCCTCAAGAAAGTTAAAAGATGCTAGACACAGCAAAGCTTAATAGACATAAGGTGATCTGTTTTATGAAAAAGAATGAGATTTGACTAAATGAAGAGTCATCACCGCTCCATGGGAGATTGCACAGGGTCTTCAGTGACACCATCACTATCACAGCCTTCGAATCTCAAGAGCTTGCCACCTTCAAGGGAGTTTCTTGAGGACGGGGCCAGTGTCTCCTTTTATGTTCTTATTTTCACAGGGTTTGGCGCTGGGCTAGAGGTATATCAGTCTCTACCACCAGTATATTTCATTCTGTGAATTAAACTGGATGCAGCATTTGTTCCTAAAAAAAAATGCAGACTTTCAGGTTAAAGAGCAGAAAGCTAATCCTGCCTTGCCCTTTGTGGCATGCCCCTTGACAGGAAGGTAATGGGGCAGCTTTATTCTTCTCGTTTGGCAAATCAGGATTATTCTGCAGAAAGAACGGTTGAAAAAGCCAAACAGTACCCACAATGTAGCCGTGTGTGTGTGGCTCTCCAGTTCTGAGTAGGCGTGAATAATCAACCTTGTTTTTCCCCAGGAACCCCAGTCAAACCAGGGATCTTCTCTCCACAGAGCTTTGAACCACATCTATCAACTCACTGAAGTTGGCAGGTAGCTTAGATTTTTGTACTGTGCATTGTTCAAGGGAAGAAACTGGAAAACGTATAATATCAACACTGAGAAGAAAGCAAAGGAAGGACAGAAGAGAGAACTTAATCTATAGCAAGACAAGGAGAAAGAAGTCAGGAATAGCTTTCTGAGAAGTTAACAAAGATACTGGCAGATTTGGTGGAAATGGCAATGATCCTACATGAAAGGAAAGACCCCACAGAGAAATACAGATAACAGCTGTACAGTCAACCCCAGGTCAGATAACAAACCTTCTTAATTAACTAGGAATGAATGAAATTCTATCAGATGAATGAGTTGTTGATCAATTAGCTGCTTGTAAACAAAAATTGGAATATTTTCAATGTAAACACTGGGTTCACACTTTGCTCTAATATCGAAGAATATCCCTAGATCCAAATTTGGCTTGACTCAGTACCAAAAAAAATTTTGAAATTATATGCTACTGAAAAATGATAATTCTGCCATATGTATGTTCCAGAACTTGCCGGAGTTCCCCCAATAACCAGCAGTGACTCTGCAGACAGCAGCTGTACTGCTCATGGTCTGGAACTTGCTGTTACTATTCTGAGGTCTATATTTGAAAAGAGAATCCAATTATATTGAAGTGATTTTGAAATAATAAATTAGAGGATTTTCTTCTAATCTAGCCTTACTTCCTCAAAACCTTTCAATGGCCATCTTCTCCTAAATGGTCCCAGTCATAGAGAACACCCCGCATATAGATCTTTTTCGAATCATGATACTGTGACCAATGACTTCTATTTATAGCTGGGATTTTCTCCTTGGTTGTACCTCATTTGCTCCCCTGCTGCTGTGGCATGAGGGTTTGAAGGTGTGCATGAAGCCTTGGCTGATAGAAACAGGATTTGGATGGCAATAACAACCTTGGCAGCTACTTGGATGCCACAGATGGCTATTGTTTGGTCTACACAACATCTCAGCCAGCATAATATTTAATATTCTTTCCCAATTAGTTATGAACATTTCAATTCAAGATACCAAAATCTGGATTTCTGTTTCCTTGTGAAAAACGTGGGGCTCCACCACCTCGGAGCTCCCACGCCTTCCCTGAAACAATCAGCCAAAGTGAGTCAGGCTTTAGTTTCAGCACACACCCTGCAGTTGGTCAGTTTCTCCACTTCTCCCCCTTTCTTCTTAATCCTGAGTTCCACTGAGAACTCAGTCTTTCTGTCTCGTTGGGATTGTGCTTATGTTTTCCACTAAAAATAAAGGAAAAGTGAAATGTTCTTTGGATGCACATGTTTAGTAGAAGTGGGTAAATGAAGGTAGTACAGGAGAGCAGAGCATTTCAGGAAGAAGAGCAAAAGAGGAAGAACCCACAAAATTGTGGAAAGAGGTTGCATGTTCACAATACAACAAAGCATAAACGTGTATGAGAAACTAAGCTGCATAAAAAAAACAACTGTGTAAAGTAAATAAAAGTACCCATGTGTCAGAGAAACCAAGATGTGTAAGAAATAGTGAGTCTGACTAATGTATATATCTGCACTAGTGAGTAGTAAGTGAGAAGAGGGGGCCTACAGCAATCAGTTGAGCAGAGTGCATTTAGGACAAACACCATAAACTGGATGTGGAAGGAGTAAAAAAGATACACAGAGGGATACTAAGAAAAAAGGAGATAGGAACATCAAGAAGCAGCCGCCACCTTTGGGCTGGGAGACAAACAGGAAAAGGGTTGTATTGGTTAAAATCTGAAGTCCTGGAAAGGGCTGAAATCAACCTCTGACCAAGGAACCTGGAGGCTGTAACCTAGACTTTTGCACAAAAAAGCACAGGGCCATGTGGAGGTACTCCATGGGGCTGGGTGAGCCTGGACCAACTGCAAAATCAGTTGCTAGTTCTGGATTGTTACGGGGAAAGAGAAATGTTGCTACACCAACACTGATGGGAACAGATGGGAAACCGGGACCAAAGTAAAACTGGAGCAGGAAGCAAAGAGAAGCAAACTCCCTCCTCCCGGAGCTTCCAGCCTCCCTGGAGTGCCCTCGTGGGCAGAGCTACTGTCCTTGGCTGAGGAAATGTTGTTGGCAGAGTTCAGGTGCCTGCATCATGTAGTAGTGACAATGAAAGCCTAAGAGCGGGTCCCACTCACTAGTCCTCCACAGACTGGATCTTTTGATGTCTTCCTTAAGGACAAAATCAAAGTGATATTTAAGAAACTCTTAGGTTCATGTCCTACGTTGTGGTCTAGAACATTCTGTCATAGATATTTTCAGTCAATTTAGTGCATTTTAAGCTCCACACCTATAGAAGGTGGTAATGGTGGATAGGGTCACCACAGTTTCCCATGAGAGAAGATTTGGGATAGCTGAAAGGCCACTGATAGGCCAATGTCACCAGTGTCACAATGTCGGAATGACAGCTGTAACACTGTCCGCCAGCCAGTGTCTGGGCACTGCAGTGGCTCCTTCTGTGAGTTCATAGGTAACTGGACCCCTGACATGAGTGAAGTCCATGAATCTCACTACCTTAGGGAACGGCCTCTGGGACCCAGTGTGGCTCAATGCCCCGGGTCAGGGATGACACCTATGTGTCTGCTCACTGGTTTTATTAAGTTCTGAAGAAAGAAAAATAATGTGCCTCTAGTTGAAGGTATTGGGCTATCCAAGGGCAATTGAATTTAATTTTTTCTGGTACATCAATTTCGTGACTTTAAAAAAACCTGAAGTAATACAGCTCAGCTTGTTAGCTTAAAAGAAGTCGGTCTTGGTTTGAAGAATTGCTCCAAGTGCCAGGGAAGGGCATGGCTTCTGGGATGCATGTTTTCCTACTATCTGTTAAGGGTGAACTTGGCGGAATTAGGAAAAGAAAATCCCTTCTTTAGGAAACTAACCGTCATCTGCCAGGAAGATGGAATAACAAGCAAACACGTCTATGGAAACAGCAAGATGAAAGGCAGCCTTCACTTATTCACTGTACAACTTGAACAACTGTCATTGGAAGTGACTTAAGGGATCCTTCTGAAGTTAGTCTGTATTTACTCAGTCACTGGCCCCGTAGACTATTCAGAAGTTTCATGTGAGGAAAAGGAGGATTGATGTTAAATTAGTCTGCACTTCGTTTTCATTGTAATATTACCACATTGGTTAAGATCTGTCCTCTCAATATCAAAGTGCTCTGACATACACACACTCTAAATCTGGTTTCTCAGAGCCAGCAGTTATCCTGTTTTGCCAATTTTCTCCACTCTTTTCCCCTTCTGAAAAGTGAATGCTATTTGATAAGAGAGATTGCGGGGGGGCGGATCTGGCTTGGACAGGACTATCAATCAGGAGGGCACAGGCACTCCACCTAGGTACAAGGGCCAGGGCCCATGTGTCTGGCTTGTTCTCTGCCCCACTGTCTCCTCCAGTCACTCATGATTACAAGGTGCCTTTTCTCCCCTAGAAATGGCCTTGACTTTCTAGGGAACTTGCTGTCTCCCTCATTCCTGGAGGGACTGCGGGCCTAACCAGGTGTTGACCTAGAGGACGTTGAAAATTGTGTTCAATGTGAAGAGTGTTTCTGTAGGTGACTTCCACCAAATCTTCAGCCCTCAAATTTTAAACAAATATTTCATAAGAGCTGGGATGGATGAGGACTGGAGATGGCGAGTTTGGGGTCACATATGCTTGTGTTTGAGTTCCAATTCTACTACAAATGTTTTTTGTCTCCTTCAAAAAAGTTACTTAATTTTGCTGAGTCTCAATACCTCACCTCTAAAATGAGAATAATAAGAGTATTATTATGGAGAAGTACTTAATAATTAAATGTAAAATTTTTTAAAAGAATTAAATGTAAAAACATTGTGTAGCGTGGGGCCTGCCACTCATTGAGTAAGGGCTATTATCATTATCACTTTTAATGGATGCAATTAAAAGCAGAAAAAACATCAAACTTTTTTTTTTCTAGTATAAAACTAACAAAAAAATGTAGCAGCTGTTTTGGGGAGAACAAAGAGATACAGATCCTTCCTTGGGTTGTAATCACAGAGTTTGGGGAGCAGATTGTCATCTCATCCATTTGAATCTGTCCCTCTTCCTCATTCTCAAGAGGGGGAACGTCCCTTTTTTAGTGCAACTTTGCAATGCCTTTAAAGAAGAAGAGTCTTTCCTCCTCAGTGCAGACCTACCCATGACCCTCTATGTGGCCAGTGCAAAGTGAGAGAAATGTTCCTCTGTCCCATGTGAAGGCCTGAGGACTGCTTGTCTGTGGGCCTTGCTATCCCTTGCTAGCACAGGGATCCCTGCAGGATATGCTCACAAAAGAAGGGTGTTTATTTCTCAGGGCAGGATGCACTGACTTGGAAGTGACCAAAGGGATCCTCCTGAACATAGTCTTTATTTTGGTGTAATATGTAAAAATTCGTCCAGCTGACAAAGGATGTATGAATCTGCGTGTCCATAGGCATGTGCACATACATGTAACATGTAAGTTACAAGGAAAATTGTGGGATTGTAGTGGCCATGGGTCCAATGGCCAGCAATGGCTGAAAGACTTATCCCATGAAAATGGCGTGTTTATACTGGATGGAGCAGCATCAAGGTTGTTGATGTCCTTGGTGAGAGCAGTTTTCTTGGGAATAGTTGGGGATAAATCTCACTCTGGAGGAGGACCAACAGTGCATGGGTGATTTGAAATGGTATCCTATCTGAACAACCTGCATGAAGACTTTGTTGGGAAGAACAGAGAAATGGACAGGTGATGAGCTAATTCAGGTCAGTGCGTTTGAACTTGAGGGACACCAATGTGTGCTGGTGTATTTATAAGAAAGATCTAGGAGGTAAGGCAGGTTTGAGAGCACAAAGGGTGGGAGGACACAGAACAAGGGGAAGTACCAGTTACCTGCTCCATGAGTTGGGATTCAACACATTAGGTTTTGCCATTTTATGGGTCCTGATCTACCCCTTGGAGTCTGGGGTCTCCTTGACCCTGCCAACTTCCTTTACCCTATTACAGAGAGGCGTGGAATTGAGATCTCCTAATACTATTACAGACTCTAGTATCTTGTTTTGTCTTGGTTACTTCTGTTTTGAAACAGACAGCCACAGTTTTCTCATAACTGCCATTAAAGATTATGGACACAAAATAGGATAAAAAGCTCCCTCTGGAAATCTAAGATTTATCAGTACGGTTCTCTTAAAGTGCACCTCACTTACAAATTCCCCCAAAGGCACCGGTGGCTCTTCAAGTTTTAATCTCTGTCTTTTATTCCCACAAACCAAGCACATTTCCTTCCCCTATAAAACCACCTTGTTGCTGGTGCCATTCCTGTGGAGAGGAAGTCTGGTCAAAGCAGTCTTTGCCTCTCTTGATCTTGCAGCATGCTCCAGGCAAGGCACCTCCAGTCTGAAGATGCAGGGCAGAGGTGGGTGTCGCTTTCTGGTTCCCAGGGAGAGTCAGGGAGGGAGCAGGAAGAGCTTGGCCAACATGCCTGTGTCTTTTCACCTACTTCTGCTTTCTCCAACCTGGAGTTTTAGAGGTGAACCATCTCCTGGGTGTCAGCAATCTACCTCTCATTCTTTTACACATGAAACAAGAGAGTGGTAAGGTGATTTGCCCAGTAACTGAGTTTTGATACCAGGGTCTCCAGCCCCTCTGCCATACCCTGCTGGGTTATGTATGGGGAAATTTGCTTCAGGTAGGCTATCCTGAGTTGCATGTGGCTTCTTCTGTTAGTGTTCCCAGCCATATAACAAAGCTAGAGATTGCCTAGTCCTATTCTATCAATGTGGCATCTGAATATGTGCTATGACCCTGTCCCCAATTCTGTAATTAAATGAAGAAGAGTTAGTGTGGGAAACTGGATCTGCTTGCATGACTGGCCCCTGACTGGCATCTGGGCACATGGATTTTTTTTATTCCAAGTGATAAGAACATTTGCTTCTCTGGGGCCCTGATGACCTGATTTCCTTCAAGGCATCTCGAGGTTTGATAGTCATGGCTGATCATTTGTGCCTGTGTAACCAGCCCCTGATAAAAATTCTAGACTGATTCCAATGGACTTCCCTGGGCAGAAAACCACATGCAGGTGCCTGCACTCAAGGCAGGGGTGGCCCCTGTCAGAAGGGAGAGCATGGGAAGCCCACACATGGAGTTAAATACCCAACCCCACTTGAGCTGCTCTGCTGGCGCTAATCTCTCTGGCTGTTATTCTTGCCCTGCCAGTGCACTACATCTTGACCATTGAGTAGAACTATTTGTGGAATCCCTGGAGTGCTTCTGAGGAAGCACGGAACTTGTGCCTGGTCATAGGGCAGCAACGACAGACTGTGTCCAAAGTGGCTTGGTGGAAGTGTTACCACAGAACTATAAAAATATCTTCTGCTGAGTCTTAGCAGCAGGCAGGTTTGGAAACTTCTGGACAAGACCACAAGGTCTGAGAGTCATGGGGAGACATACTTTGTCCCAGTTGTTTCTTTGTTATATAATAATATTTGCTAGGGGACTATTGAATTCTGAGCAACTAAGCGTCTCCACCTAGATATATTATTGGTATCTTAAACTTTAGAGTTTCAAAATTGAAAATTTGATTATTCATCCTAAATCACCTTTGCTGGTTGTCTTTCTCAATGAATGGCAGTTTCAGCATACCATTCTTTGTTTTCTCAAGCTAAAATCTTTAAAGTTCCTCTTAATTTTCCTCCCATTTTTATACCACATGTAAAGCCATATCTATTTCAGAGACTAACCTCAAAAGACAATCACTTCATAGTTCCTCTGCCTCTGTTCTTCTGGGTTAAAGCACCCTCTCTTGCCAGGTGCACTGTGCTACTGCCTCATTGACCTGCCACTAACCCATCACCAGTGTTTGCCTCCCAGGATCCCATTTGATTATGATGACATCACATCATCAGCTGCTAATGGAATCCCAAACCTTCATGGTGACTTGAGACTCCTGCCTCTCTCCACCATGGCTTCCCCACTAGTTATATTACCTCTGTACATTCTCAATCTCACCAGTTATATTCTTGTCTTAGTGTCATTGTAATTGTTGTCCTTTGCCCAGAACACTTTTCTCCTGAATATTAGACTGGCTCTTTGTAAGATTTATGTTTTCTATCAAAGTTGACCCTGTAATGCAACACAGGCATGATTACCATAACTTATTTCAGATGTATAATGGATCCATCTGCCTTAGGGAACCAAGTGGTCAGAATGGAGCCATCTTCATTAGGGAATCAAATGACCAGGGTGGCGACATTTTAAATTTCTTAACAAGTATCCAATCACAACTGTAGCCATTTTCAATGTCCACTTCCTCCAATTGTAAATTAGCTAATGGCCTAGATTGTACCTCTAATTTCTTTGTATCAGGATCTAGGGGTGATTGCTTGTTGGACTGTCTTTGGGAGCGCACCCTTCTGCAGAGGTACAATTGTGCCTCACTGACCCACTTCCAAGCACGTGTTTAATATCTTGTGGCACTTTGTTACTTCTAACACTCATGTCCCCACTTTCTTCAGATCTCAGCTCTGAAATCACCCTATCAAGGAAACCATTACTGAGCAACCTAAATACAGATTTTTCTTTCTTGCCCTCCCACTGGCTTTTGCCTTACTTTACTTCGTTTTTCTTCAAAGCACTTTGGAACTCCACAGTGTGAAGTTGGTTTTTTAACTTATTTTCATTTAGACTTTAGATTCATAAACTGAAGTTTGTAAAAATTAAAATGTTTGCACAAATCATAAGGTATTGTGAAATGAGTTTCACTTCCAAAACCCTCTGAGCAGTGTTTAGCAGGAAGGCTGATAACATTGGATAAGTGTTTTGTTCACAGTATTAGCAGGGTGTGCTCCTTTCTCTCTGCTCTAACATTTTCCAGCAGCCTGATGTCCACATTCCCTTTTTGTTCCTTCTCACATTCACAGTGCAGAGTGCTTTCTCAGCCCAATTTCCACGTCTGAGTCACAATCAGTCCCTTTTAAGTCAACCTATTTGTGCCTCGAACATCAGCTCCTGAGCTACTGCACTTATCCATGACCTAGCAGTTTTTCTCCTTAGATGCTAAATTATTGCTAACCAGAAAGTGACAAATTTCAGTTTGCAACCTTTTTACCACCATAAAACTCACTCAATAAAAAAAAAGGAGCCATAGAGAAGAAGGGCTTGGGAGATCTTAAAAAATATAGATGTTTCAGGCAGTCTGTGTCTATCCAAGTGGTAGCATTAAGTGAGTTAAGGACAAGTAAGTAGACAGCTTCAGTAAATGAGACAGATTACTTAGGGAAACAGAAATGTCACAGTCACTGGCCACATAAAGTAGTGGGTTTGTTACTTTTGAATGCTGACTGTATTCGCAAGAACATTACTTATTAATATTGAGATGTTCTCCAGCACTGCACTTTGGTCAATATAGACCCTTACATTGATCATTTAGTGATCATTAAATGTCACCTTCACAGCTTGGGAACATTTCCAGCAGCAACCTAGGCACTTCCTCCCTGAGATGATGGGTTTAGAGAACCTAGGTGGGTTCTCTTAACTTGGTCCTGTGACAGCTTGGTATTTGCAACTGTCTGGTTTGCTGAAGCACAGAATCTAAAGGAAGAGAAGAAGGAGAAGAAGAAGAAGATTTAGAATCTCAAACCCAGAACAAACTTCCATGTTTTCTTTGAAACTTCCATGTTTTCATTTCAACTTCTAGTATCCCTCTTTCTTCTTTGTAGCCAAACCTGCTCAGAAGGCCTCCTCACCGCCTCACCCCTTTCTTACTGCCTGGCCCACTCTCCTTTGACTCCAATGCTGGCCACCTTTTCCCAGAGATTTCACTAAAGTTAAGAAAGGGCTCCATGTCACTAAACCGAACTAACAGTTTTAGTTTTCTCCTCTCATCCATTATAACTACTTGACACCATTTTTTTAAAAATCTATAGCCAATTTCCATGACTCACACTATTCTGTTTTGTCCTTCTCTCACTTGCCAAGTTCACTTCTCTCGACCTAGTTATTAAACTCTGGTATCCCTCATGCCTCAGGATGAGCTTCTCTTTCCTCCTACTCTCTATTCTTTTCCATCTCACTTCCACCTACATCTCTGAATGCCACCCCTTTGCAGGTGACTCACACTCAGGCCTGTCTTTCTGACTCAGACCTCTCCTATAACTCCTGGTCTCACTTGATAAGTCACACTTTCTATTTCTCATAGAAGACAGCCCAAAAGTCTCACAAGTTCTTGAAATGTTCAGTCCAAATACCTGAATGTCTACCCCAAACATGGGCTCCATCCAAAATCACCATACATTGTTTTCTCTGCAAGCCACAAACTTGAGTGCTATCCTTAAAACAGACCCTTTACACTCCATGCCCCAAAGATCTACACGTATCAGCTATTTTCCTCTTGAATATTGCTCATGTCTATCCAACTCTTTTCATCTCCATCCCCTAATGCAGGGAACTCAATGATTAAATTCTCAATATTTAAAGATTCTCAATCATCCACACTTTTATAGTAAAAGACCAGCCTACTGCAAGAGCTTCTGAATTGGCCTACTCAATGGACATTTGTCCTGCTTTGATGATTCTCCAAATTCCTGCGAAACTGTATGCTTTAAAAAACTAAGTATGGTTGTCTTTCTCTTTTTCCTAGATTGATAATTTAAATTTTTGAACTGGGAGTGCCACCTCCATTAGCCAAGTTGTTCCTCTAAGGGCCACCACTCCTCCCACTCTGTCTTTCACTCAGTGTGACCACATGCACATCTCCTCAGGCCCCTCATGCTCACCATTCCCTTTCAGAAACAGTATCTTCTTTCTGGGCCACTCTTTGCCTCTACCTCAAATGGCTCCTAAGTAGTGCTGACTTGGCCTTTAATTCCAGATCATCTCAGCTCCTTTCCTTACATATACTTATAATAACCTCTCTGACAAGGCTATTCACCTCAAGTAAACTCTAAAAGTGCAAAAAGTTAAATTATAACTCATTAACATTTTTATTAATATATACAGTTTAAAATACATTTTCCAAATCATAATTTCATTAGGGTAGGAAAGTCTTATTATTGTCACAATTGCATACCCAGGAATGACACACATATAATAGATATAATAAGTAGATATCACTTAATATAATTTGTAACATCTATGTGACTATTTATGTGTACATATATATGTCTTTTATATATATCTTGACATGGGACAGTTGAGACTCAGCTGCTCAATTTTCTCATCTATTTAATATCAGCAAATCATAATAGCTAAGTTATTTTTCTATGTCTAGATGTGATGGGATAAAATATTAAGAAGTTTGACATAAAACTAGCATGATGGGTTGGCAACTTAAAACCATTTTCTGTACTTTTTTGCATTACAATTCTTAATACACATATATACCAAAATTTTTCATATCTCTATTTGTATATAAGGTATGCTGACACTAACTCCAAATCTTCTTACATATATTTTGTATAATGATGAAAAGTACATGTATATTGGCATAATTTGGTGTTAACAAACTTTATATACAGAGTTACGAAAATGTATGCTGTAAATGGGTATTAATGAATGTAATACATTCCATGTCATGTATGTAAAAAATAAATTAAAAAAAAAAGACAAACCCCAATTACATATTAACAGAAATGAAGAAAATATATGATAAATATTATTTTCAGAAGAAAGAAAACATTTTCTGTGCATTCTAGGTCTGGGCAAATAAGCAAAGATAGTGTGGATATTAAGAGCTATGTTTTCCATTGTCAGAGAAGGAAGCTAAACTATGGAGAGCTGAAAGGACTCTATGCCTCTAGTATTTGACTGGAATTTGGAGTAAAACTTAAGATTGTCAGGTAGATCAATAGCTATGATGGATATTTCTGGTTCTCATGTATGTTCATATGTATGTGTGTACATAGTTACATTTATTGTATGTATAGAGATATATGTGTATAGGTGCATCTATGAATATAGATCTATTGACAAATGCATATAAATATAAATATAGGAGTATGAGTGTATTAACCATAACCAGGGTTTCTAACTCTGGCCACTGAGAGAACCTATCAATGAATACATCCAGTAATTAGATTTTGGCTTCTAACCATACTTTTCACTTAAAAGGAATGAAAATATTTTGAAGAAGTGGCAGAATTTGGAGACAGATAGAACAGAAACAATATATGCCCAAAATATTATTCTGTGCCATAAAGCAAAGAAGTACAAACAGAATGCCAAGTCTGCAAGGAACCACTTACTATATCTGGAATCATTTGAGCACATCTAAATAAATAATGATAGTAAAGGATTTTAATCCACTTAATAAAATAATAATTCATGAGACCACATGGATATAAATCCTTAAATAAAAATAGAACTCCTTCTTACAGTTCAAATCAAAGTCATAAATGTAGAAGACTAATGGAATTAGAAAATTACCAACTGGCAGTTGCCATAATCATTGTTACAGGAAAGAATTGTCAATAGGTGCTGCGATTCATGGGTGAAATATTAGCATGTAGGAGGAGGATAATTGCCTAGTTTCAAAACATCTATTTGCAAGTTACTAATTAAGAAGAAACAAATTATTAAAACCAAGTAATTGTGGTTAACATCAGGAATGCAACAAATCTACATCATGTGCCTACGATTGTCATGCACACAATCTAGAGCAGAATAGAACTTAATAGACCTTATGTAGGATTCCAGTCAACAATGATGTCAATCTAGACATGAAAAATATAAGACAGAGCTTTTCTGTGGCTCAGTGGTAGAGACCTTGCCTAGCACAAGTGAGGCCCTGCACCACATAGAATAAACAAATAAAATAAAGGCATGCAGTCCATCTGCAAGGACAAAAAAATTAAAAAAAAATATAAGACATCCCCAACTTAGATGGACAGAGCCTGAAAAATAGCTAACTTTTGCTCTTCAAAAATGACAAAGTCAGGAAGCAAAAAATTAAAAAGTCTTATAAATTACAGGAAATTAAAGATAAATGACAGTTGAGTGCAACAGATCCTTTCCTTTGACATGAATGGAGCATGACATCTGCAAATTATTTTTTTTAATATTTATTTTTTAGTTATAGGTGGACACAATATTTTTATTTTTATGTGGTGCTGAAATTGGAACCCAGTGCCTCACACACACCAAGCAAGTGCTGTACCTCTGAGCCACAACCCCAGCCCCTGCAACTTATTCCTAAGTGTTTAAAAATCTGTGTGTGTGTGTGTGTGTGTGTGTGTGTGTGTGTGTGTGTGTGTATAAAGATATGTATAGATGGACACATAGGATACAGAAAGAAGGTTGGGAGGAGAGAAACAGGAAGTGGGAGTGAGAGAACCCATTAGGCATGTTCATAGGACAGAGAAACTTGTTAACATTTAGGGAATCTGGGTGAGCACTTGGGAAAATTATTTGTACAAATCATACAGCTTTTTAAAGTCTGAAATTATGACCAAATTTTTTTAGACTAAAGTCTAAAAAAAGTGAAGAGATTTCATGTTTCGATCCATTTGTATTTCTAGTCTTTTATAATCAGTCAAAGCCCAAATGGTAACATGATTTGACTAAGATCAGACAATCTGTCAGAACTGGATGTAGAACTCTATGGTACTCTTCTTACTAAGCAGTAATCCCCAATGCAAGATGTCAACTTTTCTACTCCTGTACTCTTATGCCCAAGGCAGATGTTTGTGATCAATCAACTGAGGCAGGAGAGTCTCAGACCCACCTGCCTACATTGCCCTAAGAAGCGTTGACTCACACTGAATGCTATTACCTACTCTAAATGTCATACATTTCCCTCTCTAATTCACAATGATATGGAGATTCCTCATACTACAATCTGTATAGATGTTAACTGTATATAAGATGATAGAAAAGAAGTGCAAAATAAAATTTTCTACTTGAGAGAAAAATTTGCACTCTGAATTTACTTCAAAACTAAGGACTGGTCTCTTTTTTACAAGTAGCATTCTTTTGTCTTGCTACATGCAAACAACTCCTTATCTTGTCCCATTTGAGGCAGGCATGCTGACTTATGCCCTAACTCTCCCCAAGTAGAGACAGGAACATCTAGAAGTCTGCTTCAAATGTGACCTAAATTCTATACATTAGCAATTGGTGATTACATCATCCTCACTACCCTTCCTCTCCATCACAACCCCACTTTAAGCCTAGATGCTGTTTCTGAATCTCTCTTAATGAATTGCCTCAGACCCTTGCTACCTGAGTTGACACCATAATGAAAATCTTATGTTTTCACAATGATTTCACCTAGGTCACTGAAGGTTACTGTAAAAGATAAATGGATTATGCCAAAAAATCTTTCCTAGGATATTATTTTGATTAGTGGTGGGGGTGGGGTCAGTGATAGGAAAGTGTTATAGTGGAAAGAGGAAATAGCTGATGGAAATAGTTGTATAATCTATGGAAGAAACATTACTGGTAATGAAGGAGAACAAATCTGAGAGATGTGCCTCTGAGTCACAAAGACAGCACCAGCTGATTTTATGATATGCCATGCTATCTGTAGGAGGAAGCTGCATTTGCATCTTAAGGTTGGGTTCAGAAATAGCCATCCTGGATTAGGGTGCACCTTTGCAGCACATTCTACCTTGGGCAATGGACAGGGACAGATATATTAAAGTAGCTAAACTTTAGAGAGTGAGATAAGTTTCTGTGCTTTACCAAGTGCCATCTTTTGTCCATCTTGATGGGACAAGACTATGATTTGTTTTCATGAAGCCAGGCCTACCAAATGCTATTTACATGGAAAAGTCTGGTCTTTAAATTTATTTATGATTGCACAAGCCTTTTGGAAGAATCAATATGCTTATCATTTACATATTAATCCTTTAAATGGTGGTCTTAGTCTCTAGAAGCTTGGAAAATAGGAATTGGCAGCATTTAGCTACTTCAATCTAATTTCCCAGTCTAATTTCCCAGTCTAATTTCCCAAATTCCCTCCATTGGCAGCTGCAAATGCTCAAGGGTGCATATTTCAGGTAATTGAGCTTTTGAGTTGAAGCTGAGATGGTCAGCTGCTTGAATCTCATTGAAAATTCAGAGAGAACAGAAAGTGAGAGCCCAATTCACACTTTGGGATACTCAGAACTTTCCATAATTACTCTATGGCTTGAGACAGCTGGAAAGAGATAGAAAATAAGTCCATAGGTAGGAGACCACACCTACAGGGAAGAGAGTAACCCTCTAGGTAGGACCCAGAGAACACATGAATTATTATTAGCAAAGGCTGCCCTATATATACAACAATTTCCTATACCTTATTCCATTTCTTCATCTTTACCATGAGGCTATAATTGGTTCAGTCTTTGTGGCCATTTTCAGCTTTGGAAAGTCAGAATTAGAGGAATAAGCTGCTTTTTCTATATCATCCCTCTACTAAGTTTGAATTTCAGATTTTTTTACTCTAAAATCAATGAATTATATTATTATACTTCTAATAATTTTATTTTTCCTAAATGCAGGACTAGGGGCAAACTGCCCTCTGCCGGCTTCTTCACACGCACATACACATACACACACCCTCCCTCTCCCTGCACACAGAGATCTGACTGCAGTGTGCACTGGTGGTCTTGCACTAGAGAGTAAGGACAATGAATCCAAACCTGGGGGGTACTTTACCACTGAGCTACATCCTAAGCCCTTTTTATTTCATTTTGAGACAGGTCCTCTCTAAGTTGCTGAGGCTGATGTGATCCTGCCTTAACCTTCCCAATAGCTGAGATTACAGGCATGTGGATGCCACAGTGGACTCTGATCAAACCTTAATCAGAGTTAAATTAACTTTGATTCTAGGGCAGGGTTGGTCTACTTACAGTTGGTAGTGTGGATCTGGGTCCACAGATTGATCTGTAACTGTGATAAAGACAGAGTTTCCTGGAACACCAAGGGTCCTTATGTTCTGTATTCTTCACAGTACTAGCACTTGGCAGCCCAAAATAAACATGGTATGGAAGTAAGTGGAGGTATTGCCAATAAGACATTAAAGCCAAGATTTGCTATTTAAAAAACCAGTATTAACTGAAGCCAAACTTCCCTTGCGAACACACACACAAAGATCTGTTCATTCTTATAGGTTAAAAAATGATGGACTTTCAGTTGCATAGGCTTAACACTCTGTAATTTAAGTGTGACACTTAACTTGTAAGAGATCCCCCCTTATCTCCCAACTGTCTCCTCACTTTGGCACCCAAGCATAGCCACACAGTCTTTCTTAAAGGTTAATAGTCTGATTATAAAACTCTGCAAATTTGATGAGAAAGGACTAACTCTTTGTTACAGCAACAATATATATATATATATATATTTAAATCACAAGGCACTCAGACAACAAAGCCCTGTTGGTGGTGGGGCCACTAAGTCTCAGGGCCATCCTTGATTGTATTTTCTGTGTTCTCTAATTTCACCTGTGTCAAAATCCATTAAGGGAAGATCAGCAGACATTGAAGGCTGAGTTCCAGGGAGGTAATTGTAAGAAAACTTTTTGGGGCTACGCATTAGCCTCACATCAAAGTCCTGTGGGGGAAAATAAGGCTGACAGGTTTATGGAATTTCTCTTAGGAGAGAGACCCACTGGACCACAGGTGGCAATATAATCCACACAATTCTCACACTGCAGGGCCTTGCCTTACCCTAGAGTAATAGGTTTTATAAACTTAATTTCATTATATCTATCAGTGTAATTCACTAGGGCAATTCAATATTCAAGGGAAACCTGCAGTGAATATTCTGAAAATTTAAAGACTCCCTTTTGTTTTCTTTATTTTTTGAACAGCTTTATTAAGGCATAATTCACACATATTACAATTCACTCTTTTAAAGTGAATAACTCAACAGCTTTTAGTATATGCACACAATGGAGCATCCATCACAATTAGATTTTAATTGTGAAGTTAAATGCAGAAAATGCTGCATTCCGTGGCCATTGACCAAATCTCTCCATTTCCCCCAGGACTTCCCAGTAATATATTTCTGTGTCTATAGATTTATCTCTTCTAGACATTTCATATAAATGCAATGATAGAATATGTGGCCATTTATGACAATCCTCTTTGACTTAGCATAATGTTTTTCAGGTCTGTCCAAATTGTAGGATGTATCAGCATGTCATAAGGGTTTATTTATTTATTTGCCAAATAATATTCTATTGTATGGATATGCTACATTTTCTTTATCCATTCATACAGATGAATAATGCTATTGTAAACATTCATATACAGGTTTTTGTGTGAATATTAGATTTCCTTTTTTTTGAGTATATATACTTGGGGGAAGAAATGCTAGATCATATAGTACTCTGTATTTTACTATTTGAGGAACATCTAAATTATTTCCCAAAGGGGACTCGCTATTTTACATTTTCACAATAGCATACAATTTTACTAATTTTTCCATTCACTCATCAATACTTGTTTATTTTCTGTGTTTTTCATCATTTTGTCCATTGAAGAGCAATGGCTTTAAAAACATTTAGATCTGGCTGTTCAAGTTTAGATTTCCATAGCAGAGTGAGGATGTTCATCAAATAAGTGTGCCCACTGATAAGGGTGGAGTAAAAGGGAAGTGTTCTGATTCATGATCACATGTTTATTTAAAGGCACACATTTAAGATTGGTGTCTGGGATGTTTCCATTCCTTTTTGGACCCAAAGGGGAAAGTGGATTCCCTTTTGGGAATAAGCAGAACCCAAGAAGAAGAAGTGGCCTGGGTGCAGAGACCAGGTATATTTTGTTTATCTTTGTGAATTCTGTCAGTCAGACATTAGGACTGTGAAAGAGGATGTGGGGATTGAGCAGTAGCATTTGGGAGCCCAACAGAGAGATGGTGACATGAGAGCAGAGTGTCTGCTCCATGTCCTTACTCAAGATGGCTGACCAGACTTACGGGGGGGGGTCCATAAGAGCTTGCCTCAGATGGGAACCCCTGCCGTGGAGGTAGAAAGCTGTGAATCCTGGGCTGCCTAGTGCCTGAAAATAGCACAGGTCCTACAGAACGTCAGTGATACTTAAAGTCCAGTTCAGTTCAAATACATAATAGATGGCTGGTAGAAAGACAAGTCTGAAAATCTTTTACTGAAACTTTTTTTTCTATCCAATGAGCCAGATGTGTCCAAATGGATATAAAACAAAGTACATGAGAGCTCTTCAGGGGCTACACCCATCGCCTTGCTTCCATGGGCTCCTGAACAGGAAAGCCCAGTGTGGTGAACCTAATATCTTTTATGATGATCCCTTAAAAAATAAGGGTGTTGAAGGGGCTGTAGACTGAGCTTGCAGAATAGAATCTTTATGGCTATTGTGATGAGAGTTTATTTAGCATATTTGTTCTTTAAAAAGTAAGATGATACTCATTAGAATGAAGAAAAACATCCTGAGCTTTCAAAACAAGTAAAGCAGACTAAAAAATCATGGTGAAAAAATAGAGAACAAAAGGGTCTCTTTTTGTGAACTATGATGATTGGCGTGTGTGGAATGGGGCTAAGCCTGGGACCTGCCTCTTCCAAGCGTCTGCATGGTTATCACCCTTGTTAAGTGATGTGAGATACATATTCCAGAGGAAAGCTCCCTTTTGAACAGTGGTATTTTTGTTCTATCTGAATATAACTACAAAAATATAGGACTATATTATACATAAACATCTATATGGATGATGAAACTTAAAGAACAAACTCTCATATAATTGAACATCTATTTAACGTTCCTGAAATAATTTTAGATAGTTTATTCTTATTTTTTCCTCTTAAATTCTAAAGCAAATTTCAAAGATAAATGAAACATTTAAAGGCTTTTGTGGTTGTTGTTTGTAAAATAGGTGTGTCTTAGCGTATTCTGGGTCACCTCTCAGCTGAATCCTAGACCCACATATTCCTGTGCATATAATCACATAGATGACCTAAAAACCCCTCTAATTCCACATTACCAAATAATTTAACTTGGTATTTCCTCCACAAACTGTCCTGATTCTTTATATTCCATACAAAGATACATGCATTATATATACTGTCATCTAATGGCGATACTGAGGAAGCATTTGAAACTCCTATTTCATACTTTCATTGCACAATTCTTCAACAAGTCCTACAAGTCTATGGTTGAATGGCTTTGAGCTCTTGATTCACCTCTGCATTCTACTGCCATTTCCTTACTTGAGGCTCCTTTAGACTTTGAACTCTATCCCTGGTCTCATCTGTCTCTCATACACTTATTCACAATTCCACTGTGAAGTGAGTTCACTAAAATGCAAACCTGACTATGGCATACTTCTAGTTCACTGTCACTCAGTGATCTTCATTTGCTTTCCACTTGAGAACCCAGACGCTTTACTGTGGCATTTTAATTGTCTTCTAATATGACCCCTTCCTGCCTCACCAGTGTATTCTCATTTTCCTACTCAGCTAAGAATTCTTAGCTCTCAATTTGTGCACAGGTGCTTCCATTTGCCTCTATTGCTCTTCCCTCCCTTGTCAGGGGGGAGGCAGGGGCCTTGCACTCAAGTGCATGAATGTTAGAATTCAATAAATGTTTCTGAATATTGAGTTCCCACTTGATCATGCTGACCTGCTCTTTTCTATCGGTAAACTGAAAATAACAATGACAACCTCATAGGGTTGAATGTAATGCATGCAAGAATCCTGGCATAGTTACTCACACAAATAAGCACTCTAGAAGGTGAAGTATTGATATTAATATTGGCATTACTTCATTTTCCTACTTCTAAGGCCTTGTCCATATTTCAAGACTTATGCGTCCTTGAGGACCCATTTTGAAAGGGAATTCTGCTATCTCAGTCTCACTCCTCCAGCGGGTTCCCATTAAACCCTGGATGTGCTTTTGTTACAGCATCTATTACATACTATGGAACTTTAACCCCCTCCCCCCATTATATAAGTCTCTTTGCACTCATGAGACTGTAAGTATCCTAAGGAAGGGAACTCAATTCAGCATTGAGTTCCTTTATCTCTCTCTGGACCACTGCAGAGGTACAGTGAATGTGAGCTTTCATTATGAATTTACAGAATACCAGGACCCAGAGTTTTCAAAAATTCATATATGTAGCCTAAGATGGGGAGATTACTAGGGAATTTAAATTTCTTGGCCCAGTGGATATTATTTACTCAATCAGCATTCACATTATATCCCGACAGCTAGGAAGCTACCAACATAGGAGCTGGTAACTCAGGCATCCTTCACATTTTGGATTAAAAACTTTTGGATTGGGCTGGAGATGTGGCTCATGCGGTAGCGTGCTCGCCTGTCATGCGTGCGGCCTGGGTTCGATCCTCAGCACCACATACAAACAAAGATGTTGTGTCTGCCGAAAACTAAAAAAATAAAATATTAAAAATTAAAAAAAAAACTTTTGGATTAAAACAAGCCAAGCATTGGCTCAAGAAAAGATCAACTGCTTTTCATTATAAATGTATTTCAAACCCAGTCTCTGTCAAGGAATCCTG
Organism: Callospermophilus lateralis; assembly: GCF_048772815.1. Lineage (NCBI taxonomy): Eukaryota > Metazoa > Chordata > Mammalia > Rodentia > Sciuridae > Callospermophilus > Callospermophilus lateralis. The sequence goes on from NW_027511893.1 coordinate 1,764,177, forward strand.
TATAGGTTTATTTGTCATGAAAACCATCAGCAACATGGAGAGGGCTACATTTGGGGAAGTTACCATCACCAACAGCAGATGGAAAGGGAATGGTCCCATTTAATTTCTAAATTTCCAAGGCAACAAACATGGGAGTGAGACCCTTGTCCACCATTACCATGGGGGATTTCAAATCAGTCCTTCATTATCTTGATCACTTTGCTCCTTCTGGACAGATCACCATTCTAAGCATTAAGAATAAGCTCTTCAACCTCAAGATAGGACCTGCAATTTGTAGAGAAGATTGTTCCTCCCTGTCTTTTTTTTTCTTATTTGAATCCTCTGATCTTGTTCATCAGTTGAGGAATGCAATAAAGACCTGAATTTTAACAAGACAGCCATGTTCCAACCTGACTAGCAAGATTTTTCAGCACATGTCTCATTTTCGTAAATCTTTGCTTTTGATTCCAAATTATTTCTGTGGCTCTTCCCCCTGATTGCTCTGGGTTATCTGACAATTAGTGATGCAATTATTTGTAGACACAGAGTCTTGAGAGAAGTCCACAATTCCTGCCTGCCAATTTCCAGACTGTCTCTCAAAATATAGCCCTTTGATTGCCTTCCTATGTCTCTCTCTTAAAACCTTTTTCAGTTAAATCCATTTCCCTATTTGCCTTTATTCCAGAGAACATGGTTTATATATAAGATTTAATGATTTCACAATACACTTTTGATTCCTTTCATTTCCTGTGAAGGGCATACTATTTTCCCATCTCTGGGATATTTTTGTGTACTATCCAGAGAGAAGAGTGAGGTATAACATGAACTTTACAAATTGCCCTACCCTTTTATTACTGCAAAGGCAAATGGATTCCTTCACCTTGGTGCCCATAAACTATTTTATTATGAAAGATAAACCATTTAGAAAAGGAAGACCTCTTACAAATTAATTTCAATAAGCTCTCACTAGCTCATATTTAATGTACCGTGTTTTTGATTTCTTTCTATGTGATGATTTGTCGCATTGCTTTGGCTTATACTTAATAAGGTGATTTAATTACAAAACAACTGGAGTTAATTTGGGGCACATGTGTGACCATGTTTCACTCCTGGTTTAAGCACAAATACTGTGAGAGTGGTGCAAATGAGGAAGCACATATACAGAACACCTGGCCTCTTTCACACACCCATACACACCCGGTTTCCCCTAACTGGGATCAGAGAGGACTCAGACCATTAGTGACGCATATATTATGTCCATTTATACTAAATATAAATACACACTCTATTGTTATTCTCACACCTCTTCTACAAACAACTATACTCCATTGATTCCTTCCTTCTTTTCCTTGAGCTTGAATTTATATATTCTTCCTAAATTGTCTATAAAATATGGCCAAATGTGACAGTAAGCCTACTTTCAAGGCCATGCATACTGGGAATTGGTATGCTTTGCTATCTGTTAATCATCTATCTTTATTTACTCTGTTATGTTTTTGGGGCTGAATAGGAAAATATTTTTCTTTTCTGTCAGGTAGTTTACTTTCACATTCCACCAATAGAAGGCAGGCTCTAGAGGCACCAGGGGACACTTTTGGTATCTGCTACCTTTTTCAGCCTCACCCTCCAAAAGGAAATCTGCACCAGATGCATAGGAAGGGACCCTTCTTGTGAGCCCCTGAGGATGACTATTTGAGCAATACTTATTCCAGAGAGATCTTGAACCTGGTACTGATCTGTCCCTTCTCCAAGCTCTGGTATTTGTGTGTGTGTGTGTGTGTGTGTGTGTGTGTGTGTGTGTGTGCATGCAAGCGTGTGCACAAGCATGTGCATGTGTGTGATGCTGGAGATCACACCCAGGGCTTCAGGTATGCTAGGCAAACACATTGCCACCGAGCTATATCCCTAACTCTCTAATTTCTTTCTTTTTTTGGGGGGGTGTTTTGGGGGGAGTACCAGGGATTGAGCTCAGGGGCACACAACCACTGAGTCATATCCACAGCATTATTTTGTATTTATTTAGACCCAGAGTCTCACTGAGTTGATAAGTGCCTCGCTGTTGCTGAGACTGGCATGGAACTCACAGTCCTCCTGTCTCAGCCTCCTGAGCTGCTGGGATTGTAGGCATGTGCCACTGCACCTGGCCAAGCTCTTTTGATAACAGCTGCAACCAGAGGGTGATGCTACCTCATTGGTCTCAGTTCCACCTCTACAGGATGACTCCTAAAAAAGTGAAGATTGTGATTAATTCATTCTATCCTCATCTTTTTGTTCCACCAGATTTATTTTGATAGTTGCTTTCTGTACTTATTACTCTTATGTTGCCATTACTTAATATTCTGTTTCTTCCCTTTCATCATTTTGTACCTTGCTTAACAATACTATGCACAAAGTGTTCACCCATGAATTGCCTAATCTGATTTCCCTATATCGTGTTGAAACCTGATGTATACTGTACTGATTCCAGAGTTGGCTCTAGAGAACAAATAATCAGATTGAAGGATTTTGGAATTGGTATGATCATAACGTTGTCTTTGAACACAGAAATTTTGTTCTTTACTAATGTGAGAGTGAATACTAGTGATTCATAGCATTCAGTTTTGAACAATAAATTGAATTATCAAATATCAAGTTCAAAATAGGTTTCATACTCAAAAATTATTTGACAACTGGACACAGTGGCACATGCCTGTAATCCCAACAGCTCAGGAGGCTGAGGCAGAAGGATCATGAGTTCAAAGCCAGCCTCAGCAACTTAGTGAGGCCCTAAGCAACTGAGTGAGACCCTGTCTCTAAAGAAAATATAAAAAAGAACTAGGGATGTGGCTTAGAAATTAAGCACCTCTGGGTTTAATCCCAAATACCAAAAAAAAAAAAAAAAATGACATGCTTAGTGATAGAATACCATATTTCTCTTTTCTCCTTTCTTTCTTCCTTCCTTCCTTCCTTCCCTCCCTCCTTCTTCCTTCCTTCCTTCCTTCCTTCCTTTCTTCCTTCCTTCCTTTCTTTCTATCTCTTTCTTTCTTTCTTTCTTTCTTTCTTTCTTTCTTTCTTTCTTTCTTTCTTTCTTTCTTTCTTTCCTCAGTACTAGGGATTGAAGCCAGGGACACTATACCACCAAGCTACATCCCCAATCCTTTTTGATTTTTTATTTTTAGGTAGGGTCTCACTAAGTTGCCCATGCTGACCTCAAATTTGAGATCCTCCTCTCTCAGCCTCCCAAATTGTTGAAATTATAGGAGTATACCACCAGGCCTGGATCACGATGTTTATTCCTAGGGAAAAGAAACAAATAAACAAAACCCAGATAATGAAATTTTATCAACTTTCTTTAGTTCATCAGAGATCTGATGTTAGGATTTTGACATTAAAATTTACTAAAAAGTCCAGTATAGTATAGCTGGGCACTATGGCACATGCCTGAACTCCCAGCTGCTCAGGAGACTGAAACAGGAGGATCACAAGTTCAAATCTAGCCTCAGCAACAGCAAAGTGCTAAGCAACTCAGTGAGACCCTGTCTCTTAATGAAATACAAAATGGAATGGGGAATGTAGCTCAATGGTTGAGTGTCCCTGAATTCAATCCCTAGTAATCCCCTCCAAAATAAGTCTAGTATAAAAACCAAATCCATTCTGCATAAAAATGTAATTTTAAATTTTTAAGTTGTCAATGGATCTTTTCTTTATTTATATGCAGTGCTGAGGATCAAGCCCAGGGCCTCACACATGCCATGCAAGTTTTCCACCACTGAGCCATGACTCCAGCTCCCTGGAAATTTGTTTTAATGTAATACTAATAGCATACAATTTATAATTTTCTTATTTCTTTTTTTTATTTTTTCCTATAGCAATAATAGCCATTTACAAACCAACTTGTCAAATCAAACTACTGCCTTCTACCTATATCCTAAACTATACCTTCTCTTCTGTTTGTACCAATACCATTCCATTCATGTAGCATGTCCAACCGGTGAGCATTTTATAAGGGTTCAATGAGAAAGTATTCCAGGTTATGAGCTTGAAGGTCATCTGGTCTCAGCCTTTGCCATCTTAGCAGGAAAGTAGCCATTGGCCAAATGCAAACCAAGAGGATAGGCTGTATTTCAGCAAAACTTTATTTACAAAAGCAGGTAGCGCACCCCGATGAAGATTCTATATCCAGTAATCATTTTAACTTCTGTGACTAATCAAATGCCAAATCCATGAGTTCAACAGACATTTACTGAGTATGTGCTGTTGTTGGCGTGGTTAAAAGCGTAAAACTTGTCTCTGAGGCAAGTTTCATAGATATCTACTCCTACTGTCACATTATAAAGAGATTTTTCTAGTTCTTCCATCTAACTAATTTCTACACATTCAGATTATTTTTACTGACAATATTTTCAGTTATTCTCTTCTGATAGCTTGCAGATACCTTTTTATAGGTAGAGAGATAATGACTCTACTGTATGTATCTCAGAGGCCATCTGACTGACCTTAGTGTTTCTGCAGAAGAACATAAAACACCTGAGTGGGCAGAAAATGTTATACAATATAAGGGCCCCATTATTATTTCTGGAAAGTTCTTTACCACTAGGATGAATAGTATTATTTTAAAATCAAAAAATACACTGACAGTGCTATTTCATATGCTCTGAGTATCTAGATCTTTATCAACATCTCTATGTGAGCTCACGTACAGACATATGGTAATAACTGGCTCTCCTCCTACCTGTTTCTGATTCTGGTAATGTAATGCATGCCTCACTGGCCTTGCTGATAGCATCTGCAGCCCTCTCTTTGATTAAAATAAAACTGAAAGTAACAGAGGCCCATGATTTGTTAATTAAGAAAGAAAACTACAGACTCGACTGACCTTTGCTTACACAGAGATCATTTTAATTTAGAAAAATGTGGTCTTCTTTGCATGGGAAAACATTGACTTTGTTATTTCTATTGTCCTATCCTGGAGGGGAAAATAAACTAAAATGTTGAATAGAGTTGCAAGATCATTACAGAGTGCCCACACTGCCTTTCAGTGGCTGAGGGGGAATCAGGAATTGAATTTTTCAACACCACAGGCTTTGCTTTTTCTCTGGAACCAGTTACACTGATTGCATGTTTGCATTATTGGGTTTGCTTTATATAGTTGCTACATTCTCTTGCTTCAACAGTTCCTTTTGAGAAAGTTCTGTGTGGCTCTAAATGCAGTTATTCATTAAATATGAGGAGGAAGTCAATACATTAATCAGATAAATATCATTCCATCTGAAAAGTGTTTTCCCCTCAAGCTTTTCCCTTTTACTTTATCTTCCCCGTTATCTCCATCTCTTGAATTATTTTTATCCATATATAATAAAAGGCACATTAGTACCCAGTGGTTTGTTGGGAAATGTAATTAATTGATATTTGTAGTAGAAGACTTTACTTGATTGAAGGATCACAAGACTAGCTCAGTTATTGCCACATTCCTGAGGACACCTCCTTTCTGCTTTCCTATACCTCCTGATTCCAGGAACAACTCTCCGTAAGCACAAAGAAACACAGACTGAGCACTATGGATAGTGGTGTTTTGACTCCATTGTTATAGAACCTCACAAAGCATCATTTTACTCATCTATATGAGAACCAGCCCCATGGAAGAGAGAAGCATTAAAAAAGGTAAAGAACAAAATGCAAACAGCACAGCTGATCACACAATATGCATGATCAAAACCAGGTGACTGCTTTAAAAGCCATTTTAGAGAATCCTAAATGTGAAAGGGGCACTCTGCAGAACTAAGTCCAGTGGTTTCACTGGCAGATGGCTGCAAAAGAAGAACTGGGAATTACTTGCCCCAAACAGAAGTTCTCTGGCTCCCCCTAGACCAAGTAAATCAGACTCTTTTCATATTTTCATGTTTAAAAATCTTCCCAGGTGGTTCTGATGAGCAGTAAGACTTGTGGACCAGCACACCATCCACCTCACCTTCTAATGCTCAGATCCTCTCTTCACAGCCCCACTATTCTTTCTCTGTCTTCTCCTCTAGTATCTTCTGTGAGAGAAACTGTCTCTTGGAACTGACCTGTCCACGTGTGACAGATGGGAGACTCACTTGCTTCTACACACCCGAAAGCTATCCTCAGAATCTTCTATTTATTAAAGCTAATTCTACCCCTTGGGGCAATAAGAACAAATGTAACCCATTTTCCCATTTGAAAAACATACAGTATATGAAAAGACTTATCGTCTTACATCTTTTCTCTCAGATGACCTTTTCTAAAGATCAAACCCAGTTTTTCACGAATGCTGATGCATTCTGACAAAGCCTTGGTCCCAATGTCCCAGCTTTGTGTTTACTAAATTTAGCCAAATGCTTTCCCACTGCTGGAGTTCAAGCTGCCTGATCCTCATACTTCTCTGACAATTGCCCTATTTTAATGGTTTAAAGGCTTTTCTTTCATTAAAAAAAAATAATGCCTTATTCCAATTACTCCTTCCTCTAATGGGCAATATGTTCATGTCTGTGAGCTTTTGAAAAAGAATCTCAGGTCTTTTTCCTATCTATGTGGTTTTCATGTCCTTAATCATACTATAAATTGCTCAACATCAAGACTTTGATTTTTCATTTTAGTTGAGGTGTATTATCATTTATTTCACTAGATGAAAGACTCATAAGAGTCATCTGTTTCATCTTCTTCTTATCCATAACATCTAGCTCAAGAATAGCTCAATAAGTAGTTTTTGAATTTTTTAAAAAAAGAACAAATAAAAATACTATGATATTTCATATGAGAATCAAGAGATTCAGAACTTGGTAGGATTGAATGAATTAAAAAATCATATGGTATAATCTTAGATACATTTTAGGGGTAAGATATCAGAGACCTTGGAGGATGAAGTGGTCTCATCTTATCTATTAATACAAAGACTACCTATTTAAATAGAACTACATTAAATAAAGCATAGAACTCAGGCTAGCAGCAAGCAAACTTGTTTTTCTATTTATTATATACATTTTTTGCACTGATATTTAGGAGTGAAAGATTTCACATACTTCTCCAGGGAGGGGGAAACATTGAAGGATCTTACAATTTTATATCTTCATTCCCAAAGAATAACAGGACTGGAGCTACATGTTGCCTACCCACATGGACACCAAATTATGTTCCAAATTACCTGTCTATATATTGAATGCATTTAATTTTACCTTGCCTCTCTTGTGTGCATTTTTAAAAATTTTTTTAGTTGTAGATGAACACAATACCTCTATTTATTTTTTATGTGGTTCTAAAGATCAAACCCAGTTCCTCACGAATGCTGGTAAGTGCTCTAGCACTGTGCTACAACCCCAGCCCATCTGGCATGCATTTTTTAAAACTTGGATTGTAGATTAGTCCTATGCAATACTCAGTATTGGCATGTACTTACAAATAAATAATTGCTGCTAACAAATAATTTGACTTAATTTCACCTTTATGATGGTTACAAAAGCAGTATGCATTTAGTAGAAACAATAGTTCAAATTTTTAATTTTGATTTCTCTCAGGCCACCAAGCATTTGTGTGTGTGTGTGTGTGTGTGTGTGTGTGTGTGTGTGTGTATACCTATATAAATTGAATCCTTATGAATGGATTGGGGGGGGAGGAATATATATATATATATATATATATATATATATATATATATATATATACATACACACATTTATCCCCTGCCCACCCCCCAACAATCTAGACAACATTGAAATACACTTAAGTTGGAGAATTAAGAATTAAGAAATCAGTGTCTGGAAAAATGTGACAGTCTATGGAGTTGTTGTAAAGTCGAGGAAAGAATTAAGTTCATTATAGCAACAAATAGCACTGTAACCTTAAGTATACAAGGAATGCACAGTAGTGGGCCCAGATGTAAGGAGTATGTATATTGCTTTGGATACTATATTGGTTAGTAATAATAATGGGAAATAGATAAGAAAACAAAAACTTCCATGAATATTATTAAAATGGCTTATGCTAATAAAAATAAATAAATAAATAAAATGGCTTATAGTGTCACAGTTGTGGACCAAGTAAGCAGAGATGGGACAGTTTGGTATATTATATGATATCAAGAAGCTTTTAAAATGTGGTTCCCATTTAGATGGGTAGATTAAAAAAATAAAGAGTTATTTTGGTGGTAAAGGGAAAAATTACAAATAAATATGGGATGGTAATAAATGCAGGGTTTAGGGTAATGAGTCAAAAGGGTAGATTGAAGATAAAGACCATACAAAATCAGGGCTGGGGATGTAGCTCAGTAGTAGCATGGCTGCCTGACAGACACTGGGTTCAATCCCCAACACTGAAATAAGTAAATAAGTAAGTAAATAAGTAAAAAGACTATACAAATTCATATGTGGGCTTCCAAAAGTCTTCATAACAAGGTCTGAGATAGAACATTTCAAACTGCATTGGTACGCTCACTGGAAAGATGATCTCTTAATCCGACATACAGAACTAACCAGTCTTTCTGTAACAGTGAAATTTATCCAGGCATAGGACTAAAGGAGTCCCTTCTTGATCTGGAAATATGTGAACCAGCTGTGTCTTGGGCAAAAGAAGATGAAAACCACATCCAAGACAGAATGAGTCATGTGTGATGGCAATGTAACCCTGTTCAAAGAGCAGAGAAAAGTGAAGATGAGGAAAATAAGTTGAAAGCCAGAGATTTACCTGTCTCTGCTTGTCTCTTTAGCTCCATCTCAAGGGGATGCTCCCCCGCTCTGGAAAGCTGAGCTGTACCTCTCCAGTAATCCATGTGTGCAGCAGGATCAACCTACAAAGCATAGCTTTATAAAATATAGTTGCTGAAATGAGAACTGGCAGCCTCATTCATTTTAAATAAGATGAAAACATAAAATCACATTCTTTCTCAAAGTTTCAGATTGAATTTAATATTTCTCATGCTAAACCCCAGATCACTTGAAAACCCACAGAAGACTAAACTCCTGTTCAGTTTTTTTTCTTTTTATGCTCTTTGTAACATTAAAAAAAATAATAATATTTTACCCTTTCTTTTTTTTTTCTTTTAACCAGGTCATTGTCATTTGTTCATGCTACTCTAGAACTGTGTTAGGTGGTACAGAGAGTGTCTAAGATGCCAGGTGGACAAGATTTGACACTAAAGAATTTGGTTGAGAACCTAGCCAAATAATTTAGTGGCAAAAAAAATGTTCATTTTTGAAAGAGGCAATCTGTGAGTCTAGAAGAACTGCATGTAGTAGCAAGGTCAAAAGTCCCCAGAATCTTGGAAAACCATTATCAGCACAAGTCCATATGTTGGTGGATAAACAGTATTTCATGCTATAGTTTGGCCTGAATATTCATGGGCATGCTGAATTGATGAGCATCTGCTATTATGGTAGCCATGCAACTCGGAATCCCTCCATTACTAAAATTAACCCTGTTTCCCTCTGAGGAAAGGTCATAGAGCTCTCTACTATCAAGTTGTGTTTTGGATGGAGCTGATACTACCTCCAAACTCCAGAGGAAATGTTGTTACTTGGCTACAGAATCAGATGCATAGGAAATAAACTAATTTTTCAAATGTGATTGGGAAGATCAAGAGTGGGCATGCCTTTCATCCTGCAAATTCTTTGATCTCAAGGGAAAAACCTGTCTGAGAATTGGGCTAATTCAGAGAAAATAAATTGGAGCCCAGATACAGAGAGAAAATGAATTGATGCTATCACATGCTCTAGGTTCATGATGCATATGAATATAAAATTTTCTCTTGATTCATTTTTCTAATCATGTGAATTCATTAAGAAATAAAATCTTATGTTAAGTCATCAAATTAGGGTTCAGTGGTAGCTTGATAAATATCAATGGAATGCTGGCAAATGTTTACTAGTTGGCTCTCTGGTATGTGTGTGGGGAGTTGGGATGGTAAAACTCTGATTTAACATGTTGGCCAAACTATAGTTTAAATACTCTCCCATGTAAACTTCAAACTACACTGAAAATGAACCTGGATGGAGATGTGTGTAATTGATCTTTCAAGAAGGAATGAGTTGACTCCAGATGTCACTGGTCAAGTTGCATGCTAATTTCCAAGAAGTCAGTAAAAGGTGTTCCCATCAGCATTTATTAACCACTTGAAAAATATTACATGACTGTTTGGTTTTTTTCAGTCTGCAAAATGTTGCTATGTCATGATAGCTCCTGGAACACTTTCTCCTTTGTAAATAAAGGATGAGGATTAGCGTCCCTGTGGAAACAGAGTTGTAGTAAATTCAGAATACCTGGAAAAGGTCATAGAGCTCACACTTAACAATGAAAGGTAAAGTGGGTTTGGAGATTTTGCGCAGGCGTCAGGAAGACTGAGGGTATGTGTCACTGTAGTTATTTAGGAAAGCCATATTCTTAGGTTTCTCTTACTGTGGTTACTTAGGAAAGCCAATTCTGTGAGTCACTTTTTATGTATCTATAAAGTTGTGTTCACCAATGCCTACATCATGAAGTTGAGAAAATGTGACAAACTGTGTAAGAGCTCATAATGCTTAGAACATGGGGAGTGTCCTGTCAATATTAGCAACAATCATCAGAGCTACAAATAAATAATCCACTTCTTTTATTAACTCCCTTATTAGAAATCCTTTTATCCACCTGCCTAAACTTTGGCAATTGTGTCTCAGGTTTCTAAGGTCTCATTCATCCTTTTTATCCCCTTTTTTTTTCAATTTGGATAATTTCCATTACTCTATTTTTCATTATTCTTGACTCCATTATCTTTTCCTTCTCCAGCTGGCTATTAAGACCATCTGTATATTTTCCAATTCATATCTTTTATTTGAAATCTTATATTTCATTTTCATTATTAATAATTAACCTATGGTTTGTCACTTTGAAATCACTCCTTTTTTATCAATTTAACACCTATGAAACACTAACACTTTTTCTGTTATGTGCTTTTATCCCTTAATCTTAGCTTAATTTGTCTTATTTCTTTATGTACTTGATAAATTTTGATTATATGCTAAGCATTTTAAATATATTTCATTGAAGACTGGTTTCAGGTGCCTTTCTCCAAATAACATTTATTCTAATAAGTAATTAAATTATTGGCTAATCACATAGAAATTGTTCCTTGTTTGGGGTATACTTTGTTAGATTTTGTATCCTTTAGATTTGCCATTTGTTTCATGAAGATCCTTAACCCCTGCTCCTCACCTTCTCTTTGATGGGTTAGTTCTTCTGGGGTTTCATGGGAAGCCCAAGGTGACTACCATACTTGTTTAGCCTGGTAGGATTCAAACTCCAAACTCTCTGTTTCCCACTCTGATGGAGAATAGAAGAAATTTTGACTTAGATTTTCAGTTATGCAATTGTTGCTCTCTTTTGGGTTCTTTGGAGGCATGTGAAATTCAAGTATCTGCAACGAGTGTGAGGGGATTTCAGAGGCAAAGCTTGGGGACACCCCACTGTGCCTTTCCACTTTTCATGTTCATTTTCTCATTTCCGGCTACTTTGTCAGCTTCAGTCACTGTCCCTCCAAATGCGTAAAACCAACAAGCATCCAATTTTCTATATGGGTTTTAGCCACTGTACATTGTAGTATGGAAAGGAACCCAAGGATAAAACCTATAAAACACACAATGCCATTTTCTTTCTACAAAGGTCAAAGAGTCTACAGTTTTTGCTAAATTTTGTTCTTCATTAGTGCCTGCAAAGACTATTTTTTCAAGTTTCAAATTTTTGTTGAAGGGGAGCTAATATAAAACAAGGATTCTGGCATAGCCGGATCTGTAATCCATTGTTTCTCTTCCAATTTCTACCATTTTAAGATGCCCTATGTTTACTTCCTCAAGTTTCTCTTTCTGGTAGTCAAGAAATGCTATGCTTTTAGAGAACTAAAATAACATCTTAGCATTCTGACTACCTATAATGGGGTGAACTATGGCTTATGCTTAGTTCTATGGATTAAATAAAACTTTCTACACGTAGTTATTAAATGGCATTTTTTTTTGCTAAGCATTTGACCCTCATTACATTTAAGTACATTCTTGTAGTGCATATGCATCAGTTTTTCCTACCTCTAGAAGAAATTTTGCCATATTTTTGTTATGATCTGGGACTCCTTATAACCAGTTTCTACAGGATGGATTTCTTAAGAGTTTTGAGTGAACACTAGTTTCACTTACAGCAAGTGTATTGTGTATCAGTGACTGGCATGATCATGCATCAATGACTTATTCCTCCAGATGCAATGTCAATCAAACCTGCACATTGACAACTAAAAAAAAAAAAAAAAAAAGAAAGAAGCAGGTTTGAGCTCACAGAAAACAGTCACGTCTTTGGTAGCTCTAAGCCTGCTCCTATAGTGCAGAATAGAGCTTGGCTTGTGTTCTAAACTTTCTCATTACCATCCACAAACCTGGGCTGTCCCCAACTACCGCCCCACTTGCCAAATGTGAATCAGCTCAGGCTTCTTAGGAAAAATCAAAGCCACTAAAAAAAAGAGCTAAGAAGCTCTTCAAAACTCTCCATCCCACTGACTTCAAGACAGCTTCTGAAATAAGAAATTACAGTCTTCCTCTCCTTCCTTGTTACTTAAAAAAATACATCAAATCAACACTAATTAAAAGTTAATTCTGACTCAAAGGGAACTTCTTATCTCAGCTGTAATCTTAATGGAGATTGATTTGAAATGTAGCTAAGTGTTTTCCCTGATAAGAGATACCATTGTGTGAGGCAGGTCCAAAGGAGGGTGGCAAGACCCAGTGTTCTTTTTCACATCATTAGGTCATCTTTAACAAGGGAAAATGACACTAGCTTTACCTTTTTATGTTTTGTTGAGGGTCTATATATGCTGTGGTGCCAAAAGATGGACTAACCATCTTTTGTCATCCAGTTATTTTCAGACAGAAGTCCAAATTGTTATTCTTCTAAATCCTATCTGGTAGATATGATTTGAATTCTCATGCTGTGAGCCCAGAAAACCCATAATCAGATGCCACCAGAGATATTCTGTGTTTTCTAAATAAAAGAAATTAAGCAATGTTCTGGAGATAATAGAAATAAATTTTTGATTACAACCACTGACGTATACAATCTACAGTATTTGGGGGCATCCTGATCAGATATTAATGTTTTTGATATTGTTAATTTGGGGATGCAGCTGATTCAGGTACAGCAATTTGCAGTGGGATTTCTGCTTATTAATTCAATCATATTTAATAAATGAGAAATGAAGGGCACATGAGGTAATGTGGGCAAGCCAAATTCTTTTTGGAAGAGAGAGTTGGTTGTGATTGTAGGAAATGTCCATGCTACCAGACAGTTTCTCAAATCAAACATTTTATTCCTGTTAGTCTCTTACTTTGGCCAGTTTTGTCATTAAAGTTTATATCTTTTGATTAGGTCATGACTCCTTAGAAAGAACATTTTAGAAACTATTTATGGAGAGTAGGAGGCCAGAGGAAGACTGGAACAAGGAAGTGCCAATTACATTTTATCACATGCTGATTCTGAGTTATCCATAGCTATCAGATGGAGATGATATTAGATGATCTGTTGGTCAGTATTTTGGGGACAGATCGGGGTTATGTTTAGAAGGTTCTGCATCTATGAGATAACAGAAGCCATGAGTATTGATAAAATTGTCTAGGGAGTGGTTTAAACATGAAATGAGAGGCTTGCAATAAGCTCAGGAACCTAATAATATTATTGCAATTTCAATAGAAGCAAATTGGTCCCAAGGAGTGTACTTAATTTTTATATGATCAGTAACTTCTGAAGACAGAAATAGAACCAAATTCTTCCTCCTTTAATCAAAAGTATTTTTATTAAACTACAGTTTTTCTCTTTCCAACAAATATCTGCCAAGTCCTACCATGTGCCCGGGAAGTGTAAGATACTGTATGTTACAGAGCTGAAGCCTCCTGGCAAACTGAGGCAGTACAAAGACCTGCCCTTCAAACCCCAATTCTTGTGATCAAGTCAGAAAGATTTCATATATGTCACTCAGAGAAACAGTCATTCGTTTGTTGAAGGGATAGGGAAGGTGGGAGGGGATACTCTCTATGGAGAGTAGTTCCCTTCAGAGAGGAGAAGGATAGTGTGCCTGTCCTGAACTTCGGTTTCATTGGGTATCCAAGAGAAGTTTCCAGAGAGTCCTGTCCAGGTCTACCTCTTCAGTCTTGACTGACAGCTGGATGATATCAGACTTTCAGGTCTTTACTGCCATGACAACTCTAGTCACCTGGTTCATGCTGATGGGTTCTATTTGGATTCTTAACCACACATTCTTACAGATTTTATGATAAAGAGAAATGGTCTTTATCTCCCCGAGTTTTGGGATCTGATCTATGACCAGGGTCGCAAAAGGGTCACCCTTCAGGGTAACTTGCATTTCTCTTACTGATATTATTTCAGGCCTTAATTTCTTCTGTAGATAATAGGTAGTTTGTTGAGGAATGTGACATATCCTGTTCACTTAAGTCAGGAAGGTCTGCAAGTAAATTGTTTCTTGGAAAAGAAAGTGTGGGGGGTCAGCTCAATAGGCCCATTTTGTAAATTATTCCTTTAACTTCATGTATCCATCACTTGCATCTCTTTGTCCCCATCACATGGAGATCGAAAGGGTAGGGAAAGAAAATAAGACTAGGCAGAAGCATGGGATCTGCCAGAAGTCAAACTGGAACTGTCTGAATTCAAAATCAGTCTCTTTACCTTCATTTCTACCCTTTCCCTCTTTTAGAATTTTTGTTGGGCAATGGATCTCCTGTTTCCAAGTTGTGATCTATGCGACTCTACCAGAATCATCTTTTAAGATGCCAATAGTTTACTTCTGTCAAAAAGAAAAAAACTGAATTTTTCCACCAAAAATTCTAGGTCCCCTGAGACCCAACTTATCCTACTGTCTAATTTGACTTCACTCAGATCCTTATGTGGTCATGATAAAATCTTTTCTCCAGTCAGACCAACCTGTTGCTTTTCCCTTGTTTTAATTATCTATTTCCATGTAATAATATACCCCAAATCTAGGGGCATAAGTAACAATAATAGTTTCTTATTATTGCTCATGGCTGTTGTGGATATCTGAACTAAGCTAGGCATTCCTTGCTTGAGTTTCTCATGTACTTGAGGACAGGTGACAACTGAAGCCATCTTGAAAGATTCTTTATTCATATGAGCTGAGAAAACTCAAAGATCTGGGACATGAGTCCTTTAGAATTCTCAGTCATCTCTATCCTCATAGGGTCTCTCCAGGTGGTCTCCCATACATGACAGATTCAGCATGGCCAGACCTCTTACCTAGTGGATCAGGGTTTTGAGAACACATGCCCCATAAGAGAGCTAGGCAAAAGCTCTAACATCTGTATGAGTTAACCTTAGAAGTCATGCAGAATGCCACATTCTGTGTTATCAGCAAGTCACTAAGGCCAGACCATGGTCAGAGAGTGTGGAATTCGACTCTTAATTGGAATAACGTAGAATCACTTTGTGGACATGTGTTAAAACCACTTAACAAATCTGTGCTTTCAGAATTCTGCATAAAGGGAGACATGGTCATTTCTCCACTGAGTCATATTTATTTCAGCTTCACAGTTAACTACTCTAGGAAGCCACTGATGGCTGGAAGTGTTTTCCTTAGCACATACACTGCCTGAAATACTGGGTATTATTTTGCATGCCTCCCAGCTAGAAAATACAGTCAGGTTTTAAAAGATGAGAATACCTTTAATGGTGAATTTATTAATTCAGGATATTAGAGGGTTATTTATTTTATCACTATTAGAAACATAAATTACTCCACAACTGAAGAAAATCATAGAAATTTCTCAGTTGCCAGGCTGACTAGAGTTATATGTAGATTCAAGTTTGGAGAATGGAAGTTTCAACTCTAATTTAGAAACTCCTAAACCGACCCATTCTGAGCCTGAGCTTTAGCCTTAAAATGCAAATGAGGGCCCCCAAGGGCACAGAACTAGAGAAGGGCCGATTAATCATCACCCCACACACTGCAGGGTAACTTTATATAATGTTCCTTTTGAATGCAGCAAATCTTGGAAGCTGTTACAAAGTTTAGATTTCTCATCCTTTGTCTGTGTGTGTGTGTGTGTGTGTGTGTGTGTGTGTGTGCGTGCGCACGTGAGAGATAGTGATAACCAGGAGGCAGTAGCTTAGAGAAACCTCTAATCTTGGAAATACTCATTAAAATAAAAGGTCTCTCCAAGGCCCTGGAGGAAACCTTTATCAGGAAACCAATTAGTTAAGGTCCAACACTTGACTCTTTCTATTCAGAACTTTAAAATTATCACCTTATTTCTTGTTTTATTTTCTTAATCTGTAATTAATTACAGTCCATTATGAATTCCCAGGCCCCAGGAAACATTTATCTTCAACATTAGGCCACTTGAAGGATAGATTAAAGCTGTGACAAGAGGATACAGAACATACCAACTCCAGAGGCAGCTCCCCAATTTGGGGAATACCCCAAGATGTGCTGTCATCCCTCCAGGCATGTCTGTGTGACACAGCACAGAAAGGAAGGTGCTCCTGAAATAAGTGTCACTGCCAAGCCTACATTCTGGGGAGCAGAGAGGATGAGTGTTCTTGACCTTGATTCTGAAAGGAGAACAATCCTCATATCAAAAGGGAACCAAAGCAAAAAGATGGGGTTCTGTCACACCTGGATTTATGTCAGATCACAACAGTCTTGGCAAAACAGTGAATTTTATTCATTGATTTTAGAAATCTTAGCATCTTAGAACCTTAAAGATTTCAGAATCTTTGCTACTTCTCCTCTATTTTACACGTAGGCCAACTGCTGGCGTGCACTTTTTCATTTAATGCCCACCATGACCCAAATATCACTAACCCCCATTTAAGAGGGGAAAATTGGAATTCAAGGAAGTTAAGTAGTTTATGAAGATCACAGATTAGCAGGAATAAAGGTCTAAGTAGAACCTAGATTCTGCTGTTTCTAAAATATTTATTTTTCTACAGCATCCTGTGTTTACAAATAGATATGTATATGTATTCATTCAACTATATATTGCTATTCACATTAATATACATTATGCATATACACGTTATTCAAAAGTATAATGCAGTTAGAAAAAGTGCATGGGAGAACTTATTCAGACTAGTTGTATTCTTATTTAAACTTGTATTTCTGGTGGCCAATATGGTAGCTAGCCAAAAGTGAGAACTTTATAGTTATTTGTTGAATGATGAATATTCCTGTGAGATGTGATACAGAAGTTTTTTGAGAAAGAAATAAAAGAAAGTTAGCCACTTCTGAAAAAAATGGGAAAAGTCTGAACATATTTCTAAGAGGAATTGGGTCTCAGAGAAAGGATTGTTTTACAGATGGGCCACCATGAGCAAAGGCATTAAGATGGGAAATCTGAGTTTTTCTGAATAGTGAAGAATTAAGTCTGGGAAATCAAAGAGTAAACAAAAGTTTAAGTGAGAAAATGAAGCCATTGAAAGTAGAACATCAGACATTAATCTACTTCTTAAAAGGTAGAGAAATGTTTTTTTTGTTGTTGTTGTTGTTTTAATTTAAGTAAAATTGTATTCTAACTAAAATCACTCCAAAACATTAGACTGTAGATAAGACTCAACTTGGGATTTACTGAAGAATAGGATCATGCCATCTAAAATGGCTTGGTGTAAGGCTTTGCTTGAAAGTCTTTTTTTTTTTTTACAATGCAAGTGGATTTCTTATCTGTTCCAACCTGAGTTCATGTTTAATTTAAAATGTTTGTTCCTAGGAAGATGGGCTGTGATCACCCTCAAGGGTGATGTGACAGGGGTTAACCATCCAACAGACTACCTGGGGAATTGCATGATGTTTGTATTTTCAACTTCACAAGAATGTTAATGCAGTTTAGAAAATAAGGAAGTAACAGAAATCAAATTGTTTGATGAAAATAACAAAATTAGAAAATCTTTCTCTCCTTTTCTTTGGTTGAAACAAGTTCAGTGGAGTTGAATCCATGATGCAAAAGAAACACTTGTTCTTCAGAGTAGAGGGCAGACTGGAATAGGAGGGAATCCTCTCCCAGACAAAAAAGACCCTGTCCGTGTTTGCTAGAGGAAGCTAATCAGAGAAATAAGCTGGGGACTTTCACATCACCTTCAAGACAGTTATTTCTTTTGGTTCTGTTTCCTCTTTCCTTGTTTTTTTCAATGTACTCCCTGTTTTAGGTTCCTGATGACTTTGTAGAATGCCCAAGGGGTCAGGCTGCTCTCACACTGAAGGACAGAGAAAGTCAGTTGAAGAAAAAGAATAAGGACTGATAAAGCTGAAGTCGTGTTCCAGCCCACACCTACTGCCTGTGATTAGTATATCTGATATCTATATACTTAAATGTGCTTTCTCCTATGTGATGTGTCAACTGAAGGAGAAACTAAATAAGTGTAGTATTTTTGCATCCCCTCCCAAGCACATTAGTTAACCACCTGCT
The DNA here is from genome assembly GCF_048772815.1 of Callospermophilus lateralis. Classification (NCBI taxonomy): domain Eukaryota; kingdom Metazoa; phylum Chordata; class Mammalia; order Rodentia; family Sciuridae; genus Callospermophilus; species Callospermophilus lateralis. Next base: position 1,782,578 of record NW_027511893.1, read on the forward strand.
TTGTGCTGTGATTATAGAGAATAAGGTCCTCTCCTGTCCCAAGCAATTGTACAATAAGAAAAGGTGATACACAGGACTGTGACTTGGGGCCCAGCATATAAGGAAAACAACTTGGAGGGATGTTTGACAGAAGGAATGATCACAGTGTGCCCAAAGGGTCCTAAAAAAGCTCTCAGCTCAATAATCCTGGTGTTTTATTCCCATTTTATAGATGCAATGAGAAAGGCACAGAGAAATTAAATATCTCTTCTTCATAATACCCAATCCTAGTAGCTGATAAAGTAGAACTGAAAACCCATAACATGCCTTCTATTTTATTGCTACATACTTTTCCTAAAATACAAAAATACAAAAACCAAAAAAAAAATACTCACCAGAAACAGAGAAATTCTAGTGTTTAAATAGCATAAGCACATAACGCCACCTCACATATGGTTAAAATATTCTGCAGTGATCAAGTTTGATTTATGAATTTCAATTCAGATAAATCTATTAATACTGCAAAAATTTAAAACTTCAGCATTAAAGATTCATTTCAATGAAAGCAAAACTCATTCCCTCTTTCAATTCTTAATATTATTCTGCACAGTTAACCATCCTGTGATAATAATTCAATTTGCTCACATCATGGGGATATAGGAATATGTGCCTCCCACCTTGCACATTGGCAATAACCTCCACCTTAGTGAGCTTCCTGAGCTCCACACAAGGGACACTGCATGCTCAGCAAATCATAACATTTAGGATCCTAAATTATTATTATTTAGGACCCTGTTATTGTTGTTGTTATTTAAGACCCTAAATTATTATTATTATTATAGCAGACACCATGAGGAATCATGTAACTGCATAGTCTATCTTTCCCAGGCCTCTACTGCAAATGGAAATCATCCCTTTACTTTTTTACAAGGCATCAAATGGACCTAAGTTACTATTCTGTATTAATGTTCTCTGTATTTCATCTCATGGCTCTAGAGCACATGCATGCACGCACACACATACAGACAATAGGGGAAACAATAAATAAGTCCTGCTCTCTGGAAATACTACATGGGTAAAGAATAATGTGTGAGCTCCTAGAAGACAAAGACCAACATCTTTTCTTTCTATGATCCTGTGCTCAGTAATTGCATATTGAATAAATAAGCAAGAAATTAATGCACATTTAATATTCATTTATCATCCAATAAATATTTACTGAATATTATTTGGTAATAGTAACAGCAAAATCATGAAGGCAGATGACAGGTATATGTTATGGACTGGGCTTACATCAGAAAAATTTATCAGAATATTTTGGAAAAGGTAGAAATAAAAAAAAAAACAGACTACATGAGGGGAAAGACAGAAGGAGATGCTTTCAGGGAAAAAAATCTTCAGTTCATGAGAAGAAAGTATAAGCAGCATCATATGAAGCGATATATGCCTTTTGGCACCTGGTAGGAATTTAGAGCCCTCCTGCTGGTAGTAAACATTGTTCTCATTTGTTTCTCCACTAAGAGTTTGTTCCACTTTATTTCTGTGAACAGCTTTATCATCTAGATAACTCATTGTTCCTTCCTCAGAAATAGCTCTTATTACCTGTACTCATCATTTGGAGCTTTTCCACCATTTACTTCTCTCATTTACAGATGGTAAGTTAAGAAGAAAAAAATATATAAACAAAGAAACCTTGCCCCATTACCAATTGCAGCTCCAGGCTTTAATTTCTTCCACTGCTGAAACCCGCATACTCTTATCTTACTAGAGTGTCGCAATAATACTTCTTTTCCAGGGTACCCATCACCTGCATTCCTGGCTAACCCTGACCAGCTATATTCTCCAAACCCAGTTTAAGTAGGTGTCCCTTAGCCCTTAGCAATCTGTGCCAATGTGAACAAAAGCTGCACATTTCAGTCACAGCTGGAGGGGATCTCAAATCATGCCACCAAGAATTGTATTTTTCCTTTCTGTGTCTTGTGTTAGACTCATTTTGGACAAATATTTTTCAAAGTAGGGCCCTAACACACCATCTCTAAAGGGGAAAAAAAAAGATTCGTCTTAAACTCTATTTAACAAAGAAACAACAGTTAACACTTTCCTTGGCAGTGGCTGGAGTCATGTGCTTACCTCTAGAACCAGGATGAGAAATTTACCCAATTAAATTACATTGCCAGAGAATAGAAGAGGGATAATTTCTCAAATTTAATTGTGGGAGGGACGCAGAGTATAATATCCCAGAGGAAAGGATAAATGAAATGATTAGAGGGAGCTAGATGACTAGAAGGCAGGGTGACTCTGAAATAGTTAGACAACTCTATTTAACATGCACACAGTGGGGAATTATTAGTCCTCACACATTAGTAATCAATAAAAAGGAGGCCATCTTTCCCTCACGGAGCTGTTCACAAAATCTTTGCTGAAATGATGGCTTAGAGACCCAAATAAAGTCTTAGTTTCTGTTGGGAGGTGCTGGAAAGAAGCAGTCAGGTGCCTGACTTTTGCTAATGTTTACTTTGATACAGATGTTTGACCAGAATGCTAAGGACATCATCTCATTTCATCAGCACAGCAATCTGGACCATTGTCTCTGTTTTACAGATGAAGACATAGTTTTTGCAATGTTGAACGACCTGCCTAAAGCCTCATGGTGAGCAAATGGTGGGAAGTAGACTTGATCCTAGGTCTGCTCCTAGGAGCCCTCACCTCCTCCACAGCACCACCTGGCTGTTTTCCTTGTTTCCGCTTGTTTTGCAGGGACACCTGCAGCTTTTCATTTTGCAAGATGACCCATCCCTTTTTCTCTCATTGTTTATGCATAAGCCTCTCTGACTCTAGAAAATTGGTACAGAAAATGAGCACCTTTTCTGCCAACAGAAGCTTTCTCCCCAGGTGCTTTCTGAGTACCTGGTGAAGCACCCATGGCAATCGTAGGTTGAACTCACACACACAGCATCAGAAAGCCTGGCTGTGGCTCTTCCCAACAGGACTGAGGTGGAGGGGCCCACAGATGGCCTGCTCTTACACAGCTTTGGATTTATCACTAGATATGCTGGTGACACTGGGATGGCTTCTTTACATTGCCATTTGCCTCCTTGTGTAAAGTATTGGCTTTCCATGTATGAATCACCCAGGCGATGGATTGAGAATGAACAGAGTGACATCTGTATTGATCATAAGAAGAAAATTTATTTTTCCAAATGGAAATTTGATGAAAACAAACCTGAAATAGAGTCTCTAGGTACAAATTGTTTGGGGATGTGTGTGGCCAATGGAAGGTTTTGCTAATCCTGTAATTTTTATGTATTTGTCGTACTTTAAAATAAAGCAAAAATAACTCACAGAAGGGAAATGAGATTCACAATTAATCATAAACACAAATGAGTTCATAATACAATGTTTACCTGTAGTGAAGTGCATTTGAAACCATTTGATGACAGATATACACAAACATAAAACTCTACTGCAAACAAAATTGTTTTTAATTTGTCCTTTTTAATATTTTTATTGTAATATGCCATTGTTGGGATTTAATAGGGACTTGCAAGTTTCTTTGCTTCAAGATTCTATTGCTTTCATCTCCAAATGCCAATATTTTAACTATGGAGTGAGATACTGAGATGGCTGCTGATATTTATGGTTATAATCATTATGATTTGGACTACTTTCAAGCAATTCTAAAGGTACAAATTTAAGAATAATTATAGCTATCTATCTATATGGTTTCTGTGGAAGTAAAATACAGTGAAGGATGTGAATGAAGCTGGCTGTGAGACAGGGTGAAGGATTTCATTATGGCACCAACATGGGGTCCCTACTTGACACCCTGCACCCTGAACCCTCATATGGTACACCACGGCTCAAGGGTTAAGGCCACTGGACTTAGCAGGCCTAGATTCTGTGTTCCACCATACCCTAGTCATGTGGCTGGGCATATTACTTCTTAGATTCTGATCTATAAGGGTGAATAATAGACTCTATTCATAGGGTAACTACTAGAGAGAGGGAGAGAGAGAGAGAGAGAGAGAGAGAGAGAGAGAGAGAGAGAGAGAGAGAGAGATTGTGTCTGGCATATGAAAGGTGTTTAATAAATGTTGAACATGGGTTCACATGTTTAGTGTAACCATATTCCATATGATTTTATGTTAATAAGGAGAAAAGAACATCTCCTTCAGGCTTCCTTCAATACAGCCAGAGGTACCTAATGGCATACATGTTGGTATTATTCTTTTCTACTTTACGAGAACAATAATATTAATATTATTGGTTAATATTCAATAATATTAACCTCTGCATTCTTTCTAAATTCAGTCAGTACAAAACCTCAGATTCCTTCTCAACACATGATGGGCAGTTACTATGAATCCAATACAGTGCCCAAGAGACCAATTTGCATACTAACATAATTCTTAATTGCAGCTCATCTGGGGAGTTAAAGTGGAGGAAAGATGGAGAGGTTGGCTAAGGTGGCTAAAGAGGACAATTGACTGCTATGATTCCAAGTAAGTTTATCCCCTGTGGGGAACATTTATTTTTCATGTACCCAGCATGCTGCTTTACAGGACCTTAAACTAGCTCATTTTGTAAATTTGTCAATGCAAAAATCTAAAAGAATATGTCTCAGATTCATACAGGTTGGTTCTTTAAAATGAAAAAGGAGTTTATCTGTGCAAGTTGGGGAGGGAATAGGCAGAGAATGTCAGCAGGCAATTTTCCTTAATGAGGTGGGAAATACCATGAAATTTATTCTTTACTTAGGAGGTGGTTGATTAACTCTCAATGCAGATAATTACTGGATTAATTCTGGCTTCACATTCAAGGAATGGGATTTGGTGCACAGCCTCCAGCTACACTCCTTGATCTGAACAGGACGTGGTGGGAAAACTCTTTTCTGGTTCTCCAAGAAAATTCTTAACCCAAAGTAAAAATAAAATGTTTCCTGATTGGAGTTGAAATTTGGGAAGAAGAATAGAAAAGTCTGTCACCCTCTCTTTCAGAAAGGCAGTGAATATGACTATATGTTTTTTTCTTTCTGACTTGGAGCATTTCTTGTCTTCATTATATCCACCCCCGTCAACTGATTGCAACAAAGTCAACAAGTGAAAAAACCTGCCAGATGCTAAGTTTGCTCTGTAAAGTGGAAAGCCAAAGGCCACATTTAGCTTTTGTCCCTTTAAGTAACTCTTTCTTATTGCCATTTTGTAGTATGTGCTTGTTCCCAACAGTCTCTGTGACCATAGGATGAAACTGACCCTCTGGCTTTGTCTGACAAAGCATCCTTTGCACCTGTTGTAGATGAGTCATTGCTGGCTTTTATCTGCTTCGTGTTTTGAATGAAGACTTAGAAGATGGGCACAGTATGTGCTCATGGGAGGAACTGTAATATATGCATTTAAGAATTGCAGGGACCCATCTTCTGCAGAGATAAAGATTCTGTAACAGAGAAAAGGGAGAGAGGGGGGGAGGGGGAGGGGGAGAGGGAGGGAAGGAGGGAGGGAGAGTAAATAACAATGTCCTGGTTTCTTGAAATTTTTCATTTTTCAAGATCTAGAAAGTTCTGGAGTCTGGCTGCATGTTTAGTCAGGATAAGTCAGATTGATTCTGACAGAGGCAAACACTACTGATGAAAGCAATTATTTAGTTCTTTCTTTTTTTAAGCTTGCTTTTCCTTTTATAAAAAATTATCACATTAATGGGTGTTGGCTCTCAACACTGATCAATTGATGCTGTTTTTCACCATCTTCACCCTTTAGACATTAATCTCAGTTTTAAAGAGTTTTTCTAACCTTCAATTAACAATTCACAGCAATTTCTGCAGCTCCTGATCAGGGATCTTTATGAGCACCACACATTTTGACTCCAATCTTTCTAACCTAAGTCAAGATGAGACACAAGATGGACTAATTATCTCTCCATACTTCTATAATCCTTTTCATGATTAAGCTGCTCATTCTGAGCATCAGGAATAATTCTCATGGGTGCCCCAGGGTGGATTTTATTAATTCCATTTTCAAATGAACACACAGAGGTTCAGGAAATCTAATGCAAAGAGCTGGCACATTGAAGGCTTGGATTTTAGCGGAAGACTTCCTGTCACCCAAACCAAAGCTCTTTTTAGGACCCTATCCTGCATCTTGCTCTCCCTTAGTGTAAGGTATTAAAACTTGGATTCATTATTCCTTTAGGATTTTTTATAAACATTGCCAATCATGTTAGGCACTTTTGTGTTTCACTCTCTTTTATGATTCTAGAAGGAATACATTTATTCACATTTTAAAGATGAGGAAACTTCACTATATTATTCATTTCCATTGCTCTAACAAAATAACTGAGGATGAGAACTTTATAAAGAAAACAGATTTATTTAACTCACAGTTTTGGAGGCTCAAGAAATTTTCCTGGTCTCTGCTCAGCTCCAGTTAAGGCCTCCTGGCAGGTGGCATCACAACGTTGTGAGCACATGGGAGAAGGAGAGTTTGCAGGGCAAGACAGGAAGCCAGAGTGGGCAGGAGTCAATCTTGCTCTTTGGTAACAACCTTTTCATGACAGCTAACCGGGGTCCATTAGAACTACATCAAATGCCCCCAGTGACTTAGTTACTTCCCACTAGGACATACTTCTTAAAGGTTCTGTCACCTTCCACATAGCCACATGGGATAAAGCATCTAACTCATGATATTTGGGAAACACACTCAAACCACATCCAAACCATAGCACAAATCCTGGACCTTGTCAGAGTCATAGAATTTATACATGCAAGGTAGGGTGGCACAACCTGGATCTGTCAGGATGTCCTCCAAATCCACAGAAGTTGCTCCAGAACTTCTTTATTTCCCAGCCCAAATAAGCATGTGTCAAACTGGGACATGTGGCCTAACTTTATGATACTCTCAAGGCCACATGATTTGATGCACTAATTTAGAAAAACAGAATGGAGAATGAAGGGTGAGAGAGAAAAAAAAGGTACCACTACTAACAGATTACAAAAGGACCTCACAATTCTTGTGATAAACAAGAAAACTTCAGATCAAAATCATCTCCCAGTCCTAAGAAAAACTAAATAGGATGGCCAGCTTGGCAGTTCCCTTTCTCTCCTGATCATGCTAAACTCCATCTCCCAGACTGAAATTACTGAAATAAGAGCATGGCTTCTGCTCTTACTCCCTCAACACAGGTGATGTTCATTTCAACCTGATTACACCTGACTGCAAGTCAGATCGCTGCAGGACTGATTCATAGGTCCCAAGATTTCTTCCTGTCCTCCCTGCTCCTCCCTTCTTGACAAACTCGCCCTTCCTCCCTCCTTCCCTCCCTTCCTCCCTCCCTCCCTCCCTTCCTTCCTTCCTTCCATTTATTCATTCTCTCCACCACCAATCTCATTCACTCCTTTCTACTCTCCTTTTTCCCTAAATGTCTTAAGTGAGAGACAGAAAGAGGGGGTAATAACCCATTCCTTCTTAAGCCTTCTCATGCATTCCTTAACATCCTATTTCTGTAATAAGAAGTGACCTTACCAGGATATTGAAGGACACTGTGAAACTTCAAACTGCAAGGGAGAATCTTTGTTCAGACCCAAAGAGATCAAAGAGATGCAGTTTCAGATGCAATTGTTTTGTGGGTTTTTTTTGGTCTCCATTCTACCACCCCCCCCACATCTACCTCGTCAGAATCTCCTTCTATTCTCTGAATCACTTTCTTCCAGGTACCTGGCTTGCTCATTCCCTGTGCTTCAGTGGCAGCCCTTATATCCAGGATAGTGGCGGAACCCTTTCTTCCACATAAGAGCCGTTCACATTTAATTGGAAGCTTTTCTCAGTCTCTCTGCCCCTCTGTAATAGTGATGAGAGCACCTCCAGGATTCACTGTGCTCTGAGGACACTTGAGAACAGTTGGCCCTCAGCAGAGACCTCCAGTTTCCCACTTGCACAATCTCTGAAACATTTTCTTGTCACCATTCTGAGTTCTGTCCCCACTGAGCTTCAATAAAGATCTCTTCCAAGGAAGCTTATTTATGTCCTCACAAGTCCTGAGACCCTCCTTTAATTACTGCCTACCCAGAGCCCAAGATCTGTTGGGAATGATAAAGTATCATTCTCATTATAAACTCAGATTACCTCTCTTCCACCCATGACATCAACTTTTATTAGTCTAAGTTATGACCATGGGGGGGGGGGAGAATTGATGAATAAAGGTTACTTTCATTTAAGATGTGAAAGCAGGAAAATCACTGCCTTTTGTTTTGGTGTGGGATGAGTAATAGAAATTGTCACCCAGCAGTCATAAAAAATAATTCAAACCCTCTAAGAAGATAATTTTCTAGATCACCTATCATTTACCCAGTTCAGCGTTAGAAGATTCTCTTTGTGAGATGGAAAATAATGAGGAAGTGAAGGGGGTGGGCAATAATCAGGCAGTGTGAGTAATTGATTGGTGAAGGTATGTATGGAAGGGATGAGAGGAAGAAAGAAAGTGGAGGTAGCTGCTCTCTTGAAAGCAGCATTAAGTGAAATTACCCTGATAAAAGAAACAATAAACCAGTAGTGCATGTTAAATAAATGATGTTTTGCTATTGAAAAATGCATCTCTTGCTAGTTTCTAAGGCACTTTAATGTTTCTAAACAAGACAAAGCAGAAGAACAGTGATTTTGGATGTTTTGTAATAAATATTGGTGTTCTTTTGATTTACCTTTTATTTAGAACTCTCTAAGTCTTTTGCTCAGTGTAAACAAAACTACAAAATTTCTCTTTCTGGGGGAAAAAAAGAAGTTAAAATTATTCATCTGGAAAGTGCCGTATCCACTGCTTCCATTAATTCATCAGAATCATGTCTACTTCTGATTTTTGGTGCCTGGATTTTTCCTCAGCCTGATTCTGTCCCCTGGTGGTAGCACCCTGATTTCTACAGCTGCAGTCCTTAGTGGTCTTCCATATTCATCAACACATACAATATGACCCACTACAAAAATATGTTTAAGATCATTCTACATTTTCTGAAATACATCAAAAAAGATCCGTAGCAAATTGCACACAGGTTCTAAATTCCAAAGACAGCCAGAATTAAACCTGGAAAACCGAAATCCCAACATCTTTATTTATGGGAGTTGCAAATGACTACTAAAAACTCAGTCACCAATATGCATGCATGACTCTAGACTATCAGTCTCATGAATTACCTCTCATTGAAAAATCTCCACTCGTGTCCATCTTTGTCCCCAACCCTGTAAGAAGTCTATTTAACAAGGTTGACACAGAAGGAGACAGTACAGACAGAAACCGAAGGGAAAAGGTGGACACTCTTAAAAAAAGTGGCCAAGTCAGCATGCTCTGCACTCTGAGCAGAGTGATGAACACTGAGTGAAACAGGCTGGCTATGAGCATAGGGAACACCCCAGGTTTTAGAAGTTCACGCTCAGTTAATATGTGACTGATGATATATATTTCATGGAGTACTGTTTTCTAACCATCAGTTAGAAGAAAGCTTCAGAATATTCCTTTTATAAAATCCATCTTTTCAGGTTATAGAGAAGTCCTGGTTTGCTATGGATCAGGGAAGTTTTTAAAGTAATTTTAAGTTATAGTTGTGCAAGGAGAATCACTGGGATAAACTTAGTGCCAAAATACCCCAATTTCCTGACTCACCATGCAATCATGATGTTTGCAAAGTGATTTGCAACTTGCCTGTCTCTACCATGACTGGTGGAATTTATTGCCCACCTTTTGTCCTTATTATGCTTCTATCTCTAATTGGTTAATAGAATGCAGCAGAAGTAACAGCATGCCAGTTCCAAGCCTTGTTCTCAGAAGGCCATTCCTGTTCTCACTTTAACTCTCTGACCCTTGAATTTGGCATGTCTGAGTTGGTCTATTGGATAGTGAGGGACTTGGAGCAGAACAAAGTTATGTCAGACAAAATCATCCTAATCCTGTTACCCCAGACCAAGGCAACCTTAATATTTCCTTCAGGGTTATACAGGTTTCTTTCTGGTTCTAGGTTCCTGACTATCCTTCTTTTAGCACCTTCTTCAGGAAATACATAATTAAATTATTTTTCTGTAACTTTGACATGTGAACCTTTTTTTAAAAAAAGTCTCTTGCCAATTTTAAAACCCAAGAATATCATCCTCAAAGAAATAAGAACCAAACCTTTGAAAAGTAATTGTCAGGGAACACTGAACTCCTAGCTCCCAGTCTTTGTAGCCTAACTTTCTTGTCACCTACTCAAAAAGTACCTGGAGTCATAAAGAGTAAGCAGTTTATTTCTCCTTTCAATAAAGCCAGTTAGCAAACACAGTTGATGTGTGACTTCCCCTTACCATCCTCCAGTATTTTCCATTAACTCACCACAGAGCTTAAAATTCCTCCCACACTTTAGTAAAGTTGAGTTTAGACTGAACTCTTCCTTTTCTCCTCTGTTGCAGTAAACTTGAACAAAGTCCATTTGCCCTTTGAGCATTTTTGACACCTCCCAAATTACATACCACCTGACTATAGATCACAGATAGGTGAAGATCAGATTAAGTCAATTGAGCCTGACATAATTCAGCAAGACCTCCTAACCAACCTACATATTCATAAGTAATAAGAAACTATTTTTGTGTTGAAACTAGAATCTGAGGATTTTTTCTTATGCAGCAATAGTTAACTGAGATAGAAAATGGTAGTGTTCTGTGAGATTCCTCCATGAGTAAATAAAATACCTAGTAATGTCTTTGAGTCCAAGCAACAAATATGGGCTGGGAATATGATGAGAAAATTGCTATACATGGTGGGAAATATGTCATCTTATGTTGCACAGTAGTGAAACTATTGGCAAATCAATCATCTGCACTAACTTAGCAGACAGAAAATTTATCTAATAATCTTATGGACATGAGTCATAAAAAATTTCAGGAAAGGATATAAAATATATAAGAAAAATATGAAAATATGAAAAATATTAATTATAAAAGAAAGAGATGAGCTAATAAAGGAATTATTGAATTTGTAAGTGGAGCTTAGAGGGAGCATAAAGGAGATAAAAATTCTTTTGAAAACAAACAAAAAAACTGTATGCCCTCTTTCAATATTGTACTTGGGGAAAAAATTCTCCAAGTCTAATGAAGACTGGGAGCCAAAGATTAAATCAAAGATACGACTGAAGGGTTGTTTGTTACAACTTATTAAATAATTAACATGTATCTAATAAACACCTGAAATGTTGATTTTATGTCAACTTGGGTGGGCCAAGGTATCCACATAAGTAGTAAACATTATTTTGAATGTTTTTAGGGGGGAACTTTTTGATGAGATTAACCTTTAAATCAGGCATCTTTGAGTAAAGCAGATTGCTCTCCATACTGTGAGTAAGCCTCACCCAATTACTTGAAGGCTGACAGAACAAAACACTGACCTACCCAAGCAAGTGGCAGTGGCAGATGGCATTTGAACTTGAGCGAATAAACAGCTCTTTACTGAATCTCCAGCCTGCTGGCCCACCCAGCAGGTTTGGGCATCTCTGGCCTCAATTATCATATGAATCATGATTCTAAAATAAATTATTTCTCTGCATATATATTTATCAGTGTTCTATTGGTTATGTTTGTTCCTCTAGAAAGCCTGGATTTATGCAATACTTTGGGGAAAAAAATCCTTTATAAGAATATTAAGGGAAGTTTTCTATAGCAGCTTGTCACATCCAAGGTATTTACAATATGTTGGAAGTAGGTTTAAAACATTGCCCAAAGTATATATTATATTATAAAATACCACCTTCATAAATGACCAGAGAGGATGAATAAGGAAATTAATTTCAGAAGGCACAGCCCAAAAAAGTGGGATGTGTACCAAAACACTGAGTATCAATGGGATACATACCACTTGCAGGGAGAATAGGGCCTGATGAATCAACACTCTTAGTCCCAAGAGTCAAGGTATCTAGTAACAGCTGGTGATTTTGGAATTGCTGTGAATTAAGATCTTCTCATCCTCCATTTTTGTTCTTTCTCAGTGTTATCATCTATTGTACACACCTTGCCCCAGCTCCCCACTGAGTTTATATTGGGCATGGAATAGAGGAACCTGTGTTTTGGACTCATAGCTCTTCATTAAGAGACACCATACTCAGATGTGAATTCGATCAAAAAGTGCTGGATTTTGAGTCTGATCCATGACTGTATTAGTCTTTAGGGTTATTTGAGAGTGGGTAAGGATATATTTATGTGAGAGAATGTGAATAACTATGATTGATAAGTTGATTTATTGCTAAAATAGTGCAAGTTCTCCACTCATCTCTGTATATCCATGTCCTTTGGAGTATGAGTTTGCAGAGGTCCCATTAAGCAGTGAGTTCAATTTCCCCACCCTAAGTCTATGCTGGTGTTGTGAATTTTGCTGGCCTCTAGAATATGACAGACATGACAATGTGCACCTTCTGGAAGCTGTGCATGCTTCTGCCTTTTTCCTTGGATAGCCAAGAGGAGAAAGGTGAGCTAACTAGACTGCTTGAGGATGAAAGATGACTCAGATTACAGCCAAGTTATCTTAGCAGGTGCCATCCAAAATATCCCAGGCATTAACATCTTGCCAGCTGACTGAGACTCATGAGTAAGCCCAGTTGATATTTGCCAACCCTAGTTTAGACTGGCATAGCTGCTCAGCTTAGGAGATTCGTGAGAAGTAATAAATTGCTGCTGTGTTCAGCTGCCAGTTCTCAGAAGGCCTCTCATATAGTAGTGGCTAACTGATTTAATTATTATATCATATTTCTACCATGAGAATATAAGGCCATCTCTAACTCACTGTCATGTCAGGGACTATGCTCACCACCTCCTCCAGCCCTACTGGCTGCCTGGCTTTTCTACAGCACATTGGGCATGTTCTTGCTCCTGGCCTTTACTATCTCCCAGATTGGTTTCTCCTTTACTTTTTTTTTTTAGCAATTTGCTCAAATATGTCCAAGTGAAAACATTCTTGACCACATTATTCAAAATCTTTCTCCCTCTGTTTTCTCTGTTTTACTTTCCTGCATGATCCTAATCATTTTTGAACATACACCATGAGACACAGAGTCACATGATGCTAAAATGGCTGTATCATGAGGTCAGAGATTGTGTCCTGTTTACAGGGATATACACAAAGTAAACTACACACACATAATAAGTGAACTTCGTTAAATTATGTGGAAAATAACTTGAGAAAATGAAGAAGAAAAAAATGAAAAGAAGGAGGAAAGAGAAAAGACAAACAAGTCATTATAAACTATCAACATGTAACTCTAAGATATAACTTATTTATTCATGCATTGTAAGTATCCATTTCTGCAATTCATTTCTATGAGTCGTGGTGGTAAAATTGAGGTTTGATAGTGATAATAATAATAATAATAATAATAATAATAATAATAATAATAATAATCTTAAAAGGGTACTTTTCTTGAGAGGCACAGAGGAGGGAGGGGCTGAGATTTAGAAAGGCTTCCCAGAAAGGTAACATCTTTATTATATTACACCAGCCAGGGAAGGTCATTTCAGACAGAACTTAAAACATTTACAAAATCAGAATGTATCCACAAACAGGTTATATTTGGGAAATAGAATATAATTGTAACTCTTGGTGGTTATATCAGGTCAAAACAAAATCATAAAAGTTTTCATATAGGTTGCCAGAATTTGGAAAGTAAGCTACAGGCAATATTTAGCCAAGAAATATTTAATCATGGGGGAATATTTTTGATCCTATTTAAATCTAATGTCAATTTGCAACATAATCCAGTTTGAAGAGAATAAGTGTTTCCAAAGAAACAGATTATTTGGAATTTGATATAAAGGGGGTATAATTCTTCTGATAAAGCCATCTAATTAAGTCCTACATAGAGCAAAAGAAGCAATCAGAATGTACTCTTTTAGTTGTTTTGGGAATCCAGGTTCTTACTGTAGCTGAAAGAGGGCTGGGGGTTCAGGTCAAGCCTCCAAAGCACCTTGTCTATCTGACCATGCATGAATCATGCTCTAATTTCTAGTTGTTTTTACTTTAGAAATGACATTCCTGAACTCACCATAAATAAATCAGAAATCTTAAGTCCCCTTTCCAGTGAGATAAGTCCTTAGCATTAACCTAAATATGCTTTCTCCATTTATTCACAGAGTGACAAAGTGATGACACTTTATGAAGTGATGGGAAAAAATTTAAGTTGCAGTTCAAGACCTTGGAGGAAATTAATTAGGCCACCTGGACATGGAACCCTTTGCTCCACACTGCCTCGGACCTCAACCATAGGCCACTCAATAGTGTGTCTGAAGCAGTGTTCTTTCGTTCCTTTGGCTGTAAATAGGTAGAAAAGTCCCCGATCAGGCAGGAACGTCTAAATTTTCCATATTGCATAGGTTGTAAGCAGCAGAGTGGACAGAGACTGCTTCTCTCCTTGAGATTTAAGATAGAAATGTTTCACGAGATCCTGAAAAACTAATCCATTTTCAAGTCTCAGCCTAGTGCCCTAAATATAAAAAACAAAAATTTCTGCTACATATTTTTAGCAATGCATCCTTTTTCTCTTCCCTGAATCTTTCTTTGATCACTCCATGGATATGTTCTATTAGTTCCATGATGAATTGAGCCACCACCTTGCCTCAGCCTACCTCTCTGTTTATTATGGTGCCTCCCTGGTAGTTGACAAGAGGCATCCATGAGGTTCCGATGACCTCAGGAGGCCTCCCTTGCTGCTTGAATGGCCACATATGAAACAAAAGCAGTGTTAAGGGACATCGATGAATGAGTGATTTTTCCTCTGTGAGCGTCCTGTGAAGAAGTAGAGCACCTCATAGAGAGCAGTGGAGACTGTTGCAGCACTCAGGGAAGATCTCAGCACTTGGTGAACAGAGGTAGATGTAGGGGCTAATGGTGGGCTTGTAAAGGGGTAGGAGAACTAGGGGTTCTTGGCAGAAGGGCGGTGTGCCCTGTTTCAGGTGGCAACTGGTGGCAGGGAGCACACAAGCGCACAAGTTTTTCTTTTGAAAATGGACTGGGGCATAAAGCTGAGAGGCCTGAATCATGGAGTAGAGCTTTGTTTCTCTCTGCCCAACATCAGTTCCTGTTAATGGCAATTGCTTCTTATTTATTTATTTATTTTTCAATGAACCACCCCTACCACTCAATCCACATTGCTGAGATGAGGGTCTGGTGTCTCCCACTCAGCTCCACGGTTAGAAATGTAACTGAGATTGATCATAACAAGGTGTGGATTTTTATTTGGTGGAGAATACAACCCAACCTATCTAAGACAAGGAGACAAAGAAATCTAAGTCCACATCTTTTGTTAGAATTTCTGAGAAAGAGTATCTTTTTTCTGCTGAACTTGAGACTATTTTGCTATAAGTAGGCCATCATGCACAGGAATAATCTTCATGGTTAAGCCACCAAGGAAAAGAAGCAGAGCAGGAAGAGGAGACATAGCCTATGACTATTACAATGATCTAAGCCCCTGGATCCACACTTGCCTAGATTTATCAGCTCATTTGGCTAATGAGTCACTTTGTGTGTATAAACCAGTTTGGGTTAGATTTCTAGAGCTTGCAGCAATCACTGTGACTTTCACAAAGCATCAGGATGTTGGTTTTAGGCTAACCAGCTCTCAAACGTCACACCTACATGCCGAAAACAAGGATGATGCACTGGAAATCTATTCAGAAAATCAGTGAAAAGTGAAAGAGAGAAGAAGAGCAGACAAATCTAATAGTGGGTCATCGAGTTTATCACCGCTGTCAAAGGGGGCTGGATCCCATGAGGAATTTTATGAGAAGTCACGTAGAATGAGATTTACATTATATTACAAGGAATAGAAAAGGAGGATATTTACCCACTGGCTCCTGCTCTGATGAGTCATGCATTGGTCCACATTCAGACATGTGCAGACACCAGAAATGGCTGAGTGTATCCCTGCATGGGTTCTATTAAGCAGGGAATAGGAAATACCTGGATAGTCCTTTTGCTTGGGCTGCTTAGGTCCATTTGTGCACCCATCATGCTTAATTCATAAAAAGACTCTTAACCCCCAATCTCTTCAAAAGATCTAACACACCAGGGTTAGAGAACAAGCTACATAGTACTTTTGCCTCTGAAAGTCACCACTGAGGAACCAGCTAGAGTTGACATTCTCTCATCATAGGCCAATATTTTTAAACCAACACTCATTATATAGCATTGTGAAGCCAAGAGCTAGATCCCAATATATGAGTTTAGGATCTACAGGATGAAGACAGGTGATTCCCAACATACCTAGCAAACACCTTCTTCCTAAGGAGGAAATACCTTTATGAAGAATAATGTGATTAATTTGTCCTAGGACTGTCTAGGACTTGAAATCAAGAATCCAGTCTCTCAGAATCCCCTTCATTTCTGGTCAAGCTTGGGTGAGTGTTCCTCTTAACCAGGAGATATAACACGAATTTCACTCACCTTAAAAATTGCAGCTGCACTTGGTCACTTTTGTCTTCTAATGGCAGCAGATCAGCAGGAAAAGTAAAAATAAATTGTCATATAAGCAATTGTAATTGACACTGATCCCCAAAAAGTACAGTGTGCTTCCTTGTCAGGACATGGAAGACTCTTTGACACTTGATACACTGGGATGTCTACTGGCACTTTCATGTCCAATTTTAACAGTACATTACCATATCCTAATGAGTGCATGTAACTAGGGACCCAGACCACTCAGGAATAAGTGCCTGGGTTTCTCATAGGTGTATATTTTCTGCAGAGACACAAATCAAAATTGCTTATGTGTACAATGTAACAAACTGACCTAATTAACTAATGAATTAAGGAAAGGTGTATGTGTGACTCGAATGGCTTTATGAGTAATTGGCTTGTTTCCATATTTTCTTTGTTCTCTGATGGCTTCCTTTAGAAGCGGGTTCACCTGTATGATGATTGTTTCCTATTACAGGTGTCCAGCAGGTAGGTCAAGCTCAGAAGCAAGCAATACAACTTTTCTCCCCATGAAGTTATTAGAAAATTTAGAAATGACTCTTGGTTTATATAGTTCATTGAGGCATTGTTTAAGCTAGATTCCTCTCTGAAAGCATAATCTGAAATGAGGGCATGTATATAGATGGTTCTTTGGAAAGTAATCCCATAGAACAGGAATGAGGACTGACTCTGTCTCTATAGGCTGAGACACAAATAATAGGTCTCTGCCAGGTGCTATATCCCAATTATGTACTCAGATCTGAGATGTGTCATTAAACCACTGATCCTTTTGCAAGATTAATTTATGCCAGTACTCCATTTAGAATTGATCATAAACCCACATTCTAGGTTCCATGATACCTCTACTAGAGCACTGGTATCAATATTGATTCAGAGGCCTTACCAACAACAATTGCTAATGGTGGATATATATATCTCTCTCTAGAGTACAAATTTTTTGGTAAGCACCCAAAGGTCTGATAAGGACCTTTCTGGTTAAGGTACCTATGGCAAAGTGATGGGATATTATATATTAAGTGTATAAGCAGTGGTAGTGTGGAGTACATCCTAAAGGGGACCCTGCCTTGCTTTCAATAAATGAGACCTCAACTACATTAGAAAACTCAGTGAGAAAGCATGGTTTTTCACTGTGGCACCTGCTATCAACCTTCTGTTCACTTTTGTCCATTTCCTATGCAGCCTTACATTCAGCCTCACTATCAAATACTCTCAGACTCATTCTAACATAGTATACTCTGCTTTCTTCCAGTAAATAATCAGATAGCTCAAAATATGGGGGAGAGATGTATACACTATTTTCTCCTACAATGTGCATTGTGTTTCTTTTCTTGGATTGTGTTGACCATAGTTATCATCATGGATGCAGTGAGGGAGGCTTTGGCCAATATTTTGATCAGATATCCCAATTTAGATATATAAATTGGGAAATATTGACCATATCTCAAGGCCACTACTTACAAGAAAGCTGCCACTTCTTCTGGCTGAGGGGTTTAGGAGAAGAGTAGAGCATTCAATTTACTTATGCTGATAAATTCAAAGTTCCCCTTCTCGAGTCTGAGGATATCAATTGGTTCCTCCCATAATACTAAAGATATTATCACAGATTTTTTTGAGGGTTTGCATTTACTGAACATTGTAGCTTAAGTAGTTTGGGCTCAGCCCTGAGTTTGATATTCAGCACAAACACCCTGTGGATATTGGCATTAGGTGTCTATTTAAATATGTGCAGAGAGTCATTCTAACTCTTGTGTTATGCCTTGAGTTGACAGTTGCCTAACTCTGAACATGTCATATTCATTTCTCAAGGCCTCTAAAGCTACCAGTCAACTTGATATCATTTATAATTTAATTGCCCAGATATGGTTTAAATATAGCTATCCTGTATAAGCTAATGATTCAACTTCCTACTTTATCTTATTCCATTCTACTATGTGACAATTCCATGATGCTTTTTTAAGCCAAGCACTGTCTACCATCACTCCATTTACCACCAGTCTTACGAGATTTATAGTGGTTCAATATTACCAAAGCACTGCTTTCTAGAGCACTTACCATTCAAGATTCAAAGTTGGTCCCCATTAAAACTAGAGCTAAAATGAAGTGTGTGTGTGTGTGTGTGTGTGTGTGTGTGTGTGTGTGTTTCCAGGAGGAAACAGGAATGAGTGGCCCCAACAAATTCGCGATAGGAATTTCTAACAGTGAAAAAATGGAAAGAAAGCTAATTGAAGGATAAATTACTAAGTTTATCTAAACTGTGGATTAATTCCTCTATAGATCCTTTGAAGTGTCATGTAAAACAAAAGTGAGAATTCTTGAACCAATTGCAGTTTCTCATTGGAGTGTTAAATCCCTTCCAAACAAGTTGGAAGAAATGAATATGGCATGCATCAACTGGTTGAGTGTGTGTCTATAGGTATCCAATTGAGAGTCAGCAGAACAGTTTTGAGACAGAAACCTCAAAGATGGTGTTGTCAACTCAGACCTTGATGCATTGGTAACAGGAGCAATGCCTAGAATATAAAAGCACCTAATAAGTGGTGAATTGGAGTAAAAGCTATATCCCATGGAGCATATCTCCATTCTGTGTAAAGTACTGGGATAGAAGCCACTGTGTTTTAAGTATATAATCATGATAAAATATTTTTAATTGAACAAAATAAAAAAATTTCATAAGTGAATGACGAAGTGATTCAATTAATGTGATATCAGCATATTTAAACTCATTTTTGTAATAACATCAATATGAATTATGTAATATAAGACTCTTGTGCATTGTAGAGTTGGATAAGTCTATATAAAATTTATACAATCATTATACTGGTGAACAAATTATGTATAAGACATTTATCAAATAGGATGCAAAACATATGTATGGTCTGTAAGTATGCAATTTTATATGAATTTCTGTTACAACTAAGTGTGCTTCACATGAACATGGGCAGGTTAGAAGACATCTCTTCCCACTTCTCCTAAATTCAAAATCTCTTCCTTGACCTCACCCCATCACCCAACTTCTGAAAAAATCAAGTTCTTAGTTTAGCTTGAGCAGATAACTTTAACAGGCTTGTTTGAATAAATATGCCAAAATACTTTACATTCTGTCAGTATCTAGTCAGAAAATTGTGCATGGAAAAAGAGATAAAAAGAACTGAGACAGAAAGAAAATTAGTGCCATGGCAAGCTTTCAATACAGTATCTCTGAGCCAAGTTTTCTCGGTGAAATGACATATGCTCACTAAAATACCCCTTTTATATAATTATGCACTGAGCACACATAACCCAAAGTAACTTTTATTTTTGTTCCTTATCGAGGAATACATATTGCCCAGGCTAAGAATTCGGAAACAAAAGCTGGGATAATTATAGCTAATTTAACTTTGGAAAACTCTTATTCTCTAGCAGTCCAGCATACAACCCCCCAAACTAAAGTTATGTAACAAGGTAATATCAACAATGAGAAACTGCATGATAAAATCCTGCCCAAAAGTGAAAAATGCTAACTTTGTCTCATTTAGCAGCTGGATACAGAAATGCTCATTAGTTTTAAGAGGGTTAATCCTTTTAACTTTTGCATATGGATATGCCAATTATGCCTAATTGTACAAGAGGCATCAGTCAAGGTAATAGTGCATAAACACATGAAAGTTATTAAGTACATCCCAACATGTAATAAAGTAGGTGTTAATTGGTAGCTGAGGTCTGCGGGCTATTGAGGTGGATAATTCATTGAGAGATGGATCACTTGTAATTTCTCTCCATAATTCATTTTGCAGTCTCATGCTGTGATGTTTTCATGCTTGTCAAAAACAACTGCAGCATAGTGCCTTTTGTTAAATACAGCCAATAAAATATGTTAGGCATCATTAAATATACTTAACTTTTAAACTTTTTCAAAGGTACAATTCTTACTGATAATATATACAGAGAATCCAATAATTTACTCTAACCACTATTTCAAGCTTATACTTGAGGAACATTTTTTTTTTTAGTATCAGAGATTGAACCCAGGGCACTTAGTCACTGAGCCACATCCCTAGCACTTTTTATTTTTTATTTTGAGACAGAGTCTCACTAAGTTACTTGGGTCTTCACTAAATTGCTGATGCTGGCCTTGTGATCCTCCTGCCTCAGCCTCCTGAGTCACTGGTAAATTATTCTTAACATTTAAAAATCTTAACATTTAAAAATCATTCTATAGCAGTGGCTCTGAATCAGGGGGAAATTTTGTCCTTCAGAGAACATTTGGCAATGACTGGAGTTTTTTGTGTTTTTTTTTTTGGTTGTTACAACTGTGGTGAGGGCACGGCTGGCATCTGCTAAATATCCTCCAAGGCAGAGGACCACCCTCTCACAAAAAGAATCATGTAATTCAAAATGTAAATAATATTGAGGTTAAGAAACCCTACTTTACACGGCTTTGATTATTTTGGAAGGAAATTATTACATTTATTATTAAATTTACTTTAATAATTATTATTAAAGTTGAAATTATGACATTTGCAGGTAAATACATGGAACTGGAGAACATCATGCTCAATGAAATAAGCCAGACTCAAAAAAGTCAATGGTCCAATATTTCCTCTCATATGAGAAAGCTAGCCCAGAATAAGGGGAAAAAGGGGGGACCCCATGAACATAGAAGGAAGATCAATGGAGTAAAAGAAAGAGATTGAGGGTAGAGGAGGAAGGGCAGGGAAAAGGGAGGAAGGGTGGAGTGAAATTGACCAAACTGTACTATGTGCCTATATGAATATACCACACTGAATCTCACCTTTATGTATATCTATAAAGCACTAATTTAAAAAAAAACTATAAAAAATGTAAGAAAGATGGACCAAGTAGAGCAAGGAAAATAGGAAGTTGGAGGAAGAAAGGAAGAGAGAAAGCACTGCAGACAGAAGCAGAGCAAACTGTATTCCCTACAAGTATGATTATGTCAGAAGTAACCCAGCTATTATGCATAACTAGAATGCACTAATAAAAACAAAGCCAAAAATATTCAAGGAATTCTTTTTATCATCAAAATGGAAAAAACTGAAATCTTGAGCATAGGTTCTTCTGTAAGTGGTGACTACTATTGTTCCATATAGTGCTGAAAATCACAGAACTCATATACATTCCAGGCATATAGCAGTGTCTCCAATTAGTGGACATTCAGTCTATAAGCACATATGGTTGTGGGAAAATTTTGCTTCTTGATCTGCCAGAGGAAATCAATTTTAAGGGCGTTTAAGTGTACCAATATGCTCAGTCATTGTTTTAGTCAGCTTTTTCTGCTGCTGTGACTAAATGATCTGATGAGCACAGGGGAGGAAAAGTTTATTTGAGGGTTCATGGTTTCAGAGGTCTTAGTTGATAGAAGGCTGGCTCCATTCCTTGGGGCTAGTGATGAGGCAGAACATCATAGTGGAAGAGTGTGGCAAAGGGAAGTGGCTCAATGATGATCAGAAAGCAGAGAGACAGACTTCACTCTCCAGATACAAAATATATAATTCAAGGCCATGTCCCCAGGGACCCAGCTCCTCCAGCCATACCCTACCTGACTTCAGTTACCACTCAGTTAATCCCCATCAGGGGGTTAATTCAATGATTGGATTAAGGCTTTTATGATCCAATTGTTTCTCCTCTAAACCTTCTTGCGTTGTCACACACATGAACTTCTGGGGGACACCTCATATCCAAATCTTAACAGTCATTCCTTCAGAAATTCCTAATATTATGTAATCTTTAATATTATGTAGTCTTAAGAAGGAGGCAGTTAATGAGTGGAAGAATCTGACTCGGATTGTGTTCCATATGTAATGTTCTGATCATCCCAAAGATAGATTTTTTTCTCACCAATCTTTGTTTTCTTGTAGATGTTTTTAGCTCTGATTCTCTGTGACACTACTCTGTTATTCATGGAATCTGTTCAGAGCAGGAAGATGATAAAATTGGTGAAGTCTGAGACACTCTGTCAAGGATAATGTCACTTATCTTTATCTAGTAGAGGAAATAGTGAGATGATGCATATTTTCTTGTTATAAGTGACATTACAGAATGGACTTTGGATTCTGGAGACTTTCTGGGTGCTTTCTGACATTTCACCTCAAAGACCCTGCCTGGTGGCCCAGACATCTAGGAGGCCCATTCTTATTGCAACTGCTTCATAACAATAAGACACTTTGAAAAAGCAAATGACTCAGAAAGTGGCCTCTAAGAGATTGGAGTTTTCCCAGGTCTCACTAGTGCTGTCCCTTGTGCTATGCCTTAGGTAGGACCGATGAACTTTCTATTCCCTCTAGGGCTCTTGACTTGAACAAATTCAATTTGCACTGAGATCTGCAGTGCTAGTGAGAACTGAGTGTGATATCATCAGATCTATGGAATGGCATCTGATGTGTCTTCTTACTAAGAAATCAGCTTGCTGCTCTTACATTAGATATGTGAAATATCTTTATGGAATATTTGGGAGGAGTGATCCGTACTGATCCTAAGCAGGCTCATCAATAGCACTATTATGTGGAATAGTATCCATCTGCTTCTGTATTTGAGAAAATTAACTCTGCAAGGAAGGAGAACTGAAGGAAAGTTTGCATGTGAATGTGTGTGTGTGTGTGTGTGTGTGTATGTGTGTGTGTGTGTGTGTGTGTGAGAGAGAGAGAGAGAGAGAGAGAGAGAGAGAGAGAGAGAGAGAGAGGTTTGTGTGTGAATGTGTGTGTTATACATTAGAGCTTGAGTCTTTAAATTCAAAGCTTATTTTGAAGTTGTTCATCTATTTAGCAAAATAAAACCCCCACCTCTCTCTCTTCCTTATTACAGCAAGAGGTTCTACTTGGCTGTTTAAGTAAGAGGTGATGACTCTTGCTTGGGAATCAGAGTCTCGGAAAATATTCAATCTAAATATTCAAATTCGTGCCTCCCTTGTGAACAAAGCCAGCCAGTGAGCAAAGGAAAACAGAGGAGCAATTCTGTGGAAACACACTGCTGGCCATCTAGGAAGGGGTCCTTCATATTTAACTTAGATTTTATGGTGAAAATAGTCTAAAGCATTTTACAGTTTCTGCAACCTTTTTCTATACGAAGCCATGCACTATCCACAACGATCCTGAAAGGCATGTTTGATCATTCCAGGAGGCATTCAGACCCAGAAAGGCCTTCCCTGGTAGGTGGAATGTTGGTGGAGAACCTAGTGTTTAGAATCCAGGCCCAGGGCCCTTTCCAGCACACCACCCTATTTCTTGTGAGGCTCTTTGTGTTTCTTTTTCCAGGTGTGTGTGTGTGTGTGTGTGTGTGTGTGTGTGTGTGTGTGTGTGTGAGACAGGCTGACAGAGACATTGGGGCTGTGGGGACTCCATCCCCAGCTCTCACTTGGCCACACCTCAATGCTGGGTAGTGGAGCTGGCAGCTGCCAGGGAAGCTGTCCTGGCCCAGTGTCAGTGTCCATAGAGCTTGTTGTTATTTTCATCTTTATTAAAGTCCTCATTTGTCTAAACACTTATTTTTTTTTAAAGCACATTTACACTATTCCATGCAAGCAAATGGCTCCCTCTCCAAGCAATTTCACTCTCCTTTTCTTATATCCCCACATTCTTACTCCACGGACTTCCAACTCATTTGTCCACCACCTTCCACACATGACTTATCCTTTTTGATGCAAATGTGTGGTTCATGTCATCTCCCAGTGCTCCTTCTGCTCACTAGTTAAACTATCTGGCTTCTCACTCTCATTGCTTTGATTTGATTGGGAATTTCTTGAAGCTTGGGACTCTGTCTCAGTAATTAATTTATTACTTCATTAAACATTTCATTTGGGTTTTGTGGAGTCAATAAATCACTTCTTTCTTCCTCTTATGAGTTTGGAATCCATGAAGAGGTAGACTTTGGAGCCAGAAAAATGAAGATGAAAATATTCCTTTTCCTCCTGAAAAGACAGATAGGAGACCATAGATTTGGGCCTAAACAAAGTGTCTTCACTCTAATGGTGAGTAAAGCCAGTTACACAAAGACAAATACTATGCCATCCCATTTATGTTAGGTATCTAAAATAATCAAACACATAGAAATAATCAGATATATAGAAACACTGAATAGAAAGGTGATTGCCAGGGGTTTAGGGAGGGAGAAATGAGAGATATTGTTCAATGGGTATAGAATTTCAGTTATGGAAGAATAGGTTCTAGAGATCTTCTGTACAACATAGTGCCTCAATTCTCTATTTTTGAATAAAGTACTGTACCTGCACTTAAAAATCTGTTAAGAGGGTAGATCTCATTTCAAGTGTTCTTACCACAAAAACAAATAATAACTCCCCCAAAAAGGGGTATGGGGTAAAATTTGAAAGTGGTGGATATGTTAGTACTTTGCTTTATGGTGATGGTTTCTCAGTTATATGCATGTTCAAACTCATCAAATTGTATGCATTAGTAGTACATTTTTTTGCATAGAATTTATACCTCAATAAATCTGGTAAAAAAAGAAAGAAGGAAGAAAAAAATTTTTGATGGCTGAGCCATCATAGGCTTCCCCAAAGAGTAGGCTCCTTACTGCACAGTGGAGCACAAGTAAGCTGGAAGGCAAGATTGCTGAGGGCCAACCCACTCCAAGAAAAAACCCCAGGAGGCTCTGAGCAGGGCATGCTCAGTTTTTTCTTCCATAAAAACTGGGGGAGACTTACTCTAGTGAAACTTCCTCTGTGTGGGAACCCAAGGCTGGGGAACTAGAAGTTCTCCTCAAACAATTTATTACCTGTACAGATATTTACTGAACTGGTTGCTATCAGAGGGGCTGAAAATACAAAATTAAATAAGATATTGCTGTATTTATTGTTAATATCTCAGCCTAATGAGGAAGAGAGATAGTAGATCATTTATTATAGAACTGGGCGATGAGCACTATGAAAGATAAAGCAAGAGAAGGAGCTTCCATATCTTAAATTCTAAAGGAAGTGATGCTTGAGCTTCAAATGTGTAGTAGGATTTGACCAGATGAAGCAGTGGTAAAAGAGCATTCAGGGGCAGGAGAAGCATATGAGATGGAGCTACTGATGGCCCACCTGGGGAGAACTATAAATAGTTCAGGAAGGCTGATGAGGAGAGTGTGCATTTGTGTGTGAATGTGTGTGTGTGTGTATGAGAGAGAGAGAGACAGTGTATGTGGTGTGTAATTGGAGAGTGATGGGAGATGAGTTAGAGAGCAAAGCAGGAACTACATCATGAAGGGCCTTGTCTACTTGGTTAAGAAGATCCTGACCTTGACTCTGAAAGTGAGGGGAGCTGCTGAGGGGTTTTAAGTGGAGGAAGGATTTGATCAGTTCTCTATTTTGGAAAAAAATTCCTGTCTTGTAATTTGAAGGGTCAGTCCAGAGGCTTGAACTCCAGTGAGGATATTACTGAAATAATCCAGGTGAGAGAGGAAGAAAGCAGCCGAGATGGTGGGGATGGAAAGGAATGATCAAAATGAGAAATTGTAAAGGGAGAGAAGAACCACCACTCTGCACACCACGGGGACTCAGGAAGTGTGATTGAGGAAATGGAATGGTCTTTAGGCCACAGATCCCAGCCTAGGATGGCAGTGAAGACCCTTAGATTCAGATGTAACTCTTCCACTTACTATGTCTGGGGTCTTTGGCAACTTCCTTAGCCTCACTGTGGTACAGTTTTCTCATCTGCAAAAACAGAAACAATAGTGATAATGATGATGATAATAAGAACAATATCTGCTTCACAGGAGTCTTGCAATAATTGATTAAAACCATGCAAATGAATGCCTTAGCACAGTGCCTGAAACTTGATAAACGTTCAATGTCCAACTATAACTATCACCTATGAATTTAGGTACCCCAACACTCCCTATAGTTTGCTCCACCCGAGGTCCTTTTGGGTTTGCAACTTCTCAGGTTGAATCTGATGGGAACAGAGAGCTCACCATCCAGTGATATTATTTCTCTGCCCACAAGGGAGGACGAGCACCTTAGGCATCTTTTTAAAAATGCAAACCAATCCTGATGATGGACACAAACAATAAAATGATAATCCAACCAAAAATAAAAACAAGTCTTGAAAAATTAAAGTGAGGTTTGAGTGCCACATTGACATCTTTACCCATGGCAACATTAAGCAAAACAAATTGAGAAATGCTGTTTAGGCTGTTGTGACAAGCAGTACAGTGAGGTGGGAGAGATGTGGCAGCCCATCTTTGGCAGGGATATGGTAAGGCCTTTTGCTCAGAACTGCCCCGGATGGACCCTTTGCTGTCATCTCCTCAGGCCTGTGATGATGATGGGAGGGTCATGGGAGCGAGAAACCATGCAAACAAATGTATTATTTTCATATTCATGATGCTTCTGCCTTTTCTCATTGTCAAAGCATTATAGAGTCATTTTAGAAAAATTGGAAAATGAAGAAAAAGCAGGATAAAATAAAGCTTGTAAATCTTTCCTCCCTGTAGGTAAGTAAGATTAATACTAATATTTTTGTTGATTTTCTTGAGATAAGTTCTTCACTTCTCCACTGCCCACTGTCACACATGCAAGGCCATCTCTCTTGGAGAGGACATACAAAAAGTTTCTTCTCCCTCCTGACCCACTTTACCCAGCTTTTTCCTCCTGCCCCTCTCAGCTCTGACGTCATCCACTCCAGCAGGACTTCTTCAAACCCCATTCTGGAAAGGGGTTCATGTACATCATGCCTCTATGACCTTGTGTTTAGCTCTCTTTTTGCACTCGCTTTCATGGATCTCTTTAGAGATCCATCTGCTCCATTTGCCTCCATGTCTTCTTGAGTTATTTATTTCTTTTTCTGACACCCAGAAGAGGGCCTAGTGCAGAGTAGGCTCTTGTCAGCCATTGAATAAATGGGCAGAGGAACTGAGGCTAGTAAATGAGAAACTAGGGCACTTCTATCCCCGAACCTGTGATTCTCACCATCAGGGAGAATACAGGATTTAAGAAAGAGATAGTTCAAAGGCTATGATCCAGGTATTCCCTGTAGGAAGATTGAAATTTACTTGTTAATTTGGGAGATAGTTATTTCTT
Organism: Callospermophilus lateralis; assembly: GCF_048772815.1. Lineage (NCBI taxonomy): Eukaryota > Metazoa > Chordata > Mammalia > Rodentia > Sciuridae > Callospermophilus > Callospermophilus lateralis. The sequence continues at coordinate 1,810,032 of NW_027511893.1, forward strand.
AGCTCTTTTGGCACCAAGGACAGATAACTGGGCCTAGAGTGGGGAAGAAAGGTGTACCCCCAGGTTAGGGAGGGGGAGTGGAGAAGAGAAATAAAAAAACATAAGTATTTTAAAATAAGCCTCAGTGGCAGAGCAATAAGGGCTATATTCAAAGCACGAGATGACCACTGTTACACTATGACACTGTCTTAATCGCCACTCACAAATCACTTCAGCATATATATAAGCTCCTATATAGTTTTTCAAGTATATAGGTTATGGCAATGGGAAAACTTGTATATTTTATCTTTTAGCATTTTTAGTTCTCTGGGATATGAAAAAAAAAAAACCAACATAATGGACCCAATATTTCAAGGTCCCAAAGGGAGAAAGAAAACCTCTAAGAGAACCATGAAGTACAGGGTAAATGTTTCTACGTAGCTGTGATTCCCTTTAACTCAGATGAACTCTTAAGCTTCATAATGTCAAGGTATTTTTCCTCTGTTGGAAGGATCCAAGAGGTCTCTTCAATTTCAGACAGGCGCAGGGAACTTCTGACCTGCCATCAGCCTCTGAAAACTAATGGTGCAATTCAGTGTTCCTGGAGCTGAATGAATGCTCTTCTTTGACTTGAGTAGGGCTTGCTCCATGATAAACAGGGCACTTAATGAGCAGAGAGATGGCCAGGTAATGGTCAGAAGAACACTGGGGTCCAGGACATGACAGAATGAAGAGATCTGTTTTCCTTGTGACTTCTTAGCAGGTAGTTAGGTCAAATCACTCCTAATTTCTGAAAAGCCCTTTTCTTCTCCATTTTGCAAAATAGAGAATAATTTTATACGTTTCTGTCTTGGAAATGTAGCATGTGAGGTAATGGTTTAGTTCACGCCTATGAAATTTCTCATTTGGATTCCTAAGCAGGTAGGACTTTCTGCTCTTTTCCTGATTTTGGTAGAAAGTAGGAATCTTTTAACACCAATGGTAAAAGTCCATTTTCTATTGTCCTCAATTTTTTTGTAGTTGAGACCAGTAGTTCAATTTGCTGCTGATGACTCTAAATCTCTGGCTGTGGGTTCTACTGATGACATTTCAAGTGGCCAGGCAACATCTCCTCCCAGTCTATGCCCATAGAGTGAGAGGAGACAATTTGTCCTTGAACCTGTGCCTGGTACCATGCTGATTTCTGTGCAATACTGATGCCCATAGAGTGAGAGGAGACAATTTGTCCTTGAGCCTGTGCCTGGTACCATGCTGATTTCTGTGCAATACTGGCTGATGAGCCATACCCCTCTTAGCTGCAAAATTGCCTTGTGGTTATGATCAGTTTGATCTTATAAAAATGTACATTGTTATTCTGCTCTAATCCAGAATAGATGAAGGGGCATTTCCTTCCCTGTTCCACTGGCTATAATCAGTCTCTGAACAGAAATTTATCTACTGTAGGCAGATCTTTCTGGTAGTTACTATGGGGATCAGATGAAAGAGGTGGAGGCTATCTATAGTTCTTATCAATAAAGGGCTCCCAATATAGGAAACTGCAAATAGGAACCATTTTTATTTCCCAGACAGAGGTTAGGAAGATAATGTAAAGATGGATTATTTATTTGAAGCCACAGGAAAAACATTTAGCATATGCAAGTGTTATGGGTCTTTTCACATTTCTTGTCCTGGAGAATCGTTCTGTTATTATAACAAAGATTTTATATCCTGACTTTATTTTGGAGATAGTGCAAGAAAAGGATGAAGTGAAGTTCATTTTAGTCCAAAGTGAAGTTAAATTTAGTCCAAATGCTTTCAAAAGTTCAAGGCTTTTGTCTTAGGCGGTTCAGGTTGCTTATAACTCCATCACTCAGGAAAATTCAAAGGGTTTAGGAGCTCTGTGCCAGGAACCATAGACAAAGACAAGAGGTTACTTAAGAATTGGCTCCAAAAAAGACCTCAGAAAAATTCTGGATTGGTCTTAATCCATCAAGAGGGTTGAATTCCCTTTTGCAAGCTTGGGCAAAAGAGGCAATTCTGACCACTGTGAGACATGAGATAAGATCAACTGTGGAATTCTGAAATGGTTTTACTCAATCTAAGGAGATTGTATAGAGTCCTCCTTTAGTAAGTTACTTGAATTCCGAGCTAAGGAATTTGCTTTTATCCTGTAAGCAATGAAGAGGCAATTTATAAATGTGGGTATTTATAACCAATGAATCATCTGATATGCCTTCTATTTTTTTTCCTTCTGATGGATAAATCCATATGCATTATGGGGAAAGATTTGCAGCTGAGGACATTTGACTTGTAACTCTCCAGGTTTCAGGTGAAGATACCTGCCTGAAGGAAGTGAATGTGGAATTGGAGAGGGCACATGGAATTAGACACACCACTCAGATGACATCAGCAGAACATGGCCATCAATCAGGTGAAAGTAATGGAGGAAATAATAGCTGTGAAAAGACTCAGGTTTCTAGCTTGATAGTCTGAACTGAGGCAACTGTCTTTACTACAAGAGGGACTACAAGTTGAGGAGCACTCTTTTTTTTTTGTCTAATGAAAGTATGATGAATTCAATTTTAAATACTAACTGGAGGAAACCTGAAGTACTTCTATGTGGATGAGTTTGGAGATATAATCTTGGAGAGAGTTCTTGAATTAACAAAATTCTTCTAATCTGATGGCACTATTTGCTTTAACCCATCTTGCATTGTATTTACAGAATCCAAGGGAGAAGGGAGCTCATGTTCATAGCTTCATTGAACAGATGTAGAACTTGATTTGTGGAGATGAAATCTCTCTTACATTGCACAGCTGCTGGAGTAGTAGTTTTAGAGGAGGAAACAGAAATCCTTTTTTCCAACTCTTCAATCAATACTTCTGCCAAAAGACTGAGTTGCATTGTCTTAGTCACAGATAGTTTAATCCATAAAATTAGGGTGTTTGACTTCCATGTCTATTTTAAACACAAAGGTTTGTGTTTAGAGAGTTTTCTTCTGTTTCTTTCCATATGTGATGTTTGATATTGTAGTTTGCTTAGGAAACATGAGGAGCAATATATTAAATGTAGTTGCTGTTTTGGAAGGAGAAGAAAGTGTATAACAGATAACACTTAAAAAAATTGTTAATCTAGAGAAGCCCAAACCGTCTATACCCATGTGGCATTACCAAGAATACTATTACTAATATATTTGTAATGCATATGTATATTCATATCTATATAATTTTCAAATTATTCATTTCCATAGAATTTATATTATTGAAATGAGTTAATGCTAAACACATTTAAATTCTATAATGTGCTTTACATTACTTTTCTTTCCATACCTTTCTCTCATGGCAACCCACAGGACCTTGAACATGCTAACTGGTTTCTCTGCAAAGTTACGAATTTGCCCTAAGCTAGTGTATTTGGTAGAGAAAGAATTGTGGAGTTGTTAAAAAAACCTCTTAAAGAGCAAAGTCAAAGAAGTACCAGAACATAGTGGATAAGGTCCTAAGTTCTGGAGTTCTGACAGACCTGCATTTGTATCTTGGTCCCAACATTCAATCTTTTGGTAAGTTACTTCACTTCTCTGAGACTTGGTTATCCTCCTTATAAATAAGAGTAATATCAACCAACTTAAGAAATTGTTATGAAAAATAAAATGGAAATGAATATAATATCCTTAGCTTTTTTGTGTCTAGCATGGAGTGAGTACTTGATAAATGATAATTTAAACAAAGGATTGAGGAAACAGTGTGTTGCTGTCATCAAAGAAATGTATGAAGAGGTGAGATGGTAACAGCCATGAGGTACAAATCCTGGAGGAGTTTGTTCATGTTTTTAAAGCCTGTTCAGAGGACGCATAATGGTACTGTAGGTGAAAAGTGACCATTCTTTAAAAAAGTCTGAAAAGGAACCCACACGCCTTCTCTCAACCTACCCCTAATAACAGTGTAACCAATGACAGGTAATTTAATGTTAGAGCTTCAATTTCCTTTACCTCAAAAATGAAAGGGCTCAGTTTTGTATGTGACATGTGTTTATTGAATGGACAATATGTGCAAGGAAGTGTGCTAGGCTTTAGGGATAAAATGGTGAGTAGACCAGACCCAATATCTTCCTTCATGGAGTTCAAACTAGTCATGAAAGTTGATGGAAAATTGCCACTGTGATCAAAGCTCTCTGAAGGGGAGGTAGAGCTCGTGTTGTAAAAGTGTGTTGAAGAAGGATTCAGCTCTGGCCTGCACGATCCATGAGAGCTTTCCAAATGAAAAGACTCTAATTGACATCTGTTATGAATATAGTGCAGATTATAAGCACAGTCGGTTCCAGCTGTAACATTTTAGTGTGACTCACCACACAAAGAATTATGGCATCTTCTCAAGTTATGCTCGGTGCTCAATCCAAACTCCACCCTGCACTGCCCAACTCTCTCTCCTTCTCTTCATATGGAACTACTTCAAAGAAACTTCCAAACTCACAGCATTCCCATGGCTCAGCTAGTCTTCCATCTACCCCAGTGTTTTTTTTTTTTCCTTTACTTCAAATTAAACAGCAATCTGGTGATAGATTGTTTTGGGTCTTTATCTCAACATTTGGACTGCTTTGGACATTGGGTCCCACCTCCAAGAGGTCCTCTCCTTTTTCTTCTAGAAATAATTTTTTCTTCTTCTAGCTGCTTCTTTCAGTCTCATTCACAGTCTTGCCTCCCTGTGTTCCTTTTGAATAGTGCTATTCTGACATCTGAGTCTTTGAATGTCTTCTCCATATGTATGTCAAGGCTAATTTGATCCATTACTAAGGCTTGATTATGGATTCTGAACAGATAGTCCCAAACCTAAAATTTTTGTAATAATCCTTTCTTTCTGAGTTACAGACTGGTATCTCTTCTGGTCATTTGTTCATGGGAGCTCCATAGACAAAGTCAATATATCCAAAGATGAGGCCATGTCTATCGCTGACTTTCTTCTTTCTACAGACTCAACCTCATCTACTAGCAAACAACTAGTTAGAAATGCAAAAACCACTGTTTTCTCAAAATTTCCATGATATTTTTTATTGCGACTTTGCACTTGTTAACTTTAACTAGAACACCCTTCTCCCTCTCTGCATCCTTTCCGATACTCATCTTTACTAATTGATCTATTGTCTTTTCTTCTAGGCAGCCACTGAAAGTTCAGTTTTGGGATAGTACCTAATATACCTTTAAGTTTTCTACTCTCTGGTGTATACACATCATATAATCAGAATGAAGTGTTCTAATAATATATGGCAAAGGTGAAGAAATTTGTGGATGTGATTAAGTTGACTTTGAGTAAATCAAAGGGGGATTATCCTAGGGGGCCTGACTTCATCAGGTGAGCCCTTAAAAGAAGGTATGGAATTCAAATTTTCTCCTACTTGGATTTAAAAAGTAGGCTGACATGCTGTGAGATGGCCTGTGATAGGGCCAAATATCAGGGATCTTTAGGGGCCTATAGAAGCTGACAATTGCCCTGCATGGACAGCTAGAAAAGAAAGGGAACCTTAATTCTCAACAAGTGAATTTTGCTAACATTGGTGTAAGCCTAGAAGAGAACACCAAGTTCCAGAAAGAAAGGAAGCCTGGCCAATAATTAGGAGCCTTGTATGATCCTGAGCAGTGGCCTGTAGAAGCCATGCTTGAACTCTTGACCCATGGAAATTGTGAGATAATAAATATGTGTTGTTATAAGCCACAAGTTTGGGGTCATTTGTTACACAACAATAGAAAATTAATCCAGTGTCCCTCCTGGGAGATCCTCCAACACTGTTGTTTTCCATCATAGCCCTGACCCTACTGTTGACTTATGTTCTCTGCTCCAGACTCTGAGCTCATTGAGTTCAGGGAAAATCTCTTTATTATTATTATTTTTTAATATCCAGAACCCACTATAGTGTCTTACACAACATTGGCACTGAAATGGAATGAATGAAATGACTCATAAGGAAATTTTATATGATTAAAGTGATTAATTTTGCTTTTTCCATGGAAATTCTCTGAAAAAAAAGTTCTAAATGTAGTTTCCCAATAGGTTTCCAGCCAATAATGAGTAAACTTTTTTTTAATGAGTGTGTGTGGTTTGCACATTGTTTTCTTAACCCCCAGGCTTTAACTAAAAGTTCTGAAATACATAGAAATATAAAAGTTTCCCCAAAGTAAATTGTGCAATAGTAATGTACTAACCAGCACTTAGAGGGTGAGGAAAGTGAATTTGTGTCTGTAGCATCTTGGCATATGCCAGGAACTAATGGATGAATCAGGGAGAATTGGGTTCAGTAGTTATTTCATGGTTCAAATGACATGCAACAAACATTTCCAGCAAGTTCCATCAGCTAATGTTCTATTTGTGTGTATATGTTCACACACTACTCTGCTTTAAAATCACATGCCATGAAATATAGTCTCTCACATTGGCTTGGATGGATATCCTTACTGGGGAGAGTCAGTTCAAGAACTGAACAGAAGTTACAATAGGCCCTGCTACTGTGTTTTAGCCGAGTTCTAAAACATGAAAATCAAAACAATATGTGTGTTGTGGGGGACATTGATGAACAATGTAGCACCAGCTCAAAGTCAAACCCCCCAGTAGAGGGGAAAGGCAGAGTCAGGGTGAGAACTTGGGTGGTTCTTTTACAAATAACAATTTCCCATTTTAATGATGAGGTTTTTACATTTTGACTGTTACAAAAATTATATATATATATATATATATATATATATATATATATATATATATATATATATATACCATAAAGTATCCAAGTAATAAAAATAAGAGAAAAATCTATTTATAATAACTCTAAACAGAGACAATCAAAATTATGGAATTTTGGTATGTTTCCTTGCAATCTTTCTTCATTAACTTTTCTTTTATTTCTTCATTAACTTTGAGAAAAGTTGTAAGCATTCTTGCTCTGTAATTTAATTTCCAGCTTTTTTTCTTCTTTATGTTATAACACCAGATTTTATCTTAAGTCCTCTTTATAAACATTTTTCAGTGGTAGTGTATTTTTGGGAGATAATTTGAACTAAAGGAAAAAATGTCTGTATCATCTGTTTATCACAGCATTATTTATCATAGAAACAACATTGAGAAGACAATTAATATACAATAAGCAGAGATAGCTATTCAAAACACAGGAAATGCACACCATGGAATATATCCATTAAAATTACTTCCTTAGGATGTGTTACCAAAAGTGGAATCATTGTATTCTGTTACCATTATTTCCTTGGGACAAATTAGTAAAAGTGGAATCATTGGGAAACCGTTATTTGAAAATGAACATTCTCAAAGATAAATAGTTTTAAATAGATTTAAAATTTAAATTTAGTTAGATTTTTAAAAATAAATAGATTTAAACTTTTAAATTTATTTTTGTTGTTTAGCAAATTTTAATTGAAGTATAATGTTAATACATAAAATGCACAAACTATGCCCACAGAATGATAAAATCAATGTATCCAGTGTGGCTGCCATTCCCAAGACTAACCAGCTCCCCAGAAGTTGTCATCAGACCCCTGCTAAACAAAAACATCTCCCTTCCTCAACTATAATTTATAATCTCTAGCACAATAGTTTGCCTGTGTTTCAAAATCAGCATTATGCAAATAGAATCATATAATGTTTACTTCAGCAAGTGTAACTTTGTTTAGCATTATGATTATGATTGGAAACTTATTTGTGTTGTTGTATATAGCAGTACTTCCTCCATTTCCATAACTGTGTGGTATTTCCTGGAACAAGTATGCCACCATTAATTTATTTTGTCTACTGACAAGGATTGGTGCCATTTTTAGATGTTATGAATACTCTGGTACATTCTTTTTGGTTCAAATGCATGTGTTCTGCTGAATATAGATCTAGAAGTGAAATTTGTAGGCTATATGCTTGACTTTAATATATACTGTCAAATAGTTTTCAAAATTAGTGGTACGAATTTATACTTACACCAGCAGTGTGTGAGTTCTAGTTTTGCCAAATCCTCATCAACAATTAATTTTGCCAATCTCTTTAATTTTTGCTACTGTGTATCTGTGTGCCATTTGATGATTATTTTTAAATCAATCAATCAATCTATCTATATCTGTGTCTCTATCTATCAATCATCTGTCTTCTATTTGTTGCAAGTACCATAGAACAATATTGTATTTACTGTCAGTGATCCTTTATATTTGCCCACATATTTAATTCTTCATTGCTCTTTTTTCTTATTGGATTTCCATTTTCCTCCCAGATTTATTTTTCTTTTGCTTAAAGAACTCTCTTTAGTATTTCCTTTAGTGTGATTATATGGCTGGAAAATTCAGTTGTTCATCAGAAAATGTTGTTATTAAGATTTCATTATAGAACAATAATTTCAACGTATGAAATTTTTCTTTGAGCTCTCTAAAGATTTAATACCATTGTCTCCTGTATTCCATTTGGTCATGTTGAGAAGTCAGCTTTCAGTGTGATTGTTGTTTTCTTCGAAGAAATATGTCCCTTTTTTCCAATTGCTTTTTTCTTGTATGTATGCATTTTTCTATAATTTATTACATCTCTAGGAGTGACTCTATTTCTGTTTTCCCTGCTTTGGGTAGATGGTGCTTCTTGAGCCTATGGTTTGAAACCTTTCATTAGTTTTAGATATTCTCAGCCATTATTTTATCACATATTGTTTCTGTCCCATTTTGTCTCATCTCTTTCTATTGGAAACCAATAAAACATATTTTAGACTTTTGAAAAAATTATATTCCATATGCCTCTTCTTCTTTTAAAAATGTTCACTAATTTTTATCCTCTTGTTTCTCTATGATTCAGTCTGAGAATTTTTTCTCATCTATAATTTTTCTTCAGCTGCATTAAGTCTTTCCATTCATTGAGCTCTTCATTTCTGTTAAGAATTTTCATTTATCTCCTTTTTGTAGTTTCTACTTCTCTTCTAACGTGTCTCATCTTATCATTTACATTCTTGGACACTTTCCTCATAGTCTCAATAGATGAGTCTCATGTGGGTCTGTTACTATTCTCTACCATTGTATCTGAGTTTATTATTGCTCATTGTCATTTTCTTTTGTTGTATGGCTTATTCTTATCTTTTGGTAGGACTGTTCTTTTATGTGCATATTGGACATTGTGTTGAAAATTATAGAGATAGTTTGAAGTTATAGATGATACGTTCTTCCAAGAAAGATTTACTTTTTCTCCTGTCAAGATGTCAGATGTGGGAGTATGAATCATGAATCCTATCAGGAAATGGTCTGATCTTACTGTGTTTTCAGTCTTAATGAGTCTATTTCTACTTTGTCCTTTCATCTTGGTTGTAGCCTTTCTATGTCACAACAAAAAATCCTGGAGTATTTGCTAGGAACTCTTTTTCTTTTCCCATATATCCAGACTCCAATTCTTACTCCCTGTCCCTGGGAGACTTATGAAAATTCTATTCAATTTCTCAAACTCTTCACTGCTACTTTTGAATTGATAAATGTTTTGAGCAGAAATAGTGCACCAAATACTGGATTCAGTTCTCTGAGCTTCCCTTCTCTCTAGGATACTGAACTCACAAATTCTCACCACCCCTGTAGCCAAGAGACCTTCCATTAGATATTTCAATGTGCTTTACCTGTGTTTCCTAGTTGTTATCTATTAATTGGTCCCCACAAATCAACCCTCTTTGCCAGAGGCAGAACTCTTATTTATTTTGTCTAATTTTAAACACAGAAAGATGGATCAAAGGAAGGAAAACAGGGAGCCAATACATAGGTATTTCTGGAAAAATAAGAAATCAATAGGTACAACTCACTGAAACAAGTCATTGGGTCGATGATTCTTCCAAACTGAGCATAAAAGTCTCTTTCCTAGGATAAATTTAATTTTAAAAATTTTCCCTCCATCTCAACGTGGAGGAAGTCTTAAAGGAGACCTGATTTGAAGGTGAAAGCTTTTATTGATGGGAATGTCATCTAATATGATGGATTCTTGCAATAATCTTCACACTTCAGATCCAGTTTCTCAGTATTAAAAAAAAGAAGAAGAAGAAGGTATATAATACTGACTGCTTTCTGCTGAATTTGTGGAAGGACTGAGATAAAGTATATGCATGTGCTGTAAATTTTAGGATGATATTCATAAGAAAAGGTTTGTTATATTTTTATGCTTCTCAAAAGTTCCCAGGTTTCCTAGGCTATCTGGAAAATCCCAGCAAAAACAGCAATGATGCTTACATGCTAGAGCTTTCTCTGGCAGACAGAGCTTACTTGATCACATGACTGTCATGAGTTTAGGAAAAGCTTGGCCTCTAAAAAAAGCCTATAAAGCACATCTTGTTTTTGCTTAAATTTTATCACCTGAAAGTAAATTTTCATACTGCTATAGGTATTATGCAAACTGCTACATTACCCCTGCGGAGTGTCTCCTTGCTCGATTCAGTTTAAATAGAATGAGAGTCAAAGGTTTTTTCCTTTTTCATTCATAGACTGCTCACCTGGAAATTAAATTAAAGTAAGCATCAATGAACCAGCTGATTTCAATGCCAAAGGGATATTTTAAAGACAGTGGATTCAAAGCAATAGCGCACAATAGGCAATTGAACTGTACTTAGGATCAAATCAAGAAAACTGGCTGGTAGGTAGTTATCAGTGAATTAAAAAAATTGTCACCAATGAAAGCACCACTTCTGGTGATATCCTTGATTTATTTATTGCCTCTTTGTTCCAGGTAAAAGGAAAAAATACTCTTCAGTTTGCTATCATTTCCTTTAGCTACCACCACTTATAATGTACCTTCTTCATACAGGGCACTCTTTTTAGTGTTGGGGTTTAAAAATGACAAGAATCATTCCCTGTCCTGGAAGGACTTCAGTATAGTTGCAGAGACAGGATATGTGCATAAACATATATCAATGATAATTAAGGTAGTGCAAACTAAATAATTGATAAAGAGTGTTTTGGGCTGGAATTTAAGGACATTCTGAGCTAGAGAAAGCTGGGAAAGAGTCATGGAAGAGATATGATTTGAGTTGGACTCAAAAGATGTTGGAAATTATTTAAATGGAAATGATTGAGGGGGATAGGATTCTAAGCAGCTAGAAGAGTATGAGCATAGTCTCGCAATGGGAGTCCATGTGATGCAAAAACAAAAAACAAAAACAAACACCTCAACAAAACCAAAGCACAAGAACATAAGCTCCAAGGCAGTTAAGGCCTTTATCTATTTTGTTAATTGCTAGATCAGATCCTGACATGTAGCATATGTTTTTAAGTATTGGTGGATTGACTATGCGTGACTCAGCTTTCCATTACTATAATGAAATGCCTAAGGTAAGTAACTTATAAAGAGGAAATTTTAATTTAATTCATGGATCTGGAGGTGCCAGTACAAGACTGGACAGCCACACTGATTTGGGCCTCTGCAGAGGGAACTGGATGGCAGTGGCTAGGCATGAGTGGCTGGACATAATTGCCAGAGCAAACCACTTACACTTTTAGCTAGAGAGCAAAGCAAGAAATGAAGAAGAGTCAGGGGTCCCACAATCCTGTTCAAGGGCACACCCTCAGTGATATGAGAACCTCCCCTAGAGTCCTACTTCTTCAAGGTTACACCACCTCTCATCAGCACTGTCCTGGGGACCAATCCTTTAACACACAGACCTTTGGGAAATACACATCCAAACCACAGCAATGTGATGAATCAGAAACCAAGGAGTTCACCAGTTTGTGTGACATGGGATTCGTTGCAGGAAGACATTCTCAAGGATAGAACAGGAAGTTGAAGTCTCTAGAGAACTGGGTCTGAGAGCCATAGTCAGGAACCCTAAAGGAACCTGTCGTTCCACTCACATTAGTGGGTTTTGTCTCAGGCCAGAGTCATTTGCTTTACGCATTTGGGGAAAGAAGGAACAATCAATTAGAAAACATTTCTACCACATCAAAACCTTTCTGAGTGACAGTTCTCTCCCCACCATTGCTTTTTCTGTGAATTTGTTACTGTTATTGTTTTGCACTGGGAATAGAGACTTTGTATATAAGCTTTAATGGGAGCTAAGATTTGGATATGAAATACAACTCAGTTAATGAAAGATCTTTCTTGAGAGTGAGAGAAACTGAAGTTTGCTAAGTCTGATGCCCTTGGACCGATGGTTTAAATCCTTTGAAGTATGACTGGTGACTGTAAAAGCCCGTGCTGGTTCAGTGAGGACATGTCACACTAACTTGTTTCCTACTGGGGTGGGGGACATTAGACTGATAGACTACGCTCATCAGTGCTTACTTTAATTTAATTTTCTGCAGCACAGCCTATGAATGGAAAGGGAAAAGAGTATCTTGAGCATTAGTTTCACTCTAGACTGAATGTGGCAAGCAGTCGCTCAGTGGGAATAATGTAACAAATTGGGTAACAACAGTAAGGGTATTAGAGCTCACTTTCAGAGCCTAAAATCTAGACAATAATGAGAAACATAGAAAACTAAAAACCAGAAAAGCCAAACTTTCCCAATCCATAAGGCAGTGAACTTTTGACAAAGTTCTTTTCATTTCTAGGTTGAATAAGTAGAATAACAAAGTTAAATAACATTATAAATGGTTGAATCACTGTGCTGTGTTAGTTTTTTTTTTTTTTTAACCAGGATGGTTATGCATATGACTCAGAATTCTTTCTACCCTGTCCTACTCTTAATGACATTCTCAGTGATTTCAATGAAGATAGAGAAGCTGGCTTGTTAATTTTGCACGCATTTTCAGCACATGAGAAAATGTTTGTAATTTTATAATAAATGACCCTGTAGGTTTAATTTTGTTGCCTCAAAAATAAATTGGAACTGTATGTCTATAAAGTCCAAATGTACTCACTCAGATGTTCTGAGTTGCCTTTCAACAAAAGTCATTGTAAAAAATTTGTTCCATGTATACTTGATACCTGGTCTTTTGGGGGAAAATTACTGATGAAGGTATATATTAAGAAGCCCAATTTCCATTACTATGACAGAATGCCTGAGACTGGGTAATTTATAAAGAAAAAATTTATTTAGCTCATAGTTGTGGAGGCTACAAGTCCAAACAGCATGGTAGTGGCTCCGCTGAGTGACCCTTGGTGGATGAAATTACAGTGGTGGCAGCTATGTGGAAGGAGAAATCACATGATGAGGAAGGAAGAGGGTAATTGTTTCAAGGATCAGCTCTCTCCTTTATAACAACTTGCTGCTGCAAGAACTAACATAGGGTCCCACAAGAATTATCTTAATTTCTTCTCAGGGCAGTGGTTTCCAATGACCTAACCAATTCCCTGAAGACCTTTCTCTAAAGGTTCCACCACCTCCCAACATGGCAACATAGGGAACCAAATTTCCAACACGTGAAACTGGGGGTGGGGAACACATCCCAACCATCGAAGGGCACCTGTAGGTGACAAGACCAAGACACCCCAAAGGAGACTGTTATGGGGAACTTTAATATGAAAACTGATGATCCACAGAAAATGGCAGTGCATGCTAAAAGATGCAGAAAAAGCAATTATTCTTATATAAATATTTAATAAAAGTTTCACTTTTATCAAATTTTTATCCTTTCCTTCAATATTTTATTGCCAGTTTTGGACAGGAGAAAATTATGAAAAATTTAAAAAGTTTTTTAGTTTTGTTAAAATCATATGACAATTTTTGTTAATATTTTAAATTTAAAAGTCAAATGACTAGCTATGTTTCAAAGTCATTTCTTCAACAGTGATTGATGATTGAACTGCTCTTTACCTTTCCTCTATGAAGTTTGGATAGGAGAAATTCTTGAACTCTTCCTATTGATATTTGGGTGGCTTCTAATCTTTTTGCAGACGATTTGAAGAACTAATTGAACTATATACTTCCTTATTCAAGTTGTCATATTTTTTTAGTCGGATTAGATTTTATATTCTGTAAAAAAAATGCTCTTTTCTGGCATTTGGTCACAATTTTGTAGTCATTTGTTTAGATCTAATCTGGCCAAAATGTGGGGTGGCATAGGGAAGAGCAAAAGTCAGGGCTCCTTCTGAAGGAGAAGGAAGCACAGAGAATTCTGGAGAATAATTTTCAACTATTCTGAAATAAAAATTCAGCCCTTAGGAGGAAAGTTGTAATGCTGCTCCAATCTGGTCCTTGGCCTGACCAAAATGCATGGGCCATAAAGAAGAGCGTCCCGGTGAGACACAGCACAAAGTGACTCTGGGTAATCCTCACAGGGAATACTTAAAGCCCTTTAAGATTCTGGGTAACAAGTACATGCTGCATCGTGGAATTGCAGAGTGAGGAAGAAAGATAAATAAGGCAGACTCATTTAGCAACAGCACTTTAATGACTGCATTGTCAAAAGTTATGAATAATCCATTTGCTCCTTTGATGGACTGGCTTCCTCCTGCCAGAAGACCTGGAAGAAGGGAAAAACAGTTTTCCATTGAGTGGAATGATTCTCTAGAGGATTGAAACCTGCTGAGGATAGTTCAATACCCAATCAGGGCGACTGAAAAGCAGTGATTTAATTAATCATCCTAAAGTTCCTTTGGAGATGTCTGAGCAGTCTCATCTGATTGAGGGCTCCGGAATACACCCACCATCCTAAGAGGACGTACATTTCCGCTGCCGTACAGCAGGCCCTAAAATGAGCATCATTACCCACTGGATTTCCGTTCAAGTCCCATTCAGAAATGTCACATGCTACCGAACAGCTGAAGAGGATGACAGTGGGAGCATCTGACTCTGTGAGTGTAGATAGGGGCTAAGATACAGGCTGCATGGAGATTTTCTTTACCAAGATGTCTGAAGAGTTTTTTCTTGAACAAATTATATAATCCTAGAGCCTAAAATGGTCAAACAGCTTATCTGCAAATGCAGACCCACGAAATCGTTGTGTCCATTATCAATCCTAAGAGGTACTCTACAACATCATAGAGATTTTAAATACCAGTTTGAGATTACCCTGGCCATGATTCTTAAGGTCATCTTTTCTTCTTCATTTCAAGCACCTTAATCCATACCCACAACATTTCATTCTTGAATTACTACAAAGCTTCATTGTGTCTCATTGTTCCCTGCCATAGTTTTTCTTGGGTCCACTGACAAAGTTAGTTTTTGGGAAATACTACTTTTTATTACCTCACTACCAGGCTCTGGAACCTATAATGCTTTGCTGTTATTTAGGATATAAAAATGAAACTATCCCATAATACAAGGAGTTACAGGATCCTGGACCTACCCTCCTGCCCAGCATAACCCTCCATTGCTCCTTTGGAGGACTTGTTCTCTTCAGGGGATGGCTTCCTCACTCGAACTCTTTTACACTGGGCTCCTTTCCAGAGTTTGTCTTAAACATCGTTGACCTCTTTATTTTCCCATGAAACCTCCCCAACTACAGCAGGGCATGCCAATTCATTCATTCATCTGCTCGTTCAATTTACTTAGCACTTTTCATATGCCATGCACTGCTAGACTCTGATATAGCTTTAAAGTCTCCTTATCATTCAAGTTGCTGATAGTTACCCCTGTGCTCTTACAAAGGGGTCAGGTGAGGGGGTCAATAAAAGCTGAAGTGTAGCCTGATCATTATTCTTCATTCCCTGAAATCCCTAAAAGAAAAAAAAAATCAATGATACATTTGCAATCAAACTCTGCATTATAGTATTGCCAGGGTTTGGATTTGGAATGTCCCATGATGACCCAAGTGTTAAAGGCTTGATACTCAGTTTGTAGTGTGAAGGTGGTGGAATCTTTAAGAGGCATGGCCTAAAGGGAGGAAGTTAAGTCTTTGAGAGTGTGTTCTTGTGGGAATATGGGACCCAGATCCCTTCCTTTGTGTTTGCTGATTACCATGAGAAGAGCCGATCTCCTCTGTCACTTATACTCACCATCATGCACTATTGTACCACAGGCCAAGAAACTATGGACTTAAAAGCAACAGGGGTAAGAAACTATGGACTTAAAACCCCTCAAATTGAGAGTCAAAATAAATCTTTCCTCTATAATCTGATTATCTAGGTATTTTGTCACAGCAATGGAAAGTTATGGTTTGGATTTGAATTTTCCCATACAGTCTCATGTGTTAGAGGTGGACCTTTTGGAAATTGATTGGAATATGAGGACTTGATCTTCATCAGTGGATAAAGTCATTAATGGACTACTTGGAGGTGGGGCCTAGTTGGAGGGAATAGGTCACAGGAGGTGTTTCACAAATGGTTCATCTTCTCCCTGGTCCCCTCCTAGTTTCCTGAATGCTATAAGTTGAGCACCTTTCTTCTGTTGTGCTCTCTGCCACTTCAGACACAGAGCAATGGAGCTGGCTGATCATGGAATGAAACCTCTGTAACTATGAGACAAAATAAATCTCTCTTTCTCCAAGTAATTTTTCTCTGGAATTGCAGTGATGAAAAGCTGACTAATGTACATGTTGTCTGACACAAGTATATTCCTGAAGGAAAGAGCTTCCATTTGGATCAGAGGATGGAAGGAATAATTACATATTCACTGATTGGAGGGACTTTTCCACACACTACCTTCTGTCTTAATGCATCTCCTACACTATTGTTAGACATGTTCGTATTGTCCTAAGAGCTCTGGATCTGTCTCTTCATGTCATAATGCCAGGTGAGTTCTTGATGAGGGTGATGTAAGTACTCCTAAGAGTATTTCTTACAGTTGGATGGCTAGTAGTAACTTTAGTATACTCCAAACTGACTGTGAACTATATAAACATATCCCACTAAAGCCAATTATATATATCTTCAACTCAGCTTTGTTTTAGCTGGATCCTCTAGTGCCCCCTAACAAGAATTCAAATATGATAAAAGAAAAGTTGGAGAGGAATTTTTTTTTCCTTTTGTACTGAAATTGAAGTCAGGGGTGCTTTACTTCTGAGTTATATTCCATGTCCTTTTAATTTTTTAATTTTGACATAGGGTCTCACTATGTTGCTGAGGCTGGCCTTGAACTTGTGATCCTCATTCTGTTATCTCTCAAGTCACTGGGATTACCAACATGTACCACCACATGTGGTTAATAAAGGAAAGTTGGCATTGTTAATCAATTGCAGTTAAAATATCTTATTTCTGAAAATCTTGTCAACATATATAATTATGTAGGCCAATCACTAGGGCCCCCCTTACATCCTTAGAAAGTGCTCCTGCCAGTAAGGGATACTGCCCATTGGCTTCATTAGCTCTGTGGTAAATATGCCTCTGTGTCCACTCAGGGTTAGAAAGGCACTTATACCCCATGTAGCCTGCCTTGTCCTCTCCTGTGTTGGGGTTGAATGCCCTAAGCCTGCTGGTCTCCTAATAATCACTTGGTGACCCTCTCTCCTTGAAGACTTCTCATGAGTTTAAAACCCCTGTCTCCTGCCTCCAGACCTTGCCACTTCTACTCTTCCTTAGCAGTGGTCAGTGCACATTTGCTGGAAAATTCTTGTACAATTTTTTTCTTATGACTCATCCTGTGTGTACCAGTTAGAGTATAGGAAGACATCAAAAGACTCATTTGGCAGAGGTTTCTGGAGATGATTTAATATTGATGCTAGTTTCAAGGGTGAATTAAAGAAAACTATGTGGAGGAATTGAGGCCCAGAGGGAGGGAATAACAGCAGGAATATGTTGTTCCTTGAGGAGGGCCTAGTAGGGAGGACTTCCTGTGAAGCTGCTGTCATAGAATGGAGTTTCTTAACCTTGGCACTGAAGTTCATTTTGAGTATTCTGAAATGAATATGCATGTCAAGGAAATGAATATTTCTGAAAAAATATCTCCTGAAAAGTTGATTATAAATCCACACAGATGGACATGAAAAAATCAAGGTAGTATAAGTACATGACACATATAGTTCATGTTTGCAAATTCATACTATATATATATATATATATATATATATATATATATATATATATATATAATACATTAAAATGTAATAGTATGTATGCCAATCGAAATTCATAAGGGGATATATATCCTTCACATATGTACCAAAAATATTCATATTCCTCTACATTGTTTCATGTCTAAACTTGTTGAAGTATAAAGTTCACCACAGCTTGAATTTTCAGTTACCTCAGTGTATTGGGGTGGGCAGTGATCTCTTCATAATATTCGTATTTACCAAAGTGAGAATACTCTCAAAAATATACCTGTGATGGCAGTAGGATATATATGTATATAAAAATATACATTGTGACCCAGGTGACAGAGACAAGGAGTCAGGAAGTTACATATTTGTTAATTTTGAAAATTCTTGGAGAAGTAAAATGAGAAAAATGTGTCACAGGTTTTATAATATGTATCTCTGATGAAGCAAAAGGCAAGTCCAAGTATACACCATGCCCCCTATCAAATGCCTCTACTTCTATTCCTTTAGGATTATTTTTATTGATGTTAGAATAAGTAGCCAGAGCCTAGAAGGTTATGGGTTAGTGTCAGAGATTCAATATTTCAAATGGCAAAATGGAAAATGACTCTAATACATATGGGAACACGTGGCACAAAAATCTCCCACTGTCATCCACCACAATGCCTGGACATTACTATCACCCCAAAGAAGACACAATGAAAGGAGAAGAGGAAAAAAAATCTGTGAATACATATCTGGAATTGGAAATTCTGAGGAGCTCACAAACTTGGGTGTGGCAGAAGAGATCCCAAAAGTAGAGGACAGGGTAAACATTCCAGAAACATGGAACTTTGCTGGCCCAATGACTTCTTGACTATCTGCCTCTGACATTCATCCACTAGAAAGATAGCTTTGTGTTTTAGCTTCCTTTGTAGTGAGAACATGAAAGCTTGTTCTGAGTCTATGTGAACAGGAGGACATGGGTTCATATTTTCCAATACGAACAGGAGGCAGCAGAGCTGAATCTTCTCTTTGCAGGTAACTGTGGCTGTTGGGGTACGAATGTCTCTCTGGGTGCATTGTGAAGCCTTTGGCTCACCTCCCAGTTTTAATGGCATTTCTTACAGATTCCCTGGAAAATTGGTGTTTGTTTTTGAAATACAAAAAGGTCAAAAAGGACTCAGTGCTGGAGGGAGCTCAATCACGTGGGGTGAGTCAGGGTCTGAAGGCAAAAACACAAACTGGGCTGCTACCCCATATATCTTTCCCACTTCAGTGTAGCAACTTGTTTCTGAGCATCGCACCAAATCCTCTCCCCACAACAACATGCCTTTATATTTTCAGGTCTCCTGGATGCACCTTGTCAGTGACATGTCAATTGGAAGCCAATGACGGAAACACAGGGGCCCACCACAGATGTTGGATCACACACCTGCACTCCATTGCTCTAGGCCCAGTTCCCTGCTGGCTCCTACTCACTGGCATCTCTGTTCTTCACTATCTTCATGAATTCCACTCAGTCAAAAAAGGCACTTGCTGGTTCAGTCATGATGAGCAACAGGAGATCTAAAGGTTCTCCAGGGATTTCTGGTCATGGGATTCTCAAAAACTTCATGGTATTGGCCTAGCCATATTTCAAGAATGAAGAAGTTGACACTGTGGGTTTTGATTCATTCAGGAGCCATTAAGTGATGAGGAATCTCCTTTCAGTAAAAGCTCTGGAGATCGCATGCAGGCAAGGTTCCCAAGGAGTGGCGAAATGTCACAGGAATCCAGGCCCATTGGGGTCTAAAATATGAGGTTCCTGTGAGTTTTGTCTCTCAAATATAGCTGAGAAGGCTTTCACAGCAAAATCATGTGAAATCCTGGCTGAGATTCCCAGTGCTGTGGAGAAAGCCACCTTCGGCCTAGATCTCAGTTTCCAAAGGCTCCTCTAATGCCTGGCCTTGTAAAATCACAACAAAAGTCATGGCAATAGTTCTCTGAGATCAGTTCCAGTACTCAGTCTCTAATGGCATCACACCAGACTTCAAGCTGAGGTGCACCCAGTCATCTTTTCCAACCACCACACAAAAGACCACTACTCTAAAAAAAACACTCCACATGGCTCTTATCTTCTTCCATAGAGACACTCATCATAACATTCTGACTGGGGGTTTCTATAGGGTGAGGAGTCTTAGAAGGTGTGCAAAGAAAGCTCTCATGCCCATCATATGCCAAATGTCATGGTGACCTGGACACCCTTCCTGAGAAACAGGATAGATAAAATGGGCCTGTAGTTCATACTGCTCTGCTTGTCAAATTATAGGCCTTCTGCCTGCCAGGGGTATATTCTTTATGTGTACTGGACTCATGAAAAACCCCAAACACCTGTGTGCTAGTTACTGGAGGGCTTGCAACAACTCATTTGACCCAGAGGATCCCTGTTCTGACTTCAGAGGGGTCAGGAGCCTGACCAGAGGAAGGCAAGAGACTTCATCCAATTGTACACTTCTTTTGCATCCTTTTAAATTGGGATGGACACATGGGATTTTTCTTGAGTTTCCTGGGGTGCTGAGAATGTAATTCACAGCCACACACAGGGCCAAGAGTCTGATTCAGACACAGCTTTTACAAAGCACTTTACCTAAAAGGCACAGATTAGGCCTCTTCATTTCCATTTGAAACTGTTTTCTTGGGGAGTCCCAAAGGAGTGCCCTAAGGCAAACACCTCCCTGACATTCAGGGGAACAGAACAATAGGGAAGAAAGAAGCCTGGAGAAAACTTTTCTTTAATTGAACACTGTGGCACTGACAGCTCCTGATCATGCAACTTGGGTTACTATCTATCCAAGCAGGCATTCTCCAGAGAGATCCTTACCAGTCATGATAATTTTTGAGTTTTCTGAGATGCTTGGCATGCCCTTCAGCAATCCAGTCCATGGCCATGTCACAGAGCTTGAATGTGGTAAACTTCTTGGACACAAAACCACGAAACCCTTCAGAGAGTGGCCAAAATTCAGGAAGAATACAGGAACTTAGGATCTTGGTAGGTGTTGCCCACCTGCAAGGCAAGCAGCAGTCCATTCATAAATTGGCCATGAGGAGTCCTGCAAAGATTTCCTCTGGACAGGACACATTCACGGCTGCATTCTTTGCTCTACTCTCTTTAACCACAAACCCAGTGGTATCCACTGACATAAAAATGCTCACTAGTTCACAGTACATTTCAAAATAACAACAACAACAAAAACAAATTTTTTTTCCTTCATGTTCTCAGAACATGAGACAAAACGACAAATTGAAACACACACCTCCTGAGAAACACAAACCACCCCTGTATTTGGTCTGTATCTATCCACTCTGTCCTCTGATGGGTGGGTGAAAATATGTTCCTCAGTAGTGACCTGTCCTGTCTCAGCTCTGGTCTCCTTGGCCATCTCTGTGTAGTTGTCAGGAGCCAGCAATGAGCCAACACTTCTTTCTCAGGAAAGGCCACTGTTGAGACCATTCAAGGCATTTGGCTATCCACACATCACTAGGTACCAACAAAGAATGACTCTGGCCTTGGTACAGACAATCAAGTGAGCCCACTGGGAGTGGAACTGCCTCTGGATGCCTCTCCTCCTGGATCCCAAGTTCAGAGATTTCCATCACCAAGAAAGTGAGGTGATGTCACTTGATTCAGGGAAGTGAATGAGGTCACTGCCTTGGCAACCACTTTGTCCTAACAGTTGTTTCCAAGGGTCTCATGAGATGGAGGCTGCCCCACATTCCTGTGACATTTTCACAAGAAATAAAGGTCTATACACCCTAGGAGCCCAGGAGCAGCAATCCACACAGACCTGATTGTGTCCATCTTCCCTGCATTGAGAAGAGAGAGGCTGATTCAGCCTTATCCCTACATCCTGAGTGGGTTGTTGGCCATGGAAAATGACTTTAGACCTCACACGTCCTACCTAGCTGCCTACATTTGCTCCAGGGATCATTTCTGCATCTACCTTTGAGCTTCTCAGCAGCTGTAGAATTCCCCACATACCTGTATGGCAAGATCAACTCAGGACCTGTTGTTATGTTAAAATAGATTGAGGGAACAGAGTATGGTTAAGGGTCATATCATGTTCGATGTGGGTTAAAAGTCATTCTGCTGGATGAATACGGGTATTGGGCAACTGGGATATTTATACGAATGTAAGGTGAAATGTAAGTATGAAAATAGAAAACTGGGTAAGATCTGAAGCACACAAGTTTGTTGGGCCCTTGATTTGGATACATAGTTTTGAATTATGTTCTGCAGAGATGAATCCTCTAAATCCATAGACAATGACCTAAAATCTTGTACCTGGGACTACTGAATGTAAAAGAGAATTTGCAGTGAAATAGAGAGAGTAGGCAGGATTCCAGTGTAGGGTAAGGAAGAATAGTGAGTTTAGGAATTGGACCAAAGGCCCTTTTTGCAATCCAATGAATTTCTATTAAAGTGTAAATGGGAATGTCAGCACACATGAAGAGTCAGTCACAACAAGGCACTTGGGGAAATAGATATCAATAAGGATGTTAGGAGATCAGGCAAAGTACAAAATGAGTGATAAGATCAGGGATAATTTCAACAGGGGGGTAGTTGAACACACTATCCTTGAAAGAATCAAGTGTATACTCACCATAGGATTGAAATTTGTAAACAATAGGCAATGCAGACATAGATAATTTTAGTAATTCATGCTCTCCTTAAAATGAGGCTTTGGTAGAAGAATAAGATAATGGTGAGTTTTGCATTTTGTGTCCAGAACATGATGTGATGAAAGGAATATATGGAGCAGGTGACATGCGTATTTCTTCCACCATTTCTGGGAGCATGTTTTGAAACCCTATCATTTAGAGTTTGGGGATAAAAATAGGTGTACCCTGGGTTTATGTATATTGAGATGATGTATGAATAGACCATATGATGAATAAAAAATATAACAGGTTACTATTTTAAATAATGGATTGAATTTATATTTTAAAGAATACATGAAATCTGGTATTCACATACAAACATTCAATCCAAGTAGTTATACATGTAGTGGTAATATTAGGGTTACTAATTATAACAAATTGTGTTTGAGTTTTGCTTTGAAAATGATGATGGAATTCAAAAGTTATGTGATATAAAAGAAATCTCATGAAAAATCAAGTAAAGCAACATCGAGAAATACATGGGATCTGATACAGGGAATGAATAAAAGTGAATCGTATGCATACCAATTTGTGAATTGTGGATGAAATGATACATCCTATGATGTATGTAAACTGAAGAAATAGGAATATAACAATTTTGAATAAAAATTTAATTCAAAATACACATGATGTCCCATATGAATATACTTTCATTGATGTTAAACTGGGTCACTTACTGTAGAAATATTAGGGTTAGTACTCAATATTCACTGAAGTTCATTTTGAGTATTCCGAAATGAATATGTATGTCAAGAAAATAAATATTTCTGAAAAATATCTCCTGAAAAGTTGATAATAAATCCACACAGATGGACATGAAAGAATCAAGGTAGTATATGATACATATAGTTCATGTTTGCAAATTCATACTATATATATATATATATATATATATATATATTCATACTATATATATTTAATACATTAAAGTGTAATAGTATGTATGCCAATCGAAATTCATAAGGGGATATATATCCTTCACATATGTACCAAAAATATTCATATTCCTCTACATTATTTCATGTCTAAACTTGTTGAAGTATAAAGTTCACCACAGCTTGAATTTTCAGTTACCTAAGTGTATTGGGGGGCAGTGATCTCTTCATGAAATTTGTATTTACCAAAGTGAAAGTACTCTCAAAAGTATACCTGTGATGGCAGTAGGATTATATATATGTATATAAAAATATACATTGTGACCCAGGCGACAGAGACAGGGAGTCAGGAAGTTACATATTTGTTGATATTGAAAATTCTTGGAGAACAAAAATGAGAAAAATGTGTCACAGGTTTTATAATATGTATCTCTGATGAAGCAAAAGGCAAGTCCAAGTATACACCATGCCTCTTATCAAGTGACTCTACTTTCTCTTCTTTAAGGATTAATTTTATCGATGTTAAGATAAGTTGTCAGAGCCTAGAAGGTTAAGGGTTAGTTTCAGAGATTCAATATTTCAAAAAGCAAAATGGAAAATGAGTCTAATACACATGGGAACACGTGGCACATAAAAATCTTCCACTGTCATCCACCACAATGCCTGGACATTACTATCACCCTAAAGAATACACAATGAGAGGAGAAGAAGAAAAAAAAATCTGTGAATACATATCTGGAATTGGAAATTCTGAGGAGCTCACAAACTTGGGTGCGGCAGAAGAGATCCCAAAAGTAGAGGACAGGGTAAACTTTCCACAAATATGGAACTTTGCTGCCCTAATGACTTCTTGACTATCTGTCTCTGACATTCGTCCACTAGAAATATAGCTTTATGTTTTAGTTTCCTTTGTAGTGAGATCATGAAAGCTTGGTGTGAGTCTATGTGAACAGGAGAACATGGGCTCATATTTTTCAATAGGAACAGGAGGCAGCAGAGCTGAATCCTCTCCATGCAGGTAACTGTGGCCATTGGGGTATGAATGTCTCCCTGGGTGCATTGTGAAGCCTTTGGCTCACCGCGCAGTTTTAATGGCATTTCTTAGAGCTTCCATGGAAAATTGGTGTTTGTTTTTGAAATACAAAAAGGTCAAAAAGGACACAGTGCTGGAGGGAGATATGCCACATGGAGTGAGTCAGGGTCTGAAGGCAAAAACACAAACTGGGCTGCTACCCCATATATCTTTCCCACTTGAGCGTAGCAACTTGTTTCTGAGCATCACACCAAATCCTCTCCCCACAACAACATGCCATTTTATTTTCAGGTCTCCTGGATGCACCTTGTCAGTCACATGTCATTTGGAAGCCAATGACAGAACCACAGGGGCCCACCACAGATGTTGGATCACACACCTGCACTCCATTGCTCCAGGCCCAGTTCCCTGCTGGCTCCTACTCACTGGCATCTCTGTTCTTCACTATCTTCATGAATTCCACTCAGTCAAAAATGGCACTCGCTGGTTCAGTCATGATGACCAACAGAAGATCTAAAGGTTCTCCAGGGATTTCTGGTCATGGGATTCTCAAAAACTTCATGGTATTGGCCTAGCCATATTTCAAGAATGAAGAAGTTGACACTGTGGGTTTTGATTCATTCAGGAGCCATTAAGTGATGAGGAATCTCCTTTCAGTAAAAGCTCTGGAGATCGCATGCAGGCAAGGTTCCCAAAAGTGGCGAAAAGTCACAGGAATCCAGGCCCATTGGGGTCTAAAATACGAGGTTCCTGTGAGTTTTGTCTCTCAACTATAGCTGAGAAGGCTTTCACAGCAAAATCATGTGAAATCCTGGCTGAGATTCCCAGTGCTGTGGAGAAAGCCACCTTCGGCCTAGATCTCAGTTTCCAAAGGCTCCTCTAATGCCTGGCCTTGTAAAATCACAACAAAATTCATGACAATAGTTCTCTGAGATCAGTTCCAGTACTCAGTCTCTAATGGCATCACACCAGACTTCAAGCTGAGGTGCACCCAGTCATCTTTTCCAACCACCACACAAAAGACCACTATTCTAACAAAAACACTCCACATGGCCCTCATCTTCTTCCATACAGCCACTCATCATAACATTCTGGCTGGGGGTTTCTATAGGGTGAGCAGCCTTAGATGGTGTGCAAAGAAAGCTCTCATGCCCATCATATACCAAATGTCATGGTGACCTGGACACCCTTCCTGAGAAACAGGATAGATAAAATGGGCCTGTAGTTCATACTGCTCTGCTTGTCAAATTATAGGCCTTCTGCCTGCCAGCGGTAGATTCTTTATGTGTACTGGACTCACGAAAAAACCCAAACACCTGTGTGCTAGTTACTGGAGGGCTTGCAACAACTCATTTGACCCAGAGGATCCCTGTTCTGACTTCAGAGGGGTCAGGAGCCTGACCAGAGGAAGGCAAGAGACTTCATCCAATAGTACAGTTCTTTTTCATCCTTCTAGATTGGGATGGACACATGGGATTTTTCTTTAGTTTCCTGGGGTGCTGAGAATGTAATTCATAGCCACACACAGGGCCAAGAGTCTGATTCAGACACAGCTTTTACAAAGCACTTTACTTAAAAGGCACAGATTAGGCCTCTTCATTTCCATTTGAAACTGTGTTCTTGAGGAGTCCCAAAGGAGTGCCCTAAGGCAAACACCTCCCTGACATTCAGGGGAACAGAACAATAAGGAAGAAAGAAGCCTGGAGAAGAACTTTTCTTTAATTGAACACTGTGGCACTGACAGCTCCTGATCATGCAACTTGGGTTACAATCTATCCAAGCAGGCATTCTCCAGAGAGATCCTTACCAGTCATGCTAATTTTCGAGTTTTCTGAGATGCTTGGCATGCCCTTCAGCAATCCAGTCCATGGCCATGTCACAGAGCTTGAATGTGGTACACATCTTGGACACAAAACCACGAAACCCTTCAGAGAGTGGCCAAAATTCAGGAAGAATACAGGAACTTAGAATCTTGGTAGGTGTTGCCCATCTGCAAGGCAAGCAGCAGTCCATTCATAAATTGGCCATGAGGAGTCCTGCAATGATTTCCACTAGACGGGACACATTCATGGCTGCATTCTTCTGTCTACTCTCTTTAACCACAAACCCAGTGGGATCCACTGATATAAAACGGCTCACTAGTTAACAGTCCATTTCAAACCAACAGCAACAACAAAAGTTTTTCCTTCATGTTCTCTGAACATGAGACAAAATGACAAATTGAAACACACACCCTCTGAGACACACAAACCACCCCTGTATTCAGTCTTTATCTATCCACTCTGTCCTCTGACTGGTGGTTCAAAATATTTTCCTCAGCAGTGGCCTGTCCTCTCTCAGCTGTGGTCTCCTTGGCCATCTCTGTGTAGTTTTCAGGAGCCAGCATTGAGCCAACACTTCTTTCTCAGGAAAGGCCACTGTTGAGACCATTCAAGGCATTTGGCTATCCACACATCACTAGGTACCAACAAAGAATGACTCTGGCCTTGGTACAGACTATCAAGTGAGCCCACTGGGAGTGGAACTGCCTCTGGATGCCTCGCCTCCTGGATCCCAAGTTCAGAGAGTTCCATCACCAAGGAAGTGAGGTGAGGTCACTTCCTTCAGGGAAGTGAATGAGGTCACTGCCTTAGCAACCACTTTGTCCTAACAGTTGTTTCCAAGGGTTCCATGAGATGGAGGCTGCCCCACGTTCCTGTGACATTTTCACAAGACATAAATGTCTATACACCCTAGGAGCCCAGGAGCAGCAATCCACACAGACCTGATTGTGTCCATCTTCCCTGCATTGAGAAGAAAGAGGCTGATGCAGCCTCATCCCTTCATCCTGACTGGGTTGTTGGCCATGGAAGATGACTTTAAACCTCACACGTCCTACCTAGCTGCCTACATTTGCTCCAGGGATCATTTCTGCATCTACCTTTGAGCTTCTCAGCAGCTGTAGTATTCTCCACATACCTGTATGGCAAGATCAACTCAGGACCTGCTGTTATGTTAAAATAGATTGAGGGAACAGAGTATGGTTAAGGGTCATATCATGTTCGATGTGGGTTAAAAGTCATTCTGCTGGATGAATACGGGTATTGGGCAACTGGGATATTTATACGAATGTAAGGTGAAATGTAAGTATGAAAATAGAAAACTGGGTAAGATCTGAAGCACACAAGTTTGTTGGGCCCTTGATTTGGATACATAGTTTTGAATTATGTTCTGCAGAGTTGAATCTTCTAAATCCATAGACAATGGCCTAAGATCTTGTACCTGGGACTACTGAATGTAAAAGAGAACTTGCAGTGAAATAGAGAGAGTAGGCAGGATTCCAGTGTAGGGTAAGGAAGAATAGTGAGTTTAGGAATTGAACCAAAGGCCCTTTTTGCAATCCAATGAATTTCTATTAAAGTGTAAATGGGAATGTCAGCACATGAACTTTGTGTCATAATGTATAAGAAAAACTGCTTCCTTACCGCAAACCAGACATCATTGGAATAACCTTGTGTAGTATCAGCATATACAAGTTTAGAGGAGGACTTTTGCATCTTTTCTTGTTTACTTCCCATGTACAACATGGCTTATTTTTCATAAGCAAATTTCTATGCTTGTTAAACCTCTCACACATCTCAGAATTTACTAGGAGAAATCCATGACAATCTAGAAACAAACGCATCAAATATGGTTGTTAAAGACTTTTTGGGGGCTGAGGATGTGGCTCAAGTGGTAGTGTGCTTGCCTGGCATGCTTGCGGCCCGGGTTCGATCCTCAGCACCACATACAAACAAAGATGTTGTGCCTGCCGATAACTAAAAAATAAATATTAAAATTCTCTCTCTCTCTCTCTCTCTCCTCTCTCACTCTCTCTTTAAAAAAAAAAAAAAAAAAAAAGACTTTTTGGTAACACGCAAATTTACCGTAGTAATTTCTACATTGAAAAACTATTGTTACCTTTAAACAAAACTATTCATTGCAATAAATTTAAAATAGTTCTTTAATATTGCAGAACAGAAAATTGTTGGCATTATTCACTGAATGGCAATATTCTCAAATATCACCCTAGGGGTACTTAACAAAATGAATAGATAAGTAAAGTAAAGTGTGAAATGAGACCCAGGAACAACTAATTATAGTAAAATTTATTATTAGTTTATTTCAAATACTAGTGCACCCTTTTGCTTTTTTTCCCCAAAAGTTAATTTTTTTAACCTTTTGTTATGATATTTTTCTTCATTTATATAACATGATAATTAGTATGTTTTTTTCATATGCACTCTCTGATGCATCCTGAATATATTTGCATACCCCAACACCTTAGCAGATTTCTATATACATAATTCACTAGAGAAACAGTAGTTACTTCTGAAATCGATATTGTCCTTTACAAATGATGTCTTGCAGGCTTTTTTTAAATACCTGAAATAATTAGGATGAACTTAGTTCTAATTAGCATATAGCAAATTCCTGATAAATATTTGTGAAAAGGATGAAGAAATAATATGAGAATATATATAATCTGTACAATATGATATGTGGTATTTCATGTTTTTAGCTACAACTTATTGAATATTATAACAATCTTACTATGTGGGTAAGATGTGGGTATGATGAACCAATAATAAATAAAAATTGCATGGTGCATTGTTAGTAATTCACCAAACAATTTTTTTTCCAAAAACATGCACTCTGATGTGTGGTGTTTATTTACTATTATATTATGAAAGAATGAAGTTAAGTAAATAAATAATTGGAACTACATACTTGCTTTGGGTGCCTATAATTCATTGTTAAAAATCCTTTAGCTATATAAAATTTTAATACTGTATCTCACATTGTGATTTAATGGAATTTTGATAAAATGTGCAATAATAATGCTGAAGTATTTTATTGAATCTTATATCAGTTTATGAAATAAACATGCTATATGTGACTTCCTCAATTCTAAGTGTCTTATGTTTTAAGAAACTCTATGGACAATTCAAATTAAAGTTAACATACTAATATCAATAGCAGAAGCACCACAGGAAAAAAAGAAAACAAAGAATTGGGAGATCCCACCATCATAGAAGTAATTTTCTCAGCATCTTTTCAATGTACTTAACCCAGTATTGATACCAAAATTAATGAGCAACCTCTTCTCGTGCTGAGTGTGCATGATGCTATTATATAAAATGAAAACAATTGCAAATGTTTCAGATATGCATTTTACAACAGTATCTCACTGTGTTTGACCACAGCAAATACCTTCTCAGTGTTCAAATGGGTAAAAATTAAAAAAAAAATTCAAGTAAAATTTATGTTAAACAATAACAACTACTTTTTCATAAGGAAACTGTCAATTTTTAGAGAGAGAAAGAGAGCGAGACAGAGAGAAAGAAAGAGAGAGAGAGAGAGAGAGAGAGAGAGAGAGAGACAGAGAGAATTTTTTAATATTTATTTTTTAGTTTTCGGTGGACACAACATCTTTGTGTGTATGTGGTGCTGAGGATCAAACCCGGGCCACACTTATGCCAGGTGAGTGCACAACCGCTTGAGCCACATCCCCAGAACCCTGTCAATGCTTTTTTGAAAAAACATGACAATAAACTGTGCCCTATGACATAAAGGAAAGCAATATTTCTTCATTTTATTCTTTGAATATGCCAAGTATTCTTTGGCAAAATGCCACATATATTTTTTTTTAATTTCACACGTGTGAAGTACATCTGATTTTCTCTAAATTTCTACTTAGTTAATATAAATTTATTGAGAAATTATTTCTGCATGTGCTGATTAGTGAAATATAGTAAGGAATGGAAGTCATTTAAAACTTTATGAATTGCAATCTCAGAATGGTAGGAGGAAGCTGTATATAATCATCAGAAACATATTGAGTAATATTAATTTATTTCAGATATTTATTTCCCTTAGTATTCACTTTTCACATAAACTAGTGCTTTTAAATTGAGCTATTAAATATCATAGGAAAAGCCATCAGAGCAATCAGAATTAGAAATTTTAAAGAGAATCAATCAAATCTAAACATCTGGTTGAAACAACTAGCCAATTGTTGAATCTTAGGTTTTGACTTTACTAAATTTCCTCCTATTTTTTGATGATGACTAAGAGGATGACAAGAACAATTTATGGCAATTTGTTTTTCTGAAACATGTAAAATTGACTTGCTAACTCAGAATACAATCTATTGAGTATATTTTATTTTATTTTATTTTTTTTAATTAATTTTTATTGTAGGTTGTTCAAAACATTACATAGTTCTTGATATATCATATTTCACACTTTGATTCAAGTGGGATATGAACTCCCATTTTTACCCCATATACAGATTGCAGAATCACTTTAGTTGCACAACCATTGATTTACATATTGCCATTCTGGAGTCTGTTGTATTCTGCTGCCTTTCCTATCCTCTACTATCCCCCCTCCCCCTCCCTTCCCCTCTTCTCTCTCTACCCCCTCTACTGTAATTCATTTCTCCCCCTTATATTTTCCCTCCTTTCCCCTCACTTCCTCTTGTATGTAATTTTGTATACCCCTGAGGGTCTCCTTCCATTTACATGCAATTTCCCTTCTCTCTCCCTTTCCCTCCCACCTCTCATCCCTGTTTAATGTTAATCTTCTTCTCATGCTCTTCTTCCCTACTCTGTTCTTAGTTACTCTCCTTATATCAAAGAAGACATTTGGCATTTGTTTTTAAGGGATTGGCTAGCTTCACTTAGCATAATCTGCTCTAATGCCATCCATTTCCCTCCAAATTCTATGATTTTGTCATTTCTTAATGCAGAGTAATACTCCATTGTGTATAAATGCCACATTTTTTTATCCATTCGTCTATTGAAGGGCATCTAGGTTGGTTCCACAGTCTTGCTATTGTGAATTGTGCTGCTATGAACATGGATGTAGCAGTGTCCCTATAGTGTGCTCTTTTTAGGTCTTTAGGGAATAGACCGAGTAGTGGAATAGCTGGATCAAATGGTGGTTCCATTCCGAGCTTTCCAAGAAATCTCCATACTGCTTTCCAAATTGGCCGCACCAATTTGCAGTCCCACCAGCAATGTACAAGAGTACCCTTTTCCCCACATCCTCGCCAGCACTTGTTGCTGTTTGACTTCCTAATGGCTGCCAATCTTACTGGAGTGAGATGGTATCTTAGGGTGGTTTTGATTTGCATTTCTCTGACTGCTAGAGATGGTGAGCATTTTTTCATATACTTGTTGATTGATTGTATGTCCTCCTCTGAGAAATTTCTGTTCAGGTCCTTGGCCCATTTGTTGATTGGGTTATTCGTTATCTCATTGTCTAATTTTTTTAGTTCTTTGTATATTCTGGATATTAGGGCTCTGTCTGAAGTGTGAGGAGTAAAGATTTGTTCCCAGGACGTAGGCTCCCTATTTACCTCTCTTATTGTTTCTTTTGCTGAGAAAAAACTTTTTAGTTTGAGTAAGTCCCATTTGTTGATTCTAGTTATTAACTGTTGTGCTATGGGTGTCCTATTGAGGAATTTGGAGCCCGACCCCACAGTATGTAGATCATAGCCAACTTTTTCTTCTATCAGACGCCATGTCTCTGATTTGATATCAAGTTCCTTGATCCACTTTGAGTTAACTTTTGTGCATGGCGAGAGAAAGGGATTCAGTTTCATTTTGTTGCATATGGATTTCCAGTTTTCCCAACAC
Organism: Callospermophilus lateralis; assembly: GCF_048772815.1. Lineage (NCBI taxonomy): Eukaryota > Metazoa > Chordata > Mammalia > Rodentia > Sciuridae > Callospermophilus > Callospermophilus lateralis. The sequence continues at coordinate 1,842,079 of NW_027511893.1, forward strand.
CATTTGTTGAAGATGCTATCCTTCTTCCATTTCATGCTTTTAGCCCCTTTATCAAATATAAGATAGTTGTAGTTTTGTGGATTGGTTTCTGTGTCCTCTATTCTGTACCATTGGTCCACCTGCCTGTTTTGGTACCAGTACCATGCTGTTTTTGTTACTATTGCTCTGTAGTATAGTTTGAAGTCTGGTATAGCTATACCGCCTGATTCACATTTCCTGCTTAGAATTGTTTTTGCTATTCTGGGTCTTTTATTTTTCCATATGAATTTCATGATTGCTTTCTCTATTTCTACAAGAAATGCCATTGGGATTTTGATTGGCATTGCATTAAACCTATAGAGAACTTTTGGTAATATCGCCATTTTGATGATGTTACTTCTACCTATCCATGAACAGGGTATATTTTTCCATCTTCTAAGATCTTCTTCTATTTCTCTCTTTAGGGTTCTGTAGTTTTCATTGTATAAGTCTTTCACCTCTTTTGTTAGGTTGATTCCCAAGTATTTTATTTTCTTTGAGGATATTGTGAATCGGGTGGTTGTCCTCATTTCCATTTCAGAGGATTTGTTGCTGATATACAGGAATGCCTTTGATTTATGCGTGTTGATTTTATAGCCTGCCACTTTGCTGAATTCATTTATTAGCTCTAATAGTTTCTTTGTAGACCCTTTTGGGTCTGCTAGGTATAGAATCATGTCATCTGCAAATAGTGATAATTTGAGTTCTTCTTTTCCTATTTTTATGCCTTTAATTTCTTTCGTCTGTCTAATTGCTCTGGCCAGTGATTCGAGAACTATGTTGAACAGAAGTGGTGAGAGAGGGCATCCCTGTCTTGTTCCAGATTTTAGAGGGAATGCCTTCAGTTTTTCTCCATTCAGAATGATGCTAGCCTGAGGCTTAGCATAGATTGCTTTTACAATGTTGAGGTATGTTCCTGTTATCCCTAGTTTTTCTAGAGTTTTGAACATAAAGGGATGCTGTACTTTGTCGAATGCTTTTTCCGCATCTATCGAGATGACCATATGGTTCTTATTTTTAAGCCTGTTGATGTGGTGAATAACATTTATTGATTTCCGTATATTGAACCAGCCTTGCATCCCAGGGATAAATCCTACCTGATCATGGTGCACAATTTTTTTGATATGTTTTTGTATCCGGTTCGCCAGAAGTTTATTGAGGATTTTTGCATCTAGGTTCATTAGAGATATTGGTCTGTAGTTTTCTTTCTTTGAAGTGTCTTTGTCTGGTTAGGAATCAGGGTGATGTTGGCCTCATAGAATGAATTTGGAAGTTCTCCCTCTTTTTCTATTTCCTGAAATAGCTTGAAAAGTATTGGTGTTAATTCCTCTTTAAAGGTTTTGAAAAACTCTGCTGTATACCCATCCGGTCCTGGGCTTTTCTTAGTTGGTAGTCTTTTGATGGTATCTTCTATTTCCTCAATTGATATTGGTCTGTTTAGGTTGTCAATATCCTCCTGACTCAATCTGGGCAAATCATATGACTTAAGAAATTTATCGATGCCTTCACTATCTTCTATTTTATTGGAGTATAAGGATTCAAAATAATTTCTGATAATCTTCTGTATTTCTGAAGTGTCTGTTGTGATATTGCCTTTTTCATCCCGTATGCTGGTAATTTGAGTTCTCTCTCTTCTTCTCTTTGTTAGCGTGGCTAAGGGTCTGTCGATTTTATTTATTTTTTCAAAGAACCAACTTTTAGTTTTGTCAATTTTTTCAATTGTTTCTTTCGTTTCGATTTCATTAATTTCAGCTCTGATTTTAATTATTTCTTGTCTTCTACTTCTTTTGCTGTTGTTTTGCTCTTCTTTTTCTAGGATTTTGAGTTGAAGTATTAGATCATTTATTTGTTGGTTTTTTCATTTTTTAAGGAATGAACTCCAAGCAATAAATTTTCCTCTTAGAACTGCTTTCAATGTGTCCCATAGATTCCGATATGTTGTGTCTGTGTTTTCATTTATCTCTAAGAATTTTTTAATTTCCTCCTTGATGTCTTCTATAACCCATTGATCATTCAGTAACCTATTGTTCATTCTCCAAGTGATGCACGATTTTTCCTTACTTCTTTTATCGTTGATTTTCAATTTCATTCCATTATGATCAGATAATATGCATGGTATTATCTCTACTCCTTTATATTGTCTAATAGTTGCCCTGTGACATAATATATGATCTATTTTTGAGAAGGATCCATGTGCTGCTGAGAAAAAAGTGTAACTGCTTGATGTTGGGTGGTATATTCTATATATGTCAATTAAGTCTAGGTTATTAATTGTGTTATTGAGCTCTATAGTTTCCTTATTCAACTTTTGTTTGGAAGATCTGTCCAGTGGTGAGAGAGGTGTGTTGAAGTCTCCCATGATTATTGTATGGTGGTCTATTAGACTCTTGAACTTGAGAAGAGTTTGTTTGATGAACATAGCTGCACCATTGTTTGGGGCATATATATTTATGATTGTTATGTCTTGTTGGTGTATGGTTCCCTTGAGAAGTATGTAGTGTCCCTCTTCATCCCTTTTGATTAACTTTGGGTTGAAATCTATTTTATTTGAAATGAGTATGGACACTCCTGCTTGTTTCCGAAGTCCATATGAGTGATATGATTTTTCCCAACCTTTCACCTTCAGTCTATGTATGTCTTTTCCTATCAAATGCGTCTCCTGAAGGCAGCATATTGTTGGGTCTTGTTTAGTGATCCATTCTGCTAGCCTGTGTCTCTTAATTGGTGAGTTTAAGCCATTAACATTTAGAGTTATTATTGAGATATGGGTTGTTCTTCCAGCCATATTTGTTTATTTATGTTACTAAACATGGTTTGTTTTCCTCTTTGATTATTCCCCCCCACCTTTACTGTACTACCTCCCGCTGTTGGTTTTCATTGATATTTTCCATTTCCTCTTCCTGTAATATTTTGCCGAGGATGTTTTGAAGAGCTGGTTTTCTAGCTGCAAATTCTTTTAACTTTTGTTTATCATGGAAGGTTTTAATTTCATCTTCCATCCTGAAGCTTAATTTCGTGGGATACACAATTCTTGGTTGGAACCCCTTTTCTTTCAGTGTTTGAAATATGTTATTCCAGGATCTTCTAGCTTTCAGAGTCTGTGTTGAAAGATCAGCTGTTATCCTGATTGGTTTACCCCTAAATGTGATCTGCTTCCTTTCTCTTGTAGCTTTTAAAATTCTCTCCTTATTCTGTATGTTGGGCATCTTCATTATAATGTGTCTAGGTGTGGATCTCTTATGATTTTGCACATTCGGCGTCCTGTAGGCTTCTAGGATTTGGGATTCTGTCTCATTCTTCAAGTCTGGGAAGTTTTCTCGTATTATTTCGTTGAATAGATTGCTCATTCCTTTCGTTTGGACCTCAATACCTTCCTGTATCCCCATGACCCTTAAGTTGGATCTCTTTATGTTAACCCATATTTCTTGAATGTTCTGCTCATGGTTTCTTAACAGCTTTGCTGAGCTGTCTATGTTCTTCTCCAGTTGAAATACTTTGTCTTCATTGTCTGATGTTCTATCTTCTAAGTGTTCTACTCTGCTGGTAGTATTCTCAATGGAGTTTTTAAGTTGGTTTATTGTTTCCTGCATTTCCAGGATTTCTGTTTGTTTGTTTTTTATAACCTCTATCTCCCTGTATAATTGATCTTTTGCTTCTTGGATTTGTTTATGTAATTTATTGTCAAAGTGGTCGAAGTGGTCTTTCATTGTCTGATTTTGCTGTCTAATGTCTTCCTTGAGACTCCAGATCATCTGAAGCATGTATATCCTGAATTCTTTATCTGACATTCCATCTGCTGCAGATATTACCTCTTCTAAAGTTGAGTTGACCTGCATTGCTTGTGGTCCTTTCTTTCCTTGTCTTTTCATACTGATCGCGTTTCTTTCTGCTTGGTGAAACTGTTGTGTTATTGATTTTTCCCCCTATATATTTATATTGCTCTTGTATAGCTGCAAAGTCTCCCTCGCAGGCTTTGGCGGTGGCTCTGCCCCTCCTCCAATTGAGGCAATGTGCCTTCCACGCCAGGAGGCCGCTGTACCTGTACTTTCGATGGGCCTGTTCTTTTGGTGGTCACAGGTCCGCCTACCTTGCAGGCGTGAGCAGCGGCTTTGCCCCTCCGCTGGCCACTAGGCCTGTTCTGTCTGTCGGTTGCAGATCTGTCTACCTAAAAGGCGCTGGTGGCGGCTCTGCCCCTCCCCCGACCGGGGCGATGTATCTGGCGGGCCACTGGGCCTGTTTTGTCGGTGGTCACGGTTCCGCCTACCTTGCACACGCGTGGAGCAGCTGTTTCATTAGTGCCTGGGCACACTCTCCTTGTTTGCCTCCCTCAGGCCCTAAGTTTGTAGAGCTTGGGGCTGAGAACCCCCAGCAAATTTGCTTACCTTCTGGTAGCCACGCCCCCGTATCTGGTGCAAGAGACCTCAGTTGTCAGCACTGGTGGGAGCTGTAGCTGGGAGACCCGCGCCGCGCGGCTCCCGCCGGCTCCTGCGTCAGCGCCGCCTCAGCTCCCGCCGGTTCCCGTGCCCCTGCCGTGGTTCCCGCCAGCTCCGGCTGGCTCCCTCGCCGCTCCTGCTAATTTAGAATCCGCTGGGAAGGAATCTCTTTGGCCGATCTTTGGTGACTTCCCCTCTCTGCTATGGCGGGCCCCTGGCTCCTTGCAGGAGTGACCGAAGGGAGAGGTGGAACTGGCTTGTCTCTGGTCTGACACAATCTCTGGTTTTAGATCCCAGTTCGCTAATTCATAGAGGCTTGGTTAGATTTCCTTCCCATCCTCTCAAGGGGGGGAGCCCTTTCCCGGGTGGGCAGGGCCGTTAGCAGAGCCGGAAGGGCACGTGCCTTCTGTCGGGCCAGGCGGGGACCCTTCTGGCTGCACTGGGCCGCCGGGGGCGCCCACAGAGCCAGGCAGATGGCGCCCGCGTGGCTAAGAGCCGGGCGGGGTGACCCTTCGCAGAGTGGGCGGGCCTCCAGGAGTGCCGGGATGGTGGGAGCTGTCTGCCGGCCGGGCAGGGACCCTTCTCGACGAGCAGGGCCGCTGGGGGCGCTTGTAAAGCCGGGCGGCTGCAGCCTCGTGGCTAAGAACCAGGCGGGCGGGGTGGCTGTTTGCAGAGCAAGAGCGGAATGGCGGGAGCTGTCTGCCGGCAGGGCGGGGACCCTTCTCGCCGAGCAGGGCCGCCGGGGGCGCTTGTAAAGCCGGGTGGCTGCAGCCGCGTGGCTAAGACCCAGGCGGGCGGGGTGGCTGTTTGCAGGGCAAGAGCGGGACCGCCAGGGTAGCCGGGATGGCGGAAACTGTCTGTTGGCCGGGCAGGGACCCTTCTCACTGAGCAGGGCCGCCGGGGACGCTTATAAAGCCAGGCAGCTGCAGCCTCGTGGCTAAGAACCAGGCGGGCGCGGTGGCTGTTTGCAGAGCAAGAGCGGAATGGCGGGAGCTGTCTGCCGGCAGTGCGGGGACCCTTCTCGCCGAGCAGGGCCGCCGGGGGCGCTTGCAAAGCCAGGTGGCTGCAGCCACGTGGCTAAGACCCAGGCTGGCGGGGTGGCTGTTTGCAGGGCGAGAGCGGGGCCGCCAAGGTAGCCGGGATGGTGGAAACTGTCTGTCGGCCGGGCAGGGACCCTTCTCGACGAGCAGGGCCGCCGGGGGCGCTTGTAAAGCCGGGCGGCTGCAGCCTCGTGGCTAAGAACCAGGCGGGCGGGGTGGCTGTTTGCAGAGCAAGAGCGGGATGGCTGGAGCTGTCTGCCGGCCTGGCGAGGACCCTTCTCGCCGAGCAGGGCCGCCGGGGGCGCTTGTAAAGCCGGGTGGCTGCAGCCGTGTGGCTAAGACCCAGGCGGGCGGGGTGGCTGTTTGCAGGGCAAGAGCGGGACCGCCAGGGTAGCCGGGATGGCGGAAGCTGTCTGTCGGCCGGGCAGGGACCCTTCTCGCCGAGCAGGGCCGCCGGGGGCCGCTTGTAAAGCCGGGTGACTGCAGCCGCGTGGCTAAGAACCAGCCGGGTGGGGTGGCTGTTCGCCGAGCGAAAGCAGGGCCGCCAGGGTAGCCGGGATGGAGGGAGCTGTCTGCTGGCTGGGCGGGGACCCTTCTGCCGCGCTGCTCTGGGCCGCCTGCCGCTTGCAGAAGCGGCGGGTGGCCGCGGGATTGGACTCTGAGCCCGCGCTGCCGGTCAAGTTTCACTTGTCTGGGGCAAACTGTCACGTCTAATAAACTTACTAATTCTCGGCAGGTCTCCTTTCAACGGAATTTTGCTAGAAGATCCTCAGTAGGTAGAATGTAGCTGTTTTAATTGGTGTTTCTGATCCCGTTAATGTGGAGATATTGAAAGTGCAGCTTCCTCGCCGGCCGCCATGTTGGATCCATGTATTGAGTATATTTTAAAAAAAAATGTATAACTACACAACATGAAGATTGGCCTTTTGAAAAAAAAAAAAGAATGTGATGGTGAAAACAAATTTGGGAAGGTAGTATTGAATATTCTATAACAAAGAAAAAGCAGGGATATTTAAAATAGTTTTGATTATTATATTCTTGTAAAAAAAATAAAAGATAGTGTACAGGCTTGATGTGGTGGTACACACCTGTAATCTCAAAAATCATAGTGTCTGAGGCAGAAGGATCAAAACTTCGAGGCCAGCCTTGGTAACTGAGACCAGTCTCAAAATAAAATACTGAAGAATTGTGAATATATATGAGTAATAAATCACCCCTGGGTTCAATTCCTAGGACTATATAAAACAGTAGTTTCCAAAATTTACACCCAAATCAGTAGCCTCCACTCTATCTGCAACTATGTCAAGTTCTAAAAGGCAACTAAATTTAGCAATACCTAGTACTAGTTGTCTGATATTGATCATAATTTTGAAATATATACATAGAAGATCCTTCACAAAGTATTAAGGATTCCCATTATTTTCTCCAATTGCAATGAGAGATGGAGGAAAAACAATTTAGCTTATGGGGCCATTTCTTTCTCTTAAGGTCAAAGAGTCAAATATTAAAAGGCTTTAGTGTTTAATTGGTTATCCTTTATGTAATCATAATGATATGTGTTCTGTGATTTCCTGCTTAATCTACATTGGACACTTTATTTTTTCTGAGTATCAGCATCTGTACATACCACTACACCCCACTCTATTATTTAATAGTTAAAAGTCCCTGTGTTCATGCTTCATCAGTTAGTTTGTCTCTTTTAAAAATAATTATGTGTTGCATTCTTTGTCTACATAAAATTTATAAAGTTTAAAAACCATAAGGAATTTTCACAGATTTGACTTTAAAATAGTTTTCATTGCAAAACACACACCAGAAGTAAGAATGATTTCTTTGTCTAATTCATTAGCCTTTCTGACATCCAATATCAGGACATGAATGCTGCTCATGGAGGGACGTTCTTCCCATCAAGAACAATCAATACTACTTTGTTCTATCCCATCAAATGTTAAAATATTGCACATTTTACTGTATTTCATATGCAGAATTTGAATTTCCATTATTTGTGTTTATTGGGATTTTACTTTCTTTTTCCTCAATTTGTTTTTTCTGTATTTTCTAATATTCATTTTTTTGTGTGTGTGGTGAGGAAAATAGATCACTAAAATCTTCTAACTTTTACTACATTTAGTCACTTGACTACTCACTAGCTAATATTTCTATTAAACCATCATTTTGATGGTAGGACTGAGGTATGCTAACAAAACCATTTTCAAAGTCTACTGAAGAATTAGCATAACTTTCTTCAGCTCTGTAGTTACAGCCACTGTTTCGTCCACAAATTCAGCTCCCTTTCTTTTATGTTTCTTCTATTTTGAGTAACTCTCTTTGAAATGAGGCACAGAAAATAACTTTTTAGAATTTTATCATTTATGAAAATCTATTTTTATTTATCATTAAAGGACAGTCTGCTTCAGTTTAGAATACCAGATTGAATACTAGTTTTCCTTTAAATCATGAGGTTATTCTGTATTTTTCATCTATAATCCATCATTAGTGATAAATACTTGGGTTCTATTCTTGCTTTCTTGAAGCTGACCATGTTTTTCTATTCAGGATATTCTTTTTTTTTTTTTTTTTTTTTTTTTTTTTTTTTTTTTTTTTAAGCGTAGCTACTTGAGAAATTCTGGAGATATATTTAGCATATTTAAATTTTATTTTCTTGAATATAGCATTCAATCAAAGTGGAATATTTCCAGACCTGATTTTCTTTCCAGTATATACTTATAGGAAACTGGGTAAAATATGGAAAATACTATGTTTATTTTTCAGACACCAAAAAGTGGCATAGCAGGGGAGTGAAACCATCGCAATAAGTGCAGACTGGTGAAGTGAACTATAATTATATTTTTTAAAATTGTTCTTAATAGGGCAGTTTGATAAAATGCTGTTAAAACTTTTGGGTAAAGGGGAAGTAAAAATAATCAAAGTATACCAGTGTAAAAAAAACTTGAAGTCTGGCACCTGAAAGCAGATTGTGTGGGAAACTTCATGTTATGATACAAAAGAATCCTCCACTTTCCCTTCACCCTCTCACCCCCTTAACCTCATCAGAATCCACAAAATTACTTAGAATAAAAGGTTTCAAGTTCAAGAGTCACACTCTCTTCAAATACAAAAAGAAGTTAAAATTCAACTAAACGCAGAATCTTATGGAGATCTGAAACATCCTTAAAAAGTTAGGTTAAAGATGATTCTGTGTTGTTTTTTTTCTTTGTTTTTTTTTTTTTTTTGTGTGTGTTTGTTTTGTTATGAGGGTGTGGCTATTCCTTGGTCACCTGAACTCAGCAAAGAAACTGTTAATTTGATGAAGTATCAGTGGCTGAACCACATTAAATACAGACAAATGTTAAAAAAAAATTAGAAAGCCTAATTATGAAAAAATATGTTACTGCTTTCTCCCTGCACATTTTTTCAAAGTATTTCTTAAATTTTTTGATATTTTTTTAGTCTTGAAAATAGTGAAAAAGTTTGTAGAATTTACAACCAACTGCATAAGGGTCTGGGAAGCTGAGAGACTGGAAGAGGTCTGGGAGGAGCAGACAGAAAGGGGTCTTTCCCTTAGTTACTGGAGGCCAACTATAACTAAAAAAGATACAAAAATCCATAAGTGTTTGTAAACCAGGAAATGATACAGATTATCAAGTTAGTATCAGTTATAAAAAATCATATAATCAAGAAAATAGACAAATCATGAAAAGGATTAGAAAAAATAGGTGTAAATTGTATTTTTATAAAGTTATTGGTGATACATAAAAATAAAGATGAAATTTATATTTTGATTTTAAATGGAAGGCAGAGAGACATTAAAGTCATATAGTACTTCAAAAACCTTACTTAAGTTACAAAGGTATAATCAATTGATAGTTCCTACTTATTTTACTGTATATCTTCCTTGGCATTTCCCCTGAAGATAGTCACTGAAGTTACAATCTTTTTCAGAAAACCCCAATCAATTTCAGAGCAAAGAAATTGTACAACACCTATTCATTTCCTTCTTTGGAAAAAGGTCCCTTTTGCAAATCAGATAGAAGAGGAAATTGGTGAACCTTTATAAAAATATTACTAGAAATAAATATGAGTTTTCTTCATTTAGAAGTAAACTGAAATAAAATAAGACCATTGTACAGTATTTTTCAGGGTTAGCCTTAAAAAATGAAAAAAAAAAAACTCGTTCTAAAGAGCAGAATACTTGGCAGCACACTTCATCCTTAATTTTATGTGGATAAAGAAGTTACCTCAGGTAATAAGGTACATAAACTAATAGGAAGAAATCAAGACTTGATCAAGGGTCTAGAAGAAACTTTTGATGACTATAAAATTTGGGGGGTACAGTAATAAGGAGAGAGACAATGCAGTGTAAATCATGGGATTTCATGCTATCACATACGAAAGCACATACATCATGGACATTGAACAAGACAGCCAAGTTGACAACTTGACTTGGCTAGTTATTTTTATCCAGCCTTGGATGCTGCACAGGATGAATGAGGACTGAGTACCATAATGGTTTCCATAACTGCATTTTATCTATCAAATACCTCTTCCAAATAACCAGCCAGCTAGGAGGAGAGGTCTATCTCTAGGTTCTTGTTACAGCATAATTCTTTTCATCATTCTCTCATAATAAATTAACAAGTGGACCTCTTAACTGAGAAATAATTTTAACCAGAAAAACTCAAACTTTTTTTTTACATTTTGCTTTTAGAGACAATAAATGCTAAGCAAACACCACTAATAAAGTGTCAAGAGATTATGCCTAAAATTGAATCAGACCACACTAACAAAAATAAAGATATTACTATTGGTCTATGACCATGGTATCAACTCTATTATCATCTACAAAAGAAACAAAAAGCTACTGGCATGGTAGAATACTGGAATATTGAGTTCTAATTAGGGCTCCCCAGTAGGTAGATAAAGACCATGACTTAAATTTCATTATATCAGTTTGTGCTACCAAGAGATAGACTACATACATCCAGGAGCCAGAAAGTCAAAGTTGAAGAGTCCTCACTCACGATCATTTCCATTAACCAACTTGGCAATTATATTTTCTTACACCATTCTTCTGCATCCTCCAGTTTTAGAAATTCTAATTATTTAAGAGGACACGTTTCCAACAGAATGTCTAACAAGATTCCAAATAAAATTTAAACTGCACATGAGAACTCTAAATTCTATGTACTAAGAAAACAGAAAGGAAGAGAAGAAATTACAATCCTAGCTAGGTCACTTCATTCTCCTTAACAGAAGGACATTTATTCCATGTTGCAATAAAGACAAAAATCAGATAATGCAATTTGAAAACAGATGATCCTATTTTCTACTTTTTAGTACTCACTTGCCCTACAGGAATGGTTAAAAAAAAGAGTAGTAGTTGTTTCTTGAGAAAATTATGGTGAGGAGGCTCAAATAATTTGGGGAAGAGTATAAGTTTCACTCAATCAGATAAGTTATAGAGATCAAAAGAAATATTTTTAGAGGATTTAAAATGAACAACAGAAGAGACATAAGATGACCATTAGTATGACATTCAATTAACACAGCTGTCAAAACTGTAATTAATTGCACTGTTTTCCCTTCTTATAAGTTTTCTTCAGGAATAGAGTCTCACCAGTACCATAAACTAAGTACAGAACTTAGATTAAAAAGTGAATTTTTGTGGTGTCACTATAGGGAACTGTGCTTTATGGCACCATTAGGACTGAAGGACTCATTTGCCAGACAATTGCTGAAAGTGGTCTTTTAAAAATACTTTCATCAGGAGAAGAGAGTTTTGTGGCTATGACCATTCAAGGCTTCCTACACTCAAGATTGTTTGGAACTCATGTAAATCACACTCCATGTCTCAATGTAGGAACAAATATGAGAGTGCAAGACAGCTCCAAAATTTCACTTTGAGTAAGCAGAAGCTCCTTTGAGATCAGACTGCAACCCCAGATTCTGTGCACCCAAACGTGCTTCCTTCCCTTTATTTCCGTTGTGCTGATCTGAAGCATACTCACTCATGGACTTCCAAGATGCCTAGTCATGGTATTAGTCTACCTCCCTGGGAGCCCTAATTAGAACTCAAATGCATCCTTAATCTGCTTCCAGACTTTATTGTTTTCCAGAAGTTCTTTGAAGTCTTTTGTCACTGGAGATCACCTCCTCTTTTCATTGTGGATGTTTATCTCATTTTATGTTTCTCTTTGACTGTTACTTTAATTCATTGTGGGTAAAATAGACTTGTATATTTGAAGATATGGATCATTAAGTAAAATAGTTAGCTTAGTTTGTGGGCTTATAATACACAATCTAAAATGTTCAATACATTTTAATATAAATTTAGATCCATGATTAAAATTGAGGAAATAAAATAGGCTTTATAAGGATGTAATTCAGCACTACAAAATTATCATTGTTTTTCACAAAGGATAAGAATTTTGGAAGATAACATGTCACCAAGAAAAAGAATCACTATTTTTTATATATGGTTGTGCTTGAAAGAGAATAATAATGTCACCATAAATTGATGATATAATATAAAACAAAAAGCTTTATGAACAATTTCTGTTTATTTTTGACAAAATATATTTGAAGTGAAAATTCCAAAGCCATGAATCTACCCAAAATACTATAAAGATACAGTGAATAGCATTTCTACACAAATCATGTAATTTTTGTTATATTATGTAAATTTTCTAGACATAGATGTAGAAGCAAAATACATTAATATTCTTTCTCAAGGCACATTTGTAAATCTGCAAATATAATTAAACTTTATTTGTTATACACAGATCAGTACATCAAAAATGACAAAATACCTGGAAATAATTCCTTTGGCATATTCCTATTTCCTAGACAATAAGGTCAGCTTTAATATAATATATCTTCTACCTTTTCAGTGACACATAATTTTTAAATTTTAAGTAAACTTCTCCTTTAGGCTCAAAATTCACATATAACTATGGTACTAATTCTATGAGTGATAGATGTTAGAAGAAAAATTCTTAGTACTTTTTAGAGATTTGTTTGAAATGAAAAACTAGATCAACACATGATCCTTCAAAAAATTATAATAATGCAAGCACAGCAATAAATTTGAACTAAAGAAGGTATAGACATTATTAGCTACAGGACTTTGAAACCTCATGCTTTGGACCTAAAAGGCAATTATTTTGCTTTGTAATTACAGCACTTTTATAGCTGTGTGAGGAGTCTTAGATCCATGTTTTTGTTTTGTGATCTCATATGCTTCATTTATTCAGATGTATTAATGTAATATATGCTTATATGAGTAATTTGAAATTATATGCCTCTTTCTATTTATAGAATTCTTTAAGAAATTCTTGGTAATCACACAGTTTCTACATTAGAGAGCAATTACCCTGCAAGCTAGAAAATGAACATTGGCTTAAGGAACTCTTCATCCCAGAGTTTAGCCTTAAAATTTCACATAGTTGATGGTCAATAAATTTATATTGTTCATAAAGTTAAGATCTGTTGAATCTTAAAGTAAAGAAATAGGAAACCAGAGAATGCTTCTTCACAGATGCCAAGCTGTCATTACTGGGAAACCCAAGGAGTCTTACAGGGCAGTCTGTCTCTCTGATTGATGTAGTTATGTAAAATTCAAGTCCTGCTTTTCTTCCCCACAACTTTGGCTTTACTGTGTCATCTTGTTCTTTGCTTTTCAGTGATCAGAGAAGGAGATAGGTTCACAATTATTTGTTCATGCTAAAGAAGCAAACAACAAGCAAAAAAAAAAAAAAAAAAACAACTGAGTTTGTAAAAACTTCAGAAATTTAAGTACAGTGATCAGGGTAAGATGGGATTCCACTGACCTAAATGTTCCTTTAAGAAAAATTAGATTCGGACATTTTAATTGTAACACAAATTCGAAAGGACATATATGTATGTATATAGGCACACATGAAACTAATACATAAAGAACTAATAAACACAAATATTTCTCCTCTAAACAAGGAAATTATATTCCTGTGTATTTTTAATCCAGGAATGGGAAATTACTAGCATGTTCATTTGATTTTTCAAAAATTTTCAGTGTGCTTCCAGACCATTTTATCATGATCCTCTCACTTGTCATTTCTTAACTGAGAGAGTACAGGGTCAGGAAATTTTTAATATTTTGAGTTCAATTGGATCCAAAGACTTTATGAGAAATATAAGTAGTTTATGGCATTGTGATATTGCTCTCTATAAAATGAAGTTTTGAACATAGAATCTCATTTCCTTCTAAAAATTTTAAAACTTATAATTAGTCAAATTATAAAATTCACATCATTAGTAGTTCTATTTTTTATTAATATTACAGTAACAAGTTTATAAATAAAAATGCTAAATTACAAATGGAGATATGGTACAGTGGTGGAGCACTTGCCTAGTATGTGTGAAGTCCTGGGTTTGATCCTCAGCACCACATGAAAATAAATAAAATAAATGTTTATAAAATATCAAGTTAAAACTCATGTCTTCTTTTATAATATGTATACAAATAAGTAATGTTTAAAATCTCTAGATGACATTCCATATGTAAGTTGTATCAGTAGAACTCATTAAACTTAGAACAAATGGGAAACTAAAATTAATCATCATTCCCTATTTTAAAAATGACTTATTTTAGGAGGATATGAATTAAAGAAGCAAACATTGTTAGAAGAAAATATCCTCAATGTACCATATGGAACACAGTTTTCTAGGCTGAGTAGAACTGTTGGTGATGAAGTCTCTCTTCTGCAGCTACAAGAAACCTCACCAGTATGCTAAAATTCCCTCCTTCCACAGCCTTTCCATGAACCAACTGCACACTACTTCTGAATCTAAGAATGCAGAGGCACTTATCCAGATGGATGAGGCCAGGGAGGATGTGGTGCAAGTAACAGCCTAAAGAGTTGCACGTTTTAAGGAAAGACATCTTTAAGTTCTGTCTCTGCAGGCCTATAATTTGAATATCTATAAAAAATGACAAAAATCCCCAGGGAAAACACAGAACTGTGGCTTTCCCAGTGTAACATGTCAGCTTTCTCTTAATTTTACTCTCTTCTTTGTTGGGTAACAGCAATCCTTGGAGAGCTGGTCTCCAAACTTTTTTCTGGACTTATTTGGAATGACATTTCAATTGGAATCATGTCCCAGTCATAGTTGCTATTATTCTGATCATAATATCAAATTAGTCCAGTCCCATTAAACAATTTACAATGCCTCAACTTTGGCGTGAGGGATTCCCGGCACCTCCAATGGTTCCACTATGGCTCTGAGGGTCCTACCTCTATCATGTGTGGTAGGCTCCTATTCCCTAGCTTGTTCCCAAATGAAGTACCTGGTTTTCTGGGTACTTTTGTTTCTGTATGCCACCATTTTCAAAGTGGCAGTTTTGTGATTCAGGCTCTGTGTAAAATATTAAAATTAATCTCAAATTTTAAAAGAAGAAGAAGAAGAAGGAGAAGGAGGAGGAGGAGGAGGAGGAGGAGGAGGAGGAGGAGAAGAAGAAGAAGAACTGAAGGCCACAGGCTGAGGAGATCACAGGAAGATTGAACATGGAGCTGAGTCAGAGCTCATGATGGAAGGCCACCCTAAGGAACCTGTGATGAGCCCTCATACTCACTAATGGTGGTAGAGGGGAGGTCTGCCCTTTCTCTTAGAGAAACCATGTAATATTAGCTTGGGCTTGTGTGTACTATATATAAAGTTATATAAAGTGAAAAAAATAAAATGGAGACTTGTGATGGAGAATCAAAAGAAAGTGCAATCATTTTAAGCAGGTCACTGATATTCCAGGTGTTGAAATCATAAAATACTGCTTCATCACAACCATTGTCAATATGTGAAGGATTAATAAAAGTGTCATAAAAAATAAAAAGGGTATTTCAGAGAGATTTGGAAACTTGAACTAAATGGTAATACAATAAAACTATAACCTGTACAGGTAATATTCTACATGGTTGATTTTGGGATAGTTTGAAAGATGCATAAAAAATATAAGAAATACCAAAGCATGAGACCTCCAAAGCCATGTGCAAGAGAAATATAAAATAGGAGAAGAGCATAACTAGTTGAACAAGCATTTGTGTGATAAGGCAAGGCTCATTTGTGGAGGAGAAAGCCCTGGGCTTTATGTGCCCTGGAAAAGTTTATCCTCTATACCAGCCCCCATCCTGGCCCAGCCACACCTTTGCCTTTGCTGAATTTGGTTGTGCCCTATTTCCTTGCATTGCGCCAATTGATCATCAAGATACCACTTGGAATTGTCTCCTATATGTTCACTTATTCTCTGGGAGTATTGTTGGGTGAGTTTGGTAGAGGGGTTAGCTTGTCTCTCCCCCAACTTTGTGGAGTCTCCTTTTGTTTTGAGCCACAGAGAACTCTTTGGAGAGCTATAGAAGTACAGACATACACCCTGATTTTCCTGTGGACTTGACACACAACATTGAGCAGGTGACTCCAATCTCTTTGTTTAAGCTTCCCTGATTTTTAATAGAAAAGTGATCCCATTCCTAATTGTGAGCATTAGATTCAATTACCCTGATACCCAGACTTTAGCTCCAATCAGTGAAACAATAATCTCTGGAGAGTACTCTTAAGCATTGGATTTATTAATCTTTCAGGGAGGTTCCTAAATGTTATGACTAGTATTAAATAAATGTTAATGGACCAAGGTCTTGAGTACATATCATACATTTGTATTGTGGCTTTTATATATTTTTAGAGGCTTGAATAGAGTTTTTTCCTTTGGTACTTGGGATTGAACTCAGGGGCTCATAACCACTGAGTCACATCCCCAGTCTTCTTTTGTATTTTATTTACAGACAGTGTCTCACTGAGTTGCTTAGCACCTCAGTTTTGCTGAGGTTGGCTTTTAACTCATAATCCTTCTGCCTCAGCCTCCTAATCTGCTGGGATTGTAGACATGTGCCACCTCACTCAGCTTGAATAGATCTTTAACATCTCCCAACTTCTATTTATTTATCTTTAAGATGGGGCTGATGCCACTTGCTTCCCAAGACTGTGGTGAGAATTAAATGAAGTCATAGATAGTTGGCACTTGGTGCCTAGTGAATGCTACATAAGCCAGGGGAATGACAGGCCCTTGTATTTTTGCTTTGTGGGCACCCAGCTTTTTATCTGTTGGCAAAGCCTTGAATAACTTAGCAAAAACCTGTTTCAAAAAAATACATAAAAGGACTGGTGAAGGGAATATTGATTTTATTTGTATATTTATTTGTGACATATACATGTATGGGCATAACATCATTGATCAGTCTCATTTCTCAGTGCCTGAATCATCTCTCTTATCTTCTCTTCCATCTGTCTAAACTCAACTATTCTCTCTCCAATTTTTTTGAGATCCACTTCTTTTTTCACTCCATTTTTCCTTTTACCTTTCACACATGAGAGAAAACACTTGACAATTGACTTTTTGAGTCTAATTTATTTCATTTAATTTTATGATCTCTAGGTTCATTCATTTCCCACAAATTGTATAATTCCATTCTTGTTTATGACTGAGTAGAATGAGTAAATTTGTGAAAAGATGTGTAGATGCTATTTTCTGGGAATGTCACCTGCCAGCACACAGAACCTTCAGTGTCCAAGTTCAGCCTGACATTGTTTGAGTCAGGGAATGAAGATGCAGGATGAAAACGGTCTCATGTGAACCATTTGAGGTCTTTCAATCTGTGGCTCTGACTGTTTGTACATGCAGCAAACAGCCTGGTAACTTCCAGAGTGTCCTTTAATTCCTGCATTGATGACTAACCTGTCTTGTGGGTCTGTTTTCAGTACAGTTTTATTCTCAAGAGGAGAGAGTCAATGTGAAGGTAAAACCTCCTGATTCTCCAGGTGTCAGATATAGGATTTGGCTCCTTCCCACAATTCTTTCCCTTTTGTCCATTCATGAAACTGCCTTAATCAGCTTTACATTAGTCCTTTATTCGTGTGGCACTGTTGTATTCATCCTGGCCTTGAGCTCTGATAGGGGGCAGGGAATCTAGAGTCAGAGCAGACCTGGGCCCACTGAATTTAATTATTTTTTTTTTTTTTACTTTTCAGGGATTCATGTTCCCATGTTGTGAAATGAGATTGTCAGCTAGTAATGGCAACATTTAATGACATCAGGAGCCATTGATAATCATGTACTGGACTATTGTTTTTGAGATTTTTTGTCCCCTGCCCCCTTCACTGGCAATAAGAACTCCATGAGAAGAAGCCATGTTTACATCCATGTTGCAGGACAGGGATGCTCAGCTGTGTCAAGTTAACTTGTTTAAGGTAATACAGCTAGCAAATGGCAGCTTCATTGTAGCTGTGGGAACAGAGGGGAAAAATGCACAAATGATCATGGTAAAGTGTTGGCACATAACGATCAGGTAATAGATCAGTAAAAGGAGGTACAGGTACAATGGAAGGCCTGGCTCTAACCAGGGTACAGGCAGGGCTGAGGAGGTGAGAGCAGAGTCCAGAGTACAGATTAGAAGCAGGCTTCACTCCTACCTTAAAGAGGTAACTCAGAGAGTAACACCACAGGAGGTCTGGGACTGCCTTTCAGGGATGGGGCTAAGTGGGTGGTTCCCAAATTTGACATGTAGAAATGCAGAATAGGAGGATTGTGCTTGGTGGAAAGCACCAAGCTCCTTGCTGTTGTATATGCATGTACATAGGCGCATACATGAGGAATGCCCAGAGAAATGTCCTCACCAAATATTGAATTGCCTTGTTCCTTGATCTTACATACTGTGAAAAATTAGTGTCTGTGGCTTATAAACCACCCAGTCTACCATAAATTATTGTAGCATCTTGATGAGAGTAAGGAAGTGCACCATCTGTGTCCTCACAGGATAAATTAAGAAGTTTCTTTGCAGCTCTCTTTTAATAAATGACAATAATCCCATTCCATGGCTCTACCCACATGACTTAATTGCCTTGCAAGACCACACCTTTGTCTGCCTAGGCTCATGATAAACTACCACAACATTCAAATACATACTCACACAGGGTCTAGGACTGGTCACTTTCCCCCAAGTGTGTATAGCCAAGCTTCTGAAATCTGGACCTGGAAGTAATTGTCAAGTCCTCTCTGTGTTCTTGGCATTAAATATTCAAAGAATTCTCCAGTGTATGTTAATAATCCTATCTGTGTATTCACCGGACTGCTCACCCTAGATAAGAAGTGGCTCCTGCACTTGGAGACTCCAGTCTAATGGAGAAAGTATAAAACCCATGTTGTCCCTTGCTGTGCAGACACTAAACATTACATATGAATCCTGGGATCCTTTAATGCCAATTACTGATCAGTAAATGTTACAGCACAACAAGCATTGCTACTTCAGGTAAAAATTTTGATCACACTGGAGAAAAAGATCCTGGAAATCATGCAAGCTTAAGAAATTAATTAGTCACAGACTAGTATGGTTCATGTTTGAGTTGTCAGATTCTTATCTGTCTTTTGGCCCTTGATTTTTGTCCTTTGATTTTATTCTATGTTTTGAACGTGGTTGTTGTTTATGTGGCTCAAATATAAACCCAGTTAAAATACATTGATGACTCACCTATATTCCATCTCCACTAATCTTTTCCCATTGCCCTTCATAAACATATGTTTTAATTGTTTCTAGTATATATTCTTACTGTTTCTTGTTCTGGTAAGAGGCAATAACAATAATAAGTTATTATGTAAATTTCTTTCTTACCCAAAAGGGAGTGCTCCTGTATATCCTGTCAGCCCCTTATTTTTTACTCAATGAAACAACCTGGAAAACACTCCACATATGCAAAAATCTTAAATTCCCATGGTGTAGGTTTACCAAAGTTGGAACTAAACAAATGATGGACATTCAGGCTATTTCTGAACTTTATTTATTATCAATATTTCTGTATTGAAAAGCTCTGGGAATCTATTTTATATTCTTTCAAATGTACATTCAATGTTCAGTCCTGCAAGAAATATTGCTTTATCAATGGCTACTTTTTATAATTTCAAATAATAAAGTCCAATTTGCTGGAAGATTGGAACATTTTTTCTTTCTCCCATCAGGTATACATATTCATGCTTTCTGTAGATGCCCCAGTAGACAGAGGCCACATTTTGGATATTCTGTGCACGATTACAGTGTGCTGGTAATGTCTTCTTTTTCTGAGAAAACCATGTCTTATTTCTGTTATTTTTTTTCCTTTTTACATATGATTGATACCATGTTATGGTTACAGAAGAAAATACCAGTGTCCTACCCTTAATAAATCCATGGCTTGGTGAGAGTCCAATGCTAAAACCAATAATTTCTTCCCAGTACAATGATCACCAAGAACACAATGCATTTTGGTTGTTTGTGTCTTCCAACAAATTGATCTATGTAATATAAGTCCTTATACCTATGGGCTGAGAGTTTTAAATATTGTTTATTTATTTTAATGTTCAGGTATTAACAGTGATAACATCATTTATTTTTTAGTTAGAGGTTTATCTATTTATTGAATTTTAGAAAGAACTGAGGATATGAGCCCTATAAAAAAGAATTCCTGGAACACCTCAAATATTTTAAATAAATGCCCTAGAAAGTAATACATTGGTATAATTATTCAGCATACAGTAATAAATATAAGATCACATTAGGTCACATTGACGATGGCAGTAGAAGAAAATGAGAAGCAAGCATTCAAGAACATGCAGAATTCCCACAAGGAACAAGGAACCACAGGCTCTGATGTGAGAATTTATGGTTTAACTTTGCCAAACAGGAGCTTCTGGGGCTGAGGGTGATGTCATAGAGAACACACAGCAGGCAGATGGTAAAAATGGAGAAGTTCCCCCAAACATGTGAAAGTAGATTATTAATTTATATTTGATGTAATCTTCAAAATACTGAGACAAAAACATCTGTAACTATAAACCCCATAATTTTCAGAATCCCTAGATATATTAGGGCCAAGAAACCAATGGTAAAGTTCTAGGGTTAGGTCTTGTGCAAGAAAAGGAATGTGAAGTTGCAGAAGAAAATTATGGTGTTAGCTGAGATCTCAAGACGAACTTCAGAGGAAAATGTTTCTTATACAAAAAAATATAGTTTGTTGATCATTTTTTCATATACCATATTAATAGTATATATATTAGGAGAAAATGAAGCAGAAGCCTTTATTTCAAATATTGTCATCTTTATCAATCTCAGCCTATCCTATTACTAGAGATGTGATATTTGTGGAAATAGCAACCAAAAAGAATTTATTTTTAGAAACAGTTACATAATATTTTCTTAACATCTTATAAGTGTTTTAGATCATTTTCTTTTTTTGGGTCATGCTCAGTCTCTGGGCCTGTGATATGCTTTTTAAACCCTATAATCTCCAAGCATTTCCCCTCTATAAAAATCCGGTTTGATAGATCTTGCTTCAGAAGAGTACCTTTAACATGTAAGATGCTAAATCAGTTGTGTTTCTCCTAGGAAGTATTTTTGAGGTAATCTTTTCAAAATGAGGAATAAAATATTTCTCTAGACTGACATTCTTTATATAAGGAGCAAACCAAACTTTGTTAAGCTTTGAAGAAATTTCATACTGTTCTGTATTCAGGTACTTCTGTGTGTGTTGCTGAGTTGCCTTTTGATGTCCAGAAACCTGTGTTTTCTCATCTCTACAATGGGAATAATTTTCGAGGACAAAGATTAGCAATGTTCCTCATGCAGCCTACTAATACATGACTGGGCTGTGATTCAGACCTAACAAAGCACCTGTAAGACACCATGAAGATTCCAATTTTTTAAACATTATCTGCCATTCATATATATCACATATACTTTCTTTCAAAAGATTGTAATAACCTTTTTAATGTAGGCCCCTGTGTCATACACATGAGAAAATATAAAATGTTGAGTCCTCCATGTCTAAATTCCATTTTTTTTCCCTGTGGTGATTCAAAATGATACAACTAATTTCATGTTTCTCCTTGCCTTCTTTTCACTCTATGTTCCCAATTAGAGTTCTCTACTTAGAGGCATAAAGAGATATCTATAATATATAATATATATACATATATACTGTGTGTGTTTACATGCATAATAAATATATACTATGGATAGTATATGTATATATATACTATGTTTAATATATGTTTTCTATATACTATAGTATACACATGCTATTATATAAACAAAATATATTTATATTTATATTATATAATATATTACATATATTATACATATACACACAGTATATATATGTATGTATATATGTATATATGTAATATATCATTATATATATATATATATATATATATATATATATATATATATATATATCACTGTTTTGAATATTTATCATTAATCAAGGCCTAAAATAATAGGAAAATTTCTATGTGTGGTAGAGGTATTTGGGCTTTCAAATTAGATACAATTTTTTAAATTTATTTTATTATTTATTTATTTTTTGGTACCAGGGAATAAACCTAGGGGTGATTTACTACTGAGTTACATTCCCAGCATTTTTTAATATTTAGAGACAAGGTCTCAACAAAGTTGTTTAGGGCCTCATTATGTTTCTGAGAGTCATTTTGAAGTTGTGTTTCTCTTTGCTCAGCCTCTGGAGCCACTGAGGTTTTACACATGTGTCACCATATGTGGTGACACCTGCTTAATAATTAAAGTGTCTTTAATCATGGAAGAAAAACAAATGTCATAGAGTAGTAGTCATTAGGTCTAAAGTCAATTATGAAATAAGGAGTTTTCCTTTAATGCTTTTAAATAATAGACTCAAAGTTGTGGTTATATGTGAAGACATGGGCACCACTTTCTGGAACATCTTCTTTTGCTTCTGTCTAATATCTTAAGTGAAAGGGTCAATTGCCAGCATTTGGTGGGAAATAGTCTACTTTTGAAAACTCTTCAGTTAGACCTTCCTGCTCTTATCCATGGCATTATCTCTCATATTTTTTGGACTTGAGAAGAAGTATTGAAAAAAAAAAATTACATCCCCCACCTAGAATAAAAGAGAAGCAGTCAGGATCTTTATTTTTTTTGAGGTCAGAAAAATTATAGTTCTGAAGTCTGGAATGTGTTTTTATGAGCTGTGATATTCTGGAGGCTTGGCATATTGGTTTTGAGGGCACAGTTTCAACAATGCATATACTTTTAAAATAATATTTTATTTGTCACATAATTGTAATATTCCCATATTAAAATATTTATGCCATTAAAATCAATTTTTTACTATTTATTTATTTTGTGAATAGTAAAAAAAAGACTATATTTGTGTCTGATGTATTCTTATCATTGTGCTTACTGCCTTAAAAGATTGCATCCCAGTTATATTTTCAATTTTTCTTCAGAAAAAGAGAGAGCAAGAAAGTTAAATAAAATTTTTCATTATTGTTATTTTATTATTTCCATCCAAAATAATATACAGATTTATAAAATCACAGATTAAAAAGACCTTATGTGAGAGGTTAAATGCAAATGTTCTTTTGGGTAGGTTGGGTCTCACTACTACCAGGAAACCTTAACTTAAGCCAGTTGCAGCCTGAGGCTCTGTATTTCAATTCCCAGCAACTGAAAAAAAAAAAAAAAACTGCAACCAAGAATCTGTCTTTCTAACCTCATTCTTTTCAGCATTTGATGACATGTCACTAAAACAGAAAACTCAGTAGGATTAGCCTAAGAGAAGGAAAATATAAGTGCTGTTCTCTTAGGTGTGCTATATCAAATATAGCACATGGCCAATGATGAGAGGCAGGCTTTGGCCATCTGGTGTGGCTTTTTTTCTCTAGAGATTGTCAGCATTTTTCCCTTTCTAAGATTCCTCTTTATGTTCAGTGGATCTAATTTTTTCCCTTGTTCATGTGCTGGAATATTTACTGACAGAACATTGGGGCCCTCAAAAACTAGTAAGTGGTGGTGTGCTCTGGTACCCTGACACTGGTGGGCAAGGCTTCATGAAATTGGCTGTACTCTCTTAGGAACTGGCAACTGTGGACTGGTAACCCTGGGGTAGTCTCTAGAATCTTCAGGCCATGGTCTTCATCTATGTTAGGTTATCTCTGAGTCTTTAGTGGCTAGTAATTTTGGGCATGTGTCAGTGATGGGGACTTTGGGAGTCCTGTCCTATTTCTGCAGAGTATCTTCCATCCTTACCTGAACTTCTTTCTGAAAGTGCAGCATTTTAGCCCCTCTCAAGATTGTGTTCTGGAGTGAGCAGAGTCACTAGAATCAAAACTCCATGTGTTCTCTCCTTGCATGAGTGTGGTAGTGATCTGTAGGAGTCTCAGTTATTCCTTCCTCTCAATCTTGCTAGTCTTTCTTTTTTGTGAGTATAGTGGTACTGTAGATTAAATCCAGAGATCCTATATCACTTAGCTACATCCCTGGTACTTTTAATTTTATTTTTAGACAGATGCTGAGACTGGCATTGATCTTGTGACTTCGTCTCCAGAGTTGCTGTGATTAAAGGTGTGTGTCATTCTGCATGGTTAACCCTGAATATTCTAAATCTGTCAGTAAATTCATAAATTCCATCTTCCTGTCCAGATTCCTAATGACAATATCTCCGCCCAACAATACTCACTTTTTTTTTTCATACTACAGTTCTAATGGGCACAGTATTTTTGAATTTTTATGAAGAAATTGGATGGATCTGTTTATAGGATTTGTTTTCTGTCTGGGTTAAGTGCCACATAACTGTACTCCCAGAGACTCAGGTGGAAAAGGCAGGAAGATTGCAATTTTACAGTCAACTTCAAGAATTTAGGTAGACTGCGGGCAAGTTAGGTAGACATCTCACAATTTTAAAACAAGGGCTGGGGATATAGCTCAGATTTAACATGCCCCTTTGTTAAATCTTCAGAACCAAAGACAAATAAAAAGCAAAACATTTGTTTTTTTATTTTGTTTTTGAGCATTTCACATGAGTAGAGAAGAATCACTAGATTTTTATAAAAATTTGTATATGTGTGTTCTTTCTTTGTCTTTTCCAGGACAGACACCTTGTCAGAATGTCTTTGGGCTGAGAATCCTTCTTGTGGAGTTTATGTCATGGGGATATCATGCCCTCTCTGATTTTTTTTCTGGTCCTGTGTTTCAAAACAGCTAGATATTAGTATCTCACACCTGACACATGTAAGATCTCTAAGGCACAATTTAAGGTCAGACTCAGTACTTGGGTCCTATTCTGTTAGAGAGAGGTGTAAGTTTCAAAACAGCCTGAATGCATTGTGGCTAGAAAGAATCTTTTGAATCTTCTGGTGTATCCTTAATCTAAAAATGCACTTAAGTTTCTCCCCACCCCGTGTTTTGGCTTCTGTGAATGCTGCTACAATGAAGATTACAATGCAGCCATTATTTGACATGTTGATTCCAGTTCCAGTTGTATTTTCCAGAAAATACAACCAGAATTATTTTTACTGTGTTAGCTTTTAAAGAGCTCTCATGATTTTTTAGAAAATGTGAGTTATTAAACTTATATTCTAGTTCAATGTGAAAGTGTTTATTTTTTCTCCCATAACCATATAATTGTAATATTAGTTATCATTCAACTTTTTGATAGTAACCACTCTTGGTTTTCTTTGACATTTATTTTTTAGTTGCAATTGTACACAATACCTTGATTTTATTTTATTTTTTGTGATGCTGAGCATTTAACCCAGTGCCTCATGCCTTCTAGAAAAGGACTAGAACTGTGAGTCATAACCCTAAGCCCTGAGAGTAGCCATTCTAAGAGCCGTACACATCTTCAGAAGGCCTTAAATTTTGCTGGTGAACT
Source organism: Callospermophilus lateralis (assembly GCF_048772815.1). Taxonomy (NCBI): domain Eukaryota; kingdom Metazoa; phylum Chordata; class Mammalia; order Rodentia; family Sciuridae; genus Callospermophilus; species Callospermophilus lateralis. Next base: position 1,867,310 of record NW_027511893.1, read on the forward strand.
AAATTTCTGATTCAAGTTTTTAAGAATCTATTCTAGAAATAATTATGAACCTCTGATTTTTACCCCTTTTTCTTCACTCCTGTTGTGGATTTTAGACTAAGGAAATACTCACACATTAATGTGAAGCCACTTATTTGTGATCTTGAAAGATTTGCACATGAGAGCTGCTGCTTTTTTCTTTTATGAGCAGAGTTCTGAAGAAATTTAGAAATTTTTTCTTTTGTCTCTTCTTTAATTAGAAGTAAAGCATTTTGAAATTTTGGTAGGGTGTTATTAGTATTATTATAAATTAATTTTGGGGTAATGGTCATCTTTATAATGATGAGTTTTGTCATCTACACACATGGTGTTTAAATGAGAGTTTTATGTGATTCTACGCATTTTTTATATTTTCAAATCTCACATATTTTCTATTTAAATATGTTTCCTATTAAATATAACATTCATATGACATTAAAAAAACTTCTATAGTGTTATTTTTTGAAACACAATATCTTTATTTTATTTATTTATTTTGATGTAGTTCTGAGGATTAAATCCAGTACCACACATGTACAAGGCAAGCACTCTGCCTCTGAGCCACAACTCAAGCTATACTTGGTGTTTTATAGTCCCCCCTTCTGGATTTAATGTGATAAAAATTTTGTTTCTTTTTCTAGAAACCATTATTTTCCACAGTTTATTATTTATCTCTTTTTAAATGTATTTCCTCTTTAATCAAGATGTTATCTTTAAACTTTTTGGAAAAATACTGCTGTATACATATCTATAAATGTGCTATAATTTTAGTCTGTTGCTTGTGGAAGTGTATCAGGTATCTTCAATAGAAAAACAGTCTGCACATGTGGATAGCAAAAACTAAAACACCATCTTTCCTACATGATAATTAATTCATTCCACATCTTTGTCAATAGTTTTAAATGTGGTGTATATTGTGATGTTATTTTACATTATCTAATTTTGAGTTTTTTAGAATTATTGAACACTTAGATATCTCATATAAATTATATGTTCAAGTTTCTTGCATGCTTTTTCTTTGCAATCTTTTTTCCTCAACACATAGGTTGTTTAATTATATGTGAGGAAATTAGTTTCTTTTACTCTGTCATTTCACCTTGCACTCTTTAATGGTATTTGATGAGGATAATTTTATTTTAATATTATAAAACTATAAATTTAAAAATATTTTATGTAATTTTGCAAAGAAATAACTGTCTAATATGTGTTGTTGTTGTTTTTTTCCTCTTTGTGATATGAATATTGAAACCAGGGTGTCCTAATTCTGAGCTATATTCTCAACTTTTTTAACCTTTTATAAATTTTATTTTGTGAAAATATTTTGATCAGTTGCTGTGATTATCGGCATAATTATGATCCTTCTGTCTTTGGCTCCAGAATACTGGATATTCAGGTTTGTCCCACCACATGAACCTTATCTCTCTTTCTTACAATAACTTTTGAATTCTTTGTTTTCTTTCATATTTTAGTATTATTTATTCATAATTTATATGCTCAATATTTACTACATAAAAATGGATTCTTATACTGTGTAAATGATGGGTACAATAGCATTTTTGGGAGAGGGCAGAAGTTAAATTCAGACGTCCTTAGCCACTAAGCCACATTACCACAGCTTTCTTTTATATTTTTTGTATTTTATTTTGAGAGAGGGTCTCACTGAGTAACCTAGGGCCTCATTGTTTACGAGGATGGCTTAGAACTATTTTTTAATGCATTCTATTTTATTTTATGTTTTAGTAATATTTACTTAAATTTTTTTAAAGAGAGAGGGAGAGAGAGAGAGAGAGAGAGAGAGAGAGAGAGAGAATTTTAATATTTATTTTTTAGTTATCAGCATACACAACATCCTTGTTTGTATGTGGTGCTGAGGATTGAACCCAGGCCGCACGCATTCCAGGCGAGCATGCTACCGCTTGAGCCACACCCCCAGCCCTACTTAAAATTTTTATATAGAGCATTATATGAAAATGAGGTGCTATGTTTTGAGTGAAGGGTAGAATTACATTTTTATTGAAACACCGATGTCCCTCTATTCTAACATATTTTTTTTTTGGAAAAAATGCCATTTTCTCCCTCCATTGCAATCTATGAGTTTTATAGTCCATGAATTTATTTTGAGGGTTACACTAATTGTCACAAATCACAGAATCAGTTGTTAATGTCATTGTAATGTTTTGATCAGTTGTAGTCTTCATGTACAACAATGCATGTAGCAAATAGCCTGGGCATGTAGTAGTCTGTGCCATCTGGATTCTTGTGATTAAATTCAGCTGTTTGTAAAATGGCAGAAACATCTTTATATAAACTTTCCAGAATATAATCTCAACAAGTGAAACATCAGTGTATATATACATATATTTGCCATTATATAGTGTATAATTGACATGATTTTTAATAATAAAATTTTTCAGTGCTCTTTAATTTCATTTGCTTTTTAAAAACAACAACATTGACATTTGTGATTTTTTATGTGGTATTTTTTAATATTTGATAAATTTGCTCCTTTGCTTAGAATTTTCTCTACTCTTATTTTCATAAATACACTTTTATACCAAACTATTAAGATAAATTATTTGCTAATAAATTCTTACTCATTTTATTGCTTACTAATTTAAGTCTTACTAATTTGGGAGAGGGCAGAAGTTAAATTCATGTGTCCTTAGCCGCTGAGCCACATTACCAGCTTTCTTTATTTTTGTATTTTTTTTAATAGAGATGGTCTCACTGAATAACTTAGGGCTTCATTTTTTTCTGAGGACAGCTTAGAACTACTTTTTAAAATATTTTATATTTTATTTTTTGTTCTAGTACTACTACAACTTTGGATGCAGCTTTGGATGCAAACCACTCTTTTACAGCATTGTGGAGGTTTAATTAGCACATATTAATCTTTACACTTCTTAGGAATATACTTTTATCTTTTGACATATATTAATACCCAAGAAACCAGCACCACAATAAAAATATATCATGTTTATTACTACTTAGTGTTTTCTAGAACAATTTTAATCCCTTTTGACATTCTCTACAATCTTTTACAAAAGAAATTTGATTTTATTGAGCTCATTCAGAAAAGGACATTAAAATTATATAGATTCTTGAATACCACAAATAATGAATACTATGTACTATTGCCTACATCAAGAAATAGAACACTAATTATGCCCTGACAACCTCTTTATGTCCTATTCCTCTTACTACCCTTCGTAATCCCCAACTGTAATGACTACTTTATGTTTTCATCTAATACTATTAAAACATTTTAAAGAAATTGACTCACTCTTTACTCATTAATATGAAAGCACCCCCTCTTATAATTCTCCTCTTCCACTTCTATATTTTTCTCTCTTTAGCTTGACTTTCTTTCAATTTTCTTTCTATTCTTCAGATCATTTCTACTAAATAAACCATTGCCATCTGGTCTCCTCTATGTGATGTTTGGGCCATGTTTGGACTGGTGTGAAAACTGAGCCTCAGTGTACTGATCAAACCTCTTGCACTGTGGGGTGTGGTGGTAGATGGAGAAAATTTTCAGTTGGTAAATGTGGCAGTTTTAGGGGCAAGTTAGAGCATTCTCATAGAATATATATATTTTTTATCTTCTCTTGTGTCTACAGGTAGAATTAAGTGTTCATTGCGTAAGCCTGAATAGATAGCATCATACCATGTTGCAACGTTGCTCTACCTTTGACCTTAGCACAGCAAATTTGACAATTTTTGTCACTTAACATCTCTGTGACCGTTAGTCTCTTTTTTTGTATGTTTATTTTTTTACAGTTTGGTAAATATACAATATTCTCTTGGCTTGAATTTTAACTTCTTTAAATAGTATAGCTTTATACTCACATATTTATTCATTTATGTATTTATTTTTCATTTTAATATTTTCTCTTCTTTGGAATATTTTTTGAAACTTCTCTTCTGTGTTGTACTCTGTTGTGATGTCTTTTTCCCCCAAAGGAATGAATAGTACTTCATATATTATCAACTATAAGCACTTTATTAGAAGAGTTAACTAAGTATATCTCCCACTCTAGATCTTACCTTTGGACTTTGGAGACACACTGATTTATAAAAACAAAAGTAGATATTATTTTGACTGGGGATTGAAATCAGAGGCACTCAACTACCAAGCCACATCTTCAGCCCTATTTTGTATTTTATTTAGAGGCAGGCTGTCATTGAGTTGCTTAGTGCCTCACCATCGTTGAGGCTCATCTTGAACTCATCATCCTCATGTCTCAGCCTCTCAAATTTCTGTGATTACAGACATGTGCTACCATCACTGGCACCAAATTAGGATTCATGGAGGCAATCTCCTAAAAATTTACCAGGTTGAATTTAGAAAGAATGAAATAACTAAATGAAATACCTGAAGTATATAAGTACCCCCAGAGATGTTATGAAAAGACACATCATATTGAGATTAGCAGGTACATCCACACAGGTTGAAAATGATCTTAGTTGGGGTGATCTAGTCAATATTCACCTAAGAAAGTTTCTCAAAGTCAAGTTAAATACATAGCCAATACCTGCTATCTTAACAGGGCTATATCCTCTGCTGTGCTTTTGAGTTTGACTATTTCCAATGAGCGTATTTAGGTTTGATGATCTCTGAATTTTTTAATATTTCACAGGTAGTGTTCTAAGCAGCTCTCTCTTCATTCCATATTTTTGTGAATCTGTTTCCTGAACTGCTTCAGTTTGAAGGCCCATGGTGCCATACCTTTCTTCCTTTTATTGTCCTTATAGCTTCATTTTCTTAAATTCTGGCAATTACTGTAAGCAAAGACAAGCTCACAGGTATCTGCCATCTTCTGTGCTAGGAACATAGACTGTGTGAGTTTTTCGGTAGCTGTTTGTGTACCATCATGTACTATTGTGTTATTTTTTAGGGTTACATCAGAACAAAAACAGGAAAATATTTTATGACCATAAGCAGAGCAATGCCCACAATCACTGGAATCTAGAGTAGTTTTTTTTTTTTCCGACAGAGTTTTGAAGGAGTGTGGCTCTGCAGACAAAGTGAGAGTATTCTGTTGTCAAGATACTTAAACATTCTTCACTTTCAAAGAATAAACTCCTATTGTTTTAAGCATTTACATTTATGTCTATGTTTCAAGTGGCAAAGTAAGATTTTTTTCCTGAAATTTAAATTAACTATGTGACTAAATGCTAATATGAAAAATAGATGTTAAAACTAAATAGTAGTTGTCAAAGCTGTGCAAACCTTTTGCAAAATATAATTGAAAATTACTATTTTTGTCAGAAACATCAATGATTTGGTCATAAAACTTCTTTAATCTAAAGTACTAAGCTTCTATGGAATGGAAACTATGTATTATGCTATTAAGAACATTTCCAACTTTGCTTTAGACTACCTCTCATGATTTGTACCTGAAGAAATATTTTCAAGCAAAATATGACATGTTTTTTTTATTTGCATTGAACAACCCTTTTCTATATAAGGGGAGGTATGATGCTTAAATTAATGTCTTTGCAATTATTATTTTTAAGTTTTTAAGATTGATGGGTTACTTTCTTCATTCTACCTCCTTCTAGATTGAGATAAGAAAGATTTGCTGGCTACTGTATCTATCATCTACTGTGTCTTTAATGTGTGTTTGTGGAAATTTGTTGTCTTGCTTTCTGACTCATAGTGATTACAGATGGCTGAAGATTGCAGCAATATTTTTGCCTTTGTAAAAATAAGAGGCATTGTAACTTGCTTCTGTCTCTTACTGCCTCAATTGTTTAATTTTTTCCAAATGAGGTATTAGATAGAAGTGTTTTCAAGTGGATATTTTAAAAGTAAAAATTTATCACGAACTTTTAGTATCTCTAAGTGAGCTCAGAAAAGTAACAAGATTAAAGATCAATCAGTTGTTAATGTATATAAGAATATGAATATTTATATTTTAAATTAAAAACCATTTTCATAACAATCATATCAAAAACAAAATACTTAGGATAATTTTTAGAAAGTTCTTAAAAGGTAAAAATGAAAAAATAGAACACATGGTTTTCTTTTACCAGGTCTAGTCACATCCCTAAGTCCTCTTTTTTTCCTAAGGGCTTTATCTTTAAAGAAAGAGGGCAGAAATTATGTTTTATCACTGTGGTACTGCAGATTGGGCCTAAGTATGTTATACCAGTGAGCTATATTACCAGGCTTTTTAATTTTATTTTTACACAAGGTCTATCTAAGTTATTGAGACTCAACTAAAAGCTGTGATCCTCTAGGCTCAGCCTCTCATGTAACTGAAATTAGACTTGTGTTCCACAAACCATTGCAAGGATTGCATCCTTTACTTTCAAATAATTAGAGTTGGATCAGGATGAAATTTAGGGTTGCAAATATGTAGTAATTTTGCCATTTTTTTATGAGAAGACAGAGACAACAGAGAGAGGATAGGGCTCTTCACATCTTAGGAAGTGGAACACCAACTATTAATTCACCTGGCAATTATTCAGCATTTAAAAGTTCCCCAGATATAAAAAAAAATTGTTTGATAGAGATATGTGTACAAGTGCTGTGAGGAAGAGCAAATAATTAATTCAAAGTGTAAGGAAGAGGACTCTAAGAAAATCTGTGTTGGGCTAACAGGGTATAAAGAACAGAGTCTCTGAGGTTTAATTGTAAAATCATAGAAGATACATATGATGTAAAAAATGCAGTTGATGCATTTTAAAAAAAAAAGATTATTTGGGGATGGGGCTGTAGCTCAGTGGTGCAGCACTTGCCTTGCATCTGTGAGGCACTGGGGTTGATCCTCAGCACCACATAAAAATAAATATAGATATTTAAAAATGATTATTTATAGGACTTGGTCAAATTTCCTAACTCTCACACACCATCTGCCTACCCACCATGCTACTTCCACCTCACCTGCATTCTAGCATTCAAGCCCCAAAAAAATTTTGCTCAAGATGAACCTTGCTTGAAGAGAAGTGTGCTTGGCAATACTTCTCGTGAATCACCATGGGCAGAACTCCTTGCCTAGACTGTGGTAGTAATCAGGTAGAATGACAAAGTTTAAAACCAACTCTCTCTCTCTCTCTCTCTCTCTCTCTCTCTCTCTCTCTCTCTCTCTCTCTCTCTCCTTTCTATCTTTGTAATAACTGAAGATTTCAATTATAGATATATTGATGGATGACATAAACTTGGGAGTATTGAGCAAAATAATTGTAACACCAAAAGTATACATGTGCAGAAAGAGTATGAATCGTACATTGTCTATCACACTGAGGTTTTATTTCATTGGTTGCCCTAGAGCAGGTTTTCTGTGTAATGTAATATAATCTACAGAACACTATAATATTAGTTTTGTGTGTGACAGTTACAAAGAGAATTAACATATTGATATCTTGTTTACAGATAAATTTAAAGTAAAGGAAATCTTATTTATTTATTTATTTATATGTTTTGGATTGCTTCTTTTTAGTTTAATAAAAATAGGCCAAAAAGCAGTTCCCTGTATTTTTGGGGGGGGTTTCTGTTGTTTCCTACTTTTGTGATATAAGTTTAAGTTTTATAACTGTGCTTAGTGATACATATAAAAAGAAAAATCAGTTTTACCTGAACAACTTAATATATCTATCAGAAAGTATATTATACATTCAAAATGCAGTATTACTCAGACATAAATATAAATAAATTGGATGATGTGTTTTAAGTGAATAAGGAGACAGAAATCTATTACATCTCTTATTCAAGATAACTAAAATAAAATTTTGTTAAAATAGAATATTGATTACTATATCTAGGGTGTGTAGAAAGGTAACAATGATGGAATAAGTATATATTGATATTATTAGTATCTGTGAATGTATACATGAAAACATTACATTTAATCACATTAATATGTGTGTTTTTATGTTAAAAAATCCATCATCTCACAAAATTACTTTATTCTGTATTAGGAATACCTAAAATTCTACTGTCATTGGGATTTTCAGAATGTGATGCATTACTGTTAACTATCATCCTGAAATACACAAAATTTTATTTGTGTGCACTCATTTTTTGTTGTTGCTTGGAACAGGTTTCTAAACACAGAGTATGCAATGCATTTCTTATTTCTTTCTGTGTCTTGATAATTTCACTTTACATGAAGATCTCCAGCTTCATCCATAATAATTTAAATGGTGAAAAAATAGGGAGTTTGAATTCAGGGTTGCATTTTTATTGAGATATATCCTCAGTAATTTTTATTATTTATTTTTAAGACAGCCTCTTATTACATTACAGCCACCTACAGCATCCTTCTTTGAAAATCAAGGTTTAGTGGCCAGCCTCAGTATCTTAGTGACATTCTCAGCAGCATAAAAGATTCTGACTCAAGAAAATTTTTAAAAACCAGAAGTTATACCTGTCTGTTTCTATCTGTGTGTGTGTGTATGTGTATGTATATATATATATATATATATATATATATATATATATATATATATATATATATATATAGTATGGATATATGAACATATGTACATAGATAAATATGTATGTGTAAATGTATTTGCTATAAATTATTTATACACTATATGTATATCATATAAATACAGATTTTATATTTAGGGTTTTATTTTTTTAATTCTACAAGGAAAAAAAATCTTTTTATTTTTATTTATTCATTGATTTTTTTATGTAGTATTGAAGATAAAATACAGTGTCTCACATGTGCAGGTTAGCATTCTACCACTGAGATACAGCCTCAAACCCAGGTACTTTTTATTTTATTTTATTTTATAGACATTTAAGTTTTTATATGAAATGGCTTTTATGGGTAGTGTTTCAGTTTATTGGGAGAGCAGATATTCTTAAAGTTGGATTTTATTTTTATTTTTTGGTTTTTGTAATGGTTATTTTGAGTGGTCAACCTGAGCAGATTTAGGTATTCCTAGAAAATTGATATAAAATACCTCTGGGTGTTCCTGAGTGTGTTTCAAAAATTGGGTCAGAACCCAGTGGGGAAGAGGTGTCATGAATGTACATAAAACCAACCAGTCCATTGTATTTGAATAAATAGAGAAGGAAGACTGTCACTGGCTTGTGCTTCTATCTTTATAGATTAGTTTTTGTTTTGTTTTGTTTTGTTTTGTTTTTCTCCCTCTTGTTGTGTGACCTCTATACATCTGACATCAGATTTTTCAGTCTTTGAATGTGGACTTGCACCATTGCCTCTACCTGAGCCTTTTAATCCTTTTGTCTTGGACAATAGCTGCTTCACTGAATTTGATTTAAGAAGTTTCCAATTTCTTGGCCTGTGATCTTATAAGTTTTCCTTTTTTCCCATCTTATAGTCAACAGCTTTGAGGACTACTCATCTCATTATTATGTTAGTTTATCTATTAAGTCTCCTTGTCCATGAACATATACATATATGTGGTCTATTAATTCTGATCTTTTGAGAACCTGGATAATACAGTATATGGTAGAAAAATATCTGAGTCACATGGTTTTTCTAGTTTTAATTGTTTGAAACTCCCATATTATTTTTCATGTTGTCAGTATTAGTTTATATTTTTAGCAAGAGTGTCCAAGTGTTTCATGAAATAAAATTATTTACAATAACATCAAAATAATCAAAGATTACCTGCCTATTGTAGGAAATCATAGTCCCAGATAGTTGTGTGGTTAATTGGGGAGGACCTCTTGAGACCATGAGTTCAAGATCACTCTGTGCAACATAGAAAGAGGTCAATCTAAAAAATAATAAAAATGTTAAACAGTAAATTTCATGAAAAAAGTGAAAAAGTTACAAGATGAAAATTATGACTTTTTATATATTTTTAATTTAAAGATCTGAACAAATGTGAAAAAAAAATCTTATGTTCATGGTTTGGGAAGGCAAATATTATTAACATACAAAACATGGTGATATTGGCCTAAAATGAAACTGCTCTCACTTTCAGCATCTCAGATTGTTTCTTCATGGAAATTGACAGTCTGATTCTAAAATTCATACATGAAATCACACAGGCTTTCAAATAACCAAAACAATCTTGAATGGGAAAAGATCTAGGAGGACCATGATTTTTCTCTATTTGAAACTTGCTAAAAATCATCAGTAATCAATATAGTATGGTATCGACAGAAAAATATATATGTGGAATTAAGGAATAGAGCTGAGAGTCTACAAATCTGCCTATTCACAAATTATTTTAAATGAATAGCTTTGAAACAAGTGTTGCTAAAATGATAGATATCTGAATACAAATAATTAATTTGGAAATCCATTTATCCCATCTACAGAAACTCAAAATGAACAAAACACATAAATGTAGAAAATAATATTAGAAAACTAAAAAGAAATATAAATATAAATATATATTTTAGAGGATATGAGGAAAGAACTAATCAGTGATTCCTGATCTCCCCATAACACTTAAAGGAATCAGTGAAAGAAGAGCTGATCTGAGAGGTGAGTGCCAAAATCAAAAGGAGATGTCAGTAGTATGGACATGTGGTAAGACATGGGTGAATAGAAAGTTAATTAGGAAGAACCCTATGTATGCCCTGTGGTTGGTGGTTTGGGCTCTACAGGCAGACAAATATGACTGTGAATTTCTACTCCTGCCATTTAAGAGCATTGTGCTCTTGAACAAGTCACATGACTTATTTGTGCCTCAGTTTTCTGGTTTGTACAGTGGAGATGATAATAATATATGCTATATAGAATAAAAATTAAATGGATATATATATATATATATATATATATATATATATATATATATATATATATATATATTACATTTTTTAATCCATTTTTCTACTGAAGGGCATCTAGATTGGTCCCACAGTTTAGCTATTGTGAATTGTGCTGATATAAATATTGATGTGGCTGTGTCCCTATAATATGCTGTTTTTCAAGTTCTTTGGTTATAAAAAAAAAAAAGGAGAGCTGGGTCAAGTGGTGGTTCCATTCTCAATTTTCAAAGGAATCTGCACCAACTTGCAGTCCTGACATCAATGTATGAGTGTAACTTTTTCCCTACATCCTCATCAAAATTATTGTTGTTTGTCTTTATAATAGCTACCATTCTGGATACAGTGAGATGATATCTTTGAGTAGTTTTGGTTTGCAATTCTCTAATTGTTAGAGATAATGAACATTTTTTCATATATTTGTGGATTGATTTTATATCCTCTTCTGAGAAGTGTCTGTTCAGGTCCTTGGCCCATTTATTTATTTTTTTATTAATTTTTATTATTGGTTGTTCAAAACATTACATAGTTCTTCACATATCATATTTTATATATTTGATTCAAGTGGGTTATGAACTCCCATTTTTACCCCGTATACAGATTGCAGAATCACATCGGTTACACATCCACTTTACATATTGCCATACTAATGTCTGTTGTATTCTGTTGCCTTTCCTATACTGTATTGTCCCCCCTCCCCTTTTCTCCCCTTCTCTCTCTACCCCATCTACTGTAATTCATTTCTCCCCCTCTTTTTCCCCTTTACCCTCACTTCCCCTTATATGTAATTTTGTATAACAATGAGGGTCTCCTTCCATTTCCATGCAATTTCCCTTCTCTCTTCCTTTCCCTCCCATCTCTCATCCCTGTTTAATGTTAATCTTCTTCTCATGCTCTTCCTCCCTGCTCTGTTCTTAGTTGTTCTCCTTATATCAAAGAAGACATTTGGCATTTGTTTTTTAGGGATTGGCAAGCTTCACTTAGCATAATCTGCTCAAATGTCATCCATTTCCCTACAAATTCCATGATTTTGTCATTTTTTAGTGCTGAGTAGTACTCCGTTGTGTATAAATGCCACATTTTTTATCCATTCATCTATTGAAGAGCATCTAGGTTGGATCCACAATCCAGCTATTGTGAATTGTGCTGCTATGAACATCAATGTAGCAGTATCCCTATGGTATGCTCTTTTAAGGTCTTAGGGAATAGTCCAAGAAGGGGAATAGCTGGGTCAAATGGTGGTTCTATTTCAAGCTTTCCAAGGAATCTCCATACTGCTTTCCTAATTGGCTGCACTAATTTGCTGTCCCACTAGCAATGTACAAGTGTACCCTTTTCCCCACATCCTCGCCAGCACTTGTTGTTCTTTGACTTCATAATGGCTGCCAATCTTACTGGATTGAGATGGTATCTTAGGGTGTTTTTGATTTGCATTTCTCTGACGGCTAGAGATGGTGAGCATTTTTTCATGTACTTGTTGATTGATTGTATGTCCTCCTTTGAGATGTGTGTGTTCAGGTCTTTGGCCCATTTGTTGATTGGTTTATTTGTTTCTTATTGTTTAATTTATTGAGTTCTTTGTATACTCTGGATATTTGGGCTTTATCTGAAGTGTGAGGACTAAAAATTTGTTCCCAGGATGTAGGCTCCCTATTTACCTCTCTTATTGTTTCTCTTGCTGAGAAAAAAACTTTTTAGTTTGAGTAAGTCCCATTTGTTGATTCTTGTTATTAACTCTTGTTCTGTGGGTGTCCTATTGAGGAATTTGGAGCCCGACCCTGCAATATGTAGATTGGAGCGAACCTTTTCTTCTATCAGACATAGAGTCTCTGATTTGATATCAAGCTCTTTGATCCATTTTGAGTTGACTTTTGTGCATGGTGAGAGAATGTTATCCAGTTTCATTTTGTTGCATATGGATTTCCAGTTTTCCCAGAACCATTTGTTGAAGATGCTATCCTTCCTCCATTGCATGCTTTTAGCACCTTTATCAAATATAAGATAGTTGTAATTTTGTGAATTAGTCTCTGTGTCCTCTATTCTGTACCATTGGTCCACCTGCCTGTTTTGGTACCAGTACCATGCTGTTTTTGTTACTATTGCTCTGTAGTATATTTTGAAGTCTGGTATCCCTATACTGCCTGATTCACACTTCCTGCTTAGAATTGTTTTTGCTATTCTGGGTCTTTTATTTTTCTATATGAATTTCATGATTGCTTTATCTATTTCTACATGAAATGCCTTTGGGATTTTGATTGGCATTGCATTAAATCTATAAAGAACTTTTGGTAATATTGCTTGGCCCATTTATTGATTTGGTTATTTGGTTTTTTTTGGTGCTTAGCTTTTTAAGTTCTTTATATACCTGAGAGACTAATGCTTCATCAGATGCATGAGAGGTAAAAATTTGCTTCCAAGATATAGGCTCTTTATATACCTCACAGATTGTTTAGTTTGCTACAAAGAGACATTTTAGTTTGATTTTTTCCATTTGTTGATTCTTGATTTTAATTCTTGTGCCACAGGAGTCTTATTAAGGAATTTGGAGCCTAATCCCACATGATGAAGATTAGGGTGTACTTTTTTTCTACTAGATGCAGAGTCTTGGTTTAATTTCTATGTCCTTGATATATATTGAGTTGAGTTTTGTGCGTGGTCAGAGATAGGGGTTTAATTTTATTTTGTCACATATAGATTTCCAGTTTTCCCAGCACCATTTGATGAAGAGGCTATCTTTTCTCCAGTGTATGTTTTGTCATCTTTATATAATATAATATCATTGTAGTTTTGTGGGTTCGTCTCTGTGTCCTCTATTCAGTACCATTGGTCTATTAGTCTGTTTTGGTGTAAATTCCAGGGTTTTTTTGTTATTATTGCTCTGTTGTATAGTTTAAGGTCTGATATAGTGATGCCACCTGCTTCACTCTTCCTGCTAAAGATTGATTTAGCAATTCCGGGTCTCTTATTTTTCCAGATACGTTTTATAATTGCTTTTTCTATTTCTTTGAGGAATGCCATTGGGATTTTGATTGGAATTACATTAAATTTGTATGGTGATTTTTGTAGTGTGGTCATTTTGATAATATTAATTCTGCCTATCCAAGAGCAATAAAGATCTTTCCATCTTCTAAGGTCTTCTTTAATTTTTTCTTCTTTAGGGTATGTAGTTTTCATTGTATAGCTCTTTTATCTCTTTCATTATGTTGATTCCATGTATTTTATTTTATTTTTTGAGGCTACTGTGAATAGAGTAGTTTTCCTTGTTTTTCTCTCAGAAGATTTGTCACTGATATACAGAAATGCCTTTGACTTATGGGTGTTGATTTTATACCCTGATACTTTGCTAAATGAATTTTCTAGTTCTAGAATTTGTTCTGGTGGAGCTTCCTGGTTATATTATGTATAGAATTATATCATCAGCAAATAGTGCTAATTTATGTTCTTCTTTTCACATATTTATCTCTTTAATTTCTTTAGTCTGCCTAATTGCTCTGTCCAGTGTTTCAAGAACTATGTTAAATAGAAGTGGTGAAAGAGGGCATCGCTGTCTTCTCCCATTTTTTAGAGGGAATGCCTTCAATTTTTCTCCATTTAGAATGATGTTGACCTAGGGATTAGCATAGATAGCATTTATAATGTTTAAATATGTTCCTGTTATTCCTAGTTTTTCTAGTGTCTGAAACATAAAGGGGTGCTCTATTTTGTCAAATGCTTTTTTTTGCATCTACTGAGATAATCATATGGATTCTTATCTTTTTGTCTATCGATGTGATGAATTACATTCATTGATTTCCATATGTTGAACCAACCTTGCATCCTACATAATCATGGTGCACAATCTTTTTGGTATGTTTGTATTTGATTTGCTAGAATTTAATTGAGAATTTTCGCATCTATGTTTATTAGAAATATTAGTGTAAAGTTTTCTTTTTTCTTTTTGGTGTGTCTTTGCCTGGTTTTGGAATCAAGGTAATATTTGCCTCATAGAATGAGTTTGGAAGTGATTCCTATTTTTTTATTTCCTGGAATAAATTGAATAGTACTGATAGTAGTTCTCCTTTTCAAGTCTTGGTGAACTTGGCTGTGTATTTCTCTGACTCTGGGCTTTTCTTGGTTGGTAGGCTTCTGATAGCATCTTCTATTTCATTGTGTGTATCTTCCTGATTCAATCTGGGTAAGTTGTATGAGTTAAGAATTTTGTCAATGCCTTCAATATCTTCTATTTTATTGAATTATAAGTTTTCAAAATAAATTTTAATTATTTTATGTACTTCTGTTATGTCTGTTTGACATTATCTTTTATGAAATATGCTGGTAATTTGGGTTTTTTCTCTCCTCTTCTTCAGTGTAGCTAAGGATCTGTCAACTTTATTTATTTTTTTCAAAGTACCAACTTTTTGTTTTGTAAATTTTTTAATTTTTTTTATTTCATATCTAATTTTAATTATTTCTTGCCTTCTATTGCTTTAGCTGTGGATTTGTTCTTTTTTCTACAGCTTTGAGATAAAAAATAGGGAAATTTATTTGATGACTTTTTGTTCTTTAAAAAAATGAACTCCATGCAACGAACTTTCTTCTTATTACTGCTTTCATAGTGTTCCAGATATTTTGATATATTCTGTCTATTTTCTCATTTACCTCTAAGAAGTTTTTTAATCTCCTCTTGATGTCTTCTCCAACCAATTGTTCATTAAGTAGCATATTATTTAGTCTCCAGGTTTGGGATTAATTTTTATTTTTTATTTAGTCATTGTTTACCAATTCCATTCCATTATGATCTGATAAATTGCATTATGATCTGATAAAAAGTAGTATCTTTACCTTTTTTTTAATTTGGTAAAAGTTGCTTTGTGGCATACTATATGGTTTATTTAGAGAAGGATCCATGTGCTGCTGAGAAGAAAGCATATTCCCTGGAAGCAGGTTGAAATATTCTTTATATGTCAGTAAAGTCCATGTTATTGATTTTATTATTTTGAGTTCTATAGTTTTTTAATTCTACTTTTTTGGAAGTTCTCTTCAGTGGTGAGAAAGGTGTGGTAAAATCATTCAATTCTTTATAGCATATCAGTAAAAGAACAATAAACATTTTTGCCTCAGGTGACAATAAATATTTAAATATTTAGTTGGGGAAAAAGCAACAAAATTAGATAGGGAGAAATAAACTATCTCTGTTTGCAGATAATACAATCCCATTTATAAAAGATGCCAAATAATGTAGATCAAAAATATCACTGCCACAGACAATATAATGAATTCAGCAAAATTATTGGTTACAAGATAAATACTGAAAAGGTCATCTCATTTATATAACAGTAATGAACAATTTAGTGTAAAAATCTAAAAAAAAAATTTATATTTGCATAAAAAATAAATTCATAGAAAAAATAACCAAAATCAAAAAAAGCTTGTACATAAAAGTATAAAACTTTTCTCAAATAAAATCATGCACAATATATAAGAAGATATTCCATGTTCACAGATGATGTAGTTAGTTTGACAAGAGGAACATGGTGAACAAAATAATCTACAGCTCTAAAATAATCTCTGTCAAAATCCCAGCTACATTTTTTTTTAATTTTGCAGAAATAGGAGAGCTGGTCATCATCACTTGCACAGTTGTGAGTGTTCAGCTGAGGTTGGGGGCCATGATGACCCAAGGACTCCTGGGGAACCCTGGGTGACTTTCTCCTCCTGAGCACCAGTACAGAAGAAAAGGCAGGCTTGACCCCGGGCTTGGGGGTTCAATGGTCAGATGGAACAGTGGTCAAGGCAGGCAGGGAGCAGAAAAGTTGGTAACTAAGTGACTGAGGGCTTCTATCTTGGGCTGGAGAGAAGAGAGGTTGAAGAACTTAAGGTGAAAGTTGATGGGAGTGGGAAACTGAGAGGCGGCAGAGATGGGATTGTCCATGCATGGTTCTGGAAGGCAGTTTTCCAGAGGATTATTGGTGTATGTTTCATTGCATTGATCTGGCACTTTAGTACCTATTAGTGGATAAAAATATAATTGAAGCCAGGCACAGTGGCATATGCCTGTCATCCCGGTGACTTGGGAGGCTGAGGCAGGAGGATCGCTAGCTGGAGGCCAGCCTCAGCAACTTAGTGAGTCCCTAAGCAACTCAGTGAGACCTTGTCTGTAAACAAAATATAAAAACAAGGGAAGATGGGGCTCAGTGGTAAAGTGCCCCTGGGTTCAATCCATAGTATAAAAATAAAGAGCATGGATTCAACAGTGTGTGTGAGTGTGCAGGGGGGCGGGTTTCTAGAACCTTCTTTGAATTCATAAAAAGTCTCATCTAGAAGCTGTTTTGTAGACTGTGTACCATGTTCCAAAATTAAAATTAAAATGGTAAATATGTGTTCTTCACCTTCATAATGTAAATCAGTAGAAGGAAAGAGGCAAACATCGACTCAACAATGATGTCAATGATCAGAATAAAATAATTAGATTTAAAAGTCAGATTGGAGAGGATAAAGAAATCACATGGGCCTCAGCAATCCCCACTGCTGGAGTGGATCTCAGGCTTGTCTTCAACCTCCTGTGAGCTGGCTTATCTCTGGAAGTTCTGTTTTCCTCTGGATGGGTTTTATTCATCTGCAAAATGGTGCAATGCCATTTGCTTCTGACAAAGTGTCACTAATTTATAAAGATTCTGAGTAGGTGCCAGGCATGGTGGCTCACACCTCTAATACCAGTGGATTTGGTGGCTCAGGTAGGAGGATTGCAAGTTGGAGGCCAGCCTCAGCAACTTAGGAAAGCCCTAAGATACTTAGTATGACCCGATCTCTAAATAAAATACAAAAATGGGCTGGGGCTGGGGCTCAGTGATTTAGAGCCCCTAGTTTCAATCCTGGGTACCAAAAAAAAACCCAGAAAAATGCTCATCAGGGTCACCCACCCTCTGGACTCAGCTCCTCAGCCAGGGAACAAAACCCCGGGGCTCCATCCTTCTGCAATCACACCCCAGAGCTCCGGAAGTACTGTTGCCAGGGAAGTCAATTCAGAGACACAGAGGGAAGTGTTTTGGCAGAGCTTTACCAGCAGCTGCCATGAGCACATACCTGAGACAATGGAGAGTGGCGGTGTTCCAATATTCTCCAATGGAGCACCAATGGAGGCGGGCTCTTGTGAGCCGCCCTAGTAATGGCTACTTGGTAACCCCTGGGCTGTGGCAGGGTAGTGATTCCTGCGTGGGTTGGGCTCCAGCTGGCTCGTTGAAGATTGAGGAGGTGGAGAGCACCATGAAGATGCCCCGTATTTCCTCACACAGCCACAGGAAGGGGCTGGGTCTCCATGAGAGCTTCCTGGCCAAGCAGGCGACCATGGGGCTCCTTGGCCAGGAGAACGCTTGAGAAGGGCAGCGGGCGGGGCTGGGCGACCGAGGGTATGGGGGCCTGTGGACAATCCTGGCATTTGCCCCAACTCAGTGTCACTTTGATTCTGGGAGTTGACCCAGGGGCGCTGCCCGCGGAGCAATACTGTGACCCCTTTTGCATTCATTCTGAGACAGGGTCTGGCTAAGCTGCTGAGCTGGTCTCCACCTTGCAGTTCTCCTGCCTCAGCCTCCAGGTGCCCTGGGATGACAGACCTGCACCACCGCGCCCAAGCATCTTTTTACCAGTCAGGTCTGCTTTTGTTAAGTGGAAACTGTACCAAGTCCCAGCACTTACGGTATTTATTTTAATTAATACTATTATTATATTTTTGCAGAAAACAAATGACACATCCATTGGTCACCCAGTTTAGTAATGACAGCTGGGGGTTTGCACTCCATTGCCTCTAAGCTGCTGGACCATAGAGTCATGGCCCATGGTCTCAAAGGAGGCTGAGCAGCTACAGAAACCTGCAATTTATATGAGCTTGTGACTGTGGCCTCGGAGCCTCCTATTAACAGAAAAGGCCAAAGAAAAGCCTCTGGTTTCTTGTCTATGTCTCTTTTTTGGGGGTGGGGGATGCCAGGAATTGAGCTGCAGGAGCCCACAACACCTGAGACCCTCCCCAGCTCTATTTTGCATTTTATTTAGAGACAGAGTCTCTCTGTGTTGCTCAGGGTCTCACTTTGGCTGAGGCTGGTTTTGAACTGACATCCTCCTGCCTCAGTCTCCTTGTGTCCCTAAGATCACAGGTGTGGGCCACTGTCCCCAGCAGACTTTTCTCTCTCACCGCCACTGTCAGGGCATCCAGAGCAGTGCCTGGAGGGTGCTGGCACCCAGGGTTGGTTGGACGAGTCTGTGAATCATCTGGAGCAGGGACTGCATTTTTTCCCCACTGTAACACAGTAATATTGACCTGGCATGTGATGTCATAGAAGAGTTCATCAAAAGCAAGAAGATGGCAGGAAGAGCCATACTGTGGGCTGGACCTCTGGGAACTGGAAAGGTCCTTGTGTTCTTATTGATTTCTGCTGCCCAAGAGGAAAAACCTCAGGTCAAAGCCAAATGCAATATACATCTTAACTAGTCTTTGTTTAGTGACATGGGTCTTATGTGTGTTTAAGAAATAAATCTGATCTCAAACTCATACTTCTAAAATGAAAATCATCTTTGCCAGAGGGAGGGGGAAGTCCTGAGAGGGGTATGGTCATTGGGATTGTCTTTGAACTCTTTCAAGTTTCCTTGGCTTGAGAAATGCAACTCTTTTTCTTTTCTTTTCTTTTCTTTTCTTTTCTTTTCTTTTCTTTTCTTTTCTTTTCTAAACAAGTGATTTAACTTGGGGGCACTCAACCACTGAGTAACATCCTTTTTTTGTATTGTATTTACAGCCAAGATTTTGCTAACGTTGCTAAGGGCCTTGCTAAGTTGCTGAGGCTGGCCTCCAACTCATGATCCTCCTGCCTCAGCCTCCTAAGCTGTAGGATTATAGGCATGCACCACCACACCCAGCTGAAAATATGTTTCTGTTGGTCCAGGGCCTCGAAAATATTTGTGATGGGCTATGGCTGTGGCTCAGGGGTAGAGCACTCACCTCACACGGGACCTTGGGTTCGATCCTCAGCACCACATAAAAATAAATAAGTGAAATAAACGTATTGTGTCCAACTACAACAAAAAATAAATATTAAAAAAATTAAAAGAAAGATATTATGTCCATGCACATTTAAAAAATATTTTAAAATCTTCTGTGGCAAATTATTGGAGGGGGAAAATGAGTCATCCAGTATTTTATTGAATGCGAAATTTGCCCACCACTATTTTGGCTACACGCATGATTGATGAATAACAGAAAGGCGCTTTTGATCTTCAAGGGGCTTCTAGTGTTTTCCAGGCAGAGGAACAGGAAGTCTCCTGATGGCACAAAATGGCTCAGTTGAGTGCTGAGTTTCAAACTGCAGATTTTAAATGCTGGAATTGGGCAGAGGGTTTGATAATTCCCCTTCACAGTTGGGCTTTCTAGGGGACAAAAGAGGACACATGGTGAAGCTTGTTGGGATCTGCAAGGGGATTGGCCAGATCTTCAGGCTTCCCAGAGCTCCTGGTCTGGGCATGGCTTGTTCTCTGGAAGGGTCTCTTGGCACCAGAGAGTAGGAACCTGTGCTTTTGTATGTAAAGAAGTGGGCTCTTACCAGGGGTGGTTGCCCTTGCCTGTAATCTCAGTGACTCTGGAGCCTGAGACAGGAGAATCACATGTTGGACGCCAGCCCCAATAGTTTCACCAGGCTCTAAGTGACTTAATGTGACACTATCCAGAAATAAACAACATAAAGGTCTGAGATGTGTCTTGATGGATATTGACTGATCAGCTGGGAGGCCTGGGGCAGGCTCCTGACCTTTCAGAAGCAGAAACACAATCATCTGTGAAATCAAAGCTTGAATTCTAATTTTGAAGTTGTACATATGGAGTTGCCAGGGTGTGTTGTGTGGTGTCTGATGGTGAATGAAGAAGTCCTGTGTCTGAGGGAAATTTTCTGAGGCTGGAATGCCATACAGTGTGCACTTACAGGAACATTAGCTTGTCCAAGTCATCTTCCATTTTTTTGAGGGGGTTTACCAAGAATTGAACCCAGGAGCTCTTGACTCCTGAGCCCCATCCCCAGTCCTTTTTACATTTTATTTAGAAACAGGATCTCACTTAGTTGCTTAGGGCTTCACTTTTGCTGAGGCTGGCCTCCAACTCATGATCATCCTGCCTCAGCCTCCCAAGCTGCTGGGATGAGAGGCCTGCACCACAGCACCAGCATGATAGCTGTTTCCTTCAGTGCTGTTTCTCTCAGTGTTATTTGGTACTTTTTATCTTCCAGTGTTGCTTTTAAGAAGCCTGATTTTCAGGGTAAGAACCTTTCTTTCTGGATGTTTTGGAGGTACTTTTGGATAGGGCATTCTCCCCTGATTTCCCTTTCTTAATGTCCACAGGGCTTTCTGAGTCTCACTTTTTGGTGTCGTTGGTGTGGACAGTCGCCAGCTCTGAACCCCTGAGCTGTGGCCTGTTCCAGTTCTCTGTGTGCTCTTTCTGGAAGTCTAGCTAGGTGAGATTAGTTCTGCAGTGATTTTCGACCTGGGCTGGTTTTGCTCTCCAGAAGTTCTTTGTGAGTATCTAGAGAGTTGTCTCTTGTGGTTTTCAAAACATGATGGGGGGACTTCAGTGTTAGTAGCCAGTGATGCTGCCAAACAACCTGCACTGCAAGGCTGTCCCCAAAAAACAGAGAAAAGCCTGAGAAATCCTTTTTTTTGGGGGGGAGGGCTTTCATGCATCAAACTCAGGGGTGCTAAACCCCTGAGTACCGTCTTCAGCCCTTTTTGTATTTTATTTAGAGACAGGGTCTTTCTGAGTTGCTCAGGGCCTTGCTAGGTTGCTGAGGCTGGCCTCCAACTAGCCATCCTCCCACCTCAGCCTCCCAACCTGCTGGGATGACAGGCATGCACCCCCACACCCAGCTCTCAGTTTCTTAATCTATAGAATACAAGTTAGCAGGCTGGGATCTTGGCTCAGCGATAGAGTGCTCGCCTAGAATGGGCGGGACCCAGTTTGATCCTCAGAATTACATAAAGATAAAGGCATTGTGTTTTGTCCATCTACACCTAAATCAGTTATATCAGTTCAGTCACCTATATCAGTTCAATATTTATTGTTAAGGGGAGGGGTGCTTAACTTTATAATGGCTTGAATTTTTACCTTTTTTTTAAGATTTAAGTTCTTCCCCTAATTTAGGACCTGAACAAAATTAAACTTGTTTTGAAGAAAAAAAAGTTAAAAATAAATATAAATAATGTAACCCTGTTTAAAAAACAACATATAAGTCTGGGATGTATCTTGGTGGGTATTGATTGATCAGTTGGGAGGACTGATAATATTAACATATAAAAAAGATACAAGGGCTGGGGATGTGGCTCAGGCAGTAGCGCGCTTGCCTGGCATGTGTGCAGCCCGGGTTCGATCCTCACCACCACATACAAACAAAAATGTTGTGTCTGCCAATAACTAAATATATATATATATATATATATATATATATATATATATATATATATATATAAAAATTCTCTCTCTCTCTGTCTCTCTCTGTCTCTCTCTCTCTCTCTCTCTGTCTCTCTCTGTCTCTCTCTCTCTCTCTCTCCCCCCCACTCTCTCTTAAAAAAATAAAAAAAAATAAAAAGATACAAGTTAGACTTTCAAGATGACGAGCTATGGAAAGATCAGTGAGATATATAGAGCTCCATAGGAAAGGGTAGGTATATGTGCCTTTCTTTCATGAGTTTTTTTTATAATATTATATTTTTTTATTTGTAGCTGTACACAATACCTTTGTTTTATTTATTATTATGTGGTGCTGAGGATGGAACCCAGGGCCCTGCACATGCTAGGTGAATGCTCCACCACTGAGCCCCAGTACCAGCCCCCCTTTCATGAGCTTTTAATTGGTGAAAGTTGGACAGTCATGGGGCCATTCTTAATCAAGTATTGGTACTATTTGACTGGAAGGATATCCCTTCAGTATTTGGTTGAGGGAGACAGGGATGCTGTTCAGTGGGACATGGTCACTGTTTTGACACTAGAAACTGATAATGGGAAGTTGGGAGCTGTGAAAGAACAGAGAAGAGACATTCTGGGTAGAAGGTGGACATAAAAACCAGGCACAGTAGTTCACACCTGTAAACTCAGCAACTCCAGAGGCTGAGGTAAGAGGATCTCAAGGTGGAGGCCAGCCTCAGCAGCTCAGTGAGACCCTGTCTCTAAATAAAAAAAAATTGCTGGGGCTGGGGCTCAGTGGTGGAACAGCTGCCTGGCCCATACAAGGCTCTGCTTAGGAGGTAAGGCTGTCAGCCCTCGTGCTCTGGAGCTGGGGGTGGATTGTGCCATCCTCTTCCTTCTCAGGTGCTGCATGCAGTGAGACAGTAGTTGCTGCTCATGGGGGGCCTGTGCCCTGTATGGTCCTAGGCTTGAAAAATATTCTTTTAAATATGATAAAAGCAATATGAGATTTTTATATTAATTTGAAATAAAACCGAATGTTTGACTCAATAAATTCCCATCCTGCTGCTTATGGTCATCCTGCCACAGAGATTCAGGTGTCAGATGGGACATCCTTAACTGGCTTGGTGCTGGCCAGTGCTGGGCAGTTCAGCTACCATTAGGTGGCCTTCAGGACCCTCCTCATCTTTCAGGGAGGGTTTGCCCAGGATTAGCACTAAGAGTGAGGGGTATGGTCAGGAGTAGGAAGCAGGAGGGAGGAAATGGGCAGTGCTCGCAGGGAACCCTGCTGCCCAGAGTAGAAAACCAAGGGCCACTCTGAGCTGACAGAGTGGTGCATGCTTGTGATCCCAGCAAGTGATCTCAGGAGTCTGAGGCAGGAGGATTACAAATTTGAGTCCAGCCTTGGCATTTTAGTGATGCCCTCAACAATTTAGCCAGATCCTATCTAAAAATAAAAAAATAAAAAGGGCTGAGGATGTAGCTAGGTGGAAAAGCACCTCTGCATTCAATAATCCCCAGTTCTGTAAAAACAAACGAACAACCCTATCTCCAAGGTGAGGCTCAAAATGCTTTATTTTTTTGTGGGGGATGGGTGTGTGTTGGAGGCAATGTGTTCCATGAATTGTGGAAAAATAGTGTCCTCTTTCAGTCTTAGTTTCCCTATCTATGAAATGGGATGGAACTAGTTGGATCAGTTGCATGTCTTAGGTGGTATAGGATTTTAATTCATGGAACACAAGAAGCAGGAACCACACAAAACTTGGGTTTTAAAATAATGCAGGCTAAGCTGGGTGCTGTGGTGCAGGCCTGTAATCTCAGCGACTCAGGAGGCTGAGGTGGGTGGATCACAAGTTCAAAACGAGCCTCAGCAATGGTGAGGAACTAAATTACTCAGTGAGCCCCTGTCTCTAAATAAAATATAAAATGGGGATGGGGATGTGACTCAGAGGTTGAGTGCCCCTGAGTTCAATCCCCAGTACCAAAAGAATAGTTTCTTTTCCAAGTGCTGGGTCCACAGTGGATACATCTGAGTTGACTGATCTAGGGCTTCTGCAGCAGGGCAGCTGAGTCCTTTCTAGCCCTTTATAAGGTTTAGGGTGAGCAACAGATTGGGAGAGGCTTGAGGCTTGACAGTGATGTTTCCAGGTGTCTGAGAGGGAGAGTTGGTGGTGATGGGCATCTTTGGTTCCAGCTGGGAGTGTCCCAGGCTCTTTGGCTCCAGGTGTTTTGCAAACTATTGCTGGTCATCTGGGTACTGCTGTAATCCAGTGGTGACCATGCCAGAAACATATCCATCCAGAGTAACCAGCCCTGATCCCTGGGGAGGACACATGGAGGAACAGTCAGGACCTAGCTTTTTGTGCACCATGGGGCTCTGTCTTTCTCTTTTCCCCCATTCCTCCATGAGATTCTCACAGCAGCTTTCTGATTTCCTTATCTCACTTTCACAGGTGGGCAGACTGAGGCACAGAAGTCCCTTGCCCAAGGTCATACTGCTGGAAGTAGCAGAGATGGGATTTGAGGGCAGGCCTTATTTAGGTCCAGAGCCTGAGTCAGTCACCACCACCTTTATTTATAACTACCTCTGTGGCTGTGAAGGACAGCAGAGGCCCACCTCTGGTCTGGGTGAGACAGCTATGAATAAAAGCTCCCAGGGGGAGCCCTCCTTTTCACCCATCTGTCCATCTGTGGAGTTCTGTCTTTAGGGCTGTCCATGTTCCAATCTGGGGTGGAAAAATTGACATCTTAAAAAACAGTCCTGCTCCTTTCCTAGAGCACTAGCATCCTGGGTGCCCCCTTTCCCAGGGCCTTTTCAGTGGTGCCATTACACTAGACCTGGGTTTGTACACCTGTATGTGTCAGTTTGAACACAGATGGTGCCTGCTACTCCCTGGCTACACTGACTCTCATTCCATATTTCACGTTGCCGAGATTTCAGTTTTTGTTGCACAATTAGCATCATTGTAGGCACTCAAAAACAATTACTTGACCTGGGACCAGCATCTGGAGTCTTTGAGGAGGGATCCCAGGTCAGTGTTTCTTTGAAAACTTCCTGGGAAACTTGAATATGCAGCCAGGGTTAAAGATTGTTGGTGAAGGAGTTAGCACCACGTGTGCATCACACATCTCCACGTTACAGCCAGAGGGGCTCTATGGAGAGGATGCACCAAAATAATTGATTGTTTTCATGGAGTTGGGTATCAGACCCAGGACCCTCAGTATCCTAGGCAAGAACTGGACCACTGAGCTACATCCTCAGCCCTCTAAAACTTACAGTCCTCGAGCGGTGGACATACAGTTGCTTTCTAGTGTTTTGCTGTTAGTGACAGTGCTGCAGGGACCATCCTCAGGTATTCATTTTTGTATTCTTGTTTGAGTATTTCTTAGGCTGGACTACTAGAAGTGCAATTGTTGGGTCTAAGAGCATCACTCAAAAAAATTGATACTTTTATTTTTGGTACTATGGATTGAACTCAGGGAGAATTTGGCCATGGAGCCATATTCCCAACCCTATTTTGTATTGTGTTTGGAGACAAGGTCTCATTGTGTTGCTTAGTGCCTCGAGTTGCTGAGATTGGCTTTGAACTTGTGATACTCCTGTCTTAGTCTTCTGAGCTGCCAGGATTACAGGCTTGTGCCAGTACACCCAGCAATTTGGTAGATCCTTCTGAGTCACCTTGTGCAAAGGCTGTGCCAGGGAACTCTTCAACAACAGGGCCCAGGTGTATGGCACGTTCCTCTGAACCCTTGCCCACCTAGGAGGATTTCTTTCTTCTCTTTGTTTCTATCATCCCCCCTGCCCTTTTTTTCTTTTTGCCCATCAGGCAAGCAAGACATTGCACATTGTTTTTGTTTGTACTTCTTTTATTATTATTAGCAAAGTTGACCACTTTGGTTTCATTTCTTTTTTGGGCAGCTGGGCAGCTCTGGGTGCAGGGAAGGCTGCACCCAGTAGGCATCTATTTTCTTTGGTGAGTCCTTCAGTCCTTCCCCCACCTCCCTTCCATTCATCCATTATTTTATCTAAATCCAGAGCATCTTACCAGCTGAGCTTAACCTGGACTCCCAGGAAGATGCTTGAGAACCCAAAGGAAGCCATGTGTTCAGGGAGCCCATAGACTGGAAGGGTATGAGGCCTTAATCCCCAGACCAGTCAGGGCAGTCCAGAATTGAGGTCCAGGCTTAGGGCTGGGGGGGTGGGGAAGTTGGGGGAGATTCTTTTTAATAGGGGAAATCAGGCAAAGCATAGGGAATGGCATTTTTTTTGGACCCTGAATTGTGAAATTAGACCACCAGGAGCAGCTAACATCAGAAGGGCACCCTTGGGTATAGGTGCCGGCCTGTGTTCTTTACAGCCTGAGTCTAATTTAATATTGGCACTAATTGACACTTAGGCGGGGGCCTTAGGCTTTCTTTTTCATGAGCAACAAAGGATCTTGGAGAACCTTCAGCTGAGCATTCATCTCATATGGATGGTCAGACTTGCCCAGAGAGATGCAAGTCGAGTGTCCAAGGCTATACAGTGACCTTGTGGCAGAACTGTGCCTAGGGGAGGGGCAATATGTGCTGGGGGAGCTTGCTGCCCCCACTGACCCAGGCTAGGACCCACTTTGGAGACAGCCTGGAGACCCCTAAGCTTCTGGAGTGTGGGGGAATTCTGAGCAGATGGGTCTGGCTCCCAACCCTGCTCCCACACACCCTTGCCGTGTTACTGCTGAGTCTTAGTTTATTCTCCTCCCTCCCAGGGGAAGTGTGAGGATGGCTCCCTGGAGCCAAGTGCGGTGGTGCAGGCCTGTTATCCCAGTGATTCAGGAGGCTGAAGCAGGAGGATCACAAGATCAAAGCCAGCCTCAGCAACTTATTGAAGTCCTAAGAAACTCAACAAGACCCTGTGTTGGAATAAAAAAAATAAAAGGACTAGGGATGTGGCTCAGTGGTTA
The DNA here is from genome assembly GCF_048772815.1 of Callospermophilus lateralis. Lineage (NCBI taxonomy): Eukaryota > Metazoa > Chordata > Mammalia > Rodentia > Sciuridae > Callospermophilus > Callospermophilus lateralis. The sequence continues at coordinate 1,894,389 of NW_027511893.1, forward strand.
AGCATCCCTGGGCTTAACCCATAGTTCAAAAAATACAAGGAAAGCTTAAGGGAGAGAGATCTGTAAGTTGAGTAGCCATATAGAGGAGGGTTAGTTTTTTCTTCTTGTGGGATTCCACTGCAGACTCTCCCTTCCCTCTCATCTATATTTACGGTCAAAATGCAGCACTGGAGATAATGGGCAGGAAACAGCAATAAACTTTTAATCTGTCACCTGCTGGGTGACACCTAGCCTTCTTCGGGATGCCAGATTGTGCATCCCTCCTCATGTCCATCCTCTCACCCCACCAGAGGACTGTAGCCCATCTCAGGAGCCTCCTGGGCCAGGCACAGTGAAGCTGGCTGTGTGGGAGGGCAGGAGTATGCCCCAGAATGGGTTGCCCATGTGTCTATGTATGCACGAGTCCATGTGCCTGTAGGTATGTGTACTTGTATGTGAGTGTGTTTGTGCTGGTGTGCTCATGTGTGCTCACACATGTATCTGTACATGTGTGCATGAGTCAATGTGAACGAATGTATGTGAATGGCCTTGTGTGTCTGCAGCTGGGGGAAAGGTCTTTTGTCATTGCTTGTCTGGTTCAGAATCTCAGTACAGGTGCTGTGTTACTTTGGGTACAGTTTGTACCCAAAGTTTGGAACTCCTAGGTTTATAGGTTTGCACCCAGAGAGAATGCACATGGGTGAATTTACTTTATATGCATTCATTCAAATAATTGGAGCATCTTCCATGTGTGGAGCACTGTGCTAGACTCAGTCCTATAAAAACAAAGAAGCAAGTTCTTTCTTCTAAGAATCAGTTGACCATTTATAAAGCTGTGGTCATGAGGGGGGTTAAAAAGTATTTTCTATGGAAAAATACATTTGGCAAATGCTGGAATAAATAGTTAAAAAGTTTTTGAAACCTTTAGAGTTTCTCTGAGCCTTTAAAATGCTAATGTAGGACTCAGATATTTTTAGTAGTTTGTGATTTCCAAACTTATTAGATTACTTTTTGTGGATTCCTCTTATCTTGGACACAGTTTGGGTTTCAAGGCTTTTAGTGCTGATATTATTTACTGGCTCTTCATTTGTCCTTTTATTCAGCCCAAGTGATTACTAATCACCTATTATATGCTAGGTTTGCTCAAGTTGCTGAAGCTCCACAGGTGAGAAAACCGAAGTGTATTATAGTATGATCAAGGGCCCACCTACAAGTATATGGGTTCATTCATCCTGTAAAGCCAATCCTTGAATAGGCAGGGAAGGGAGTGGGAGGCTTTCTGGTTAGGGCTATCCTGGAGGTGACACTTGAGCTCAGATGACAGGGGGGTTCATGAGGGGATTTGGGGACCCAAAAGTCTTTTAGTTGATGATTCAGTGGGGCTGGGAGGGGCTAGGAGGTTTTGGGAAATTCTGGAGAGGGGGCTCTCTGAATCGTGTCATTCTGAGTGTATTTGCACATGTCCAAGAAATTAAAGATAGGTTAGCAGGCAGATCCTAGTCATAATTCTGGGTTTTCCATTTCAAATTCATGCACAGGCTCCTTCCTCTGAGGGATATTTTGAGTCCGGGCCAGGCCTTTTGCTGTTGTGGTCTCTCTACCTTGGAGGAAAAGACAGTTGGTCGGGTAGGGTATGTGGCAGTGAGACCCCAGTAAAGAGTAAACAGTTCCACCAAGAGACAACTTGCTTTTACTCTGTGACAATTTGATTTATTGATTTTTTGTGAAAGTATGTGGAATGTCTTCTTTAGCATTTGTATATACTAGAAAGAATAGCGTGTGTTCTATGTAATGAACCTTCTGCAGGAGATGATGTTCCAAGTAGCAGAATGAAAGTCCTACAAGATGGTAATATAGGGAGCATATTTTTCTGATTTTGCTTCAAAATGCTTATATAGACTTGCAGAATGAATAGATGGGTGGCAAATAAATAAATGGATATATGAATTGTCTCATAAAAAAAGAGTAAACAATTCCAGCAAGAGGCAATTTCTTGCTGAGAGACTGCTCTGCTTATCTGACTTAGACAGGGTCCTCGGGGAGGACATTGCTTAGGACATTGGTGTAGGATAAAGAGAGGTGACTGCTGAGGAAGGTGTGTAGTCCCTTCTGGCTCTGAGTTCCTTTCCAAGGGTTGCAATGGAGGAAAGAGAAGAGGAGGCTGTGGCACCTGCCTGTAAGAAACTTAAAGGACTAAATCTGGGGAATCTTGGGCGCGTATGTTTGGAAGGGAAGGGACGAGTGCTGACTGGCTCTCCTGAGATGATTGGAACCCAGGTGAAGAAGAGCCAGGGCAGGAAAGTGGTAGAGTCTGCCTGGCATGTGTGGCATTGTGGGGTGGCCCTTGGTGCATGCACATAGGGTGCCTCTGAAGAGTCCCCAGAGCAGGCCACCTGGACCTCGAGCTTTGACCCTCAAGGTCCCCAGATGTTCTCATTGGTAGCTTCGAGTACCAGGGAGTAGGTTGTAGAATACTTTCTTGTTTGTCTAATGAGGAAAGGAGGGCCACAAAGGCCAGCAGCCTTGTCCTGCTGCACCTGCAGCAGGGTTTGTGACCATCTGTCAGTTGGGATGTTCATTTCCTGGGTATCCAGATCCCATGGAGAGGAGTTTACCAAGCCTGCCTCCCACTCACCCCAATTTTAGGGTTGGAGGTCGAAAGAAGATGCTGGTGGGTGCCCCATTACTCCCACCTGAGTCCCTGAGCCTGGTTCTAGACTGAGCTACCCCCATCCAACCAGGATCTAGCTAGTTCAGTAAACAAAACAGCCGTCCCCATGTGCCCTTTGTATCCCCAAATCCACTTTAATTGGGTCTTCAAATGGGCTTTATTTAGAATTTTCTGTCTGGCTCCAAATACCCACTTCTCAGGTTCTTCTAGGGGAATAGAGAGGGCTGTGGATTCCCAGGACTGAGTTTGTTTTCCCACTTGGACTTGCAAGGCGAGTCTGAGCCTGTCCCATAACTTCTCTTTGCATCTTGTCTTGCTTTATTTTTCTTAGGAGAGTCCCAAGTCTTCTTCTGGGAAGGGAGGTTTGATTTGAGATGAAGGGGGCATGACATTTATCTATAGTGCTTACTAAGGTGTACTCTGGGCCAGCTGCATTCTGAGTGCTTGATGGGCCATTTCTCATGAGCCCTATCAACAGCTCTGTGAAGTTGATACCATTATGTTCACCTGTCTGCAGTTGAGGCAGCTTTGAGGGACAGCCAGGGATCCAAGGTCATATAGGTGGCCTGATGTCACCCACCATGTCTGCCTGAGTCACTCCCAGGAGCTTCTACATACCTGGTGAACAACTGACATCGTGGACCCCTCCCCCAAGAGCTTGTCTCAGGTACAGATGGGCAAACAGTTATGAACTCTGAGGCTGGAGACACTGTATTCCCCCTGAGGACCCAGCTGTGGCCAGCCCCACCCTACCCCCTGCTCTGGGCCTGGCAAGCTGCTGAGGTTAAAGTGGGGGAGAAGCAGGTTGGACTGCTCAGGGATGGGAGGACAAGGCCAGGTCCTGGGACATTTGATTGGGTACTGGGCTGGGCTTTACCTGCTTCTTGGTTTCTTGGCTACTGCAACACAGCAGTGTCCATTGCTGGGTCCAGCTAGGCCAGCAACTCTGTCCTGCCATGTGGGAGGTGCTTACCTATTTTAGGGACTTGGGGTGGACAGTCCTCTCCTTTATTCTGTCCCCTCCTATCCCATCCCCCAGGCCTCAGGAGCTCCCCTGGCTCAACTTGGAAAATTAGATGTGCTTGTGGGGAGTGTGTGGCCTTGCTGAGGGACTCAAATTGGGGCCCTGCCCTCTGGACCTCTTTCTGCCTCCACCCAAACTGCCCTCTGGCCCTGGGCCTTGCCTGAAAATCTGCATCATCTTCACTGTGACATCTCTGCAGAACAGGTGGGTGTGTGCCCCCTCCCCAGCCTGCTTTCTCAGGCTGCCCTTCATGAGGCACCCATGCTGGCTGAGTGGCTCTGAGGTCTAGCCCTTCTCTCTCCTGAAGTCTAGCTTCTCGGCCACTGAACCGACCCTCTGCATTCTCTTCCCTCCGCCCACTCCTTTGCTGGCTTCCTTGAACCCAGGGACCCTGGAGGTTTCTGGACCATATCGAGTTGCCTGGGTGTTGTTTCTTTTTTTGGGGGGTCCATGCTGGGTGAAAGAGCTGGGAACTGGGAGACAGGCCGATGACTGGGTCAAGGCCAGCCAGGGGTGGAAGCTGACCACCAGCTGGTGTCTCCCTGGATCAAACTGTGATCACCAGTCACTTCCTCTGGGGGTCTGAGGTCTGGCTTCCCCCCCAGCTGGGGAGCAGCCCTCTTTGGTATTTCCTGTTCACCTCCCTTTCATTTTGCACCCAGGCTCCCCAGGGGTTTCTCTGGGGGACACAAGAGCCTACACTAACCCTTCTCCCTGGTGACAGGACCTGACTTAGCTTGGCATGGCTGTGGTCCCACTGAGCCTGGGGTTTGGCTGGACCTCTTCTCCCTACATTTCTCAGCACCAACCTTCTGTCTGGGCAGCGGGGTCCGAGCTGGTCCCCCCTCCAGGTCTGAGCCAGAGATCCACGGTCTGAGATGCTCCTCAGAGACCCCTGGGCTGGGGCCTGTCATGCCTGTGGGCTCCAGAAGAGGCTGAAGGATTGGGGATGAGGAGAGGCTAACACTGGCCTTCTGGAGCGGGAGCCAGGACCGAGGACTCTCTGGACTTAATTTTGAGCCGGTTTTGAGGACCTTCAATGCCACAGCACCTCGCTGCTCTCCCCGCCCCCCATTCCTACCCCACACATGGGTTTGCCTTTCCAGGCATCCTCCCCTTGTCCCCTCCCCCTGGGTGCCTTCTTGAGCTCCTTGGGCTCCTACCCCAGGCCTCCAGGGCCCCCTCCTTCCTTCTTGACTCACTTTAGTCCCCTGTTGCTGGGGGAAGGGAGCTCACAACTGGTGGCTCTTATCCTGGCTGCCTTCCCCAGCATCCCTTTGCGTGGGCTCTGGATGGAGCCAGCAGGCTGAGCTGGCCTGGCCCCAGGGACTGGCACACTGTGAGCTCCTAGTGGCAGTCTCCCTGCCCCCTCCACTGACAGACAGTTCTGGACAGCTTCCCCTGCCCAGGCCCTGGGGAGGCCCTGCCAGGACCTGGCTCCAGTTGCCCCCAGCCCCAGGGAGCAAGTACTGTGTGTGTGTGTGTGTGTGTGTGTGTGTGTGTGTGTGTTTATATGAGTGTAGTACTGGTGGTTATACTGAGGGAGTATTATTCCTGAGTTATATCTTCAATTTTTTTTCTTTTTTTAAAATTTTGAGACAGGATCTTACAAATATGATTTCCTGTGTGCCCACAATTTTTAAGTATGTATCAAGATCAAATATGCCTGACCCAAAGGCAAATCTTATCTCCTTTAGGAGCCACGATTCATCATTATTTTTAAATTCTCTTAAAAGTGAAGTACTGACCTCTTTTTCAAAAAGGGGGGTTACACACATATGGTGGCTCATGTCAGCAATCTTAATGATTTGGGAGACTTAATCATGAGAATCCTAATTTCTAATTCAGCAAAAATAATAGGAGAGGTCCCTAAGCAACTAAGCAACACTTTGTCTGAAAACTGAAAATAAAATAAAATACAATTAAAAAGGGCTAGTGATACAGGGGTTTAGGAGAACTATCCTGGGTTTAGTACTCATTCCTCTCCCGTAAAAGAAAAGAAAAGAATAAGAAAAAAAAAAAATTTTACATCTGGTGAACTTTTTTTCAATGGGGAAAATATGTTTGGGAAAAACTTCTGAAGCTTATAGAAAGGTTTTAAAATAAACTTGGGAAATGGCTGAGAACTGAATTGAAAAATCAAGGACAAGCAATATTTTTAAAATTTCTTATCAGGAGGAATTTAAAAACAGATATATTTCATTACAGTCATGATAAAAATGGAGCATGGTACAGAAACTGCAACAAAACCACTGTATTTTTATCACAAAAGTTTTATAAATGGAGAATATGAAACATGAAACACTACATAAAAAAGTGAGGGAGAGACAACATTAAGGCAATATGTGAAATCTAAAATAAGTAATACACTAAATATCCACTATACAAATTTAACTGGGAGCATGTCTACAAAATAACATAATACTCCATGCATAAAGCAGAGGATTTGTGATAGTTTCAAATTAAAAATAGTTTCACATCTGTGGCTGCTGTGTAGGGGCTCATATCAAAAAAGCAAAGTTTGGGGCTCAAGCAGATCAAAGATGATGTGAGGAACTTTTTTAAACATGTGATTTATTTTTATTATCTTTTTTAGTCATACATGTCAGCAGAATATATTTTGACATTTAATACATACATGGAATGTACATACATCAATCATATTGTCTATTCTATTCTGTTGCTCTTCCTATCCTCCCTACTCCTCCACTCCGCCCTGATCCTTTCTCTTTATCCAATCTAATGTGACACAGTTTTTTTTCTCATCACGTCATATATGTATTCTGTATAACAATGAGGTCCTCCTTCCATCTTCTGTGCAACTCCCCTTCTCCCTCTTTTTTCCTCCCACCTCTCTTCCCTATTTAGTGGTAGTTTTCTTCTCATGCTCTTCCCTCCTATCCCATTTTGAGTCACCCCCCATATATCAGAGAAGACATTCAGCATTTGTTTTTTAGGGATTGGCTAATTTCACTTAGCATAATCTGCTCTAATGCCATCTCTTTACCTGCAAATGCCATGATCTTGTTATTTTTTAGTGCTGAGGTAATGTTCCATTATGTATAAATGCCACATTTTTTAATCCATTCATCTATTGGCAATCCAAACAACAACAACAACAACAACAAATACAACAACAACCACAATAGCTCCCAGACAGCCCAGAACCTTCAACCCTTAGATTCCTGCATCATTCCATAGGCCTTTTAATATATAGGCCAGAAAGCAAAGGTGAATGGTCAATATTTTACATAGTGAACACATGCTCAAAACAAAATGTTTATGACAATCAATGCATACACTAAATCAGGGTATTTATTACTTGAATACATAATAATAATAATAATAATAATAATAATTATCATTATTGTTGTTATTATTATTATTATTATAAAAATAATATAATATATATAATATTATTATATAATAATGACCTGTTGGAAGCATCAACAAGAGATTACCTGTAGCCAATGATCCACCATTTTAGGATTAATCATCAAAAAATCTACACACATGAAATCTTCTGCAATGATCTATTAGCAAGGAGGTAAGAGCTCTGCATCCCCAGGCCACAAAAAAAATGTATTGTGATATTACTAGAACACAATCCCCCTGCATAGAATTACTAAAAGCCATCTCCACATAGTATCCTGACAAGCTCATTATTCTTTCAACTTATCATTGATCAACTGCTGTGTGGCTGCAACTAAAGATGTAATATGTTTTGAAGTAATACTGATATTATTATGGTGATCTAGAATATACATACAACTGAATATGGCAGAAATCCAATTGGTTGCTGCTGTTAACAAACCAAGTGCCTTGTGATTTTGCAACACAACTTTTTGTATTTGATATTTTTCTTTATTAACTAGAGATACAGCCTGCTTTGTATGATTGATGATTTGACTGAGTACTCTGTATCTTATTCACCAAGGATACATAAAAAATAACAAAGAAAATACCTCATCCTTGTGAGTTTAAAATTTTAATTATCATATAGTCTTCTGTTTAGCTATAACCACACCATAATTTTCCATCGAATGTAAGGTTTGAACCTAGTATACTAATAATTCCAGCAGAAAAAACAGAAGTTCAAACATATTGAGTAATATTTTCAAATTAAATCAAAGTTTAGTCAGTAAAAAATTGTCTGGATAGAATGGAGATCAACAGACTGTTGACTGTAATAGATAATGTTACCTTCAATATACATTGAAATATTGGTTTCAACATTTAAACCTTTGGAAATAAGCCAGAATTAACAAAGGGGTGATTATAACAACTGTTTCTCTGCTTAGCATTTCAGTGTTGCCTGTTCGTAAACCTGAAAACAAGAGTCAATATTTTAATGCATGTCTGTAATTCCTGTGACTCAAGAGGCTGAGAAAGAAAGATTTTAAGTTAAAGCTAGACTTCATATCTCAGTGGGGCCTTAAGCATCTTAGTGAGAACATGGCTTGTCTTAAAATAATGGGCTGGAGATGCAATTTGTGATAAAGTGCCATGAGTCTAGTCCTTGGTACAAAAAGAAAAAAATCCTGCTTTTTTGTGCCACCATCTAACTTCTAAGACAATAATAAAAGATTGATAATTTGTATAAATCTAGAGGGTCACATAGAGTTGATACTGAATTCCAGTAGAGTTTCTTAATGTTTGTGAGACCTTCCAAATATTCTTTCACACTGAACAGCTATGTAAACTTCATCTATTACAAAAGGCAAATGATACTGAGTGTCAAACATATTAGCAATTCTTTAGCCTTACCTGAACACATAAAGTTGACAATGTGTTCTTGATCCTCTTCTAGCCAAAGTGCAGAGTATGTTTCCCAAACTTTGGATCAGAGCTCTTATTTGTGTGTGTGTGTGTGACTTATGTAAAACTGTGACTATGAAAGTGTATTAGTCAGGAAACATTTTGAATACTTTGTTTTTACTTTCACAACACCGTCACCTCCATGATAATGAGTCCACCTTAATTTATTTGATTCTGAGATGAAGGATGCATTTTTTTGGCAATCATATCTCCCTGTTAAGTTCAGTAACCTTATCAACTATCACCTAATTACATACAGTAAAAAGATCCCATATGAAACTAGCCTTAATTGATGATAATTCCACACATGTGACAATAATTTTGATATAGTTTCTTCTTATTCAGTGATAGATAACTAATCCACTAACCATGGGCTGAGTGCCAGAATTCAATCACACATGGAACTGAAGTTATGTGAAAAACACATCATGCCTTATAGGGAGTGGTACATTTTCATTAATTTAAATTTAAACTTTAATCTCTTGACAGAATTTATTGAATTATTTAGAAATGTATGTAGACTTCTATGATTTAATATTTGATGATATTCTCACAATACCCCATACCAAAGAAAAAATTTGAAATCAAAACCCTGAATTGGGCTAAAGACAAAATTGCAAAATAAGTTTATCTTTAAAATGTTAAGACTCTAGTTTCTGGGTTACTGATGATCTGATGACCTAGAGTCTTCTCTCCAGTGATATCCATCTCTTTTGGTTACAGTATGATATCTAAAATGGAAATAGAACTGTGCCAGAATTCTGTGAAAAACAGTGTCCACTTTTGTACACTTCTGAGTTGTAGATGGCAGCTCTCTCAAAGTTCACAGTCTCTCCTGGTCTTTGGCCTTGAGAGAATGTTATTTAGTAAATTTATTTCATAACTTATGACACAGAACTAAGTTGTCCAGTTTTTACACCTTACTGAAGTCAGCGTATTCATTGATCTCAAATATGGAATATAGCTGTGGTGAAATAGATATTCCTGAGAGGTCAAGAGTGAAGATTAAGATGAATCTTGAAAAATACATTTATTTATTAGTAGATTTATATTGTCAAAATAATAATATTTTAGATATAGTGGTTTAAGTTATTGCAATTGATTTAAGCTGTTGTTCTGAATTTTTAATAGAAATTTTTAAATTATACTCATGTGTTATATTGTTTTTCCCCCTGGGGAAATATTACTGCCTTAGGATATTGCTTAGATGTTTAAAATACAATTTGCTTTCTTATAAGACCAGACAGCAGTAAAGTTAAATGAAAATTTAAAGTAATTGTGATAAAATTTTCATTCATAAAAATATGTATTTTGGGTGTGTGAGAGACCTTCCCTCTTGGTTTTATTGTCCCCATTGGGTTCCTCCCCACTGAAATTAAGTTTTCATCACATGAGAAGAACATCACATAATCTTTTACCCTTCCCTCTCTCACTAATGTCATTATGTGGCTGTAGAGTTTAAGAGTGGTGAGGAAAATGCAAATGATGAGAAGTAATGAGATGTCATTGCAAGTCCTCATTAGCCTCTGGAGCTCAAGTGCAGTTTTGATTGAGCTGGCTGAACATCTGTTCATTTATTCTATTATTTATACTAAATTTTGAGGCTTTTTTACCCCCTTTTCAATCCTTATTAATTACCACCAGATTTTTCCATGACATCATTTACTCTAGGGCCAGAAACATCTGGTCTGGTGGTCTGCACCCTGGCCTTCTCACCCTTCCCTATTACTAGGGGAGGACAACTTGCCAGAGGCCTCACTCTGTTGTGATTTCTTTATTTCTGAAGGCAATACTGAAGGGCTTCTTTAGGCATGACTGGTGAGACTGCAGGTTTCAAACTGAATTTTTTTAAATGGAATTGTTTAGGACAGGCCTAAGGCAATCCTCAAAATAGATTAGTGAATTTGTTCAAAAATAAGGTTTTTCTTTTGTTTTATTTTGTTTGATTGTTTGTTTCTTTAATGTATTTGTCCTCAATTGATTTCTTTTTCTTTTCTTATTTTTAATACCATATATTTAACTCAGGGGCACTGAGACACAACCCCAGCCCATTTATTTTTTGTATTTATTTAGAGACAAGGTTTCAGTTAGTTGCTCAGTACCTTGCTTTTGCTGAGGTTGGATTTGAACTCATGATACCCATGTATAATTTTTCCCAAGCCACAGGGGTTATGGCCTGTGCCACCAACTTTGCTTTCAAGTGAGTTTTTAAATATGTAAAACAAGTTTATTAACATTATGTTTAGAAGTATTCCTAATTTTCAAGCAAACTCATTTGTCCTAGTGTGGCAGGAAATAAAAGTGGAACTGGACTTTAATTTAAATTACAAGCAAGTTCAATTGCAAAGGCTTAATTAGAACACAGTTATTGAGAAGGTCACAGGCCATGGCACTATTTTACTTAGTTGTAGGTGAACACAGTATCTGTATTATTATTATTATTATTATTATTATTATTATTATTATCATTATTATTTTTAATGTGGATCCAGTATCGAAAACAGTTCCTCATGCATACTAGTCAAGCACTCTACCACTGTGCCACAACCCTGGACCATCACCTGGTATTTTTAAAAAATATTTATTTATATTTTATTTATTTATATGTGGTGCTGAGAATTAAACTAAAGGCCTCATATATGCTAGGGGAGCACTGTCCCACTGAGACACACCTTCAGCTCTTTCCTGGTACTTTTAAAATACCTGTTTTAGATAAATTTTAATTAGTAAACTTAACCCTTTTCCAATATCTATTTGGATTAAATCAATAACCTAGAAATCAGTGAAGCTTAGAGCCTAGTTTTATCTCAAACTCTGATTTTACTTCCTCTTTCTTCCCCAGACTCAGACACCTTATCACAGTGTCTGAGTTAAGATTCCTCCTTGAGAAATTTACTGTGTATTGTCCACATGTCAAACCCAATAATTACCTATTCCTTAGTTTTAGAAAAGTCTTACACAGTTTGCCCAGAGGTACAAAAATCTCTTGGAGTATTCAGAAAAATCAGTATCTCAGTCTTGACTTTTAGGCAGCAGTTTGAATTATAAGTATATAGCCTTTTAGGCAAGTAGATAAAAGAAACATTTTCATCAATACCTTGTATCTAAATTGCACTTCATTTGATTCCTTTTATTAGTTACTGTGAATAAACCTACAATGAAAATGGAAATAAAGTAATTTCTTTAAGAACAATGTTCCAATTTATATATATATATATATATATATATATATATATATATATATATATATATATATATATATATCTAGAATTATAATTACTTGGTTATAGGGCATTTTAAAACCAAGAATTGTTATTTATTTTTATTTTTTTAGGCACTTTACCACTGTTTTACATCTATATTTTTTTAATGAGACAGTGTATCATTGAGTCACTTAAGTCATTGGCAAGTTTCTGAGGCTTGTCTTGTACTTAAGTTCCACCTATTTCATCCTCCAAAGCCACTGGGAATACAGACATTCACAATAATACTCTGCTTTAAAATATTACTATTAGTGTATTATATGGCATTTGTATTTTGAGCTTTTAAGAACCATGATAGTTTTTCTCAAAAGTATCTTTATTAATTTTATATTTTAACCAACATTTTTATCTATACATTTACACATATACTCTGGAGTCTCTCCGATCTTTTAGATATTTGGTTTGATGTGGTTTGGTGCTAGAAATTAAACTCCAGGGGTGATAACCACTGAGTTATGTCTCCAGTCCTTTTTTTTTTTTTTTGAGACAGGTGATATATCACTAATATCTCACTTATAGCCTTGCTATGTTCTTAAGGCTGTCTTTCAAATAACAATCCTCATGACTCAGCCTCTCCAGCTGCTACTATATTTGCCACCACACCTAGCTCTTTCAGATTAGTATAATAACCTTTTAAAAAACACTGCTAAGGCTACAGAAAATCTCTTTGACTGATGCAATTTATCCCTGAGGATAGTTTATATGAAGTAGCCAATGTAGGACTATTCTGTAAAGATTTGTTGTAATGAACAGGGATCATTGGTTTTTAAACTCCTTTCTAAATTACTGTTTGGTATCATAGTTTATAAAATTGCTGGGAAAGGATGTAAATTCAATTGTTTGAAATCTATAGAGATTTACATAAACTCAGTCACCTTTTTTTTTCCAGAGCTTAGAACTTCAGGACATACTAATGTAAACAAAATATGTTAAGGTTGAGACATTAGTACTCACACACACACACACACACACACACACACACACACACAAATCTTTTTCTAGGAGCAATTGGTAATTCTGGAATTATTACTAGTGTATCAGGGACATAGTAATGTAAGCAATATGTTAAAGTTGAGAGACATTCAGCACACACATACACACACACACAACTTTTTCTAGGAGTAATTGGTAGTACTGGCATTATTACTAGTGTGTCAGGGTTGGGGCAGGATTCAGGAAGTGCTAAAATCTCACTCAAGCTAAGAGTAGATTACTGGATTCTTCCCTATTTCCCCTAAAATACAAGCTAGAGTGAACTTCATCTGTCAGCAACAGCAGTTGGGAAAATATGCTGGCAGATGTTTTTTTTTTTTTTTTTTTTTTTTTTTTTTTTTTTTTTTTGAGATAAATTGACAGCTTTGATATTTGGATATTTCTGTGTCTTGATCACAGCTAATGAAAAACTTGAAAAGGCTTTTATGACTCCTAGCTATCACCACAATTATTTTGTATCACTTCTTTCATATTTCCTTCTCTCTTTTTTTTTTTTTTTTTTTTTTTGCTGCAAGAGATTGTATCCAGGGCCTTGTGCATACAAGGCAAGCACTCTAAAAACTGAGCTACATTCTCAGCACACCTCTCACATTTTTGTTTACTATAAGTGATGATGGCAATTGGGGATTTTGTCTCAAATGTGGTACATTGCTCAAGACACAACTAATATTCAGTGTATCTAAATCTCTCTACTCATTATAATTTTGCCAAAAAGACACTCATAGTAGTTTTTTTCTTAAATGTATCTATAGATGGAGAGAGTGTTTCTCATTTTAATATTCTGCTTTATTTTCAACATCATTTCATCTTAACATTTGCCTTTTATAGTGTTGCTAAGGTTGGAACTGACTACCTTGCACATTCTGCACACACACACTCTTACAGTGAAATTTGCCACTAGATCCCAATTCTAACTTTAGGTTGGATAGATTCATTCATTCAATCTAACGTTATTTTTCATATGGTGTCACATAATAATAACTATATTGTTTGTTTTTTTATTAAAGGCTTTCAGGTATTTTACATATTTTGTTTCCAAGATGAATTTTTTTGGATCCCTTCTTTTCTTTTCTTTATTTGGCACTGGAAATTAAACTCAGGGGAACTTAGCCATTGAGCCACAACCCCAGAACTATTTTGTATGACATTTAGAGATGGTGTCTCACTGAGTTGCTTAGGGCCTCACTTTTGCTGATGCTGGCTTTGAGCTCACAATACACATGTCTCAGCCTCGCAAGGTGCTGGGATTATAATTGTGAAACCACCACATCCAGCTCTCTTCTTGTATTGAAAAAAATGCAAAAATTTTGATGGGAAAATATTACATATTAAATTGAGTTAAAATAATTGTCTTGTAATGATTAGTTTTATTTATGCACAGTATTTTATGTGTTTTTGTAAATTTTTATTTAGTTTGTGATAAGTTCTACATATTTTCATTGAAAGCCATTATACATGTAATGTATTTAACTGATGTAACTTCAGAATAATACTTTTATGTGGTATTTTGTACTCTAATTAAATAAAAATCTTTCTGGGTTCTAGAAACCAATTTTTCTCAAACTTTATTATTTTTATTTTTTTGAATGTACCTCCTCTTTCCTCCTAAGCCCCAGATTTCCACTGTGTTGACAAGTATAGCTCTAGCCTTATGCTATCATATAACTATACACTGTCATGGTACACACATACTAAAATTTCTACAGGTCTATGCTGCTTGGTGAGGAATACTTCATATATACATAAACAGTTTTCAAGAAGAAATAACAGCAATTTCCACTTCATTTTTACTTCATGAGAATTTGTTTTGTGTCTTCATCAATATTCTGTATTCTTTTGGTTGTTGTTGTTTCTTACTGGAAATTTAAATCAGTGGCACACAGAGACTGGGTCACATATAGTTGCTAAGTTCTTTGCTAAGTTTATGAGGATGGTTTTTAACTCAGGATTATCTTGCCTTAGCCTCCCAATCCAATGGGATTAGAGGTGTGTGCTGTGGAAACTTGTTCTATTTTATTTTTATATTGAATTATATATTACTTCTCAAAATCATTTATTCTTGATATTAAGAAAGCAAAAATACCACTTTTTTCCCACAAATAATTCCTTTTTTTAAAAAAGATGTCATTTTTTTGAAAAGATGTCAGTAGTACGAGATGTATACATTATTGTTTTCTAAATAGAAAGTTTATAATTATTATTATTATTATACTATGTATTAGTTACAAAAGTTTTTCTAGTCATATTAATATAATGTATATACTCTTTTCTATAACTTCATAGCATACTTCAGTGTGTATCAAAATAACCTGTTGGGGATTTGGAGAATAGGGTTCATGGGGTTCAAAATAATGGTGGAGGGCTGAGATTGTGGCTTAGAGGTAGAGTGCTCACTTAGCACGATTGAGACTTTGGATCAATTCTCAGCACCACATAAAAATAAAGGCATTGTGTTGTGTCCTTCTACAAAAAAATATTCTCTCTCTCTCTCTCTCTCTCTCTCTCTCTCTCTCTCTCTCTCTCTCAAAAAAAAAAAGAAAATACTTTATTAAAAAATAAATGATAGTGTAATATGATGTATATTATTATATAAAGTACATGTATAAAGAAATTAATTCATGTAAATATGCTTTGAATAAAACCAGAGAAATGAAAAATTATGCTCTATATGTTTAATAAGAATTGTAGTGAATTCTGCTGTCATATATAATTAAAAAGTAATTAACAATGAAGAATAAATGATGGCATTATGTTCTATTTGGCATTAAATACTACTCCTTTTAAAATTTTTTTAAAAAAGTCTTTTGGTTAGTGATAAACTTTATAAAGTATAAAATGTATCCTGAATATTTGGTAATACATAACCCCAGATTTAGGTATTTATAGTGTTTCAGCAAAATTAAAAAAAAAATTACTTTAGAATTTATTTCTTGCAACATATAATTATATGAGATGCATTTTATACATGTACATATATACTGCCATTATATATAATTAATAAATGATTACTACATCTCACATTAACCACATTGATTTCAAATTAATTTGTCTTTTGAAAGCACCAATATATGACACTCTTTGGATATATATACTTGGTGTGTCTTCAAATTTGTCACTTTATGTATTATGTTCATTTCTTTACCTTCTTTTTATAGAATTTCTTTTTCCAAATTATGGAGATTAGTGAATTTTATACACTTCAGTTTAACAGTGCAGTCTGTACATTTTCTTTTTTATCTCAGCTAAAATACATTCCACTTTTTATAGGCTTATTGTTATGTAAATGACTTCTAAAAACCTGCATATATAACATCCTTACCTGACCTTACTCTGGACTATTGCTATCTGAGTGGAGGGGATCTCAAAGTTATCCATGGAAAAGGCAGGATTGGGATGGTTATGGATGTGAGATTGCTGGATGCTGAGTATGTAGTAGTGAGTATTCATGAAAAAGTATTTGTGGAGTAGATAGGGGTAGAGAAATAAAGTGCTGTGAAGGAAAGAGGGAAAGAATGACAAGCTCAAGGTTTCAGATTTAAAATGTCAAGTGTGTATCAATAGTAGCATGAGGATAAGGGTTTCTTTGGAGTCAGAAATAAGGTAAAAGCTAAAGAAGAAGATAACTCTGTCACAGTAACCAAAAGAAAGAGTCAGATGAAAGGAGTATGTGTTTATTTCTTCCCACCTTGGAGTGGAATTGATAATTCACAGAGTATGTTTAAGTAGGTAGTATAAAACTATTTCCAAGTAGCTTTAAAATTTGTCTGGCCACAATCAACATTTGACAATTTCAGTCACATAAAATCTGTGTTCTTTTTCATCTGTTTTATTTATTGATTTATTTATTCATTCATTCCATTTTTTTAAAATTCATTTTTGCTTTACTGTTATTGTGTATATACTCCTGGTGAGTATTCACTGATACACACACACACACACACACACACACACACACACACACACACACACACACATATATATATATATATATATATATATATATATATATATATATATATATATAATGCTAGCTTCTATAACATTTTATTCTAAAACATTAAAGTCAGCCAGCCTCAGCAACCTAGTGAGGCTGTAGAAAAATCAGCAAAAGCCCTTATTTATAGAATATTTTATTGAAGGCTGAGAGTGTTCCCTAGCTAAAAAGCATATATAACTTCAATTTGTAATATGAGAGAGAGAGAGAGAGAGAGAGAGATCTTGCAAAAATAAAAAAGTAATCAGTGACACTCCTAGTGTCAAGGATGTAAATCATTCAAAAATAATAGTGAGCTAGTTGAAAAACACATCTATGTTATTAACTGTTGCTTTGGAAAGTAAGTCTGCTCTCTAACATATAAAAGTGAGAGAGAAAATGTTTACTAAGGTTTGTATAATAAGAAAAGATATTTGACACAGCTTTTAATTGACCTAGACTGGGTCAACTTTAGTGTGTGATTAGGGTTCTGCCAAGATGATAGACCCTTGAGTTATTTGGAATAATGTGATTTTATGTAGTCTACAAAAACAAAGATTGAGGTCTAATATAAATTAGGCTTGGCCAAGGAAAAAAACATTTAAATGAAAAGTAAATGTATGAATAAACACATTAAACAATATTTAAGAAAAATTAACATTGAGAATACTTATGCAATTATGTAATCACCAGTAATGTAAAAACAATGACAACCAAAGAAAGTTAATTAATAAAGAAACAAATAAATAATGGAATTAATTAATTAATTTATAACTAACAAGTGCAAAGATGTAATGTGACTGGAATTGTCAAAGTCAGCTTTTAGCCATGACAAAGTGTAAAGGTACATGGAAATGGTGTTTTACTTCTTACTGAAACACACCATATGATCTATAAATTCCACTCCTAGGTTGGAAGAGATGAACACAGAACCCATTCACCTGGCTCTCTTACTTGGGAACTGTGCAAAAATTACCTTTTTCTTTCCCTCCAAATTTTATTGCTGCTTCCAAGAACACTACCCCACTACAGTCATACCATCATTGTAGACTTGTAGCATATGAACCCCTTTATTGCTCAAGTTTTTCTTTTTTTTTTCATTGCTCTTTTTCTCTCTACTCCCATATAGTCCACCAATACTTATTTTTGTAATGCAAAATCTAAATACTCAGTAATCTCCAGTCTTACATCTTACTATATCCATTTCCTGCCTTGTGCATGACCACTTTGAGATCCCCTCCAACCTGACATCAATAGTCCTAAGTGATCAGATATTGGAGTAAAATATGCAGAATATTACAGGTCAGTTACAGAATAAGAAAGTTATAATAATTGGGCTTCATGTAAGGGTGAAAATTAAAAAAAAGTCTATAGACTTTACTAGTTAAAATAAAGGATACAAAATTTATTAGTCTCAATAATTTCAGTTATACATGTGAGTCATTTTTTTGGGGGGGGAAGGGATATGGGAATATTGGAATGAGTTTCAAGTTCAAACTGTTTTTTATGAGACAAAGAACAGCAAAGTTAAAAAAAATAAAGAAATTGTGATATCATTTTCATAAATAAAAGTACAGACATATTTATTCACAAATTGCTTTAACCTTATAAACAGTTATAAATGTCAATGCACTTCCCTCTGGGATAGGTCCAAGTATTGAAAGAAAACTTTGCCTTAAAATAACCGCATTCACAGACCCAATAATAATAATAATAATAATAATAATAATAATTATAATAATAATAATAAGAAGAAGAAGTAGATGTGACATGGGGAGGATTTCAGGGTTGTGAAGCATACCTGTAATATAAGTTACTTGAAAAGTCATCAAGGAGTATTTAATACACTCTCTGAAGACATATATGTATAAATTATATATAAAAAGTGTTCATGGGTTCTGTAGTGAGGGTGCACATGTCCAATACAAAGTCTTTACTTTGTCTTGAATATTTTGTTTTAGATGGACACAATACCATTAGTATTTTGTTTGTTGGTTGGTTTTTTAATGTGGTGCTGGGTGTTCAACCCAATACCTCACGGATGCTTGGGAAGCACTCTAGTGCTTCCCAAGCACCCTAGTCCCCGAAGTCCTTTACTTAATTTATTTTTTGAGGGAGTGTATGTATGTAGTGCAGGGGATTGAATTCATGTAATTATATAAGCAAAACAAGCACTCTACTGACTATGCTATATTCTCAGCCCTGATCTGTAGTCTTTTAAAAATGACAGTGGAGCAGCCCGTCATTCAGATTGATTCTGCACTCACTTGATTCATGCTGGAGGCAGTGCCTGAAGCCTTGACCAATCAGTATCTTAGGTGAGAACTGTCCAATCCTCATGCAACCAATGATGAGGGGGCAGGCTTCCACAATCTTCTGTTCCCTTGGCGTCTTGAGCCCGCCATTTTTTCAATCTTTTTGTAGGCTTTCTGTCCTGAATATGGAGCCCAGGTGTCTGTGCTATGCAGACTCTGAAAACAAATCACAGGGAGAATGCTGAGAACCCTGAAAGCCAGGAAATGGTAAGTGTGCCTTGTTATCTTGAGACTGGGTAGGAAGGTGGCTTAAAGCTGACAAGAGTGGCAGTGGTGGAAACTGGCACTCATAGCTAGGGAATCCTCATGCTCCTCTCCTGAATCTTGTGGCCAGAGGGTCTCTGTGGGGTAGCTTATCCTTCACCTGCCTCTGACTACTCTAGTGAGGCTTAGATCAGCAGTTGAAAACCTTGGCATTTTGTTCCATTATTGTATGGTGTTTTCAGCTTCTTTCTAAAGCCCTTTGTGGGCTTCCACGTGACATGAGTCCAGCATCTCTCCAGATTCTGTAGTGAAGACTGAGATAAATATCAAGAGAGAACCCCAAATCCATTTGTGTACTCATGCATGAGATAGGCTATTGGTTTTAGAGCTTGTTTTTCATGAGGGTTTGTTTGTTTGTTTGTTTGTTTAATTTTGTGTGTGTGTGTGTTTGTGTGTTGTTTTCTTTTTGGTACCAGAAAATTCAACCCAGAGGCGTTCATCCACTGATTCACATTACCCCCCCCCCTTTTAAAATATTTTTATTTAGAGACAGGGTCCCTTTGAATTTCTTAAGGCCTCACAAATTTTATGATGCTGGCTTTTAACTCATTCTCTTCATGAGTTCTGCGATTTTTAAATGTAGGGGAAGCAGTATCTCAAATCAGAACAGGAATCTGAAATCCAGAACTTCAGTTTAGCTCTCCATAGGTCTCAGAATAAATGCCTAGTTTTCTAGATCTCTCTTCACATATCCAAATCTAGGGTTCTCTGTTCACAGTGAATATCTATATAAAATAGAATAGATAGTAGAATGACCTTGTAATGTGGATAATGGTCCTCACTCAAAAATACATGGAGGCTAACTGGAACATATGTTAATGAACACAATTAAGGCCTATTTAAAATGTAAAAGATCTTGAAGCCCACTTGTGAGAACACCTTCAACAAAATCCTTTGTCCCAAGGGTGATTCCTGATTGAATTTAAAGAAAAAAGGATGGGTCACTCAAAGAATGAAAGTGAACCCATATGGTAGTCTGTATGCCTTTTCCAAAGCCTATGCTAAATGCATTTTGCTCTGTGTTCTGCCTAAACCATTAGTAAACTTCTGAGACGGCACACCAAAATGAGTTTTTTTTTTCTGATATCATTCCTCATACCACATGGTGGGAGTTCTATTTTTTAAATTTTTTTCTTTAAAATTTATGAGATAAGCACCTAGATGCAATTGGCAAACTAAGAAATGTTGGCTCATATCAAAACTCCACTTTCAGCATTATCAATCATTATTTCCCTATGCTTTATATCAAATGGATGCACAATTTATGATTTCCTACAAGAACTGAAGGACATTTTTTAAATATTTTAATTTATCATTCTGAGATTTTCACATAAGAAGAAAGTAGAAAAAAATTATGTGACATTAAAAAGAATTAATCTCTCCAAAATGATGTTTGTGTGTCCCAGTTAACGAATTTTAAAAACTGTAATTGGTCATCAATTGAGGGTTTATTTATTTATTAACATATTTGTGTGTTTATTAATTTATGGTCAGACCATTTTATTAATAACCCACAAAAGGGGCTGGGGTTGTGGCTCAGCCATAGAGCACTCACCTAGCATTTGCAAGGTCCTGGGTTCGATCCTCAGCACTACATTAAAAGAAGTAAATAAAAAATAAATAAATGAATAACCCAAAGAAACTTTCCAAGCATATAAGGAAAGTCTTTTCTTCTGGTGTGGAAGGAAAAAAATAAAAGTGGGATTAACTTGAATTTAAATTACATGCTGGGGCTGGGGATGTGGCTCAAGCGGTAGCGCGCTCGCCTGGCATGCGTGCGCCCCGGGTTCGATCCTCAGCACCACATACAAACAAAGATGTTGTGTCCACCAAAAACTGAAAAATAAATACTGAAATTCTCTGTCTCTCTCCCTCTCTCTGTCTTTAAAAAAAATAAAAATTAAAATAAATAAATTAATTAATTACATGCAAGTTCCATCAATCTCTCTCTCTCTCTCTCTCTCTCTCTCTCTATATATATATATATATATATATATATATATATATATATATATATATATATATATATATATCCCTCCCTCCCTGTTTACTGGGGATTGACCCCAGGGCACATGCTTAGAAGGCAAGCACTCTACAAGCTGAGCTATTTACCCAGCCCCATTTTTTTGAGGGGGGATACCAGGTATTGAACTCAGGAGCAATCCACACTGAGCAACATCCCTACCCTTATTTTACTTAGAGACAGGGTTTCACTGAGTTGCTTAATGCCTCACCATTGCTGAGACTTCTTTTGAATTCATGATCCTTATGTCTCAGTCTTATAAACAGCTGATATTACAGGCATGAACCAGTATTCCTGGCCAACTTCATTCTTAAAGGCTAAAGTACAGAGCAAATTAGATCAAAGTCCATGTTAATTACTTGGTCCATTATATATATATATATATATATATATATATATATATATATATATATATATATATATATATATATATATTTTTTTTAATATTTTATTTGCTTATATGTGGAGCTTAGAATTGAACCCAGTTCCTCACATGTGCCAGAGTAGTGAGCTACCACTGAGCTCCAGCCCCAGCCCTCTTGAACATTTTTTATGAAGATTATTGGAGATTGAACTCAGGAACTCTTGACTACTAAGACAAATCCCCAGGTTTATTATTATTATTATTATTTACTTTATTTAGAGACAGAATCTCATTGAGTTTCTTAGCACCTCACTTTTGCTAAGGCTGGCTTAGAACTTTTGGTACTTCTTCCTCAGACTCTTCAGCAACTGGGATTACCGACTTGCACCAACACACCCTGCCCCTAGAACATTTTTAATACCTGTTTTACATAGATTTTAAACTGTAGCCTTAACCTTTTTCTAATATATGTTTGATTTGAATCATAACCCAGAAATCAGTTAAACAGATCTATTTTTTACTTCCAACACTGCTTTCAGTTATGACAGTGTGGACCAGAAACACCCTTGGCAAAGCAAGGTGAGAGACAGGTTTTTTGGACCATTTAGGAAGCTCAAGCTTAGGGAAACGTCCCTAATGAGAACATTTATCTCCAGCATGGTGTGGGCGCCTGAGTCCTGTTTTCTTCTCACTCAGATGGGACCTTCTCTGTCTCCAATATGCCAGGTGCACCACTAGCCTGAGTATTGAAAAATTGGAATAGATTTGACCCTCAGACACTCAAGTAAAACTGCCTCATTTTCTTGGCCTGGCCTCAATACAAACTCTCTGATGGAGACACCTGGACACGAGAGGAAACTATCAATTTTAATATAATTTTACAGCTTGATAAAATTTTGAAAAAAGGAAGGGAAATGGTGTGAGGTGCCATATGTTCAGGTTTTCTTAGCTCTAAGGGAAAATCCTAAATTATGTCAACAATGTAAAGTAGACTTAGCTATGATATCTGCCATGAAGAGAGAAAATTTTGGGGACTCACTGAGGAAAAAGAATCAGAAGGAACCAAAAAATATCCATCTGCTGGCCTCTCTGCGTCTACCCCAACAGACAAACCAAATATATTACCTCTCCAGGAGATGCCAGATGAAGAATTTGGTCCAATCAGAGTACATACCCCCTTATCCCTTCAAGACATAAGGCAGATAAAAACTGACTACTGGAAAGTTAGGAGATATGCTGCATTGCATGGAATTGGACCTAACCAAAGGAGCTAATCCTGTAAGTAAAAGAAGAGACTGAGAGACTCCCAGAAGCTGCCAAAGCCATTTTGCTTTGGGGAACTTCCTCATTCCTTCCCTGCCCTGTAAGGATTACTCCATCTCTGTCTACTTAAAAAAAAGGGGGGACACTGAATGCATTAAAGTCGTCACACCGAGACCCTTGATTTTACACCTATAGTTGCCCATATGTGAAAACATCTAGTCCACGCATGGGGAAATCTCTGTTGCCACTGATATAGGAGTCATAATTAAATGGGAGTTCAAAACCTGGGGAGATTTTTCTCTTATCTGGTCTGTTTTAAAGGTTATTATAGATTGATTCTTGGATATAATCTAGGCTAAATGTGTGTCTAAAAGATGATTTTTTATTTTAACAATCTGGTATCAGAATGGGTTCTTGAAGCACTGCACAATCTTTCAGTTAAAAGTTGGGTTTTGGTAATAGTTTAGTTTGTGCTTTCAGATAGTTCATGCTAGAAAACTTAAATACTTAGGATGGAAAATTAAAGAACTCTACTTCCAAGTTGGCAAGTAACTCCCAATCATTTAGTTTTATTTTTTCATCAATTTTTGAACTGGGAAGTCTGAGAAGATTTCACTAGGTGTACCAGTGCATTAATTTGGGCAAGGAAAGTAAATTATGATTTGGTATATGTTCCTCTCAGTGTGTACGATTTAGGAAAGGAAAGTGTTGGATTGGGACATTGGTCTGGCTTATTGAAATACATTGAATAACAAAGTCTTAGAAATTTTTAAAGCTTAATTTTGGATATACATGGTAGTATATGGTTCACTTTTGGAATTGTTTTTCAGGTGATTTAATGTAACTTAATACTTCTTTAGACACTTCAAAACAAAGAAAGTGGCTTAATAATCCTGAAGAAATTTCTTCTGATGGTAGCTTTTATATTATTAAGTAAGATGTACCTTACATGATGTTTGGTCCTATTATTATTATTATTATTATTATTATTATTATTATTATTATTATCAGATTATGGTAGTTAAATAATTTGGGAAGGAATAAGAGATGAAGTGAATTTTGTCACATCATGACATGATTTCCTGATGGTCATTAAATCCTAGTGCTACAATTCATCAATGGTCAATGTAGTTTTTCACAAGTTCATCCTTTGGACAGTTCACCATTTTTCCCTTTGTCTACACTATTTTTTGTGATCTAGTCACTAAATCTTCCCAACCTGAAGAGAAGGGTAGTAATTTCCACCTGCAGAAGGAGATGCTATCCACCTGCATGGTTTGGAACTCTTCTTTTAGAAAGATTTGTTTGTTCCTATCACTTATTAACTATGTAGCCATTTATTTATTAATGTCAGTAAATATATATTTATTTGTTATCTTCAGTCATATTTTACTGTTAGCATTATTTATTTTACTTCTCATATTCATTCAGATTGGCTTCTTGAAGATCTTTACTCTAGTCCCCTGTCATGTGATAAATTTCTCCTCCTCCTTCACCTCTCCTCCTCCCTTTTTTCTCCTCCTCCTCCTCCTCCTCCTCCTCATTCTCCTCCTCCTCTTCGTCCTCCTCCTCCTCCTTCAATTTCTTTTCCTCTTCCTCCTTTTATATATTCTTTTATATTCAGGCTTGTTTTGCACTTACTTTATCAGATCCTAGAATCAGCCATTTCTCCAAGGAAATAGACTCCTTTTTACTGGTATATGTTAGGCCCACCTGTCAAGTCTAGTATGAAAAAAAAAATAGAGTCCTTGTTCAAAAAGCAGTAACCTGTGCCATTAACATCATGCTACAGAAATTGGTTTTTTTCCTCTGTGATTTCCTCATATGTCATGTGCATTTTATTTGTTTTTTGGTGTTCTCATTGTAGAAAAACCAGCATTTTAAATTATTAGCAAGATTTTTAACATTCACCTTTTATAAAGCAATTTTAATTCTAAATGCAACTTAAAAGCAGGCCATATTAATTTTAGAATCAGCTTATAAAATCCCTTGTTGGAATTTTAACTTTTCAAAATAAAATATTTGTCTTTAAAAACCAAAAAAGCAAGTCCTATTTAAGAGCTTGCACATCCTTGTTGAGTTCATTCATATCAAGATAACAAAATATTACACAAATCCAACTCAATTGTTTTAACTACACTTGGGTAACTGTTAACAGTTTCTCCCATTGGTTTGCTAATGAGTGAGAAAGAACTGAAATGAAAGTGGATAGTGATTGTCCTGAGTTCCCTTTCCATTCACATCCTCAGCTGGAAAGGTGGGCCAATACAGTGAAGTATCATGAGTAACAAAGAACACGTGGTCTTGGTAAAAAATGCACTGCCCTTTTTCTGCATTTTAATTTAGTTCTGGTTTGAACCCAAAGTGTGACCTCCCTGGGCTATAGTACTCTCCCTTTTCATATGTATTTGTAGATAGAACATGGTCACCTCTTACTTGACTCTCTCTCAGTTTTCATACTTCCTTGGCCCACTGGAATTCTGTGCTGATGGGAATTAGAACTCCTTAATGTACAGGAGTTGTCCAGATGCAGTATACATGGAAGTTACATGTATGTGCTGTGGTCATATAAGCGGTCCATTTTCTTATTGGAGTTTATTTACAAAACATAAGTACTAAGATAAAATCAGTAAAATTATAATATCAATAGCAGAATATTCTAGCAAGGATAGGGTCACTTTTATCAGGGATCCCAGAAGAGCATTTAGCAAGGAGAAAATGAAGTGTTAATACACAGCAGCTTGAATGAGTCTCTACAAACTCATGATAATAATGGAAAAGCTTATACACCATCTGAGTCCATACAAGCAACATTGGTGTGCTGACCAGGTCAAACATTGGGAGAATAATTTCAAGGCTGTCAGGGGGTAAGGATGTGGCAGGGCTGGAGAGGGGCAGGGGTGATAAGTGTAGGGAGACAGGAATGGCCTTATGATCTGGAGGACTTTTATATCCTTACTGTGGTGCTGTCAGAACCTGATGAGGTCACAACCGAGGGTTCAAGATGAGGTCTCTAGGGAAGAATGGGTAAAAGGACCATGAGTGTCTCTTCACCATTTCTTATTTAGTGTGAATCTAAAATTACCTCCATATAAAACATTTAATTCTTTTAAAGTGCAACAGGTTTCAGGACAGATCAAGGTAACTCTGAATTGAATTATTAAGAGGTGAAAAATCCTGACACAGAGGTGATCTTGCAGGTTTCTTTCAGAGATGAGCGATGCTCAACCACAAGGTGCTTGGTGGGGGTTAGAGAGCCAGGACATGCATAAGTAGTGAGGGTAAGATGGCTATCAGAAATGGGTCATGATAAGCTTCAAGGAGGTGAGTAGGGCAAGAATATTTAGGGCATTTATGTCTGATGAGGAACAGACATGGAATAGTGGGTGACTGGAGAACAGAGATGATTCTCATGTTTCTCCCTGGACAACAGGCTCACTGATGGCACCGCTTTTGAGCAGGTGTGTGATGAAGGGATGATTGATACCGAAGAACTTAGTGCTGGATGTGGTGAGTTTGAGTGAACTACAGGTGTCATCTCTCATCTCTATATGTAAGGTGGGAGTTCATAACTCAACCTTGTGATAGAAGTTTAATGAGGATTCCACCTATTGGTTTGCATAAAGACATAAGGGAATAAAATCATGGCATTTGCAGGTAAATGGATGGCATTGCAGAAGATAATGTTAAGTAAAATTAGCCAACCCCCCCAAAAAAAATGCTGAATATTTTCTCTAATTTAAGGAACTGACTCCGAGTGGACTAAGGAGGAAAAGCATGGGAGGAAAAAATGAATTTTAGATAGGGAAGAGGGATGAGAGGAAAAGGGAGGGGGCAGGGGATTAGCAAGAACGGTGGAATGTGATGGACGTCATTATTCAAAGTATATGTATGCAGACACAAATTGGATTTCAACCTACTTTATATACAAACAGAGATATGGAAAATTGTAGTATATATGTGCAATAAGAATTGTAATACAAAAAAAAAAAACCTCAAAGTACATGTATAAAGACATTTATATTGCTCTTGTATAGTTGAAAAGTCTCCCTTGCAGGGTTGGGTGGCGGTCTGCCTACCTTGCAGGCGCGGGCGGCAGCTCTGCTCTGCCCCTACTCCAATTGGGGTGACGTGACTACCACTCCAGCGGGCCGCTGGGCCTGTCTCGGGCGTGGGCAAAAGCTCTGTTCTGCCCCTACTCCAAGTGGGGTGACGTGTGTATCACGCTGGCAGGCCACCGGGCCTGATCCGCTGGTTGGTTGCAGGTCTGCCTACCTTGCAGACGCGGGTGGCTGCTCTTCTCTGCCCCTCCTCCAATTGGTGTGACTTATCTACCACACCCGCGAACCGCTGGGCCTGTTCCGGGCGCAGGCGAAGGTTCTGCTCTGCTCCTACTCCAATTGCGGTGACGTGCCTACCACCCCGGCCGGCCTCTGGGCCTGTTCCACTGGTCAGTCGCAAGTCTGCCTACCTTGTGGGAAGGGGTGGCGGCTCTGCTCTGCCCCTACTCCAAATCGGGTGATATGACATGTCTGTCGCGCCAGCAGGCCACTGCGCCTATTCCACTGGTTGGTCGCAGGTCTGCTTACCTTTCGGGCGCGGGTGGCGGCTCTGCTCTGCCTCTACTCCAATTGGGGTGAGGTGTGTACCACTCCGGCAGGCCACTGGACCTGATCTGCCGGTCTGTCACAGGTTGGCCTACCTTGCAGGCACAGGCGGCAGCTCTGCCCTGCCCCTAGTACCACGACCGAGGACCGCTGGGCCTTTTCTGCCGGTTGGTCGCAGGTCTGCCTACATTGTGGGTGCAGGTGGCGGCTCTACTCTGCCCCTACACCAATTGGGATTACGTGACTACCACACCAGCGGGCCGCTGGGCCTGATCCGGGCGTGGGTGAAGGCTCTGCTGCTCTACCCCTACTCCAGTTGGGGTGACGTGTGTACCACGCTGGCAGGCCGCTGGGCCTGATCCTCCGGTCTGTCGCAGACCTGCCTACCTTGCAGGTGCGGGCGGCGGCTCTGCCCTGCCACTTCTACCACGCCCGCGGACCACTGCTCCTGTTCTGCCGGATGATCTCAGTTCTGCCTACCTTGCGGGCGCGGGTGGCAGCTCTGCTCTGCCCTTACTCCAATTGGGATGTTGTGACTACCACGCCAGCAGGTCACTGGGCCTGTTCCGGGTGTGGGCGGTGGCTCTGCCCTGCCCCTACTCCAATTGGGGTGATGTGTGTACCATGGTGGCAGGCCGCTGGGCCTGATCTGCCCATCTGTCGCAGGTCTGCCTACCTTATGGGCGCGGGTGGCGGCTCTGCTCTGCCCCTACTCCAATTGGGTTTATGTGACTACCACACCAGCGGGCCGCTGGGCCTGATCCGGGCACGAAGGCTCTGCTCTACCCCTACTCCAGTTGGGGTGACGTGTGTACCACGCTGGCAGGCCGCTGGGCCTGATCTGCTGGTCTGTCTCAGGCCTGCCTACCTTGCGGGCGCGGGTTGTGGCTCTGCTCTGTCCCTACTCCAATTTGGGTCATGCCGGCGGGCCGCTGGGCCTGTTCCGGGCGCGGGAAGCAGCTCTGCTCTGCCCCTCTGGCTTGATGACAAAGTGAGAGAGACTCGGGTGTTTGTGACTCACTTTCTTTACCAGGAGACCAACTGTTTCTGTTGCCACTGGTATCGATGAAGTTCTCTCCTCCGCCACTTTCTGATGACATCAGATCTCTGCTGTGTTGGAATCCCATGCGAATGGCATCATTTCATTCCCTTTGCCAGGTGACCAAAGCAACGGGTGAGTCCTGACTGGTCCTCACAAGCCCCGTCTCAGTCATGTTGCCACTGCCTATGAAGGCTCAGTTGGTATTTACCTCCACAGTATTCAGCAGGACCCGGACTGAGAAACAGTTTCCACGGGTTCTTTAGCCCTGGGCCAGAGCAGTTCCGGGAGCCGGAATTCGGCCGTTCTGTGCTCAGTGCCTGTTCTGATAGGAGCAGGCTCCAAGAAGCAGTTTCCGCAGGTTAATTTGCAGTGAACCTGAGTAAATTGTCTGCTAGCCACAGGCAAATGGCAGCCTGAAATTACCTGTTCTATTGCTGAAGGGGCTGCGATCAGTCGAAAATAGGAATAGTGACGTCAGCTCTCCAATATGGTGGCCGCTGGTTTCCTCTGTGGTCTGACGGTGTGGAGAACCAAATTGGACTGCTTCCTTCCCCATCTCAAACCCAGAATTAAGCACTTAGTACGGTGATTACACAGCTGGCAGAAGCCCGTGGAAACTGCAGCACTATATCTTTACGTTGCTATCTCATTTCCCAGCGCACGCCATAGACTTTAGCTGCGGGGCGATTCCCTGAATAAGCAGTGTGACCCTCCGTGCGGACAAATCTCTCGTGTTTGAGCCCCCGTAGCTGATTCTCCTGCGATGGAAATCCTTTCTCTAGGTTTTGGAGCACCCCAATTTTGCTGGAAATTCCTAACAAGATAGCTTTTAGCCTTTCTAACTCGTCATTCTCCCGGCACAATGACGCGGTACACAGGGGTAATGCATTCCCTTTGCTGCCATCTTCTATTCTGTAAAGTATTAATATTGTGATATCTCCTGTAGCTTTATTGCCTGGAGTAGCTGATTTTTTTTAACTGGATCTGTAGTTCTTTGTATGTATTTTTAATATGATTTTTAAAAAGTGGTTAATAGACTTGTGTACATTTTCTAAGTGATATCACCCTTCTTTCTCAGTTATTTTTGCATGGATCAGGAATCAATAATTCCTTACTGTTCTTGTTTTATCTTCTTGACAAAATACAAAAGCCCTTATAGGAAATGTTTCTCTTGAAACTGAAATTGCAACCAATTCATCACCTCTTCATGTGTTCCAAATGGTAACAAGACATCTGCATTGGTAGGAAATCATAATTGATTATATAAATTTAATTTAGAGTAACACGTTTACATAAACTTTGTGAGAATAGCCAAGCTTTCTGTGTTTATTAATTTCTCCTACAATAACAGTAAGGGTGGTGATTTTTGCATAGGAAGAAAAACTCTGATATTCAATCATTCTTTTGGGTGATAACATACAACTGAATTTTTAACATGTTGTAATTTCCTCACAGGATAATAAAGAAGAAATAAATTTATAGCCTGCACTTTATTGAAGGTAATAGCTTTTGTACAAGGGGTGAAACATTTCATTTTGTTCTTATTTTCTTAAAATGGCATAGACTAATTCTGAGAAAGTACTTAAGCACTTTATTTATTTGAATACATTTTTGGATGTTGATGGGTCTTTATTTTGTTTATTTTGTTTATATGCAGTGCTCAGATGAAACCCTGTGCCTCAAACATGCTAAGCAAGTGTTCTACCATTGAGTCACAATCCCAGATCCAGGCACAAACACAGGTCTTTCATCTCTTTTTGATGTGTAGAATTTCTCACCCATGCCCCTGCTGTCTTGATCTAAGTATCCATACATTTACTTCACACTGATACAGTGATTTGATGCACATAGAGAATATCATTTACTGCAACAAAACAGCATGGTTTATAACTTAAATCAATTTTAAGCATTCAAGCTAATTAGAGTCATAAAGCTATAAGAATAGGGCGTTATAATCCACTGGTATATTAACCTATTTAAGATGTTTGGGCTTTTTATACAAAAAATCCTGAAGTAGTCCTGAAGAATATTTGGATTGAAACAGGTGAGAAATATTGGTTGAGGCCCACTGCTATTTTGTGTTTCACTAATATTAATGCAGAGACCATTAGGAGCAGCACACTAGCTGAGCCGAATAAAGATAGCCAATTTCAAAGAAAATCATATTTTACATAATACAGGACCTTTTAGATCACATCAGGTTAACTCTTTTGGAAAGCAAATGTGTAAGCCATGCAGTTCACAAGACATGACATGGATCATCCACATTCCGCATGGCTTGTGAGGCCTCTGTTTGGCAGCAGAAGACCCTCAACACTGGCTCCCAAAAAAGAGATTCCTGCAGTCCAATATTGGGATTATAAAATTGTAGTAAACTATGTTGAAAGCAATTTTGAAGACAGATGCCTTCTGTTTGTTTCCAGAAAAAAGAGTAAGGAAAATATAAGTTAAAAAGTCCTTTTCCATGAAATCCTATTTGTTTTGCTTTCTTCCACTTCCTCCACACTGCCTTATCTATAGTTTTTTCTGTTCCTCCCATGCTTCTCCCTCCTTTCCATTACGTATCAGAAATTTTATGTCACAGAAAACATTCAGCATTTGGTTTGGGGTATTAGCTTACTTCACTTAACATAATATTCTTCAGCTCCATCCATTTACTTGCATATGCCATAATTTCATTCTCTTAAATGATGAGCATTATCCCATTTTGTATAAAAAGAACATTTTCTTCATGAATTCATATTCTGAAGGGCATCACAGCATACTAAAAGAATGCAGCTACAACAATGTTTATACTACCAAAATTTAAAAAATGATTTTAACTATCAGATTATAAATGCTTTTTCTAAAAATCTGATATAAAGGTATAAAAACTCTACATGGTTTCTAATGAACATTGTGGATGTTGAAGGTGTTGAATATTTTCTTACATATTAATCATCAGAAATACTATTATTTCTATTAATAGAATATTTCTAAAATGAAAATATTAAATGGAGAAGCCAATAAAGTAATAGCCTTGCCTCATAATGTATTAGGTGTAACACTTTGTAAATATTATAGTAATTTTTAGGTGTAAAACCTTAACCAGATTTCATTTGAATCTTAGCTTTTCGCACTTAGTAACTTTATAAACTATGATATATCACTTAACTTGGGGATTCTCAGTTTGCTTATCTGTCAATCATTAATAATTGCTCTCAGATTTTTCTGGAAAATTTGAACATGCCCAACATTGTTTTCTTTTTCTTTTTTAAAAATATTTATTTATTTATTTATTTATTAAAGAGAGAGAGAGAGAGAGAGAGAGAGAGAGAGAGAGAGAGAGAGAGAGAATTTTAATTTTAATTTTTTTTTTTTTTTTAGTTTTTGGTGGACAAAACATCTTTGTTTGTATGTGGTGCTGAGAATCAAACCCAGGCCACACACACTCCAGGTGAGCGCACTACCTCTTGAGCCACATCCCCAGCCCTGTTTTTTTTTTTTTTACTTATATGTTATGAAAGAAATTTTCAGAGTTCTCTAAAGTAAAGTAGCCCTGAAAAAAAGCAAGCGCTCTATACAATGTAGACATGCAGTGGTCATAACTTTTGAGATCAGAACTACATGAAGCTTAGTTTCGTATACTCTATCATTTCAAGTTTTGTAAACAAGGGATAAGACAATGTTTCTATATCATGAAGAAGACCTCATAGCAGGACAGGTACACACTGCAGTCACTTATCCCCATGAAGTCCCAATATCACATCCACTTATCACATCCACCACATTTGCAAAAAACATCTCATTACATCAAAACTGGTATATGAGATTTAACCTCACTAAAAGTCTCACCAAGCACAAAAAAATTTGGACACCATACATGGGAGGGAGGAAGCCAGGACCAGATCAAACAGAAACTGCTTGCATTAAGACCTGTAGCCACCTTGGTGATATAGCTGAACACAAAGAAAAATCAAAGCATGAGTATTTGGGTTTATAGATAAGTGTGCAAAAAGCTTATTTGTTCTAAGGCAAGGAAGCAATGTAAACCATAATTGTAACTATACACTTATAAATCATAATTTTAAACAAAAGGACAGAAAAACAGGCAGAAGTATCAAATTAAAGAACAGGATAGAGTTTTTAAGTCATAACAGAAGACTTGACAATCCTTACCAAAGGGGTGAAGATGTCTAGAAATTTTCCTTTATGAAGGTCATTTGTGGAAGGAGTGAGTTTTTCGTTTCTGAAGAAAATTTTGGCAGAAAGTGTAGAATAAGAGAAGGAATAGCAAAAGCACAAAAGTCACAGAAGGAAGCTAGAGTCTAGTAAGATGTTAAGTTAAAGGGTTGGGGATATAACTCAGTTGGTAGAGTGCTGGCCTCACATTCACAAGGCCCTGGGTTTAATCCCCAGTACCAAAAAGAAGGTCAGTTACAAATTTTTATTGTGTTTATCATGATGTCATTTAGAACTATTATTAGTATTATTATTTAAATCAGGAATTGAACCCACAGGTGCTAAACTACTGAGCCAAACCCCAGCTCTTTCTTTTCTTTTTTCTTTCTTTTTTTTTTAAGACTTAATCTTGCAGAATTTTTGAGACTGGCTTTGAGCTTGCAATTCTCATGCCTTAGTCTCTAGAGCCAACCAAGATTACAGGCATTCACCACCATGCCCAGGTTGGAATTTTTTTAAGTTATTTTATTTTTATATATCAGGACTTCATCTGACAATGATTGTATTTTCTTTTGCTAATGTTTTGAATAGAATCTGTACCTTATACCACAAATAACCTTAAAACTCACTCTTTATGTAAATATGATATCGTCTTAGCACGAGTGGAATGACTCTACAGTTCTTTAAGTGACTCCCTAAGTATCATGAAGCATAATGTCAAATCTTTGATATTGTTCCATAAGAAATTTGGAAAAGAATGTGGCACATTAAATGTATATTCTAATAAAATTAAAAAGCCTTAAAAAATATGTCGCAGATACTTGTGCTTTAATCCATTATGAGTAATGTTTTAGACTGTATTGTTGAGAAAATAAATGTTGTTTAGAACCTCACATCTCAGTTATTTATTTAATCAATGTTTATTTCCCACTCTAAAAGGTCTAAAGTGAACAAAATCTAATGGTCAGGCAGGTATACTGTGTGGCTTACATCTGAGATAGTTTTCAGAACTCTGGGGTTCCTGCATTTCATGGGTTTTATCAATCATTTTTTCTCTACAATTTGTTAGTATCACAAGAGTACGTGTTTCCATCAAAAATATCAACCTTAGTCTCCCAGACTTTAGAAATCTTCACTTTGTGATGATGTGCTTTGGGAGAGGCATTAGCTTTCAGAATCAGTTTCAGCCTTCAGCACACTTGTTCGTGCTACTTGCCATCTTGAAGTATTTTTTCCAGCAAAAAGTATTCTTAGAGAGTTATTTTGTGTATGGAGATAAACTTGAATTTTTATTTAACTTGCCTCTTGGCTGATTCATGTCTCTTAACCAGTGATGAATTTCTATTAATAATTTTACATGAATAATAAATGTAAAGGCATATTTAATAGGATAAAATTATAAGTAAAAATAGAATGAGCCATTTTGCCTTCATTAGGATTGCTAAATGAGAAAGAAATTTAATGTATTTTAAATATTTGTAATTTAAAATTATTGTACTTAAAATATTATAGAAATACCTTTAAAACTGTTTCTTTATCTTAAAATATATGATTGAAACATTATAACTTAAAGATTATTTTTTCAAACCTGAACTCAATGAATCACATCTCACCAGGTGCAAAACTCAAAAATTAAGGCAGAGAATTTGTATTTTAAGAACAAGATTAAATTCGAAAAAATAGATGGCTATTATAAAATCTGAAAGATAATGTTGAAAAGATCCTTCAGAATGAAAACAGAAGATTAGACAAGGACATTAAATTTTCCTAACATGATTCTAAAATGAGAGAAATGAGATATGGAAAAGGGGAGACAGAACATGAAAAAATAAAATTCCCTACTGCTGAGTGGGAATGTGAATCTTCAAAGAGTTTCAAGTCTTTCCACAAAGTAAAAAGTGATCATGAATAAAGGTGCCAAACCCACAGTTGTCCCTGTGTTACCACCAGTCTCCCTGTCTAAAGACACAGGAGAAGTTGTTTCATGTTTTTTGAGATAAGGTTTAAAACTAAACATACAAGCCAGTCAACCTTTCTTTAAACTATGAGCTAAACATAAAGACCATGGTGTCAACACAGACTTTATACCCTGTGATATTACTGTGTCTGTATTTTAAACAATTTCATCTTTGCTTTATGAATTTTTAAAAATGACTGAATTCTGTAATGGAGTTCTTTGTACATTACCTGATAAATGTTGAATAAGAAAAAGTTATCTACCATATCTAGAAAGGCATTAAAATTAATTAATCTATAGAACTAGAAGTAAAAGTGTCCCAGAAATGAATGTAAATTTGCTAGTTTACATTTAACTTCTGGATTCTTACCATGTATCCATTAAATTATAAGATTCGAAGAAAGATATTTTAAGACAGTTTATACTAGTTATTTGTCTTGGCTAAGGGAAGTCAGACCTCTTAAGACCAACTCCATTCCTCTTTGATATACCCCTAAATGCTGTGTGGTCCTGCCCTGGCTTTGGCCTTGTTTTTCAGTTCCTACTCTTCTGTAGCACTTTTTGTTGTGACATTATTTAAATAGTGCTCTCATTCTGGGTGGTTATACACATTCTGTATTATCAGCAACAAGCACAGGGTAATCATTAATTATTAAAGAAATACGAAGGCAAATTACTTCTAAAAAATAGATAAAGACAGCTAATTATTTTCTTTAACTTTTTTAAGACCTAAATATAATTACTCAAAAACTTGTTCTTCATTTTTTTTTGATGTCACACTGGAAAGACATGAGAGAGACACATGGACAGACACAGGGGATGTATAAAATTTTCTTAGGTTAAACCTTGTTGTGCACAACCATTTCTCATGTATTTGCTTAAAATTCTGACTTCTTTTCTCTAATATATAAAATCATTAAGATTTGGTAAATTAGAATGCTTATTAGTTTTGACTTTACATCAAAATTGATTGATATTTTCTTGCCAAGAATTTATTTATTTTATGATCCTCAGATTTTTGAGGTTTACTTAATATTCTTATCATCTTTCTCTTATGCTTGCATTACTCAGAGACAGAATTGTGTATTCTTTCATATGTATTTCTTAAGAGGAAAAACTTCAGAGTATTTGTTTGGGTATCAAAGGTATTTTAAATTAATCTCATGGTAAAACAACTCTAAATACTCCTTTCTATGTTTTTACATTTTCAAATTGAGGTTTTCTTCAGAGCATATTTTACTGAATATTTGTGTTTCACAATAACAGAATCAGAAATTTCAGTCACTAAAAGCCATTTATTTAATGATCTATGCACAATTTGGATTTTTAATTTTGTGCAGCTACAATCATATTTGATAATAATATTTATGATGCTTTCATGAACAAAAGTATATTACAAAAATAGATGTATTTCACTATCATTATTATCATTATTTAAATGTTTATTTTCACTTCTTGGTATATTTTACCAATATTATTATAAAATAAATCATATAACATTTATTAATTTATGGTTATTTGTTTGTACCATATTTATTTATTATGTTATTGTTGTATATATATTACTGGTTAACACATTCTTTTTTTTTAAAGTAAGAGAGAGAGAATTTTAATATTTATTTTCTAGTTTTCAGCAGACACACATCTTTGTTTGTATGTGGTGCTGAGGATCAAACCTGGGCTGCATTCATGCCAGGCAAGTGCGCTACTGCTTGAGCCACATCCCCAGCCCCAGGTTAATACATTCGTAAAAAGAAAATGCTATTTAATAACCATAGTAATGGAATATTAAAGAGCTTTTAAACTACTCTTTTAATAAATATTTTCTTTTATCTTTCTAAAACCTTCTAGAATGTGTAAATTTATAAATATACACATGAAGAAACAAGAGATCCTATGGCAATAAGTAATATATCAAAGAATCAAAACCTGATAAATTCAGTGCTAGAATTAACAGTTTTCCTGAATTGCAGGTCAACGATGTCTCTAATGCAGATAGTAAGCAAAACATTAAAATAACTAAATAACTGTAATTGAAATGATTCAGCAAACTATTTGGCATGACAATATATGGCCTCAATTTTAATCAAAAATATATTAGATTTATTTATAATATATAGGTTAATTTATTCCTTTATGATCACTATCTCTTCTTTGAGAAATGACCTCTAGTAAACAGCCTCATTTGGTATCAGGATGTGTGTACAGTAAGAAAAAAGTCTCAAGAGTTCTATTATATTCATAATATATTCACATATTCCCAAGGCCTTTCACATACTGGTCAGTCACACACAGCAAGCAATTTGAAAGTTCATGAAGTTTTGCAATATAACATTGTTATCCTTCCAAGCCATTTCTAAGAATTCTGTGTGATTTATTGAAAACATCAAGGAAAATGAATATGTCATTTTAAACCCAGAACTTGAAATGACACTGGACTCAAGAGATCAAGTTTATAAAGACAGGAGTTATGTGTTATGGCTTCTGTTTATCTGCAGAAGAGCTGTCAAGGTGAAAGGGGTTGTGTGAGAATGGCCTTAGGCCTGAGCCTAAGCAATTTCTGTAATGCCAGATTCATGAGACCCCAATAGACCTCCAGGAGCTGAATCTGATGCAGGCACACAAGAGTGTTTATTGTAAGCTCAAGCCTGGACTCACAACCATTTCAGATATACTGGTCCCAAAGAGTGAGTCTTGACCCTTAATTCATTGAGGAGTAATAGATTTTGTGGGATATTGTATGCATCAAAACATCACACAGCCAATCATTTCACATCACAGAAAAGTCAAACAACAACTCTTAACATTGATTAGCACATTCATTGGCAGAAACAAGTTGTGTAAGGGTGATTGGTTAGTTCAAGTTGTGGATACATTTGAACCGATTGGTTTAGGCCATGAGAGGTTGCAAGAGTGTATATGATAAACTTGCCTAATCATGTTACCAATCAAAAAAACTACTGGGAAGGTCACCTGGTGTTTCAGGTATTTTCTGTGTCTCATGATTTTTGTGGTAGCTAGAGGGTTGCTGTGGGTCCTAACCTAGTGTAACTGAGTCAGGATCACTTGGCATGGAATATCTCTCCAGTTATTTACAGACAAACAACTCAGCAGGGTTGGTATATGCCTAGGAGCACTCTGAGTTTTTCCATGGACAAGGGTAACTCCCCCCTTTGGACAGGTTTTGGCCTCAGGTGGCTGGTTTCTCAAAAATGGAGTCACATCAGCTTCTCACTCCATTTAAAAAACTCCATTTTGAAACCTGAGGTCATTAATAGAGGTCAATTTTCACCAGGCACACCCAGAGAGCCCTCTAATATGGCCTCAGACAAATTACTTGCCCTCACCCTGATAAGCTGAATAAAGCCTCTGTCAGGCTTTCCTCTCCTGATAAGAGTGAAAGGTGAGAATATCAGGATGGACACCACCAGACCAGATATTTGTGACCTCAGGGTAAATGAGAAATCTGGTGGCACCTGATAATTACAAGGTGTGTTATAAAATAAAAAATAAAAACAAAATTTAGTATAAAAAAATAGAGCTAAAAACAGGGATTTAGCCAGCCTAAACGAGTATGTACTCCAGCTGGAGAGCCTGATGAGGACCTACACTGACATCCCTTCACTTGCCATCATTTTCCTATTCTTTGTGTGATCCTCACTGCTCTCAA
Organism: Callospermophilus lateralis; assembly: GCF_048772815.1. Classification (NCBI taxonomy): domain Eukaryota; kingdom Metazoa; phylum Chordata; class Mammalia; order Rodentia; family Sciuridae; genus Callospermophilus; species Callospermophilus lateralis. The sequence goes on from NW_027511893.1 coordinate 1,932,776, forward strand.
ACTCTACCACCTTGTCTGGACCTTTGTGAGAGCTGCAACTTCTCCCTGTGACCCTCTCCTCAACTGGTCGTCCACTCCCCACCAGAAAAAGCCTGTTTTGGTTTAGGACCTGATCACTGCTCACTGAGTGAGTGTGAATCTGCAGGACATAAAGCCTAAGGCTTGAGAGTTTTGAACTTAGCATTCAGAGGAAATGTCTGTCACTAGCCTGTCATGATTAAATCTGTTTTGCAATGTTCAGAATTAATATAATATTGTTTTCTGGGAATTAATTAATCTAGAATTGCTTGGTGTTATTTGATTATCTCCACTGCAGGGCCTATCATTAAGGATTGTTGTTTTCTTCATTAGGAACCTATAGAGTAAAGTTGTATTAAAAATTTGAGTGAATAAAGAATTGAAAGGGGCAGAAATGCATGGACATTCTTTATTTCTCCCCTTGACTGCAATGTCACAAATTTGCTCCCTGGCAAAATGTTGTTATTATTTTTAAAGTATTAAATTAAAAAAATTCTTATCACTAAAGATTATTATTATCTTCAATTCTAAATGTTGACTTTACTTTTGGCATTATCTCTGTCCTTTGACTGTTATTGTTACGGCTATTTACTGGTAATGAGGCCTTGCTTTCCCAATGCTGAAGTATAACACCAGAGAAGCACATCAAGGCAAGTTTAGAGTGGAAAGTTGAAGCTGCATTAAAGGACAGCAGAAAAGACTTCTCCCTGGAGGAAGAGGGGGACCCAATGAAGTGGTACCCTCTTTCTCCACAGAAAAGTCCACTTCACCATGGCTGATTTGGGGACTGTCAGCCAAAGAGTCTCTGCAAAAGAGTTCAATGTAGATAAACTTTCTATTTTTGTGTTGCCATGTTTACTTGGCCACTGGCCAAGGTGCTGGACACCCCCTTACTATTTTCACAAATATATCCAGTATAGTACTTTGAAGAAATTGCAAACAAGGCCTCTGGCCTTGAGCTGGGCTTCACAGAGATATCTACATTTTAAAGATAAGTTACAAATTGGCTCCATGGTAACAGCTCGCAGAGGGAGGAAGAAAGGGAAGAAGAAGTTCTCATCTTCTCAAGTGTTTTCATTGAAGGGTTAACTTGTCCAGAACAGTGTAAGAAAAAGCTGCTTTTATGTGAACTTCTGCAGACTGTAAACTTCTGAGCCCCTCTACTTACATGCTGGGTATAAAACTCTGAAACTCCCTGAACTTGGAGGGATTGATTGATAACAGCAAAAGCTGTGCTTTCTGAACCTGGATGCATCCAAATGAAACTGTTTCTTTCTATCTTCAGCGCCTTGCTTCATTTGTCCCTACAACAAACTGGGACACAGCACTGGAGGGAGTACTGTAACATGTGATGAGTCAGGTTTTGCAAGAGAAAACACCAACTGGGCTGCTATCCCATACATCTTTCCCACTTAGAGTAACAATCTGACTCTGATTATCACCCCCAAACCTCTCCCCACAACAAGAGGCCTTTACATATAAGGGTCTGCTGACTGTCCCATGTCAGTCACATGTTATTTGGAAGCCAATGACAGATCCACATGGCTCCACCACAGATGTTTTATCAGACACCTGCACTCCACTGCTCCAAGGCCAGTTCCCAGGAGGCTCCAACTCAATTGCATCTCTGTTCTACACCATTTTCATGAATTCCAGTCAATAAAGAAACTATCTGGTTCAGTCATGATGAGCAACAGGAGATCGGATGGATCTCCAGTTCAGAAATTCCTGGTCATGAGAATTTCAAATATTTCACTGCATTGGTCTAGACATCATTCATGGATGAAGTAGGTGGCACTGTGGGTCTCAATTCTTTCAGGAACCATTAGGGGTGAGAAAACTCCATTCAAAGAATAATATATATGAGAGAGAGAGAGAGAGAGAGAGAGAGAGAGAGAGAGAGAGAGAGAAATATATATATTAAATACATGTAAAAGGAGCAATAGATATGCAAATTCAAATTCTTAATGGAACATATATCATTCAAAGATCACAAAAATATTTATTTGACTTTACATAGGGTTATGTATAAACTTGTTCAAATATGGAGCTCACCGTTGGTTGAACTTTCAGTTCCCCTGGGGTTTGGTGGGAGTGATCTGTTCATGGAATTTGTATTTTCCAAAGTCAGAATACTCCCATGAATATACCTGTGATAGCAGGAAGGGCAATCTATATGTATATAACAATACATGTTCTGACCCAGCCTACAGAGAAAGGGAATCCATAAGTTATATATTTGTTAAATTTGACGATACATGGAGAAGAATTAGAATGAAACTGTGACTAGTGAAATAACACATGCCCTTGATAAAGCAAAAGGAAAATCAAAATACACAATTCCTCCTATGAACTTTCTGCATTTCTCTATGTTAGGTTTGCTTTTATGCATATGTTAGGATTAGTACTCAGAGTCTAGTAGGGTATGGGTTAGGGTCAGAGATTCAATACTTCAAAGGGAAAATATTAAAATCAATCCAATGTGTATATGAACATGTGCTACACAAGATCACCTCCCATTGTCATCCAGAACAATGCGTTGACATTTCCATCACCCCAAGTTATACACAATTAGAGCGAGAAGAAGAAGAATATCTGTTAATATATACTGGAATGGAAAATGCTCAGCAGTTCACAACCTTGTAGGTGGCAGAGGAGATTACAGTGACTGAACCTTTAATCTCTCCTACTCTTGGTTGTGCCCTTCCAAAACCTGATCTCAGGTAGTATTTTACTGAGTCTCTGGAAACAAAGAATTGAGAAACAGAATGCATTAGTGGAAAGCATTCCAGCACTCATCCTGGTGAATATATGAATAGACTGCTGCTTGCTTTGCAGATGGGCAAGACCTACTATGTTCCTAAGTTCCTGTATTTTTCCTGAATTTTGGCCACTCTCCAGAAGGGGCTTGTGGTTTTGTGTCCAAGATATGTACCAGCTCCAAGCTCTGTGGAATGGCCATTTCCTGGATTGTTGAAAGGAATGTCAAGCATCTTAGAAAACTCAGAAATCAGTGTGACCCGTAAGGGTCTCAGTGAGAAACCCTGCTTGGCTAGATAGCAACTCAAGTAAAATCATCAGGAGCTGTCAGTGCCATAGTGTACATCTTGTGCAGAAGTGTGTCCTCCAGCTGTGTTCTTACCTATTGTTCAATTCCCCTGCATGTCAGGAAGGTCTTTGCTTCAGGCCATACCTTTGTGAAGCCTCAAGAAAACAGTTTCAAAATGGAAATTAAGGGGCCTCACCTGTGGCTTTTTGGTAAAGTGCTTTGTGAAGGGATGTGTCTGAATCAACCTCTTGGCACTGGGTGAGGCTGTGGCTTAGATTCTCTGCACCCCATGAAACTAAATAAAGATCCCATATGTCCATCCAAAACTAAAATTACAGAAAAGAACAGTAATTTTGGATTAAGTCTTTCACCTATTTCTGGTAAGGCTCCTGACCTCCATTTAGTTCGAAAAGGGATTTATTGGTCAAATGATGTGTTCCAAGCCCTGAAGTAGGTAGCATATAAGTGGTTGTGTTTTCTGCCTTGGACTTTGAATAGCTGGGGTAACAGGTATACACCATATCATTACACATAAAGAATCTACCCCCAGCAGTCAGTAGCCTTCTCATTTGAGAAGTAGGGCAGTATTAAACAAATTCTTCTACATAATCTCATCTAAAATTAGTCAAGTTCCCAATGAAGCTACAGAAACAAAATTTCTATCAACATTCTCTATTGATAGAAATTTTTATTTGCCAAACTCAGTTGTAGTCATATCCTATGGAGTAATTGTCATATCCTATCACTAACTTTAGCATCCCAGATCTGGTTTCTTTATTTGTCAAAGTCAGCTCCCCAGTTCCTTCTCTGCCTCAAGGCATCCCATTCCCATGGGTGAGCCCACTGCCTCTTATCTAAGGCAGTGTACTCTCACTTCAGTAACTACTCATGCTCTGTCTAGTGAGTGTCTCCTTCAATTATCTGTTCACAAAAATAACCTTGAACTACAAACCTTGTCATTGCATCCATCTTGCAAGAAAATCTTTCATGATTAGCAGTTGAAAACAACTAGAAATAGAAGAAAGAAAAACAGCTGGATGATATAGTGTATACCTGTGATCCCAGCTATTCAACGTCCAAGTCACCCTGAACCCCTTGATCAGATTCTGTCTCAACATTTTAAAAAATGTCAGGATTTAATTCTGTTGTTGGGAGTATGCATGTCTAGCATATGTGAGACCATGAATGCAATTCTTGATACTGAAAAAAATGAAAAATGCAAACAACAACAAAATAAAGATCACACATGAGAAATTACCTTCTAAGACATTAAGTAATCAAAAAAACAAAATATTTTCTTCCCAAAATGGAAAGAAGACAATTCCACATGCTTTCACTTGTTCTTTTTAACATATTAGAAATCCTGGTCAGATCAATCTGCAAGAAGTACAGGCAGAGGGCATGCCAAATGGAAAGGTAGAAGTATAAAAACCTCCGTTTATCAGTGAGATAAAGTTATATCTGGAGAATCTCAAGATTCCAAGAAAATAATCACCACAATGAGTAAAGTCAGCAAAGGTGCCAATACAAAAACCCCCCCAACACACAAACTGTGTTTCTATACACTAATAATAAACATTTATATATATTGAAAGAAAATCAAGAAAACAATTTCATCTGACAAGTAAAATAAAATGTAATACTACACCCAATGTATTACTACCCAATCAAGTAGATCAAACGTGAAGACTTTAAAACAAGCAATGAAACTTAGAATAACAACAAAAAGTGAAAGATATCAAATGATCATGGGCAGGAACACTTAAACTTGTTAACATATCAACACTATCCAAAGAAATCTACAGTTTCTGTTCCATCCCTAAAAAAATTCCTAACTTCTTTTTTTCATGAATACCATTCTTATTTCATGTTTTTATTTACTCATATTCGTTTTACATGAGAGTAGAGAATATTTTGATTTATTCATAAAAACATGGAATGGATCTTATTCTAATTAAGATCCCAGTCTTGTTGTACGTGATGCAGAAATTATTCATTGCAAAAATTTAAAATTCCATCCTAAAATGATAGGGAATGTGAAAACAACCAAATTCAGGAACATTTTGAACAAGAACAAAATTGGTGGTCTAACCTGACATAATTTCAAAACTCCATGCTATAAATTTAGCAGTCATACAAATACAAAATATAGAAATGTTGATTAATAAAACAGGGTAAGAAATTCAGAAATGAAAGAAAATAAGTTCTCAAGTGATTTCTGTCAATAGCATTCCACGGAAATTGACAGTATTTTTCACAAATACTGTTGAGAAGACTGAATAGATAGCAACACATAAAACAAGGAAGTTGGGCCCTTATCTGACACCATGGACTAAAATTAACTCAACATAAATAGGGGACCTAAATGTAAGATCTGAAATATAAAACTCATAACACACAATAGAAAAAGCCCAGGACAAGGGATTTTGACAGAGACGTTTTGAAAAGCACATCAAAAGCACAGGCACCAAACGGAAGAAACAATCTGAACTACATCAACCCGAAAACTTTGATTCATCAATGGACACATTCATTAGTGAAAAGATGACTCACTAAATGCAAGAAAGCATTTGAAAATTATATTTGTGATTAGAATTTAAGATCTATGATATAAAGAGCCCTTATACCTCAATAAGAAGAAAACAGCAAATCAATATTAAAATGGGAAAAGGACTTGCACAGGTATTTCTCCAAAGAAGATATGCAAATGGCTGAGAGGCACATGGGAAGATGTTCAATATCAATACTAAGTGGAGAAATCAAAATCAAAATCAAAATCACAATGAGATCCAGCTTCAAACACATGATGAAACAGAAAGAAACAGAAAACAGAAAAATCCCTGATCGGCTCCCATTCTCCAGTCCAGGAACAAAGAGGCACATCCACCCACCACCACAACTAAAACAGAAAACACCAGTGCTGCTGAGAATGTGATGGAGTCAGAACCTTAGTGGTTAGAATGCAAAGTAGTGCAGGCTCTATGGGAAACTGATTGGTGGTTCCCCAAATTATCAAAAGGATCATTCAAATGACCCTTCAATTCTACTTCTTTTCAAGAGATATTTATATGCTTGTAATTACTACAGGGTTATTTATTATACTCAAGGGTACATTGAGGAAGAATATTTTTATTTTTAGCTGTGCATTATAGTTATACAAAAGCATGGAATATAGTTTGTTCCAAGTCAGTCTCGAGAACTTGCCCTTTCCCTCCCTTCCTCCCTGACCCAGTTTCCTTTCTTCTTCTATACTGGTCTTCCATCCATGTATTTATAATTTTCTTAACTCGTGCTTTACAGATATACATAAAGATAAAACTCACTGTGGTCTCTTCATATATGTATATAGGATAGTATGGTCAATTTTATTCTACAGTTTTGCCCTTTTCCTATCCCAAGGAAGATTTTTTTTTTTTACATGTAGCACATGATGAAGTATTATTTGGTCTAAAAAACAAAGAAAATTCTGACCGATAGTAGAGTAGGGATGGACCTTGAGAATACATACTGTATGATCCTACTTATATGAAGTACAGTACACAGAATAATTAAAATAATACAGAAAGGAGAATGGTGACTTCTTAGAGCATGAGGGAAATTGATGATTACTGTCTAACAAATGAGCTTCAATTTTGCAACATGAGAAAAGTTCTGTGGCTGCATGCTGGTTTCCAAAAATGGAAAAAAATAAGTGTAATGAACACCACTGATGTGCCTTCCCAAATAGCTGACATGGCAAAACTTTACTGTGAATATTTGAAAATGTATATAAAATTAAACTCATTCTGCTTATTTCCACACAAACAAAAACCAAGTAAATTCTCCACTAGTAGAAACTTATTAAAAGGAAGTTCTCTATGAGTAGAAATGTGAAAGGATCATTCAGGTTGAAAGGATGAATCACTCACTTGGTCATGCAAAGAAAAAAAGAATACAATGAGGGTAGGTAGCTCCACAGGAAAAGTTAAAATAAGTATCATTGTACAATCAGTTCTTAACTCCTCTCCTAATCTGACTGAGGTGCAGTGGTGTAATAATTATAGAGCTTGTGATGTTGCCAGAGATGCACACCATGAGGCCAGTCATGTGCACATATGGGCCTAGGACACCACCAAGCTGGGAGGGCCAGTGGAGACTTGTGCTTAGGGTCTCTGTCTTTGTCTTGGCAGAGGGAAAAATGCAAGGGAGGATGCAACATGTGGACAAACAAACAACTCTCTCAACAATTGTCCTTGGATCTGTGAAACTCCTGGCAGTTTTCTTCCAGAGTCAGTCCCTTTGAATCACAATGGCCATACCTTACATCTTGGAGGAAAAGGTCCCCCCACCACTCCTGAGGGACCATCCCTGATCAGTTCCCATCCACCAGCCCAGGATTCAAGAGGCACATCCACCCACCACCACAACTAATGTAGACAGATGTCAGATAAGAACGAGAATGCAGAAATCACTGTAGGAGCTCCAGATCAACAGGAACAAGCATCAGTGCTCTTGGGAAAGGCTTGCCATAACCAATGTGTTTCTGCCATTCCTTACGGCCACAGATGCACACATGCCACCCAGCCACAGAGACCTGTGAACACCTCTTGCTGAGGCGCATACATGTAAAGATGCACACTCATTAAAACCCCTTCCACCACAGATATCATTAAAACACCTCACATTTAGAAACAGGTGCATGACCCACAACTCACTGCCATCCCAACAAAAACACGGATGCATAAATCACCTTTATCCCTGCTTTCCCCGAATACACACACCACCACTTCCTTTCTAAAAAAATATACCCATACCCACAAATACACATGCCTGTTATCACCCAGGTAGTGACGGACATGCAATTATAATGTATACTTTTCCAAATGCAGGCTTATACATTCCTATATACTCTACACTTCCTGAAGGCATGCACATGATATAACCAAACACTGAGTATTCATGCACAAAGAAATACAACATACAACCCTCCTACACACACACACACACACACACACACACACACAATAAAACCTATTTGTTACCAGAAGTCACATAAACAAAACCCTAAGTACTCTGGAAAATCTCACAGACTTGATCCTCTCATCAGAAATACAATATACACAAAAATCTCTTTGAACTTCCCCAAGATTGAGTGGAACCAGAAATACCCTGATTACAAAAATGTAACATTCTTAACCCTAATTGAAACAGGTACAACCACGCTCATACACACATAAACATGAGTCCATATTCCCAGAATCACTTGATACGCAAACACCAACTCCGAAAAACACATAAAGTTTTCCAACCCTCTCCAAATGTACACAACAATGATGTCACCTACAATCTACTCATTGTCATTTCCCAAATACATACATAACACATGTGTGGCCTTAATACACATATTTTACCCTGAACTCTAATGTCACACCCTTCCCTAAATAAAAAATAAAATAAAATTAAAAAATCAATATTTTGTGAATATCAAAATGTATTCACCAAAATACTCCATTCAAACACTCTTCTTAATAATTATTCACAAGTCCCACCATGTCATAATAACCCATATACACTGTCAGTACCCAATCCTCCTAACTTGTATTCCCATATAAATATAACTTCTATATTATCTCAGTGGAAACACACACTACCCATCTACTGTTTGAGAATGAATACTCAACCATCACACTTCCTAAATACATTCACAGTCCTAGATTATACAAGTCTGGGAACACACGTGTCCATCTGAATCTACAAATCCACAGTACTCCCAAAGACCCAAAGTACATGCAGCCAGTCTCTCACTATTAAAGGGCACAGAACTCACTATTAATGTACAAAACTGCTCATTCTTTCTGATATACTCAGTTAACAGCACACAACACTGTGGAGCTCTGAAAATCCTCAATAGCATAAACTTCCTATCTTCCAGATGCCTGAGTGTAAACCCAGAGTTCCTCATGCCCAAATTAAAACAAATGCACAGCAAAATCCAAACAATTCCAATCAAAAACCTTACTTACAAACTCTCACACATATTCCAGTCGCCTCCAAGAAACACTTAAAATAGACATGAAGTAGGACTGAAGAGGCTGGATGCCACAGGAATTTTCAGAAAGCAGGTTTATTGGCTGGTGCCAACCAGTCCAGAGTGTGGCTCATGCCTGAAACATTCTAGGGACAGATAATTTCAAAATATTTTGAATTTATGTCCCATGGGGGAAAAGGGCTTGAAGATTCACTTGACAAGTGTTTTTCATTCCATTCTCTAGGCCAGACAGAGGTTTCACACGTATTTACCAAAAAAAAAAAAAAAATCTGGCATTTACAAGAAAGAGGAAGCTACCAACCACAGTAATCTTTGCATACTTGCTGCTGATCTGACAAGAGAAGAAGCTTAATTATGGCAAGGGTCTTTTGGTTGAGAGTATCTGGTGTGCTTCAGATACACATATCTTCAGACCACACATCAATCAGTATCACCCAAAAAGCAATCACACAAACACTCCCTCAGTAACTGAATGGAGCAAACAAATTACTTATTAAAATGACAACAATTTGTATTCTCAAATGAAAACATTTAAAATCACCTCTATGTTGCAAACATGCACATACACAGAATGCCTCAGAATATGAAGTTCAACAACAAATCTCAGATGTACAGACACTGCTAACTCCTCCTACATACTCATAAAAGACACCCCTCCATTCCCAAGAATAACATGATCATCTCAAAGCCCTAAACAAGAAAATACACAGCAGTCCACTTGAGACATTATCAACAGAATCTATACACATCTATGTTCCACATATACATAATTCCAAACACCCCAACATACCCCATGATTCCATTCTCTCCAAATCTCTGAACACCAAAGATTATGTCCCTAAATTCTGACCTAGACATCATGAACATACACATAAATTCTAAAATCTGAAAATGCACAGATCCAACACATAATAGTAAGACAACATCCTAACTCCTCTCAAATGCATTCACAATAGTCCACAATGCAAACAACACCTACAGATGCACCACTAAAACCCTAAACACATGTCCTGCCAGAAAGGTACTCAGCCAACAAAGACCAAAGAAATCACTCAGAAAATATTTACACATGACAACCAAACAGTCCCACACAGGAGAAATTATTGTGTCTTGTTTCATATGCTTTCCATACCTATACACACGAAACACATGAAAGCACAAAGTCCTGGTGCTAGAGGGACAAGTTCTTGTGTTCTCTCTCTCTCTCTCTGTCTCTCTCTCTGTCTCTCTCTCTCTCTCTCTCTCTCTCTCTCTCTCTGTGTGTGTGTGTCACACACACACACACACACACACACACACACAAACAAACACACACACACACATACAGAACATTACATACATAATCTGAACACTGAAACACCCAGTTCAAGGATTTATCTTGTGGGCCCTGCACACAGAGGTAGAGGGATGAAGATGCAGATTTCAGGCACATACCTTGCTGTTGAAAATGTAAGAAAATATAAAAGTGCAAAGGAGAGAGCACATTCCCTCCTATAAAACTGAAAGGTACTTGCCAGCCACTCAATGACTCCTCAAAAAAGAGAAAACTCTTCAAATAATAAGAGATTACTCTCAGAAAATGCTTCTGGAGATGAAGGTACTCTGGGACATTTAAGAGGTTTCTAAAAGAGAGAATAACAACAAATAGATTCTTTTGAGTATCCACCATCAGTCCATATGGATTTCTTCTAGCTGGAAAGCCAGACCATTGTGCAATATGTGTTCAAATGTCAGGGCTGGGCTTGTTCACCTGGGCTCCCCCCGAAGCCACATCAGCTCCAATTTCTGAATAGGGTCTGCAGTGTTCTCACACAAGAGACCTTTGGCATCATTACATGCCCAAATTCTAACCTGAAGATATTACTGGCATGTTTGTTGGTCAAAAAATTAGTGAGTAAATTCTCAGCTTTTCTGTGTTACATTCAGACAGAAGAGGTGAATCTGGTTAGAGAAATGTCTGGGGCCTCTTATAGTTTGGACAGCAGCTGTCCTAATCACTTTCCAAACCTGTGATAATATACCTGAGATCACCACATTCAAAGGTGCAGTGATTTACTTTGGCTCATGGTTTCAGAGATTAGAGTCCATGGTCACTTGGCCCTCTTACCTCTGGACCTGTAGCAAAGCAGAACATCTGGCCAAGAGTGTATGGCATAGGAAAACTGACCACCTCATGGCTGCTAGGAGGCAGAGAGAGACAGAGACAGAAGTGCATTAGGGTCCCAGTACCCCATCAGTGGCACATCCTCAATGAGGTAATTTTCATCAAATGGGCCCCAATTTCCACAAGCTTCCAACACCTCCCAATAATGACTTCAGCTGGCAACCAGATGTTTAAGAGGTGAGCTTTTGAGGAACACCACATGTTAATGCCAGAACATCTATCCCTTGTCCCCAAAAGCTCATGTCTGTCTCACAGCAATAAATAATTAAAAATAAATACATAAACAAGCATTTGGACTCCAAGAGTCCACAAATATCAAGAGTGCATTCTCAATAGTTTTTGCCCAAAGTCTCTTCTGAGACTCAAGGGAACACAGTGACGCTGAACCCTGATTTGAACGTGTTTTTTTTCTGCCATTCTCTTCTTTTCAATTCATGAGTATAGCTTTCTTTTCTCCCCACACCCTCAACCCTATCTTAATGACTAACCATAGAGTCAGTTAAAAGCACGAAAGTCAGTTAAAAGGGCCCTTGCACTGGGCACTCCACCTTACTATGTCACAGGAAATGTCCAAATTAAAAGGTATTGGCAGAAGTGAACAGAAGACACTGACTAGGAGGGAAACCAGACACACACACCTTCAGAATTGCAAGCATATAAAAAATTACATTATCTTAGAGTCACAGGTCTGGGATGTGTCAGGGTCCACTGGACCCAGATATAACCCACAGAATCCCAACTTCTTTAAATAACAGTTTTTTAAGAGAGAGAGAGAAAGAGAGAGAGAGAGAGAGAGAGAGAGAGAGAGAGAGAGAGAGAGAGAGAGAGAATTTTCTAATATTTATTTATTAGTGTTGGGCAGACACAACATCTTCATTTTTATGTGGTGCTGAGGATCAAACCTAGCACTGCACACATGCCAGTCGAGTGCGCTACCACTTGAGCCACATCCCCAGCTCCTTAGTGACATCTATTTTTACTTGTCTATCAATATTTATTGATTTATATATGGTTCTAAGAATTGACCCCTGTGCCTCACACATGCCAGGCAAGCTCTCTACCACTGAGCAATGCCTCCAGACCCCTCTGAAGTAGAGTCTGTCAACACTAGTAAACTGTGCTTGTGTCCACCTGCCCAAGACTGCGAGAACAATTCCACATTACACACTGTATACACTTTCACTCAGGAGTACTAAGCAAGATGAAACCAGGAGCTAGCCATTCATCTCTGAAATGCTGAATTGTTGCCAATGAAGCGTTTTCCTCTCCCACTGAAGCCTTTTCCTCTCCCACCTCTCTGCCTCTTCAGTAACTGACTTTCATGAGTGGAAGCAGAGTAGCAGAATCAAAACTTTTGTAGCTGCATTGGCTGCAATCCTCATTAATAATAAAAAAAGTTAACACATTTCAAAGATACATCTACGCAGGGGAAACACAACTAACCCCAAAGGGAAGAGGAGGACAGCAGTAAAGAGAAGACTGAAAAAGCACAGCAGGGCACACGTTAAGTCTAGTGCTCCATTAAGTCTAGTGCTCCAGGTGTGAAACTAGGGCACCTGATGGTGTAATATGGGTGCCCTAAAACTTGAGCATCCTTACCCCTCCAGCTTGGTCTGATGTGGGACCACTCCCTACAGCTTCTGTGCTCAGACTTTCACTTACCTGAGCAGGTGTTCATAGGCCTGCCACTGCTAACCTCCACCACAACACTGGCTCCACTCTTATAGTTTGATAAATCACTGTTTCTGGGGTTACTGGGTTGCACTCTGAATGTGATATGCACATCCTGGTCACCAGCATTTCCTCTGAAGTATGAATGCAAACCTTCACAACCCCTCAACTCTTCACTCTGTAAGCCTGATAACTAGCATCAAATGGACAATAACAAGGTCAGCTGAGAATGAAGACAGTAGCCAGATCCACCTAGACCATGGCCTCTGTGAGCCCATATGATGTTAGTTACACAGCAAAATGAATCTGGACATAGGATTCTGAGGCTGCCTTTTGCATGCAGGGCACCCTGATAATCTCTCCACAAGTCATTGAGCCTGCTAAGGGTGGTGTCCTTCCCATTCCCAGAAGGTGGCTTCTGTGTAATGGAACTAATCTCTTTACCAACCACACCATCCTTGGCCCCAACATTACAAAGTTTTCATTTCTGGAAAACCTACAAGTATTTTAAATCTTTCTACCCTGGCTTTTGCTCCTGATCCCCATGGTATATCAGGCTGAAAGCAGCTAAATATACCCAGGCCATATCTCAAATGCTGTACTGCCTTTAATATTCCCTGCTGGATAAATTATTCTGTGTTTTAGTTGCCTTTTACATCACCGTGACCAAAAAAATCTAACAACAACAATTAGAGCAGGACAAATTTATGTAGCTCATAGTTTCAGTTCTCACTCCACTGACCACCAACTGCATAGCTCTGGGGCCAAGGTGAGGCAGAACATAGTGGGGGAAGTGTAGGGAGTGGGAAAGCAGCTCAGCATATGGCAATGAAGAAGCAGAGAGAGAACTCTGCTCACCAGGGACAAACTATGAACCCTGGATCTGTTTCCTCCACTTGATCCTCCTCTTTGTCCTCAGCCTTGGTGGGTTTATCTATCTGCCTGTGGTTGACTGGGAAGGCCAGAACAGGCCGATGGTGTGGCTTAACCTTTGTATTAGACCGCCTTGGGCCAGCTTGGGTTGACTCTCTGCCTAAGGCTAATGAGCGGAGCTCAGAGTCAAGGGATCTTAATTCTTTTAAAAATTGGATCTGTTCCTGTCTATGTTGGAGAGACTTGCGAAAGGGAGTCAGGTTAGGCAAGGTAAGTGGAGAAAAAATATCTGATGGGGCAGTTGGCCCCTGAAGGGCCAGAGCACAAAAGGCAGGAGGGATATAGGAGGGAGGTGGATGGGTAAGTCCTATAGGCTGTGGCAGGGTCCTGAGAGGTGGCGGGTCATCTGAATGGTAGCGAGCTGCTTCCTTCTCCAAGGTAGCCTCCTCCCCAGGTGTCAATGTGTCTCTGGGATTTAAAACTGGATAAAGGCGGTTGGTAGCTGTTGGAGCCTTATTCATTAGGGTGGGATTTTGAGTGAGTCCAGGAAGGTTCCCAGCGTCCTGGGGAGACTGAGAAGGATCTATGTCTATACTAACTGAAGGGCATGCTGAGGGGGGACGAGAGGGATGAGAGGTCTTTTGCATAGCCTCTTCTCCAATCCTGACAAGTTTTAAGGTACCATTGTCAAAGGGTGAACTTTTAAGAATTTCATTTTGTTCCAGTAAGAAAAGGTGGGAAAAGGCACCTTTTCTTGGCCAAAGGATTCATAATAATCTTTTAAACAGTCTCCTACTCTAAGCCATCTTTTACTATCAATGGTCCCTTCAAGGGGAAACCACGGACACAATTCTCCTATGTATGAAAAGAATAATTTTAAGTCCTTTTTCTTAACAGGTGCCACTCGTGTCTTGAGGGCCTCCTTGAGGCCTGACAAAAACAAATCATGTGACAAAACTGCTTGTCCCATGGTGGGTCATTCACTGTGCGTTGTCCCCACTCTCCTCCTAGATCTGTTTCTCCATCGTGTCTGCCAAGAGGATCGCGAGCTCCGCTTGGCCAAGTCTCCCCGGAGGACGGCGTTCCTTCTCAGTCAAAGGCTCGAGCCCCAATTTTTGGGCGCCAAATGTTCTGACCTGCAGGACACATCAACGTGGGCGGTGAACCTAGGTGGGGAGGAATGAAGGGACAAGAGACATGAAGGATGACAGCAAGACAGGTGTTCTGATCAAGCTGCAAACTTTTATTTTTAACACAGGGGTATTTATATGCTGGGGATGGGGAAGCTCTCTAAACAGCAATTGCTGGATGTGGGTGGTAAAACTGCCAGCTGCAAGATTTCTGATGATCCTGATAACCACAGGATGTTCAGGGAGAAGGTAGCTGCAGGATGTGTCCCAGGCAGGATGTCACCCAGGGGTCTGTTTCTTGTAAATGTCAGGCTATTCTTTGAAGGAGAATTTCCTTCTAGCCCCTGACACCATACCTCCCACAAAAACGAAAATGCATTAACAGAAAAGAGTTCACACTG
The DNA here is from genome assembly GCF_048772815.1 of Callospermophilus lateralis. Taxonomy (NCBI): domain Eukaryota; kingdom Metazoa; phylum Chordata; class Mammalia; order Rodentia; family Sciuridae; genus Callospermophilus; species Callospermophilus lateralis. The sequence goes on from NW_027511893.1 coordinate 1,948,110, forward strand.
ATCCTTCCTGAATTCCCCAACCCACTCCACCCACAACATCCAAAAATGGCCTTAATAGTCATTGCAGCCACGTTGATGCAGCACCTCCTATGTGCTAGGGACTGCTCTGCATAAATAAACCCCAGGAGACACACCAGTGTCTCCATTTAAGAAAGAAACTGAGGCAAAGGGAGATTTATTAACTTACCAATGATCACACAGCTCAAAAGAGGTCCATAGGTGTTTTAAACCTGGGCCATTTGGTTTTACTCCAGACCCCTCAGACCAAAGATGCAGTAAATGGGAGGAGAACATCAGACATATGATCCACCTATGGCAGGAGGAGACTTGGGTGAGTGGAGCCTTCTGTGACACAGACAGTGTCCCCTCTCGGGGGATGCCTCACCTGGTCCTGAGAGGCCCACTCAGCCTGGGGGAGAAGAGAGCCCCCTGCCAGCCTTTTGGTTTAAGAAAATGTTCACTTACCTGAGCTGCAATGTCTCCACTGCTCTCAGGCGGTGGGGGCCACGTCCTGTCAGAGATCCTTAAAGGTGACCTCATTTTAAGGAAACAAGCCTGTGGCCAATTGTCCGAGATTGATTAAGTCAGGGGCCAGCACAGGCAGCCAGCAGAGGGGACACCATTGAAGAGATGAGCTGGAGCAGGGTCCAGGGGCCTGGAGCACGGCCTGGGCATGGCCCAGTGGCTCCCAGCTGACATCCTCCCTGTCTGGGAATTCCTGGAAACTGCCTTCATGGTGATTTTCAGGTGCATGCCTGGGAGGCCCTGCTTGCTCCAGGTTCAGGGTAGGATAGGGAAGATTTCAGGCCCCATCAGATTATGGGCATGAGCAGGATGGTGGCCAGCAGGGGAAGACATCAAGGGCCTCCATCTCACAGCAGTTTATGCATTGTTTGTTGAGCCACTACCATGCATCATATGGATGTAGCTGGAAAGTGGATTTTTAGCATGTGTAAAGGACCTGAGGCAGCAGTGGGCTTGGTACATTTGAGGCTGTGTGGGGAGTTGAGGATGGCCTGAGCCAGGATGTGCCTGGGGATAGCTGCACCAGATGAGGCAGTTTGGGAACTGATTGACTTCTTTCCCTTGTGCTCCACCTGTCGAACAAGCAAGGCACAGAGATGAAGATCTTTCACATGACAGATGAAGAGTCTGAAGGTCAGAGTGGTAAAGGCATTTTCAGGTCCCGAAGGGAACACATGGCGGAGTTGGAATTCTCACCCAGATCTGCCTCTAGAGCAGTTTACGTGTCCCTTCTAGCATGACGTTCTGACAAGTCCAGACGCACCCAAACTCAACCTCCTGTATCTGGTTTGAAGAGTCTCAGGTACATGAGTCATATAAGGCCCTGATAAGTCCTTCTGCAAAGGAAGTTTCTAATATTTCTTTAACCCAGCACTTGCAACGTTCATTTGAACATAAGATCCTTATTAATGTGACTAGAATGAAGACATTTCAGAAGTGACCTTGGGAGACACTGGTCTTGGTAACCCACAGAAGTCTCAATTGGTCTTCCTGATCTTGGGGAAGAGAATTCTGGGTATATTTTGGAGACTCAGTAAGATTGTGAAGGGATGGAGAGAGATTCAAAGGACTAATGGGGGTATTTCAGAGCGGGAAGGGATCCCTAGGAGGACCCTAAGTGGGACTCTGGAGAGATTTCCTCCCTCGCTTCAGAGAACAGTACCAGGGCCCGTGAGGGTAGGATAGGAGTTGGAGACTGTACCTGAGGTGGGCCATCTTGGTCGGGAGTGAGCTCCCCACCACCAGCAGTGTGCAATTAGAAACTGTTGCATTACACTGCTGAAGGTCACTTCCTCTAGGATTCTGGGCTTCGGGGTAAAGAAAGCCACCCCACCTGGGCCATGCTCAGTCCCCCCTTCTCTCCAGAGTGGGCACAAAGAAGCCAGGCATGGCACATTCATGACATTAGGAAAATCCTTATAAATAAAATAGTTACTATGAAAGCTGATGAGCTCTCCACAGTCCATCTCCTCTCAACAGGAATAATGCCAAGCCCGTGACTCCAGTGTCACCTCCCGCCATCGACTAGAGGAAACTCTCATTTTAAGAAGTATAACAAGAAAAGTGAGTGACAGTCTATTGACATTTTAAAAAGTGTGTGAGCAGTGGGGGCATGACTGGCTGGAGAGACCCAGAGACAGGAGGAGAGAGGAGCCACACCAGTCCCTTCCATCTCCGCTCAACCTGGAGGGCTCAGGCACCTCTATCGCCCAAGGGCTGAAGCTCGGTGTTTTTTTCACCAAGAAAAAGGTCGAGGTGGGAAGGGGTGGGTGTGGGCCAGGGCCACGAGCCTGCTGTGCCCCAACTCCTAGGTCAGGGTCCGACCTGGAGGGGCTCTGGTGGCTCTGTGGGACTGTCCTGGAAGGGCAGGCAGGGAATCTGGCCAATGGAGACCAGGGATCAGGTCCCCTCAGCTTTCCATCCAGGCTGCGGCTCAGGGACACACACGGACCTGCCTCGTGCTGGCACCACTGCCACCTGCCCCCACCGACACCTGCACCTCTGGAGTGAGCGCAGCCCGGGGGGGGTGCAGAGGCATGGGACGGATGTCCACGGAGACCGTTCTAGGGAGGACATGGGGCCACCTCTACGCCCTTTCCAAGGTGAGGGGCAAAGGTGATGGGCCTCGGGACTCGCTGGGCACCGACAGGGACAATGCCCTGGGGATTCGTGGGCTCCAGGACTAAAGCCAGCCTCGGGCCTCCACCGTGTCGGCCTGTCACACTGCGCTCCTAGTGCAGCACGCATACACACATGCATGCATGTGGGCCAGCGCACGCTCACTAGCGTGGATGTCACACCCCTGCACCAGCATCACTGCCCGAGCAGAAGGGACCGGCAGGGTCGGTCCACCTGCACATGCACAGACCATACGCACCTACTCCATGATGCATGCACCGACCCCCCCACGCCCTTTCTGTCTTACGCATGAGCCCACTTACGTGCACAAAGGGGGACAGACCCTCGTTCTGCCCTGCGTCCCACACTCCCAGCATGTGCCCGTCCAGCACAGGCCAAACACACGGGGCGTAGCGCACCCAGTCACGGTGGCCTCCCCACTTCCCAGCACCCAACCTCGTGGTGCCCCACTCCCTGATCAGTGTTTGAACAGCTGTCCTGTGTCTCCTGAGTGCTGGGGGAGCAGGCCATGGATGGCCTCGAGGGAGAATGTCACCCTCTCCAGCCCCTCCTGCCCCCAGCCTGCCTTTGTCAACCAGGACAGCACTCGGGGGGACCCTGCTGTGCTGCCCTCCTAGCTGGCTTCCCCGCCAGGGCCCTGGGCAATGAATGAGCCTCGGGCATCCCTCCTGACCCCATTGTCCTTGCCCACGCCTTATCATTGGGCACGGGTAGAGTGGACAGGGGCTGCCACTCGGGGAGGCCTGTTCTAGAAGCATCCACCCATCCCTCCCCTTCCTCTCTACCCGCCCAGCCCCTCACATCCGCTGGTGGCCCCAACTCTCAGCCATTGTCCAGGCTGTTCCGCGCCCCCAACTCGCCCCTTAGCAAGCACCCCTAACCTCCCTCTCCAGGAAGCCCTCTGGGTTCCCTTCCCTCTTGGCCTCGAGGCGCCTGCACCTCACCCCTCCCACACCAAGATGTCCATTTCTTGCTCCCTGTACATGACCATGGGATGGGGAAGCGTGGAGTTGTGGGGAAGGTGGACAGCTAGGTTCCCATCATCCTGGCACCCCCAGAAGTGGGGGGGAGCCCTGGCCAAGGCCAAGACCTCTGCAGTAGGAGGGTGGACGGCAGGGAGAGACCCAGGGAGTACGGTGCCTCTATTCTCGGGCCTCCAGGAGTGAATCAGGTCCCTGGCCTTTATTCAAGAGTAAAGGATGCCACCACACACATGAGGAAGTTAGTAAATTCCCTCCCCTCCCCTCCCCACCCAGAAGGCTGCCAACTTCTAGATGGTAATGGTGTTTGGGATAGTGAAATCAGCATATCCATCAACACACTCCCTGCTCATCATGTACAGGGAAGGGCCAGTGGCTCCAGTTCCACATCATCATCCTCTGGAGGCTCCCTGGGCACCGGCTCCCAAATACCCAGAGGGAGGGACATCCCCCCAGTCCCCTCCTAGCTGCCACCAGGCAGCCCCCAGGAGCTCTAAGGGACCATCATGAAGGGGACTCCTTACTACACAGACTGCCTTTGATTTGGGCTACATTGAGTGGGACCTGTTGGTTGAACTTGGTGTGACAAGGGTGGGCATCCTGGGTCCACCCCCATAGCCAGAGGCCTGCTTAGGAGCCTCCCCAGTGTTCCTCCCACTTGTCAAGTGAGCATGTACAGACACGGGGAAGTAGGATGTGCTCCTAAAAGCATGTCTGAGGAGGTGAGGCTAAAGTGCAGGGCCCTCTGCTCATAGGAAGGGACAGACAGCACATGGCTTAAGAACTGGGGATTAGACTCAGGGGCACTCAATCATTGAGCCACATTCCTAGCTCTTCTTATATTTTATTTAGAGATAGGGTCTGGCTAAGTTGCTTAGCATCTTGCTAAGTTGCTGAGGCTGGCTTTGAACTTGCAATCGTGCTGCCTTAGCCTCCAAAGCTGCTTTGATTATAGGCCTGAAGGACATAGCCTTTTTGTTGGGAAAACCTGGGTTCTATTCCCTGCCCTGCCACTTGCTACCTTGGAGATCCTGGACATGTGGCTTGGCTCTTCTGAGTCTCACTCTACCTATCTGCAAAATGGGGGTGATATCTGTAGCCCCTCTTTCAAGACTCTTTAAAGATTCACATGGATTTTATGTGGTGACTATATCCCACATAGCAAGCACTGGACTAATGCATGCCTTTTCATAAAAGTATTTCAGATTCAAAAAACACATTCCTGGTAATTCCAGTGAATCAGGAGTCTGAGATAGGAGGATCAAAAGATTCAGGTGAGCTTGGGCAACCTAGTGAGATCCTCAAAATAAAAAATAAAAATAAAAAAGTAAAAAGGGCCAGGGTTATAAGGCTCAGTGATAAAGACACCTGTGGGTTTGATCCCCAATTCTACAAAATAAAAAAAAAAATGATTTCATGAAATTTCAGGCATATTGCAGAGATGCAGTAAATATTCTGTAGATTGATGCTTGGCTTTCAGCAAGAGTCAAGTTGCAGCTGCCTTTAGTCTGAGTATTTTGTAGGTGCTCCATGGTAGCCTAAGGTTTACCTTGTTTCCTGGGCCCTGGCAGCCTGGACACCCTTTGCCTCTTCACTGGAGGGCCAACAGGGGTTTTTGAAATGACCCTGTGGATGGGGTAAATGAAGCAGGTTCTGTCTAGGGTGAGGTCCCTGGGAAGCGTCTAGCACGGTGTGTTAATGCAAGCTGGGAGGTCAGGAGCCCCATGCCAGTCAATGAGACCTGAAAGCTTAGTCCCAGCCTGGTAGAAGGTTAAGGGCAATGTGCCAACATGAGGCTGACCTGAGCTTAGTTCAGATGTTGCCATTTACTGGCTGTGTGACTACAGGCTCTTCTCTGGTCTGTGAAATTGGGCTCATGTTGTCTTCTGTGCTCATCAACAAGGTTGGGGTTGAGGATGCAATGACATAGAACGAATGTATAGATACAATGGAGTGTGGGACACAAGTGTCCTCGGAAATCAAATGAGAACTTTGAACATCTTTTACAGAAGGCAGCAGAGTAAAGAGGAAACCTTGAACTGGGGCTCAAATCTTGGTTCTGTAACTTTGGGGCTGTGTGACCTTAGGTAAGTTACGGAACATCTCTGAATCTGGTTCCTCATGTGAATGCATACTCTATTATCATGAAGGCATAATAGTCTTTCCCACCCTAGTGCCCACCTGGGACTCGCTGTGCTCCAGGAGAAAACTCCTCTGGCCAGAGCCTGCCACCACAGAACATGGTCTATCCTTCTCTGACCCCAATCCACAATGTCACTTGAAGCAGATGGAATGAGAGGGGCAAGCTAGGGAAGAGCTGTGGAAGCTTGGTTGGATGCCAGGGAGCAGTGACAGTAAAGTGAGGTCCTGCCCTCCTGGTGGTCGTGATCTGGCAGAGGGGTGCATGTTGGAACATATGCTACAAAGGGCAAACAGGCACGGGAGGGGATAGGTGTGGCAGGAGGCTGTTCTGGTTTGGATGTGAGGGGTCCCCAAAAAACTTAGCTGTGAGACAATGCAAGAGGGTTCGGAGGACAAATGATGGGGTTGTGAGAGTCTTAACCCCTCAGTGAATTAATCCACTGATAGTGATTGACTGAGTGGTGACTGAATTGGTGGGGTGTGGCTGGGGAGGAGGGTCATGGGCCAATTATTTGGGATATATATTTGTATTTGGCAAGTGGAGCCCCCCTCTGCTTCCTGATCATCATGTGAGCCCCTTCCCTCCACCACACTCTTCCGCCATGAGGTTCAGCTCACCTCAAACCTTGAGGAATGGAGCCTGCTGTCTGTGCATTGAGACCTCTAAAACCCTGAGCCCCCAAGGCAACTTTTCCCTCTCTACCATTGTTCTGGTTGGGTCCTTCCATCGTGCAGCAGAAAAGCTGACTAAAACAGAGACTAATTTCAATCAGGTGGCAAGGAAATCTTCCCATAAGGTGTCACAGGATACAGAGGAACAGACTGACCCAAGGTCAGCCAGCAAGGTTCTGGAACATTCCAGGGGTCTGCCCCTTCTCTCTGCACCACGCTGTGTCCAGGGTCCACTCACACTTTCTCCATGGCCTTGTCCTACTCGTGCCCACACCTCGGCATGGAGAGCTCAGCTGGCTAGCCCTTTCTTCTCTCAGGCAGCTGAAGCTGCTGAGAGGATCTGAACTCCAGCCAGCCACGGCACTCTCGGGTCCGCCCCTGCCCAGTCGTGGGGAGGAGGCTCAGGACCCTCTCCTCGGGGGGGGGGGCATGTTGGGGGCCAGGAAGTTACAAAGGCAAATAATGTCTGGGTAAACATTGGCTGCTGATAGCTCCAGATGTGAGGGCCAATGATGTCCCCTTGGTCCAGATGTTGGCCTCTCCCACCTCCCTCCTGTGGCAGTACATTTGAAGAGGACCTTGGGGGCCAGCGGAGAGCAACACAGAATGCGGGGTGGGGAGGGGGCTGGTAGGACACCCAGCACAATCTGTGCACAGCTAGCCAGCATGGTCCTCTGCCTCAAGGGTTGTCCGGACAGCAGGGGTCACTCCTGGGCTGAGAGTGTACCAGGGAAGATGGGGCCACAGCCTCCCCTGTCCAATGTCTCAGATTCCCTGGCTGGGAATGAAAACTGAATCCAGAGGTGGAACCAATGCCTGGACCCTACGCTCTCCCAGGATAGAGTGAGCTCCTTTTCCCTGGAGGTTTGTCAGCAGGGTCTGCACCTTCAGAGCTGGCGAGAAGCAGGCTACTCAGGGCATTGGAGAGAGTTGGGACCAGAGCCTTCTCTGGAATCTTGCCAATTGCCCAACCCTTGATCCTGAAGCCCACAGGGTTCCCAGTCCACCCTCCCCTCCAGCACCAGGAGAGTCTAGAACTTCCTTCGTCAAATCTCCCTTCCCTGAGTGGGTCAATGTCTTGATGGGACCCTCCCCCGCCCCAGGTGTACACCGACACTTCTCCTAATGCATCCTGGCTGGCCGGCTGGGAGCCACAGACGGCACTGTCACATGAGGGGACATAAGGGGGCTCTCACATTTCCCACGCCTGGGCTCCTGGGCCCCCAGCATTTATGATGGCTGATTTCAACATGAAAGGGCCCCTTGAGAAGGAGAGCCCCCCTCCCTTTCCCCCTCGCCTCTGCTAAGCCCCACTCTGCAGCTAACCACTGTCTGAGCCTTCCTCCTTCTGGAGCACCATCTCACTCACCTGCCAGGCCTTCCCCAGACTGCTGCAGCCTCACCTCGCAGCCTCCGCCAGCCAGAATGCGAATCCCAAGGTGGGGTGGGGGGCTCCGGGCTCCATACTGCAGAGGAGGAGGGGGGGCCTGTCTGTTTTAAAGGTATTAGCCATTTGGCCAACCATAGGCCAGAATGACTGAATAAATCTTTGTGGGTGCTTTAATGCTCTGAGGACAGGAGGTCTCCCAATCTCAAATCCAAAGACAGGCAGAGCAGTGAAATTTCCCATGAGGCCTTCCAGGCATCTGCCCTAAATTTTCAATCTGGCAACTTTTTAAAACTTTTATTTTGACCTAATTTTAGATTTACAGAAAAGTTGCCAAAAATAGAACAGATAGCTTCAGTACACCCCTCACCTAGCCTTTCCTAATATTCACATCTTACATAACCCTAGTAATTGATCAAGCCTGAGAACTTATCCTTAGTTCAGTACTATCACCTGAACTTCACATCTTATTGGATGCTGGGTACAGTGGTGCATGTCCGTAATCCCAGCAGCTCAGGAGGCTGAGACAGGAGGATAGGGAATTCGAGGCCTGCCTCAGCAAATTAACAAGGCCCTAAGCAACTTAATGAGATGCAGTCTCAAAATTAAAAAAAAAAATGAAAATAAAAAAGGGCTGGGGATGTAGCTCAATGGTAAAGCAGTCCTGAGTTAGACCCCCAGTACCTAAAACAAAACAAAATAGCTTTTACTGGAATTTCCCATTTTTCTACCAAGATCCTTTCCTTATTCCATCACCCCATTCTGGACCCCACACTGCATTTAGTTGTTATTTCTCTTTTGTGTCCCTGATCAATTGGTTGCCACAGTCCGGCTGCAGCAAAATAACGAGGGGGTGACGAACAACTTGTGTAGATTGATACAGCAGGAGTCGGAGCCATTTATTGTAGGACAGGAGGGGTATATATGCATTCCACACAGCTTATCTTAATTAAAATAAACTAAATACAGCAGTCAACCAATAAGAAATCTCCACAGTTAATGGCTCGCTGGCGCCACCTCACAAACCACTCCCTCTGGCAAAATGCCAGGCGCCATCCTGACTTGTTACAGACCTTAACATTGGTGACATTCCCTCAGTCTATACTCATCTTTCATGATCTTGACAGCACTGATGAACAAGTGTTTTGTAGAACTGTGGGTTTCCTTGTGTTTTCTCTAGATCAGAGGGAGGCTCTGCAGTTTTGGCAATACCACAGAAATGGTGGTGGCTCCTTCTCAGCTCACCATATCAAGAGGCTCATGTCTTCAACATGTTTGATTACTGGTGGTGATGACATTGATCACTTAGTTAAGTTGATGTCTAAAGGGTCTATCCACTATAAAGTTACTATATTTTTCTTTTGAATTAATACATATCTTGGGGAAAATACTTTGATATATATGTGCAACTATTCATTACTTTATAATTTAATTTACACATATATCTTTTTTAATTTCTTTGTTTAGTTGTAGAAAATTTTTATATCCTTATTTATTTTATGTCGTGTTGAGGATTGCACACAGTGCCTTACACATGCAAGGAAAGTGCTTATCACTGAGCCACCACTCCAGTCTGACACAAGTATATCTTTATCATAAAATATAGTAATTTGACACGTATATTGATAATAATGGTGTAATTATCATTTTGCCTCCTCAAATACTTATCATTTCTCATTTTGTTTATCACATTTACTTTCTTCTAGTAATTTTGAATCATATCATATATTGTTGTATATATAGAATAGAACACAAGAACAAGTTAATCCTACCGGTGTTGTGTCCATTTAAAAATTTGCCTACAACTACAGATTCCAAATGTTTGGCACGTTTTTTTAAATATTCATAAAATGTCAAATTATTTAAACATAATGAAAATGATGCCTGTAATCCCAGAAGCTTGGGAAGCTGAGGCAGGAGGATCATAATTCAAATCCAGCCTCAGCCACTCAGAAATGTCCTAAGAAATTTAGGGAGATTCTGTCTCAAAATAAAAAAAAGATAAAAGGGCTAGGGATGTGGCTCAGTGATTAAGTGGCCCTGGGTTTCATTGCAGGTGCAAAGGAAATAAATAAATAGAATAAATAAAATAAGTAAACTGCTTATCCACAGAAAAACATGGAAGAATAAAAACACTCTTTTAAACAAAAACGTAGACATCAAAGTGAATATTATGAGAGACTGGGATTTTTCCTCAGAGGTAGAGTAATCAACTAGCACATGTGAGGCACTGGGTTAAAACCTCAGTGTCACATATAAATTAAATAAAGATATTGTGTCCACCTACTTCTAGAAAATAAACATTTAGAAAATAAATATTTTTAAAAGTGTATATCATGATTTTTTTTAGCTAAAATGTTTCATTAGTGATTATATTAATACTTTGATCAAAATCAAAGCAAAGTTGCATATGGTCAATGCAGTTGAAAATTGAACTAGATTTTTTTTTCATTAGTGAATATGACTCTCATAGTGAGGGTGTTGAATCCTGCAGAAGAGGAACAGTTACTGGTTTTGTTTGGTCTCTGATAAATTTTGGGATGATCTCCTGGTTTATGTTGTAGCTAGTGGATCCATGGTTACTTTGCAGAATCCTGTGGTGAATAGATGCCTTGGAGGACCTAAAATTGTCTTTGGAGATTGAATTTAGGCTAAAATATTACAAGCTTAGTGAGTTTACACTGAATTTATTTTCTCCCAATAATCTGAGGCAACAACTCAGTTGTTACACCTCCATAGAAGATGTAAGTAGGCCTACCTATCATCAATTTATTGGTATTTTTTTTCTTTCTCAGCATAGCTCCATCAGTTGACTTGTAGGTATGATGTGAAAAGCAGTGTGAAGAAAAGTAAAACCTTCTGCATAGATTAAAAGAAAAAAAGGAACTCATGGACAAGCTGAATCCTGCTTAAAATAGTATGAAGGAACTGTCATTCTTAGAAAATGGCAGGATACAGAAAGTTCTTTTCATTATCTCCACCCTAATAAATGCTTAAAGAAAAGCAAAAATCACCCAGTCATTTCTAATGGAAGAATAACCTTCTCTGGTACAAAGAGAAAGTGAGTAAATATCCAAATATTGAACATGTGGTGATGGAAATGCTAAACATACTGACATTCATTAGAGGTCAGGAGAGTCACATTACAAGAATTTTTTTTGAACCTTCAAAAAAAAAAAAAAAAGACAAATGCTATGTACTGATGTTTATGTGGGCTCTTTCTGGTCCAGCAAGGGGTTTTACGAAAAATTGTAGAAGAGGCTGTGTCTGTGAAGTCACTAATCAAGACCTCTGGACATCAAGCAGGAAGCAGGTCTCATTTTATTGTGAAGTTACCATGTATATATACTCAGGCAGTAGCTTATCAGATTACAGGCAGCCACCAATGCAATTTCTGCAGTGACCAATCAAGGAGTGAGCAATGGAGTAAGAGCAGGGAATTTAACACATAGCCTCATGCCCAGGGTTGTGCCTAATGTATAAGTAGTTTGCTGTTCACACAACCTAGCATGGGATAGTGTGTTGCCACTCAGGCACTCTTAATGTATGCTATGAAGGCAGTATTCCATGAACTTGACTCTAAGACATTATTGTGGCCTTACCTCTCTAAGATTTCTTGAGGTTCAAGGTTGTGCCATACTCTGGTCTCTTTCAGATGAGATCATTGTGGTCGGGTGATGCAGGGGTGCATCAACCTCATGACAGGAGTTTTGCTACCTTTACATGGGGACACAGCAGCAAGTCTGCTTATAAATAATTGATGCTTGAAGTCTCCTTGGACTTGCATTCTTTAACAGAGATCATTAAGTTATCACTTTCTGGTAGTAAAATCTCATCTATCAGCAATAAGATAAATATGGTGTATTAAAGATTAAACACTTTCATTCAAAATTAAATTTAATTAAACTATGTCAAAGATAGCATTTTGTAATTATTAGTTTTATTACATGTATTATTTGGTAATTTATGATATATATTCTCCCCTTGTGACAGAACAGCTGGTTCAATGACCTTGTGGGCCTTCTTTGCCTCAGGAGAATCCAAGTTGGGTGCAGCTCTGACTTGAGACCATGTCAGCATGAGGAAATCTTTTGTCTGTTCTTGAAGTCTGTGAAGGGTCTTCGCCACAGCTTCATTAGAATTTTATGTTATAATCTAGCAAAAACGTGCTCACATTCTGTACTGTTTCCAAGTGGGTTGCTCTTTACTTCCTCAAAAAATATTTCAGAAAATATTCTTTTAAAAAACTGTTTATCATTGAGGGGTTTATTGGGCAGAAGCCATATGTAGATGTGATAATTTTTAAAAATTCAAGGTCTTTTTTAGAGAAAAAATCCCCACATGAATGTAGAGGGCTTTATGTTATTGTTATTGTTGTTGTTGGTGGTGTTTTTTGTCTTATTTCAGCAGCATTCCCAGCTTATAACTAATTGGGCTTGAGTCATGTTCTACTAGGACCTGTTATAAAAACTAGGACCTGTTATAAAAACAGAAAATTACTAATTTTCTAAGTGTGGTACCAATGACAGCAGCTTCATACTCCTAGGATGGCTATGAATTCCCAAGCACAAGAATTATCTGGAGTGGCGGGGTAGTGGTTTATTGATTGGCTAGTTTCCTCATTAGCCTAGAAGGTAAGAGGGATTCTGACAAAGGACACCATAAGAGTCAATGGCCTTTACCAGAATGGGAGGGGGCCTTCAAAAGAGGTGCTTAAAATCCTGTGATTGGAAGAGGCCAGGTAAAACCTGGTGGATGCTCTAGAACAGAATTCATAAATGTAGCTCCTGATAGCTGTATCCACACCATTCTATTTTATTTATTTATTTATTCTTTTTAACAAAATATTTATATTGGAACACAGTTGAAAGGTGTTAGATTTTAACTCCAAATAGTTCATATTATCCATAATATTTGCTCCTGCTGATTTATAGAGCATCATCATTCAATAATTTTTGCGATTATGGAAATGTTCCATGCCTATCCTGCCTAATTCAGTAGCTTCAAGCACATGATATTTTGGCATATAGATCCTGTGACAGAAAAAGCTGAGTTTGTCAATTTGATGAATTACATGGCCAATGGCCACAAGATTGGGGAGCACCATTCTAGGACATCAAGGCAGAAAATGGAAGCATTTCCTTTAAAAACTGGAGAAAGACAGGGATGCCCATTTCCACCACTTCTATTTAACATAATTCTTGAAACACTGGCCAGACCAATTAGACAAATAAAATTAATTAAAGGCATATGGATAAGTAAGGAAGAACTCAAATTAGCACTATTTGCAGACAATATAATTCTATACCTAAAAGACTCGACATATTCCATCAGGAAACTGCTAGAACTAGTAAATGAAGTCAGTAAAGTAGCAGGATACAAAATAAACACCCATAAATCAAAGGCATTTCTGAATATCAATAAAAAATCCTCTGCAAAGGAAATGAGAAAAACTACTAACTTTGAATAGTATAAAAATTATAAAATCCTGGGGAATCAACCTAACAATAGCTGAAAGATCTCTCCAATGAAATCTACAGAACCCTATGGAAAAAAGATCAAAGAGGGCATGAGAATATGGAAAGATCTATTTTTTTCTTAAATAGGCGGAATTAATATTGTCAAAATGACCACACTACCAAAAGCACTACACAGATTTAATGTAATCTCAATCAAAATCCCAATGACATTCCTCAGAGAAATAGAAAAAGCAGTCATGAAATTTATCTGACAAAATAAGAGACCCAGGATAGCTAAAGCAATTTTTAGCAAGAAGAGTGAATTAGGTGGCATCTCTATACTAGACCTTAAACTATGCTACAGATCAATAATAACAAAAAACAGTATGGTATTGGCAACAAAATAGACTTGTAGACTAATGGTATAGAATAGATATCACAGAGACCAATGCCCATAATTAGAGCTCTCTTATATTTGACAAAAAGCATAAAAAATGTACATTGGAGAAAACGATATCCTCTTCAAAAAATAATGATGGGAAAATTGGAAATTTATATACAATAAAATAAAATTAAACCCCTCTCTCTCACCATGCAAAAAACTCAACCCAAATTGAATCAAGGACCTAAAAATTGAACCAGAGACACTGTGTATATTAAAAGAAAAATAGGCCCAAATCTATCTGGTTAGTGCCTTACTTTCTTAATAAGACTTCAGAGCACTATGATTTATATTAAGCAACAATAAATACTATGGATCTAAATTGAAAAGGTTCTTTTCATCAAAAATCCTGGATTCTAAGGGTGGTGATTCTCCACCCCTTGGCCCAAGTGAATAGGTCAGAGGACATAACTTATTAAGGCTGTGTTAACCATTTTTATACTTACTGCATAGGTAAGTTTCTCCTCCAAGAATCTGGATGTCACACCAGCCTCATGTCTAGTGAGGCAACTAGAGAAATTACACACTCATCACAGAGTGGACAAGACAAAGAAGTTGGCTATAGGTCTTCTTGTACACATCCTGGGAATGGCTCTAGAACTAGGACCAGGTCCCTGTAACATAAAACCATCTACTCATGACATAGGGACCCTCTTCTAGCCTATGCATATAATAAAAACATCACTGTTCATCTGAGTGTGTGAATATATGTATATGTGTGCACCGTTATAAAGTGTGTGCCCAGCTATGCCTCCCATCCTGGCCTCCTGCCCTCCCCCGACCCTAGATGACCTTTACAAATCCTGCTACAACAAAAGCAATACCTATGTTTAGCATAATTTTCTTAGTTTGAAAGAAATGTTCTCAGTTATCCTGTCAATAGAGTATCCTTGGGCCTCAACTATATCTACATGTATGGCTTTCTAATTTTGTTTTCAAATTAAATGATATAATAACAGAAAGGGCCTCATTAATTGAAAAAAGGCTCACCTAGATCTCAGTGAGTGAGATGATTCTTGGAGTCTTGACCTTCCTCTGGAGAAATGTGGAAAATTGGATCAACAAATGGTTGCTTTTATGTGTGGTGGGAGAACACTTCCCCCTTAGATATGGGAAGGAAGTCCCCAGTTTGAAGAAAGTACACACTGAGTTGATGGGGAAATTCTCCACTATGCACTGCAAATGTGCACGGTGGAGTAAAATAGTTGTAGCAGAGGTTATAATGAGGAGGAGGAAGAAGATGGTGATGGTGATGGTGATGGTGATATACACACAGTTGAACTGCTGTGCCACAGCAGCAGCTGTTCTGATGACATTTCTACTATTGCTATTGGAGCAGAGGAAAGCATCAGTCTTGATTCCAGCATAAAATGTGGAGGTGGTAAATGCACCAAAATGTGTCACAAAAGTTTCTGTAGCCTGGACACATTAAAGAATAGCTATAGTTTATTCAATAGGCTCCACTTTCTATTAAAACACAAGGCTTAGAGACAGATTTTCATACTAAGACTCAGTTACAGGAAATACACCAGTGTCCCTCCATGCATGGGACAATAGTTGCCTCTCTGTGCTGTGCAGGACAGGGTGCAGCTGGCACAGCGAGGCAGTACTCCTATCCACATTATTTCAGGTGACAGAGGCTTTTGGTGTCATCTAGAAGAAATGGCAAGCTCTTGGCCTCCTCTATCAACAAATAGCAGCAGAGGTACTACTCCAGGTCAGAGGATAGAGTTGCCCAGAAAAGACAAAGAAGAGGCTAGGGTGGGGGTTCAGGACAGAATATTAAGAGTCAGGCATTGAACTGGAAGTCAGAACAGTTCATCCTATGCCCTGGACTGTAATCTGAGTCTGAGGGGTGAATCTTTGGGTCTCTCCAGGACATTCAAAGGAGCCCAGGACATAGAACAAGACTCACCTAAGAAAGGTCCTGTAGGAACCTGGCCTCAGGTATCAGCCTGAGTAGATTTTGTAGGGCTGAAAATCACACAAGAAACAAAGCTGAGGTGCAAGTACCTTAGAAGGGATCTCTGGAAGGTAGGTGTATAAATATCCCTTCAGCAAAGAGGATCCTTTCACTTTAGCAAGTTCAGGCCCATGATCATACCTTAGGCTCTGAGGCAAGTTAGATTGTAGAGCACTCTGCAGAGTCTCCTCAAGGAGGCTGTGCATGCTCCATCCAGGGAAGGGGCCAAGTATCCCCTCCCCCACCTGTTACTGAACATGATCAAAGAGCCTTAAGGGATGATGTGAGTGGAGATGGAAGGAGAGGCCAGGGAGGAGTGGGAAGGCATCTCTGCAAGTTCAGCAGCAGGCTTCCTGACTGTGTCTTCAGAGCCAAAAACACCTGGATCTTCTGTTCTATGCTGTCATAATTATCCAAAGAGCTGCTCTTCCCATTAGAGTGGGAAGGCACACTGGAGGAGCAGAAGCGTGTGCTCACAGATGCAGGCCCATTGCTGCCTTCCAGGGTGGTCTTGGAAACACCCCGGATTGCTTCAGTGCACATCAACTCAGCAAAAGTGTCTGCCCTGCCAAGGTCACTTCCATAGGCTCCCTCCTGGTGGTGGTGTTTCCTGGAGGTGCAGCAGCTGTGGCATTCTTTGGTGGCTTGGAGAGGTGGTAAGAGTCCAAGCCCCTTGGGATGAGGTCTGTGTCCCTGGGGACTGCTGAGTTCCTCTTGCTGGGTGTTCTCCTGGGGGCTTCAGGGAAGACACTTTTCATTGAGCTACCCAGGCTGCTGGCAACTTTCAGCCCCTTCTTGATGAGCCTGGCTCTTGTTGCTGGACTCCTTCCTGGTTTTCTCCAACTGACACAGCTGGATGGCCTCTTGGATGCCATCATTGCTGCTGGAGTCAAGACCTTGTGCTGGGGCTCCAGGGACCTGGAGCTGCTGCCCATCTTTTAAGCCCTGCAGTTCCTATTGCCCGCGCCCCTACTCTGTGCTGCCTGGGGCTTGGGGACAGCAGACCGTGTGCCGCCAAGGTTCTCAGCTCTGTGGTAACCTTAGGCCTGAGGCTACTGGGTGCTGTGCTAATCTTTTCTGATCTGAAAGTTCATGAAAGAAAAACTCCTAACAGGCTCCATCAGACTGTGGCTAGCAGCACCATGACAGGGGGCTCCTGGGTAGGTTTCAGTGTGGATTGAGGAGAATTTTCATTTGACTTTGTTTTCGTATCCACAGACCTGTCACACTTTTGGTTTTCATGTTGTCTTTTCTCATTCAGAAATAGTTCTATTTCTGCTTGGATGCTCTGCTGAAAGGAGTCATCGCTGCTCACCCTGACTGGGAAGTCTGAGCCCTGTTTCCCACCGGCCTCCAGGGGCTGCCAGGAACATTGCATGATGCCGGGGTAAGTTTTAGGGGAAACAGGGTGGGCAGGGTGCCACTGTGTGGAGGGTCTGTTTTGCCTCTGCTATCCTCCCTGCAGCCCTGCCAGGGTGGGCCAATTTGGGCATGGGCTATTGTTCTAAGGAGAGCAAGAACCAGAATCCTTGTACATAGCCCTGCCTAAATGCACACTAACATGATGTTTTTATTTAACAGATGTGTCCTGGTAAATATGATTTTTGTAGCTTTTTTTTAAATTAGTTATACTGCTGTAAAAAATATTTTTGAAAACTGTTGTCTTTTGTTTTTGGAGGGTGTTCCTAACTGCGTCTTTCTGTGGTCCACTCAGGAGCTATTGCTGGACATGCAGTTTGACTCTTACCTTCACGGTGAGGGTCACCCTGGCTGGAACTCTGGTCAGTTGGTAGTTCAGATGCTCAAGTCTGAGGAGGCAGTGGCCGCCTTCCGGGAAGCACTAAAATGCCCTAGTGTCTGTCAGAAGCGCTCAGAACAATGCTTTTAATAAAAGACAAAATGGTCCCTAACAGCCAGAGCAGTTCCTCTTAAAATTGTAATCACAGCCTTTGATTAGTCAAATGTTTCTAAGCACAGTGATTAGAAAGCAAACTGACCAGCCAGTGTGTGCCTCTTGAGACCCCATTGAGACAGTGGCTCTCTCTGCAGCCTAGTCCTTCTGTGTCCTGTCTCCTGCAATCACTAGGTGATTCTAACATCTACAAAAAACTCTTTTTGTAGGAGACCTGCTGTTCTCCTCTTTTGATCATTATGCTAAGAGATCACACCGCATGTGCATTTTAACTGTCCTTTTCTTGATTTGTGCACACAAGTGAATAAGTATAGCAATTAGGTGGTTTGCTCCATAGACAAATTTGCCAGAGCTCAGTGCTACGGACAAGCCTTGCATACCTACATATCTGGCATCCAGGAGCTGCAGCCCAGTCAGGGCTCTGAATATTGACAGAGCCACTGCTGTTAATGCCTCCTTCCACCCACCTCCTGGGTCAGAAGGGTGCTGATTGTAGGCCATGGCCTCTGGTCCCCTGAGTCAAGGCCAGGTGTTGCTGCCTTGGTTTTCTTACCTTCTGCCCGGTGGTACTAAGTTATCCATGTTCGCTGAGGGAACAGGTACGCTGGCCACTGATGTCCTCCAGCCACCCCATGTTCTGCAACTCTTATTCAGCTGTAAGGCAGAGTCTACCTTTTTGCCAGAGGATATTGTTGGTATTCTAATGTGGATGTGAGTCTTGTACAACTCCTGCACCCCTGGGTATAAACAGAAACCCAATTCTGTACCCAAGTGCAGACCCCCACCCACAGTGAGCATCAGCTGGGTTAAGCTGCAGTCCTGAGTATCTCAATGTGCCTGTGTGTCGCGACCCCTTGCCCGCAAGGAAGATGCAACTCAGGAATCATTTTTCAGCAGTTTATTCAGGCCCTTGATATTTCTTCTTCTCACCCCGGATGCCCCTCCCAGCCTTAATAAAGCATCTCAAGCCCCAATGAGAAGCTGCCACGTGGAACTTTCTCATAGGGTGTTGAAAAACCATGCGCCAACTCTCCCAAATAAGGAGTTGTTTGTCACAGACCACAGCGGAGCCAGCGCCATCTTGTAATGGCGACCATAATCTGCAGAAGCGGCTCACCACAGTTCCCCCTTTCTGTTTTCTGAAAACAATACAGGCGAGAGTAGAGGTCCTATCCCACTCTGCAGAAGTGGCTGCATAGTATGGCTCAGTCCTAAGGAGGGCCCTTCCCCAGATCCGAGGCCATATCAGCCAACACCTTTTTTCGTGGGGCGGGGCGTGGACATCAAACCCGCATGCAATAGGACATGCTCTCCTTGAGGTCCACTTCAAGGATCACTCAAGTGCAGTGCCTTGCCTCGCATCCTGTATCGTGATGATGGTGGACGAAGGGGGATAGCTGAGGCTGAACTGTGGCTGTTTACACCGACAAACAAGTTGACAACACCCTGAAAGAAAGGCATGGACTTTATGGCAATAGAGAAGCACTAGTGTGGAAACCCATCTGCGTGCAATGGCAGCAAGACCGGCAGAGTGCAAGGGCTTTCCAACACTAAGAGAATAACGAGGAAAGACATGCCAATCCCAGTGCAATGTTATAATAACTTGGGGTGCAACGACCATGTCAAAGATTTACTGTTTAAGATGCGCAAGCCAGACTTGAGGTGAATTGCCATTTTCTAAAGCTGCAAGAGCTTGGATGATCAGAGCCTTATCGTGAGCACTGCGGGCCTTGAGGCGACAGAGAAACCACAAACAGAGAAACATACCGAAGCAACACATTGCACCAAAAATGCCTACCCCCACCCACTCTTTAAAAAAGGAAAAGGCAGAAGATATCTAATCGGCGAATTGACCCAAAGTCACGGGATCAACACGGGTACTATTCAAGACAGCTATCTGGGTTAGTTGAGACTGGATCATGTCTTCCGCTTCCATGGACCAATTTCTGGCCAAATATTTGCCAGTGATGCAGGAAGCATTCCTGGAATCATTAAATCTGACAGAGGTTATGCATAAATGTGCACGTTGGTCAACACAACCCAAAAGCACCAAGTCAGCCAATTCTTCTACCTGAGCTTGGAGTAAATGTATCCTTTGGTTGGCAGCTAAAATCCCTGACAAAATATGTTGATTAATTGTATTTTGGGATTCAAATATAGTGGAAGTTTGTTGGACAACTTGATTAATGGTGGCAGCAGTTTGTACTTGATTGGCCATAGCCACTCCAGCCGTAACCGCTGCCGCAGCAGATACCGCCACGGCTGTCACTATAGCCACTGTGATTCCAAAATCTCTGCGGACTCTAAGTAGCTCAACAATAGGGAATTTATCAGGAACCGCAGTGACCGGGATTGGGACAAAAGTTGGAATTTTCATAACCACTGCTACAGTCCAGGAACCATTCCAACACTCAGATAAGAGACAGGTAGTATGAGAACAATCCAGCATCCCCGACGAGGTGGCATTAGCCAAAAGGAATAAGAACGGGGATTGGACACAGACCATTGTAGGGAGCAATGTGGCATTATACAACAGAGAGTTGAATGAAACAGATGTAAGTCTATTACCTCGTTCACTTTCCCTAACAGTACCAGAAACATTAGCCAGCCAACTTTTGGCTCCTAGCAACTGAGCCAGTGCAGAAATATCGGCTGAAGCCCCCTTTTCATTGAAAATCAGCCATTGAAACCAGGACCAACCTACTTCTGTAGAGGAGTTGGCACTGTTGTTAAAGCTATAAACATACCTCTTAAGAGAGGGGGGAAAGGGAGAAACCTTTAGCAACTTGATGTTTCTCCCAAGAATGATCTTGACAAGGCGTAAATGTTTGGGGGAAACCAAGATTAGGGGAACAGTAAGGAGAGGCCTTGAAATGAGTGGCATATCCAAGTCCTCTTAGGGATTGATCAGAAGTCTGCACTGGCCATCCCTTAGACCACTCCTTAAGGGCTATGATACTACGATCTGCTCCTATATCCAACAATCCCACAATAGATTTACCTTCTATGCTTAATTCCAAAGTGAGGCGATTGCTCATATTCAGTGACAAATAGGCATAATTCCCTCCGGTGGTACCAATCTCATTTCCCGTCCGTGACCTTGAGTCAGCAGCGAAGTAATTATGCAAGTTAGGCAAAATTAGCAATTGAGCAAACCGATCCCCTGGGGAGATAGGCACAATGCCCCTTGGAGCTTCCACCGTAACCTTTACTTCCCCTACAGTATCAGGGCTTATGACTCCGGGGAAAACATGAAGACCTTGTAGGATAGAGGATGCACGTCCAATTAGCAAACCTACAGTACCAGGTGGTAAAGGCCCTTTGAACTCAGTTTCCACCAATTGGACTCCCATCTTAGGTGTTAATATGAGTCTGGAGGTGGAACAGAGGTCCAATCCTGCGGCACCTGTAGTGGCTCTCCGTGTCTCGTGGGATGGCACAGAGAAGGCCATGTCTCGGGTTCAGGTGTGACATTCTCCACTGCCCCATATATTTGTGGGCCCTGGGGTCGGGGGCCCCTTCGGCCGTTTTTTGGCCCAGCTGAAATAGGCTGTCCATGGATGTCCCTCACTGATCTACACTCTTTTGCCCAATGCTTCCCCTTTTTGCATTTTGGACACAGCCCCGGTTGACGAGGGCCATTGGAAGGGCCACCGTGAGGAGGTCCAATAAAATTGTCTTTTTTGGGACAGTCACGTTTGAAATGGCCGGATTAACCAAAATGGAAGCATGTTCCGGCACCAGGACCGCCCCCTTTTGCAATCCGAAGGACAGCAGCTGCAAGACCTGCATTAGTTAAAGGCCCTCCAATCTCTCTACACACTTTCATCCATGCTTCTATGCCCTTGTTTTTATAAGGAGTGATTGCTGCTTTACATTCCTTGGTGCATTGCTCAAAGACCAATTGCTTGATAAGAGGCATGGCTCTATCAGGATCCCCAAAAATCTTTCCAGCAGCATCCACCATCCTTGCTTCAAAATATGAAAAAGGTTCTGTAGGGCCTTGTAGAATCTTGGTCAAATTACCAGACACCTCTCCTCTATTTGGAAGTGATTTCCATGCCCGAATGCAAATGTTGTTAATTTGATCATATGCCTCAAGAGGGAATCCTGTCTGTTGATTAGCAAATCTACCTTGTCCCAAAAGCATATCCTTGTCCCAATGGAGGTGTCCCGCCGCATGGTTTTGGGCGGCCTGCTCTACCGCGCCCTCTAGCACAAAGGCTCTCCAGTCCAAATATTTACCTGGAGAAACACAAGCCCGAACAAGGCTAGCCCAATCAGAGAGAGTCATACAGTATCTAGACAGACTCTCCACCTGAGTTAGTGTGAAGGCGGCATCCACCCCATAAGTGCGCACAGACTCCGCCAGAGTCTTCACAATTTTGAAATCTAAGGGCTCATGGAATCTTCCCCTATTGTCATCCTGGAAAACTGGATAAGCAAGACCCATCTCAGCGTTAACAGCCCTCCATGTTTGGGCATGGAAATCTCTCCCCAAAACACCCCCACTGTACGGCGGTAGATACGGAGGATCATTTTTCTTGAGCCCCTGTTTATTTTTGTTCCCTTCTCCTATAGCTAAACTCCCTGGCTGACGAGACAGCCTCCCGAGCTCTTCCTCCTCATCCTCCACTTCCTCTGACCCACTTTCGTATGGGGGTGTGTGCAGCATACTGAGATCTGGATACAATCGTCTCCTCCCCTGTTTCACGCTTCGCACACTCCCATCCTCCTGAAATACCTCACTTCCTGCCATCTCTGATTTTTCCTCATGTAATTGCTCTAGAACTTCCTGTCCTTTAGTAAGTACTTCCTGACATCTGCCATCTGTGAGGCAACTATGGACCCTCTTCCAAAGGGGTATCACCCCACCCTCTAATATGCCTTGCTCATAAGCAAAGTCAAGATCTTTGCCTAACTTATCCCAGCTAGGTATAGTAAGGCTGCCCGAAAACACAAACCACGGTGCAGCAATATCTGTCTTCTGTAAAAATCTCTGTAAAGTACTGTTTCACTTCTAGGCCCTTGGAACATAACAGGCCATCTAAGGGCAGGAGAAGCGGACTTGAAGATGCGACACCCATGACACAACAAAAGACGCACAAAAAACAAAAGTGAAAGTACACAGTGCAGCTGCAATAAAATGTAACGCTCTCTCTTGCTTTACAGAGGAGCTGCCCCGCTTTGATCGCAGATCCCACTTACCGGGGACTAATCCCCGCTTTGATCACGGATCCCACTTACCTGAGACTAACCGGTGCACCACCCCTGACTACTGAAAGTTCTGGTTCCCGGGTCTCGGCACCACTTGTCGCGACCCCTTGCCCACAAGGAAGACGCAACTCAGGAATCTTCTTTCAGCAGTTTATTCAGGCCCTTGATATTTCTTCTTCTCACCCCGGATGCCCCTCCCAGCCTTAAAACAGCATCTCAAGCCCCAATGCGAAGCTGCCACGTGGAACTTTCTCATAGGGTGTTGAAAAACCATGCGCCAACTCTCCCAAATAAGGAGTTGTTTGTCACAGACCACAGCGGAGCCAGCGCCATCTTGTAATGGCGACCATAATCTGCAGAAGTGGCTCACCACACCTGTGATAGCTTCCTTGTGGTGCATTCACTCACTTAAGTGCTTATGAGAAAAACAGTTCCATGTAATACATGTTCTTTTATTCAATTTACTTTTTTTATTAGTTGTTCAAAACATTTCAAAGCTCTTGACATATCATATTTCACACATTTGATTCAAGCCGATTATGAACTCCCATTTTAACCCTATATACATATTATTGCAGATTCACACCGGTTACACAACCATTTTTTACCTACTGCCATACTAGTGTATGTTATATTCTGCTGCCTTCCCTATCCTCTACTATCCCCCCACCCCTCCCCTTCCCTCCTCTCCCTTCCCCTCCCTTCCCTTCTTCTCTCCCTATCCCATCTACTGTAATTCATTTCTCTCTCTTGTTTATTTTTCCCTTTTCCCCTCACTTCCTCTTATATGTAGTTTTGTATAACAATGAGGGTCTCCTTCCTTTATCATGCAATTTCCCTTCTCTCTCTCTTTCCCTCCCCCCTCTCGTTCCTGTTTAGTGGTGATCTTCTTCTGATGCTCTTCCTCTCCATTCTGTTCTTAGTAGCTCTCCTAATATCAATGAAGACATTTGGCATTTATTTTGAAGGGATTGGCTAGCTTCACTTAGCATAATCTGCCCTAGTGCCATCCATTTCCCTGCAAATTCCATGTCATTATTTAGTGCAAAGTATACGCCATTGTGTATAAATGCCACATGTTTTTATCCATTCATCTATTGAAGGGCATCTGGGTTGGTTCCACAGTCTAGCTAATGTGAATTGTGCTGCTATGAACATTGTTGTAACAGTGTCCCTATAGTAAGCTCTTTTAAGGTCTTTAGGGAATTGTCCAAGAAGGGGAATAGCTGGATCTGATGGTGGTTCCATTCCCAGTTTTCCCAGGAATCTCCATACTGCTTTCCAAATTGGCTGCACAAATTTGCAGTCCCACCAGCAATGTACAAGTGTACCCTTTTCCCCACATCCTCGCCAGCACTTGTTTTTGTTTGACTTCATAATAGCTGCCAATCTTACTGGAGTGAGATGGTATCTTAGGGTGGATTTGATTTGCATTTCTCTGACTGCTAGAGATGGTGAGCATTTTTTCATGTACTTGTTGATTGATTGTATGTCCTCCTCTGAGAAGTGTTTGTTCAGGTCCTTGGCCCATTTGTTGATTGGGTTATTTGTTATCTTATTGCTTAATTTTTTGAGTTCTTTGTATACTCTGGATATTAGGGCTCTATCTGAAGTGAGAGGAGTGAAAATTAGTTCCCAGGATGTAGGTTTCCTATTTACCTCTCTTATTGTTTCTCTTGCGGAGAAAAATCTTTTTAGTTTAAGTAAGTCCCATTTGTTGATTCTTGTTATTAACTCTTGTGCTATGGTGTCCACTTAAGAAATTTGGAGACCGACCCCAAAATATGTAGATCAGAGCCAACATTTTCTTCTATCAGACACAGAGTCTCTGATTTGATATCAAGCTCCTTGATCCATTTCGAGTTGACTTTTGTGCATGGCAAGAGAAGGAGATTCAGTTTCATTTTGTTGCATATGGATTTCCAGTTTTCCCAGCACCATTTGTTGAAGATGCTATCCTTCCTCCACTGCATGCTTTTAGCCCCTTAATCAAATATAAGATAGCTGTAACTTTGTGGATTAGTCTCTGTGTCCTCTATTCTGTACCATTGGTTCACCCGCCTGTTTTGGTACTAGTACCATGCTGTTTTTGTTACTATTGCTCTGTAGTATAGTTTGAAATCTGGTATCACTATACCGCCTGATTCACACTTCCTGCTTAGAGTTTCTTTTGCTATTCTGGGTCTTTTATTTTTCCATATTAATTTAATGATTGCTTTATCTATTTCTAGAAAAAATGCCGTTGGGATTTTGATTGGCATTGCATTGAACCTATAGAGAAGTTTGGGTAATATCGCCATTTTGATGATGTTAGTTCTGCCTATCCATGACGAGGTTATATTTTGCCACCTTCTAAGATCTTCTTCTATTTCTCTCTTTAGGGTTTTGTAGTTTTCATTGTATAAATCTTCCACCTCAATAAACTTAAAGATGAGGACCATATGATCATCTAGATGTGGGTTCATCTTTGTGTCTTGTATTTTTGTGTTATTGTTCCACTTGTGTCCTTTGGTACCAACAACATGCTGTTTTTGTTACTATTGATCCATAGTATAGTTTAAATTCTGGTATTGTGTTGCCTTCTGCTTCATTCTTCTTGCTGACGATTGCTTTGTCTATTCTAGGCCTCTTATTTTTACAAATAAAATTTTGGTTTCTTTTTCTAGTTATATGAAGACTATCATTCATTAGTAGAGATATAATGCTAATCAAAAGTACTCTAAGATTCTCACTCCCATCAGAATGGCAGCCATCAAGATTACAAACAACACTAAGAGTTGTCGAAGTGTAGGGGAAAAGGCACACTCCCACATTGCTTGTGGGACTGTAATTTGGTGTAGCCAAACTAGAAGTCAGTATGGAGAGTTCATGGAAACTTACAACATAACCACCATTTGACCATGCTATCCCACTTCTTGGCTTAGATGTAAAGGACTGAAAAACAGCTTACTACAGGAACACAGACACATCAATGTTTATTGCAGCACAATTTATAATAGCTAAATTGTGGAACAAAACCAGATGCCCTTCAGTAGATGAATACACAGAGAAACTTTTATATATATATATATATATATATATATATATATATATATATATATATATATATATATACACACACACACACACACACACACACACACACACAATGGAATATTACTCAGAACTAAAAGAGAATAAAATAATAGCATTTACAAGTAAATGGTTGGAGTAGGAGAATATAATTCTAAGTGAAGTAAGCCAATCGAAAAATATCAAAGGCCAAATGCTTTATTTGATATGAGGATGCTGATTCATAATGATGATAGCAGGGCATGGGAGAAATGGAAGAACTTTAGATAGGGCAAAGGGAAAGGAGGGGAATGGAGAGGGCATGGGGGTACAAATGATGGTGAAATGAGTTAGACATCATTACCCTAAGTACATATATGAAGACACGAATGGTGTGAAAATACTTTTTGTACAACCAGAGACTTGAAAAAAGGTGCTCTCTACATCTAATATAAAATGAAATGCATTCTGCCATCACATATAACAAATTAAAATAAATAAATATTTTAATAGAAAAGTGAAAAAATAAACAAGGGGAGGACATCCACATTGTTTTCATGAAATTAAGAAATAAAGGCCGCCAGAGCCATGAGAGTGGAATTTGGCGAGCATGCCAGTGGCTTTCTCCACAAGGAGGTGGTCCGATTCATTAATAATGAAGCTCTCCTGAACACTGGTGGCCCCGAGTTC
This sequence comes from Callospermophilus lateralis, assembly GCF_048772815.1. Taxonomy (NCBI): domain Eukaryota; kingdom Metazoa; phylum Chordata; class Mammalia; order Rodentia; family Sciuridae; genus Callospermophilus; species Callospermophilus lateralis. The sequence goes on from NW_027511893.1 coordinate 1,974,689, forward strand.
TACATGGCCTTTCGCTCTTGTCCCTGGAACAAGGTAGAGGAGTGGATTTGCACTGTGGTGGTGAAATTTCAGGTGCCTCGAGACCTCAAGAGGGAATGCACCTGAAGTGCCCTTGCCCTGGGCATGCGAGTGGTGGCAAGGCAGCAGGAGCAGCAGGGGCATCGTGCCTGTCTGCTGCAGGAACAACTGGAGGAGGGTGAGCGGCTTGCTGGGCTTTGGCCTCTGAGCTGCAGTGGCTGTGTGAGGACCGTGATGATGCTACTACTCAGCTGCACTTCACTTAGATTGTCTTTCAACAGGCAATGGATGAGCGTGAAGTGCTACGTGAGAGGCTACCTCAGGCTGAGAGGTCAGCCTTCGCAGATCCATTGCCCCCAAAGGTTGTACCTGTTATGGGAGCCCAACAGCATGGTGCTGTGGCATGGTCCCTGGAAGGAGAGGAGCAGGCAGAGGTGGTAGCACCTGGAACACAGGGCATACCACATTTGGAGGCCCAGATGCCAGCCCCAACACCTTTGCTTTATGTGCCAGGACACCCAGGTCATTGGCTCCAGGCACTGCAACCCCATGTGAAAATGTCTGTGCCCCATTCAGTGCCAATCCCAGTCGGATTCCCATACTAAACATCTCTACAAGCCCCTGTAGTAATGAAATCAGAATCAGCAGGAACAGCAGCCACAGCAGTGACAGCAATTGCACCCCAGGTGCCTCCTCTTGTCAGCTATCCACCTGGCTTGTGGGCTCCAGTGGGGTGCCAGGAGGAAATGGCTCTTCAATGTGTCCAGAGTTACCTGTGTGTCCAGAGTTCCCAGAGTTGCCTTGTCCTGAGTTGCCTGAGTTGCTGGGGCCAGGATGAATATCCTGAGAACCTTCCATGCAGATGCAACCTGGGAGATAGAAAAAGCCCCAAGCAAAAAGAAGGTCCTGAAGGTCCACATGGAATGACTTCCCTGAGGGAAAGCATAAGCCAAAGCCAAAAAGAGGGTCAGGAGAGACCCAAAGGGAAAGACCCCATGTGGGAGAGCATTAGCCTTTGCCTGGTGTTTTTAATTAAAAAACAAGAATGTCATTGGGATTTTAATAGGAATTGCATTAAATCTTTGTAAAAGTTTTGGTAGTATGGCCATTTTTGGCTATATTAATTCTGCCTATCCAAGAGCATGAGAAATCTTTTTATCTTCTAAGATCTTTTTCAATTTTTTTTCTTAGTGTTCTATAGTTTTCATTGTAGAGGTCTTGAACCTCTTTTTTTAGATTGATTCCCAAGTGTTCTATTTATTTGAGGCTAGAGTCAATGGGGAGGTTTTCCTACTTTATCTTGCTGTGGATTCATCGCTTATATATAGAAATTCATTTGATTCATGGGTATTGATTTTATATCCTAATTTGCTGAATGTATTTATTGGTTCTAGAAGGTTTCTGGAAGAATTTTTTGGATCTTCTAAATATAGAACTATGTCCTCAGCAAGGGGTGATAATTTGAGTTCTTATTCTATGCAAATCACTTTAATTTCATTCATCTGTCTGATTACTCTGACTAGAGTTTGAAAGAGGGCATCCCTGTCTTGTTTCTGTCCTTAGAGGGAATGCTTTCTCCTTTTCTCATTTAGTAATAATGTTGCACTTGGGTTTAGCATAGATAGCTTTTACAATGTGAAGACTTTGCATACATTGTTTGTATAGACCTCACCATGTGCATGTTCAACCATGAGTGTTTGTGGTATGAGATGACAGGTTAGGATGAGAAGCAAAAGAATGGATTCCACAGCAGGAGTCATGGAAGAGGAAGATTAATTCAAATGATTGGATTAAATCCTACTAAATAGAAAATAGTTTTGTTTTCAAATTTAAAATAAGGGGGATGTGATCTTAAAATTTCTCCTTCCTGAAAATTTCCTCAACTCTTAAAAGATAATACTTTGTATACATTTTCATTCTGAATCAAAAAGACATTTTAATTTTCTCTATCTACAAATGTTTGGAGGTTCAGAAAGATTGAGACATGTGTTGGTTTAGAATTACAAACCAGAAATGGAATCTTCTTTGATTCTCAAAACTATAGCTATGCATCCCTTTCATCCCATGATTTTTTGATCAATGAAATAATTTGGGGAGTAAATCCTTTTTTTTCTAATTTAACTTATTTTTATTAACAACAAATATTAATATATAGTTCTAGGTGTCAGTTTTTGAAGCAATACACAGACTATTCAACAACACACTTGGACATGAAAATACACTTTCTAATAGTAGCAGCTCAGAATGTGGCATGTGCTCACAATGAAAGTTCCATGTTGACCAGTCACCATGGTAATGTGGAATGCACATCTTACCTTCCATTTCCACTCAGTTGGTGTGGTGAGTGAGTTGGTGTAAGTTAAAGTTGGAGAAGAGTAGGGAGGTTTTGAGTTCCTGGTTGGCCATGGGAAATCTTAACTGCTGTGGGAAAGGTATGTTGTCTGATATTTTTAAGTGTGTTTCTTCAAAGGGCAGTTAATGTTTACTGAATATATTTTCCTCTTGATTTTTTCATCTTCAACACTGAATCTTCTCTCCTGAGATTTAAATATTTGGTGATATTGTTTTATCACTCAATTCATTTATTTGCTTGTTCTATTGACCTGGTTACTGAAAATGTTTTTCTAAATTTAGATAAATGAACCATTCCTAATGCCAATAACATGTGTGCCTTTAAAGTGAATTACAGGAGCAGGACACCCACCTTGCTTTCATGAAATGAAGAAATAAAGTGAGACATAGTATATGGATGCTAAGTAAGGCGATATATATACCATGAAAGGGCAATTAGAAACCAAACCCATCTCAATGTATATGAATATTTAAAAATAATGTTAGAGAAGTCTAAATCAAGACTTTTGTAAAAGAAAAGAGGACTGAAATTTCAGAAAACGTTTCCAATTGGTTGATAACTACAGGATCCCAGGTGTTTGGGGGCTACTGGGAAGAAGGCAAAAAGGACAGTGCCTTGAGGTCAGTGGAGTGAATGTCTGATAATTGAGGAAATGAGGGCCTCAGTGGTTTCAGGGAGGATTCATTGGTTGAGGTTCACAGGTTATAGTTAGTGGTGGTTCCATCTAGGCAGGTAAGTCTCTGGCCCCTGGCCATGCAGGGTCTAGAAAGAGGCTTGGAAAGCCAGGAGCAGGAATATGCCTTATCAGAGCTGGAGCATATGGAGAAATGATATTTCAACCAGGCCTTGTCTGACTGCTCAGATTATGGCTCAGAATATTAGACTGCAGACATGGGGCAGGCCAGCTTCTGACATGGAAACATCAAACCATCAGCCCAGAGTATCTGTTTCCCTGATTAATCCCCACTAACAGGCCATCCAGGAGGTAAAAGCTCAAGGAAACTTCATTCTTGGCACAGCCATAAAGTGGCAGTTGGTTTAGAATGTCCCAAGTTCTGAAACAGTTGTTGAGCCCCAGAGAACTCTGATGATTTAGATGGTCAACTGCTCATCAGGAAGGATCACTTGGAGGCAGCTGGAAGTGAGAAGACCCTGGGGGAGGATGGCTCCAAGTGTGGACTCTACCCTTTGTAAAGGTCGGGCAAGCGTCAGAGGAAGAGACCACCAAGAGACTGTCTCATGCAACAGCAAAGGGTTTATTGGGGGGTCCAGCATGCTGGGGCTCAGAGCTCACTTGAATAGAGCAGAGAGCCCTGGAAACAGCTTAAGCAGAGCTTATATACATTCCTTGGAGAGGGCAGGGACTTCACATACAGCATAGCCAATCATTGCATGGATTCTGGTAGGGGGTTTGTTTTCGTAGAGCAACCAGATGATCAGGGGAGATTTCAACATACATTTAGTGGGCATTTCCGGGAGTTGTTTTCAACTTCTACATGAGTTTCAGGTTCCAGGAAAACAGAACTCAATTCTTACATTCTTAACCTTTTCACCTTGACCTTCAGATAGTCTTCATTTACATGAATGATCATTTTTAAGTCAGTAATTGCAATGAAGAGACAGGAGCCCGGGGTTATAACTTGAACATTTCTCATGGTGTCTGCTACTGAAACCTCATGCCAAAGAGGCCTGAAGGAAGGAGTATTCAAAAAGCACTGAGAAGTGTTCTGGTTTCCTGGTTCTAGGATATCCACTAGAGGACTCAAGTGCTCAGGGATTTCTGGTCCCAGGTAAATAGCTACATTCCTGTCCCATATCCACTGCTCATCATTCTTGTGAATCTGGGCAAGACACATAAAATCTCCAAATTACAAACACCTAAACTCTAAATTGTGGTGGACAGACTCTGCTCCACGAATCCCTTTAGGCTGATATGGAGTCATAGGAGGTCACAGATATTCTCCATGAGCTTTACAAATATCCATCTGTAAAGAATGAGGAATAAACTTTCTTTACCCATTGCTCTGGAGGATGACCTCTGTTTGACACCTCTCTGTTCAAACACTGTCAACGATTGAGCTTATTTTTCCACACATTTAATGAAGTGTACTATTTAATGTCAGGACACATTAGCACCCATATGAAGCACCAGTCCGCTTAAGAATGCATGGATGTGATCATTGTCAGCCTTATACCATTACATGGATCAGATGCCACACTTTTTGCAACAATTGAGAAGGGGTTTATTTAACTGGACAGGTATTTAATTTTTGAGGTAGGATTTGAACAAAAGCCACATAACCACAGCCTCTGCTTATGGTCACTGTTTTCTCTGATTTCTATGATTCTGCTTCAGTGATTCTTTTTGACCACACAATATTGTGTTGGGTTGTAGACCTCACACATTGCATTGTTATCCTAAAGATCAATCTGACTCAGGTGCTTTGCTGGCCCAATGGTGAAAAATAAACTCAGTAGTGTGAAATCTAAGAGCATTCACATCCTTCCTTAAAAATTTATTAAACATCGATTTTGTTATTTTTAAAATTTTTTATTAGTTATTCATGGACCTTTATTTATTTATTTATATATATGTGGTTTGGGAATCAAACCCCATGCCTCAGACATGCAAGGCAAGCATTCTCCAAATGAGCCACATCCCGAGACCCAGATTTTACTGTTTTTAACTCTGTTAACAGACTGCAAAAATACATCAGAACTTTTTTTCTAATATTCAATTGTAACACTGTCTCCCCTTCTCTGCTAACTAACACTCTACTCTCACCTTCTATGATCAATTTTTCAGTTTCCACGAAAGAGTGATATTATGCAGCATTTATCTTTGTGTCCCAGACCTATATCTGATAAGATAATTATCACCTCTTGTTGTTGAAAATGACAGAAAAAAAACATACAAGAAATATTTAAGTTTCTGGGCATGCTATTAGTGAATAAATACATACTTGAATTCAAAGCTCAAATTATACCCCCAGATATTTACAATGATCACTTATCAATTAAAACTGGTTGAACTGTTATTTGAATTACTATTGATGACCCTATGTTTTCTTGCTAGCACATTGTCAACAGCTAACTGTTTTATCACATTTCCCAGGCTGTTGCCTCTGGCCTTGGTCCAGAGGAGATCTCCGGCCACCAAACAGTGCTGTTCCAAATGAGAATTCCAACGAAGGTACTGTGGAAATCCTGTCATTGTGTCCATTCTGCAATAAGGATTCTAGTTGATTAAGATTTCCAATTCTTCTTTTATTTAACATGTACAAATTTACATGCTTTGAGTCATTCAGCAGTGCTATAGCTCCAGAAGTAAAGATCTAGTTACCTTTTAATTCTGTACACTTGATTATTTCAACTGCTGGTGGACATCTGGGTTGATCATACAATGTATTTATGGTGAATGCTAGAGACATTGAAGTGATTTATCACTATAGTATGCTGAGTTGCAGTTTTATAGAATAAGCAGGGAGGAATGTAATAACTGAGTCCTATGAGTTCCACTCTTGGGCTTGTCAGGAATCTGCACATTGCTTTCCAGAGTTGTCATAATAATTTACAAACCCACCAACATTGTTTCTGTGTACCTTCTTTCTCTCATCCTTCCTGGTATTTCTATGCTTATCCTGTTTCCCCAGCACCATTTGTTTAAACCGTAATGTCCTCTTTAACATGTATTTTGGTGCTGTTGTCCAGTATCAGGTGAATGTAAGTATCAGGTGTGTTGTCTCTGTGTGGTATATTCAATTCAAGAATCTTCATATCTATTTTCATTTCAATAAGATACTATTTTTGCTACTCATCTCTGTAGTAAAATATAAAATTGGTCATTGTGCTGGCTTTCACCTTACTTTTTCTTGCTCAGAATTGCTTTGCCAAATAATAATAATAATAATAATTATTATTATTATTATTTAATAAATATAATAATTAATATAATATTATATTATAATTATTATTATTATTACTATTATTATCATCATCATCATCTCAAATGAATTTCAGCGTTAGTTTTTCAATACTGTAAGGAATATCATTTGTAGTTTGAAGGGGATTGTATTGAATTCATTGAACCTGGATATTGTTGATATTATGGCCACTTTGACAATATTAATTCTGCCTATCCAAGAACACAGAACTATTTTGCCCCTTCTGAGGTCTTCTTCCATTTCTTTTTCAGTGTTCTATAGTTTTTGTTGTAGAGATCTTACATCCTATTTGGTAGATTTATCCTCAGGGGCTTTTTTACATTATTATAAAAGAAATTATTTTCTTGAATTCTAAATCAGTGCCATCAATGTTGGAGTATAGTGACGATATTGATTTATTTGTGTTCATCTTTTATCCTGCTACATTGCTAAATTTATTACTTCTAGAATTCTTCTGGTGACAATTTTTGGGCCTTCTAAATATAGAATCATGTCACCAGGTAATGTGGACAATTTGAATTTTTCTTATGGTATCCTATTAATTTCCTACTTTTGCCTGATTGTTCTGACATTTTTTCAGAAAAATATATTGAATAAAATTGGCAAAAGTAGACATTCTTTTCTTGTTCTTGATATTTGAAGAGGACAGTTCATTTTTATCTCTGTTCAGTGTGATGTTGGCTTTGAATTTCTCATATATGGCTTTTATAATATTGAAACTAAGTTCCTTTTTTTCCAGGTTTCTCCCTTATTTTTGAAATGAATTGTTTCTCCTTTTTAATCAAGAGCTTTTCTACATCTATTGAGGTGATTTTCTGAATCTTGTCCTTAATTCCAACTATGGGTGTGCTAGTCAGCTTCTCCCCACCCACTCTGCTGCCTGTGGAGCGACCTTTACATGCTTCCTGGGCTTATGGTCTGGGCATCTATTCCCAGCAGCCCATTTTTACACCTGCTCCTTCAAATTCTCAATCCCTTTCAGCTGGTCCTGGGAGGCACCAGACTCAAGGAGGAAAGGACCAGAGCTTGCCTGCACATCTCTGACTTGAGTTCCCCTGGGGAGAATTCTCTCCTTGCCTTTTGCTCTAGCTCAGCCAGGCAAAGCCTAGGTGCTGTGGCAGGTGCCTTTCAGGTCCATTTGTGCCTACCTGCTCAGATCTCCCAGCTCCTGGCTCCTGCAGTGGCAGCATCAGCTTGGCTGTGTCAAGGTGGCTCCTGCCTTGCTCTCTGGGGACAGCATGAATCACAGATCTTTCTTCATGTACAGTGTTCAGTGCAAAGAAGCCTCTTTTCAGCCAAGAAAACGTTGCCTCTCTGATCTCAGGATTTTCACACTGAATCTTTCTATTTTGTTTCTGTCCATTTCCTTCTTTAGGTGATCTAGCAGTGCCACTAATCCTGCTGCTGCTACTGCTGCTTCTGCCACCATCAGCTTGGATCTAATGTACTTTCTTTTTTGTCTTTGTTTAATGTAGCCAAGTTTCTGATTCTCTAAGACTCCCTGAGTGTCCACTATTGAGTTTTTGTGAAACCACTCTTTTGCACACCTGAGAGGAAGAATTATTCGCACTGGTTGCATTACAGGTTGTGGAGCTGCAAGAAATAAAGGTTCTCTCTATCTTAAATTTGCTTCTGTCTTGTATTATTTCTTTTGCTTGAGTTTTTGACTTTATATTCCTCTATAATTTTTTCCATTCACTATTAAGTTTGGGTGACTTCCTTTAGTTCCCCTCTCACTGAGAAGCAGTCTTCTTGCCTTCTAAGTCTGGCACTGAAGAACTGTCGTGGGTGCATCCTTCTTCCATTTGCCAACTTCTCTTCTCCTGACAGCAAATTTGCACAATTTCTCAACATGCCAAGGAACGTTTTGGGCCAAAATATATTTTATCTTGATGAATACCTCATGTTAACTTGAAAACAAATTTTATTCTCTCACTGTCGTATGAAGTATTTGTACAAATGCCAAATAGATCTATGTGATTGATAATGGTTTTGGTAAATTCCTAAGGTTGCCATAACTAAGTACCAGCTTTCTTGGGTTGAAGTAATGTAAGTGTACTATCTTAGAGCTCTATTTCCTAGGAATCCCACATTGACCTGTTAGCAGAAACATGTTACTTCTGAAAACTTTAAGGAAGGATTTTTCCTGCCCATTCTTACCTGTTACTGGTTTGGTGGGCATCCTTGATCTGCTTGGTTTTCAACTGCAGCACTTTCCTCTCTGCTTGCATCACATGGCATTAGTCTCTCATGAATGTGCCCCATCTTCATGAGAACAGATGCCCTATTTGGAGAATGGGTCCACCCTGTTCAAAGAGGATACTTTTAATTGCTAAGATCACAATGACTCTCATTTAAAACCCAGTAAAATTTGGAGGTACGGTTTAAGTTCTAACTTAACCATGTTTAGAATTTAAACATGTATTTGTGTGGAAGTAATTTGACCCATAATAGAAATGATTGATTCAAAAGTATACTTTTTCTTTACTTCCTGATGGATCTGTCAAGTGTTATAAAGGAATGCTGAAACCTTCTAGTGTAACAGTAGAATATTTAATTTCTCATTGTAGTTCCTTCCATTTTTTGTCTATTTTGAATTTTTGTTTCCTGATCTGCTCCTTCTCTTGCCATTCAGAAACAATCATGTTCCAGCACTAATTGAGCCTGTGTGTGTTAAACAACCGTCTCCATACACTCTAGACCCATGTCCACAGTTAGGAAACCCCTGGAGTGTTTCTTCAGCAAACCAATATACTGACAGTTACTCTATATTTCCCTAGATTGCTATCAAGTCATAATAGAGGTGGTACCCATTGTGGCAGAAGACCAAAAAAATTACATTGCTAAGGTAATGTGACCCTTCTTTGTCTTAGATATAAGTGTTGTTTTCTTCCTTTTAATTAAAATTCCTTCATGAAAATATGACAGTGTTCATTATAGGTGACTCATAGGTGATGGAATTACAACTGCACATCTATTCCCTGTGAGAATGATTCAAGATGACATTCACATATGAGAACAACCATTGTCAAATAATTGTAGTGAGCATTTTCTTCAGTGGCACTTTTGCTTGATAGAATAAGAATTTTATGCCTGTCATCAAATTGTACCTGAGAAATCCCTCATGCAAAGCTCATGTATTTTCACAAGTGCCTTCTCTGCCTTACTTTGTGATCTTTGCCCCAACTGCTGTTTCCCATCTAGTTATCTAATGTCACCACAGCCAACAGTAGACTTGTGCAAATGATCTTCTGCTCATGCTGTCTTCCTTTCTGTAACTACAGGTAGCCTCTGCAACAAATGAGCAAAGTAAGTATTCTCAACTCCCTAACATGCTGAGCAAAACCTCTGTACTTAGATAGGTTACACATTCCTTCCTGTTTCTATGTAAAAAGTTATCCTGGATTTAGATTTTGTTTGGAAATGAGGATAGACATATGGTGACAAGTTGATAATCCAGTGAAGAATTGTGGCCCACTACCATGATCCAGAAACAGCTGTCTTTTGTGTGGTGTGCATTTATGTGAATGAGCATGGGGTGGTATCTCTGAGCATGTCCATGTGTAATAATTGTGTATGTGTTTGTGAGGCTATGGGAGCTTCTTCAGAAATTTTTTTCTAACATGCCCAGAACAAGCATCAATTTTCTAAAAATAAAAACCCACACTAATGCATGATTTGCTTGATATAATTTTTTCCCACTTCATGACACCCAAATGTAGTTTTGGTTAGTAGGCCCTCTCTGTAGTCAGAAATGTTGCTGAGCCAAAAGATCCAGGTTCTTCACTCTGTAAGTGAAAGAAGCATTAAGAGTTCAGGAAATTATCCTGATGGTGATGCTTTGGGTTAGGGAACTGTGTACATCACTTAGTGATATAACACACTTCAGGTTATTACAATATATTAGTAATAACTAATCTCCTACAAAGATGTGAAATATTTTGCATATTTTAAAGTGGTCTCAGTGGTCATCTCTAGAGAAAAACATACTCCTAAAGGTACAAAATACAAAAAAAATATATCACACCTGGTTCCAATCTACTGGAAACCCAAAGCTGTGTTTCCCATTCATTCTTGTTCTTTTTTATTGGTTATTCAAAATATTACAAAGCTCTTGACAAATCCTATTTCATACATTAGATTCAAGTGGGTTATGTACTCTCATTTTAACCCCAAATACAGATTGCAGAATCACATCAGTTACACATCCACATTTTTACATAATGCCATATTAGTAACTGTTGTATTCTGCTACCTTTCCTATCCTCTACTATCCTCCCTCCCCTTCCCTCTCATCTTCGCTCTCTACCCCATCTGTTGAAATTCAATTCTTTCTCTGGATTTTATTCCCTTCCCGCTAAAATTATCTTTTTTTTTATTGTTGGTTGTTCAAAACATTACATAGTTCTTGATATATCATATTCCACACTTTGATTCAAGTGGGATAGTAAGGATAGGAAAGGCAGCAGAATACAACAGACACCAGTATGGCAATATATAAATCAACAGAAGTGTAACTGATGTGATTCTGCAATCTGTATACGGGGTAAAAATGGGGGTTCATAACTTAAATTATCTTATATGTAATTGTGTATATCAATGAAGGTCTCTTTCCATTTCCATGCAATTTCCCTTTTCTCTCCCTTTCCCTCCCACCTCATGTCTCTGTATAAAGTTGATCTTTTCCTCCTGCTCTTCCTGCCTGCTCTGTTCATAGTTGTTCTCATTATAACAAAGAAGACATTTGGCCTTTGATTTTTTAGGGATTGGCTAGCTTCGCTTAGCATAATCTGCTCTAATGCCATCCATTTCCCGGCCAATTCCATGAATTTGTCATTTTTAGTGCTGCATAATACTCCATTGTGTATAAATGCCACTTTTTTTAATCCATTCATCTATTGAAGGGCATCTGGGTTGGTTCCACAGTCTAGCTATTGTGAATTGTGCTGCTATGAGCATCGTTGTGGCAGTATTCCTGTAGTATGCTCTTTTAAGGTCCTCAGGGAACAGTCCGAGAAGGGCAATAGCTGGGTCAAATGGTGGTTCCATTCCCAGCTTTCTCAGGAATCTCCATACTGCTTTCCAAATTGGCCGCACCAATTTGCAGTCCCACCAGCAATGTACAAGAGTACCCTTTTCCCCACAACCTCTCCAGCACTTGTTGTTGTTTGCCTTCATAATGGCTGCTAATCTACTGGAGTGAGATGGTATCTTAGGGTGGTTTTGATTTGCATTTCTCTGAATGTTAGAGATGGTGAGCATTTTTTCATGTACATGTTGATTGATTGTATGTCCTCCTCTGAGAAGTGTCTGTTCAGGTCTTTGACCCATTTGTTGATTGGGTTATTTGTTATCTTATTGTTTAATTTTTTGAGTTCTTTGTATACTCTGGATATTAGGGCTCTATCTGAAGTGTGAGGAGTAAAAATTTGTTACCAGGATGTAGGCTCCCTATTTACCTCTCTTATTGTTTCTCTTGCTGAGAAAAAACTTTTTAGTTTAAGTAAGTCCCATTTGTTGATCATAGTTATTAACTCTGTGCTATGGGTGTCCTATTAAGGAATTTGGAGCCCGATCCCACAATATGTAGATTGTAACCAACTTTTTCACTTTAAGGCGCAGAGTATCTGATTTGATATCAAGGTCTTTGATCCATTTTGAGTTAAATTTTATGCATGGCGAGAGAAAGGGATTCAGTTTCATTTTTTTGCATATGGGTTTCCAGTTTTCCCAGCACCATTTGTTGAAGATGCTATCCCTCCTCCATTGCATGCTTTTATCCCCTTTATCAAATATAAGATAGTTGTAATTTTGTGGATTCGTCTCTGTGTCCTCTAATCTGTACCATTGGTCCACCTGCCTGTTATGGTACCAGTAACATGCTGGTTTTGTTACTATTGCTCTGCAGTACAGTTTGAAATCTGGTATCACTATACCTCCTGATTCACACTTCCTGCGTAGAATTGCTTTTGATATTCTGGGTCTTTTATTTTTCCATATGAATTTCATGATTGCTTTATCTATTTCTACAAGAAATGCTGTTGGGATTTTGATTGGCATTGCATTAAACGTATAGAGAACTTTTTGTAGTATCGCCATTTTGATGATGTTAGTTCTTCCTATCCATGAACAGGGTATATTTTTCCATTTTTTAATGTCTTCTTCTATTTCTCTCTTTAGGTTTCTGTAGTATTCATTGTATAAATCTTTCACCTCTTTTGTTAGATTGATTCCCAATATTTTATTTTTATTGAGGATATTGTGAATGCAGTGGTTGTCCTCAATTCCATTTCAGAAGATTTGTCACTGATATACAGTAATGTCTTTGATTTATGAGTGTTCATTTTATATCCTGCCAAATTGCTAAATTCACTTATTAGCTCAAGTAGTTTCTTTGTACAACCTTTTTGGTCTGTTAGATATATTATCATATCATCTGAATATGTGATAATTTAAGTTCTTCTTTTCCTATTTTTTAGCCATTAATCTCTTTTGTCTGTCTAATTGCTCTGGCTAGTATTTCGAGGACTAAATATAAGAGAAGTGGTGAGGGAGGGCATCCCTGTCTTGTTTCAGATTTTAGTAGGAATGCCTTCAGTTTTTCTCCATTCAGAATGATGCTAGACTGAGGCTTAGCATATATAGCTTTTACAATGTTGAGGTAAGTTGCTGTTATCCCTAGTTTTTCTAGTGTTTTGAATATAAACGGATGCTGAACTTTGTCGAATGCTTTTTCTGCATCTATTGAGATGATCATGTGGTTCTTATGGTTAAATCTATATATGTGGTGAATAACATTTATTGATTTCTAAATATTGAACCAGCCTTGCGTCCCGGGGAGGAATCCTACTTGATCATGGTGCACAATTTTTTTGATATGCTTTTGTATTCGATTCACAAGATTTTTTTTGAGGATTTTTGCATCTGAGTTTATTAGAGATATTGGTTTGTAGTTTTCTTTTTTTGAAGTGTCTTTGTATTATTTCAGGATCAGTGATGTTGGCCTCATAGAATGAATTTGGAAGAGCTCCTTCTTTTTCTATTTCTTGAAATAACTTGAATAGTATTCGTATTAATTCTTCTTTGAAGGTTTTGTAAAACTCTGCTGTATATCCATGTCGTCCAGGGCTTTTCGTGGTTGGTAGTCTTTTGATGGCTTCTTCAATTTCCTCTTTTGTTATTGGTCTGTTTAAATTGTGTGTATCTTCCTGACAATCTGGGCAAATCATATGACTTAAGAAATTTATCAATATCTTTGCTATCTTCTATTTTATTGGAATATAAAGTTTCAAAATAATTTCTAATTATCTTCTCTATTTTTGTAGTGTCCATTGTGATATTGCCTTTTTCATCCCGTATGTTAGTAATTTGAGCTCTCTCTGTTCTTCTCTTTGTTAGCTTGGCTAAGGGTCTGTCGATCTTATTTATTTTTTCAAAGAACCAACTTTTTGTTTTATCAATTTTTTAATGTTTTTTTTTGTTTCAATTTTATTGATTTCTGCTCTGATTTTAATTATTTCTTGCCTACTATTACATTTGCTGTTGTTTTGCTCTTCCTTTTCTAGGGCTTTGAGTTGAAGTGTGAGCTCATTTGTTTGTTGTTTTTTTCATTTTTTGAGGAATGACCTCCAGGAAATGAATTTTCCTCTTAAAACTGCTTTCACTTTGTCCCATAGATTCCAATATTTTGTGTCTGTATTTCCATTCATCTCCAAGAATTTTTTGATTTCCTCCTTTATGTCTTTTGTAACCCATTGATCATTCACTAATATATTGTTCATTTTTCATAAGATGTATGATTTTCCATCCTTCTTTTATCATTGATATCCAGTTTCATTCCACTGCAATCAGATAAGTTCCATGGTATAATCTCCACACCTTTATATTTACTAATAGTTGTCCTATGGCATAATATATGGTCTATCTTTGAGAAGGATCCATGTGCTGTTGAGAAGAACATTGTATCCACTTGGTGATGGTTGATATATTCTATATATGTCGGTTAAGTCTAGGTTATTGATTGTGTTATTGAGTTCTCTAGTTTCTTTATTCAGCTTTTGTCTGGAGGATCTGTCCAATGGAGAGAGCGGTATGTTGAAGTCACCCATAATTATTGTGTTGTGGTCTATTTGTCTCTTGAACTTGAGGAGAGTTTGTTTTATTAATGTTTCAGCACCATTGTTTGGTACATATATATTGATAATTGTTATGTCTTGTTGGTGGATGGTACCTTTTAATAGTATGTAGTGTCCTTCTTTATCCCTTTTGATTAACTTAGGTTTGAAGTTGATTTCATTCGATATGACAATGGCCACTCCTGCTTGCTTCGGGGGACCATGTGAGTGGTATGATTTTTCCCAACCTTTCACCTTCAGTCTGTGTATGTCTTTTCCTATCAGATGAGTCTCCTGAAGGCATCATATTGTTGGATATGTTTTTTTAATCCAGGTTAATTAGCCTATGTCTCTTAATTGGGGAATTTAAGCCATTAACGTTTAAGGTTACTATTGAAATATGGTTAGTACTAGCAGTCATGCTTGTTTATTTATTTATTTTAATATGGATAGTTTTTCCTTTTTGGTTATTTTTTTTCCTTACTTTTACTGAGTTACCTCCCACTGTTAGTTTGGGGTGCTGTTTTTTAATTCCTCTTCTTGTAGTGTTTTGCTCAAGATGCCATGCAGTGCTGGTTTTCTGGATGTGAATTCTTTTAACATTTATTTATCATGAAATATTTTAATTTCATTGTCAAATCTGAAGCTTAATATTGCTGGATACAGTATTCTTAGTTGAAATCCAATATTTTTTATCGTTGGAAATACGTTGTTTCAGGATCTTCTCGCTTTCAACGTCTGTGATGAAAAATCAGCTGTTAACCTAATTGTTTTACCCCTGAATGAAATCTTCCTCCTTTCTCTCGTAGCTTTTAATATTCCCTTTTTGTTCTGTATGTTGGATATCTTCATAATTATGTGTCTTGGAGTTGATCTATTATGGTTTTGAATGTTTGGGGTCCTGTAGGCTTCCAGGACTTGGCAATCCATTCCACCTTTCATATTTGGGAAGTTTTCTAAGATTATTTCATTCAATAAATTGTTCATTTCTTTGGATTGATGCTCTATGCCTTCTTCTATTCCAATGACTCTCAGGGTTGGTTTTTTTATGACATCCCATGTCTCTTGAATAGATTGCTCATGCCTTCTAAGCATCCTTTCTGTGTTGACAATATTCTTTTCAAGTTGATAAACTTTGTCTTCATTATCTGATGTTCTGGCTTCTACTTGATATAGTCTATTTGTAATATTCTCGTTTGTTATACTCTGGTTTCTCTTCAGATCATATAAATTTTTTGCCTTTTAATATTCTCGTTTGAGTTTTTAATTTGGTTTATGGTTTCCTGCATTTCTAAAATTACTGTTTGTTTTATTTTCTAAATCTCTATTTCGTGATAGAGCTCGTTCTTTGACATTTCAATTTGCTTATTTAATTCGTTTTCAAAATATACGTTCATTGTTTGAACTTGCTGTCTAAAGTCTTCTCTAAGATTCCAATCAATCTGAGTTAGGTATGCCTTGACTTCTTTGTCTGTCTATTTTTCTGGTGCCTCTAGGTTCTCCTTTGTATTTAAGTTGTCCTGCATTGTTTGTGCTCCTTTTTCCTTTTGTTTTTTTCATGGTGCTCAAGTTACTTCCCAACTCTGTTTGACTGCTGTGTTTCTGTTTTCTCCTTTAAATTTGTTTTGGTTTTTATATTTCCACTATCTCTCCTTTGTGTTAGGAGACAATGTTTCGAGATGTTGGATTTAATTGTGATATAAGGTAAATTCATTGGTATCATCAAAGGCCTTCAGATTTTGATTGCATATAGAGAACTAAGGTTTGGACTTAAGATTTTATGTAAAGATTGGTTGATTTGATTGTATGGAGGTTAGGATACGTTAGCTTCTTTGGGGGGGTTACTCAAATGCAGTCGGATATTAACAAGAGAATAGACAGGAGTTCTTGGGGGTAGTTAAGGGCTTGGGTGGACTATACACCTATTCGTAGTATTCATCTATTTGCATTTAGTAAGTTATATGTAGTCTGGTTGTTCATGCTGTTTTATTGTAGCAATCTGTCATAACCTGGCGATGGTGACGTCAGTTTTACAAGATGTTGGCCGCTGGCTTCATTGGTGGACTTTAAGTTGTGGGGGATAGAACTGGACCGCTTCCTTCCTTCATCTCAAACCCCGAACTCATCCCAGAGCTCAGAGAGGGTACAGCCAGCAGGACTTCACAGAATCAGTAGTGCCATTTCTATCTGCTTGCTGGTCACTTCTCGGCGGCACCTCGCAGTCTGTAGCCACGGGGCGGGCCGCAGGGCGGGCGGCGGATCAGTCAGCCTGGATCTCTGGTCGCACTGGTGGCTCGCATTTGAGACTCAGTAACCGGTCCTTGGTGATGGAAATCCTTCCTCTAGGTTTCGGTGCACGCCAATATAGCTGGAAATTCCTAACAAGATATCTTTTTGTTGTTCTAACCCTGTATTCACCTGTGCAGTGATGTGTTACACGGGGTGTGATGCACTCTATTTGCGGCCATCATTCATTCTTGTTCTTATATTTGCTGTATATTTTCACTGATGTCCATATCAAGAAATGCTCTGAACTATTCATAAGCCTTAAATCAGTATACTAATCATTATTCTGCATCCTCCTAGTTCACCCAAATGACGTGGTGGAGTTCATTCCTGGAGAAAGCATGGATCAAGAGGCCCCATCAGAAGCCATGGTAAGGTTGCTTATCTTCCTCTGAAATTCAAGTGTTGCTCTTTAGTATCTCTTTCTCTTGTAATATGATATGGTTTCCTGGAGATGACATACACAATTTCCTGAGTGTGCAGATTCTCATTAGGGTGTCTGTTGCCAAATGAGACCTCACTGAAGGCAATATAACAAGAAAGAGTATAAACTACACACCGTATAATAACAAGCTTTGTGCCTGGATATGATTTTCCATCCTGGTCATCAAATTCCTTAATTATCACCTAATATATACCTGTGACACAAATCCCCTAGAAAAGCTTGTGTCATTTGGTGAGAGTACATTTGCTATCTCTTCCCTTGATTTGCACACATTCTCATTGAATATTTGAATGTCACCAATAAACAAAAGACTTGTGCACACAGGTCAAATCATGGCTTGATGTTCATAGTGACTCCTTTTCTGTATTCACAGGAGGAATCAAAAGGATCCATAATTGGTATGTATCCTGGGCTCACTCTCTTCCTGTTTGAAAATGTACATAATGCCAAGGGTCAGAGAGTCTTCCTTCATTTTGAGTGCAGAGACTCAGTGATTCCACTACCTCCTTGAGAATGAGAAGTGAGGGGTTTGTGGTCTAAATTGATTTAAAAAATATCTATGGCCATTCTGCATATTTCCTTGAAGCACCTATGTGAGTTGAGCAAAGTGGTTAGGTCAATGAGAGTTTTATACATGTGTCTTTGTGTGCATTCACGCAACATGATTCTGAGTGTGACTTTGTGTTCGTTTTTGCACATTTGTTTGTTTCTCTAGATATATACATGCCATGAGGCCAACGTCCATATGTTTAAACAAAAAAAAGCCATCTCCATTAGATCATGATTTTGTATATGTGTAAATAGATCAAACTGTAAACCTTCCATATGTGCAGTTTATTCCACACCAATACCTCAATTAACATGCAAAACTTATCCCATGAAAACCCAGAAAATTTTCATGACACTCTATAAAGGAAAAACTCCATTTCAATCCTGTCACTGCACCAGTAGCAACTTCATTTAATAGCAAACTTTACCTGTCAGTACGTGCTATATTTAATCAGTGCATGTGATCGTTCACAACACTTCACTCATGAAATATTTTCACGTTCATATACATTTTTTGTGAGAGGTGTCAGAATTCATCTTCCAATCCCCATTCTAGGCCCAAGTTTCTGGACAGGGTCAATCCTTAACAATGACCCTCAGGTCCACCAATGCACTATGCTCACTTATGGTGGGCATCTGAGACAGAGGAGATGCACAGGCCACACATTACTGTAACTAATGAAGGTCTTACTTTGCATGTTCCAACTGACACTGAAAGCTACCTTATTGGGTTTTTTTGTAGACACTACTTTGTAGAAACATGTTTTCACTGGATGGATTTTAATGGGGCCTCATCAGCACAATTGCAGCTCATCTAGTTACACAGCAAAAGGTGGGCTGTAGTGAAGATCCAGCTCAGCACAGCAGTGGTGTCCGATCCCTAGTTTATGTCTGTGCTGCCCCCTGTGTGGCCTGCAGAATATCACATTGACATTATATATGATAGGTCTTCATAATGTCAGTCCCAAATTCTCTCTGGTTCCTTCTATTTATACATACATGGATACTGACACTGACTGGTCACTGTGAGGGTAGAACCACTGTGGTCATCATTCCTTCTCATCCCTGAACTCCTTCCTGTGCAGAGTGTCTTCATCTTAGTCCATGACATCTTTTGATAATTGCAACTTTGAGCTAAGATCTCACTTGTTCAGCATGTGGGGCTCTACAATGAACCAGGTATCCACCAGGGATCTCACCAGGACCAGCCAGAATCAGTAGGGAAGTGAAGAAGATAGCATTGTGTCCAAGCTTTTCACACACATTTCTCATGAGCTCTAGGTGGGTTGTGCTTGACTTTGAGGGGAGCCATCAGGATCCTTTTTTTTAATTGGTTGTTCAAAACATTACAATGCTCTTGACATATCCTATTTCATACATTAGATTCAAGTTGGTTATGACTCCCAATTTTACCCCAAATACAGATTGCAGAATCATATTGGTTTCACATCCACATTTTTACATAATGCCTTATTAGTAACTGTTGTATTCTGCAACCTTTCCTATCCTCTACTATCCCCCCTCCCCTCTCCTCCCATCTTCACTCTCTACCCATCTACTGCAATTCATTTCTCTCCTTGTTTATTTTCCCATTCCCCTCACAACCTGTTATATGTAATTTTGTATAACAATGAGGGTCTCCCTCAATTACCATGCAATTTCTCTTTACTCTCCCTTTACCTCCCACCTCATGTATCTGTTTAATGTTAATCTTTTCTTCCTGCTCTTCCTGCCTGCTCTGTTCTTAGTTGCTCTCATTATATAAAAGAAGACATTTGGTATTTTCTTAAGGGATTGGCTAGGTTCACTAAGCATAATCTGCTCTAGTGCCATCAATTTTCCTGCCAATTCCATGAATTTGTCATTTTTTAGTGCTGCGTAATACTCCACAGTGTATAAATGCAACTTTTTTATCCATTCATCTATTGAAGGGCATCTGGGTTGGTTCCACAGTCAAGCTATTGTGAATTGTGCTGCTATGAACATCGTTGTGGCAGTATCACTGCAGTATGTTCTTTTAAGGTCTTCAGGGAACAGTCCGAGAAGGGCAATAGCAGGGTCAAATGGTGGTTCCATTCCCAGCTTTCCCAGGAATCTCCATACTGCTTTCCAAATTGGCTGCACCAATTTGCAGTCCCACCAGCAATGTACAAGAGTACCCTTTTCCCCACAACCTCTCCAACACTTGTTGTTGTTGGCCTTCATAGTGGCTTCTAATCTTACTGAAGTGAGATGGTATCTTAGGGTGGTTTTGATTTGCATTTCTCTGACTGCTAGAAATGGTGAGCATTTTTTTCATATACTTGTTGATTGATTGTAAGTCCTCCTCTAAGAAGTGTCTGTTCAGGTCTTTGGCCCATTTGTTGATTGGGTTATTTGTTATCTTATTGTTTAATTTTTTGAGTTCTTTGTGTACTCTGGATATTAGGGCTCTATCTGAAGTGTGAGGAGTAAAAATTTGTTACCAGGATGTAGGCTCCCTATTTACCTCTCTTATTGTTTCTCTTGCTGAGAAAAAAACTTTTTAGTTTAAGTAAGTCCCATTTGTTGATTCTAGTTATTAACTCTGTGCTATGCGTGTCCTATTAAGGAATTTGGAGCCTGATCCAAACATATGGTCTATCTTTGAGAAGGACCCATGTGCTGCTGAGAAGAATGTGTATCCACTTGCTGATGGTTGATATATTCTATATATGTCGGTTAAGTCTAGGTTATTGATTGTGTTATTGAGTTCTATAGTTTCTTTATTCAGCTTTTGTCTGGAGGATCTGTCAAATGGAGAAAGCGGTGTGTTGAAGTCACCCATAATTATTGTGTTGTGGTCTATTTGACTCTTGAACATGAGGAGAGTTTGTTTTATGAATGTTGCAGCACCATTGTTTGGTGCATATATATTGATAATTGTTATGTCTGGTTGATAGAAGGTTCCTTTTAATAGTATGTAGTGTCCTTCTTTATCTCTTTTGATTAACTTAGGTTTGAAGTTGATTTTATTCGATTTGCATATGGCCACTCCTGCTTGCTTCGGGGGACTATGTGAGTAGTATGATTTTTCCCAACCTTTCACCTTCAGTCTGTGTATGTCTTTTCCTACCAGATGAGTGTCCTGAAAGCAGCATATTGTTGGATTTGGTTTTGTAATCCAGGTTATTAGCCTATGTCTCTTAATTGGGGAATTTAAGCCATTAACGTTTAAGGTTACTATTGAAATATGGTTAGTACTACCCGTCGTGCTTGTTTATTTATTTATTTTTATATGGGTAGTATTTTCTTTTGGTTATTTTTTTTCCTTTCTTTTACTGAGTTATTTCCCACTGTTAGTTTGGCTAGCTGTTTTTCAATTCCTCTTCTTGTAGTGTTTTGCTCAAGATGCCATGCAGTGCTGGTTTTCTGGCTGCGAATTCTTTTAACTTTTATTTATCATGAAATATTTTAATTTCATTATCAATACTGGATACAGTATTCTTGGTTGGAATCCATTATTTTTTATCGTTGAAAATACGTTGTTCCAGGATCTTCTTGCTTTCAACATCTGTGATTAAAAATTAGCCATTAACCTAATTGGTTTACCCCTGAATGTAATCTGCCTCCTTTCCCTCATAGCTTTTAATATTCTCTCCTTGTTCTCTATGTTGGATATCTTCATAATTATGTGTCTTGGAGTTAGTCTATTATGGTTTTGAATGTCCGGGGTCCTGTAGGCTTCCAGGATTTGGCAATCCATTCCACCTATAAAATCTGGGAATTTTTCTTGGATTATTTCATTCAATAAATTGTTCATTCCATTGGTTTGATGCTTTATGCCTTCTTCTATTCCAATGACTCTCAGGATTGGTTTTTTTATGACATCATATATATCTTGGATAGATTGCTCATGTCTTTTAAGCATCCTTTCTGTGTTGACTATATTCTTTTCAAGTTGATAAACTTTGTCTTCATTATCTGATGTTCTGGCTTCTAATTGATCTAGTCTATTTGTAATATTCTCGGTTGAGTTTTTAATTTGGTTTATGGTTTCTTGCATTTTTAGGATTACTGTTTGTTTTTTTCTAAATCTCTATTTCGTGATAGAGCGCGTTCTTTGACATTTGAATTTTCTTAATTAATTCTTTTTCAAAATATACGTTCATTGTTTGAACTTGCTGTCTAAAGTCTTCTCTAAGAACACATTCCATCTGAATTAGGTATGCTTTGACTTCTTTCTCCATCCATTTTTCTGGTGCCTTTAGGTTCTCCTTTGTATTTAAGTTGTCCTGCATTGTTTGTGTTCCTTTTTCCACTTGTATTTTCATTGTGCTCAAGTTACTTTCCAACTCTGTTTCACTGCTGTGTTTCTGTTTTCTCCTTTAAATTTTTTTTGTTTGTTTTTTATACTTCCACTATCTCTCCTTTGTGTTAAGAGAAAATGTTTCGAGATTTTGGATTTAATTGTGATTTAATGTAAATTCATTGGTTTCATTACAGGTCTTCAGATTTTGATGGCATATAGAGAACAGAGGTTTGGACTTAGGATTTTATGTGAAGGTCCGGTGATTTGATTGTTTGGAAGTTAGGATACATTAGCTTCTTTGGAGGGGTACTCAAATGCAGCCAGATATTAACAAGAAAATAGACAGGAGTACTTGGGGGTAGTAAAGGGCTTAGGTGGACTATAGACCTATTCGTAGTATTCATCTATTTGCATTTAGTAAGTTATAGGTAGTCTGGTTGTTCATGCTGTTTTATTTTTGCAATCTGTCGGAACCTGGCGATGGTGACGTCAGCTTTCCAAGTTGTTGGCCTCTGGCTTCCTTGGTGGACTTTCCGTTGTGAGGGATACGACTTGACCGCTTCCTTAACCCATCTCAAACCCCGAAATCATCCCAGATCTCACTGAGGGCACAGCCAGCAGGACTCCACAGAATCCGTAGCGCCATTTTCCTCTGCTTGCTGGTAGCTTCTCGGCAGCACCCCACCATCTGTAGACGCGGGGCGGGCCGCAGGGCCAGCGGTGGATCAGTCAGCCTGAATCTCTGGTGGCACAGTTGGCTTGCGTTTGAGACTCACTAACCGGTCCTCGGTGATGGAAATCCTTCCCCTAGGTTTCGGTGCACCCCAATTTTGCTGGAAATTTCTAACAAGATAGTTTTTTGTCGTTCTAACCCTGTATTCATCTGTGCAGTGATGCGGTACACTGGGTGTGATACACTCTATTCGCAGCCATCTCTCATTCTTGTTCTTATCTTTGCTGTATATTTTCACTGATATCCATATCAAGAAATGCCCTGAACTATTCATAAGCCTTAAATTTGTATACTAATCATTATTCTGCATCCTCCTAGTTCACCCAAATGACATGGTGGAGTTCATTCCTGGAGAAAGCATGAGTCGAAGGACCCCATCAAAATCCATGGTAAGGTTGCTTATCTTCCTCTGAAATCCAGTGTTGCTCTTTAGTTTCTCTTTCTCTTGTGTTATGATATGGTTTCCTGGAGATGACATACACAATTTCTTGACTGTGCAGATTCTCATTGGGGTGTCTGTTGACAAATGAGACCTCACTGAAGGCAACATTAACAAGAAACAGTATAAATTACACACTGTATGATAACAAGCTTTGTGCCTGGCTATGGTTTTCCCTCCTGGCCATCGAATTCCCTAATTATCACCTAATATAGACCTGTGACACAAATCCCCTAGAAAAAGCTTGTGTCATTTGGTGAGAGTACATTTGCTATCTGTTCCCTTGATTTGCCCACATTCTCATTGGATATTCGAATGTCACCAAGTAAACAAAAGACTTGTGCACACAGGTCAGAGCATGGCTTGATGTTTATAGTGACTACTTTTCTCTATTCACAGGATGATTCAAAAGGATCCATAATTGGTATGTATCCTGGGCTCCCTCTCTTCCTGTTGAAAATGTAGATGATGCCCAGGATCAGAGAGTCTGCCTTCCTTTTGAGTGCAGAGTCTCAGTGATTCCACTACTTCCTTGAGAATGAGAAGTGAGGGGTTTTTTGTCTAAATTGATTTAAAAATATCTATGGTCATTCTGCATATTTCCTTGAAGCACCTGTGTGAGTTGAGCAACGTGGTTAGGTCAATGAAAGTTTTATATATGTGTCTCTGTGTGCATTCATGCAACATGATTCTGAGTGTGACTTTTTGTTCATTTTTGCACATTTTTTTGTTTCTTTAGATATATACATGCCAAGATGCCAATGCCCACATGTTTAAACAAAAAAAGCCATCTCCATTAGATCATGATTTTGTATATGTGTAAATAGATCAAACTGTAAACTTTCCATGTGTGCAGTTCATTCCACACCAATACCTCAATTAACATGCAAAACATATCCCATCAAAACCCAGAAATTTTCACGACACTCTATAAAGAAAAAGTTCCACTTCATTCCTGTCACTGCACCAGTAGCAACTTCATTTAATAGGAAACCTCACCTGTCAGTAGGTCCTATATTTAATCAGTGCATGTGATTATTCACAACACTTCACTCATGAAAAATTTTCACTTTCATATACATTTTTTGTGAGAGGTGTCAGAATTCATCTTCCAATCCCCATTCTAGGCAAAAGTTTCTGGACAGGGCCAATCTTTAACAGTGACCCTCAGGTTCACCAATGCACTATTCTCACTTATGGTGGGTATCTGTGTCAGAAGAGATGCACAGGCCAGATATTACTGTAACTAAGGAAGGTCTTACTTTGCATGTTCCAACTGACACTGAAAGCTACCATTTTGTGTGTTTTTGTAGACACTACTTTGTAGAAACATGTTTTAACTGGATGGGTTTTCATGGGGCCAGATCAGCACAATTTCAATTCATCCAGTTACAGAGCAAAAGTTGGGCTGTAGTGAAGATCCAGCTCAGCACAGCAGTGCTGTCTGATCCCTAGTTTAGGTCTGTGCTGCCCCTTTTGTGGCCTGCAGGATATCACATTGACAGTATATATGATAGGTCTTTATACTGTCAGTCTCATATGCTGTTTGGGTCCCTCTATTCATACATACATGAATAATGACACTCACTGGTCACTGTGAGGGTAGAAGAACTGTGGTCATCATTCCTTCTCATCCCTGAACTCCTTCCTGGGCAGAGTGTCTTCATCTTAGTCCATGACATCATTTGGTAAATACAACTATGTGCTAAGATCTCACTTGTTCAGCATGTGGGGTTCTACAATGAACCAGGTATCCACCTGGGATCTGACAAGGACCAGTCAGAATCAGTTGGGACGTTAAGAAGATAGCATTGTGTCCAAGCTTTTCACACACATTTCTCATGAGCTCTATGTGGGAAGTGCTTGACTTTGAGGGGAGCCATCAGGATCGTTTTTTTTTTTTATTGGTTGTTCAAAATATTACAAAGATCTTGACATATCCTATTTCATACATTAGATTCAAGTTGGTTATGAACTCCCAATTTTACCCCAATACAGATTGCAGAATCACATCAGTTACACATCCACATTTTTACATAATGCCCTATTAGTAACTGTTGTATTCTGCAACCTTTCTTATCCTCTACTATCCCCCCTCCCCTCTCCTCCCATTTTCGCTCTCTACCCCATCTACTATAATTCATTTCTCTCCTTGTTTATTTTTCCATTACCCTCACAACCTCTTATATGTAATTTTGAATAACAAGGAGGGTCTTCCTCCATTACCATTCAATTTCTCTTTTCTCTCCCTTTCCCTCCCACTCATGTATATGTTTAATATTCATCTTTACTTCCTGCTCTTCCTCCCTGCTGTATTTCTAGTTGCTCTCATTATTTCAAAGAAGACATTTGGTATTGGTTTTTAAGGGATTGGGTACTTCACTAAGCCTAATCTGCTCTAGTGCCATCCATTTCCCTGCAAATTCCATGATTTTGTCATTTTTTGTGCTGTGTAATACTCCATGTTGTATAAATGCCACTTTTTTTGTCCATTCATCTATTGAAGGGAATCTGGGTTGGTTCTACTGTCTAGCAATTCTGAATTGTTCTGCTATGAACATCGATGTTGTAGTATCCCTGTAGTACGCTCTTTTTAGGTCTTCAGGCAATTGTCCAAGAAGGGCAATAGCTGGGTCAAATGGTGGTTCCATTCCCGGCTTTCCCAGGAATCTCCATACTGCTTTCCAAATTGGCTGCACCAGATTGCAAGGCCACCAGCAATTTTCAAGAGTACCCTTTTCCCCACATCCTCTCCAGCACTTGTTGTTCTTTGACTTCAGAATGGCTGCAAATCTTACAGGAGTGAGATGATATCTTAGGGTGGTTTTGATCTGAATTTCTCTGAATGTTAGAGATGATGAGCAATTTTTCATGTACTTGTTGATTGATTGTATGTCCTCCTCTGAAAAGTGTCTGTTCAGGTCTTTGGCCCATTTGTTGATTGGGTTATTTGTTTTCTTATTGTTTAATTTTTTGAGTTCTTTGTATACTCTGTATATTAGGGCTCAATCTGAAGTGTGAGGAGTAAAAAGTTGTTCCCATGATGTAGGCTCACTATTTACCACTCTTATTGTGTCTCTTGCTGAGAAAAAAACTTTTCATTTTAAGTAAGTCCAATTTGTTGATTCTTGTTAATAACTTTTGTGCTATGGCTGTCCTATTAAAGAATTTGGAGCCCGACCCCACAATATGTAGATGGGAGCCAATTTTTTTTCTATCAGACGCAGAGTCTCTGATTTGATAACTAGCTTCTTGATCCACTTTGAGTTAATTTTTGTGCATGGCGAGAGGAGGGTATTCAATTTCATTTTGTTGCATATGTATTTCCAGTTTTCCCAGCACCATTTGTTGAAGATGCTATCCTTCCTCCATTGCATGCTTTTTTCCCCTTTATCAAATATAAGATAGTTATAATTTTGTGGATTTGTCTCTGTGTCCTGTAATCTGGCTATTGGTCCACCCGCCTGATTTGGAACCAGTACCATGCTGTTTTTGTTACTATTGCTCTGTAGTACACTTTGAAATCTTGTATCACTATACCTCCTGATTCGCACTTCCTGCTTAGAATTGCTTTTGCTATTCTGGGTCTTTTATTTTTCCATATGAATTTCATGATTACTTTATCTACTTCTACAAGAAATGCCATTGGGAGTTTGATTAGCATTGTTTTAAACCTATAGAGAACTTTGGGTAATATCGCCATTTTGATGATGTTAGTTCTTCCTTTCCATGAACAGGGTATATTTTTCCACCTTCTAAGGTCTTCTTCTATTTCTCTCTTTAGGGTTCTGTAGTTTTCATCGTATAAATCTTTCACCTCTTTTGTTAGGTTGATTCTCAAGTATTTTATTTTATTTTATTTTATTTTTGAAAAAATTGTGAATGGGGTTGTTGTCCTCATTTCCATTTCAGAAGATTTGTCACTGATATAAAGGAATGCCTTTTATTTATGCGTGTTGATTTTATATTCTGCCATTTTGCTCAATTCACTTATTAGCTCTAGTAGTTTCTTTGTACAACCCTTTTGGTCTGTTAGATATGTTATCATATCATCTGCATATGGTGATAATTTAAGTTCTTCTTTTCCTATTTTTTGTGCCGTTAATTTCTTTTGTCTGTCTAATTTCTCTGGTTAGTATTTCGAGGACTAAATTGAGTAGAAGTGTTGAAAGAGGGCATCCCTGTCATGTTCCAAATTTTAGAGGGAATGCCTTCATTTTTCCTCCATTCAGAATGATGCTAGCCTGAGGCTTAGCATATACAGCTTTTACAATGTTGATGTAACTTCCTGTTATCCCTAGTTTTTCTAGTGTTTTGAACATAAAGGGATGCTGAACTTTGTTGAATGCTTTTTCTGCATCTATAGATATGATCATGTGGTTCTTATGGTTAAATCTATTTATGTGGTGAATAACATTTATTGATTTCTGTATATTGAACCAGCCTTGCATCCCGGGGATCAATTCTACTTGATTAAGGTGCACAATTTTTTTGATATGCTTTTGTATTTGATTCGCCAGAAATTTATTGAGCATTTTTGCATCTAAGTTCATTAGAGATATTGATCTGTAGATTTCTTTCTTTGATGTGTCTTTGTTTGGTTTTGGGATCAGGGTGATGTTGGCCTCATAAAATGAACTTGGAAGAGCTCCTTTTTTTCTATTTCTTAAAATAACTTGAAAAGTATTGGTATTATTTCTTTTTTGAAGGTTTTGTAAAACTCTGCTGCATATCCATCTGGTCCAAAGCTTTTCTTGGTTGGTAGTCTTGTGATGGCTTCTTCAATTTCCTCCTTTGTTATTGGTCTATTTATATTGTGTGTATCTTCCTGACTCAATCTGGGCAAATCATATGACTTAAGAAATTTATCAGTAACTTCGCTATCTTCTATTTTATTTGAATATAGGGTTTCAAAATAATTTCTAATTATCTTCTGTATTGCTGTAGTGTCTGTTGTGATATTGCCTTTTTCATCTCGTATGTTAGTAATTTGAGCTCTCTCTCTTCTTCTCTTCATTAGCATGGCTAAGGGTCTGTCAATCATATTTATTTTTTCAAAGAACCAACTTTTTGTTTTATCAATTTTTAATGTTTTTTTTGTTTGTTTCAATTTGGTTGACTTCCGCTCCAATTTTAATTATTTCTTGCCTTCTACTATATTTGCTATTGTTTTGCTCTTCCTTTTCTACGGCTTTGAGATGAAGTGTGAGCTCATTTATTTGTTAGTTTTTCATTTTTTGAGGTTTGACCTCCAGGAAATGAATTTCCCTCTTAAAACTGCTTTCATTGTGTCCCATAGATTTCACTATGTTGTGTCTGTATTTCCATTCATCTCCAAGAATTTTTTGATTTCCTCCTTTATGTCTTTTGTAACCCATTTATTATTCAGTAACATATTGTTCATTTTCCATGAGATG
This sequence comes from Callospermophilus lateralis, assembly GCF_048772815.1. NCBI lineage: Eukaryota > Metazoa > Chordata > Mammalia > Rodentia > Sciuridae > Callospermophilus > Callospermophilus lateralis. The sequence goes on from NW_027511893.1 coordinate 2,003,257, forward strand.
TATGATTTTTCCTTCCTTCTTTTATCATTGATATCCAGTTTCATTCCACTGTTATCAGATAAGATGCATGGTATTATCTCCGCACCTTTATATTTTCTAAATGTTGTCCTATGGCATAATATATGGTCTATCTTTGAGAAGGATTCATGTGCTGCTGAGAAGAACGTGTAACCACTTGATGATGGTTGATATATTCTATATATGTCGGTTAAGTCTAGGTTATTGATTAGGTTATTGAGTTCTATAGTTTCTATTCAGCTTTTGTCTGGAGGATCTGTCCAATGGAGAGAGCTGTGTGTTGAAGTCACCCATAATTATTCTGTTGTGGTCTATTTGACTATTGAACTTGAGGAGAGTTTGTTTTATGAATGTTACAGCACCATTGTTTGATGCATACATATTGATAATTGTTATGTCTTGTATGTGGATGGTTCCTTTTAATAGTATGTAGTGTCCTTCTTTATCCCTTTTGATTAACTTAGGTTTGAAGTTGATTTTATTTTATTTGACTATGGCCACTCCTGCTTGCTTCGGGGCACCATGTGAGTGGTATGATTTTTCCCAACCTTTCACCTTCAGTCTGTGTATGTCTTTTCCTATCAGATGAGTCTCCTGAAGGCAGCATAATGTTGGACTTGTTTTTTTTCATCCAGGTTATTAGCCTATGTCTCTTAATTGCGGAATTTAAGCCATTTACGTTTAAGGTTACTATTGACATATGCTTAGTACTAACCTCATGCTTGTTTATTTATTTATTTTAATATGGCTAGTTTTTCCTTTTTGTTTATTTTTTCCCTTCCCTTTACTGAGTTACCTCCCACTGTTAGTTTGGGGTGCTGTTTTTTAATTCCTCTTCTTTTAGTGTTTTGCTAAGGATGCCATGCTGTACTGGTTTTATGGCTTTGAATTCTTTTAAGTTTTTGTTTTTATAATGAAATATTTTAGTTTCATTGTCAAATCTGAAGCTAAATTTTGCTGGATACAGTATTCTTGGTTGGAATCCATTATTTTTTAGCAGTTGAAATACGTTGCTCCAGGATCTTCTCGCTTTCAACGTCTGTGATGAAATATCAGCCATTAACCTAATTTGTTTACCCCTGAATGTAATATGCCTCCTTTCTCTCGTAGCTTTTAATATTCTCTCCTTCTTCTGTATGTTGAATATCTTCATAATTATGTGTCTTGGAGTTGGTCTATTACGGTTTTGAAGGTTTGGGGTCCTGTAGGCTTCCAGGATTTGGTAATCCATTCCATCGTTCATATCTGGAAAATTTTCTAGGATTATTTCATTCAATAGATTGTTCATTCCTTTGGTTTGAACCTCTATGCCTTCTTCTATCCCAATGACTCTTACGTTTGGTTTTTTTATGACATCCCATTTCTCTTGGATAGATTGCTCGTTTCTTTTAAGCATCATTTCTGTGTTGACTATATAATTTTCAAGTTGAAAAAATTTGTTTTCATTATCTGATGTTCTGGCTTCTGCTTGATCTAGTCTATTTGTAATATTCTCTTTTGAATTTTTAATTTGCTTTATCATTTCCTGCATTTCCAGGATTACTGTTTTTTTTTTTTTTTTTTTTGAAATTTCTATTTCGTGATAGAGCTCATTCTTTGACATTTGAATTTGATTATTTAATTTATTTTCAAAATATACTTTCATTGTTTGAACTGGCTGTATAAACTCTTCTCTGAGATTCCATTCCATCTTAATTAGGTATGCCTTGACTTCTTTCTCCATCCAATTTTCTGGTGCCTCTAGCTTCTCTTTTGTATTTACGTTGTCCTGCATTGTTTGTACTCTTTTTTTCCCTTGTTTTTTTATGGTTCTCAAGTTACTTTCCAACTCTCTTTGACTGCTGTGTTTCTGTTTTCTCCTTTAAATTTGTTTTGGTTTTTATAGTTCCACTATCTCTCTTTTGTGCTAGGAGTTGATGTTTAGAGATTTGGATTTAATTGTGATTTAAGGTAATTTCATTGGTTTTATTAAATCCTTCAGATTTTGATGGCATATAGAGAACTGTGGTTTGGACTTAGGATTTTATGTTAAGGTTGGGTGATTTGCTTGTATGGAGGTTAGTATATGTTAGCTTCTTTGGGGTGTTACGCAAATGCACGCGGATATTAACAAGAGAATAGACAAGAGTACTTGGGGGTAGTTAAGGGCTTAGGTGGAGTATAGACCTATTTTTAGAATTCATCTATTTGCATTTGATAAGTTATATGTAGTCTGGTTGTTCATGCTGTTTTATTGTTGCAATCTGTTGGAACCTGGCGATGGTGAAGTCAGCTCTTCAAGATGGTGTCCGCTGGCTTCCTTGGTGGATTTTCCATTGTTGGGGATAGAACTGGACTGCTTCCTTCTCCAATCTCAAACCCCAAACTCAGACCAGAGCTCAGTGAGGGCACAGCCGGGAGGACTCCACAGAATCCGTAGCACCGTTTCTCTCTGCTTGCTGGTCGCTTCTCAGCAGCACCCCACTGTCTATAGCCGCGGGGTGGGCCGCAGGGCGGGTGGCGGATCAGTCAGCCTGGATCTCTGGTCGCACTGTTGGCTCACGTTTGAGACTCAGTAACCGGCCCTCGATGATGGAAATCCTTTCCCTAAGTTTCGGTGCACCACAATTTTGCTAGAAATTTCTAACAAGTTTGCTTTTTGTCGTTCTAACTCTGTATTCATCTGTGCAGTGATGCGGTACACTGGGTGTGATACACTCTATTCGCAGCCATCTCTCATTCTTGTTCTTATCTTTGCTGTATATTTTCACTGATGTCCATATCAAGAAATGCCCTGAACTATTCATAAGCCTTAAATTAGTATACTAATCATTATTCTGCATCCTCCTAGTTCACCCAAATGACATGGTGGAGTTCATTCCTGGAGAAAGCATGAGTCGAGAGACCCCATCAAAAGCCATGGTAAGGTTGCTTATCTTCCTCTGAAATCCAGTGTTACTCTTTAGTTTCTCTTTCTCTTGTAATATGATATGGTTTCCTGGAGATGACATACACAATTTCTTGACTGTGCAGATTCTCATTGGGGTGTTTGTTGCCAAATGAGACCTCACTGAAAGCAACATTAACAAGAAACAGTATATACTACACACTGTATGATAACAAGCTTTGTGCCTGGCTATGGTTTTCCCTCCTGGCCATCGAATTCCTTAATTATCACCTAATATAGACCTGTGACACAAATCCCCTAGAAAAGCTTGTGTCATTTGGTGAGAGTACATTTGCTATCTGTTCCCTTGATTTGCCCACATTCTCATTGGATATTCGAATGTCACTAAGTAAACAAAAGACTTGTGCACACAGGTCAGAGCATGGCTTGATCTTCATAGTGACTCCTTTTCTGTATTCACAGGAGGATTCAAGAGGATCCATAATTGGTATGTATCCTGGCCTCACTCTCTTCCTGTTGCAAAATGTAGATAACGCCAAGGGTCAGAGAGTCTTCCTTCCTTTTGAGTGCAGAGACTCAGTGATTCCACTACCTCCTTGAGAATGAGAAGTGTGGGGTTTGTGGTCTAAATTGATTAAAATTAATCTATGGCCATTCTGCATATTTCCTTGAAGCACCTTTGTGAGTTGATCAGCGTGGTTAGGTCAATGAGAGTTTTATACATGTATCTCTGTGTGCATTCTTGCAACATGATTCTGAGTGTGACTTTGTGTTCGTTTTTGCATATTTGTCTGTTTCTCTAGGTATATACATGCCAAGATGCCAATGTCCACATGTTTAAACAAAAAAAGCCATCTCCATTAGATCATGATTTTGTATATGTGTAAATAGATCAAACTGTAAACTTTCCATGTGTGCAGTTCATTTCACACCAATACCTCAATTGACATGCAAAACATATCCCATCAAAACCCAGAAAATTTTCACGACACTGTATAAAGAAAAAGCTCCACTTCATTCCTGTCACTGCAACAGTAGCAACTTCATTTAATAGCAAACCTCACGTGTCAGTAGGTCCTATATTTAATCAGTGCATGTAATTGTTCAGAACACTTCACTCATGAAAAATTTTCAAGTTCATATACATTTTTTTTTTGTGAGAGGTGTCAGAATGCATCGTCCAACCCCCATTCTAGGCACAAGTTTCTGGACAGGGCCAATCCTTAACAGTGACCCTCAGGTTCACCAATGCACTATGCTCACTTATGGTGGACATCTGAGACAGAGGAGATTCAAAGACCAGAAATTACTTTAGCTAAGGAAGGGCTTACTTTGCATGTGCCAACTGACACTGAAAAATACCTTATTGGGTCTTTTTGTAGACACTACTTTGTAGAAACATGTTTTAACTGGATGGATTTTCATGGGGCATGATCAGCACAATTCCATCTCATCTAGTTACAGAGCAAAAGGTGGGCTCTATTGAAGGTCCAGCTCAGCAGAGCAGTGGTGTCTGATGCCTTGTTTGGGTCTGTGCTGCCCCCTGTGTGGCCTGCAGAATATCACAATGACAGTATATATGAAACGTCTTTATACTGTCAGTCTCAAGTACTGTCTAGGTCCTTCTATTCATACATACATGGATACTGACACTGACTGGTCACTGTGAGGGTAGAACCACTGTGGTCATCATTCCTTCTCATCCTAGAACTCCTCCCTGTGCAGAGTGTCTTAATCTTAGTCCACGACATCATTTGATAAATGCAACTCTGTGCTAAGATCCCACTTGTTCAGCATGTGGGGCTCTACAGTGAACCAGTTATCCACCAGAGATCTGACCAGGACCAGCCGGAATCAGTAGCGAAGTTAAGATAGCATTGTGTCCAAGCTTTTCACACACATTTCTTATGAGCTCTAGGTGGGATGTGCTTGAATTTGAGGGGAGCCATCTGGATCTTAATGTTGACTTTGTTTATGTCGATTCCTCAGGCCCTCAGAGAGTTCCTGGCACTTTTCACTTTTGCATGACACTGCAGTCTACTTATAAATGAGGAGTATGAGTAGTGAGAACATGCTAGCAAACTGACTCCACAGTCTACTTATAAATGAGGAGTATGAGGAGTGAGAACATGCTAGCAAACTGCTGTCCACGGAATCCCGGGGGAAGGAAATTCTTGTCTGCTTCATCTTTGAACTCCTGGTCTTGGCCATCCAAAATAACAGTATTTTTAATTTAATTTTATTTTTTATACAAAACTTTCAAAGTGGCCAGTAGACCCATGTGGATAAAGCAGAGGACATTCCCATTCTCTTCTGGACCGCTGCTCTGATGATGGCACAGTGTATGTTTTGTGAGTTTATATTCCTGAAACTGTTGGCATCACAGTTTGCATGTCAGCTTGGTCTGTTTCAACGAGAAAGGGATAATGTCCCAATGGAAGGAAGTAGTTAATATTTGACTCCTTACAGCTCCACTCTCTCATTAGAAGGTTTGCAATTGTTTGCAGCATCCTGTTTGAGGCCTCTGACTCCCCAGAACCCAGAGAGGGTCTGAGAACCCAGAACAGAGATGTAGATCATCCTGACTATTAATATTAGTATCACTATATTTTTCTTTCCAATAACGAAACCCAGAAACTGAATAAATTATACAGGTGGGTGTGTTTAGCTTACAGTTCTGCAGGTACAAGAGCATGGCACTAGCAAACACTTTTTTTTAGTGAATACCCTCTTAGCTGCATTGCGTGATTGGTGGTGTCTGCAGGGATGCAGGTGCAGTAGAGAGACATCACATGGCAAGACACGAAGCCAGCAGGTATCAGTTGATTCATTTGCTCTTCTTATATAACAGGATCTAACAAGGGTTTGAGAAATCTGTATTCTTACTTCTGACTCTTGTACCGTCAAATGTCCTCACCACCTCCAAGCAGACCATTCCTCACACAGATTTCACAAATATCATTGTGGCCATACTGAGCACCAAGCCTCAATCACACAATCCAGTGTGGGATAAAAAACATCCAACCCTAGCAACCATCATAAGCTTAGTTGTGTAGAAGAAAGAATGAGTCAATCTTAAGTAACTCAGTTGATGATGTCTGTGTCTCTAAAGGTTGGACATGGAGCAAAGATTATGATTCAAGCTGTGACGAGGGAGAGCCTGCAGGTAGGAACAGCACTTGGGGTATGACAAAATGGGAAAGGTTTCATGGTAAGATTTGAGTTCACCTACTCATGTGGGAAATAAGGAATGGGAATAAAATTGAGAAAACAGAAATATGTATTATTTTCATAAAAAGAAGGGTTAGTAGACCTTCTGACATCCTGTTCATAAGAAGACAACTTTTGCTTTGAAAGGAAAACACAATCTTCCATGTTAAGTCCCATTCTGTCCTAAATTTGCCTCTAATAAACATCAAGTAGCCTGGCTTTCATTATTGATTATTTTTTGGCATTGTGCATGAAAGAAATAAGATCTGCACTTTAGGTTTGACCCACAAGGGAAAGAATCTAGTGGGACATACTTTCTTAGAAGCACTTTGCAAACCTGTAATTGAAGCTCTCACTAGTGATAAGTAGTGAGTAAGAAGTCACAATTCCCCTCTGAATGTTATCTTTTTAGAGCAGCACTTTCTCTTCTGTGTTTTGTCTATTTCTGGTCGAAAATGAACTCCCAAATGTGGGCAACTTAAAGAAAATTGTTTCTGTGCTCCCTGGACAGGCCACTGTGTTCTCCTGTAAAAGAGTGGGGAGAAGTTCCTCCGTGAACATGTTTCTAACCTCCAGTCTTTGTCTAATTCCCAAGCACTTGAACTAGGGAAAATCTGAATTTGCTTGTATTTAAGAGGTCTAAGTCCAGAAAATCAGGAAGACTGTGGCTGTCTCTTGGAAGAACAGGATGACACAGAATCCCTACCAAGTACAATGGCAGAATGTGAACTGGTGGAAAAGAGCTCTTGGGATGCTAGATCTATTTCTCATTGCAGAGGTGAGGTGATGGAGACCATGAGACAGGAATGCAGACAAAAGGAAGAATGGAGAGCTTTGACTGTGCATTCTAGAACACCAGGAGCAGGAGCAACTTAAGTTCTCACCTTGAATTTAACTCTGCCTTTCCTTTTTTAAGGCCACATCATGACCATCACGGCAATAGTCCACAAAGAAAACATAGAAAGTGATTCAGAGGATGAGGAGGAGGACAAAAGGACAAGAAATCTGCAAGTAATTGATTTTCTATTGGTTTCTCTTAATTATTCTTTCTTATGTAAAAACTCTGTAGATTTTCCATGTTTCATCTTTCCCACATTTTATGACTTTTCTAAAGGTGCTTTCCTCATCCAGATCTTTGAGGTCCTTGGACCTTCAATGTCTGTTAAATCTCTCTGCACTAACATTCTTAGTCTTTCCCTACTTTTTTTTACCACAAGCAACACCACTGAATCATGCTGAGTAATACTGCATACCCATATACTGAGTTTGAGTTGTAGGGAGCATCAGAAATACTGAGTTGTTGCCTGATACATGAGACACAAACAATCTGGTTCTGGTTTACTGACCACTGAATAGCTGGGTTCTGACTTTGCTGGCTCTGAGCATGCATGAATGTATCCTTCCTTTCCTAGGTCAAGATTACGCAATTGGAATGTAGGTCCCTTAACATGAATTGTTTCCAGGGGCCCTCTCCTGATTCAATATATGGGCTTAATGCAGCAAAGGCGATAAAGCAGTTCAGGAAGAGGAAATGTGAGTCTGGAAAGAATGGGAAGGAGAGCAGAGGTCAAATCAGTCCTCATATTCTCCTTTGCTTTCTCAAGTTTCTTTGTTGCACTTTTTTGCAATCCATCAGAATCAATTAGAGCACTGAAGATTCTATAGTTGCATGTGATCATGGCCATGCAAGGGAAGGTACAATTTGGTAAAAATCAGTGCAGGAAGCTCTCTGAGGAATGGCACTACAGAGGGTAGGGCTGGAGGAGCCAGGGTCCTTGCTTCACCCTGTGTCATCACAGATGCTGCTCTTCAGAATTCCAGATGTATGCTAATCAGCCTTTACACCCAGATGTCCTAGAGAACTCTTCCCATTGCCTCATGTTCACTCTCTAGGAAAGCAGCGTCAGAAGGTTCTGAAGGTGAATATCCATGAGAATTTCCTTCTGAGGACATTCATAGACACTCTTCCCACAGACAACACCCTCAGCTTAGGGCAGCATACCAGTCTCAGTGCTCCCTGCCCAGACCCCAGGAGAGATCAGGGCCCAAGTTCATCTTGCATTTCCTGAGGACAATTGTGGTCCTGGCCACTCTCTGTGGCCAGCAACTCATCCCAAGTGACCTTTTTACCTTGTTCTGTTTTATAGACCCCATAGGACACCAGGGAGAGCAGAGACTTTGGCCCTGGAACACAGGAGAGATGATACCTGCAGTGCACAGCAGCTGAAATTAACCTGTAAGACTCGGAGCAGGAGCTTGTTTTTCATTTCCAATGACATAACTGTCTATATTATATGGAATTTGCATTATATGTTCTTTGTTTAATAATTTTAATATTAGTATTTCATGTCAAATTTTTCTATTAAATTATATTTAATGGTAACAGTTGCTTTTAAAATTCATTCTGTATAATAAAACACACTTGGGAAGAGAGGTGGGGGGGAAAGTGAGGGAGAAGTGGAATTGCATGGAAGATGGAAGGAGACCCTCATCGTTATACAGAATACATGTATGATGATGTGAGGTCAAAAAAAGAAGGGTGTCACATTAGATTGGGTAGAGAGAACTGATGGGAGGGGAAGGGAAGGGAAGGAGGGAAAGGAAGGTCAGCTGAATAAAACAGACATTAGTATAGCTGTATGCATATTCATGACTGTATGACCAATGTGATTCTGCAACCTGTACACTCAGAAAAATGAGAAATTATACCCCATCTTATTCAAAATATGATATGTCAATATCATTGCACTGTCATGTTTAACTAATTAAAACAAATTTTAACAACACACACACTAAAAGAGGAATATGTTCCTGAGGCAGATCTTGATGAATTACAAAGATTTTACCTGGTAACTTCTTTCACCATTACTCCTCTCCTCCCATACCCCTCAGTTTGCTTTTCTGGTTGTTTTTTAGATTGGTATTATAACATTCACAAAATTATTGATGTGGGTGAATGGATGCAATAAAGAATCAAATAATTAAATTACAAGCTAAATTAAATCCCAACTAAATTTCATAAGTGTTTAATTAATTTATCCATTAATTAGCTAACTGAATCCCAAGTCAAAACGCCCAACATAAGAAAGGGCTGGGAAACAATTGGCAATATTCTTTATGAAAAATTGTGGTTTTACATTTTATATCCTTTTTTCAATTAAGAACAATATTTTTTGTAATGTATCACATACATATAAAACAAGTTGGAAAACATATGTTACAAACTTGTAACAATGGCTTTAAATACATTAACTGACATGTTTCTCATTGGAAATAGGTTGCTTGCTGTATATATATAGTGCATGAAAACTACTGATATAATAAAGTCTAGACAAAATATAATTGTCTGCTCTATGGTAACATATGAGCATCACTCTAATCTAATCATGCTAAAAGTTACATAATACTGTAAAAAATGTCTTAAAATCTATATACTTTAATAAGAAATAAATTCAATAAAGAATGATAATACAGGGACTGGGGATGTGGCTAAGTAGTAGAGTACTTACCTCACACATGTGAGGCCATGGGTTTGATTCTAAGCACCACACACAATAAACCAAATATATAAAGGCATTGAGTCCATTTACAACTAAAAGTATTTTTTTAAAAAAGAATGATGGTGTTGGGTTGTAGCTCAATGGTAGAGCACTCGCCTCGCATATGTGAGGCACTGGGTTTGATTCTCAGCACCTCATATAAATAAATAAAGGTCCATTGATAATTAAAATATATATATATATATATATATATATATATATATATATATATATATATATATATATGAAAAAAGAATGATAATACTGAGAACCAAGGCATTCAGATTTCAAAATTCATGCTTCTTTTCAGGTGATCCGATATTTTGCCAACTAAGGTTTCAAAATTTGTTCTAAGCCAACATTACTCATATATGTTACACATCTATTATTTCATGAATTTACTTTCCTCATGAAAGACCTTTGATAAACATCCAAAATATTTAGGTTAATTATATTTGAAATGGAGCTGAAAGAAATACTGTTATCAAATAAATATATTTGAAATGGAGCTGAAAGAAATACCGGTATGGTTTTTCACTGTGACCTCAAGTATTTAAGTATTACAAGTTATTCAACCAACACATCAAAGTTAAAATCATAATGGCACAGCATGTATTGTAAATAAATCAAAACAACAGAATGTGTAACACAAAGACAGAGCAGTGGCACATTAAAGGAGAACTAGCTGAATACAAATAATTGACTACTGCAGAGCATAAAATTAAAACAGTTCAAGTGAGACAAGGTGATGGAGAGGTCACCATGAAGGTGACAACTGATGATTCTCCTGACCACTGTTGTCCAGAATGGAAATTAAAAAATCATATTTTTAAAAACTTTGATAGGTGTACAATTATCTCCAGAATTAAAAAAATAAAGATTTCCAATGCATCTGCCTTCTCTGAATAGAATAAAGCTCTAAGTTTGTCTGTCAACTGGTGTTTTGATCACACATAATTTTTACCTCTGAATTTTTTGGGTTGACATTGATGACTGTAACAACCAAAATTAGTCCATGATTACATGTTGTTAAAAACTTTTTAAAAACTTACTACTCAGATATTAGAACAGTTATCAATTTTTTTACAATATCAAATTTGTCAAATTTTCATTGAGGTCATGTGGCACACATCATTTAATTCAAAGCCACAACTCATTTGTACCCGTGATATCTTCTTCACACACACACACACACACACACACACACACACACACATACACACACACACACACACACAAACACATTTCTTCATCAGCAGTCTTGTATAGTAAAAGTGTATAGTTTTTGTTCATTTTTTAATGCAATACACTTCTATCTACAATTTCATTACATGCATACAGCAAACAGGAAATTATGGGTTTTACATCCTTCATGATAATTTTATATACAGGGAGATTTAAAACAGTACTTCAACAGTTTGCCTAGTAATGTGACACAGAATGATTGTATCTTGTTATCAAATTTTAATAAGGAGGTATTAAATACAGGTTCAATAATTTAAAATCAAGTATCCATCTTTTAAAAAATAGTGTTGCAGCATTGTGTTTGCATTACTTTTAAAACTTTTTAAGTTTCTCTCTCATGGCACAATCTTCTAATACTTCGTATATGAGAGGAAATTTTTGTAAAAAATTGCAACTTCTGCCCCTGGAAGGGCTCTATAGTGACTAAATGGCATATGAATTTTTATTGATTTTATATATTTACGTATACAACAGTGGAATGTATTCCAATTCTTATTACACATATAGAGCACAATTTTTCATACCTTTGTATATTAAGTATGTTCACACTAATTCATGCCTTAACACAAATACTTTCTGGGGTTTTTTTGCATTACAATTCTTATCCCACATATATATACCACATTTTTTTCATATCTCAGGTTGCATATAAAGTATGTTGACCCCCAATTCAAGTCTTCATACATGTACTTTGAATAATGATGTCCATCACATTCCACCATCGTTTCTAATCCCCTGTCCCTCCCTTTACCTCCCACTCCTCTTTCCTATGTAGAATTCATCTAATCATCCCATGCTCCCCCTCCCTACCCCACTATGAGTGAGCCTCCTTGTATCAGAGAAAACATTTGGCATTTTTTTGTGTGTGTGGATTGGCTAATTTCACTTAGCATTATCTTCTCCAACGCCATTCATTTCCCTGCAAATGCCATGATTTTATTCTCTCTTATTGCTGAATAAAATTCTATTGTGTATATGTGCCACATTTTTAAATCCTTTCATCCACTGAAGGGCATCTAGGTTGGCTCCACTGTTTAGCTATTGTGAATTGTGCTGCTATAAACATTGATGTGGCTGTGTCCCTGTTGTATGCTGTTTTTAATTCCTTTGGGTATAGTCCAAGGAGAAGGGATACCTGAGTCAAATGGTGGTTCCATTCCCAGATTTCCAAATAATCTCCATACTGCTTTCCATATTGGCTGCACCAATTTGCAGTCCAACCAGGTATGTATGAGTGTAGATTTTTCTCTACATGCTCGCCAACATTTTTGTTGTTTGTCTTCATAATAGCTGTCATTCTGACTGGAGTGAGATAATAACTTAGATTTGTTTATTTAGAGAGAGAGGGAGAAAGAGAGAGAGAGAGAGAGAGAGAGAGAGAGAGAGAGAGAGAGAGAATGAGTGTATATATATATATATATATTAGTTTTCAGTGGACACAACATCTTTTTTTGTTTGTGGTGCTGAGGATCGAATCCAGGCCGCACGCATGCCAGGCGAGCGTGCTACCGCTTGAGCCACATCCCCAGCCCAAACTTAAAGTAGTTTTGATTTGCATTTCTCTAATTGCTATAGATGATGAGCATTTTTAAAATATATTTGTTAATTGATCGTATATCCTCTTCTGAGAAGTGTTTTTTCAATTCCTTGGCCCATGTGTTGATTGAGTTTTTTGAGGTTTTTTATTGTTGTTTTTTTGTTTTTTGTACTTAGGTTTTTGAGTTCTTTATATATCCTAGAGATTAGTGCTCCATCTGATGTGTGAGGGGTAAAAATTTGGTCCCAGGATGTAAGCTCTCTGTTCACCTCACAGATTGTTTCTTTTGCTTCAAGAAACTTTTTGGTTTGATTCTATTCTATATATTGATTCTTGCTTTTAATTTTTGTGCTATAGGAGTCTTATTAAAAAAATTGGGCCTCATCTCACATGATGAAGATTAGGGCCTACCTTTTTATTCTATTAGGCACAGAGTTTCAGGTTTCATTCCTAGGTTCTTGATCCATTTTGAGTTTAGTCTTGTGCAGGTAAAAGATAAGAGTTTAATTTCATATTGTTGCATATGAGTTTCCAGTTTTCCTAGTACCATTTTTGAAGATGCTCTCTTTTCTCCAGTGCATGTTTTTGGCACCTTTTTTAATATAAGATAATTGTAATTTGGGGGATTACTCTCTGTGTCCTCTATTCTCTATCATTGGTTTACAAGTCTGATTTGGTGTGAATAGCATGCTGTTTTTGATACTATTGCTCTGTAGTATAGTTTAAGGTCTGGTATAGTGATGCCACCTGCTTCACTTATCCTGCTAAGGATTACTTTAGCTATTCTGAGTCTCTTATTTTTCCGTATGAATTTCATGATTGCTTTTTCTATTTCTATGAGGAATGCCATTGGAATTTTGATGAAAAATGCATTAAACATGTATAGTGCTTTGGGTAGTATAGTCATTTTGATAATATTAATTCTGCCTAACCAAGAACAAGGTAGATCTTTCCATCTTCTAAGGTCTTCTTTGATTTCTCTCTTTAGGCTTCTGTAGTTTTTATTATACAGATCTTTCACCGATTTTGTTAAGTTGATTCCCAATTATCTTATTTTTTAGGTTATTGTGAATGGGGTAGTTTTCCTCATTTCCTTCTCAGAGGATTTGTCACTGATATACAGAAATGCCTTTGATTTATGGGTTTTGATTTTATATACTGCTATTTGATGAATTCAATTACTAGTTCTAGAAATTTTCTGGTGGAGTTTTGGGGGTCTTCTAGGTATAGAATCATATTGTCAGCAAATAGTGCTAATTTAAGTTCTTCTTTTTCTATGTGTATTCCTTTAATTACTTTCATCTGTCTAATTGCTCTGGCCAATGTTTCAAGAACTATGTTGAATAGAAATGGTGAGAGAGGGAATTCCTGTCTTGTTCCAGATTTTAGAGGGAATGCATTCAATTTTTGTATGTTTAGAATGATGTTGGCCTGAGGTTTAGCATAGATAGCCTTTAAAACGTTGAGATATGTTCCTGTTATCCCTAGTTTTTCTAGTGTTTTGAACTTAACTGGGTGTTGCATTTCATCAAATGCATTTTCTGTGTCTATTGCGGTGACCACATGATTTTTACCTTTAAGTCTATTGATGTGGTGAGTTATATTTTTTTGATTTCTGTATGTTGAACCAAACTTGCATCCCTGGGATGAATCCCACATGATCATGGTGCACAAATTTTTTGATATGTTTTTGCATTAGATTTGGCAGAATTTTATTGAGAAATCTGCATCTATGTTCATTACACATATTGGTCTAAAGTTTTCTTTTTTGAAGTGTCTTTGCCTGGTTTGGGGATCAGGGTGATATTGGCGTCATAAAATGAGTTTGGAATGACTGCCTATTTTACTATATCCTGAAATACATTGAAGAGTGTTGGTATTAGTTCTTCTTTAAAGGACTTGTAGAACTCACCTGTGTAAACATCCGGACCTGGGCTTTTTGTGGTTGGTAAGCCTCTGATGGTGTCTTTTATTTTTTCACTTGATATTGGTCTGTTTAAATTGTTTATATCTTCCTGACTCAATCTGGGCAGATCATATGACTTAAGAAATCTGTTAATGCCTTCAATGCCTTCGATTTTATTGGAGTTTAAGATTTCAAAATAATTTCTAATATTCCTCTGTATTTCTTTAGTGTCAGTTATGATATTACCTTTTTCATCACTTATGCTGGTAATTTGAGCTCTCTCTTCTCTTCATTAGCGTGGCTAAGGGTCTATCAATTTTATTTATTTTTTCAAAGAACCAAGTTTTTGTTTTGTCAATTTTTCAATTGTTCCTTTTATTTTGATTTCATTGATTCCAGCTCTAATTTTAATTATTTCTTGTCTTCTTTTGCTTTTGCTACTGATTTGTTCTTCTTTTCCTAGGGCTTTGAGATGTAGGGTGAGGTCATATATTTTTTGTCTTTTTTTTTTAGAAATAAAGTCCATGCAATAAATTTTCCTTTTAGTATTGCTTTCATAGTGTTTCATAGATTTTGATATGTTGTGTCTATGTTCTCATTTACTTCTAAGAATTTTCTAATCTCCTCCTTGATTTCTTCTGGAAGTAGCATATTGTTTAGGCTCCAAGTGATGGAGAAAATTTTGTTTTTTATTTTGCTGTTGATTTCCAATTTCATACCTTTATGATCCAATAAAATGCATGCTAGTATCTCTAACATTTTGTATTTGCTAAGAGTTGCTTTGTGGCACATTGTATGGTCTATTTTAGAGAAGGATCCATGTGCTGCTAGAGGAAAGTGTATGCACTTGGGGCAGGTTGAAATATTCTGTATATGTCAGATAAGTCTAAGTTATTGATTGTGTGATTGAGTTCTATAGTTTCTTTATTCAACTTATGTTTGGAAGATCTATCCAGTGATGAGAGAGGTCTGTTAAAGTCAACCAAGATTATTGTGTTGTGGTCAATTTGACTCTTGAACTTGAAAAGAGTTTGTTTGATGATCATAGCTGCACCAAGTTTTGGGGCATATATATTTATGATTGCTATGGAATATTGGTTTAGGATTCCTTGAGCAGTATGTAATGTCAATCTTTATCCGTTTTGATTAACTTTGACTTGAAGTCTACTTTATTTGATATGAGTATTGAAACCCCTGCTTCCTTACACAGTCCATGTGAGTGGTATGGTTTTTCCAAACCTATTACTTTCAGTTTGTATATGTCTTTTCATATCAGATGAGTTACCTTTAGGCAGCATATTGTTGGGTCTTTTATTTTATCGGATCTGCAACCCATAACATTGTTGTTGTTGTTGTTGTTGTTGTTGTTGAGTATAAGCCATTAACATTTAGGGTTACTGTTGAGACATTGTTTGTATTTTCAGCCATATTTGCTTATTTTTGTTATTTAACTTGACTTGATTTTCCTCTTTGATTAGTTTTTTCCTTTACTGCATACCTCCCTCTGTTGATTTTCATTGCTGTTTTTCTTTTCCTGTTCATGAAATATTTTGCCAAGGATGTTTTGTAGCTCCAGTTGTCTAGTTATAAATACTTTCAACTTTTGTTTATCATGGAAGGTTTCTATTTCATTTTCAAATCTAAAGCTTAATTTTGCTGGATACAAGATTCTTGATTGGCACCAATTATCTTACAGAGCTTGATATATTTTATTCCAGGATCTTCTAGCTTTCAGGGTCTAGGTTAAAAAATCTGCAATTATCCCAATTGGTTTTCCCCTATATGTAATCTTATTCCTTTTTCTCGTGGCTTTTAAAATTCTCTCCTTATTCTGTAGGTTGGGATTTTCATTATACTGTGCCTTTATATGGATCTGTTGTGATTTGTACATTTGGCATCCTGTAGGCTTTTTGAATTTGGATTTCCAATTTATTCCTCGTGTTTGGAAAGATTTCTGGTATTATTTCATTGAATAGATCGTATATTCTTGTGATTTGGTCCTCTATGCCTTCTTCTATCCCAATGACTCTTAAATTTTAGCTCTTAAATAACTCTGAAATTTTCAAAAATCATTTTTTGGACTTTTGTTCTTTGCATTATTTTAAAAACATCTTCTTAAGTTTTTCTCTCATGGCATAATCTTTGTATACTTCAGATATGAGAGGAAATATATTTTTAAAAATGCACCTTCTGCCCTTGGAGGGCACTGTAGTGACTGAACAGTATATGAAATTTGAATACTTTTCAAATCACTTCACCAATGACTTGCCTGACCGAGTTCATGAATGTTGCATCACCACACAGTTAATTCAGAGAGAGTGTGCCTTTGCTATGAGAAGAAAAGTTTCCTAGAAATCTTTCACTGTTACTCCCTCTGTCACTGTGTAGTCAAGGGCCATATGTCTTACATGGAGGCCTTCTTACCAGTCTCTTGGGGTAGACATTGAAAGATCATCAGTGCTTTGAATTATTTGGTCCCTAATACCTTACTATTATTAGGTTCTAGAACCACTTTCATCTACACAGGGGTGGAGTTGGTGGACAAAATGCTGAGCTGGATGACAATGTTTCCTTTTATTTTGTTTGTCTAGATGGTAAGACAAATGAACAAACAAGTCCCTCATCTTGCTGCACTGAGCACAGGAAAGCAAAGGCAATGATCACTTAAGTGATCAGCAGGCAGGCTGGTCAGGTCATTTTTGGGCAAAGAGTTCAGAGATAGAAGTTCATAGGTTAGTTGACAGTGTCAGCTCCACCTTCAGTCACAATTCTTTGGAAAGGATGGATACACATATTGTGCCTTCAAACTTTAGTAGACACTGCACCTCATACACCATTGGGTTCAAAGGGTACTCAAGGACTGAAGTGGCTGATGCCAATGTGTAAGGTATTTGTAGGGTGTGTAGATCAACCCAGCCTCTGGCCCTGGAGGGACAATCACAGCAGTAGTGTGAGGAGTTCCTTTTGGCATGACAGAGGTCTCTATTTGTCTGATCAAAGGCATTATGGTAGGGTCACCTAGAGAAGAGTACTCAGGGCCACTGGTATGTGCAGCCCCTCTTTACTGAGGGTAATTCTGGCTATTTGGGATTTGGTGCCAAATGAGGTACTTTGCTCAAGACAGAGCTAACGCTCAGTGTACTCCAGCATTTCCTGCTGACTGAAAGTAGATATTTTCTAGATTGTCCAATGTATCTTAATCCGTCTACTGATTTGTGACTTTAAAAAGAGAAACTTATAACCTGAGTAGCTTTTTATTAAGTGTGTATATAGGTAGAAGAATGATACATAATTTTAACATTTTGCTTTTTTTTAATATCATTTTCTCCCTAAACATCTGCATTTTTTTTGTGTGTTGCTAAGGTTGTAACCCAGTACCATGCACACTATGCACACATGCTTTACCATTGAATCGTACCACCAGTCCAAAATTTAAGCTTTAGATTGATCAGTTTTATGCCTTCATGTCCAATGTTATTTTTCCCATGGTTGAATTTAGGTAGTCCTTTCTGTTGCTCTTAACAATACTAAAAGTGGACACAAATATGGATTCTTTGATGATTGCTTTGGTAAAGTAATTGGTTATTCAAATCCACAGTCTTATCAAGTTAACAAATAAATACATAAACCCTCAATTGAAGACCCATTACAGTTTTTAAAAATCTTTATTTGGGACACATAAACCTTACTTAGGAGATATTCATTCTTTTCAATATCACCTAATTTTATTTTGCTTTCTTCTCATGTGAAAATCTCAGAATGATAAATTAAAATCTTTTTAAAAATTCCCTCCAGTTCTTGAAGAAAAACATTATAAACGATGCATACATCTGAAATAAAACATGAGAAAATAATGATTGATAATGCTGAAAATGGAGTTTTGAGATGAACCAAAGTTTCTCAGTTTGCTGATTGCATCTGTGTGCTTGTCTCATAAATTTTGAAGACAAAAATCTGTTTAAGAAAGAAGAAATAGAACTCCCATCATTTGGTATGAGGGATGATACCAGAAAAAAAAAAAACTCATTTTAGTGTGCCAACTTAGAAGTTTCCTCATGGTTTTGGGCAGAACATGGAGCAAAATGCATTTAGAATAGGATTTGGAAAAGGCATCCTGACTACCATATGGTTTCACTTTCATTTTTTCAGTGACCCATGCTCTTTTCTTCAAAAAGGAATTTGTTGAAGGTGTTCCCACGAGTGGGTTTCAAGGTCTTTTACATTTGAAATAGGCCTTGATGGTGCCAAATAATATATCTTCCAGTTAGACTCCAGGTGTTGTTGAGTGAGGCCCATTATCCTGATTACATGGCCATTATAATATCTATTCTATTTTATACTTAATCACTGTGAACAGAGAATCCTAGATTTGGATATGTGAACAGAGAGCTAGAAAACTAGGGGTTTATTCTGAGTCCTATGGAGAGCTCAGCTGAAGTTCTGCATTTCAGAATTTTGTTCTGGATTTGAGATACTGCTTCCACTACATTTAAAAATCTCAGGACTCATGAAGAGAATGAGTTAAAAGCCAGCATCATCAAATTAATGAGACCCTAAGAAACTCAAAGGGACCCTGTCTCTAAATAAAAATATAAAAAATGGGTGGGCATGGGAATCAGTGGATGAATGCCTCTGGGTTGAATTTCTGGTACCAAAAAGAAATCAACACACACAGACACACACACACACAAACACACAAAAAATACACACTCACTTAGACACACAAAAATAAATTAAATAAATAAACAAACAAACCCTCGTGAGTAACAAGCTCTAAATCAGCAGCCTCTCTCATTCAGGAGTACAACAAATGGATTTGGGGTTCTCTCCTGATAATTATTCCAGTCTTCTCCACACAATCTGGGACATGCTGGACTCATGGCACATGGATGCTCACATAGGGCTTCAGAAAGTAGCTGAAAACACCATACAATGATGGAACAAAATGCCAAGGTTTTCAATTGCCAATCTAAGCCTCGCTAGACTAGTCAGAGGGAGGTGAAGGCTAAGCTTCCACAGAGTGACCCTGTGGTCACAAGACTCTGGAGAGGACCATGAGCAGTCACTAGCCACAACTCCCAGTTTCCACCATTGCCACTCCTGTCAGCTTTACCTATTTTTCTTTGTTTATTCTTTTTTTCTTTTTCTTTTTCTTTCTTTTTTTCTTTTTCATTCTTTCTTTCTTTTTTTGTACAAGGGTTTCAAACTAGGGGAACATAACGACTGAGCCTCATCCTCAGATTTTTTTAATGTTATTTTTTAACTTTTGAGAAACATTGTTAATCACAATGTTGAGGCATTCTTATATCAAACAAGCCATACTACAAAGGTTCCAGAGCTAGAGAGATAATCCTGCATTCCCAGAGTGTTAAATATGTCTGTGGAAGATGAGCCACATGGACACAATGTAGAAGATAAAATGGGTGGAGTGGGCATGGCTCTGCAGAACAGTGCAGGTAAGAGGCCAGATGCTGGGTGGAGCCTATGAAAAAAAGTGGAGAGGACATAGTGGGACTTAGTTGTTTGGCAGAGTTGGTGAGGTAGAGTCAGGCTGAGTGAGTGGATCCCAACCCATTAGAACAGTGGATGGGGAGAAGACAGGGGAAGCACGTTGGAAGCAGCATCGCACCCGGGACCCCTTAGGTGAGCACAGCCTAGGAACCAGGAGATGCAGTGATGAAGGAGCAGAGGGCATGGTGGGTGCATCCACAGGAAGCAAAGGGAGTCAGGAGAGGCATTCAGTAATTCTGTCAGAAGTCACTGTTGACCCAGTGGGGAAGAAGGGTCATAGGGCTCTGAGATAGATATGTGACCTCAGGGTCTGCTCCACAAGGGGCCTCAGTTTATCCTCTTACACACTGAAGCAATGGAGGGAGGCTGAAGATGCCACAGCACAGCCTTTTTTGTTCTTACCTCTCATGGGATGCAGTGCACTTTCCATTAATTTTTTTCTGTTCTTCCAGGTCCAGGACAGTACCTAAATCTGTTCTCTAGACAACGATATTTGTAATAAACTCTTCAAAACCTTTTGGCAAGAATATCCGGGGAGAGCACTGTTTGGCTCACAGGAGCAAATAGGTAACGGCAGAATATGAGCCACCAGGACCAGACACTTATTTATAGAGAAAGATACTTTCCAAGAACCACTCATGTTATCCTGACTCGGTGCCAAAAAATTATCCCCAGGTCCTACCATGAAATCCTGAACTGAGGTCGCAAACTGGTAACCAGAGAAGTACACCTAGCTCCAGGTTTTGTTGGTTGGTTGTTCAGGTTTAAAATTTGCTTGGGGTCTGAGGCTGTGGCTCCGCGGTAGAGCGATCGCCTAACACGTAAAAGGCCCTGGGATTGATCTTCAGCACCACATAGAAATAAATAAATAAATAAATAAATAAATAAATAAAATAAAGGTATTGTGTCCAACTACCACTAAAAAATAAATATTTAAAAAATTTGCTTGGAATTTTAAGGCAATTCTTTTTTATATTTATTTTTTAGTTTTAGGTGGACACAATATCTTTATTTTATATTTATGTGGTGCTGAGGATCGAACCCAGTGCCTCACACATACTAGGTGAGCCCTCTAACATTCAGCCACGACCCGAGGCCTAGAAAGTAATTCTTAATATTCAGGAAAGTTTGCACAAAAACTCAGGTTTCTAACTGTCCTTCAAAGTCACCAGGAGATCTGGCAGCCCCAGACTGAGTTCTTACACAGCAAGGATCGCTGGCACTGTCCTGCCAGTTTCCACGACTCCGGAGTGCAGCCGAGTCCTCTTTGCCCCTTTTGTGTCTGGCCCTGGAGGCCTTGAGTGTTGCTAACACACTAAGGGTTAGATGAGCTGGGGCAGCAGGCAGGAGTCAGCATGGAACTTCTGGTCCAGCCCTGCTTCCTGCTTGCTGTGTGACTTTGCTCCAGTCACACCACCTCTCTGTGCTTCAGTTTTCCTATCTGTCTGGAGGCCAATAGACTAGATCAGTGGTTTCCCACTTTAAGCCAAGGCAAGGCGGAGAGGTGGGCTGCCTTGTCTCCCTTCTCTCCTTTCTGAATTAGGCCTGGGCATCAGATTTTGCTTAGGTGACTCCCAGTTTATCCAGGGTTCAAAAATTTCTGAGTAACTACTTGTGTTAACCCCATAGCCAGGGCCTTGAGGTGTATTACAACAGAAAAGAGACAATACCTTTTTTATTTTTATTTCTTTTGTGGTAGTGGGGATTGAACCCAGGGTGCTTTACTGCTGAATTCTATCCACAGCCTCCACCTCCTTTATTTTTGAGACAAGGTCTTCTAAGTTGCTGAGGCTGGCCTCAAACTGGTGATCTTCCTGCCTCAGTTTCCTGAGCTGCTGGGATTACAGGCATGTGCCAAGGCTTCAAGAACCATAATGTGTTTATAGATAGGAATGATGGAATTTGATGAGCAGCATTATTCTCCTACAAAGAGAGGCTCTCCTCCCCTGTTTTACAGATGAAGAAAGTGAAGTTTTGAGAGGCTGAGTAACTATCCAGAGGTCACACAGCTACAAGTGGCCAAGAGCCCATGTTTGTGTCATTGCAGACAGTGAGGCCCTAACTACTTTTTCTGTCCCTTAGGTGGCTTGGGAGGAGGTGGGTGTAGAGAGGTGCCCTGCAGCAAAGGGGAGGATAGTGCCCTGGGAGACCCTGCCACCTCTTGCACTAGCCCTCCTTGAATGCCATCGGCACACACAGGGAAGACCCCTCTGGCTGTGTGCTCAGGACCAGTCTTCCCTCCCCCAGGGCTGACCCGGGCTGGGCTCTGGGCTCCAGGTGATCAGGAGGTCTGGCAGCCCTGGACTGAGTTCTTGCACAGCAAGGGTCAGTGGTCCTGTGCGCTGCCTTAGGATGGGATAGGGAGATGCACGCGGGGCCCATCGAGTCAAGAAACCCTTGTGGTTCTTTGAAGGTGTAATAATTGCTCACCGAGCTCCACAAGCCACATTTTGCAGCCCAGACAACTGCTGTGGTATTACGAGGAACCTGAAAAATGGGGGTTCTTGTAGTTCTCAGGACCCAGCGTGTCCTGTCTGAGTCTTGGTTCTCCCATCTGAGAAAGGATAACCCCTGTCCATTCCCACTCCTAGCCTTAGTCCCTTTGATGGAAAGTGCAAGTGTAACCTCCTCTGCCAGGATCTCCCTGCAGCTCATCCCTTCTGCAGCTCCTCTCAGGAAAGGGGCTGAATCCTCCCATTTACAGGAGATATCTGTAAAGGTTAATGTTATAGGCTCTGGCCAATGTCCTCAGCTGCTGAGGGCTGGGCTTGTGACTGTTTCCAAGGCCTAGTCCATCCCAGGCCTGGGTTCCCAATGGCTGGGGGAGCCTGGAACCAGCCAGGAACTCCTGGCAGCCTCTAGCCAGTCCTTGGGCGCAGGCTGCCCTTCCTGCGCTGGCTGATTCCTGAGTGCTCTGGGCTCCAGGAAAAAAAGTGGGTTCTCAGTGAGCCCCACAGCCCTCCAGGAAGGAAGAGCTTGCTTTCTTCCTCCAGGTGGGGCCTGGGCCTGACTCTCCAGGGTGGAGTGGAGGGCTGTAGGCTCTCGGGCCTTCTGAGTTCACCCTTCCCAGGTGGCTCCTGGGTGGGATGTGTGTGGAGATGTGCTTGGTCTTAGCGGCTGTCTTAGTAACAGGGTGCTCTCCTGTCCATCAGGGTTCAGGGTGCACATGACAGAGGTGACAACATAGGCCCAAGAGGGATTTCCTGGCCGGGGAGAGCTGCTGGGATGAATGGGAGGAGGACTAGGGCTTGGGTGGCTCCAGACCCTAGGGGACCAAGGAATGGATCACCCTCCAGGGAGCCCCATCATGGAGAGAGGCCCTTGTCCTGGTGTCGCTGTGTCCCTGGGCTGCAGAACAAGGGCTTGG
The DNA here is from genome assembly GCF_048772815.1 of Callospermophilus lateralis. Lineage (NCBI taxonomy): Eukaryota > Metazoa > Chordata > Mammalia > Rodentia > Sciuridae > Callospermophilus > Callospermophilus lateralis. The sequence goes on from NW_027511893.1 coordinate 2,026,477, forward strand.
GGAAGCATATGCACTCTCCTGGGTTAAAAGGGAGAGTCCCTCAAGGTCCACACAGGGAATAGTTGGGTCTTAGGGCACAGTCAGGGTGCTGGTAGCAGAGGCCAGGCAGAGGCTGCCTGGAGGCAGGGACACCTGCCAAAGCACTGCTGCTTTTTGGGTGTGCTGTCCCAACATTTTGGGAGGCTTCAGCGGCCTAGGTCGGGGTCGTGGGGTGGGCTGGGTGGAGAGGTTTTTTGCACATCAGACCAGCTTTGGGCCCTGGATTGGGTTTACCAAGTCACAGCACATGGGGCATTGGGATGGGAGGGGTCTTGGGGGAAACCTGGTCCAGTCTCACCTTGTACCACAGGGAAATGGGAGTCCAGAGAGGCCAAGAATTTCTCCAGGGCCCCACCACCCAGCAGGGACAGGTTGGAGAGAGGGGGTCGAGGTGGAGCACCACAATACCCTGTCCCCAAGGGAATATGGTCACCCTGGGGATGGGGCAGAGGGTTGTAATGAGGACACACACACACTTTTAAAAACACTGACTGCTCATTAATGCTTACGGGATGAAATTAAAAACAACCCTCAGCCACCCTCCTGCCTTTCCCAGAGGCCACCGCCATTCTAGTTTCTGATGCCTGGTAATAGGCAATTGAATGTTCGACCACATACGTGACAGACACAGACATTTTCCTCCTGTCACTGCACCGCGCTGTGGTCTGTATTGGTAACAATTCCAAACCCGTTCATTCAGCACCACTTCAGGACTTTGTGTTTCCCTCCCTTCCTCTCTGCCTCCTTCCTTCCTTTCTCTCTCTCTCTTCCCTCTTTTTGTTTGGTACTGGATGTGAACCCAGGGCCACACCTGCTTGAGAAGCACTTGACCACATAGCCACACCGTCAGCCCCTTCTGTTATTTTGGTAGGGGATTGAACTCAGGGGCACTCCACCACTGTGGGGCACTCCAGCCCTATTTTGTATTTTATTTAGAGACAGAGACTCACTGACTGCTTAGCACCTCTCCGAGGCTGAGGCTGGTTTTGAACTTGGAATCCTCCCATCTCAGCCTCCCACAATTGTGTGGCCCCTATCTTTTTTGAGACAGGGCCTCACTGAGTTGTTCAGGCCAGCCTGGAACTTGCAATCCCCCAGTTTCAGCCTTCCAAGTCACTGGGATTGCGGGTGTGTGACACCACATCTGGGACTTTAGTACTTTGTAAGTCAACTTGTTTTTGTTGACACTCGAAACACAGACAAGTCCACTGGCCACCAGAGTGTTCCAATTAGGAACAACAGGTCAAGCTTCCCAGGGGCCGACTCTGCTCCACCCTTTGCCCGTGGACAGTGGCTACCCTCACTTGGAGGTTTTTATTGCTATGTGTTTGTTTTAGTTGCTTTGTGTTTGAAAAACCAAACCAAACCCCAAACCAAAACAAAACAAAACAAAAAAACCCAGCCGGCACACCCGACTGGAGATTTCCCAGGGAGGATTGCTTGGGATGGCAAGTGGGGTGCTAGGCCTGGGGATCTGATTCTGTGACACAGGATGGCTTAGGCTTCTCAAACCCAGTAATGACAGTGGGAAAACTGGGGGCCACAGGGACCTTATTTTCTCCTGCTCACCCTCATTCCAGTCCCAACCCCTTGACTGTCCACACACAGTCCACCATGCCTGCAAGACATGGCTCATCTGTCATGCTGCAATACACAGACTCCCCTGGACAAGTGGAGAAACTTAGGAAAGTGGCTTAGCTTCTGCCAGTGTATGTGTCTCAGCCTCTACCAATAACATGGCTCGGCTCTCTATCCCCCCTGTACCATCAGAGACTTGAGCGGGATAGGTGAGGGTCATGGGTGGAGCACCCACAGTATCTGCTACAGCAAGTTACCCAGTCCCAGCCTCCACAGCTTCATCTGTTAAATTGGGACATCAGAACAATCTTGCTTGTTTGTTTTTTTTAAATCATGTTGTTGTATTTCTTAATGTTTATTTTACTTCTTTTTATGTGGTGCTGAGGATCGAACCCAGTGCCTCATGCAAGCTAAGCAAGCAGCTCTACCACTGAGCCCCAGACCCAGCTCTGGACAGCCTTGTTTAAAAAATAAGAAGCCAGTCATGGTGGCATGACCTTGTAGTCCCCGCTGTCCCCACTGTACAGGATGCTGTGACAATCAGAATCACTGGAGCCCAGGAGTTGGAAGCCAACCTGGTACACATAAGCAAGACCTCGCCTCAAACATAAGATAAAGCCAGGCACGGTGATGCCCACCCAGCTGCTTGGGAGGCTGAGGCAGCTGCTTGGGAGGCTGAGGCAGGAGTATTGTGAGTTCAAAATTGGCCTCTGCAAAAGCGAGGCGCTAAGGGTTGGGTTTGTGGCTCAAGTAGCAGAGCACTCAGCTAGCACATGTGAGGAACAGGATTCCATCCTCATCACCATAAAAAAATAAAGATATTATGTCCACCTAAAACTAAAGAATATATTTAAAAAAAGGTGCTAAGCAACTCAGGGACACCTTGTCTTTAAATAAAATACAAAATAGGGCTGCAGATGTGGCTCAGTGGTCCAGAAATTAGGCTTTTTCCCAATTGTCTTACTAATGAACACATGTCATTTAGAAAGTGGATTTTCCACTCTACCCTTCTGTCGTAAATGTACTTTTTCTCATTTTTTCCCTAAAGAGGCTGTGAATTCTCGATATTTTTCTTTTAAATTATACATTTCAGCTTTAGATTATCCTATTGGTTCCAAGTTCTATAGAATACAATTGAAAATCACCAGGAAGGAGCCTGAATGCTGTTTTGACTACATATTTTCTTCATTAGATATTATAGTCCATCACTTCTAGATTTGGCCCTCCATAAGCTTCAGAGCATGGACACAGTTCAGCCACATTCACAGCAGAGGTGTGACAATTGTTGATTCCAGTTTCCAGTAGAATATTCTTCATTTGCATCTGAGTTCTCATCAGCATGGTCCTTACTGTCTGTATTTCAATCAGCATTCTGTTCATGGCCATTTATCCCATCTTTCCGATATTTCAGTTCTTTACAGGTTTAAGGCTCTGAGAGGAGTCCCTCTTGGATGCATCACAACATGGCAGGCGCCATGTTGTGTATCTCTCAAATCTATATCTTATCTCTTTCTCCTTATAAAACCACCAGAACTCCATCAAAGGGGCTCCATCCTAATGAAGGAATCAAACCTAATCATTTTTCAAGGGCCCTACCACTAAACACCATAGTCCAATTAGTTTCTACCTTCTTTAATATCATTGTCATAAGATTTTTGTAATTAAATTCCTTCATGAGTTCAGAGAGACAACCCGTTTTCATACATAGCCTCCAACGTATATTCAATTCATCATGAAAGAATTACTTAGACAACCTCTATCATAGTCTTCCAACAATACTTTTATTAAAAAGTGGAGAAGTTTATAATATCCTTCAATTAGCATTTTGAAAAACAAAAACCATAAATATAATAATAAATTCACCTGTATTTTAAGTTTAACATGGCTTGTATTTTAGTGTTTTATCATACATCTGTATGTAAGGTGCATTTATGAAGACTTCTTTTTAAATACAAAAATAGTATAAATTTAAACTTATATGCTTATATGTCTATATATGACCAAACACCCAATGAACATATTTTATACTTTTTTAACTTGAGCATTTGTAATCTAATGTCTCTCCAGATCAATAATCTTCAAAAATAATTTGAAACTATTTTGCCGTATACTATCATAGTAATAAGGTGTAAGATATTAACCAATATATTATTATTTATAATTCATACAGATTAAAGTATATAACACATTTTTATATAAATATTTAACCTGAATATCAAGAATGATTGAAATTGGAATTACTAGATCAAAAGTATACAGTTTAATAAAAGTACACACATACTCCAAAATTTTGGCAAATTTCTTCAGAAAGTTTAGGAAGTGAAAATTCTTATATCAGTTTAACTTTATTTTCATTTTCTTTAATGGTGGTTAAATATATATGCATATACACATATATTTATCTGCATATATAAAGAACAGAAAGTTTATAGCTTAAAATGGCATCAAAATCTTGTTTTACTCAGTGGCTCAGGAGGGTGAAGCAGAATAATCACAAGTTCAAAGCCAGGCTAGGAGACTCAGTAAGGCCCTAAGCAAATTCGTAAGATATATATATATATATATATACACACACACATACATATATAAATTTAAATTAGTAAGATATATATACATACACATACATATATAAATTTATATAAAATATTTATTAATTTATAGGTTGTATATATGGAAAAGTTATAGATAATGTCATATATATATATATATATATATATGACATTATCTATATTTTTTATTTCTTTTATTCCAAATGAGTATGTTCAGTGATTCTAATGTTTTATTATTTATACTGCAAAATATAATAAACTTGTGAATTTCTCCTCTACTCCTAGTCTTACAACCTTCTTCTCAATTGCAAAATTAGTTATTCCAATGTTAGTTATCCACATCTTTTTCTTTGATTTCACTTCTTTGATTCTAATTTTGTCATCTAAGTGTTGAGTCTTCCGGATGCAGAGACACACACTTGTAATCACAGCTGGTGGGGTGACCCCCCAAAAATGTTGAATCCATCTGGGATTAATTGTGGTATATTATAAAGATCCAATTTGATTTTCAAATGAAGCAAATTTGTTCATTGAAAAAATCCTCTTCTTTATATTGAATTGCAATTCTCTTTATTTATTTATGTATTTATTCATGTATTTATTTTAAATATTTTTTAGTTGTAGTTGGACAAAATGCCTTTGTTTTATGTATTTTCATTTGGTGCTGAGGTCTGAACCCAGTACCTCATATGTGCTAGGCAAGCATACTACCACTGGCCACAACCCCAGGCCCTGCAATTCTTTTTTTTACTGTGTACATGAACATGTGTACACACTTGGACATGCACATTTGTATCCACATCTAAAGTAATATCTTCTCTAAGATTATTTGTTTGTTACCCATTTTTTAGGTTTTTAAAATGAGTTGTTTATTTAAATTATCTAATTCAGAAGCTCTCAAGATTTATTATCTATTATCTCTATTTCAAATGAAATGTAAAAGCATTACTTTCAGTAAACAGACTCAGTGAAAAACAATAAACTCTAAACCTGTTGATCTCCTAAAAGTTGAGAGAAGAAGAGTGGTTAGGCAAGATTTAGAAGGGGTAGGGAAGTTGTCAATGGGAATAGTTTTATAGTTAGAAGGAATAATTTCTGGAGTTTTATTGTAAAGTAGAGTTACTTAGGAATAATGTATAAAGAATTGAAGGGAGAATTCTGAAAGTTCTAACTTTAAGAAATGATATATATTTAAGAAGGATTTGTTGTTTACCGTGATTCTATGATTATACAATATATACAAGTGTTTAAACATCCTATAATATCAATCAGAAATAAAATAAAACCTAAAAAATCTCAATTGTTATTTTCTCCAATCTTGCACAACTCTTATTAATTAAATCTCAAATAATTGACATTTATGCAATAATTAGTTTTCCCATGTAGGAATAAGACTCTGAGGAATTATATTATCATCTAAGGAACTTAATAATTGCAAGAGTATTGCATCCATGGGACACAGAGAAAATAAATATTACTTTTGTCCTGAATTAAAATGAAAATGATGGTATAATTTATACTGCATCTCTGACATGCACCTTAAATTATTAGACAGTTTTCCTTCTCTGTTTACTAGGGCTATCTCAGTGGCAAAGTGAGCTTGTAAACCTTCAGGACAGATCTGAGTATTGATAAAACCATTTTTTTAAAAAAAATCAAATATAATATAGAGATAACACATTCGTTCTATTTGTCTTCATTCTGTTATGCACACTATACTCTCCCTCCCATTTTCTAATATTGATGACTTTAGTTAAAGAAGAAAACATTTTATATCATGGAAGTTATTGAATCATTTTGCTGAGGTAAATTTTAGTTTATTCAAGTTTTGAATGTTTGCTTTAGAACTGAAGGAAAAGGCATTGAATAGAAGGTTTCAAGAACTTAGCTAGGAACACTGGATGGGCAGTGATGTCAAGCAGAGCTCATTTTTCCTAACTGGGTGCTTCTGGGGAGTCCACCAGGAGGTCAGTGCCTTCTTTGGTTTTCATGCTAACTGTATGAGTTCAAGACTGCTACAATTTCAGTTCTCAGGGTTCATGTGGCTTTCTAAAACTTATATTGGCAGTAATTTTAGATTTATTGAAGAAAAAAAAAGTCAATGATTGTAGAAACCAGGGAATAGGATGCATTTTCCTTCTGAAAGGGATTTTCATGTGAGAAGTGAAAGTTTATCTGTAAAACACTATATTGATATAGGCAGGAAGGTTGATAAGGTCATGCTAACTCAGGTTGTTGAACAGAATAAAATTGAAAAGTAGTGTTATAATGTAATCATCAGTTATTTTTTAAAAATATTTTTAGTTATAGATGTGCACAATACCTTTCTTTTATTTATTTCTTTTAATGTGGTGGTGAGGATTAAAACCCTATCACTGAATACCCCAGCCCCACCAGTTATTTCTTGCAAAGGTTATCTTTGAGCTCATTAAATGAATGAGGTACATTCTAAGTGCCAGGTATTTAGCAGTTAACAGGCAAGTGTTTTCATACGTGCGAGGGGGTAAGTGGTTCTTACAGTTGCCTGATTTATAGAAGATGTTAAAATAAATGTCATTATAAAGAAAATAAAAAAAATGTAAGATCAAAGAAATTTTATCACAGAATATATGTGTGTGTATTGACATTTGTATTTGACTTTTTGCAAATAATAATAACAGTTAATGTAAAGTGCTTGCCAATTTTTTTCTGATCCTCATGAATAAGTAACCACCATGTTTATACTAGCAACATGTCATAAAATATCTATAGGTTAGAATAAGCTTTTTTCCCATTTCTCTCACAACATCTTATATGTAATTTCGTATAACAATGAGGGTCTCCTTCCATTTGCATGCAATTTCCCTTTTCTCTCCCTTTCCCTCCCACCTCATGTCTCTGATAATGTTAATCTTTTTCTCCTGCTCTTCCTCCCTGCTCTGTTCTTAGTTGTTCTCACTATATCAAAGAAGACATTTGGCATTTGTTTTTTAGGGATTGGCTAGCTTCACTTAGCATAATCTGCTCTAATGCCATCCATTTCCCTGCAAATTCCATGATTTTGTCATTTTTTAGTGCTGCATAATAGTCCATTGTGTATAAATGCCACATTTTTTTTAATCCATTCATCTATTGAAGGGCATCTGGGTTGGTTCCACAGTCTAGCTATTGTGAATTGTGCTGCTATGAACATCGATGTGGCAGTATTCCTGTAGTAAGCTCTTTTAAGGCCTTCAGGGAATAGTCCGAGAAGGGCAATAGCTGGGTCAAATGCTGATTCCATTCCCAGCTTTTCCAGGAATCTCCATACTGCTTTGCAAATTGGCTGCACCAATTTGCAGTCCCACCAGCAATGTACAAGAGTACCCTTTTCCCCACATCCTCTCCAGCACCTGTTGTTGTTTGACTTCCTAATGGCTGCCAATCTTACTGGAGTGAGATGGTATCTTCGGGTGGTTTTGCTTTGCATTTCTCTGACTGCTAGAGATGGTGAGCAACATGTCAGAAAATATTTATAGGTTAGAATAAGCTTATGCTTGTTAGTATTTTTCCTAGTGTAATGATTCTAGTAGCACCAGATTCAAACTATAAAGAGCACTGCTTTTAAATAATAGACAATTATGAACAAATTTCCATTCGACTTTTAAGTTGGTTAATAATCATCTGCTATTTAAAAACATCTAGCTCAGATTTGTGTTTCTGAGGTTAACTACAAAGGTCTGCACACAAATCATTAAAAATTCCTGGGCCATTTTATATTTTTTGTTAACATAGTATTTTTTTTTAATTACTGTATCATAATCTTACCTAGAAATAAATTTTTAATTTTAGCTTTGCTTATACACTTAAATTATCCAGCTAAAATATTTTACAGAACATTTTCAAGAATATATTCTGATATAAATCATTTGTGTTGTTAATTATTCATTAGTAAGCAAATATTACCCCAATAATATTATGTAATATTATTTAGAGTGTGAAAGTATATAGAAATATTTTGAATACTATATATATATATATATATATATATATATATATATATATATATATATATATATATATACACACACACACTCACACACACATACACACATCACACATACACACAAAGCTTGAAAAAATAATTTAATTATCTATTGGATAGACAAATGGAAATTTAAATAAATTTAGCCTCAAACTTGCCATGTAAATTAGAAATAGTTATACATAGTACTGATTTACTTGTTATTTTCTATGTAACTGTATTGTTACTACATGTCATATTCAATTATAACACTATGAAATTTGTAATCAGTATGAGCATATCATTAACAAAAATCAATAATACATTATTGCATTTCTGTGAGTTTACAAATCTCCAGTCCTTCTTAGAAAGACTTACTATAGGCTTTGAAGGATTTATAAATTTAATGTATTACTGCAATGTGTTGTTGGGGTCCATTACTAAGAAAATAGATATTTTCTAGATGGCATTGAGATACATCTCTAAAACTTTGATGAAAGTATGGAATGCAAGCTGGGCAAAAGAATAAAAACTACCTCAGGCATCAAGAACCACAGGAACTCAAGCACCACAGCAGCAAATTGTTGAATGAGCACTGCACAGTGCATCTTAGCCATACTCATGATAACCTGGGAGTTCACAGCTATCAGACTAAGGGAAGATTGAATAATAGAGAGTTTACAATTCATGTTAAGAGTGAATTGGACCCAATTAATGGTCTGCCCTCAGAAAAATAATGTGTTTTTAAGGTACATGTACAATAATATTCACATATACCCAAAATGAAAATTGTAAATTGTTAAAACACAAAGACTATAAAAGTCCTGTTACATTTTCATTTTTACATTTAATCATTTCATTTAGTTTACATGGCAATCTCTAGTCACGTACTAGCTTACATATTTTTATGTGTTGTCAAATTCTTTTCATCAATTTCAATACTTAAAGATGAAACTAAACAATTCCATTATTATATTTTAAGAAATTACCACCATGAAGAAAATAGACAGAAAATTCATCTTGTCCTTAGTTTACTTTTCTTTCTTTGTGTATTCTCATGCAGTGCTTTTTATTTATAATCTTGAGAAAGCCATCGGAAGGTGAATTCACCTTGTTGCAAAAAAACAGAAATGTATTATAGAATGTTTAGTTGTTTCCTGGTGGTATCTTTTTCAAAAGGTATATGGAAATGACATTATAGACAATATCAAGTTACAGTTAAATATTTTTCTGTCAAGGAGAGAGGAGATTTCAGAAATATGAATCTTCTCCTCTTTGGGCCTATCTTGAATTCTGGCTCTTACACCTAGCCAACTGTCAGGGACAGATCTATGTAAACATGAGTTCCTCACTGGTGGGCCTGAGATCTTTCAATTCCAGTCTTTAAAGCTAAAGTTTCTTGACAGATGATATTTTAGGAAGACATCTCCTGAGACTTTCTCACAGTTCAATCAGGCATGTCTCGATTTCTATAGGCAAATCTCTGCATTTGCTCTATTGTTTCTTATAAGAGAGTGTGCTCCCAATTAATAGACTCATTAAGATTTGCCTTTATAGAAGGTTTATCCATGATTGTTTAAACATGATATTTATGCATTATTATTTTTGTGGGATAATAAATTCAACATAAAGTATTCATTCCCATTTTAAAATTACGACCTTGGTTTCAGACTTGATAAGGGTATGTAAATTTTTCTAAAGAAAATATTTTATATAGAAGAAATCATGTAATACCTTGAAGTTCAAAGAAGTTTCACATTTGACTGAACAATCATATGGAATAGAAAATATCTGAAAAGTCCAAAGTACAAAAACTACATGATAAAGGGTCCAGAATATGTAGGGATCTAAAACCATTTTTTTTTGTATGAAATACACTTAATGGTCTCTCCAATTTTACAAATTTATTGCTAGCTTATAAAACAAGAACTATTGAGTTACATTTACCTTTGCAGATGCAGAAAACACACAACAAAAGTCAGACAGATATTAAAATATTCCAGCCTTCCCATGAGATGATATTATTTTCATAAACTTTATAAAGCAAAATTAAATTCTTCTCTAATTATAGCTAAGTATATTCACAAATCTTTAAAGATAAATAATGATTTAAGAAATTTTTAAAAACTTAAGAATACACTTAAGAAAAGGTCCTGAGTTATTGTAAAAAAATATTTTAATGGTGTTTTGTTTTAGGCTTTACATAATAATTTTGCAAAAGAAAAATAAATGCTTTTTCATATTGATATAATATGTACTTAAGGGTTGCAGCTTAATATGTGTTTCTTTGTAGTGACATATTTCTAATAGTAAAAAAAAAATTAAGAATTTAAATATTTAAGTGATTCTGTTTTTGTATGTCTTAGGAAAGAAATAATTGTGATGAGCTTATAAGGGATATTATCTCTGAAGATCAAGTTCATATCCATGAAGAAATTACAACTAAAAAATATGAACTACTTTGTAAAATGTCCAAGTAACATATTCAAGTTTCATTTAAAACTTTTTTTTTCCTTTCTCTGTTTCTGGGAGAGCAAGTGATCCAGTATTTGCCTCTTAGAAAAATTGAATTACTAACCAGTAATTACAGTTCTCTGAATGTAATATTCTCAGTGGATTTGTATCAATAGTCTTGGGGCATTTTGGCATATGAGTTCCAGTAATGTAACATTGTGAAATAAAGAAAATTAAGTTCTAATAGATTATATCTTAAATTTGTCTAGTATATTTCTATAAAGCCACTTTGAATTTTTTTTCTTTCCAACAGTCTTGTGAAATAGACTCAGTTAACCCAAGATGTAATTCTTTAGCACACAGAAAGGTGAAATCCAAATCCAAGATCATAATGTTATTTATGAAGCTAGAAAAATCTGTGCATGATGAGGTAGCACAGATTCACTCTGCTATATTGAGTCTGCAATTCCATTTTTTAAATTATGTACCAAAGCAATATAAATGGGAGATACTAATCTTTAGAACATTTAAAATACCCTCGCTATCATCTTCTTGTAAATTTTAAGCACTTAATTCATTATAACATGCTACATATTAAAGTATGAATTACTAATTATTATGTGTATTTAAAACTGAGATAAATGTAGAAATTCAATTACTAGGAGAGTTTTAGAAAATACAAGATATTATAATCTAGAATCTAAAGTGAAAATGTTTAAGCATAATTATTATATTTCCAGTTATATGAATAGTAAGAAATATTTTACCATTTTAGAAAACTTAAAGATAAAAATACATATTTCATTGAATCAGGATTTTGTTTTAGGGTATAATGTAACTAAGGATGAACTAGTATTTTTTTGGAAAACAGAAAGATAAAAATTTTACCTTATGTAATATTGATTTTGAAAAATTTTGAAGAAATACTTTAAAAAGCTTAATTTCCTTTAAATTTCAAATGTTTTCTTACTATTGCCAAATTAAAAGATCCTAGTTTTCCTTGACTTATATTCAATCAGTAAGGTTAAGTATTTTTTTAAAACACATGCGCTTACTTATAAACTAAGAGGTATGAAAATGAAGAAAGCCATTATTTTTGATATTTGGATGGTAAAAATTGCTGTTATGCAAAGGGATTTTATCTTAATTATTCTGGAAGATGATTCAATTTATTTACATTGCATATAATAAAATTAGCATACATGATTTATTTATTCATATGATTATCTGGTAATAAATATTGAACTAAGAAAAAAATTCATCTTGTAATAAGCATATTTTGTTACTAATGACGTACATAACAGATTTTTAAAAGAGATTGTATGCAATACATATATTTGGGACTGAGAGTATACCTCAGTGGTAGAGCACTTGCCTAGCAATTGTAAGGCCTTTTGTTTAATCCTCACCTCCACAGAAAAGAAAAAACAACCACAACCAATTATTACCTAACACTTTTGTCCATATGTTTGTGAGTATAATATAACTTGTATTTCAAATGAAGGGTTGTGTTTCTTATTTAAAGGAATGAGTAGTTTCAAGTTTCCAGTACCAAAGATGACTTCCAAGTAGACATGTTTGTCGTTGTCATGAGAACTGGTTGCCTTTTTCACTACCCTAGAATAATATTTTAAGTGGAAAATACAATATAAATTGAGTGAGTATTTGGCCAGGTCCAAGTATGAGTTAAAGGTTTAGAAATATTTTATTGTCAAAAAGAGTACAAAGTGTGAAATGTCTAATAGTTTGTAGGTTGTTCATTTTATTAAAATTAGATTTTATGGTAATAATAAAAGCAACTATCCTTTGAAACTAACTATGAGTGCCAAGTACCTTGCAAGCACTATTGTATTTGAGGTTTACAACACCATTGTCTAGAGAGCTGTGTTCCTTGTTAAGTAGGAGAGGCAGAGATAGAATTCAGACTCAGAAAAGCATAACTCTAAAATGCAAACATTCAACCCATGTACTATATTCCCTTCTGAGCCCCATAGTTTTATTTTTGATTAATAAAAACTAAATCCATTCCATGTCTTAATTTACTTTTAATTGTATTAAAATTTTTTTTGAAATGGAATTTTCTTATTACAAAAGTAGAACATCCTGTGAAGTCTATAAAAAAAGGTAAATCAAAGAAAAAAATTAATTACCCATAGTCATAATACTCCCAAATTAATTCATTCAATAACTGTAAATTCTGTGGATTTTTTAACATTAGGTATCTGTAGGCCCACATAGCCAAAGACTAGTGATGGTCTTCTTCCATCTAAAATTTAGATCCTAAAATGTGAAGGCATTAAGATTAAATGATGCCTCCCTGTTATTATATAGAAAGTGATAATGTTAACTGTAATGTTTAAAAAATATTTTTTTCTGATAACATTATAGTTTATTAAATGTTCATGTTGTCAATGTTTACAACATTATTGATAATAGTTTATGGTATTCCAGTAAATATGTAAGTATTTTAACACTTAGTTTCTTTAATTATTTTTTTTTACAAACTATTGGATTTTAGTAAAATTTTACCATGTTTATTTTTCTTTAAACTTGAATCCATGTACTTATGCATTATGTATGCCTACATGATTGCAGGATTGCATTCCTTATTTTTTTTTTTTTTTGGTAACAAGGAATGGACCCAGTGATGCATAATCCACTGATCCACATACTCAGCCCTTTTTTGTATTTTTTTAGAAACAGGATCTCAATGAGTTGAGTTGCTGAGGGACTCGCTAAATTGCTGAGGCTGGCTTTGAACTCACAATCATCTTGCCTCAGCCTCCCAAGACTCTGGCGTGTACCACTGCAACCAGCTACATGATTTCATGTACAAGAGACCACATTGCAGTTAAATTCTCCAGGTATCTTAAACATATTATCCTTAAAGTAATTTTTATGTAGGCAATGTGTGAATAAATACACACACACACACACACACACACACACACACACACACATATATATATATATATATATATATATATATATATATATATATAAATTACTTTAAAGAATTTTATATATAATTGTATACAAACATATATAGGTATATAAAACTTGAAAAACAAGCAACTTCTTTTCACCCTTTATTAGGATTATAAGATGATGGAAGAGGATTTCCCAGTAGGAAGTAAAAGGTCTCAGTATTCATATTTTTCAGGAATACCACCAAAGGAATTTTGAAGTAAGTCTGCTAACAATGTGTAATGGTATTCAGTCTATTGAGAAAACAGTGGATTGAGCAAGACTATATAATAGTACTATTTTAGAGTAGAAATTTTTTTTGAAACAATTATTCACTCACAGAAACTTGAGAAAATAATACATTTTTTTTTGCCTTAGAGAATTCAAAAGATGTGTTTTCTACTGTGCTGATAGTATGATACTATTTTCACAAATTAAGAGCCCTCAATAGAGAAATGGCCCAACTCTATAACTACTGTCAATGGTAATAGCTCAAGATCAACTACTTTAAAATTAAAATGACAATTTATTTTTTCAGCTCTTCTCTCTTGTTTAATTGGCATCTATTCAAAAATTCCATACATGGGTCAAATTATTTATTTACCTAGAAATACATTCTGCAATGAATTTACACTGGAGCCTTATAAAGTGAGTTGTGGTGCAGAAAATTAGATGTCTCCTGAGTAAAACATTGTGATTTTCAATAAATCCAATGGTAGATTGGTACCATCAGTTTTTAACATTTTTGAAGGAAAATTATTCATGCTGTTTCTCTGCAGTGCTGAACTTTGAGGATTCCTATAATCCTTTGACCTTATGTTACATGAAGCTGACCCAGATTTGCATGCAGAGAAAAAACATTTTGGCTCAGACAGCAATCACTAAACTCACTTAACTGAATAAATTGGTTGTTCAGTAAAAAGTCTTGGTTAAATTCCTGTATATTGAGAGATTGGGGTTTTGATGCTATGTTCAGCTTGTTAGAAAAGAAAGATATATAAACTTAGTATTACTACATAAACAAAAGCACTATTTTACTCAGGTATTAATTGCCTCAAACTTTTGTTCAATTGATTGGTTTCTATAGATAGTAACATTAGATACCTAACCAAGCCAGTAACTATAGATAATACCTGAATTTACAAGTGTTATCTTTCTGAAAAAAATTATGGCTTTCTTCTTATACTGTATTCAATGAGTATCTTGCTTTAGGCTAAACAGTCAGAGTAGATAATTTATACTTTAGAATTTTTGATTTAAAAAATCTGGGTCAAATCACCATTTCACCCATCTATTGACCTTCTTGGACTATTCCCTGAAGACCTTAAAAGAGTGTACTACAGGGATACTGCCACATCAATGTTCATAGCAGCACAATTCACAATACCTGGACTGTGGAACCAACCCAGATGCCCTTCAATAGATGAATGGATAAAAAAAATGTGGCATTTATACACAGTGGCGTATTATGCAGCTCTAAAAAATGACAAAATCATGGAATTTGCAGGGAAATGGATGGCATTAGAGCAGATTATGCTAAGTGAAGCTGGCCAATCCCTAAAAATCAAATGCAAATGTCTTCTTTGATATAATGAGAACAACTAAGAACAGAGCAGGGAGGAAGAGCAGGCGGAAAAGATTAATATTAAACAGAGACATGAGGTGGGAGGGAAAGGGAGAGAAAAGGAAAATTGCATGCAAATGGAAGGAGACCCTCATTGTTTTACAAAATTACATATAAGAGGTTGTGAGGGGAATGGGAAAAAAAAAACAAGGAGAGAAATTAATTACAGTAGATGGGATAGAGAGAGAAGAGGGGAGGGGGGTAGTAGAGGATAGGAAAGGTAGCAGAATACAATAGTTACTAATGGCATTATGTAAAAATGTGGATGTGTAACCAATGTGATTCTGCAATCTGTATTTTGGCTAAAAATGGGAGTTCATAACCCACTTGAGACTAATGCATGAAATATGATATGTCAAGAGCTTTTTATTCTTTTGAACAACCAATAAAAAAAGAGAAAAGAAAGAAAGAAAAAAAAAGAAACACCATAATGTGGTAAAATAAACCAACAAATATTGTTGCAATAGTAATACTGAATGGAGAAAGAATTTTATTTATGACCAGCTTCATAATAACTATAAGTTCAAACTATGGTTATGTTTTTTCATTAAAAGAAAAGAATGACTGTTCTTTATAGTTATAGCATCTCTGAGGTTCTTATTAACTACTATATAATAAAATTACAAATTATTGTTAGTTATGCAATCGTTTTATACATGTCCAAAATCATTATACATATCCAAAATAGATTTTTCACATTTAAAGAACTTTACACAAAATATTGATTTTAATCACTTCCCACTGAAGAAAATGATCACTATCCCCTTATTTTAGTGATTAGACACAGAGAAGTTTACCTTCTTGCTTATTGACAAATGAATATAGAGTTGGAGGTCAGAGTATTCATCTAGATTTGGTTCTCATTCATTCTTGTCAAATGTCATTAGTAGTTTGTTTGTTGGCTTTTTTTTAATATTTACTTTTAGTTTTTGGCGGACACAACATGGGGTGCTGAGAATCAAAACTGGGCTGCCCACATGCCAGGGAGTGCTGTACCACTTGAACCACATCCCCTCTTGGGTGGCTTTTTAATGCAGTGCTTTGTGTTCAACCCAGTACCTCACGCATGCTAGGGAAATGCTTTACCTCTGATCCATAACCCTAGTCCCCAAAGTCCTTTACTTATTTTTTTGGGGGGGTGGGAGAGTGTGTTTGTGTAGTGCAAGGGATTTAATCCATGGCCTTTTATCAGCAAAACAAGCACTCTACTGACTAAGCTATAATCTCAGCCCTGATCTATACTCTTTTAACAGTGACAATGGAGCAGCCTGTCATTCAGCTTTTGATTCTGCGCCCACTTGGCTCAGGTTGGAGGCAGGGCATGAAGCCTTGATCAATCAGTCTCTTAGGTGAGAACTGTCCAACCCTCATGCAGCCGGTGATGAGGGGGAGGGCTTCCACAATCTTCTGTTCCCTTGGTGTCTGGAGCCCACCATTTTTTCAATCTTTTTGCAGGCTTCTGTCCTGGATCCAAGCCCAGGTGTCTGTGCTATGCAGAAACTGAAAACAAATCACAGGGAGAACACTGAGAACCCTGAGAGCCAGGAAATGGTAAGTGTGCCTTGTTATCTTGATACTGGGTAGGAAGGTGGCTTAAAGCTGACAGGAGTGGCAATAGTGGAAACTGGGAGTTGTGGCTAGTGACTCCTCATGGTCCTCTCCAGAGTCTTTTGACCACAGGGTCACTCTGTGGAAGCTTAGCCTTCACCTCCCTCTGACTAGTCTAGTGAGGCTTAGATCAGCAGTTGAAAACCTGGGCATTTTGTTCCATAATCGTAAGATATTTCCAGCTTTTTTCTAAAGCCCTTTGTGGGCTTCCATGTCCCATGATTCCAGCATGTCTCCAGATTGCATAATAAAGACTGAGATAATTACTAGGAGAAAATCACAACTCCATTTTTTGTATTCAAGCATGAGAGAGGCTGCTGATTTTAGGGCTTGTTACTCATGAGGGTTTGTTTGTTTGTTGGTTTATTATTTTTTTTCTGTGTGTGTGTGTGCGTGTTTGTTTGTTGTTTTCTTTTTGGTACCAGAAATTCAACCCAGAGGTGTTCATCCACTGATTCACTTTCCCACCATTTTTTAATATTTTTATTTAGAAACAGGGTGACTTTGAAGTTCTTAGGGCCTCAGACATTTGATGATGCTTGCTTTTAACTCATTCTCTTCATGAGTCCTGAGATTTTTAAATGTAGCAGAAGCAGTATCTCAAATCCAGAACAGAAACCTGAAATCCAGAACTTCAGATTATCTCTCCATAGGTCTCAGAATAAACCCCTAGTTTTCTAGCTCTCTGTTCACATATCCAAAACTAGGGTTCTCTGTTCACAGAGAGTAAGTTTAATAATGACCATGTAATGCAGATAATGGGCCTCACTCAAAGACACCTGGTGGCTAACTGAAAGATGTTAATGAGCACCATTAAGGCCTATTTCAAAAGTAAAAGACCTTGAATCCCACTTGTGGGAACACCTTCTACAAAGTCCTTTGTCCCAGGTGTGATTCCTTATTGAATTTGAAGGAAAAAGGATGGGTCACAGAAAGAATAAAAGTGAACCCATATGGTAGTCAGAATGCCTTTTCCAAAGCCTATTCTAAATGCATTATGCTCCATGTTCTGCCCAAAACCATCAGTAAACTTCTAAGATGGCACACAAAAATGATTTTTTTTTCTGATATCAATCCTTATACAACATGGTGGGCGTTCTATTTCTTCTTGCTTAAATAATTTTTTTTCTTCAAAATTTATGAAACAAGCACCCAGATTCATGGAAAACTGAGAAATTTTGGTTTATCTAAAAACTCCACTTTCAGCATTATTAATCATTATTTCCCCATGTTTTATTTCAAATGTATGCATCATTTATAGTGTTTTTCTTCAAGAACTGGAGGGCATTTTTAAAAGATTTTAATTTATCATTCTGAGATTTTCACATGAGAAAAAAGCAGAATAATATCAGGTGACATTAAAAAGAGTGAATCTCTCCTAAATGCGGTTTATGTGTCCCATTTAAAATTTTTTTAAAAACTGTAATGGGTCATCAATTGAGGGTGTATTTATTTATTAATTAATTTGTTTATTTACTTATTTATGGTCAGACCATTTCATTAAAATAACCCACAGAAAATGCTGGGGTTGTGGCTCAGTGATAGAGCACTCACCTATCACATGCAAGGTCCTGGGTTCGATCCTCAGCACCAAATAAAAATAAGTAAATAATAAATAAATTAATAAATACATAAATAACCCACAGAAACATTCCAAACATTTAAAGAAACGTTTTTATTCTGGTGTGGCAGGAAAAAATAGAAGTGGGACTAACTTGAATTTAAATTACATGCAAGTTCAATCTCTTTCTCCCTCTCTCCCTCTCTCTCTCTCTCTCTCTCTCACTCACTCTCTGTACTGAGGATTGACCCCAGGGCCTCATACTTAGAAGGCAAGCACTCTACAAGCTGAACTATTTACTCAGTCCCATTTTTTGGGAAGGAGAGACCAGGGATTGAAGTCAGGAGCACTCTACCGCTGAGCCACATTCCTACCCCTATTTTGAATTTTACTTAGAGACAGGGTTGCACTGAGTTGCTTAGTGCCTCACCATTGATGAGACTGGTTTTGAATTCATTAATTTTATTTCTCAGTCTTGTGAACAGCTGATATTACAGGCATGCACCATTATACCTTGCCAACTTCAATCTTAAGGGCTAAAGTACAGGCAAATTAGATCACAGTCCATGTAAATATCTTGGTACTATATATATAAAGGTGTTGATAGACCTTATGTTTTATTTACTTATATGTGGAGCTGAGAATTAATTCCAGTGTCTCAGATGTGTCAGACAAGAGCTCCCCTGAGCTCCAGCCCTAGCCCCCTGGAACATTTTTTATTGGGGATATTGGAGATTGAACTCACGAACACTTCACTACTAAGAGAAATCCCCAGGATTTTGGTTTTGTTTTGTTTTTTACTTTATCTTGTGAGAGGATCTCACTGAGTTTTTTTAGCACCTCGATTCTGCTAACGCTGGTTTTGAACTTTTGATAACTCTTCCTCAGCCTCTTCAGCAACTGGGATTACAGGCTTGCACCCACACACCAAGCCCCTGCTACATTTTTAATACCTGTTATAGGTAGATTTTAACCAGTAGCCTTAACTTTTTTCTAATATATATTTGATTTGAATACATAATAGTGAAAGAGATTCTATTTTTTATCTCCAACACTGCTTTTGGTTATGACAATGTCTGAGTTAAGATTCCCCATTAAAGAATTTACTGTGTGTTGTGTTCTCCTTCTGACTTCCCATATGACCTAGTTCTGAGTTTTAGAATATCTGAAACAAGGTTCTCAGAGATTCCAAATTTTTTGGAGTATTTAGAAAACACCACTACCTGAGTCTTTTCTAGGGACCAGTTTGAATTTTAAGTATGTAGCTTCTGAAGGGATGGACTAATTGGATGTTTTGCAGCTGGAAGTCATTTTCTGATATACTTTCTATCTAAAAGGTACTTCATTTGTTTCCTTTTATTAGATACTGTGAATAAAGTTACAATAAAAATAGATGTGTGGCAATATATTTAGCAAAAGTATTCCAAATTTTTTACATATATACCCAGAGTTATTATTAGCGGATTGTATGGCATTTTTTTTTACGAAGAATTATTATTTATATTTTTTATTTATTTAAATAATGGAGATTAACCCCAGGGAATTTTACCAGTGTGCTACATACCCAACCTCCAACACTTTTATTTATTGATTGATTTTTGAGAGAGGGTTTCACTGGGTTTCTAAGGACGTTGCCAAGCTCTTGAGGCTGGTCTTTAACTTGAGAATAAACCCCTAGTTTTCTACCTCTTATTCTCCTAAGCCCCTGGGAGTACAGGCATGTACGACCTTGCACTTCTACCCCAAATTATTACTAGTGGATTATGTGCATTTTTGTTTAGGGCTTTTAAAGAATCTTAAACCTTTTATAAAGATATTTATTAAATTTATTTAAAATATATTTATTATATGTATTTAAAAATGTCACCAACATTTTTACATATTTGTGTACCGTGGAATCCCTATTAATTATGAGATATTTGCTTGGTTTTGAATGGTTTGGTGCTGAATATTGAACCCAGAGTTGCATATCACTGAGATACATCCACATTCTTTTTTATGTTATATTTTGAGACAGGCTCTCATTAAGTTGATTGTAGCCTTGTTATGTTAATGAGGCTGTCTTTGAACTAACAATTCACCTGTGTCATTTTCCATAGCTTCTAGAATTTCAGGCATATTCCACCATGCATGACAATTTTAGATTTTGATAATAGCCATTCCAATAGAACTGCATAGGCTGCAGAAAATTTTTTGATTACTGCATTAAATCCCTGAGGCAGTTTACGTGAAGTAGCCAGTGTAAGCGTGTTGAGTAAAGATTAGCAAGGATTGTGGAATGTGATAGACATTATTATCTAAAGTACACGTATGGGGCTGGGGATGTGGCTCAAGTGGTAGTGAACTCACCTGGCATGAGTGTGGCCGGGGTTTGGTCCTCAGCACCACATACAAACAAAGGTGTTGTGTCCGCCGAGCACTAAAAAATAAAAATATTAAAATTCTCTCTCTCTCTCTCTCTCTCTCTCTCTCTCTCTCTCTCTCTCTCTTTCTCTCTCTCTTTAAAAAATAAAGTACAAATATGAAGACAGGAATTGATGTGAACATACTTTATATAAAAACAGAGGTATGAAAAATTTTTCTATATGTGTAATAAGAATTACGATGCATTCTGCTGTCATGTATTTAAAAAATAAAACCAAAAAATATTTATATGTATTGCTGAGAATCAAACTCAGTGCTTTTGCACATGCTAGCAAAGTAGTCTACCACTGAGACACAACTCCAGCCCATGTAACCAGCTTTTTATACTCTCTTTGTAGTAATCAGAAACAACTTTAAAAATTGAAATTGCATTTATATCACTTTTCCTAGTACAGTAATGCATTACTAACTAAACTTATTCTTAGTATTTTTTTAAAAATAATCTAATGGATGACTGTTATTTCTTTCCAGAGACTATTTTATCACTTCTTTAGGCCTTGGTGAAGGGTCTTTTTTTTCAGAATATAGATGTCTTCTATTATCAAATGGGTCCATGCTAAGTGTGTTGAAAATAGTGATTCTAAAACTTCACACAATCTACACATTTCCAAGACTATAGGGGAAAGAAAAAGACAATATTCATAACCAAGAAACCATTTCCATTGGAAGCATAGTATCACTGTCCAACCTGGAGTTTGATCCAGGTCTTTCAGTGGTAAGGTTGTTTAAGAACCACAACCATAGGTTTTTGGGATCCTCTAAAGTACACTGAATGGCTTTAAATCATTACTCTTATTCAAAATAAAATTTCTGCTACCTACTTAAAAATAAAGCACTATGAATGAGAAAGGTGAATGAGACCTAAGTTCTGTGGAGGTATTGAGGTTGACCTTTAATTATAGTTTATAAATAGTCAAATAAGAAGGGCCTTAGGGTTTTCCAACACATGATATGGAATACTTAGATGAACTGACAAGAAGTAATGAAAATGCATTTCAGGAAAGTGATGTCACAGAAATTTTCAGGGTTGAATCTTGGAAATGTGGGAAAAATATATTCATATTCATATGCATTTCTATAAAAAAATAAGTGATAAGTACATGAGTAGGGTAAATTCAGTATGCCTCATGCATTGTAGGTTGAAGGTAATTATAAAGTAATAACTGAGGAGATCCAGAACTCTATAATTGTGGGAGACATTAATAGCAATTTAGAAAAAGAAAATATAGTTAAATTCCTTTAGATTTGCCTCGGTCCTCTGTTCCTCTAATAAATTTGATTCTGTCAAATGAGATTATGTGCGTATGGTTCTCTCTGAATTTATGTTTTCTCTTGTTTTTAGGATTTTGTCAGCTATGTCATGTAAAGCCCTGTCTAAACTCCCTTTGGGGGCTCTTATACCTCCTGGTCTGGACTGCAGAGCAGAGACCCACCTCACTCATTCTGTGCAATGAATTGACTTTTGTAAGTCTTTGCCAACAATGGTTGGAAGAACAAGCATATGGAGGGTCTTTCATATCATATAATATGGTTTTCAAACCCTGTGGGTTAAAAGGTAGTTACTTGCTATGTTAGAAACATCTTCCCTATGAGAAGGGCTTACCTATATTGTTTGGTTTGGAAGCCCCGTGAACACAGAAGAGACGCATTTATGCTCACAAACAAAGGAATACCAAAAGCCATTAGATATGAGAAAATACATAAAATAAAATCTTCTCTTAGAGCTTTCAGAGGTAAAAAGTTTATTTCTGTTTTCTGTAAGAAAACAAAAATTTCTCTTTGTCCTGACAATATTTTGATGTTTTAAACTTGCTTGCAATTTCTACCGGTGTTTTGAATTCACCTATGCCTGGCTATCCCTTACCAGATAGCGACCCTCTCTAAAACCTTACTGGTGCCTCATAAATTCTGGCTCCCACTGACCCAATAACAATTCTCTCTAAATCTCAGTGGCAGCACATAAATTCTAAGTCTGGAGCTGAATTTATTCCCTCCCTTGAAATGTTAGCCATGTAGATCCTTAACCTGCTATCTGCCTTTATATTATGATTTTCAAAATCTTGTTAGCTGTAGGTACCTTAGCACCCACCTCCTTTGTAACTTTTTGTGCTGTAAAAATATTTTCCTGAAGATCAGGGGGATGATCTCTAGCATGGGGTCTTGTAAGAGACAGTCCTGGCCAGCTTTTGTCTACACAATACAATCTTGATTTAATTTGATTTAAAATTGGAGTTGGTGCTCTTTACTTTGTGTTTTGGTTTAACATTAACCTTTTGTATTAACTTTACTGTAAATAAAACCAAAGAACACAACAAAACTCCTGTAAATGAGCCAGGTGCATAAGAATAGTCATTCCTTACTGAAAGCACAGTATTCATTATAGAAATGATATAAAAGATCTCTCAAATATCAAGAGAGTTTAGGAGGTAGAAATTTTATTTCTTTCAGAATATAGGTAGTAAAATAGTACAAAAGAGAAAATGTGAAGCATGAATATATTAAGTAATATGCAAAAAAAGTCACCAAAATATTTATTACAAAAAATCATATCTACAGAAATGGTTCAAAGAAGCTGTCTTTTTGTCAGGAATAAACATTTGAATAAAAATGGAAGTTTTGATTCTCTTTTTAAGTAGTTTTACTCATAGTGAATTATCTTTACACTATTTCTACATTTTACTGGTTGGAACTAATTATAATTAATATATCTGCAAAAATGGTACTGAATGCAGAAAAATATTATTGCTCATGTTTGAATCACCTACATTATTTGATCTTTCCCTTTTTAAACCAAAAATCTGCATAAAACCATCTCTTAATAAATATCTCTATCTCTGTATATTAGCAGCAACTGAGTTATAAAATTTGCTATGATAACTTGTCTCTTCATGTACTTAAAGACTATGAATTTGCTGCTTAGCACTTAGGTATAATTCTCTATGGTGTTCTCTAGTTATTTTTGTCTCTATGTTTTATACCAAGCTCTTAGTATGTGCCTTAATTACTCTGTGTACCAATGTAGGATTTATGTCTTATTTGTGACACTTTGTTCCCAGAACTGTGTCTAAAGGGAAATATTTACAAAATGATTATTAAGGAAAAAAATCTGTTTAATATTATATTTTATTTTATATTTATTTATATGTTTATGTATAGATATTTTATTATTTAGAAACACACTTTGATCTGAAACTATAGTGCTACTAGTGTATGTTAGCTTGAATTGGTTGTGAGAAACAAACTAAAAAGGCTTTCATCTTTGTTGGTGATTTCTGGAACCTCAGGAACCTAGTGAATAATGGCAGAAATAAGTAACTCTCTAGTTTGAGGCAGAACCACCAAACTAGATGATATTTTGCTCCTGCTTTCTATCTTGATCATTGGAATCATAACTTTAAATATACATGGAAGACTTTTGGAAATATGTCCTGTTACTTCTTTAAAAAAGATCAATGAAAGTGAAAAATAATGCAGGAAAGATAGATAATTAATTTCAAACTATTCATTTGTTAAAATAAATAATTTTTAAAATCACCAGAAATTCTGAAAAGTTAGAAAAGTTGAAAGCTTTAGAAATAGCCTAAGGAAATTTCTCTTTACTCAGGATAGTAGACTATGTTTCTCTTTTCTCAGGACAGTATACTATGTCTCCAACTCATTCCTCTATAGAATTGGACTGTGTGCAAATATGAAAATTAAGTGCTAAGATGCCCCACATGGCTTAGAAGTTTAAAATTCTGACAGAAGCTCAAATCTGCCATTTTTCTACTTTACAGAATACAAAATCTTAAATTTATAAACTTCACAAACATTTGAAGAAGTGTAATTCAAAATGACCTAAAAAATGAAAAAATCATTGAAGGATGACCCACTGAACATAAGGACTTATAATATTGAAGCCCTTATATTAAATGTCTTCTTATCATTGTCAAAATTTTCCATGTTCATATTATCAATATATTAATCAAAATTTTTATGCATTTAATAACAAATATCTAATTTCCTATTTTATTTTGTCTTTTAAAAATTAGTAGTAATCTTTATTAATAATTTAATGCTCATACTTTTAAAATATGAAACATATACTTTAAAAGCTATGGCTATAGCAAGTGAAAAATCCAGCCTAATTTTTATTTAAGACTGGAAGCCATCTCATCACAAAGGCATGAAAAGTTAATTTCTGCTTCATTATAAATTACCTTGATTTGTAACCTTGCTTGAAATGCCTTCCAGTGCCTTGAACTCATCCATGTCTGGTTTTCCCTGATGAGATAAAAACCCTCTGTGAAAATTTAGTGATGACTCATAAATTCTGGCTTTCCCTGACCAAATAACAACTCACTCTGAAACTTTAGTGATGCATCATAAATTCTGATGTTGTTATCTAAATTTACTCCCTAAGTGATGAACCATTTAGACCATTAACCTACTACCTGCATTTGCATTATGCTTATGAAAATCCTGTTATTCGTGTAAGTTCTCAAGACACCCCCCTTTTGCAACCTTTTGTGCTATAAAACTACAGTCCTAGAGAACTGGAATGGTGTCTTCTTTTCCCATGGGTTTCAGGAGAGACTGTTATGCTCAAATATGGGACCCCCAAAAGACCACCAGAGACCAAGATCGATGTAAGCACCAAAGAGATGTTTATTGCAATCTATCTCAGTCCTCCACACACACAGCAACTGGTGGCTTAGAGGCCCTGAGCCCAGGGTTAGCAGTTTTATAACTCTTTGTGGAAGGCAGGAACCCCACATACATCATAGCATCTCTTAGCAAATTATCACACACCTTGGAAAAATCATAAACAACTGTAAAACATGATTAGCACATTCACTGGTGGAAACAAGTTGGGTAAGCATGATTAATTAGTACAAGATGGGTATTCATTTGAACAGACTGGCTTAGGCCACAAGGGGAGTGTATGCTGAATTGTATGGTTTCCAAAAATGTTATCAACCACCATAAACTAGTGTAAGGGTCATTTGGAATCCCAGGAATTTTCCCTGCTTCATGCTGATTGGTTGGCTGCTAAGGGGTTGCTATGGATCCCCACCTAGCCTGACTGAGTCACAGACACCAGGCCCAGCAGATGTCTCCTGTTATTTGTAGATAAACAACTCAGCAGGTTGGGTATGAGCCTAGGAGTGCTCTGTGTGTGTTTTCAAGGACAAGAGTCAAGCCCCCTTCTTTCAACAGTCTTTGCTCTGAGGTAGAGGCTGGTTTCTCACCTTATACCATATGGATTTTTTATGTATTTTTTTAGCTATAGCTGGACACAATACCTATATTTCACTTATTTATTTTTATGTGGTACTGAGTATTGAACCCAGGGTCTTGCACATGGGCGTTGAGCACTCTACTGCTGAGCCACAATCCCAGCCCCTTATGTCTTGTTTTTATTGGGCATTTTTACTTTAGGGGGTTTCTTCCCAGTTCAAACTTCAATCTGTCACCTAAAAAGAACAGAGATCAATCAATCAATAAATAAAATTTTATAATTATTGTCATTATTTTATATTAATTCCTGAAAAATATACAAACATATATAATTCATAAACTGAAATGACTTTATATGTAAGTTTAAATTTAAATTAGTTCCCACTTATGGGAAAACAACCTTGTCTTAAAATAACAGCAGCCTGAGACACTGGGGTACATTTCTCAGATTAAAAAAACAACAACAAAAAAAAAAAACCCAGCACTCAATGACCTGAGATTCTAGCCCTTATTCTTGCCTGGATTGGATAATATTCCCTGTTACTCAAAAAAGGGCTCACTTCTCTCAGATCCAATGTTCATGATCTGAAGTCCCTTCCAATCAAGAGCATTTTGTGGGAACTGTCCAATCCTGTGTGTCATCAGGGAGTAGGAGGGTGGGCTTTCACTTCTAATCTCCTGAGTCCTCCATTTTTGCCATCTGTAGTCTCATACTTCAGAGTCACAGGTTGTTCTGCTGTGCAGGAACTGAGGATCCCAAGTAGCCCTACTCCTGAGAACAAGGAAATGGTGAGTGTGCATTGGCCTAGCAAGGGAGGCTGGGGGAGAGAGGCTATTGGAACCACAAGACTGGCTGTGTTGAAAACAGGAGCTAGCAGATTGGGACCCTGGGCAGTCTCTGGAGTCTGCAGGCTTAAGTCCTCCACTGGGCCACTATGTCCTAAGTCCTACTGGACAACCAGGTTGGGAACATGTCACTGGCAGAGACTCTTTGCTGCCTTCCTTAAGCACAGAGGGCATCCTCAGAATCTGCATAAAATACTATGTGGCAGGTGTGTTCCTGCAGCCCAGTGTCTTACCAGATTCTGGAGATTTACAGGTGGAATAATTATCAAAATCAAATCTCCAAGGGCAATTTTCCTGCAGGAGAGAGGCTGTCATTTTGTCATTATGGTACCTAATTTCCTTTTGGGCTAGCTAATTTTCATTTTGACATTCTTTTATTTTTACTTTCTTCATTATTATTATTTTGTAAAAGTTAGGTGAACTCAGGGATACTTTACTACTTAGCCATATCCTTGGAAGTGGAGCCAGATTTACAGATAGGTAGTTAGTGTATTTAGGTAAATTGGGTCTAATAGCCAGTAAGATCAAGAATGAACACCATATTGAGGGTGGAGTCAAGAATAAGGGGAATTGAAAATGTCCCCAAGGCCCTGAGCCCATTGCAAGAAAATTTTAATGAAGCAGCTCAAGGCAAACATGAGGATGCTAATCCAAAAGCCCTTCCTGAGCAGATTACTCCTTCAGCCCACCTGTCCTCCACACTTTGGGTCTTCCCACCTACATTCCAACACTGCAAGATAACAGAACAAAGGACAGGAATGTGATAGGAATGAGGGATAGCTGAAGGAAGACCTTAGCTATAAAAAAGCTAAAAAGACCTTAGTTAAAAAAAAAATACCTTTCATGGATTCTACCTCTTTGGCCCCCCTTTTTCTTCTTGGGAAAAGTCTTTTCTACTGTCCTCTATTAAAGCTTCTACTTTCCACTCTAAACCTGCCTTGGCACACTTCTCTGGTGTTATACTTCAGCATTGGGGAAGCAAGGACTCTTCAACCGTAAACAGCCCTAACAGGTTTAAATTTATTTTGAGAAAGACCCTAGCTAAGTTGCTGAGATTATTTTTGTTATGGTTTGATTTATCTAGAATTTTCTATTGCAATAAAGCATACTGTTTTTACATATATATGTGTTCATATGGGGATCTTATTTATATTGTGATTCTTTGATGATTATTGTAATATTATAATTTCACAATATCTATGAATAGTAGGTCATGATAAGTTCGTTTTTTGCTCTTATAATTGAAAAGGTTTTTGACTAAAGTTACTTATAACTTTGTAGATGAATTTTTAAAATTTATGCTTATTGCATTATTGTTGTATTTAATAGTCAGGTTTATTTTGACATAACCATCATACATGGAATATAATTTGCCCCCCTTAGGAATCCAGTAGTTCCCTTTTCCCTATTCTCCTACTTTCTTCTATCTTATATTTATTTATCATTTTTTAAAAAATTATTGCTTCATAGAATACACATAAAAGTAGACTTCATGTGATATGTTCATATTTGTACATAGCAATTTTGGTGACATATATTGTTTAATTTGAAAGAAAATTATCATCTTTATAATGATGAGTTTTATCCTCTGTACATGGGATGTATAATTCAGTCTTTTATGTGCTTTTTGTGACTTTCATTTTCTCATAATTTCTACATATTTAGTTTCTAAAAATGTACAATATGAAATACCACTTGCATAAGGCACCTATGTAAAATTTATGCATAGTGTTTTATGCTCTTTTGTAAACTGGATATATTATGGAATGTAACTGGCTCTAGTTAGCATTTTTCCTACAGATTATTATTTATCTCTTCCATGATGCATATTGTATCGAGCCGTGTCCTTGGGCTTCAAGTGTTTGGGTGAGTACCATTGAGTACTTATATGTTATCATGATCACATATGCTCTAATTTCAGTAAGTCTCTGTGATGGGGAGTATCATGTATATTCAATAGAAAAATAGTTTCTACAAATAGATACTAATTTAAACTTCTTTTGACTTAATGATTATTGATTTGTTTTAAATGTTTATCAATATTACTTAATTTTTCCCATGATGGGTTTTTATTTTGTATTTCTTAAGTTTCTAAAGTTTTTGAATTTTATACTTAATAAACATATCTCATGTATAAATTTGTAGTTCAAACTTCTGTCCTTTATATCTTTTTGGCTTAAAAGATGAGAAAAGAATCTAAAAATGCAGCTAGCGATTGATTTCAAGAAAAAGAAAAAGTTTTAAATTATTTTTTTAAATTGACATTTTTCTTTCCTCATCTTTTATTATAGATTTTTTGTATGATTGTAAAGGTAGGTTATTTAAAGTGGATTCTAGGGCTTATCTTTGTTAATTACTACAGGAAAAATAAATAAGAAATTTCTCTACACTATGGCTCCATGAAAGTGATTAAATTTATTTAAAATCATATGGTAATAAAATTGTTAAATGACATATTTACTAAACATCCACTCATTAAAATTTTTTTCTGTAATATTTTTGGCAGTGAATCATTAACTCTATTATCTGGATTTTGGAGTTTAATATAAAATCATATGGAATAAAATTTGGCCACTCCTAGAAATATTTATACATAATTTGTCCTTTACTTAATGACATGTTGTGGAGATAGCAACTAATGAACATATTTATTTTTAGAAATACTTACTTTTATCCTTTTCAGTTTCTAATAAGCCTTTTAGATTTATTTCCTTACTGAGTCACTCAGGGCCACTGATGTGGTTTTTTTTTTTTTTTTTTTTTTCATTTTGTAATCTCCCGGCATTTACCCATCTAAGAAATCTGTCTTCTGAGCTCTGTTTTTGAAGATTTTCTTAAAATGACAGAAAAAAAGTATTTGTGTTGCCCCTGAAATGTATTCTCAATGCACTCTCTTCAAAATGGAGAGAAAATAATATTTCCCCAGACTGACATCCCTGTGTCAGGAGCTAAATATACATTGATGATCTTTGAAGAAATTTCTACAATTCTGTCTCTGGGTAGTTTTCTCTTGTCTGCTGAATTGCCATTTAGTATCCACATACACATGTTTTTTCATATACTATGTGAATAATTTTAGAGGGTACAGATGAATAATGCTCTTCATGGACGCTATGAATACCTGTGTGTACTGTAGTGCACAGCTGACAAAGCCCTGGGAGACACTGTGCAGATTCTAATTGGTTAACCATTATCTGCCACTCACATGAATTTTCTTTCAAAAGCTTGTAATAATCTTTTCACTTTAGGCATCCATGTCATCCACATTCCCAAGTATAAAAGTTTGAATCTTTCTTTTCTGAACTCCAGGTTCCATTTCTCTTATGGTTCAATGTGGTGCAAATAATTATGATTTTTTGTCTTTCTTTTACACTGTGTTTCTAATAAAAATGTTCTCTACTTCAAGCCAATATTTTCCATGTTCAGCTTGTTTAGAAAATGACATAGAAAATTGTATTTAATAATTTATAAAGGAGAGTTGAGAATACTTCTTTCTTGTATTCCCCTTCCTTAGAAACTGAACCAGAACTATGCTTGGCCTTTTGAAGGGGGCACCATAACCAATCAGATATATAAAAAAAGTTAATTGATTGTATATTCTCTTCTAAGAATTCTCTGTTTAGATTCTTAGCCCATTTCATGATTGGGTTGTTGTTGTTATTATTATTATTATTATTATTATTATTATTATTATTATTATCATCATCATCATTATTTGCTTAGCTTTTTGAGTTCTTTGTGTACCCTAGAGATTAGTGCTCTATCTGATGTGTGATAGGTAAAAAATTTATTCTAGGATGTAGGCTCTCTCTTCACCTCACAGATTGTTGCTTTTGCTGAGAATAAACTTTTTAGTTTGATTCCATCCCATTTATTAATTATTTGTTTTAATTCTTATGCTATAGGTGTCTTATTAAACAATTTGGGGCCTAATCCCACATGATGAAGATTAGAGCCTCCATTTTATTCTGTTAGATGTAGAGTCTCTGGTTTAATTCTGAGGTTCTTGATACACTTTGAGTTGAGTTTTCTGCATGGTGAGAGATAATGGTTTGTTGAAAAGGCTATCTTTTCTCCAGTGCATGTTTTTGGCACCTTTGTCTAATATATTATAATTGTAATTTTGTGGGTTAGTCTCTGTGTCCTCTATTCTGTACCATTCGTCTACCAGTCTTTTTTTTTTTTTTTTTTTTTTGCCAATGCCATGATGTTTTGTTACCATTGCTCTGTAATCTAGTTTAAGGTCTGGTATAGTGATGCCACCTGCTTCACTCTTCCTGCTAAGGATTACTTTATCTATTCTTGGTCTCTTATTTTTCCAGATAAATTTCATGGTTGCTTTTTTTATTTCTATGAGGAATGCCATTGGGCTTTTGATCAGAATTGCAGTAAATCTGTATAGTGCTTTGGTAGCATGGTCATTTTGATTATATTAATTCTGCCTATTTGTGAGCAAGGTAGATCTTTCCATCTTCTATGGTATTTTTTTTAATTTTTTTCTTTAGGGTTCTGTAGTTTTTGTTGTTTAAATCTTTCACCTCTTTCATTAAGTTGCTTCCCAAGTATCTTATTTTTTCGAAGTTATTGTAAATGGGGTAGTTATCTTCATTTCTTTCTCAGAAGATTTTTCACTAATATACAGAAATGCCTTCAATTTATGGGTGTTGATTTTATATCCTGCTACTTTGCTAAATTTATTTACTAGTTCTAGATGTTTTCTGGTGGAGATTTTTGAGTTTTTTAGGTGTATAATCATATCTGGCATTTGCACGTAAATGGATAGCATTGGAGAAGATAATGCTAAGTGATGCTAGCCAATTTAAAAAAAAATGCCAAATGTTTTGTCTGATATAAAGAGGCTGACTCATAATGTGGTAGGGAGGGGGAGCATGAGAGAAATAGATGGATTCTAGATAAAACAGAAAGGTGGGAAGAAAAAAAAGGGGGCAAAGGATTAGCAAGTATCGTGGAATGTAATAGAGTTCATCATCAAAAGTACATGTATGAAGACACAAATTGGTATTATCATACTTTATATACATCCAGGGATATGAAAAATTGTGCTCTATATATGGAATAAGAATTGTAATGCTTCTGTTATCATTTATTTAAAAAATTGAAATAATATGAAAAAAATGTTTATAAATAATATATATTAAATATGTGCATGTTATACATAGAATATATATATATGTTTATGTATAGATCTGGGGGGAGGCAAGTCTCTTTCCTGAATTTTTAAAAATCAATTAATTTATTAATTTGTTATAATTTGCTATTAGAGCAGAATGCAATTCACTTCATAGTACACAAGTGGAGAACAAAATTTTATTTCTCTTATACAGAAAGTATAATTACAAAACCCATGTAACTCTGTGAAAAATATTTCCATCTCATTCCACCATCTTACTTACCTCTATACCATTTACCAACACTTCCCTCCCCTTTGTCTTATTCAAAGTTTCTTCATTTCTTCCATGCTACCTTCCACTTCACTCATTGTGGATCAGCATCCACTTAGCAGTGTAAACATTAGGTCTTTGGTTTAGTGGATTGGTTTAATTTCTTTAACATGATATTCTCCAACTCTATCCATTTACTTCCCAATTCCAAAATTTTATTCTCTTTATGCTCAGTAATATTTCACTGTGTATATAGATCATATTTTCTTTATCCATTCATCTCTTGAAGAGCATATAGATTGGTTCTATAGTTTACCTATTGTGAATTATTTTGCTATGAACATTGATGTGGACATGCCACTGTATTATGCTGTTTTTAGCTCTTGTTGGTCTAAACTGAGGAGTGGAATAGCTGGATCAATTTTGGTTCCTTTCCACGTTTTCTAAGGAATCTCCTTATTCTTTTCCAGATTGGTGTCAACAATTTAGAGTTGTCAACAATTTAAGGGTGCTGTTCCAAAAATACATCTACTTTATTAGGAATATTTTAAATACATAATGGGGATTTTCAAATAGTGGAAATTATGGGTTATACTATAAAATTCAACTTTTACTATTTTTTATATGAATTCTAAAAAAATAATTAACTTTTCACCTCATATAATTTTAATGCTCAATCTGTTTCCATACAAGAGAAGTTAACTGAAATTTTACGGGATTGTCACTGTATTATTTTTCTCCATAAATAATATATTTACATATATAATCTACAAATTCAAAAGGCTTCATATGCAAGTTTAAATGCAAATGCTTTTCTGGGTTGGCTGGATTTTACTTCTCCAAGGATACCTAGCCTTAAATTAGCTGTAGCCTCAAAAGAAAAAAAAGTAAATGTACAAACAAGACCCTACAATCTTGACATCATTTATTTTTAGATTTGATGTTATCTCCTGTCACTCAAAAAACTCACTAGGCTCAGATTGAGTATATGATGACATAAGTTATGTCCAATCAGAAGCCCTTATATAAGCATTGTCCAATCCACACATATTCAGTAAAGAGAAGCAAGTTTTGACCATCTGGTGTGAAGCCTGCCAGTGTGGGTATCCATTTCTAGGCTCCCTCACTTATGTTCAGTGAACCTGATTTTTTCTCCTGTATAGGTACTGTGTGATTTAGAGAGAGGACACTTGGTTCCTAAAAATACAGTAAATGATGAGTGTGCAGTGAAATCCTGAGACTGGATGGTGAGTCTGGTTGAAACTGGCTGCACTGACTATGGTGGGAACTGGCAATGGTTGGCTAGAATCCCTGGTGTAATCTTTGGTTTCTCCAGTCCTGTGTCTTCTTTTGAGAAAGGTCAGCCATGAATCTCCACTGGGAAGTCAACTTGACCATATATTAACAGTAGACCCTGCAAGTCCTATTGTATTCTATAGAATATCTTCATCCCCTACCTTAAATTCTATTTGAGAACATTTGTGGCAATATTTCCGAATCTTCTCAGATTGTGTTTTGGATTCTGGAGTCACGAGATCATCACAATCACAACTCCATGTATTTTTCCTTCAGGAGAGGGATGAGATACTCTATAGGTATCTCAGTTTTTCTTTACTCCTGAATTCATTCTCCTTCTTTTTGAAGATTGTGGTATTGTGGATTGAGCCAGAGGTACTGTACCATTTAGCTACATACCTGGTACTTTTTTTTATCTCCAGACAGTTGCTGAGTGTGATTTTAAATTTGTGTGCCAGTATTGTGAGTTGTATTTATATATAAAATTTTAGCTTACTGTTCAAGGACAACTTCCCCCTTTCCCAGTATTATCAGTTACATTTTTGCAGTATTATCAGTTACTTTACCCATATTAAATTTCAAATGAACATGGTATTTTCAATTGTTATACCAAAAACTGGATGAGACTTTTAAAATAATCTTTTTTTTTTCTTCTGGGTGCAATGATACTTGCATATTAATTCCAGAGAGTCAAGTGCCTAAGTAAGAAAGATTGCAATTTCATGGTAAGCATCAGGAACTTAGGTAGACCAATTAGACAATTAGAAAAACCTGTCTCAAAATTTTAAAACATGGCTGGGTATGTTGCCCAGAATTAACATGCTCCTGTTTCAAATCCCCAGTACCATAGAAAAAAATCAAAAGCAAATATTTTGTTGTTGTTGTTTATGAGCATTTTACATGATTGAAAAGTAAAGAAGAATCCTTTGATCTTGAAAAATCATGTGTTTCTATTCTTTCTTTGTGTCTCCAAGGGCAGCCAACCTGTCAGAGTGTCTTTATGCTCAGATTTTCTTTTGTGAAATGTATATGAGAGCATTCTCATTCTCTACTCTGGTATTTTCCTGGAACTGTGTTTCAGAACGTATGTAATATGAGGATCCCACACCTGTCAAATCTAATGCCTTTCATAAGTCCAGACCAGTATTAGGGGCTTATTTTATTCAAAAGCAGTATAAATGTAGATAGTATAGTTTCTCAAGGAAGTAACTGAGAGAACTCTCAACTTCCATTTTTTTTTAATGTCCACTAATTTTATTGTCTAGCACAGTGTTTCTTTCTACCATATCAATACACTTGGAGTACTACATACTATTCCACTTTTTGAGAGTTGCCATTCTAACAGCTGTGCTAATGCAGAAGATCTTATAGTTGGCCTGTGCACTAAAATTCTGATGTAAGCTTTTTAGATTCCAGTGTGCCTTATGCTCACTGGAAAAAAAAAGATATACACCTATTTTAGAAATAAAGAGCTATCTGTGATTGTAACCATATTTCTTCCATAATATTTGAGATTTTAGCCCATTAGAATGTTTGCACACCAATGTGAAACCACTCCTTTTTGATCTAGGGAGATTTGCACCTGCACAGTTACCAGTGCTTTCAATGCTCTGAGGTTTCAGATATAGTCTATTGAATGGAAAAAGTTAATATGGGGAAAAATTACTTACAGAAAGAATTGGTTAGTTCTGGTGTTATTAGTAAAGTGAGCTGGGTGAGAGAGCTGAGGAAGTGCTGAACTGACACTTCAGTTTTCAGTGGTGGTCTGTATTTCCCTGTTAATTTTTTGGCACTGTCTAGATAAAAGTTGAACTATCAGCAACAGTTCTTTGCATTTTTAGAGAATGTTGGCAAATCCCTCTAAGGGATTAAGAAGTTTCCTTAAGATTTAACACATTTTCCACTCTAGTCTAATGGAATAAAGCCCACGGATCTTGCATGACCATAGAAAACCACTATCTTTCCCTCTGGAGTTGATACTCATGTATATCTTATTTCTTCCTCTCTGTGTACAGATAAATTAGCATTTAAACTACAGGCAATTTAGAGTTAAATAATATATTTCAAAACCAAATCAATCTTCCTTTATTTATATTAACACTGGATTTGGGCATTTTGTTCTAGTAATTTTGCATATTGCTCAAATCAGGAAAATCTTCAAGTGCATTCTACTTATCTCTTGGTCGATATATTTTTTTTTTCAGTTTTCCAATCTGTGTGCCTCTAATTCCTTTACAGTTTTAAGAAGGAGTCAAAACAGGAGTAAATATTTATTTGGTATATTCATAAACAGAGAGAGGCTTATATTCTGCTTTTATTTTTATTTTATTTTTAAAATTATCTCTCTTTATATCTACTGTTTGGTGGATGCTTGTGTATAATTCCAGTGTCACACACATTCTGCACACAAGTCCCTACTTGTGATCTGTGCCTATGGTTCTAACATCTACATTGATGTTGGATTGAGGTTGAAATGAATACAATTTTTTCACTCATATTAAATATTTTATTTATATGTTTTGATTTATTTACTTATAATACTTAACAATAAAAAGATATTTGCCTACATATAATTGCCCTATGTAGTTTTCCGTATTGTGATTTCTTTATCTTAAAATTACTACACTGTTGCAATATTATAACATGTATTAGTGTCAGGTAATAATCACTAGTACATTTGCTCTTATATATGAGAGAGTTCTTGGCTAATTTTGTATACATTTAAATTTCCAGGAAAATCTTAGAAGTTTTTGCTTTGATTTCTTCTTTAACAAAAACTAAAGCATGGTAAAATTTTGACCAGTTATTATTATAGGTTAACTTGGGAAAATGGTCATTTTTATAATAGATTTATCCTTTGTAAATATGTTGAATATTTGGGTCTTTTATATGCTTTTTTATATTTTTATTTTCTCAAATATTGCATATTCATTTTCTAAATATACTTGCATATGAAATGCAATATTCATGTGACATTGGCATAAAACATACATGGTATTTTGTAGTTTTGTCAAACTGAATATAATACATCAACAATAATTCTAGTTCTTTAAATTTACTATTTATAAAATTAATTAATAATTATTTCTTTCTCTGTAACCATGCCCCTTGGTTTCAACACTGGAGGAATATGGCTGTATTCTCATATGTACAGTTGTTGTAATTTTAGTCTCTGTTTCTTGTGTGGGTACATCATATACAAAACAGTTTGTACAAATGGATAATAAAAGCTTAAATTATTATTTCCCACTTTTGTGAATGCATTCATTCCACAAATTCATCAATACTATTTAATTCATCTATATGATGTGATTTTATTCAATGTTACCTAATTTCTAAAGATTTTGAGTTTGTATGGTTATTGAACACTTAGATATATCCTTTTAAAAGTGTCTCTTCAAGAATTTATTCTGCTTTTCTTTTGCAATCTGTTTTATATTTTGTTTCTTGATTATATGAGGAAATTAGATTTTTTTACCTTGTCACTTTTGTACCTTTAATGTAATAATTTGATGAATAGATTTTTTATTAATATTTTGTAATTCATAAATTTACACATATTATATTGTATAATTTTGAAAACAAAAACTATTGTTTTTCTTTTGTGATATTAGGGATTCAACCAAAGTGTCTTATTGCTGAGCATATTCTCAATTCTGTTTTAAATTTTCTTTTCAGATGAGGTTTGCTCAATTTCTTCAGTTGGCCTTAAATTTTCAACTTCATTTCTTAGACTCCAGAATAGAAGATATTTCAGGTGTGCACCACCATATGCACCCTATCTTTTGTATGAAAACTTCTGAGCTTTGTACTTTCTTATATATTTCAGTACTATTTATTAATAACTTATATTCAGAATTTAAAGTGTCAAAATATGTTGTAATATTTTATGAGTGAAGGCATAAAATAGCATTTTATTATCACACTGTTTTTCCCAATATCCTAGCATCGTTCTTTGAAATGAATACCATTTTTTTCTCTTCCCTGCACTGTAATCTTCATTACGTATCACTGCCTAAATAACAAGAGACTTATAAAGAGTTTTGTTGTTCTTGTTTTTTGTAGTTCCACCATTTATTTTATAATGAGGTTTACTCTGATTGATTTAATTTCATAACATCAATCATGTGGCATCATGGTAGTTTGGTCAGGAGGAGACTTTATCTACAACAGTGGATATAGCAAATATCTTAGCCATGTACTAGTCTATACCATCTAGATTCTTGTCATTAAATTCAGAGAATTGGAAAATTGCAGAAGATTCTTAGGAGAAATTTTCCAGAGTGTATTTCCATCAAGTGAGAATTTAGTATATAGGCATACATTTGCAATTATAAACTGTATAATTGATATAATTTTTATTTGTTGAATTTTCAAATTTGCTAGTGCTTTTTAAATTGTATCTGCTTTTTATTTATTTGTACTGAAGATTGAACTCAGGAGTGCTTAACCATGAAGCCACATCCTCAGTCCATTTTTTATATTTTATTTAGAGACAGAATCTTGCTTTGTTGCTAAGTGCTCACTAAGTTGCTCAATAATATATATATATATATATATATATATATATATATATATATATATATATATATATATATAATATTGTCTTAGAACTTTTGATCTTTTTTTTTCCTCCTCAGTCACTGGAACTAAAATTATCTATCACTAGACCTGGCTTATTTGCTTTTTAAAAGCACCAACATGGATATTGGTGACTCTCTCTCTGCTATGTTCATCTTTAATAGCTTCTAATTTTGCTCATTTTTTTTAGATTTTCTTACTTTTAGTTTATAAAATTTACTTTTCATTGTAATGCATGATTTGATAATAAATTCTAGTCATTTTATGGCTGAATATTTTTTGTATGTTTTATTTCAACCTCAGGTTTAGATGAATTTCATTTTTTTAGCTGTATGGAGGTCTAAGTGAAACATAAAAACCTGCATGGATATTGTTAAATAAATGGAACCACAATTTTGCCCAGTTTTTTACTGTACAGTATATACCCAAAGAACATAAAATCAGCATACTACATTGACACTGTCACATTAATATTTATAGCAGCAAAATTCACAATAGCTAAGCTATAAAGCCAACCATTCCATGATAAATGGGTCCATTCAGTGATGACAGGATAAAAAATTGTTGCTTTATGCTATGTACACAATAAACTATGAGTCAGTCATAAAGAAGAATGACTTTATGACATTTGTCAGTAAATGGATGAATCTGGAGATTTTATTGCTAAGTAAAACAAACCATTTCTTTAAAACTAAAGGTTGAAAGTTTTTGCTGATATGTGAAATCTAAAGCTCATAAAGCGGAAAAGGGTAAGAAAAAAATCAGTAGATTTCACAATGGTAAACAATAAATAAACAAATAAAAGGGAAGGGGATGAAAATATTAAAGATACATATATAAATCCTACCATGATAGCAACCAACGCGAACAGGATTTTAATTAGGATAAGATATATCTTATGCTTGCATAATGTCATAAAAATTGATTTTACAATCAGGTAGAATTAGAAGAATCAAAAAAATAAAAAACAAATTATATTTGTTTGATATGTATGTTCTATTATAAACATCATATAATATATACATCAAACAAAGTTTTTATGCATATGTATAGATTATTTTGTATGTTATAAATTGTTAAAATTATAAAAAGGAAAATCCAAACAGGATTGCTTTTGCTATTTTTTATATTAATAACATACATAAGTACCATATAATGTTTGAACTAAAATTCACTGTTAAATATTTCAATTAAGTGGTCTGTCTACCTTGTAAAATTTCAAAATTTCTCTTATATCATTGTTAGAGATCTCACTACATATTCAGAAGAGCCAGCTCCATCAGAGAAATTACAAATAAGATTCTACACTTTAGTAAATCTCTGATTAGTGGTTGTACAATTAAAATTTGAGGATTCTCTTTTTTAATTACCATAATTTTCTCATCTGAACAATATTTATATTTTAGATCATAATATTAAAAAATTACAAAATATATATTTTTGTAGTAATGTCTGAGTTTCATATTGTGTTTCATAAATGCAGATTATATTTTTTTTGAACTTAAATCACTTTATCTGCAGAAGTAGATAATAGTATCATTGTGTTCCAAAACCACCTACATGATAGTCTACTAACTCTCATTTCAACTTCGATTACCTTACAGACTGTGCAAAATTCATGTGGTCAATGTGTTATTTATTTACATATTCTTATTTCAGGTACCGTTAACATTCAGGGACATAGCCATTGATTTTACTGAAGAGGAGTGGGAATGCCTTCAGCCTGCTCAGAAAAACTTATATAAAGATGTGATGTTAGAGAACTATAGAAACTTTGCCTTTCTTGGTAAGTTTAATTTTCCTTTAAAATTTTTAATTAATAATTATTATTTAATTTACTTATCTTGTATCTTCTGGGAAGTTCTCGATAAGAATGAGTTTTAGATTTGTGTTTCAAAGAAAAAGGGCATTTTTAGTATAGATATTTTACTCTTTAATATATATTATTTTGCACTTTAATCTTTCTCTTTCTCAGTGTGTTATACATCCTTCACTTTAGATAAATAGTACCTAGCATGATTTAGTGATGTAAACTATTGTAGCCTACACATAGCAGGGGACAGAGTTGAGAAGTTCAAATGGAGAAAACCAAACTAAAAAATGTTGAAAGAGTAGTTATTCAGCAGAAAAAAATTTTCAGAAGCTTAGCTTTATTTCTTTTGATATTAATCATTGAACACATACTGCCCTACATTTATTACGTTTTCAAATTCTTTGTACTCTTCAGTTTTCTTCTTTACTGATATCTCAGTTCATTCAGATTAACCATCAAAACTTACCTCTTGTTGTGAGGGCCAGCATGATCAGTTACAAATGTTGTGAGGAAACCTGTAAAGAAGCTAACAGAAGAGAGAGACACACCCACAGTGAAAAGAAAAAAGGAAAAAAAAATACTGGCCACTCCTCTTCATGGCTGCACATAGTATACTCCAGAATTACATAGCTTCTGTTACCATGACTACATTCTAACCTAGTGTTATTTTAACCCCAAGTGCTAGCTAACGAAGATAAGGTACAGTTACTACAAACATAGAGCCCTTTTTCCCTAACAACATTACCAGAGAAACTAGATAGTGCACCTATAGAGTTGTCTCAATAGCTTCAGGGAGAAACTGCTAGGCATTACTAATTGTGGATATCATGGTGCCAGTTATCATCACCCCCGCACTTTCCTGTCTATTTCCAAGGTCAGAATACTTACAGTCTTCCCTCCTTTTTAAAGGCCTTTTGAATAAATAATGTTACTTATCTTCTTAATGCTGGTCGGTGCAAAAAATAAGGCAGCTATAGAAAACAGCCAGTGCCAACATCAGTAAATATCCACCTATGAATATTTTTTGACACAGATGAAATTGAATAAACATGAAATTATCCAATCCATCAAGTCTAAACATCAATCATCGTGTTGGACCTTATTAATGATATCTTTAAGGTAATTGAACCCTTTTCAAATAAAATTACTATTATCACTTAAATTGAAGGAACACATGTAATTAAACTTTGAATATCCATTATGGTGTAACAATACCAGACAATCAATTGCAGCATGAATGTCAAGTATGGCTTGACAAGGTTGTTTTTGTTCTTTAGTAAGCATATTAACGGCCATGGAGGCATGGCTAATACTTTTTAAGATAGCATAAGTGAGTTTCATAATAGTTTTCTAAGCCCATAGAGCTAGTCCAGGGAAACCCTATAAAGAGAATGCAAAACATCAAATTTTGCCTTAGAGAGAAGGTTCACTGAATTATCACAGTTTTTATCAAGAGGAATAGCTCTTTTATAAACAAATTTCACAGGATGGTGACCTATTAAATACTATGATAAGGAAACAGTTATTCTGCTAAGACAACAAAGAATACCATGAGATATTTTTTCAGGTATATAACAATTTCATTCAAGTGAGACAAGATATTGTACTGGGTTATAGAAGTCCAAGATCTGTCAGTACTGAATTTCCCATAGCTGGTTTAAAAAAACAGAGCAACATTGTTATTAAGACCAAAACATTTACAGAGTTTTGTGTGAGTTTAGCAACCAAAGCAGTAACTAAGTTATCCAGAGTACATTCTAACCTATTTGAGCCAACATCTTTTGAGCTGAGGCTGGTAATGGTTTTATATCTCCCCAAGTACCTGGAATTAATTATAGTATCATGGATTCCTCTTTTAATGTTTCTCCTCATTTGAGGAGAATGATTATTCTCTTCTTTGAAGGGACTCTTCTCTTCCAGGGTTAAATGAAACTTATGAATCAATTAGAAGTCCTTGATTTACATTTATAATTGCTATATTTCATACATCAAGCTAGAGTCCAAATAGGACATGTTGACATAAGTGTAGCAGTCCATGCTTTTCCCCAGGTGATCAAAGGCATAGGATCTTGTCATGCTGGTCAGGTGGAATCTTATATATTGCATACTCTACTTTGTTAGTGACTTTTTGAGAATACAATGTCTATTCAACGCAGATGACCAACTTTGAGTATTAACTTTATGTTCTATATTGAGCATAGTAACAGTAAACAAAACAATATTTAATGCATATTAAATTGAAAGAGGCTATATCATTGTTTGTTTGTCTCTGTTTTAAAAGGCAAGTATTAGGATGCAATTTGCTCACTCAAAAAAGCTTGTCCTAAAAGATTATGAGAAATTTTATTATTTAAAACTATATCTCAGTGATTAAAAATTGTACAAAAGGATGAGATGCAAAGGCAGCTTCATTACCCATCTGCTGCTGTCTCTAGCTGGGCACAAAGCACGAGCCACTCACAGCTTTGTAGATTCAAACAGCAATTCTTTATTCCCGATCTCACACCAGCCGTCTACAAACACGTTCTGGGGGAATCCACGTTCTCTGCCCAAATCCACTACTCATGGGCTTCTGTCTCCCAAAATATACTGTCTGACCCTAAGAACTCAAGAGGAACTCAGGCAGCAGGATACGCCCTATTCGAAAGGGGGAACACCCTAATCTCCTATTATGCTAAACCACCCTATTCTAAAGGGGGAACACCCTAATCTCCTATTATACTAAACCGGGGACACCCTAAACATGGATCCGCCCTGGTCCTTGAGCAATGTCACCTTTCAGGAGTCCTTCCACTAGACAGCATGGGAGTAGCTGGCAAGGAAATTGTCATACCTACTTGGCTGATGGCTCCCAGCACCCATCTTTAAACAAATAAAGCTTCAAGGAGCAGATCATGCTTGGTTTCTCTCCATGCTCTCTGTTGGAATTGACTTGGCAGATTTTTTTTTTTAGATTCAATTCTATTAGTCAATTTTTTTCTTTTGTTTTGTGGCTTGCAATAATGCATTAATAATCATAAATATTTTGAAGTGAACACCTCATTATACTTTTACTTTGTAAGTTGTTTTCTATATTTCTTAATTTTTTTATTTTGATTAATGATTTAATTCCTGGATCATGCTTGGATTCTTTTCACACTTCTCTTTACATAGATAGATAGATATAGATATAGATATAGATATAGATATCTTCCCTTTATATATCCTACAGGTTTTTAATTTTTACAGTATTTCACAAGTTGCT
Organism: Callospermophilus lateralis; assembly: GCF_048772815.1. Taxonomy (NCBI): domain Eukaryota; kingdom Metazoa; phylum Chordata; class Mammalia; order Rodentia; family Sciuridae; genus Callospermophilus; species Callospermophilus lateralis. Next base: position 2,069,665 of record NW_027511893.1, read on the forward strand.
TAGACTTGTCTTAACCTTGGTCCTGTTTGATAAGCCTCTCCCATATTGGTAGAATTTCAGCTTTGCACACTAGGAATACCCCTGTCATTTATTCTTAAGGAATTATTCACATACACAATTTGTGCCTAATTATATTAATATTTTTTGTCTCAATTTTACTCTCTAAACTTTCTTTAAATAGTTAGAGTTCATTCAGTAATTAATAACTGTCAGTATCCTAATATTCAGTTCTTAAAGTTTTTTTTCTTCTTTTGTTAATTGGATTAAGCCATGCTTCTCTTTCTTTATATTGCTGTACTATTTTTTATTTGTCATTAAAGGAGTCAGCAGTAGACTATATAGTCCATTTTGGGGAAAAAAGTATAAAAATATTTAAATAAATAAAAATACACAAGAACAGTGCTGTATCCTTGTAATATGTGAGAATTGAGAGGCCATCCAAAATAACTTCATTGTTGAGGGAAGTCGCAGAAATTTAGAAACAGCATGACTCAAACAAATTTTAAAAAATTGTGTTGTAGTTCAGGGAAATAGAATTTTGGGGGTTAATCTTAAGCACCACGCATGAAAAATAACAGTTGGATGACCTAAAGATTCAGAAATGCCAGTACTAAATATGTATCTATGAACAATTAAATTAGCAAATTGAAGTGATACCTCTGCTTTTGTGATTAGTGCAAACATTGTTCTAAGCATTAAAGCTATGGACTCAATGTGTGTGCCCACCAATGATCAAATGAGTAAAAATATTGCACTTATATACTATTATTATTTAGTTATGGAAATATTTTTTCTCATAAAATTTTTTAAGAAATGCATGCAGGACTTTGCATTAAGTGAAATGTGACAGGCAGGGATTAAGTCGCAGGAACATTTGATTCGCATGTGGAAGTCAAAATTTAAGTGAGAAAAATTGTGCTCACCAGGTACTGTGTTTTTTGTATGGTTGATATTATAGTCAAAGTCTCCATATTTTTATTTTATTGAGCATAAGAGGGTCAAGAGTTTTTGTTTTTTTTTCCCCAAATGTTGAGTGTATTATGTTCTTCATTAATACTACTAGTAGAAGGAATACAATACCTTGTAAGAACAAAACTGATATTTATATTAAATAATGATTTTGTTAATCCATTCTGTTTAGTCATTTTACCTTTTATATATAGTATGAATTACCATGATATATTTAGTAAATAAAGTAGTATTTGTCAGTGAAAGAAATCATCATATCACATGAATTTAAAAATATGAAAATCAATTTATTATACTCGATTGTCAACTGTTGACTTCAGCCAAGTATTATGGCATAGGCTATGCAAGGTTTTTATAGTCTTTTAAAATGTTTTATGGAAAATTTTAGAGACATATATGTGTATATTTCTTAGTAAATTTTTTGTTCATATTTCTTGTTAAGAGTCCATAGCCTCTTTACACTTGTTGACTATTTGTGGCATTATCACACAAAATCTACCAGTTATTTTCACATCTCTATGTCATGGTAGACAAAAACCAGTTTTTGGACACTCTTTTAAAAAGCCACAAATGTTTGTATATGTTTTACATTTCTCTTATTCTACTGAGAGTAGAGGTAGCTGGTAGATATTTCCTAAATATGTAATGCTATATTATGAAGAATAAAAGGCTGTGGATGATAAGAGTAACATACTTTTCTTGTCTATATTATAATACTCTTCTTAATGATGTACTCCTCTAGGATACTGTGGTCTCTAAAAGAATTTTGGTAATATTCTCAAGTTAATTGTGTCTGTACATTTTTAATGAACTGATATATTTTTGAGTTTATGATGACTTTGAATGTATTAATCTGTTACACTCCTGATGTACTTATTTCACCTTAATTTCAAGTAATGAATGCAAAGTATATTTATCCTACTCTAATAGGTATTGTTATTTTTATTTTTTGTTTATTTCAGCCATGACTCCTCCAGATACTCAAGAATATTCAACAGAAAAGGGCATAAAACATATGTTTCACAGTGTGATAAGTGGAAAATATAGAAGTTGTAATCTTGACTGTTTACAACAAGAGAAAATTTGGAAAACGACTAGTGAGAGTGAACACCAGAAATCATATAAAAATTGAGACCTTGTTCACTACCAGAGAATTTATACTGGAGAGAAGCCCTACAAATATAAACAATGTGGCAAAACTTTTAGTAAAATATAGGTCTTATTTACCACAGAAAAACTCACATTAGAGAGATGTCCTACAAATGTAAAGAGTGTGGAAAAGCTTTCAGTAAAAAAGTAGGCCTTACTTGTCACAGAAGAACTCACAATAGAGAGAAGCCCTACAAATGTAAAGAATGTGGCAAAGCTTACAGTAAAAATCACACCTTATTCGCCACAGCAGATCACATACTGGAGAGAAGCCCTACAAATGTGAAGATTGTGGTAAAGCTTTCAGTCAAAAAACAAACCTTATTGGCTATAGCAGACTCACACTGGAGAGAAGCCCTACAAATGTAAAGAATGTGGAAAATCTTATAGTGAAAAATCACACCTTATTGGCCACAGCAGGACTCACACTGGAGAGAAGCCCTACAAATGTAAAGAATGTGGCAAAGCTTTTAGTCAAAAACGAGACCTTTTTAGGCACAGGAGAACTCACACTGGAGAGAAGCCCTACAAATGTAAAGAATGTGGCAAAGCTTTCAGTCAAAAACCAGACGTTTTTAGGCACAGCAGAACTCACACTGGAGAGAAGCCCTACAAATGTGATGAATGTGGAAAAGCTTACAGTCACAAATCACACCTTATTTGCCACAGCTGAACTCACACTGGAGTGAAGCCCAACAAGTGCAAAGTACGTAACAAAGTTTTTACTCAAATATCAACCCTTATTTGCCACAACAGAATTCACACTGGAGAATAGCCCTATGAATGTGAATGAGTGGTAAAATTTTTAATAAAAAATAAAAATTTATTCACCACAGCAGTAGACACCCTGGTGAATGTGAAATGTAAATAAAGTGATAATACTTTTAAAGAAAAACTAAACTTCATTAACAACAGAATTTATCCAGAAAAGAACACCTAAAAATGACAACAAATTAGCAAACTTTTTAATAAGAAATCAATTCATTTTTACCACTAAACTATTTATTCTGGAAAGAAGACATAAATGTAGATAATATAGAAATATTTTAAATTATATATCATATATTATTAGACATCAGAGAAAACACACTGGAGAGAAGCATTACAAATGAGACCATGGTACCATTTCTCTAAGAAAGAGTCAACATTTAATCCTCACCACAACAACCTTAGAAGAGACAAAGTTGTGAAATGTGAAAATTGAAAATTGACAATGCTTCCAAAATTTATTCACCAATACTCAGCACCTGTGGATACATACTAGTTAGAGAGAATACAAATGGAAAACAACATTTCATGACCACATGTTTCTTTAACACTACTGATTTTTGGAGGATTCATTGTGCCCAGAAACCCTAAAAAGTTAAATAATATTTTGAAAACTTATTCAAATTTTAAATTCATTGAACATCTGAAAACTCATACCAGTAGTGAACATTGAACAGATTTTGTCCAAAATGTATACCTTATATAAAAATGAATCATTTATAATAAACACTCATTTAAATATAGAAAATAAGTAGGTGTCTTTAACTTTTGCTTAAATTTTTTAAGCATTACCAAGTTATTTGGTAGAAATATCAGTCATAAATATCATACATGCCTAATACAGAAACCTCATCTTTGAAAGCATATAATTTTTGTTTTCTAAATAAAAAATTACTATTTTCATTTTTGAATACTGGAGAAAAAAATTACATGAAAATTTTTTTTATTAGTTTTAACACTAAATTGTAACATTTTAAACTGTATTTCTTTTTGTATTTCAGTTTATATTTAGGGATTTTTAAACACTGAGCCACATTCCTAAGCCCTCTCCCCACTTTTTCAAATTTTGAGACTGTCTTGCTAAGTTGCTTGAAACCACACTAAGTTGCTGAGGCTGAATTTAAACTTCTGAAAGTACTCAGTTTCCCAATTTTCTTGGATTACAAGTATGGACCATCCTGCCCAACTGATAGTGCATTTTTTACCTATATGACTTGGGTGAATACATGAGGCTTAAAATGCAGCTACATGAGTTTGAGTCGTTTCACTGATAAAAAAATACTAAAATTTGTACTGTAATAGGAGACTCAAAATGGTACTAGACAAACCTATTTTTTTAATCTGCCTCTTTATTCATGGTATTGTAATGATTTTAATCTAGTCAGTTCAGACCATTTCTGATTAATGAGTATCATCAAGATGGAGCCATGTATTCAAATTCCCTCTATGATCAATAGCAATTCTTCCCATTAAAAATCAAAACATTTTCATAGAGTCTTTGCTATATTTTAAGGAGCCACTCTTGCTTTTGTTTAGCAAAACAGAATCAATTCCACACTGTTGAGTCCCAAAGTAAATGGCAATACATTAACCTAAGCACCATGAGGAAAATAAGAAATACAAGATATCACCTTTGAAATATATATAAAAAAAATAAGAATCATAAATGCTAAGCCATTACCATCTAAACTATACCAGGGCTTTTAAAATGTAATCTTAGATGTTCTACTCACTCTTATAGTAAGAGGCCTTAGACTCAAAGTCATTTTTTTTGTTGTTATAGTCTATTTTATAATGCTATAGAAAAATACCAGAACCAGGCCAATGTATAAAAAGAGATATAAATGCATAAAAATATTTTCTGAGGGGCTGGTGTTTTGGCTCAGTGGTAGAGTGCTTACCTAGCACATGCAAGAATCTGGGTTCAATCCTCAGCACCACATAAAAATAAACAAATAAATAAAATAAAGGTATTCTGTCCAACTACAACAAATAAATAGATAAATAGATAAATAAATAAATATTTTTTGACTACTTACTTCTGAAGATTTAAGTGCTCTGTACCAGAATCTTCGCAGCTCCTGTTACAGCCCCTTCACCTGCATTACACATGAGATGGAATTATGGTTAGGGCTCATTTGAGAGGTAGAGAGAACATAAGGACACAGGAAGTCAGAGAAATCCAGTAAGAAGACTTGCTCTTTTTGTAACAATCTGCTTTAATAGGAACTATCTTGTGTCCCATGAAAATTTCATTAACTCTTTCAAGGGCATCTCCCCCAATGATCTAACCACAATCTACTAGATTTCACTTTTTACACATTCTACTATTTTCCAACTCTCTCGCTTTGGAAACCAAGTTCCCAACACATGAGTATTTGAGGGACATACTCAATTCATAATGAAAGTTATATGAGAAAGACAGTGGTAAAAATGAGACAGAGAATGTCATTTCTTTGTACTTATAAAGATTCTAGATGCTACAATAAAATGCTTTAAAATATAGAAATTATTTTAGGTGGAGAATTTATTTTAAAGACAATAGGAAATTCAATTAAACTACTTCTTGAAGAATGAATAAATTTGAATATGACAAGACTAATGGGCTAGGTATATTAAAAGAAGGGAAAAGTCTGTGCAAAAACTCAATGGATGTATAGTAAACCATGCCTAGGTTTATAAAGAAAATGGTGGGCTTTCTGAATATGCTATATCAAGCCAAATGTGTACTGGCTAGATGTGGTGGCCCTCAAAAACAGAGCAAATATTCATAAGAAAGATGCAGTGGACATCAGTCTCAAGAGCTTCCTATTAAAATATCTGCTTCCAAAGGCTACATGATTCTTAGTAAATCTTGGGAGTATTATCTTTCTTTCAATTTCAATTTTTAGCTTTCTATATAGTTGCTGCACCATCTCTTGACCAGACCAATATTTTCTTGAACATCTTCATATATTAATTTACACACTATCTCACATGTTTGTTTCTAGGTTGTCATGGATACCTCCTAGTAAATTCTGAGATGTATGAGAGGTTTAACAAGTATAGAAATTTGCTTATGAAAAATAAGCCATGTTGTAGGTGGGAAGTAAAAGGAGAAAAGATGCAAAAGTCCTCATCCAAACTTGTATATGCTGATACTACACAAGGTTATTTCAATGATGTCTGGTTTGTGGTAGAGAAGCATCTTTTCTTATACAATATGAAACAAATTTCATCAAATATGGTTGTTATAGACTTTGAGAACACCCAGAGTTATCTTAGTAATTTCTACATTGAAAAACTACTGTTACATTTAAGCAAAACTATTCATTGCAATAAATCTGAAATAGTTCTTTAATATTGCAGAACAGAAAATTGGTGGCATTATTCACTAAATGCCAATATTTTCCAATAACACCTATAGGGGTACTTAACAAAATGGATCGATAATTGAAGTAAAGAGTGAAATGAGACCCATAAACAACTAATTATGGTAAAAATTATTATTACCTTATTTCAAATACTAGTGAACACTGTTGCTTTTTTTCCCAAAAGTTAATTGTTTTAATATTTTGGTATGATATTTCACTTCATTTATGTAACGTGATAAATACTATGGTTTTTTCATATGCACTCTCTGATGCGTCTCAAATATATTTGCATACCCCAAGACCTTAACAGATTTCTATACACATTATTCACTAGAGAAACAGTAGTTACTTCTGAAATCTATATTGCCCTTTTTAAATGAGGTCTTGCATTTTTTTTCAAATATCTTAAATAATTAGGATGATCTTAGTTCTAATTATCATATAGTAAATTCATGATAAATATTTGTGAAAAGGATGAAGAAATAATAAGAGCATTTATATAATCTATACAATAGATTATGTGATATTTCATGTTTTTAGCTACAACTTTTTGAATATTATAGCAATCTTACTATGTGGGTAAGATATGGGTATGATGAACCAATAATAAATAAAAATTGCATGCTGCATTGTTAGTAATTTACCAAGCAATTTTTTTTTTTTCAAAAACAGACGCTCTGATGTGTGGTATTTATCAACTATGATATTATGAATGAATGAAGTAAAGTAAATGAATAATTGGAACTACATACTTGCTTAGGGTGCCTATAATTCATTGTTAAAAAACCTTTAGCTATGTAAGATTTTAATACTTTATCTCACATTGTGACTTAATGAAATTTTGATAAAATGTGCATTAATAATGCTGAAGTCTTTCATTGAATCTTATATCTGTTTATGAAATAAATATGCTATAAGTGATTTCCTCAATTCTAAGTGTCTTATGTTTTAAGAAACTGTATGGACAATTCAAATTAAAGTTAACATAACTAATATCAAGAGCAGAAGCACCACAGGAAAAATGAAAACAAAGAAATGGGAGATTCCACCATTATAGATGTAAATTTCTCAACATATTTTCAATGTACCTAAGCCAGTATTGATACCAAAATTAATGAGCAACCTTTCTCATGCTGGGTGTGCATGATGCTGTTATATAAAATTAAAAGAACTGCAGATGTTTCAGAGATACATCTTACAACAGTATCTCACTGTGTTTGACCGCAGCAAAGAGCTTCTCAGTGTTCAAATGGGTAAAAATTAAAAAAAAAAAAATTCAAGTAAAATCCATGTTAAACAATAACAACTATTTTTTCATAAGGAAACTGTCTGTGTTTTTTTTTTTTGAAACAACATGACAATAAACTGTGTCCTACCACATAAAGGAAAGCAACAATTCTTCATTTTATTCTTTGAATATGCCAAATATTCTTTGGCAAAATGTCATGTTTTAATTTCACAGGTGTGAATTATATCTGTTTTTCTTTAAATTGCTACTTATTTAATATGAATTTGTTGAAAAAATATTTCTGAATGTGCTAATTAGTGAAATATAGTGAGGAATGAAAGTCATTTAAAGCTCTATGAATTGCAATCTCAGAATGGTAGGAGGAAGCTGTATATAATCATCAGAAATATCTTGAGTACTATTAATTTGTTCCAGATATTTATTTCTCTTAGTATCCAGTTTTCACATAAACTAGTTCTTTTAAATTGAGGTGACGACTATTTATCGTAGGAAAAGCCATCAGAGAAATCAGAATCAGAAATTTAAAAGGGAAACAATCAAATCATAAACATCTGGTTGAAACAACTAGCCAACTGTTGGATCTTACCTTTTGACTTTACTAAATTCCCTTCTTTTTTTTGATAATGACTAAGAGTAAGGTACTTCTATTAAGAGCATAATCAGAACAATTTATGGCAATTTTTTTTTCTGAAACATATTTAAAATTGACTTGCTAACTCAGAATACAATCTATTGAGTATATCGTTTTATGGTAAAAAAAAATGTATAACAACACAACATGAAGATTGGCCTTTTGAATAAAAAAATGTCATGGTGAAAATCAATTTGGAAAGTTAATATTGAATATTTTATATCAAAGAAAAAGCAGAAATATGTAAAACAGTTTTGATTATTAGATTCGTGTAAATAATAAAAGGTAGTGTCCAGGCTTGATGTGGTGGTACATACCTATAATCTCAAAAATCATAGAGTCTGAGGGCGAAGGATCACAACTTCAAGGCCAGGCTTGGTAACTGAGACCAGGTCTCAAAATAAAATATTGAAGAATTGTGAATATATATGAGTAATAAAGCACCACTGGGTTCAAACCCCAGGACTATATAAAACTGTAGTTTCCAAAATTTACACCCAAATCAGCAGCCTCCACTCTATCTGAAACTATGTAAAGTTCTAAAAGGAAACTAAATTTATTCATACCTACTATTAGTTGTCTGATATTGACCATAATTTTGAAATAAATTCATAGAAGACCCTTCACAAAGTATTAGGGTTCCCATTATTTTTTCGAATGGCAATGAGAGAGGGAAGAAAACCAATTTGGCTTATGGGGCCACTTCTTTCTCTTAAGGCCAATGAGTCAAATATTAAAAGGCTTTAGTGTTTAATTGATTATCATTTATGTAATCATTGTTATGTGATATCCTGTTTAATCTGCATTGGGCACTTTATTATTTCTGAGGATGAGCATCTGTACAGACCACTACACCCCAGTCTATTATTTAATAGTTACAAGTCCTTGTGTTTATGCATCATCAGTTAGTTATTCTATTTTAAAAATAATTATGTGTTGCATTCTTTGTCTACAGAAAATCTATGAAGGTTAAAAACCAGTAATAATTTTCACAAATTTGATTCTAAAATAGTTTTCATCACAAAACACACACCAGAAGTAAGAATGATTTTTTTCTCTAATTTATTCGCCTTTCTGACATCCAATATCAGGACATGAATGCTGCTCATGGAGGGATGTTCTTACCATCAAGAACAATCAATACTACTTTCTTCTATAGCATCAAATGCTACAAAAAGTGCACATTTTACTGTGTTTTATATGAAAAACTTGACTTTCCATTATTTGTGTTTAGTGGGTTTTAACTTTCTTTTTCATCACTTTGTTTTTTTCTATATTTTGTAATATTCAATTTTTTTGTGTGTGTGTGGTGAGGAAAATAGACCACTAGAATCTTCTAACTTTTGCTACATTCAATCACTTGACTACTCACTAGCTAATATTTCTATTAAAGCATCATTTTAAAGGTAAGACTGAGGTATGCTAACAAAACTATTTTCAAGGTCTACTGCAGAATCAGCATAACTTTCTTCAGCTCTGTAGTTAGAGCCACTGTTTCATCCACAAACTCTGCTTCCTTTGTTTGATTTTTCTTCTATATTGAGTAACTCTCTTTGAAATGAGGCACAGAATACAGCTTTTTAGAATTTTATCATTAATGAAAATCTATTATTATTTATCATTAATGGACAGTCTGCTTCAGTTATGAATACCAGGTTGAATACTAGTTTTTCTTTAAATCCTGAGGTTATTCTGTATTTATCATCTATAATCCATCATTAGTGATAAGTACTTGGGGTCTATTCATGCTTTCTTGAAGCTGACCATGGTTTTTCTTTTCAGGATATTTTCTTTGTTTTAAGCATAGTTACTTGAAAAATTCTAGGGATATATTTAGCATATTTAAATTTTATTTTCTTGATTATAGCATTCAATCAAAATGGAATATTTCCAGACCAGATTTTCTTTCCAGTATATACATGTAGGAAACTGGGTAAAATATTGAAAATACAATGTCTGTTTTTTAGACACCAAAAACAGGCATAGCAGATGAGTGAAACCATAAGCAATAAGTGCAGACTGGTGAAGTGACCTATAACTATATTTTTAAAATTGTTCTTAATAAGTGCAGTTTGATAAAGTGCTGTTTCCATAAGTTTTAACTTATGGGTAAAGGGGAAGTAAGAATAATCAAAGTATACCAGTGTAAGAAAAACTTGAAGTCTGGCACCTGGGAGCAGACTGTGTGGGAATCTTCATGTTATGACACAAAAGAATCCCCCACTTTCCCTTCTCCCTCTCACCCACTTAACCTCACCAGAAACCACAAAGATGCTTAGAATAAAATGTTTCAATTCAATAGTCACACTCTATACGAATACAAAAATAACTCAAAATTCAACTGAACACAGAATCTTGTGTGCAAAGTTATGGGGATCTGAAACATTATATAAAATGTTAGGTTAAAGATGATTCTGTGTTGTTTTTTTTTTTTTTGTGTGTGTGTGTGTGTGCTCTGTTTTGTTCTAAGGGTGTGGCTATTCCTTGGTCACCTGAACTCAGCAAAGACACTGTTTTTTTGATGAAGTATCAGTGGCTGACCTACATGAAATACAGAAAAATATTAAAAAAATTTAAAACGCCTAACTATGAAAAAATGTATTGCTGCTTTCTCCCTGCATATTTTTCTTTTTAAAGTATTTTTTAAAGTTTTTGATTTTTTTTTTAATCTTGAAAAATAGTGAAAAATTCTGGCAGAATTTACAACCAACTGCATAAGGGTCTGGGAAGCTGACAGGCTGGATCAGGGCTGGGAGGAGCAGACAGAAAGGGATCTTTCCCTTTGTTACTGGAGGCCAACTATAACCAAAAAGAGACAAATATCAATAAGTGTGTGTAAACCAGGAATTGATACAGATTATCAAGTTAGTATCAGTTATAAAAAATTCATATAATCAAGAAAATAGAGAAATCATAAACAGGATTAGAAAAAAAATAGGTGTAAATTTTATTTTTAACAGTTTATTGATGATACATAAAAAATAAAGATGAATTTTATATTTTCACTTTAAATGGACGGCAGAGAGATATGTAAGTCATATAGTAGTTCAAAAACCCTACTTAAGTTACAAAAGCATAATCAATTGATAGCTTCTACTTATTTTACTCTCTATCTTCCTTGGCATTTCCCCTGAGGTCACACTTGTAGAGTGTGACCAATCACTAAGCAAAAAACTAACCAAGAAGTTAGTCACTGAACCTACACTCTTTCTCAGAAAACCCTAATCAATTTCAGAGCAAAGGTGTGAAAAAACAACTTTTCATTTCCTTCTTTGGGAAAAGGTCCCTTTGGCAAATCAGATAGAAAAGTAAATTGGCCAAACTCTATCAAAATATTACTAGAAATGAATATGAGTTATCTTCATTTAGAAGTAAACTGAAATAAAATAACACCATTGTACAGCATCTTTAAGGGTTAGCCTTTAAAAAAATGAAAAAAAACACAACTCTTTCTAAAGAGCAGAATACTTGGCAGCACACTTCATCCACACTTTCATGTAGAAAAAGAAGTTACCTCAGGAAAGAAGGTACATAAACTAATAGGAAGAAATCAAGACTTGGTCAAGGGTCTAGAAGGAACTTTTGATGACTATAAAATTTGGGGGGTACAGTAATAAGGATGCATCTCTGAGAGAGTCAATGCATTGTAAATATCATGGGATTTCATGCTATCACATACCAAAGCATATACATCATGGACATTGTACAAGACAACCAAGTTGACAACTGGACTTGGCTAGTTGTTTTTATCCAGCCTCAGATGCTGCACAGGATGAATGAGGACTGAGTACCATAATGGTTTCCATCACCACATTTTATCTATCAAATTCCTCTTCCAAATATCCACCAGCTAGGAGGAAAGGTCTATCTCTAGGTTTTTGTTAGAGCATAATTCTTTTCATCATTCTCTCATAATAAATTAACAAGTGGACCTCAGAAATAATTTTAACCAGAAAAACCCAAACATTTTTTTTTACATTTTGCTTTTACAGATAATAAATGCTAAGCAAGCATCACTAATAAAGTATCAATAGATCATGCCTAAAATTGAATCAGACCACATTTAACAAAAATAAAGACATTACTATTGGTCTATGACCATGGTATCCACTGTATTGTCATCTACAAAAGAAACAAAAAGCTACTGGCATGGTAGGATATTGGAAAAGGTGATGGTGTTTCTAACAATTGTTAAATATCACATCATTATATCAGGTTGTGCTACCAAGAGATAGACTACATAGATCCAGGAACCAGTGTGTCAAAGTTGAAGAGTCTTCACTCATGATCACTTTGATAAATTCGCAATTATATTTTCTTACACCATTCCTCTGCATCCTCCAGTTTTAGAAATTCTACTTATTTAAGAGGACACTTTTCCAACAGGATGTCAAACAAGATTCCAAATAAATTTTAAACTTCACCTGAGAACTCTAAATTCTATGTACTAAGAAAACACAAAGGAACAGAAGAAATTACAATCCTAGCTAGGTCACTTCACTCTCCTTACCAGAAGGACATTTATTCCATGTTGCAATAAAGACAAAAATCAGATGATTCAATCTGAAAACAGATGATCCTATTTTCTACTTTTTAGTACTCACTTGCCCTACAGGAATGGTTAAAAAAAACAGTGTTGTAGTTGTTTCTTGAGAAAATTATGGTGAGCAGGCTCAAATAATTTGGGGAAGAGTAAGAGTTTCACTCACTCAGCTAAGTTATAAAGATCTAAAGAAGTATTTTTAAGGGATTTAAAACGAACAGCAGAAGAGACATAAGATGACCATTAATTTGACATTCAGTTTACACAGGTGTCAAAACTGCAATTAATTGCACTGTTTTTCCTTTTTATAAGTTTTCTTCAGGAATAGAGGCTTACTAGTACCATAAACTAAGTACAGAACTTAGACTGAAAAGTGAATTTTTGTGGTGTCACTATAGGGAACTGTTATTTTATGGCACCTTTAGGACTGAAGGATTCATTTCCCAGACAATTGTTGAAAGTGGTCTTTTCAAAATACTTTCATCAGTAGAAGAGAGTTTTTCTGGCGATGACCATTCAAGGCTTCCTACACTAAAGACTGTTTGAGACTCAGGTAAATCACAGTCCATGTCTCATGTAGAAATAAATATGAGAGTGCAAGACAGCTCCAAAATTTCACTTTGAGTAAGCAGAAGCCTCCTTTGAGATAAGGCTGCAAAACCAAATTCTGTGATGCTTCCTTCCCTTTATTTCCATTCTGCTGATCTGAAGCACACTCACTTATGGACTTCCAAGATGCCTAGTCATGGTCTTAATCTACCTCCTGGGGAGACCTAATTAGAACTCAAATGCATCCTTCATCTGCTTCCAGACTTTCTGTTTTCCAAAAGTTCTTTGAAGTCTTTTGTCACTGGAGATCACCTCCTCTTTTGATGTAGATGTTTATCTCATTTTATGTTTCTCATTGACTGTTATTTTAATTCATTGTGGGTAAAATAGACTTGTATATGTGAAGATCCAGATCTCTAGGTAAAATAGTTAGCTGAGTTTATAGGCTTATAATATACACAGTCAAAAATGTTTGTTACATTTTAATATGAAATTAGATCCATGATTAAAATTGAAGAAAATAAAATACTTTATAAGGATGTAATTCTGCACTACAAAGTTATCATTGTTTTTCACAAAGGATAAGAATTTTGGAAGATAACATGGCACCAAGAAAAAGAATCACTATTTTTTTTATATATAGTTGTGCTTGAAAGAGAATAATAATGTCACCATAAATTGATGATATAATATAAAACAAAAACCTTTGTGACCAAGTTCTGTTTATTTTAGACAAAATATATTTGAAGCAAAAATTCAAAATCCATGAATCTCCTCAAAATACTATAAAGATACAGTGAATAGCATTTCTTTACAAATCATGTAATTTTTGTGATATTATGTAAATTTTCTAGACGTAGATGTAGAAGCTAAATACATTAATATTCTTTCTCAAGGCACATTTATTTTGAAGCATATTTCCTTAAATCTACAAATACAATTAAATTTTATTTATCATACACAGATCAGTACATCAAAAATGACCAAATACCTGAAAAGAATTCCTTTGGCATATTTCTATCTTTTAAACAATAAGGTCTAATATATCTTCTAAATTTTCAGTGACACATAATTTTTTAATTTTAAGTAAACTTCTCCTTTAGGATCAAAATGCACATTCAGCATCCTGTAGGCTTCTAGGATTTGGGATTCTGTCTCATTCTTCAAGTCTGGGAAGTTTTCTCATATTATTTCATTGAATAGATTGCTCATTCCTTTGGTTTGGAGCTCTATACCTTCCTGTATCCAATGACTCTTAAGTTTGGTCTCTTAATGTTATCCCATTTTTCTTGGATGTTCTGCTCATGGTTTCTTAACAATCTTGCTGAGCTGTCTATGTTCTTTTCAAGTTGAAATACTTTGTCTTCATTGTCTGATGTTCTATCTTCTAAGTATTCTACTCTGCTGGTAGTATTCTCAATTGAGTTTTTAAGTTGGTTTATTGCTTCTTGCATTTCTAGGATTTCTGTTTGTTTGTTTTTTATAACCTCTATCTCCCTGTACAGTTGATCTTTTGCTGCCTGGATTTGTTTGTGTAATTCATTGTCGAAGTGATCTTTCATTGTCTGATTTTGCTGTCTAATGTCTTCCTTGAGACTCCAGATCAACTGAAGCATGTATATCCTGATTTCTTTATCTGACATTCCATCTGCTGCAGCTGTTACCTCTTCTAAAGTTGAGTTGACCTGCATTGCTTTTGGTCCTTTCTTCCCTTGTCTTTTCATATTGCTTGCGTTTCTTTCTGCTTGGTGAAACTGTTGAGTTTTTGAAAAATTTTTCCCCCTATATATTTATATTGCTCTTGTATGGTTGAAAAGTCTCCCTTGCAGGGTTGGGTGGCGGTCTGCCTACCTTGCAGGCGAGGGCGGCAGCTCAGCTCTGCCCCTACTCCAATTGGGGTGACGTGACTACCGCTCCAGTGGGCCGCTGGGCCTGTCTCGGGCATGGGTGAAAGCTCTGTTCTGCCCCTACTCCAAGTGGGGTGACGTGTGTATCACGCTGGCAGACCACCGGGCCTGATCCGCTGGTCAGTTGCAGGTCTGCCTGCCTTGCAGACGCGGGTGGCTGCTCTTCTCTGCCCCTCCTCCAATTGGTGTGACTTATCTACCACACCCGCGGACTGCTGGGCCTGTTCCGGGCACAGGCAAAGGTTCTGCTCTGCTCCTACTCCAATTGCGGTGACGTGCCTACCACCCCGGCCGGCCTCTGGGCCTGTTCCACCGGTCAGTCGCAAGTCTGCCTACCTTGCAGGAACGGGTGGCGGCTCTGCTCTGCCCCTACTCCAAATTGGGTGACATGACAGGTGACCAAAGCAACGGGTGAGTCCTGACTGGTCCTCACAAGCCCCGTCTCAGTCATGTTGCCACTGCCTATGAAGGCTCAGTTGGTATTTACCTCCACAGTATTCAGCAGGACCCGGACTGAGAAACAGTTTCCACAGGTTCTTTAGCCCTGGGCCAGAGCAGTTCCGGGAGCCGGAATTCGGCCGTTCTGTGCTCAGTGCCTATTCTGATAGGAGCAGGCTCCAAGAAGCAGTTTCCGTGGGTTAATTTGCACTGAGCCTGAGTAAATTGTCTGCTAGCCGCAGGCAAATGGCAGCCTGAAATTACCTGTTCTATGGCTGAAGAGGATGCGATCAGTCGAAAATAGGGATGGTGACGTCAGCTCTCCTATATGGTGTCCGCTGGTTTCCTCTGTGGTCTGACGGTGTGGAGAACCAAATTTGACTGCTTCCTTCCCCATCTCAAACCCAGAATTAAGCACTTAGTACGGTGATTACACAGCTGGCAGAAGCCCATGGAAACTGCAGCACTATATCTTTACGTTGCTATCTCAAATCCCAGTGCATGCCACAGACTTTAGCTGCGGGGCGATTTGCTGAATAAGCAGTGTGACCCTCCCTGCGGACAAATCTCTCATTTTTGAGCCCCTGTAGCTGATTCTCCTGCGATGGAAATCCTTCCTCTAGGTTTAGGAAGACCCCAATTTTGCTGGAAATGCCTAACAAGATAGCTTTTAGCCTTTCTAACTCATCATTCTCAAGGGACAATGACGCGGTACACAGGGGTAATGCACTCCCTTCGCTGCCATCTTCTATTCTGTCAAGTATTAATATTGTGATATCTCTTGTAGTTTTATTGCCTGGAGTAGCTGATTTTTTTTTAACTGGATCTGTAGTTCTTTGTATGTATTTTTAATATGATTTTTAAAAAGTGGTTTATAGACTTGTGTACATTTTCTAAGTGATATCACCCTTCTTTCTCAGTTATTTTTGCATGGATCAGGAGTCAATAAGTCCTTACTGTTCTTGTTTTATCTTCTTGACATAATACAAACGCCCTTATAAGCAATGTTTCTCTTGAAACTGAAATTGCAACCAATTCATCACCTCTTCATGTGTTCCAAATGGTAACAAGACATCTGCATTGGTAGCAAATCATAATTGATTATATAAATTTAATTTAGAGTAACATGTTTACATAAACTTTGTGAGAATAGCCAAGCTTTCTGTGTTTATTAGTTTCTCCTACAATAACAGTAAGGGTGGTGATTTTTGCATAGGAAGAAAAACTCTGATATTCAATCATTTTTTTGGGTGATAATATACAACTAAATTTTTAACATGTTGTAATTTTCTCACAGGATAACAAAGAAGAAATAAATTTATAGCCTGCACTTTATTGAAGGTAATAGCTTTTCTACAAAAGGTAAAACATTTCATTTTGTTCTTATTTTCTTAAAATAGCATAAACTAATTCTGAGAAAGTACTTAAGCACTTTATTTATTTATATACATTTTTGGATGTTGATGGGTCTTTATTTTGTTTATTTTGTTTACATGCAGTGCTCAGATGAAACCCTGTGCCTCAAACATGCTAAGCAAGTGTTCTACCATTGAGTCACAATCCCAGATCCAGGCACAAACACAGGTCTTTCAGCTCTTTCTTGATGTGTAGAATTTCTCACCCATGCCCCTGCTGTCTTGATCTAAATATCCATACATTTACTTCAAACTGATACAGTGATTTGATGCACATAGAGAATACCATTTACTGCAACAAAACAGCATGGTTTATAACTTAAATGAATTTTAACTATTCAAGCTAATTAGAGTCATAAAGTTATAAGAATAGGCTGTTATAATCCACTGGTATATTAACCTATTTAAGATGGTTGGGCTTTTTATACAAAAAATCCTGAAGTAGTCCTGAAGAATATTTGGATTGAAACAGGTGAGAAATATTGGTTGAGGCCCACTGCTATTTTGTGTTTCACTAATATTAATGCAGAGATCATTAGGAGCAGCACACTAGCTGAGCTGAATAAAGATAGCCAATTTCAAAGAAAATCACATTTTATATAATACAGGACCTTTTAGATCACATCAGGTTAAGTCTTTTGGAAAGCAAATGTGTAAGCCATGCAGTTCACAAGACATGACATGGATCATCCACATTCCGCATGACTTGTGAGGCCTCTGTTTGGCAGCAGAAGACCCTCAACACTGGTTCCCAAAAAAGAGATTCCTTTAGTCCAATATTGGGATTAGAAAATTGTAGTAAACTATGGTGAAAGCAATTTTGAAGACTGATGCCTTCTGTTTGTTTCCAGAAAAAAGAGTAAGGAAAATATAAGTTAAAAAGTCCTTTTCCATGAAATCCTATTTGTTTTGCTTTGTGAGCATACCCTATAGAAGAAAATAGAATTCTGACTGTGAGGGGAAATCTGGACCTCCAGTGATTGTTATAGAAGAATAGGAAATGTTGACACCAAGGGTATGCTATTAAATACTTAGCATAGGACTGCCTACTTCTTTGAGAGAAGGCTCTGTGGTAAATAGAAAATGCTGGTAAAATCTTTTCTTTTGGTTTCATGAAGCCTAGAGTTTTATTTGATGTTTGAGATCCACTGTGCTTTGAAATATAATCTTCTTAGCATCCCTGCCATAGGTTTTTATGAAAGGTGATTTAGCGTACTGTGATGGGCTAACATCCATTTCTTCTTTTTATGGGAAACATTTTTAACTAAAAAAAATAAAAATTGCCAATACTCTTTAATAGGGAATTTTATTCATCATTGAGTGGAGGCTTTCTTAAAATGCTTTTATTCGAACACATCTTTTTTTTTTAGAGAGAGAGAGAGAGAGATTTAATATTTATTTTTTTTAGTTTTTGGTGGATATATCTTTATTCGTACATGGTGCTGAGGATCAAACTCAGGGCCGTGCACATGCCAGGTGAGCACCCTACTGCTTGAGACATATCCCCAGCCCCCTCAAACACACCTTTTATTTAAAATATAGAAATGACTGGCTTTACAAAGCCAGTTATGTAAAAAAAAATTCAGACACTTTAAAATAAACAGATCACTCACATTATATTTTCTACAAAAATATTTTATTTACCATTAAATTTAGAAAAATATAAAAGAGTCAAATTATTTCACATACATATAAAAGTTAACCTTAGATAAAACATATATAAATTTATACATAGTGTTCTATAGTGCATATACACATACATATTCTAAAATATATATTAGATTTCATGGACTTGGAGAAATATTTCAGGAATTATCTAGTATTGATATTGTTTAATAAACTTTCATGAATAAGTAATTACAAAATCGTGTCTAAACTTGTGAGAAATAGTTTCATATGTTATCTTTATCCCAAGAAAGTAAGTTTTCAGAGATTTATCAGAGGATAAATAATCTGTCATTCCTCACTGTCTTATCATGCATTCACTCCTTTTCTTATTTTTAGTGTGGATTCTCTAGTACATTAATACTTCTTTCTTCATTTGTATATTTAGTTTTCCACTTCTACCTATTTTGTTTTACTTTCATAATCACTCTTTGTATTCTGTCTTTCTGTATCTCAAAGAATAGATTTAAATGAGACAATATATTATTTTTTAATAAATGAATATATTTTAGTTGCTTAAAAAGTATTTGCTTTTTTTCATAATATGTTACAGTTATTCTTGAGTATTACAAACTCCACAATGGAATATATACAACATTTCAACATATATAAACATGCTTTTTTATTTTTGTATTTAAATATTTGACTTCCTCTGAATTTGCTCACAATCTTTTATGACATAATTTTTAGATTTTATTCTAATTTATTATAAAAGACAGTAGAATGCATTGTAATTCATACTACCCAAATAGAGTACAATTTTTCATATCTCTTGTACACAACAGAGTCACACCATTCATGTCTTCATACATGTACTTAGGATAATGACATCCATCTCATTCCATCACTTTCCTATCCCCATGCTCCCTTTCTTCCCCTTCCGCCACGCTGCCTTATCTATAGTTTTTTCTGTTCCTCCCATGCTTCTCCCTCATTTCCATTACGTATCAGAAATTTTATGTCACAGAAAACATTCAGCATTTGGTTTGGGGGGATTAGCTTACTTCACTTAGCATAATATTCTTCAGCTCCATCCATTTACTTGCATATGCCATGATTTCATTCTCTTAAATGATGAGCATTATCCCATTTTGTATAAAAAGAACATTTTCTTCATGAATTCATATTCTGAAGGGCATCACAGAATACTAAAATAATGCAGCTACAACAATGTTTATACTACCACAATTTAAAAAATGATTTTAACTATCAGATTATAAATGCTTTTTCTAAAAATCTGATATAAAGGTATAAAAACTCTACACGGTTTCTATTGAACATTGTGGATGTTGAAGGTGTTGAATATTTTCTTATATATTTATCATCAGAAATACTATTATTTCTACTAATAGAATGTTCCTAAAATGAAAATATTAAATGGAGAAGCCAATAAAGTAATATCCTTGCCCCATAATGTATTAGGTGTAAGACTTTGTAAATATTATAGTATTTTTTAGATGTAAAACCTTAACTAGATTTCATTTGAATCTTAGCTTTTCGCACTTAGTAACTTTATAAACTATGATATATCACTTAACTCGGGGATTCTCAGTTTGCTTATCTGTCAATCATTAATAATTGCTCTCAGATTTTTGTGGAAAATTTGAACATGCCCAACATTGTTTTCTTTTTCTTTTTTAAAAATATTTATTTATTTATTTATTTTTTAAAGAGAGAGAGAGAATTTTAATTTTATTTTATTTATTTATTCATTTAATTATTTTTTAGTTTTTGGTGGACACAACATCTTTCTTTGTATGTGGTGCTGAGAATCAAACCCAGGCCACACACACTCCAGGCGAGCGCACTACCTCTTGAGCCACATCCCCAGCCCTGTTTTTTTTTTACTTATATGTTATGAAAGAAATTTTCAGAGTTCTCTAAAGTAAAGTAGCCCTAAAAATAAGCAAGCGCTCTATACAATGTAGACATGCAGTGGTCATAACTTTTGAGATCAGAACTACATGAAGCTTGGTTTTGTATACTCCATCATTTCAAGTTTTGTAAACAAGGGATAAGACAATCTTTCTATACCATGAAGAATACCTCATAGCAGGACAGTTACACACTGCTGTCACTTATCCCCATGAAGTCCTAATATCACATCCACTTATCACGTCCACCACATTTGCAAAAAACATCTCATTACATCAAAACTGGTATATGAGATGTAACCTCACTAAAAGTCTCACCAAGCACAAAAAATTTGAACACCATACATGGGAGGGAGGAAGCCAGGACCAGATCAAACAGAAACTGCTTGCATTAAGACCTGTAGCCACCTTGGTGATGTAGCTGAACACAAAGAAAAATCAAAGCATGAGTATTGGGGTTTATAGATAAGTGTGCAAAAAGCTTATTTTTTCTAAGGCAAGGAAGCAATGTAAACCATAATTGTAACTATACACTTATAAATCACAATTTTAAACAAAAGAACAGAAAAACAGGCAGAAGTATCAAATTAAAGAACAGGATAGAGTTTTTAAGTCATAACAGAAGACTTGACAATCCTTACCAAAGGGGTGAAGATGTACAGAAATTTTCTTTTATGAAGGTCATTTGTGGAAGGAGTGAGTTTTTCGTTTCTGAAGAAAATTTTGGCAGAAAGTATAGAATAAGAGAAGGAATAGCAAAAGCACAAAAGTCACAGAAGGAAGCTAGAGTCTAGTAAGATGTTCAGTTAAAGGTTTGGGGATATAACTCAGTTGGTAGAGTGCTGGCCTCACATTCACAAGGCCCTGGGTTTAATCCCAAGTACCAAAAAGAAGTTCAGTTACAAATTTTTATTGTGTTTATCATGATGTCATTTAGAACTATTATTAGTATTATTATTTAAATCAGGAATTGAACCCACAGGTGCTAAACTACTGAGCCAAACCCCAGCTCTTTCTATTCTTTTTTCTTTCTTTCTATATTTATTTTTTTTGAGAATTAATGTGGCAGAATTTCTGAGACTGGCTTTGAGCTTCCAATTCTCATGCCTTAGTCTCTAGCGCCAACCAAGATTACAGGCATTCACCACCATGCCCAGCTTGGAATTTTTTAAAGTTATTTTATTTTTATATATCAGGACTTCATCTGACAATGATTGTATTTTCTTTTGCTAATGTTTTGAATAGAATCTGTACCTTATACCACAAATAACCTAAAAACTCACTCTTTATGTAAATATGATATCGTCTTAGCGTGAGTGGAATGACTCTACAGTTCTTTAAGTGACTCCCTAAGTATCATCAAGCATAATGTCAAATCTTTGCTATTGTTCCATAAGAAATTTGGAAAAGAATGTGGCACATTAAATGTATATTCTAATAAAATTAAAAAGCCTTGAAAAATATGTCCCAGATACTTGTGCTTTAATCCATTATGAGTAATGTTTTAGACTGTATAGTTGAAAAAATAAATGTTGTTTAGAACTTCACATCTCAGTGATTTATTTAATCAATGTTTATTTCCCACACTAAAAGGTCTAAAGTGAACAAAATCTAATGATCAGGCAGGTATACTGTGTGACTTACATCTGAGATAGTTTTCAGAACTCTGGGGTTCCTGCATTTCATGGGTTTTATGAATCATTTTTCCTCTACAATTTGTTAGTATCACAAGAGTACGTGTTTCCATAAAAAATATCCACCTTAGTCTCCCAGACTTTAGAAATCTTCACTTTGTGATGGTGTGCTTTGGGAGAGGCATTAGCTTTCAGAATCAGTTTCAGCCTTCAGCACACTTCTTTGTGCTACTTGCCATCTTGAAGTATTTTTTCAAGCAAAAAGTATGCTTAGAGAGTTATTTTGTGTATGGGGATAAACTTGAATTTTTATTTAACTTGCCTCTTGCCTGATTCATGTCTCTTAACCAGTGATGAATTTCTATTAATAATTTTACATGTATAATAAATGTAAAGGCATATTTGATAGGATAAAATTATAAGTAAAAATAGAATGAGCCATTTTGCCTTCATTAGGATTGCCAAATGAGAAAGAAATTTAATGTATTTTAAATATTTTTAATTTAACATTATTGTACTTAAAATATTATAGCAATACCTTTAAAACTGTTTCTTTATCTTAAAATATATGATTGAAACTTTATAACTTAAAGATTATTTTTTCAAACCTGAACTCAATGAATCACATCTCACCAGGTGCAAAACTCAAAAATGAAGGCAGAGAATTTGTATATTAAGAACAAGATTAAATTAAAAAAATAGATGGCTATTATAAAATCTGAAAGATAATGTTGAAAAGATCCTTCAGAATGAAAACAGAAGATTAGACAAGGAGATTAAATTTTCCTAACATGATTCTAAAATGAGAGAAATGAGATATGGAAAAGTGGAGACAGAACATGAAAAAATAAAATTCCCTACTGCTGAGTGGGAATGTGAATCTTTAAAGAGTTTTAAGTGTTTCCACAAAGTAAAAAGTGATCATGAATAAAGGTGCCAAACCCACAGTTGTCCCTGTGTTACCACCAGTCTCCCTGTCTAAAGACACAGGAGAAGTTGTTTCATGTTTTTTGAGATAAGGTTTAAAACTATACATACAAGCCAGTCAACCTTTCTTTAAACTATGAGCTAAACATAAAGACCATGGTGTCAACACAGACTTTATATCCTGTGATATTACTGTGTCTGTGTTTTAAACAATTTCATCTGTTGCTTTATGAATTTTTAAAAATGACCGAATTCTGTAATGGAGTCCTTTGTAAGTTACCTGATAAATGTTGAATAAGAAAAAGTTATTTACCATATCTAGAAAGGCATTAAAATTAATTAATCTATAGAACTAGAAGTAAAAGTGTCCCAGAAATGAATGTAAATTTGCTAGTTTACATTTAACTTCTGAATTCTTACCATGTATCCATTAAATTATAAGATTTGAAGAAAGATATTTTAAGACAGTTTGTACTAGTTATTTGTCTTGGCTAAGGGAAGTCAGACCTCTTAAGACCAACTCCATTCCTCTTTGATATACCCCTAAATGCTGTGTGGTCCTGCACTGGCTTTGGCCTTGTTTTTCAGTTCCTACTCTTCTGTAGCACTTTTTGTTCTGACATTATTTAAATAGTGCTCTCATTCTGGGTGGTTCTACACATTCTGTATTATTAGCAACAAGCACAGGGTAATCATTAATTATTGAAGAAATACGAAGGCAAATTACTTCTAAAAAATAGATACAGAGAGCTAATTATTTTCTTTAACTTTTTTAAGACCTAAATATGGTTACTCAAAATCTTTGTCTTCATTTTTATTTTGATGTCACACTGGAAAGACATGAGAGAGACACATGGACAGACACAGGGGATGTATAAAATTTTCTGAGGTTAAACCTTGTTGTGCACACCCATTTCTCATGTATTTGTTTAAAATTCTGACTTCTTTTCTCTAATATATAAAATCATTAAGATTTGGTAAATTAGAATGCTTATTAGTTTTGAATTTACATCAAAATTAATTGATATTTTCTTGCCAAGAATTTATTTATTTCATGATCCTCAGAATTTTGAGGCTTACTTAATATTCTTATCATCTTTCTCTTATGCTTGCATTACTCAGAGACAGAATTGCTGTATTCTTTCATATGTATTTCTTAAGAGCAAAACTTCAGAGTATTTGTTTGGGTATCAAAGGTATTTTAAATTAATCTCATGGTAAAACAATTCTAAATACTCCTTTCTATGTTTTTACATTTTCAAATTGAGGTTTTCTTCAGAGCATATTTTACTGAATATTTGTGTTTCACAATAACAGACTCAGAAATTTCAGTCAATAAACGCCATTTATTTACTGATATATGTACAATTTGGATTTTTAATTTTGTGCAGCTACAATCATATTTGATAATAATATTTATGATGCTTTCATCAACAAAAGTATATTACAAAAATAGATGTATTTCACTATACCTTAATAAAAATGGACATGTACATGTATCACTATTTAAAAGTTTATTTTCATCTCTGGGTATATTTTACCAATATTATTATAAAATAAATCATATGACATTTATTAATTTATGTTTATTTGTTTGTACCATATTTATTTATTATGTTATTGTTGTATACATATTACTGGTTAACACATTCTTTTTTTTTAAAGAGAGAGAGAATTTTAATATTTATTTTTTAGTTTTCAGCAGACACACATCTTTGTGTGTATGTGGTGCTGAGGATCGAACCTGGGCTGCATGCATGCCAGGCAAGTGCGCTACTGCTTGAGCCACATCCCCAGTCCCAGGTTAATACATTCTTAAAAAGAAAATGCTATTTAATAACCATAGTAATGGAATATTAAAGAGCTTTTTAAACTACTCTTTTAATACATATTTTCTTTTATCTTTCTAAAACCTTCTAGAATGTGTAAATTTATAAATATACACATTAAGGAACAAGAGATCCTATGGCAATAAGTAATATATCAAAGAATCAAAACCTGATAAATTCAGTGCTAGAATTAACAGTTTTCCTGAATTGCAGGTCAACAATGTCTCTAATGCAGATAGTAAGCAAAACATTAAAATAACTAAATAACTGTAATTGAAATGATTCAGCAAACTATTTGGCATGACCATATATGGCCTCAATTTTAATCAAATATATATTAGATTTATTTATAATATATAGGTTAATTTATTCCTTTATGATCACTATGTCTTCTTTGAGAAATGACCTCTAGTAAACAGCCTCATTTGGCCTCAGGATGTGTGTACAGTAAGAAAAAAAGTCTCAAGAGTTCTATTATATTCATAATATATTCACATATTCCCAAGGCCTTTCACATACTGGTCAGTCATAGACAGCAAGCAATTTGAAAGTTCATGAAGTTTTGCAATATAACATTGTTATCCTTCCAATCCATTTCTAAGAATTCTGTGTGATTTATTGAAAACATCAAGGAAAATGAATATGTCTTTTTAAACCCAGAACTTGAAATGACACTGGACTCAAGAGATCAAGTTTATGAAGACAGGAGTTATGTGTTATGGCTTCTGTTTATCTGCAGAAGAGCTGTCAAGGTGAAAGGGGTTGTGTGAGAATGGCCTTAGGCCTGAGCCTAAGCAACTCCTGTAATGCCAGATTCATGAGACCCCAATAGACCTCCAGGAGGTGAATCTGATGCAGTCACACAAGAGTGTTTGTTGTAAGCTCAAGCCTGGGCTCACAACCATTTCAGATATAGTGGTCCCAAAGAGTGAGTCTTGACCCTTAATTCATTGAGGATTAATAGATTTTGTGGGATATTGTATGCATCACAACATCACACAGTCAATCATTTCACATCACAGAAAAGTCAAACAACAACTCTTAACATTGATTAGCACATTCATTGGCAGAAACAAGTTGTGTAAGGGTGATTGGTTAGTTCAAGTTGTGGATACATTTGAACTGATTCGTTTAGGCCATGAGAGGTTGCAAGAGTGTATATGATAAACTTGCCTAATCATGTTACCAATCAAAAAAACTACTGGGAAGGTCACCTGGTGTTTCAGGTATTTTCTGTGTCTCATGATTTCTGTGGTAGCTAGGGGGTTGCTATGGGTCCTAACCTAGTGTAACTGAGTCAGGATCACTTGGCATGGAAGATCTCTCCAGTTACTTACAGACAAACAACTCAGCAGGGTTGGTATATGCCTAGGAGCACTCTGAGTTTTTCCAAGGACAAGGGTAACTCCCCCCTTTGGACAGGCTTTGCTCTGAGGTGGCTGGTTTCTCAAAAATGGAGTCACATTAGTTTCTCACTCGATTTAAAAAACTCCATTTTGAAACCTGAGGTCATTAATAGAGGTCAATTTTCACCAGGCACACCCACAGAGCCCTCTAATATGGCCTCAGACAAATTACTTGCCCTCACCCTGGTAAGCTGAATAAAGCCTCTGGCAGGCTTTCCTCTCCTGATAAGAGTGAAAGGTGAGGATATCAGAATGGAGACCACCAGACCAGATATTTCTGACCTCAGATGTCTACATTTTTAAGATAAGTTACAAATTGGCTCCATGGTAACAGATGGCAGAGGGAGGAAGAAAAAGAAGAAGAAGTTCTCCTCTTCTCAAGTGTTGTCATTGAAGGGTTAACTTGCCCAGAACAGTGTAAGAAAAAGCTGCTTATATGTGAACTTCTGCAGACTGTAAACTTCTGAGCCCCTCTACTTACATGCTGGGTATAAAACTCTGAAACTCCCTGAACTTGGAGGGATTGATTGATAACAGCAAAAGCTGTGCTTTCTGAACCTGGATGCAGCCAAATGAAACTGCTTCTTTCTATCTTCAGTGCCTTGCTTCATTTGTCCCTACAACAAACTGGGACACAGCACTGGAGAGAGACCTGTCACATGTGATGAGTCAGGTTTTGCAAGAGAAAACACCAACTGGGCTGCTATCCCATACATCTTTCCCACTTAGAGAAGCAATCTGACTCTGATTATCACCCCCAAACCTCTCCTCACAACAAGAGGCCTTTATATATAAGGGTCTGCTGACTGTCCCATGTCAGTCACATGTTATTTGGAAGCCAAAGACAGATCCACATGGCTCCACCACAGATGTTTTATCAGACACCTGCACTCCACTGCTCCAAGGCCAGTTCCCAGCAGCCTCCAACTCAATTGCATCTCTGTTCTACACCATTTTCATGAATTCCAGTCAATAAAGAAACTATCTGGTTCAGTCATGATGAGCAACAGGAGATCGGATGGATCTCCAGTTCAGAAATTCCTGGTCATGAGAATTTCAAATATTTCACTGTATTGGTCTAAACATCATTCAAGGATGAAGTAGGTGGCACTGTGGGTCTCAAATCTTTCGGGAACCATTAGGGGTGAGAAAACTCCATTCAAAGAATAATAGATATGAGAGAGAGAGAGAGAGAGAGAGAGAGAGAGAGAGAGAGAGAGAGAAATATATATATTAAATACATGTAAAAGGAGCAATATATATGCAAATTCAAATTCTTAATGGAACATATATCATTCAAAGATCACAAAAATATTTATTTGACTTTACATAGGGTTATGTATAAACTTGTTCAAATATGGAGCTCACCATTGGTTGAACTTTCAGTTCCCCTGGGGTTTGGTGGGAGTGATCTGTTCATGGAATTTGTATTTGCCAAAGTCAGAATACTCACATGGATGTACCTGTGATAGCAGGAAGGGCAATCTATATGTATATAACAATACATGTTCTGACCCAGCCTACAGAGAAAGGGAATCCATAAGTTATATATTTGTTAAATTTGACGATACATGGAGAAGTATTAGAATGAAAATGTGACTAGTGATATAACACATATCGTTGATAAAGCAAAAGGAAATAAAAATACACAATTCCTCCTGTGAACTTTCTGCATTTCTCTATTTTAGGTTTGCTTTTATGCATATGTTAGGATTAGTACTCAGAGTCTAGTTGGGTATGGGTTAGGGTCAGAGATTCAATACTTCAAAGGGAAAATATTAAAATCAATCCAATGTGTATATGAACATGTGCTACACAAGATCACCTCCCACTGTCATCCAGAACAATGCCTTGACATTACCATCACCCCAAGTTATACACAATTAGAAGGAGAAGAAGAAGAATATCTGTGAATACATACTGGAATGGAAAATGCTCAGCAGTTCACAACCTTGTAGGTGGCAGAGGAGATTACAGTGACTGAGCCTTTAATCTCTCCTACTCTTGGTTGTGCCCTTCCAAAACGTGATCTCAAGTAGTATTTTACTGAGTCTCTGGAAACAAAGAATTGAGAAACAGAATGCATTAGTGGAAAGCTTTCCAGCACTCATCCTGGTGAATATATGAATAGACTGCTGCTTGCTTTGCAGATGGGCAAGACCAACTATGTTCCTAAGTTCCTGTATTTTTCCTGAATTTTGGCCACTCTCCAGAAGGGGCTTGTGGTTTTGTGTCCAAGATATGTACCAGCTCCAAGCTCTGTGAAATGGCCATTTCCTGGATTGTTGAAAGGAATGTCAAGCATCTTAGAAAACTCAGAAATCAGTGTGACCGGTAAGGGTCTCAGTGGAGAAACCCTGCTTGGCTAGATAGCAACTCAAGTAGCATCATCAGGAGCTGTCAGTGCCATAGTGTACATCTTGTGCAGAAGTCTGTCCCCCAGCTGTGTTCTTACCTATTGTTCAATTCCCCTGCATGTCAGGAAGGTCTTTGCCTCAGGCCACACCTTTGTGAAGCCTCAAGAAAACAGTTTCAAAATGGAAATTAAGGGGCCTCACCTGTGGCTTTTTGGTAAAGTGCTTTATGAAGGGATGTGTCTGAATCAACCTCTTGGCACTGGGTGAGGCTGTGGCTTAGATTCTCAGCACCCCTTGAAACTAAATAAAGATCCCATATGTCCATCCAAAACTAAAATTACTGAAAAGAACAGTAATTTTGGATTACGTCTTTCACCTATTTCTGGTAAGGCTCCTGACCTCCATTTAGTTCGAAAAGGGATTTATTGGTCAAATGAGGTGTTCCAAGCCCTGAAGTAGCTAGCATATAAGTGGTTGTGTTTTCTGCCTTGGACTTGAATAGCTGGGATAACAGGTATACACCAAATCATTACACATAAAAAATCTACCCCCAGCAGTCAGTAGGCTTCTAATTTGAGAAGTAGGGCAGTATTAAACAAATTCTTCTACTTAATCTCATCTAAAATTAGTCAAGTTCCCAATGAAGCTACAGAAACAAAATTTCTATCAACATTCTCTATTGATAGAAATTTTTATTTGCCAAAGT
Source organism: Callospermophilus lateralis (assembly GCF_048772815.1). NCBI lineage: Eukaryota > Metazoa > Chordata > Mammalia > Rodentia > Sciuridae > Callospermophilus > Callospermophilus lateralis. Next base: position 2,099,034 of record NW_027511893.1, read on the forward strand.
CAGTTGTAGTCATATCCTATGGAGTGATAGTCATGTCCTATCACTAACTTTAGCATCCCAGATCTGGTCTCTTTATTTGTCAAAGCCAGCTCCCCAGTTTCTTCTCTGCCTCAAGGCATCCCATTCCCATGGGTGAGCCCACTGCCCCTTATCTAAGGCAGTGTACTCTCACTTCAGTAACTCCTCATGCTCTGTCTAGTGAGTGTCTCCTTCAATTATCTGTTCACAAAAAGAACCTTGAACTACAAACCTTGTCATTGCATCCATCTTGCAAGAAAATCTTTCATGATTAGCAGTTGAAAACAACTAGAAATAGAAGAAAGAAAAACAGCTGGATGATATCGTGTATACCTGTGATCCCAGCTATTCAAAGTCCAAGTCAGAAAACACATAAGTTCTAAACCACCCTGAACCCCTTGACCAGATTCTGTCTCAACATTTTTAAAAGGGTCAGGATTTAGTTCTGTTGTTGGGAGTATGCATGTCTAGCATATGTGAGACCATGAATGCAATTCTTGATACTGAAAAAAATGAAAAATGCAAACAACAACAAAATAAAGATCACACATGAGAAAATACCTTCTAATACATTAACTAATCAAAAAACCAAAATATTTTCTTCCCAAAATGGAAAGAAGACAATTTTACATGCTTTCACTTGTTCTTTTTAACATATTAGAAATCCTGGTCAGATCAATCTGACACATTGCACAATGGTCTGGCTTTCCAGCTAGAAGACATCCATCTGGGCTGATGGTGGATACTCAAAAGAATCTATTTGGGGTGATTCTCTCTTTTAGAAACCCCTTAAATGTCTCAGAGTACCTTCATCTCCAGATGCATTATCTGAGAGTACTCTCTTATTATTTGAAGAGTTTTCTCTATATTGAGGAGTTATTGAGTGGCTCGCATGTACCTTTCAGTTTTATAGGAGGGAATGTGCTCTCTCCTTTGCACTTTTATATTTTCTTACATTTTCAACAGCAAGGTATGTGCCTGAAATCTGCATCTTCACCCCTCTACCTCTCTGTGCAGGGCCCACAAGATAAATCCTTGAACTGGGTGTTTCAGTGTTCAGATTATGTATGTAATGTTCTGTATGTGTGTGTGTGTGATTGTTTGTTTGTGTGTGTGTGTGTGTGTGTGTGTGTGACAGAGAGAGAGAGAGAGAGAGAGAGAGAGAGAGAGAGAGAGAGACAGAGAGAGAGAGAGAGAGAGAGAGAGAGAGAGAGAGAGAGACAGAGAGATACAGAGAGAGAGAGAGACAGAGAGAGAGAAAGAACACAAGAACTTGTCCCTCTAGCACCAGGACTTTGTGCTTTCATGTGTTTCATGTGTATAGGTATGGAAAGCATATGAAGCAAGACACAATAATTTCTCCTGTGTGAGACTGTTTGGTTGTCGTGTGTAAATATTTTCTGAGTGATTTCTTTGGTCATTGTTGGCTGAGTACCTTTCTGGCAGGACATGTGTTTAGGGTTTTAGTGGTTCATCTGTAGGTGTTGTTTGCATTGTGGACTATTGTGAATGCATTTGAGAGGAGTTAGGATGTTGTCTTACTATTATGTGTTGGATCTGTGCATTTTCAGATTTTAGAATGTATGTGTATGTTCATGATGTCTAGGTCAGAAATTAGGGACATAATCTTTGGTGTTCAGAGATTTGGAGAGAATGGAATCATGGGGAATGTTGGGGTGTTTGGAATTATGTATATGTGGCACATAGATGTGTATAGATTCTGTTGATAATGTCTCAAGTGGACTGCTGTGTATTTTCTTGTTTAGGGCTTTGAGATGACCATGTTATCCTTGGGAATGGAGGGGTGTCTTTTATGAGTATGTAGGAGGAGTTAGCAGTGTCTGTACATCTGAGATTTGTTGTTGAACTTCATATTCTTAGGCATTCTGTGTATGTGCATGTTTGCAACATAGAGGTGATTGTAAATGTTTTCATTTGAGAATACAAATTGTTGTCATGTTAATAAGTAATTTGTTTGTTCCATTCAGTTACTGAGGGAGTGTTTGTGTGATTGCTTTTTGGGTGATACTGATTGATGTGTGGTCTGAAGATATGTGTATCTGAAGCACACCAGATACTCTCAACCAAAAGACCCTTGCTATAATTAAGCTTCTTCTCTTGTCAGATCAGCAGCAAGTATGCAAAGATTACTGTGGTTGGTAGCTTCTTCTTTCTTGTAAATGCCAGATTTTTTTTTTTTTTTTGGTAAATACGTGTGAAACCTCTGTCTGGCCTAGAGAATGGAATGAAAAACACTTGTCAAGTGAATCTTCAAGCCCTTTTACCCCATGGGACATAAATTCAAAATATTTTGAAATTATCTGTCCCTAGAATGTTTCAGGCATGAGCCACACTCTGGACAGGTTAGCAACAGCCAATAAACATGTTTTCTGAAAATTCCTGTGGTATCCAGCCTCTTCAGTCCTACTTTATGTCTATTTTAAGTGTTTCTTGGAGGCGACTGGAATATGTGTGAGAGTTTGTAAGTAAGTTTTTTGATTGGAATTGTTTGGGTTTTGCTGTGCATTTGTTTTAATTTGGGCATGAGGAACTCTGGGTTTACAGTCAGTCATCTGGAAGATAGGAAGTTTATGCTATTGAAGATTTTCAGAGCTCCACAGTGTTGTGTGCTGTTAACTGAGTATATCAGAAAGAATGAGCAGTTTTGTACATTAATAGTGAGTTCTGTGCCCTTTAATAGTGAGAGACTGGCTGCATGTACTTTGGGTCTTTGGGAGTACTGTGGATTTGTAGATTCAGATGGACACGTGTGTTCCCAGACTTGTATAATCTAGGACTGTGAATGTATTTAGGAAGTATGATGGCTGAGTATTCATTCTCAAACAGTAGATGGGTAGTGTGTGTTTCCACTGAGATAATATAGAAGTTATATTTATATGGGAATACAAGTTAGGAGTATTGGCAGAAGTGTACAGAAGACACTGACTAGGAGGGAAATCAGACACACACACCTTCAGAATTCCAAGCATATAAAAAATCACATTATCTTAGATTCACAGGTCTGGGATGTGTCAGGGTCAACTGGACCCAGATATAACCCATAAAATCCAAACTTCTTTAAATAACAGTTTTTTAAGAGAGAGAGAGAGAGAGAGAGAGAGAGAGAGAGAGAATTTTCTAATATTTATATATTAGTGTTGGGCAGACACAACATCTTTATTTTTATGTGGTGCTGAGGATCAAACCTAGCACTGTATACATGCCAGGCGAGTGCGCTACCACTTGAGCCACATCCCCAGCTCCTTAGTGACATCTATTTTTAGTTGTCTATCAATATTTATTGATTTATATATGGTTCTAAGAATTGACCCCTGTGCCTCACACATGCCAGGCAAGCTCTCTACCACTGAGCAATGACTCCAGACCCCTCTGAAGGACAGTCTGTCAACACTAGTAACCTGTGCTTGTGTCCACCTGCCCAAGACTGCAAGAAAAATTCCACATTACACACTGTATACACTTTCACTCAGCAGTACTAAGCAAGATAAAACCAGGAGCTAGCCATTCATCTCTGAAATGCTGAATTGTTGCCAAAGAAGCCTTTTCCTCTCCCACCTCTCTGCCTCTTCAGGTACTGACTTTCATGAGTGGAAGCAAAGATGCAGAATCAAACCTTTTGTAGCTGCATTGGCTGCAATCCTCATTAATAATCAAAAAAAGTTAACATATTTCAAAGATACATCTACGCAGGGGAAACACAACTAAGCCCAAAGGGAAGAAGAGGACAGCAGTAAAGAGAAGACTGAAAAAGCACAGCAGGGCACACGTTAAGTCTAGTGCACCATTAAGTCTAGTGCTCCAGGTGTGAAACTAGGGCACCTGATGGTGTAATATGGGTGCCCTAGAACTTGAGCATCTTTACCCCTCCAGCTTGGTCTGATGTGGGACCACTCCCTAGAGCTTCTGTGCTCACTGACTTTCACTTACCTGAGCAGGTGTTCATAGGCCTGCCACTGCTAACCTCCACAACAACACTGGCTCCACTCTCATAGTTTGATAAATCACTGTTTCTGGGGTTACTGGGTTGCACTCTGAATGTGATATGGACATCCTGGTAACCAGCGTTTCCTCTGAAGTATGAATGCAAACCTTCACAACCCCTCAACTCTTCACTCTGTAAGCCTGATAACCAGCATCACATGGACAATAACAAGGTCAGCTGAGAATGAAGACAGTAGCCAGACCCACCTAGACCATGGCCTCTGTGAGCCCATATGATGTTAGTTACACAGCAAAATGAATCTGGACATAGGATTCTGAGGCTGCCTTTTGCACGCAGGGCACCCTGATAATCTCTCCACAAGTCATTGAGCCTGCTAAGGGTGGTGTCCTTCCCATTCCTGAGATGCCGAAAGGTGACTTCTGTGTAATGGAACTAATCTCTTTACCAACCACACCATCCTTGGCCCCAACATTACAAAGTTTTCATTTCTGGAAAACCTGCAAGTATTTTAAATCTTTCTACCCTGGCTTTTGCTCCTGATCCCCATGGTATATCAGGCTGAAAGCAGATAAATATACCCAGGCCATATCTCAAATGCTGTACTGCCTTTAATATTAACTGCTGGATAAATTAATCTGTGATTTAGTTGCCTTTTACATCACTGTGACCAAAAAAATCTAACAACAACAATTAGAGCAGGACAAGTTTATGTAACTCATAGTTTCAGGTCTCACTCCACTGACCACCAACTGCATAGCTCTGGGGCCAAGGTGAGGCAGATCATAGTGGGGGAAGTGTAGGGAGTGGGAAAGCAGCTCACCATATGGCAATGAAGAAGCAGAGAGAGAACTCTGCTCACCAGGGACAAACTATGAATCCTGGATCTGTTTCCTCCACTTGATCCTCCTCTTTGTCCTCAGCCTGGGCGGGCTTATCTATCTGCCTGTGGATGACTGGGAAGGCGAGAACAGGCCGATGGTGCGGCTTCACCTGTGTATTAGACCACCTTGGGCCAGCTTGGGTTGACTCTGTGCCTAAGGCTAATGAGCGGAGCTCAGAGTCAAGGGATATTAATTCTTTTAAAAGTTGGATCTGTTCCCATCTATGTTGGAGAGACTTGTGCAAGGGAGCCAGGTTAGGCAAGGGAAGTGGAGAAAAAATATCTGATGGGGCAGTGGGCCCCTGATGGGCCAGAGCACAAAAGGCAGGAGGGATATAGGAGGGAGGTGGATGGGTAAGTCCTATAGGCTGTGGCAGAGGGCCTCCTTGAGGCCTGACAAAAACAAATCATGTGACGAAACTGCTTGTCCCATGGTGGGTCACTCACTGTGCGTCGTCCCCACTCTCCTCCTGGATCTGTTTCTGGGTCTTGTTTGCAAGGCGATCGCGAGCTCCGCTTGGCCAAGTCTCCCCCAAGGACGGCGTTCCTTCTCAGTCAAAGGCTCGAGCCCCAATCTTTGGGCGCCAAATGTTCTGACCTGCAGAACACATCAACGTGGGCGGTGAACCTAGGTGGGGAGGAATGAAGGGACAAGAGACACAAAGGATGACAGCAAGACAGGAGTTCTGATCAAGCTGCAAACTTTTATTTTTCACACAGGGGTATTTATATGCTGGGGATGGGGAAGCTCTCTAAACAGCAATTGCTGGATGTGGGTATTAAAACTGCCAGCTGCAAGATGTCTGATGATCCTGATAACCACAGGATGTTCCAGGGAGATAGGTAGCTGCAGGATATCTCCCAGGCAGGATGTCTCCCAGGGGGCTGTTTCTTGTAAATGTCAGGCTATTCTTTGAAGGAGAGTTTTCTTCTAGCCCCTGACACCGTACCTCCCACAAAAAAGAAAATGAATTAACAGAGAAGAGTTCACACTGATCCTTCCTGAATTCCCCACCCCACTCCACCCACAACATCCAAAAATGGCCTTAATAGTCATTGCAGCCACGTTGATGCAGCACCTCCTATGTGCTAGGGACTGCTCTGCATAAAAAAAAACCCCAGGAGACACACCAGTGTCTCCATTTAAGAAAGAAACTGAGGCAAAGAGAGATTTATTAACTTACCAATGATCACACAGCTCAAAAGAGGTCCATAGGGGTTTTAAACCCGGGCCATTTGGTTTTACTCCTGACCCCTCATACCAAAGATGCAGTAAGTGGGAGGAGAACATCAGACATATGATCCACCTATGGCAGGAGGAGACTTGGGTGAGTGGAGCCTTCTGTGACACAGACAGTGTCCCCTCACGGGGGATGCCTCACCTGGTCCTGAGAGGCCCACTCAGCCTGGGGGAGAAGAGAGCCCCCTGCCAGCCTTTTGGTTTAAGACAATGTTCACTTACCTGAGCTGCAATGTCTCCACTGCTCTGAGGAGGTGGGGCCACGTCCTGTCAGAGATCCTTAAAGGTGACCTCATTTTAAGGAAACAAGCCTGTGGCCAATTGTCCGAGATTGATTAAGTCAGGGGCCAACACAGGCAGCCAGCAGAAGGGACACCATTGAAGAGATGAGCCAGAGCAGGGTCCAGGGGCCTGGGGCACGGCCTGGGCACGGCCCAGTGGCTCCCAGCTGACATCCTCCCTGCCCGGGAGATCCTGGAAACTGCCTTCATGGTGATTTTCAGGTGCATGCGTGGGAGGCCCTGCTTGCTCCAGCCTCAGGGTAGGACAGGGAAGATTTCAGGCCTCATCAGATTATGGGCATGAGCAGGATAGTGGCCAGCAGGGGAAGACATCAAGGGCCTCCATCTCACAGCAGTTTATGCATTGTTTGTTGAGCCCCTACCATGCATCATATGGATGTACCTGGAAAGTGGATTTTTAGCATGTGTAAAAGACCTGAGGCAGCAGTGGGCTTGGTACATTTGAGGCTGTGTGGGGAGTTGAGAATGGCCTGAGCCAGGATGTGCCTGGGGATAGCTGCACCAGATGAGGCAGTTTGGGAACTGATTGACTTCTTTCTCTTGTGCTCCACCTGTTGAACAAGCAAGGCACAGAGATGAAGATCTTTCACATGACAGATGAAGAGTCTGAAGGTCAGAGTGGTAAAGGCATTTTCAGGTCCCAAAGGTAACACACGGCAGAGTTGGATTTCTCACCCAGATCTGACTCTAGAGCAGTTTATGTGTCCCTTCTAGCATGACTTTCTGACAAGTCCAGACGCACCCAAACTCAACCTCCTGTATCTGGTTTGGAGAGTCTCAGGTACATGAGTCATATAAGCCCTGATAAGTCCTTCTGCAAAGGAAGTTTCTAATATTTCTTTAACCCAGCACTTGCAACGTTCATTTGAACATAAGATCCTTATAAATGTGACTAGAATGAAGACATTTCAGAAGTGACCTTGGGAGACACTGGTCTTGGTAACCCACAGTAGTCTCAATTGGTCTTCCTGATCTTGGGGAAGAGAATTCTGGGTATATTTTGGAGACTCAGTAAGATGGTGAAGGGATGGAGAGAGATTCAAAAGACTAATGGGGGTATTTCAGAGCGGGAAGGGATCCCTAGAAGGACCCTAAGTGGGACTCTGGAGAGATTTCCTCCCTCGCTTCAGAGAACAGTACCAGGGCCCGTGAGGGTAGGAAAGGGGTTGGAGACTGTACCTGAGGTGGGCCATCTTGGTCGGGAGTTAGCTCCCCACCACCAGCAGTGTGCAATTAGAAACTGTTGCATTACACTGCTGAAGGTCACTTCCTCTAGGATTCTGGGCTTCGGGGTAAAGAAAGCCACCCCACCTGGGCCATGCTCAGTCCCCCCTTCTCTCCAGAGTGGGCACAAAGAAGCCAGGCATGGCACATTCATGACATTAGGAAAATCCTTATAAATAAAATAGTTACTATGAAAGCTGATGAGCTCTCCACAGTCCATCTCCTCTCAACAGGAATAATGCCAAGCCCGTGACTCCAGTGTCACCTCCCGCCATCGACTAGAGGAAACCCTCATTTTAAGAAGTATAACAAGAAAAGTGAGTGACAGTCTATTGACATTTTAAAAAGTGTGTGAGCAGTGGGGACATGACTGGCTGGAGAGACCCAGAGACAGGAGGAGAGAGGAGCCACACCAGTCCCTTCCATCTCCGCTCAACCTGGAGGGCTCAGGCACCTCTGTCGCCCAAGGGCTGAAGCTCGGTGTTTTCTTCACCAAGAAGGAGGCCGAGGTGGGAAGGGGTGGGAGCGGGCCAGGGCCATGAGCCTGGGGTGCCCCAACTCCTAGGTCAGGGTCCCCCCTGGCGGGGCTCTGGTGGCTCTGGGGGACTGTCCTGGAAGGGCAGGCAGGGAATCTGGCCAATGGAGACCAGGAATCAGGTCCCCTCAGCTTTCCAGCCAGGCTGTGGCTCAGGGACACACACGGACCTGCCTCGTGCCGGCACCACTGCCACCTGCCCTCACCGTCACCTGCACCTCTGGAGTGAGCGCAGTCCGGAGTGGGGTGCAGAGGCATGGGACGGATGTTCACGGAGACTGTTCTAGGGAGGACCTGGGGTCACCTCTATGCCCTCTCCAAGGTGAGGGGCGAAGGTATTGGGCCTGAGGACTTGCTGGGCACCGACAGGGACAATGCCCTGGGGATTCGTGGGCTCCAGGACTAAAGCCAGCCTCGGGCCTCCACCATGTCGGCCTGTCACACTGCGCTTCTAGTGCAGCACGCATACACACATGCATGCGTGTGGGCCAGCGCATGCACACTAGCGTGGATGTCACACCCCTGCACCAGCATCACTGCCCGAGCAGAAGTGACCGGCAGGGTCGGTCCACCTGCACATGCGCAGACCATGTGCACCCACCCCATGATGCATGCACCGACCCCCCCACGCCCGTTCTGTCTTACTCATGAGCCCACTTACGTGCACACAGGGGGACAGACCCTCGTTCTGCCCTGCGTCCCCCACTCCCAGCAGATGCCCGTCCAGCACAGGCCAAACACACGGGGCGTAGCGCACCCAGTCACGGTGGCCTCCCCACCTCCCATCACCCAACCTCGTGGTGCCCCACTCCCTGATCAGTGTTTGAACAGCTGTCCTGTGTCTCCTGAGTGCTGGGGGAGCAGGCCACGGATGGCCTCAAGGGAGAATGTCACCCTCTCCAGCCCCTCCTGCCCCAAGCCCGCCTTTGTCAACCAGGACAGCGCTCAGGGGGACCCTGCTGTGCTGCCCTCCTAGCTGGCTTCCCCGCCAGGGCCCTGGGCAATGAATGAGCCTCGGGCATCCCTCCTGACCCCATTGTCCTTGCCCAGGCCTTATCAGTGGGCGCGGGTAGAGAGGACAGGGGCTGCCACTGGGGGAGGCCTGTTCTAGAAGCATCCACCCATCCCTCCCCTTCCTCTCCACCCGCCCAGCCCCTCACATCCGCTGGTGGCCCCACCTCTCAGCCATTGCCCAGGCTGTTCCCCGCCCCGAAGACGTCCCTTAGCAAGGACCCCTAACCTCCCTCTCCAGGAAGCCCTCTGGGTTCCCTTCCCTCTTGGCCTCGAGGCACCTGCACCTCACCCCTCCCACACCAAGATGTCCATTTCTTGCTCCCTGTACATGACCATGGGATGGGGAAGCGTGGAGTTGTGGGGAAGGTGGACAGCTGGGTTCCCATCATCCTGGCACCCCCAGAAGTGGGGAGGGAGCCCTGGCCAAGGGCAAGACCTCTGCAGTAGGAGGGTGGACGGGAGGGAGAAACCCAGGGAGTGCGGTGCCTCTATTCTCGGGCCTCCAAGAGTGAATCAGGTCCCTGGCCTTTATTCAAGAGTAAAGGATGCCACCACACACATGAGGAAGTTAGTAAATTCCCTCCCCTATCACTCCCCACCCAGAAGTCTGCCAACTTCTAGATGGTAATGGTGTGTGGGATAGTGAAATCAGCATATACATCAACACACTCCCTGCTCATCATGTACAGGGAAGGGCCAGTGGCTCCAGTTCCACATCAACATCCTCTGGAGGCTCCCTGGACACCAGCTCCCAAATACCCAGAGGGAGGGACATCCCCCCAGTCCCCTCCTAGCCGCCACCAGGCAGCCCCCAGGAGCTCTGAGGGACCATCATGAAGGGGACTCCTTACTACACAGACTGCCTTTGATTTGGGGGACAGTGAGTGGGACCTGTTGGTTGAACTTGGTGTGACAAGGGTGGGCATCCTGGGTCCACCCCCATAGCCAGAGGCCTGCTTAGGAGCCTCCCCAGTGTTCCTCCCACTTGTCAAGTGAGCATGTCCAGACATGGGGAAGTAGGATGTGCTCCTAAAAGCATGTCTGAGGAGGTGAGGCTAAAGTGCAGGGCCCTCTGCTCATAGGAAGGGACAGACAGCACATGGCTTAAGAACTGGGGATTAGACTCAGGGGCACTCAATCATTGAGCCACATTCCTGCTCTTCTTATATTTTATTTAGAGATAGGGTCTGGCTAAGTTGCTTAGCATCTTGCTAAGTTGCTGAGGCTGGCTTTGAACTTGCAATCGTACTGCCTTAGCCTCCAAAGCTGCTGGGATTATAGGCCTGAAGGACATAGCCTTTTTGTTGGGAAAACCTGGGTTCTATTCCCTGCCCTGCCACTTGCTACCTTGGAGATCCTGGACATGTGGCTTGGCTCTTCTGAGTCTCACTCTACCTATCTGCAAAATGGGGGTGATATCTGTAGCCCCTCTTTCAAGACTGTGTAAAGATTCACATGGATTTTATGTGGTGACTATATCCCACATAGCAAGCACTGGACTAATGCATGCCTTTTCATAAAAGTATTTCAGATTAAAAAACACACATTCCTGGTAATCCCAGAGAATCAGGAGGCTGAGGTAGGAGGATCAAAAGATTCAGGTGAGCTTGGGCAACTTAGTGAGATCCTCAAAATAAAAAATAAAAATAAAAAAGTAAAAAGGGCCAGGGTTATAAGGCCCAGTGATAAAGACACCTGTGGGTTTGATCCCCAATTCCACAAAATAAAAAAAAATGATTTCATGAAATGCCAGGCATATTGCAGAGATGCAGTAAATATTCTTTAGATTGATGCTTGGCTTTCAGCAAGAGTCAAGTTGCAGCTGCCTTTAGTCTGAGTATTTTGTAGGTGCTCCGTGGTAGCCTAAGGTTTACCTTGTTTCCTGGGCCCTGGCAGCCTGGACACCCTTTGCCTCTTCACTGGAGGGCCAACAGGGGTTTTTGAAATGACCCTGTGGATGGGGTAAAGGGAGCAGGTTCTGTCCAGGGTGAGGTCCCTGGGAAGCTTTTAGCACAGTGTGTTAATGCAGGCTGGGAGGTCAGGAGCCCCATGCCAACCAATGAGACCTGAAAGCTTAGTCCCAGCCTGGAAGAAGGCTAAGGGCAATGTGCCAACATGAGGCTGACCTGAGCTTAGTTCAGATGTTGCCATTTACTGTTGCGTGGCTACAGGCTTCTCTCTGGTCTGTGAAATCGGGCTCATGTTGTCTTCTGTGCTCATCAACCAGGTTGGGGTTGAGGGTGCAATGATATAGAAAGAATGTATAGATACAATGGAGTGTGTGACACAAGTGTCCTGGGAAATCAAATGAGAACTTCGAACATCTTTTACAGAAGGCAGCAGAGTAAAGAGGAAACCTTGAACAGGGGCTCAAATCTTGGTTCTGTAACATTGGGGCTGTGTGACCTTAGGTAAGTTACAGAACATCTCTGAATCTGGTTCCTCATGTGAATGCGTACTCTATTATCATGAAGGCATAATACTCTTTCCCACGCTATTGCCCACCTGGGACTCGCTGTGCTCCAGGAGAAAACTTCTCTGGCCAGAGCCTGCCACCACAGAACATGGTCTGTCCTTCTCTGACCCCAATCCACAATGTCACTTGAAGCAGATTGAATGAGAGGGGCAAGCTAGGGAAGAGCTGTGGAAGCTTGGTTGGATGCCAGGGAGCAGTGACAGTAAAGTGAGGTCCTGCCTGCCCTCCTGGTGGTCGTGCTCCAGCAGAGGGGTGCATGTTGGAACATACGCTAGAAAGAGCAAACAGGCACGGGAGGGGATAGGTGTGGCAGGAGGCTGTTCTGGTTTGGATGTGAGGGGTCCCCAAAAAACTTAGCTGTGAGACAATGCAAGAGGTTTTGAAGGACAAGTGATGGGGTTGTAAGAGTCTTAACCCCTCAGTGAATTAATCCCCTGATAGTGATTGACTGAGTGGTGACTGAAGTGGTGGGGTGTGGCTGGGGAGGAGGGTCATGGGCCAATTATTTGGGATATATATTTGTATTTGGCAAGTGGAGCCTCCCTCTGCTTCCTGATCATCATGTGAGCCCCTTCCCTCTACCACACTCTTCCGCCATGAGGTTCAGCTCACCTCAAACCTTGAGGAATGGAGCCTGCTGTCTGTGCATTGAGACCTCTAAAACCCTGAGCCCCCAAGGCAACTTTTCCCTCTCTATAATTGTTCTGGTTGGGTCCTTCCATAGTGCAGCAAAAAAGCTGACTAAAACAGAGACTATTTTCAATCAGGTGGCAAGGAAATCTTCCCATTTGGTGGCACAGGATACAGAGGAACAGACTGACCCAAGGTCAGCCAGTAAGGTTCTGAAATATTCCAGAGGTCTGGCCCTCCTCTCTGCTCCACGCTGTGTCCAGGGTCCACTCACACTTTCTCCATGGCCTTGTCCTACTCGTGCCCACACCTCTGAAGGGACAGCCCAGCTGGCTAGCCCTTTCTTCTCTCAGGCAGCCGAAGCTGCTGGGAGGATCTGAACTCCAGCCAGCCACGGCGCTCTCGGTTCTGTCCCTGCCCAGTCGTGGGGAGGAGGCTCAGGACCCTGTCCTCAGGGGGGGGCATGTTGGGGGCCAGGAACTTACAAAGGCAAATAATGTCTGGGTAAACATTGGCTGCTGATAGCTCCAGCTGTGGGTGCCAATGATGTCCCCTTGGTCCAGATGTTCGGTCTCACCCACCTCCCTCCTGTGGCAGTACATTTGAGGAGAACCTTGTAGGCCAGCGGAGAGCAACACAGAATGCGGGGTGGGGAGGGGGCTGGCAGGGCCACCCAGCACAATCCATGCACAGCTAGCCAGCATAGTCCTCCACCTCCAGGGTTGTCCAGACAGCAGGGGTCACTCCTGGGCTGAGAGTGTACCAGGGAAGATGGGGCCACAGCCTCCCCTGTCCAATGTCCCAGATTTCCTGGCTGGGAATGAAAACTGAATCCAGAGGTTAAACCAATGCCAGGACCCTATGCTCTCCCAGGATAGAGTGAGCTTCTTGTCCCTGGAGGTTTGTCAGCAGGGTCTGCACCTTCAGAGCTGGCGAGAAGCAGGCTACTCAGGGCATTGGAGAGGGTTGGGACTAGAGCCTTCTCTTGGATTCTTTTTTTTTTTTTTTTGCTAAGCATATATTTCTCTTTAATTAACTATATTTCCTAATAAAGTAGTATGTGTAAAGAAAGTTATTTTCTTCCAAGTAAAAATACCTCATATTTTTTAGTATATTTAAATAATATATAGGCACACACTAAAAATGTTTTTATTTTATGTACAAATGGGCAGATGTTATACTCATAAATTCTATATTCCATAACAATTAAAACCTGTTTTTAAAAAGAAAGAAAACTCCGCAACAAATTATAAGACACTAGGATTTCTTTGCTTCTACATCAGGGGAGGGGGGAGGGAGCTTGCTCTACCAGGAATCACAAATTAGAACTGAGTATTCTCTAAAACAGAAATAATATAGTGCCATTTCAAATAAAGATTAGTCAGCTCTCCTCACAAACACTCACAACTACCTGCCAACAACAGGTAAACCAGGTCAAAACAGCTTAGCATAACTAGGCTTCATGGTATTTGGCCATTATGCTCATTTAGGCTAATAAATCAAAACAGAAAATACTAAAATAAATGATTTTGAGATTGCCATACATTTTGAGATTGTTGTATCCTCCCTTCTATAACATAATAAAGGGAACATTTTACTGCAAAGAAAATTTGATTTTACCTATCACTGGCCATAAATTTTTGTAATTACTTATTACATAAATGCTGCCTAGTGCCATTATCCAAAAGGCATGACCATTGTGTCCACAATCCACTTGTGCATTTATAAAGAAAATTTTCATGATTTACATAAGCATGTCTATCAATGAAGACATTACAATGAGGTGCAATCTAACATCCATAATCTGATGCTTTGCAGATAGCAATGTAGAACAGTATTTGTAATCACCTTTCACTTCAATGACCTTATATAAAAATTAATTATTTAGAATTAAATTCTAAGTCTCCAAAGGAGATTTTCAAATGTACACATAGAAATGATTATAGAGTAAGATTTTTAAGAAACATCCTCCATGTCCACATCCTGTTGTAACTGCTGTACCATTTTTTCTTCCAGCTGCTTTCCTTTGCCTGCAAGAGGAGCTCTGATAAGATGGATGTTTTGCTTGACTTCTTTAATGTCCTGAACTTTCTGTAGCTCTTTATTTTTCTTCAATCTGTTCATTATAAATTTAGCTTGGCGTTTCTGTTTGATCTCTTCAACTCTCTTCATTGCATCAATAGTTTTATTCCATAGTTCTTGCTGGTATTGGACAGGTTCATTTCTACGTTTTTCAAATTCAAATGAGTTATCCACTGTAAGCTCTTTGCCAGCTGCTTTCCGGAATGCTTTAGTCCACCTGACCTTGCGAGGATTACGCTTCTTTTTAAAGTTCTTATGACATTTGGATTTACAGAATCTGAATACCTTGCAATCATTGCGGACGAACATCATGCCGTGGCCGGGGTAGATGGGCCCTGAACAGAAATAACACTTCTCGATATGCATGTTGAGGCCGCGTGGGTCCCCACCGACCTTCTCTTGGTTTCTTGCCAATTGCCCCACCCCTGATCCTGAAGCCAACAGGGTGCCCAGTCCACCCTCCCCTCCAGCACCAGGAGAGTCTAGAACTTGCTTCTTCAAATCTCCCTTCCCTGAGTGGGTCAATGTCTTGATGGGACCCTCCCCCACCCCAGGTCCACACCGACACTTCTCCTAATGCATCCTGGCTGGCCGGCTGGGAGCCACAGACGACATGTCACATGAGGGGACATAAGGGGGCTCTCACATTTCCCACGCCTGGGCTCCTGGGCTCCCAGCATTCATGACGGCTGATTTCAACATGAAAGGGCCCCTTGAGAAGGAGAGCCCCCCTCCCTTTTCCCCTCGCCTCTGCTAAGCCCCACTCTACAGCTAAACACTGTCTGAGCCTCCCTCCCTCTGGAGCACCCTCTCACTCACCTGCCAAGCCTTCCCCAGACTGCTGCAGCCTCACCTCGCAGCCTCTGCCAGCCAGGATGAGAATCCCAACGTGGGGTGGGGGGCTCAGGGCTCCATACTGCAGAGGAGAAAGGGGGGTCAGTCTGTCCTAAAGGTATAAGCCATTTGGCCAACCATAGGCCAGAATGACTGAATAAATCTCCGTGGGTGCTTTAATGCTCTGAGGACAGGAGGTCTCCCAATCTCAAATCCAAAGACAGGCAGAGCAGTGAAATTTCCCATGAGGCCTTCCAGGCATCTGCCCTAAATTTTCGAAGTGGCATTTTTTTAAACCTTTTATTTTGACCTAATTTTAGATTTACAGAAAAGTTGCCAAAAATAGAACAGATAGCTTCAGTACACCCCTCACCTAGCCTTCCCTAATATTCACATCTTACATAACCCTAGTAAATGATCAAGCCTGAGAACTTATCCTTAGTTCAGTACAATCACCTGAACTTCACATCTTATTGGATGCTGGGTACAGTGGTGCATGTCTGTAATCCCAGCAGCTCAGGAGGCTGAGACAGGAGGATAGGGAATTCGAGGCCTGCCTCAGCAAATTAACAAAGCCCTAAGCAATTTAATGAGACCCAGTCTCAAAATTTAAAAAAAATGAAAATTAAAAAGGGCTGTGGATGTAGCTCAATGGTAAAGCAGTCCTGAGTTAGATCCCCAGTACCTAAAACAAAACAAAACAACTCTTATTGGAATTTCCCGTTTTTCTACTAAGATCTTTTCCTGCTTCCATCACCCCATTCTGGACACCACACTACATTTAGTTGTTATTTTTCTTTTGTGTCCCTGATCAATTGGTTGCCGCAGTAAGGCTGCAGCAAAATAACCAGGGGGTGACGAACAACTTGTGTAGATTGATACAGCAGGAGTGGGAGCCATTTATTGTAGGACAGGAGGGGTATATATACATTCCACACAGATTATCTTAATTAACATAAACTAGATACAGCAGTCAACGAATCACAGTTAATGGCTTGCTGGCACCACCTCACAAACCACTCCCTCTGGCAAAATGCCAGGCGCCATCCTGACTTGTTTACAGATCTTAACATTGGTGACATTCCCTCAGTCTATACTCATCTTTCATGATCTTGACAGCACTGAGGAGTAAGTGTTTTGTAGAACTGTGGGTTACCTTGTGTTTTCTCAAGATCAGAGGGAGGCTCTGCAGTTTTGGCAATACCACAGAAATGGTGCTGGCTCCTTCTCAGCTCACCATATCAAGAGGCTCATGTCTCCAACATGTTTGATTACTGGTGGTGATGACCTTGATCACTTAGTTAAGCTGGTGTCTAAAGGGTCTATCCACTATAAAGTTACTATATTTTTCTTTTGAATTAATACATATCTTGGGGAAAATACTTTGATATATATGTGCAACTATTCATAACTTTATAATTTAATTTTCACATATATCTTTTTTAATTTCTTTGTTTAGTTGTAGATAATTGTTATACCTTTATTTATTTTATGTGGTGCTGAGGATTGCACACAGTGCCTTACACATGCAAGGAAAGTGCTTATCACTGAGTCACCACTCCAGTCTGACACAAGTATATCTTTATCATACAATATAGTAATTTGACACATATATTGATAATAATGGTGTAATTATCATTTTGCCTCCTCAAATACTTATCATTTCTCATTTTGTTTATCACATTTATTTTCTTCTAGTAATTTTGAATCATATCATATATTGTTGTATATATAGAATAGAACACAAGAACTAGTTAATCCTACCAGTGTTTGTGCCCATTTCAAAATTTGCCTACAACTAAAGATTCCAAATGTTCGGCACGTTTTTTTAAATATTCATAAAATGTCAAATTATTTAAACATAATGAAAATGATGCCTGTAATACCATAAGCTTGGGAGGCTGAGGCAGGAGGATCATAATTCAAATCCAGCCTCAGCCACTCAGAAATGTCCTAAGAAAATTAGGAAGATTCTGTCTCAAAATAAAAAAGATAAAAGGGCTATTGATGTGGCTCAGTGATTAAGTGTCCCTGGTTTTCATTACAGGTGCAAAGAAAATAAATAAGTAGAATAAATAAAATAAGTAAACTGCTTATCCACAGAAAAACTTGGAAGAATCAAAACACTCTTTTAAACAAAAACGTAGACATCAAAGTGTATATCACGAGAGACTGGGATTTTGCCTCAGAGGTAGAGTGAGCAACTAGCACATGTGAGGCACTGGGTTAAAACCTCAGTGTCACATATAAATTAAATAAAGATATTGTGTCCACCTACATCTAGAAAATAAACATTTAGAAAATAAATACTTTTAAAAGTGTATGTCATTATTTTTTTCAGTTAAAATGTTTCATTAGTGATTAAATAAATACTTTGATCAAAATCAAACCAAAGTTGCATATGGTCAATGCAGTTGAAAATTGTACTAGATTTTTTTTTTTCATTAGTGAATATGACTCTCATGGTGAGGGTGTTGAATCCTGCAGAAGAGGAACAGTTACTGGTTTGGTTCGGTCTCAAATAAATTATGGGATGATCCCCTGGTTTATGTTGTAGCTAGTGCATCCATGGTTACTTTGCAAAATCCTGTGGTGAATAGATGCCTTGGAGGACCTAAAATTCTCTGTGGAGAGTGAATTTAGGCTAATATATTACAAGCTTAGTGAGTTTAAACTGAATTTATTTTCTCCCAATAATCTGAGGCAACAACTCAGTTGTTACAACCTCCATGGAAGATGTAGGCAGGCCTACCTAATATCAATTTATTGGTATTTTTTTCTCACTCAGCATAGCTCCATCAGTTGACTTGTAGGTATGATGTGAAAAGCAGCATGAAGAAAAGTAAAACCTTCTGCATAGATTAAAAGAAAAAAAAGGGACTCATGGACAAGCTGAATCCTGCTTAAAATAGTATGAAGGAACTGTCATTCGTAGAAAATGGCAGGATACAGAAAGTTCTTTTCATTATCTCCACCCTAATAAATGCTTAAAAAAAAGAAAAGATCACCCAGTCATTTCTAATGGAAGAATAACCTTCTCTGGAACAAAGACTAAGTGAGTAAATATCCAAATATCGATGATGTGGTGATGGAAATGCAAACATACTGACATTCATTAGAGGTCAGGAGAGTTACATTACAAGGATTTTTTTTGATCCTTCAAAAAAAGACAAATGCTGTGTACTGATGTTTATGTGGGCTCTTTCTCGTCCAGCAAGGGGTTTCACGGAAAATTGTAGAAGAGACTGTGTCTGTGAAGTCACTAATAAAGACCTCTGGACATCAAGCAGGAAACAGGTCCCATTTTATTGTGAAGTTACCATGTATATATACTCAGGCAGTAGCTTAGCAGATTACAGGCAGCCACCAATGCAATTTCTGCAGTGACCAATCAAGGAGTGAGCAATGGAGCAAGAGCAGGGAATTCAACACATAGCCTCATGCGCAGGGCTGTGCCAAAGGGGTAAGTATTTTGCTCTTCACAAGACCTAGCATGGGATAGTGTGTTGCCACCCAGGCACTCTTAATGTATGCCATGAAGGCAGTGTTCCATGAACTTGACTCTAAGACATCATTGTGGCCTCGCCTCTCTAAGATTTTTTGAGGTTCAAAGTTTTGCCATACTTCTGGTCTCTTTCAGATGAGATCATTGTGGTCAGGTGATATAGGGGTGCATCCACCTCATTACAGGAGTTTTGCTACCTTTACATGGGGACACAGCACCAAGTCTGCTTATAAATATTTGATGCTTGAAGTCTCCTTGGACTTGCATTCTTTAACAGAGATCATTAAGTTATCACTTTCTGGCAGTAAAATCTCATCTATCAGCAATAAGATAAATATGGTGTACTAAAGATTAAACACTTTCATTCAAAATTAAATTTAATCAAACTATGTTAAAGATAGCATTTTGTAATTATTAGTTTTATTAGATGTATTATTTGGTAATTTATGGTATATATTCCCCCCTTGTGACAGAACAGCTAGTTCAATGACCTTTTGGGCCTTCTTTGCCTCAAGAGAATCCAAGTTATGTGCAGCTCTGACTTGAGAGCATGTCAGCAGGAGGAAATCTCCTGTCTGTTCTTGAGGTCTGTGAAGGGTCTTTGCCACAGCTTCAGTAGAATTTTATGTTATAATCGAGCAAAAAAGTGCTCACATTCTGTACTGTTCCCAAGTGGGTTGTTCTTTACTTCCTCAAAAAATATTTCTGAAAATATTCTTTTAAAAAACTGTTTATCATTGAGGGGTTTATTGGCAGAAGCCATATGGAGATGTGATAATTTTTAAAAATTCAAGGTCTTTTTTAGAGAAAAATCCCCACATAAATGTAGAGGGCTTTATGTTATTGTTATTGTTGTTGTTGGTGGTGGTTTGTGTCTTATTTCAGCAGCATCCCCAGCTTATAACTAAGTGGGCTTGAGTCATGTTCTACTAGGACCTGTTATGAAAACACCCCTATGTCCCAGATGTTGGAGTCTGCTGGAGCAGTGTTTTTCTAACTGTGGTACCAATGCCAGCAGCTTCATACTCATAGGATGGCTATGAATTCCCATGCACAAGAATTATCTGGAGTGGCCGGGGTAGTGGTTTCTTGATTGGCTAGTTTCCTCGTTAGCCTAGAAGGTAAGAGGGATTCTGAAAAATGACACCATAAGAGTCAAAGGCCTTTACCAGAATGGGAGGGGGCCTTCCAGGGAGGTGCTTGAAATCCTGTGATTGGAAGAGGCCAGGTAAAACCTGGTGGATGCTCTAAAACAGAATTCATTAATGTAGCACCTGATAGCTGTATCCACACCACTCTATTTTATTTATTTCTTTATTTATTCTTTTTTAACAAAAAATTTATATTGGAACACAGTTAGCAAGGTATTTGTTGAAAGGTACTAGATTTGAACTCTCAATAGGTCATATTATCCATAATATTTGCTCCTGGTGATTTATAGAACATCATCATTCAATAATTTTCACGATTATGGAAATGTTCCGTGTCTATCGTGCCTAATTCAGTAGCTTCAAGCACATGATATTTTGGCATATAGATCCTGTGACAAAAAAGCTGAGTTTGTCAATTTGATGGATTACATGGACAATGGCCACAAGATTGGGGAGCACCGTTCTAGGACACCAAGGCAGAAAATGGAAGCATTTCCTCTAAAAACTGGAAAAAGACAGGGATGCCCGTTTCCACAACTTCTATTTAACATAATTCTTGAAACACTGGCCAGACCAATTAGACAAATAAAATTAATTAAAGTCATATGGATAAGTAAGGAAGAACTCAAATTAGCACTATTTGCTGACAATATAATTCTATACCTAAAAGACTCGACACATTCCATCAGAAAACTGCTAGAACTAGTAAATGAAGTCAGTAAAGTAGCAGGATACAAAATCAACACCCATAAATCAAAGGCATTTTTGAATATCAATAAAAAATCTTCTGCAAAGAAAATGAGAAAAACTACTAACTTTGAATAGTATAAAAATTATAAAATCCTTGGGAATCAACATAACAATAGCTGAAAGATCTCTACAATGAAATCTACAGAACCCTATGGAAAAAAGATCAAAGATGACATGAGAATATGGAAAGATCTATTTTTTCTTGAATAAGCAGAGTTAATATTGTCAAAATGACCACACTACCAAAAGCACTATACAGATTTAATGTAATTTCAATCAAAATCCCAATGACATTCCTCAGAGAAATAGAAAAAGCAGTCATGAAATTTATCTGACAAAATAAGAGACCCAGGATAGCTAAAGCAATTTTTAGCAAGAAGAGTGAATTAGGTGGCATCTCTATACTAGACCTTAAACTATGCTACAGATCAATAATAACAAAAAACAGTATGGTATTGGCAACAAGATGGACTTGTAGACTAATGGTATAGAATAGATAACACAGAGACCAATGCCCATAATTAGAGCTCTCTTATATTTGACAAAAAGCATAAAAAAATGTACATTGGAGAAAACGATATCCTCTTCAAAAAATAATGATGGGAAAATTGGAAATTTATATACAATAAAATAAAATTAAACCCCTATCTCTCACCATGCAAAATACTCAACCCAAATTGAATCAAGGACCTAAATATTGAACCAGAGACATTGTGTATATTAACAGAAAAATAGGCCCAAATCTATCTGGTTAGTGCCTGACTTTCTTAATAAGACTTCAGAGCACTATGATTTATATTAAGCAACAATAAATACTATGGATCTAAATTAAAAATGTTCTTTTCATCAAAAGAAACAATTGGTTAAGTAAATAGGGAGCCTACTAATGGGGAACAAATTCTTACCACATGCACATCAGATATAGAACTAAGTTATAGAATATATAAAGAACTCAAAAATCTGCAAACCAAAACAACAATAACCCAATCAACATATGAGCCAAATAACTGAACAGACAATTCTCAAAAGATGATATGCAATCAATTGACACACATATAAAAAATTGCTCAACATGTCTAGCAATTTGATAAATGCAAATCAAAACTACTCTGATTTCATCTTACTCCAGTCATTTAAGAAAAAAAACAACAATAATTGTTGGTGAGGGTGTGGTAAAAGGCACACTCATACAATGCTGGTGGGACTTCAAATTGGTGCAGCCAATCTGGAAAGCAGTGTGGAGATTCCTTGAAAAAACTGGAATGGAACCATTTGACAGAGTAATCCCACTCCTTGTTCTTACACAAAAGACTTAAAAACAGCATACTACAGGGACACTGTCACATCAATATTTATAGCAGCACATTTCACAATAGCTAAACTGTGTAGCCATAATAGATGCCCTTCAGTAGATAAATGGAAAAAGATGTAGTATATGTACACAATGGAATATTACTCGCCATTAAAGGGAAAAAAAATTATGACTTTTGCAGAAAAAATTGATGGAGCTGAAGAATATAATGCTAAGTAAAATTTACAAATCACCCTAAAACAAACACCAAATGATTTCTCAGTAAGGATGCTAATTCATAGCATTATGTGTTAGGGAACAGAATGGAAAGATTACATTAACTTCAGATAAGGAAAAGGATAAAAGGGGAGAGAAGGGAAGGAAGGGGGCATGGAGGTAAAAAGGACAGTGGAATGTAATTTTTATCATTACCCTAAGAACATGTATGAAGCCACACAAGATATAAATCTACTTTGTGTACAACCAGAGATATGAAAAATTGTGTTCAATACATGTAATAAATGAAGGAAGTTGAGTTGATATTCTACTTTTGCTAAAATTTAGAAGATGCAGAACATGAAGTGGATAATGATAGGTGCTTAGTCCATGTTGACTGGGTGACAGATGAGGTAATGGGTTTGTTTTGCTTAAGAGTTCAGCTTATTGCAATAAGAATGTATGCATGCTGAGAGGCTGGCACAGTATCATTCTGAGAATATGTGTTTTGCTAGTTTGAAAAAAAGGGGAAAAAGAGGTTATATAGAGCATAAGGCAAGCATAAATACATGTAACATGAATTGTAATGCATTATGTTATCATATTTAAAAAATAATTTAAAAAATGAACACATAAAAAAATAATAACATAGATATTAGGTCATTAAGTGGTGTCATAAATTAAGCAATCCCCAACATATTATTAATACATAAAGGTATACTGAAAAATTTAATAATTCATTTTAAAAGAAAATTAAAACACTACCTTCAAAGATAATAACATTTGACAGAAGTAGATTTTGGTGGTTGACCTTTTGTTTTGCATTGATAATATGACTGACTTTGAACATTCAAGTGTTGTATAGTGATAGCACTGAGCCTTTACAGGTACTTTCTGTTTATTAAGAAGTTATTGATAGTGAGTGGGGGATAGGTAGAAACTATGGTGTTTGCAGTGAACTGGTCTTGATGGATGGCACCCCTACTATCTCAAGGCAGACTGTAATTAAAGAATGATGGAAGATTCATAAAGGGAGGTGTGATTAGTGTAGAAATATGCACTGGCATTTATACCATAGAAGGTGTACTATTGGTTTGCAGGTGGAGTCAAGAGAGAGCCAGTTAACTAAGGGCAATATGGAAAAGTACAGGTACCGAGGCTAGCAATTTTTAGGTGGCTTGGTCTTCTACAGAAAAACCTCCCCTCCACACAGGAACATAGGCCAATTCCCTTTGCCTAGTTCCCTACACAGAGGTCTGGTTTGTTTCCTGCTCTGAGAAACCTAACACATATACTTGCCTTGTGCTATATATAGCCTCTTTTTTTTTCCATTTCTGCAAACTAGCAAAGCACATATTCTCAGAGTGATACTAAGCCAGTCTCTCAGCACCCACATATACTTATTTCAATAAGCTGAACTCTATAGCAAACTCTACCCATTACCTCATCTGCCACCTAGTCAACATGGACCCAAGCACCTCTCATTATCCCCTTTATTTTCTGCATCTTCTAAATTATAACAAAGTGGGAAATCAACTCAACTTCACAATGGCAAACAGAAATTTGATGGTTCTCCTATAGCACATCCCTGAAAACACAGGGTGTAGAGACTCTTTTCATTCTTTCTCCTGTCAAATCCAAAGAGCATTATATTATCTCTATACCCTCATCCCCTCCAAATAAAACCAAGGCCTAAAAATCTCAAGACATAGAGGACGCTAAATAGGCTTTCTGTCAAAAATAATGAGGAAATGAATAAATAAATTAGAAAAACCAGTATGACATGCTACCAGTTTACTGCTCACCACAACTGCTTTCAAGAGAAAACATTCTAAGATTTTGAAGTAATGGTGAAGATGGTGTTTGTAGCTCTGCAGAGAGCACAGGTCCATAACTGAGAAGCTCAGTGTGGCCATTGGTTTCTCAAAAACACAAGGTTTGGAGTGTCCAATTTATTTTAACAGAGTTTTTGTCTTTTTTTTTTTTTTGTTAAATCTAATGTGGATTGCTTTGCAACATAAGAAAATGTTAAAGGGTAACTCTTACATTTGTAATGAGTAGTTGTCAACGAAGTGAAAGTTTGCTTTAATAGCTAAAATTTTCTAATAGCTTCATTTAGGTACACTTAGATTTATGCACACACATTTATCCTACGTATGAGTATGTTTTGATATAAGTATACCCTATGGATCAATTTCCACATTCTCAGAAATATTTCTTCTTCTGCTGTTTTTGTACCTTAAATTTATATCATCAAGAACTTAGATAAATCAAACTACTCAATACCGTTTTTGGTGTCTAACTTATTTCATTTAGTGTAATTATTTTGATACTTACCCATTTCTGAGTGTTTCATTAGTGTCATTAAGTCCTCACTTGTTTGAATTCAATATTTTTTATCCAAATGCTTCAAATGAGAATATTCAAAGAGATTTAGATATAATAACTTTATTTTAAGAGTCAGAGAGACAGAAATATCTTGTGGATGGCATTGGAATTTTCAAAAATTTATAATTTTTCGATAGTTTTTATACATGGTGTGAAGGTAATTTCATAAAATAATTTAATGCACCTGTGTTTTGACTGTGACCACGTCACATAGGTATGTTGTAGAATTTTCCACATGCACCATCATGTCACCTCTCATACCTCTCATAATAATTCAAATTTCTGAGAATTTTTTATTTTTAGATTTGCAATGCTTATCTTTTAGAACAAGGTTTATCATTTAACTTTCATTAGCATTTGGATCATTTACAATTGATGTCTGCTCTGTAATTTACAAGTTGCTCTGTATGAAATAATGATCTAATATTTCAGTTATAAAATTTTTGTGAAATATTTCAGTCTTAATTTATGTATTCATTTAAATTTTAAAGTATATGTTCAGATGTTTTACTTGAAATGCTCCAAGATGTAATTCATGAGCTCTTTACCCTGGCCTAATATCTATGTTTATATCTAACCCTTGTTTGATGTTGTAAATCTTGACATGCTCTCCTGATAATGTTCTAGGTCTATATTGAAAATGATGTCTGGGTGCAGTGACCATCACCCAGTGCT
Organism: Callospermophilus lateralis; assembly: GCF_048772815.1. NCBI lineage: Eukaryota > Metazoa > Chordata > Mammalia > Rodentia > Sciuridae > Callospermophilus > Callospermophilus lateralis. The sequence continues at coordinate 2,124,209 of NW_027511893.1, forward strand.
TTAATTAATTCTGCTGTGAAAAATTGGGAAATCCACCTGAAATTGCCAATTCAGTTATTTTTTTTTCATTTAAAGGCTTTTCTGAAAAACAACAACAACAACAACACAAAAACTAACAAACAAACAAACAAAAAACTCTTGCAACCATAGTTGCTCATACTTAATATGTTAAAATGTGAATGAAATAATGTATTTGAACTTGGTAAATGTATTAAAATTTTAAAACAATAAAATTAATTATTATTATTCAACTATCAATAAAATTATTCACTCTGCTCTAATAATAATATTAGAGCATATCAAATCAAAATTCCTAATAAAATTTAATAATAATTTTTAATTTTATGGATTTGTTTAAAATGTGACTATTAGTTTTGGATGCTCAGTCCCCTACAGTAAAATAATTATAATTTCTACAGTAAAAATTCACAAGTCACCGATATCTAAATGGTGATATCATTGTACCGTTTTGAAATGGGGATTGCCATGATATATTTATCATTCTTTGTGACATAATCGCTGTCTCATGTCATTACATGATTAAAAGTCTAACAAAAAGAGATTTAAAAAAGTTGAGACATGTCCAGATTATTGGTTAGAAATGAAAAAACTTGGTACCTAAAATAAATAAATAAATAAATTGTCTTCAGTGAATCATTGAAATGTCTGAATTTCATGACAGTTCTTATCCTTCTGTTCAGAGAGTAGTAACCCTAATTATTTCACAGATAAATCTGTTCCTTACAGGACCAAATACAGCTCACCCATGACATATGATCATAAAGTGTTTCTTCCATTCAATTTGTCACGAAAATGTTATAATTTATGAAGTGGCAAAAAGAGGTATATAATATCAAGACATATATGTGTGCATATCTATGAGGCTTGCATGGAGGATATCCCTGTTAGTTTCAAATTTTTTTTTGCAGTTTTTTTTTATCTAGGAAAAGTTTAGTTAAGAAACATCCAAGTGATAGCACAAGCAGCTCAATAGAAAGTGTCTAGTCTGCTGAGAAGTCTTGATCTAGTTTTGAGAGACATTTGCAAGTTTCATAACTTTAATATAAAACCTGTTTTTAGATATCTGGTTGCTTGTGTGTGGCATCTGAAAATGAAATGTATGTATTAACTAAATGATTTTTAAAAATATAAATATATTTTGTTGTTTTCATTTGCATGATAGTTAGTTTACCATTTGGAGAATTTATGGATTGAACACAGGGACACTTTACCACCGGGTCACATCCCCAAAATTTTATTTATTTATTTATTTTAATTTTCAGAAAGGGTTATCACAAAGTTGCGTGGGGTTTTGCTACGTTTCTAAGCCTGTTTTTTTTTTTTTTTTTTTAATTCTCCTCTTCCCTTTGCCTCTCAAGCCGGTGGTATGACAGGCATGCTCCTGGGATTTTAGCAATTTTTTTTGGGGGGGGTGGGTCATAGAGATTAGACTCAGAGTCACATTCTGAGCACTATTTTGTATTCCATTTATGACAGTTTCAATGAGTTGCACAGTGTCTTGCCATTGCTGATACTTGCTTTGAACTTGTGATCCTCCTGTTTTAGCTCCAAAGCCACTGAGATTGCAGTCATGCACCACCATGACTACCCAGTTTACCAATTTTTTAAAACAAATACTACCTTAAAATGTTTTTTCCAATGTAGAATTTATTATTTATATTTTAATCTTGGCACAACCACCAAAAATTCATGACTCTTAAGAATAGTATATAATTACATAGTAAAAAGTTATTTTTTAAGCTAACAAAAAGTATATACACTGATTGAAATATATCCTCTACTTTTGTAAGACAAAGAATCATAATTCTGACAGAACTCTGGAATTTTTTTGTGCTGGTCTAAGTGTAAACCAAAACTCTCCTGAGAAGTCAGTGTTATTAAATATTTGTTAATAAATAAATAGTCTCATTTTCTTTTGATTTGTGTCATGGAGTTTTTTTATAGAGAATTTTATTTATTTATATGTAGTGCAAAAAGTCAAACCCATTTCCTCACATATGCTACGTGAGTGATATTCCTCTAACCCACAACCCCAGCCCCTTCATGGAATTGTTTATAAAAGACGTAAAGTTAAAATATTATTGTCTGAGTAAAGATCAGTCAGTAATTTTTAACATTTATTATTTAGTTGTAGGTGGACAAAATACATTTATTTATTTATTTATTTATTTATTTTTGTATGGAGCTCAACATTAAACTGCATTCCTCATACATGCTAGTTGAGTGCTCTTTCTCTGAGCCAAAACCACAAATCCAAGTACAGTTAAAGTAACCTTTAGCCCTCTGATTTCTGGTATAAAGAATATAAGAAATGGCATAATCTAAATTTTGTCATTCTGTAGTCAAGAAATGAGGGACTCAGAGAAATAACTGTATTATTTTGAGTTGCATATCACATTAGTGGAAGATTAAGTTCAAATACAAATAAATAATAGGACCAAAAATAAAACAGCATTCTTTCTATAAATTAATTATGTTCTCTTCCATATGATTCTAGCTAGAAGATGTGACTTTAATCAGCATCTTACCTTTTTGTACATCTGAAAAAAGTACTATCTAGTCTCTATGCACACAAATAATCTTTTACATTAGGATTCAATGAAAAATTATGTTTTATAAGCACTTTTACAGAGGAGTATTCATCACCCTTCTTTGATTCATTCTCATGCTTTATAGGTATTACTGTCAAAGGTTTCCTTACCATGAGGTTGTTTAGATACTTGTGAGGCATCAATTTCATGGGTGTCTCTTACCCCTATAAAATTATGTGCCAGATTTATCTGGAAAGTTCTCAAAAGTCAATTTCTCAAAGTAAAAATGTATTTTTATTCTATTGTTTCTCTCATTATTTTTTTCTTATCTTTCTTGAAATATGCTTATTTTTCTCCATAAGATAGTGCTGGTGCTACCTTAATTCACAATTTATTATTTATCCAAAGATAAATGTCAGTATGTTTTAACTTTTTTTATAGATTTTTTTTTCTTCACATTTTATACCATTTATAGATATCTGTTGAACACTTTTCAAGTTCTTCATGAGCACGAACACCAAGGAGTCAAAATGAGAAACTGTGTATTAAGGACTATCTAATTAAAGATCTTGGATCTGCCAACAATGGTGTCAAAATGTGAAAAGGAGAATATCTAAAACTGCTGAGTCCAGCAATGAACAGCATGAGAGGATAGCAGGCATGTGATGTCAAAGAAAAAAGCAGGTAAGAATCTTGTGAAACTAACAAGGTAGGAGAGGCAGAAGGATCATAATTTGAAACTCAGCCTCAGCAAAAGGGAGGCGCTAAGCAACTCACTGAAAGCCTATATCTAAATAAAATGCAAATGAAGGTGGCAATGTTGCTCAGGAGTTCAGTGCCCTTGAGTTCAATACCATATAATAATAATAATAACAACAACAACAATAATATAATATTCAAAATAAACTAATATCCAGTAATGGCCATTATTGTGTCAGTGGTGTCAAATTCTTGATCTTTGATAGACAAATAAAATTTCATGCATGCTTTGGTAAATCTGAGATATAACAGTCATACAAAAATTATATCAGATCTTGTAATGTATAGTATGTGTATAAAAATGCCTCATTAAAAGACAGGCATACACTCTAAGAAATGCACTCAAAATGGCTTTGCCATTGTTGCAAATATCATACTGTATACTGACATTTAGATTGTATACTACTACAATCTTAGGCTATATATTGTAGCTGTTGTTGTATATAAATTCCATCACTGACTAAAAGATCACTATGCAACACATTATTGTATGTTATAAACTTAGAGAGATCAGTGTACCAAAAAGAGAATTTTAAATGTTTTTTAGTTGTTAGTGGACACAATATCATTTTTTTATTATTATTATTTTATTTTAATGTGGTGCTGAGTATCAAACCCAATGCCTCTCATGTACTAACTGAGCACCCTACTATTGAGCCATAATCCTATCCCTAAAACAGAATCTTTTAAAAAAATCTTTACAATTAGAAAATGAAAAATAAAAGTTTCCACTGCTGAGGAGTAGAAAATTGCCATCCTTTCTAAATAAAGTTTCATATCTATGGGGTATCTGTGTCACACACACACACACACACACACACACACACACACACACACACACAAAGTGATTTTAAGTCTTTCAAAGATAGTCAATATGTAATTATAAAACATTCAATAGTTACTATAAGAAAAAGTAAGTTTTATTGTGAATGTGTTGGTATTGCTCATAGTATCAACTGCTTAAGAAGTTATGACAAAACCAATCCCCCAAAAACAAATGCTGAATGTTTTCTTTAATACAAAGAGACTGATTCATAGTGGTGTAGGGAGGGACATGAGAGGGATAGACAAACTTTAGATAGGGTAGCAGGGTAGGGGAGAAGAGAGGTGGCAGAGGGTTTGCAATTATGGTGGAATCTGATGAAAACCATTCTCTAAAGTACATTTATGAAGACACAAATTGATGTGAATATATTTTGTATACAGCAAGAAACATAAAGCATGTGCCCTACATGTGTAATAAAAATTATAATGCATTCCACTGCCTCATATAAATAATAACAACAATAATAATAATAATAAAAGAAATTTCACAGAGATGATTAACAACTTATTGAGACTCTGTCTCATATAATATTAAGACTAGAGTCTAGTTTTAAATGGAAAGGCACCCTTGATTTCAGTCATAAGAAGCACACAGCAATGGGAAACTTATTTCTGTTCAAAGTTGCACAAAACAAAATGTTAAACAAATTAATAAATTGGGCATTAAAATAATCAATAAATGAAGTTATACCATTAAATGGTACAAAGTAACAGGTAAGATAAATTGCCTGATGCATGAATAAATACATTCAGGAAGAAAAAGACAAGGACATCATGAGAAGAACAGTCAAATAACTTGAATATTCTCTTTATACAGGTGATATCTAAGGGTTCAGTACTCATAAAAAATAAAATATAACCAAATACATAAAATTAAACAGTATTCATGAAGATGTGGAGGGAAAAGTTCTCATGAACTACAGATTAATTATAAGTGGCTATCTTTTTGTAAAAAAATGTGTGCCTATTGAAGGACATGACACTTCCCCACCAGTAACATTAACTTATAAATATGACTGCTCTTAAAAACCATAATAATATATAAAATAAGAGCTGCATGGTCCATACAGTTGAAATCTGTAAGGTGAAAGAAAATATAATGTGCACATAAGAAACGTAAAAATAAAAAAGTGTGAGTAAAGTGGTTTCTACTGTCAAGACACATTTTTTGCCACACTACATTCAGCCTAACAAACAGTAAAAAACACCACATCAGTATTATATAAAGGTAACATTTTGATACTACTTCATACATTGCATATACATTTTAAAGGGAAATATGCAGAGTTTACTGGTAAATAAAACTTGAATTGGGACATTAAAAAAACCAATTACACACATGTGTTAAGATACTACACATCACTACAAAGAAAACAATTTTCCTTGAATGAAATCTGTAACATTTTCATCAATATTTTAGCATGTAGGACTGGGGTTATGGTAGAGTGCTTACCTAGCACATGTGAGGCACTGGGTTCAATCATCAGCATCACCTAAAAGTAAATAGATAAAATAAAGTTATTATGATTACAACTAAGAAAAAAAAACATTAACAAAGAAATTTCAGCATGCTTCTCTATTAAAAGAAAGAGACTGAAAAAAAATTACATGGAATGAAAAGTATTTATGAAATACCTCCAAAACCTATGCTTCAGAGAATCAAATGAACTATTAGTATCATTAAGAGAAACTGATGTATATAATGAATGTATAATACAATACTGAAATCCAAGGAGTCATAGTATGAACCAAACACAAAGATGAATCCATATACATGTAATTTCTTTTATTTTTAAGATAAATAAAATGGTCTAAGCCTATCCGTATCAAAAATAAGGCTAAAAGTAAATGGATAATACAATACAATCTAAAGTTAGATAGGTCACATTTTCCTGAGCGTTTGTTTGCAGAATCTGTAAGGTACTGGGTTCAAAATCATCACAAAGAGCAGATATTAAGGAGAGATCAAGTTAGAAGTTGTTTTAGTTGCCTTTTTCAACAATGTGACTAACAAATTGACCAGAGAAATTGTAGAGGAATAAACGTTTATTTACAGGCTTCGGGTTTCAAAAGTCTTAGCCTATAGAATACTGCTCCATTTCTCAGGGCTCAAGGTGAGGCAGAACATTATGGCAAAAGGGTGTGGTAGAGGGAATCAACTGACATAGTGATAACAGTAAAGAGACAGATTCATTTTGGGGAGAATATACAAATTTAGATTCCAAAGCTCTATCCCCAATTCTCACTTTTTTCAGCCACACACTATCAATTCAGTTACCACATAGTTAATTCATTCAGGGATTAATTCACTGAGGACTTTAAAGCTATGACCCAATCATTTCTTCTCCAAACCTTCCTGCATTGTTTCACATATGAGCTTTTGGGGAACACGTCACAGCTGGACCTTAACAGAAATATAGCAAAATAGAAGGCTTTTAACCCACCCTTTCTTTACTAATATATTAATACACATTTACTCATGTTATGTGTGTTACTTTCACAAAGTCATAAATGAGTTATGAGATTTACATACATTGGACAAGTGAAAGAATATCTACAATCAAATGAGTATAAAAAGCTAGGGTACACATGGACATTTGAGTTGTTTACTGAAGTGCCACATATTTGAGAAATATCCCTACAAGTTTGAAGGCACCTTTAGTGAGGGGAGATTGAGATAATATATAAACTGACTTTAAAATTTTCTGTAATTTTTATCTTAACTTATCCACTGGTTAAAGAAGGAGTGAAATGTAAGTGTGAAAATTACAAAGTGGTTTTCTTCTATGACCAAGTTTGTCTTTTGATTTGTTTCACAACCTGAAGTCAGGGCAGAAAAATTACATCTCAAAGGTGTCAGTTTTTCCCAAAAAGAGATTTACCAGTGGTTTTACTAACTTCTCTTGTTGGAAGAATTACTTCACTCTTGATTCAATAAAGGGTACAAAAGGGGAAAATTAATCAATCTACTGATAGACTCAGTAAGATTTGAGCACTTTCTGAGACATGACCTACCCTTGTTTACACCACTAATAATTCCAGGCCTAAGAGTAGGTTTTCAGAATAAGTTTCTCCATGCACTGAATGTCTAACATTAGCAACTTCTGTTCAAGGGAGTGTATCTTAAACTTTCAATTGCTAAAAGCAATAGAGACGAGCATGGGCAAATCTTGATATATTTCAAGCCATTGGATTTGCATTGTTTGTAACACTTCCAAAGACAAAAATTTTCAGCAGTAGTGTTAACAAAGTTTACAAATCGCAGATTCTTGTTTTATTTCATCACAGAAAATATTTACAGGACACTCTTCCTCTGGCTACTTGAAATCCAGGGATATAACACACTTGCATCAGTAATTTAAAGTATCAGTAAAATAAAAAAATATCCTGCACTTTGTGCAGTGTTGTCAGAATGCCTATGCTTAAAATCTCAAAGACTGAGGATAGAGTTCTGGCTTAGTTGTAGAGTGCTTGCACAGCACATCAGCGGCACTATATTTAAGAATCAGTACCACATAAAAATGAATAAATAAAATAAAAGTAATTTGTCTATCTATGACTAACAAAACGTAAATAAAATATTAAGAACTAAAATATAAAAATCTGAAAGATAATAGGTACTCCAGAGCATGCAAGCATCATATAAAAAGACTCAGTTGAAAAAAATATTGGTGAGAATATCAATTGAATAAAGCTATTTTTGAAAATGGTATTAAGGTTCTTCAGAAAGTTAAAATAAAAAAAGGCTTATGTTCCACTAGATGTTATTCTGGGTATGAATCTAAAAAAATACTGGAGTTATTACATCATAGAACCACTGCATGTCTATTTTCATTATAGTATTATTTACAGAACCTGGTAAAAAAAAACTGAAGTACTTTTTTTAGATAAATGGTAGGTTGGTAATGGTGCCACATGCCTGTATTTTTAGTAGCTTGGGAGGGTGAGGCAGGAAAATTATGAACTTAGAGCGAGTCTTAGTAACTTCTTCAAGAGACACTAACAAAATCAGTGAGACCTTGTCTCTAAATAAAATATAAATATAGGGCTGGCGATGTAGCTCAATGGTACACTAGCTCTGGATTCAACACACAATACCATAATCAAACAAACAAATAAAGAAAGAAATGAATAGGACCAACATACTGACCCCATTCTTTTTTTTCTATGAAGCAATTTACTTGCATCCTTTCTGGCTTAGCTGGACAGGATATGTCACATTCCTTAACAAACTGTTATCTGCAGGAGAAATGCAGTTTCAAAATAATGTTTATAAGAGCATCCTATGTTACTCTAAACAGGAGAATTTTGTGCCTATGCTAAAGTCCAGATTCTGAAAATCAGAGAAACAAGGGTAATTCTTAATAACCAAAAAATCTGCAACAATTTTGCTTATGAGTTAATTTAGAAATGGTGAGCATGAATCTAATTAACCTAAAGTTGTCATAGCAGTGAATACTTGAGAGTTTTATGTTATTCGAACTATCAGTACAAAATCAAGAACTGTACCTGGGAAGGACCCTTTGGAATCTCTGTTTAGATCTCCAAGAAAACTGGAATGCAAGAGAGCCTGCAAGAGAGACATGTTCTCTTTTCAGACAAAAAATTCTCTCTCTTTAGAGTGTCATCTTTTTCCTCTTTCACATCACTTCTAATAAACTAATTGATTGCTACTCTGACCGATAAGTTTGAGAACTTTATGTCTTCATTGAAAAAAAAAATCTGCATTTTAAGGGGCATGGTCTTCACAGTACCTAGTTTCCCAGAGGGTCCCAGCCCTGTATAACTAAAAGATCATTGACATCTGAAGGGCTCTCAGAGACTTTCTTGAGTGCCTTAACTTCATACTTTATACTGCTATCTAGAAGAAAAAATAAGAACGATATTCACTAGAAACTTCAACAGACTTTAGGTATGATATGTCTTCACAATTTTATCAGGCAGTTATGAAACCCCCATTTAACACAATATGGGACGTTAGAATGAGGATGCATCACACAGGAACGTAATAAAAGAAAAAATTTAAATCAGACATTTTGATAAAGTGAATGTGCCTGGGAAGACAGAGGGAGGAGACAGACATTGTTTTTATTTTTTAAATTTTCAAGTTTCTTGTCTTCTTTTCTCTCATGTAAAATGCTCACAAAGAGAAAACAAAATCTTTAAACTGCAATGAAGTTCTTTTCAAAGAAATTAGAAATACTGCATTCATTTGGAATGTTGAATAGAAAAAATAAAATAGTTGACAATGCAGAGAGGGAATGCTGGCATTAAATATGTGAACAGAACCGAGTGCAGTGGTGCACACTGAAATCAATCCCAGTATTTTGTCAGGCTGAAGCAGGAGGATCATGAGTTCAATTCCAGCTTCAGTGAACATCAGGTGCTAAGAAACTTAGTGAGACTCTTTCTTTAAATAAAATATAAAATAGGGATGGGGATTTGGCTCAGGGTTCAAATGTGCCGATAAGTTATACAATGACTTAATATCCAGTGATACATAACTATTCCAATACTATAGACTGGGTGCCAAGATTCAATCACAAGGTTCACAGAAGTCATATGAAGTCATATGGTGACTTAAGATAGTGTGTGTGGTGAAGTGTTCCTGAACCCACTGACACAGTCACACTCCGGGTTGCTGGGGCAGAGCAGAACCATATGGAATCTGGAACCATAAGGAATGTTAAGTGCTTTGTTTATGATACTCATGATATAAATAAAAGGGTATACATCAATCAATAATAAAAGTATGTGTTACTTGAGATTGCAGGAAAACTCCCAGAATGAGACTAAGGGTACAATTAAGACATGCCCTGAGATGTGTTTCAATATCTCTGAGGACACAAAATAGTTTTATTTCTCAAGAAATTTATGGGGAAAAGATTTCAAATCAAGTTTCCTGAGAAAAAATTAACAATTTACTCTAAGCCCCCAATCCTAAAGTCACACTTTTGTGACATATATTCCAACAACTAACATACTCTCTTACTTTACACAGGAATTCATGATGAAAATAGGAAACAAGGGCTGGAGATGTGGTTCAAGTGGTAGCGCGCTCACCTGGCATGCGTGCGGCCTGGGTTCGGTTCACAGCACCACATACAAATAAAGATGTTGTGTCCACTGAAAACTAAAAAATAAATGAAAAAAAAGAAAATAGGAAAAAAATAGTTAATAAAAATGACAAATGATTTGAGGTGCAGAGCCTGCCTTTTAATTAAAGATCACAAAGACATGAGGATTGGTATACTTTGAACATTGATCAAAGAAACTCTTTTAAGAAAGTGGTTAAATAGGTCATATGAACAAAGGAAATTTGTTGGAAATTAAAAACAAAATAATGTAAAATTAATATAGATATATTTTTGAGACAGTTCAGAGTAGTAGGCTTCTAAAAAATAGGCTTTCACTGTTTTAGTGTTATTTATTGGAACTTTAAGAGTAAGAAAGCTTACCAATAATTAGAAGTATATTTTAAATTTAAAGGTCAATGGAGTAATTATAGGTATGATTTAAAGTTAAAAGATAATAATAGGTCAAGAGACAGGTAGTCAAGTTTTGTATTCGAGCCCCTAGAGACTGAGGTGAAAATGTAAAAGACTAATCATGATTGGCAAAGTTACAGGAAAAATTTTATATAATGTGCTTAATATCTTTGATAATTAACATATGTTTGACAAGATTGTAACTCTTGAAAGTTATGTAAACCAAAGAAGTTTTGATGCCATACATTAACTACCAAAAGGAAAAAAACCTGTAAAACAAACAGACAAAAAAATAATAAAGGCCCTCTACGGGCAGCAGATCCTTCTGAAGGCTGCTCATAACTTGAAACCATCATCCTGTCTCCTTTTATTTCATGGACGCTACTTATCCTTCAGCACCAGACACCACTCGTCCCTCAGGATCCCTTGATATTTACTGGGGCTTGACATTGGCAATAGTGATTTACTTTTTCTTCATTTAAATCTAAAGTTGACTCTGTTGATGGGATGTATTAAGTTATGAAAATAATATATATACACACAGAGACATAAATGCCTGTGATTTGTGCTAATATTCTCATAGTACCCCATACCAAAAGAAAAAAAAGACAAAATCCTATGATTAGTCTCCAATCATAATTATTATTTAGTTACTTATACTCTAGGGTCTGGGATACTGACAGATCTAGAGACCTGGGCAATTCCACCTCTTTTTCTTTATTAATGTTAATACTAGAAACTTTAGCATTTTACTGTGTCTCCTAATTTATAAAGGAGTGGGGATATTACTGCCTCAGGGAATTAATAATGAGTTGAAATCTCAAGCTGTTTATTCAGAAGACCAGAGAACATGAATATTAAAGAAAATTTAAAGTAATTGTAATATTTCTTTTTTATAAAAATATACACATATGTATTCATGAATTGATTTATCCTTATGTACATGACAAATGCACTTCTCTCAGTGCTGGATCCATGTATTTGGAGGAAACTCTGCCATGAAATAATTTGGTCCTGAGCACTTAGTGCAATTCACAGCAAATTAAAAAAAAATAAAGCCATCACAGGAGAATATGAGACCCTGTCCCAACACTCTATCTCTGTGTCTATCCATCCATGAATGCATTCATCTGTTGTCATGGGGCTCTGTAGTGAGTACCTCTTGATCTGATCCCCATTGTTTTTTTTTCCTACTGGGAATTAAACTCAGGGGCACATGACCACTGAGCCACATCCACAGCCCTATTTGTATTATATTTAGAGACAGTGTCTCCCTGAGTTTTTTAATGCTTTATTATTGCTTAGGCTGGCTTTGAATTCACAATCCTCCTTCCCCAGCCTGTCAAGCTGCTGGGATTACAGTCATGCACCACAGCACATGGTTGATCCCCAGTCCTTTATCAACAAAAAGAGCAACCAAGAACCAGTCTTTGTGACTTTGTTTCTGGTCTGAATGCATTTTACTGTCACTCAAACAGTAAACCTACTAGCCTCAGTTTGGGGGAAGTGCCTGAAGCCCTTTCCAATCTCTCTCTTAGGTGAGAACGGTCCAATCAACACAGAGCCAGTGATGATGGGTGGGCTTTCACATTCTCCTGTCCTTGTGTTTCTGGAGCCTGCCATTCTTTGAATCCATTTCTATGTTTTCTGTTGTAGATATGGAGCTCCAGGCTTCTGTGCTACACAGGAGCTGAAAAAAACTACAGCAGAGACACTAAGCATACTGAAAGCCAGGAAATGGCAAGTGTGTGTTCTTATTTTGAGACTGGGTAGGGAGGCTGTTTGAAGCCACTGAGACTGGCAATGTCAGGAACTAAAATTTGAGGCCAGGAACTCATCATAATTGTTTTCAGTGTCTGGTGGTGTTAGACCAGGACACAAAAAAAGACCACTGACCCCAATTAAAATCAAATTAAATCAAGCTTATTATTTCAACCAGCCAGGCTCCCTCTCCCACCCAAAACTGCAGGAACAAGACAGACCCGAAACTTTCCTGCATCCCAGCATTATAGCCCAGAAAGTTACAAAAAGGGAGGTTACAGATAACAAAACTCTGAGGAGCATAACACTAATGGTAGTTTACATTATTGCTGACCCCAACATCAGAATTTAGGAAGGTCATTAGAGCCTCAGAGGAGGTCATTATCTGGCCAGGGAAGGCCAGGATTTGTGAGGCATCAATAAAGTTTCAGAGAGGGCTGCAATCTGGTCAGAGAGCCAGGCATGGGTGAGTTCAAGGCACAGGCAGGCATTCCAAGCAGGTTCAGAATTTGCAGTACTTTATTGTAAAGCTGAAATTATCTTTTCATGGCTTTGTGGCAAGATGGCTCCCAATTTTAAGAAAAAATCAGGTTGGGTCTATCACTCCCCCCCCCTTTTTATGTATTCCTTTCAAATATTTGATAGGGTAGGGGAAGAGCACTGAGAGAATTTAAATTCCTCAGGTAACAGTCTCCAACATTTTTTGAACTCACCCAATACTGGTCTCCCTGATTTGATCAGACTTAATTAATTACTTATATTGACAGTCTATTTATTTTTGGCTCCATTGTTGTAAGAACAGGGCATCACTTGTTTTGGCTTCTTCTGAGCTGAGAGAGGGTGATGTGAGGAGGCACGCCATGAGGGACATGAGTTTCCTTTTAGAAGTCAGTTCGGTTTGAAGACTGGTTGGGGAAGAACAGGTTGTAAAGTATCTGGGGATGGGTGCTTCTATGAGAGAAAAAAAGACCATGAGTACTGAATAAATGTTGCAGCAACTGGAGCATGTCACTGTACAGAAATTCCCTCACAAGGCTTCAACATTTTAAAACTTAATCTTAAACATCCAACCAATAAATCTTAACACCCTTATATTAAGAGTACTGGGCTTTAATGTGTATAACTTTACAATTATTTATCTATTTTATTAAATGGGATCTGTATTATCCTATCTGTCTTTTAGGTGACGGCTTATTATCTTAAATTAATCCATGTTGTGTTCTTAATGCAAAATTTCTGTAAAATACTAACAGGGAATCTTTAGACCACTTATAAGGAAATTACAAAATAAAATTAACAAGAGTGAAAATATTTAGTTCATTTAATAGCTACCCTGAATTTTGGCTGAGGTATACATTATATCCCCTGTTTGAGATCCTAGTAGTCTTGACAGATAAAAAAAAAACTTTTGAACATAACTTTAAAGGGACTAAAATCTGGCCTACTGCTTTTGTAGTCATTCTCACATATAGTAAGATGGAACACAGAAACCTTAACTCAGGTAAGGCCCAGCTCTTTATAAATCGTAAGTGTTCCAGTTCTAAAGCTGATATTTGCTTTTTAAATATCAATTTACAAAGTTTACATAAATTGTTTGAGGTCACATGAACATTAGCTAACATCATATGATATCACATTTAAAACATGAATTAAAGAAAGGCTTAAAGAAAGGTTAAAAAAGTTTTTAAACTTTACATAGTTTAGGCTCTCATTAACTTAAAAATACATGTAAATTGTTCCCCAATGTAAAAAGTAACATAAAACTTTACATATCTTGTTGATAACAAGTAAATAAATCCCCAATATATTTTTTTTACCATACAACTTCAGAACACTAGCTTGATATATGCTCTTTTAACGTTTCTTCCTTACAGAGTTGTATACCTGGAAGATATGAGCACATTAATAGCATCACAATTACATTGATGTTTTTATATTAACCAAGTTTAGCTTTTAAAAAATGACAGTACGATGCTCTAAAATAACAATTTTTATTTAACCAGTTGTTTCATTTTTATGGTTGCTTGCTTTAGAAAATAAAAAAACTTAATAAACACAATGTAATGGGTAAACTTATGTTTTAAGAAATTTTTGTCTCTTTAACACATGACTGATTGTAAAAACAAACTCATACAGACTATAGTAAATTAATCAGATATGTAAAAAAGTACTTATGAATGAGTAAATCCATATGAAATTTACTTTACTTATTTTACCAAAATATTAGACAATTGAGTTGAACCGTGCTAGCCATTTTTTGTTGTTGTTGAAGGAAAAATCCTAGAACCAAGGCATATTAGACATTTTATAGACATTAATATTTTATGAGTTTTTTGAACACCTAGAAAAACATGTAAGCTTAAATTTAAAGACATTTATTTTATCTGTTTATTCAATTTAAATTGAACCATTTAAATCACATGATTTAAATCTTTGGATCAACTTTTTAAACTTTGTTTTTATGAGCGCTTCTTATATATGTTAATTTGTATATCATATATATGATATATAGACATATGTATAAATATAGACATACAACACATAACACAAGTGTGCACACATAACAATAATAAAGGCCTTGTAGCTTTTCACAGGTGAAATCTCCATTGCAACGTTTCAAAAACTCCACAGTTGGTCAAAGATAGAACTGATCAGAAAAACATTAACCTATGTCTGTAGGATCAAAATCATGAGCTCAAAAAAATACAGAATCTAAGAAGAAAAAAAAAGAATCCTAGAAAAAATGACTGGCCAGTATTTAGTAAATACCATACAATTTACCTTTTTTTGTTAAGGCCTCAGATCAGTCTCATACTGAGCTTGCAGGCTTCTTTCATTTGCATTTCAACATAAGTCCTGGCTGAGGTCTGGAAGGAAAAACTGCTATTCTGAGCAGACACCTCAGGCCTAAGGCATTTTAACCATAAGTCATAATTTTCAGGTTCGGATGTTGAAAATAATGATACAAGTTTAAGATACAATTCACAAAATTTTATATCTTTACATCTTGTTTTGTCAACAGATTCCATACTATGATTTACTATCCTTTTCCAAATTAATGCACTGGTACACAGTGACATTTTCCCAGGCTATTCAATTCAAAATTGTTGAAAAAAACTGAATGATTGGAAGTAACTTGTCAACTTGGAAGTAGAGTTATTTAGTTTTCCATTCTAAGTATTTAAGTTCTCTGGCATAAATTATCTGAAATCATAAACTAAACAATTACCTAATCCCAACTGTTAACTGCAAGATTGTGCAATGCTTCAAAAACCCATTCAGATACCAGATTGTTACAATTAAACATCATCTTTTAGACACACATTCAGCAAAGATCATTCCCAAGAAACAATTTATGATGTTTTTTTTTTTTTTTTCCTGCGAGAAAGTATACAAGTTGATGCTTTCTGTAGATGCCCCAGTAGACAGAGGCCACATTTTGGATATTCTTTGCACTATTACAGAATGCTGGTAATGCCTTCTTTTTCTGAGGGAAAAACCATTTTCTCTTTCTGTAATTTTTTTTTCTTTTTACATATGATTGATACCATGTCATGGTTACAAAAGAAAATATCAGTGTCCTACCCTTAATAAATCCATGGCTTGGTGAGAGTCCAATGCTGAAACCAACAGTTTCTTCCCAGTACAATGATCACCAAGGACACAATGCATTTTGGTAGTTTGTGTCTCCCCCAATAAATTGATCTTTGTAATCTAAGTCCTTATACCTATGGGCTGAGAGATTTAAATATTTTTATTTATATTAATGTTTAGTTTTAATAGTGATAACATCATTTATTTTTTAGTTAGTGGTTTATCTATTTATTGAATTTTAGCAAGACCTGAGAACAAGAACCCTATAAAAAGAATTCCTGGAACATCCCAAATATTTAAGATAAATGCCTTAGAATGTAAAGCATCTGTATAATTATTCAGCATACAGTAATAAATATAAGATCACATCAGGTCCCATACATGCAGAATACCCACAAGAAACAAGGAACCAAAGGCTCTGATGTGACAATATATGGTTGAACATTGCCAAGCAAGATCTTCTGGGGCTGAGGTGTATGTCATAGAGAACACTCAGCAGGCAGATGGTAAAAATGGAGAAGCCCCCTCTCCAAACCTGTGAAAGTAGATTATTAATTTATATTTGATGTCATCTCCAAAATTCTGAGACAAAAACATCTGTAAGTATAAACCCCATAATTATCAGCATCCCTAGATATGTTACGGCCAAGATACCAATGGGAAAGTTCTTGGGTTAGATCTTGTGCTAGAAAAGGCACGTGAAGTTGCAGAAGAAAATTATGTTGTTAGCTGAGATCTCAAGATGAACTCAGAGGAAATGTTTCTTATACTAATAAAATAATATATTTTGTTGATCTTTATTTTCAAATTCCAGATTAATAGTATATATCTTAAGAGAAAATGAAGCAGAAGCCCTTATTTCAAATAGTGTCATCTTTATCAATCTCAGCCTATCCTATTACTAGGGATATATGTGGATTCACCCAACACACATTTTTCCCACTTCAATTATAAACTCTCTCTAGTATTCTCCAGGTGCCATTCGAATATTATTACCAAATCATGTCTGGATTGTGTAAAAGTAGCTGTGCTCCCACTGTACATAGCCTTTCTTATAGATTGAGAATTACCATATATTCTCAAAATATTTCTTGATATTATCTTCTTTTGAGATTTTCTGAGGTAGAGTGTTAAGTTGTTTTCATCTTTCTCTTCTTGATTAAGCAGTAGGAATATATTGAAAACTCTACAATTTTCAATGAATTGAAATGGAATGATTGTGCAAAAGTAAAGAATTGCTACCTTCTCAAAAAATGAATCTCGATGTAGTAGGTGTGCACATAGATGTATTTTTTAGATCTATCTTTTGACCATTTATTATCAGACTTAATGCCTTTAATATATCATCTAAGATGACACTGAGGAGCATATCCTCTAAGATGATTTTTTAATTTGTATTTGTAGTCTTTTATTGAGTTCAAGTGTTATGTTGGTGCTAAATCTGATCATCTTGTATTACATATATGGAGTCTTATTACATATATTCTAGAGCTATTGTGTATGAAAGAAGAACAAGGATCAAATATGGATGTGTTTCTGAAATAAAAAGTACTCAGGAGAAATGCTGGCCATTACCTTTTAATTATGTACTTCATCATCTATGTGATTTAATAGATTTAAAACTTTTCTTTTCATAATGGCTACATAAGTTGTGGATTCAAATTATTTTCATGATATTAAAATTTTCTAGCAATATGTGTAGAAAGCTCTTTGACAGTATTTAAGGCCTGTCTTTGAATCCCCAATGTAGCTATCCACCTTGCATATATGCTATTAGCATGACCAGAAAAACTATCTTAAGTGACCAAAGTCCAGCTATTGAATATCAGTAGAAATATATCATTATTGTTTTCTCCTTAGTCATCTGGAATAAAGGTGTAATTAAAGTCACAGTTCAGATAGACTCAAAGTCATTCCATTGTAAGGTTTTTAAATTAAAGGACAAGAATTTGACCCAAGCCTAAAAGACAAACTTCCATAAGAGTCCCAAGATTGATCTGCTTGAAGTAAGCGATGCATTTCTCCAGTAAAGAAACCATGCATAAAATTGATATAAAAATTTGATGTTAATCTGATGGAATATTTTTTTTTTAAACAAGGCATGTTGGATTTTAAGTCAAGTGCCTGAAATTGTAAGTATGTATTTTAGCTTTTTTTCCTGCCACATATTAAAAACTACCAGTCATCAGGGCTAAGATTGTGGTTCAGTGGTAGAATGCTTGCCCAGCACATGTGATGAACTGTGTTCAATCCTCAACACCACATAAAAATAAAATAATAAAATAAAGTGTAAACAAGTTTTGAAAATAAATAGCAGTCATGAGAAATCCATGTAAATAAGTCTAAATCATTCCATGACTCTTTAGACCTTGCAGATCTGAAAGACATGACAGTAAGGGAAACCAAACAGTGAAACATTCATGAACATAGGATACCATTTAAAAATCTGAGGTAATGTAGATATTTGGCTAAAACATCAAAGAATCTACTTCTGTTTATTTTTATTTTTACCTGGAATCTACTCTTTGTACTTGGATATGAAACCCATTATTATAACTCGGCATGTGTACATAGTGTGTAATTATCAGATCAGGGTAATTTTCATCTCATTAAAATTAGTATTCTGTGTTTGAAACTTTCTAAGTTCTGGCTATTTTGATTTATTTAAGTAGTTATTATACAATGTAATCACCTTATTGTGCTCTAAAACCTAAGAGTTACTTTCTGGACTTAATTGTTTTTGCACTCCCTACACAAAATCAGTCAGTTTCTCATTCTTATCATAAATCCGGGAAGTGTTTCTGTTCTCAGTTTCTGCGTGATTAACTTTTCAGCTTCAACACATAAATGCCACATGCAGTATTTGTGGGAAAATAAATGCCACTTCTAAGAAAAATAAAATATTATTCTCAATTAGTAATTAGGGAAATTGGCATAAAATTCTGCATTCACTCATTCAGTGTTTAGAACTTGTCTACAATAATAAATATGGAAAAAAGAATAAAATATATAAATCAAATGTCCATATGTGTTTAACATTTTATGGGTCATATTTGGTCACTGGGAACAAGTGTTGTGACATCTATTTTTATAAAAATGACATATTCTAATTCTTATAACTTTATTTATAATAAGTGAATATATTATACGTATGTTTTTATATTGTAAGTTTCAATAGATCCATATTACCATGGAATAGATAACTTTAAAAATTGTATAAGAGTTGGCTCAGTGGTGCAGGCCTGACATCCCAGTGGAAAAAATATTTTAAGAAAAAAATGTTTTAAAAAATGGGGATGTATCTCAGTGTGTAACCACCAAAATGCACTCACCCTCTACCCCTTCTCCACCTGAGATGCCCATCACAACACATGAAAGAACAGTATCTCAGTCTGCCACCTATCCAGCAGTTCTCCTTTCACAGCCCATCCGAACCCATTCCTCACTTAATGCCCATCTTTTTATGCCACCCTGTGAGTATCCATTGGGCCTGCACTAAGGCACACCAGCACAACTGGTTGCTAAGGTCCAGGTGGCAGGTATCCCTCATTCATTCCACTGGGACCTTATATTTTTTTTTAAAATGGGTTGCTAATAATTCAAAATGACAAGTTTATGGCTGATATTACAGCTCAGTAGTAAACAAATTTCACATATGCCTGTCTCTGTGTTCAACTCCAGCACCTAGAAAAACACAGGTAGGCCTAATGGCACATGCCTATAATCCCAGTGACTATAGAGGCTGTGGCAGGAGGCTCAAAAGTCTAAGGACAGTTTCAGCAATCTAGTAAAGCCCTAAAAATCTGTCTCTATAATTTAAAAAGGTTTGGGGATGGTTATTCAGTGATTAAGCAATCATAGATTCAGTCCCCACAACCAAATACAAAAAAAAAAAACCCAAAGTAAAAGTGAAAAACAACTGTATTCCCCAATATCCTTTGCAGGTAGGGGTCTCTGTGATTTTGTGCTGGCCAATGAGATAATATTGAAAGCAACTGGGACTCTAGCTCTTTGTTTTTTTTTTTCCTTTTTCTTTTTCCCCTGATTGCTGTATTAAATGGATGGCACAATGAAAAACAGGAACGGCCCTGGGGCATGATGGAATTGCTGGATAGCCATAGCAGCCCAGACTACAAATCACTGGGCTTTTTGATTTTCAAATAAAAGGAAATATTTTTCAGTATTTGATGGGTTTACCTTTCTAGTATTGAAAAGATGAATGCATTGATTTTCCTCCTTGTTCTGCTTTCTGTTCATTGTCTTCAGGTTCAGGAACAATGTAGGTCAAGAAAACCAGCCATCTTTGTCACCAATTGTTTTTCAGGTCTCTGAGGATAGAAGGAAAGTACAACACAGAACCTCTATAGTACCTAATCTGAGCCATTAGGACAGAGTTAGGCCTGAGTCATCTCCAGGGTCCCTCATCTGCTGCAGAATGTTCCCAGAGAGTGAGTATCTTTTCTCTTGATGCCAACACTGAAGTCCAAAATCTCAGGGCTCCCATAGTTCTCCTGAGAACTATTCCACAACAGGCTGACACTGGTCCCAATCTCCATTCCTGCACTGATGGGCCATTGGGAAAGTGAGTTTAAGCAAGCTTTACTGTCCCCAATTTTCAAGTGTGTCTTCTCCAAAAAAAAATAAAACTTGAAACTAAATGAGCACTGAAGGAAGAAGTCAGGTTCCAAGGACTGAAGAAGAACCCTGCCACCAGAGAAACCTAGATTTTAAAAAAAAATCCAATTTAAGTGAGGTGGCAGGTAAATTATAGAACTTGACATAAAGCAATAGCCTTACAGCAAAATGTCAGGTGTGGGCATGGAAGTATGTATGAAAGACTGAATTTTCACAGCCTCCACAACAGGTAAACATGAATGCTAAATTTGTAACACATAACATAAGAAAAAGGAACCACATTTTTTTCTTACTTGCCTATTTTTCTTTCTTTATTCTTTTTTCTTTTTCTTTTTTTCTTTTTCTTTCTTTTTTCCTTTTTCTTTCTTACTTTTTTTTTTGTACAAGGGTTTCAAACTAGGGGACCATAACGACTGAGCCTCATCCTCAGATTTTTTAATGTTATTTTTTAACTTTTGAGAAACATTGTTAATCAAAATATTGAGGTATTCTTATATCAAACAAGCCATACTACAAAGGTTCCAGAGCTAGAGAGAAAATCCTGCAATCCCAGAGTGTTCAATATGTCTGTGGAAGATGAGCCACATGGACACAATGTAGAAGATCAAATGGGTGGAGTGGGCATGGCTCTGCAGAACAGTGCAGGTAAGAGGCCAGATGCTGGGTGGAGCCTATGAAAAAAAAAGTGGAGAGGACATAGTGGGGCTTAGTTGTTTGGCAGGGCTGGTGAGGCAGAGTCAGGCTGAGTGAGTGGATCAAAACCCATAAGAACAGTGGATGGGGAGAAGACAGGGGAAGCACGGGGGAATCAGCATCCCACCGGGGACCCCTTAGGTGAGCACAGCCTAGGAACCAGGAGATGCAGTGATGAAGGAGCAGAGGGCATGGTGTGTGCATCCACAGGAAGCAAAGGGAGTCAGGAGAGGCATCCAGTAATTGTGTCAGAAGTCACTGTTGACCCAGTGGGGAAGAAGGGTCTTAGGGCTCTGAGATAGATATGTGACCTCAGGGTCTGCTCCACAAGGGGTCTCAGTTAACCCTCTTACACACTGAAGCAATGGAGGGAGGCTGAAAATGCCACAGCACAGCCTTTTTTTGTTCCTCCCTCTCATGGGATGCAGTGCACTTTCCATTAATTTTTTCTGTTCTTCCAGGTCCAGGACATTACCTAAATCTGTTCTCTAGACAAATATATTTGTAATAAACTCTTCAAAAACTTTTGGCAAAAATATCCGTGGAGAGCACTGTTTGGCTCACAGGAGCAAATAGGTAACGGCAGAATATGAGCCAGCAGGACCAGAAACTGATTTATAGAGAAAGATACTTTCCAAGAACCTCTCATGTTATCCTGACTCGGTGCCAAAAAATTAATCCCAGGTCCTACCCTGAAATCCTGAACTGAGGTCTCAAACTGGTAACAAGAGAAGCACACCTAGCTCCAGGTTTTTGTTCGTTGGTTGTTCAGGTTTAAAATTTGCTTGGGGTCTGGGGCTGTGGCTCCGCAGTGGAGCGATCGCCTAGCACGTACAAGGCCCTGGGATTGATCTTCAGCACCACATATGAATAAATAAATAAATAAATAAATAAATAAATAAATAAATAAATAAGATAAAGGTATTGTTTCCAACTACCACTAAAAAATAAATATTTAAAAAATTTGCTTGGAATTAGAACGCAATTCTTTTTTTATATTTATTTTTTAGTTTTAGGTGGACACAATATCTTTATTTCATATTTATGTGGTGCTGAGGATTGAACCCAGTGCCTCACACATACTAGGTGAGCCCTCTACCACTCAGCCATGACGCCAGCCCTAGAACGTAATTCTTAAGATTCAGGAAAGTTTGCACAAAAACTCAGGTTTCTAATTGTCCTTCAAAGTCACCAGGAGATCTGGCAGCCCCAGACTGAGTTCTTACACAGCAAGGATCGCTGGCACTGTCCTGCCAGTTTCCACAACTCTGGAGTGCAGCCGAGTCCTCTTTGCCCCTTTGGTGTCTGGCCCTGGAGGCCTTGAGTGTTGCTAACACACTAAGGGTTAGATGAGCTGGGGCAGCAGGCAGGAGTCAGCATGGAACTTCTGGTCCAGCCCTGCTTCCTGCTTGCTGTGTGATTTGGCTCTATTCACACCACCTCTCTGTGCTTCAGTTTCCCTATCTGTCTGGAGGCCAATAGACTAGATCAGTGGTTTCCCACTTTAAGCCAAGGCAAGGCTGAGAGGTGGGCTGCCTTGTCTCCCTTCTCTCCTTTCTGAATTAGGCCTGGGCATCAGATTTTGCTTAGGTGACTCCCTGTTTATCCAGGGTTGGAAAACTCCCAGGTAAGTACTTGTGTTAACCCCATAGCCAGGGCCTTGAGGTGTATTACAACAGAAAAGGGACAATACCTTTTTTATTTTTATTTCTTTCTTGGTAGTGGGGATTGAACCCAGGGTGCTTTTCTGCTGAATTTTATTCACAGCCTCCACCTCCTTTATGTTTCAGACAAGGTCTTCTAAGTTGCTGAGGCAGGCCTCAAACTGGTGATCTTCCTGCCTCAGTTTTCTGAGCTGCTGGAAAAACAGGCATGTGCCAAGGCTTCTGGAACCATAATGTGTTTATAGATAGGAATGATGGAATTTGATGAGCAGCATTATTCTCCTACAAAGAGAGGCTCTTCTCCCCTGTTTTACAGACGAAGAAAGTGAAGTTTTGAGAGGCTGAGTAACTAGCCAGAGGTCACACAGCTACAAGTGGCCAAGAGCCCATGTTTGTGTCATTGCAGACAGTGAGGCCCTAACTACTTTTTCTGTCCTTAATGCCTGGGAGGAGGTGGGTGTAGAGAGGTGTCCTGCAGCAAAGGGGAGGCCAGTGTCCTGGGAGACCCTGCCACCTCTTGCACTGGCCCTCCTTGCAGGCCATAGGCACACACAGGGGAGTCCCCCTCAGGCTCTGTGGTCAGGACCAGGCTTCCCTCCCCCAGGGCTTACCCAGGCTGGGCTCCTGGGCTCAAGGTGATCAGGAGATCTGGCAGCCCTGGACTGAGTTCTTGCACAGCAAGGGTCAGTGCTAAACCAGCCTCTACCTCAGAGCAAAGACTGTTGAAGGAAGGGGGCTTGACTCTTGTCCTTGCAAAGACACACAGAGCACTCCTAGGCTCATAACCAAACTGCTGAGTTGTTTATCTACAAATAACAGGAGACATCTGCTGGGCCTGGTGTCTGTGACTCAGTCAGGCTAGGTGGGGATCCATAGCAACCCCTTAGCAGCCACCAATCAGCATGAAGCAGGGAAAATTCCTGGGATTCCAAAGGACCCTTAGAGTAGTTTATGGTGGTTGATAACATTTTGGGAAACCATACAATTCAGCATACACTACCCTTGTGGCCTAAGCCAGTCTGTTCAAATGAATACCCATCTTGTACTAATTAATCACGCTTACCCAACTTGTTCCCACCAGTGAATGTGCTAATCATGTTTTACAGTTGTTTATGATTTTCCCAAGATGTGTGATGATTTGCTAAGAGATGCTATGATGTATGTGGGGTTCCTGCCTTCCAAAAGAGTTATAAAACTGCTAACCCTGGGCTCAGGGCCTCTAAGCCACCAGTTGCTCTATCTGTGGAGGACTGAGCTAGATTGCAATAAACATCTCTTTGGTGCTTACATCGATCTTGGTCTCTGGTCGTCTTTTGGGGGTCCCATATTTGAGCATAACAGTCTCTCCTGGAACCCATGGGAAAAGAAGACACCATTCCAGTTCTCTAGGACTGTAGTTTTATAGCACAAAAGGTTGCAAAAGGGGGTTGTCTTGAGAACTTACACAAATAACAGGATTTTCATAAGCATAATACAAATGCAGGTAGTAGGTTAATGGTCTAAATGGTTCATCACTTAGGGAGTAAATTTAGATAACAACATCAGAATTTATGATGCACCACTAAAGTTTCAGAGTGAGTTGTTATTTGGTCAGGGAAAGCCAGAATTTAAGAGTCATCACTAAAGTTTCAGCAAGGGTTGTTATCTCATCAGGGAAAACCAGACATGGATGAGTTCAAGGCACTGGAAGGCATTTCAAGCAAGGTTACAAATCAAGGTAATTTATAATGAAGCAGAAATTAACTTTTCATGCCTTTGTGATGAGATGGCTTCCAGTCTTAAATGAAAATTAGGCTGCATTTTTCACTTGCTATAGCCATAGCTTTTAAAGTATATGTTTCATATTTTAAAAGTATGAGCATTAAATTATTAATATTGATTACTACTAATTTTTTAAAAGACAGAATAAAATAGGAAATTAGATATTTGTTATTAAATGCATAAAAATTTTGATTAATATATTGATAATATGAACATGGAAAATTTTGTCAATGATAAGAAGACATTTAATATAAGGGCTTCAATATTATAAGTCCTCATGTTCAATGGGTCATCCTTCAATGATTTTTTTATTTTTTAGGTCATTTTGAATTACACTTCTTCAAATGTTTGTGAAGCTTATAAATTTAACATTTTGTATTCTGTAAAGTAGAAAAATGGCAGATTTGAGCTTCTGTCAGGATTTTAAACTTCTAAGCCATGTGGGGCATCTTAGCACTTATTTTTCATATTTGCACACAGTCCAATTCTATAGAGGAATGAGTTGGAGACATAGTATACTGTCCTGAGAAAAGAGAAACATAGTCTACTATCCTGAGAAAAGAGAAATTGCCTTAGGCTATTTCTAACGCTTTCAACTTTTCTAACTTTTCAGAATTTCTGGTGATTTAAAAAAAATTATTTATTTTAACAAATGAATAGTTTGAAATTAATTATGTATCTTTCCTGCATTATTTTTAACTTTCATTGATTTTTTTTAAAAGAAGTAACAGTACAGAATTCCAAAAGTCTTCCATGTATATTTAAAGTTATGATTCCAATGATCAAGATAGAAAGCAGGAGCAAAACATCATCTAGTTTGGTGGTTCTGTCTCAAACTAGAGAGTTACTTATTTCTACCATTATTCACTAGGTTCCTGAGGTTCCAGAAATCACCAACCAACACAGAGAAATGACTTTTTAGTTTGTTTCTCACAACCAATTCAAGCTAACGTACACTAGTAGCACTATAGTTTCAGATCAAAGTGTGTTTCTAAATAATAAAATATGCACATATAAACATATAAATAAATATAAAATAAAATATAATATTAAATAGATTTTTTTTCCTCGATAATCATTTTGTAAATATTTCCCTTTAGACACAGTTCTGGAAACAAAGTGTCATAAATAAGACATAAATCCTACATTGCTACAAGAGTAATTAAGGCACATACTAAGAGCTTGGTATAAAACATAGAGACAAAAATAACTAGAGAACACCATAGAGAATTATACCTAAGTGCTAAGCAGCAAATTCATAGTCTTTAAGTACATGAAGAGACAAGTTATCATAGCAAATTTTATAACTCAGTTGCTGCTAATATACAGAGATAGAGATATTTATTAAGAGATGGTTTTATGCAGATTTTTGGTTTAAAAAGGGAAAGATCAAATAATGTAGGTGATTCAAACATGAGCAATAATATTTTTCTGCATTCAGTACCATTTTTGCAGATATATTAATTATAATTAGTTCCAACCAGTAAAATGTAGAAATAGTGTAAAGATAATTCACTATGAGTAAAACTACTTAAAAAGAGAATCAAAACTCCCATTTTTATTCAAATGTTTATTCCTGACAAAAAGACAGCTTCTTTGAACCATTTCTGTAGATATGATTTTTTGTAATAAATATTTTGGTGACTTTTTTTGCATATTACTTAATATATTCATGCTTCACATTTTCTCTTTTGTACTATTTTACTACCTATATTCTGAAAGAAATAAAATTTCTACCTCCTAAACTCTCTTGATATTTGAGAGATCTTTTATATCATTTCTATAATGAATACTGTGCTTTCAGTAAGGAATGACTATTCTTATGCACCTGGCTCATTTACAGGAGTTTTGTTGTGTTCTTTGGTTTTATTTACAGTAAAGTTAATACAAAAGGTTAATGTTAAACCAAAACACAAAGTAAAGAGCACCAACTCCAATTTTAAATCAAATTAAATCAAGATTGTATTGTGTAGACAAAAGCTGGCCAGGACTGTCTCTTACAAGACCCCATGCTAGAGATCATCCCCCTGATCTTCAGGAAAATATTTTTACAGCACAAAAAGTTACAAAGGAGGTGGGTGCTAAGGTACCTACAGCTAACAAGATTTTGAAAATCATAATATAAAGGCAGATAGCAGGTTAAGGATCTACATGGCTAACATTTCAAGGGAGGGAATAAATTCAGCTCCAGACTTAGAATTTATGTGCTGCCACTGAGATTTAGAGAGAATTGTTATTGGGTCAGTGGGAGCCAGAATTTATGAGGCACCAGTAAGGTTTTAGAGAGGGTCGCTATCTGGTAAGGGATAGCCAGGCATAGGTGAATTCAAAACACCGGTAGAAATTGCAAGCAAGTTTAAAACATCAAAATATTGTCAGGACAAAGAGAAATTTTTGTTTTCTTACAGAAAACAGAAATAAACTTTTTACCTCTGAAAGCTCTAAGAGAAGATTTTATTTTATGTATTTTCTCATATCTAATGGCTTTTGGTATTCCTTTGTTTGTGAGCATAAATGCGTCTCTTCTGTGTTCACGGGGCTTCCAAACCAAACAATATAGGTAAGCCCTTCTCATAGGGAAGATGTTTCTAACATAGCAAGTAACTACCTTTTAACCCACAGGGTTTGAAAACCATATTATATGATATGAAAGACCCTCCATATGCTTGTTCTTCCAACCATTGTTGGCAAAGACTTACAAAAGTCAATTCATTGCACAGAATGAGTAAGGTGGGTCTCTGCTCTGCAGTCCAGAACAGGAGGTATAAGAGCCCCCAAAGGGAGTTTAGACAGGGCTTTACATGACATAGCTGACAAAATCCTAAAAACAAGAGAAAACATAAATTCAGAGAGAACCATACGCACATAATCTCATTTGACAGAATCAAATTTATTAGAGGAACAGAGGACCGAGGCAAATCTAAAGGGATTTAACTATATTTTCTTTTTCTAAATTGCTATTAATGTCTCCCACAATTATATAGTTCTGGATCTCCTCAGTTATTACTTTATAATTACCTTCAACCTACAATGCATGAGGCATACTGAATTTACCCTACTCATGTACTTATCACTTATTTTTTATAGAAATGCATATGAATATGAATATATTTTTCCCACATTTCCAAGATTCAACCCTGAAAATTTCTGTGACATCACTTTCCTGAAATGCATTTTCATTACTTCTTGTCAGTTCATCTAAGTATTCCATATCATGTGTTGGAAAACCCTAAGGCCCTTTTTATTTGACTATTTATAAACTATAATTAAAGGTCAACCTCAATACCTCCACAGAACTTAGGTCTCATTCACCTTTCTCATTCATAGTGCTTTATTTTTAAGTAGGTAGCAGAAATTTTATTTTGAAGAAGAGTAATGATTTAAAGCCATTCAGTGTACTTTAGAGGATCCCAAAAAACCTATGGTTGTGGTTCTTAAACAACCTTACCACTGAAAGACCTGGATCAAACTCCAGGTTGGACACTGATACTATGCTTCCAATGGAAATGGTTTCTTGGTTATGAATATTGTCTTTTTCTTTCCCCTATAGTCTTGGAAATGTGTAGATTGTGTGAAGTTTTAGAATCACTATTTTCAACACACTTAGCATGGACCCATTTGATAATAGAAGACATCTATATTCTGAAAAAAAAGACCCTTCACCAAGGCCTAAAGAAGTGATAAAATAGTCTCTGGAAAAAAATAACAGTCATCCATTAGATTATTTTTAAAAAAATACTAAGAATAAGTTTAGTTAGTAATGCATTACTGTACTAGGAAAAGTGATATAAATGCAATTTCAATTTTTAAAGTTGTTTCTGATTACTACAAAGAGAGTATAAAAAGCTGGTTACATGGGCTGGAGTTGTGTCTCAGTGGTACACTACTTTGCTAGCATGTGCAAAAGCAATGAGTTTGATTCTCAGCAATACATATAAATATTTTTTGGTTTTATTTTTTAAATACATGACAGCAGAATGCATCGTAATTCTTATTACACATATAGAACAATTTTTCATACCTCTGTTTGTATATAAAGTATGTTCACATCAATTCCTGTCTTCATATTTGTACTTTATTTTTTAAAGAGAGAGCGAGAGAGAGAGAGAGAGAGAGAGAGAGAGAGAGAGAGAGAGAGAGAGAGAGAATTTTAATATTTTTATTTTTTAGTGCTCGGCGGACACAACACCTTTGTTTCTATGTGGTGCTGAGGATCAAACCCCTGCCGCACGCATGCCAGGTGAGTTCACTACCACTTGAGCCACATCCCCAGCCCCATACGTGTACTTTAGATAATAATGTCTATCACATTCCACAATCCTTGCTAATCTTTACTCAACACGCTTACACTGGCTACTTCACGTAAACTGCCTCAGGGATTTAATGCAGTAATCAAAAAATTTTCTGCAGCCTATGCAGTTCTATTGGAATGGCTATTATCAAAATCTAAAATTGTCATGCATGGTGGAATATGCCTGAAATTCTAGAAGCTATGGAAAATGACACAGGTGAATTGTTAGTTCAAAGACAGCCTCATTAACATAACAAGGCTACAATCAACTTAATGAGAGCCTGTCTCAAAATATAACATAAAAAAGAATGTGGATGTATCTCAGTGATATGCAACTCTGGGTTCAATATTCAGAACCAAACCATTCAAAACTAAGCAAATATCTCATAATTAATAGGGATTCCACGGTACACAAATATGTAAAAATGTTGGTGACATTTTTAAATACATTTAATAAATATATTTTAAATAAATTTAATAAATATCTTTATAAAAGTTTTAAGATTCTTTAAAAGCCCTAAACAAAAATGCACATAATCCACTAGTAATAATTTGGGGTAGAAGTGCAAGGTCGTACATGCCTGTACTCCCAGGGGCTTAGGAGAATAAGAGGTAGAAAACTAGGGGTTTATTCTCAAGTTAAAGACCAGCCTCAAGAGCTTGGCAACGTCCTTAGAAACCCAGTGAAACCCTCTCTCAAAAATCAATCAATAAATAAAAGTGTTGGAGGCTGGGTATGTAGCACACTGGTAAAATTCCCTGGGGTTAATCTCCATTATTTAAATAAATAAAAAATATAAATAATAATTCTTGGTAAAAAAAAATGCCATACAATCCGCTAATAATAACTCTGGGTATATATGTAAAAAATTTGGAATACTTTTGCTAAATATATTGCCACACATCTATTTTTATTGTAACTTTATTCACAGTATCTAATAAAAGGAAACAAATGAAGTACCTCTTAGATAGAAAGTATATCAGAAAATGCCTTCCAGCTGCAAAGCATCCAATTAGTCCATCCCTTCAGAAGCTACATACTTAAAATTCAAACTGGTCCCTAGAAAAGACTCAGGTAGTGGTGTTTTCTAAATACTCCAAAAAATTTGGAATCTCTGAGAACCTTGTTTCAGATATTCTAAAACTCAGAACTAGGTCATATGGGAAGTCAGAATGAGAACACAACACACAGTAAATTCTTTAATGGGGAATCTTAACTCAGACATTGTCATAACCAAAAGCAGTGTTGGAGATAAAAAATAGAATCTGTTTCACTATTATGTATTCAAATCAAATATATATTAGAAAAAAGTTAAGGCTACTGGTTAAAATCTACCTATAACAGGTATTAAAAATGTAGCAGGGGCTTGGTGTGTGGGTGCAAGCCTGTAATCCCAGTTGCTGAAGAGGCTGAGGAAGAGTTATCAAAAGTTCAAAACCAGCGTTAGCAGAATCGAGGTGCTAAAAAACTCAGTGAGATCCTCTCACAAGATAAAGTAAAAAACAAAACAAAACCAAAATCCTGGGGATTTCTCTTAGTAGTGAAGTGTTCGTGAGTTCAATCTCCAATATCCCCAATAAAAAATGTTCCAGGGGGCTAGGGCTGGAGCTCAGTGGAGCTCTTGTCTGACACATCTGAGACACTGGAATTAATTCTCAGCTCCACATATAAGTAAATAAAACATAAGGTCTATCAACACCTTTATATATATAGTACCAAGATATTTACATGGACTGTGATCTAATTTGCCTGTACTTTAGCCCTTAAGATTGAAGTTGGCAAGGCATAATAGTGCATGCCTGTAATATCAGCTGTTCACAAGACTGAGAAATAAAATTAATGAATTCAAAACCAGTCTCATCAATGGTGAGGCACTAAGCAACTCAGTGCAACCCTGTCTCTAAGTAAAATTCAAAATAGGGGTAGGAATGTGGCTCAGCGGTAGAGTGCTCCTGACTTCAATCCCTGGTCTCTCCCCCCAAAAAAATGGGACTGAGTAAATAGTTCAGCTTGTAGAGTGCTTGCCTTCTAAGTATGAGGCCTGGGGTCAATCCTCAGTACAGAGAGTGAGTGACAGAGAGAGAGAGAGAGAGAGAGAGAGAGAGAGAGAGAGAGAGAGAGAGAGAGGGAGAGAGGGAGAAAGAGATTGAACTTGCATGTAATTTAAATTCAAGTTAGTCCCACTTCTATTTTTTCCTGCCACACCAGAATAAAAACGTTTCTTTAAATGTTTGGAATGTTTCTGTGGGTTATTTATTAATTTATTAATTAATTTATTATTTACTTATTTTTATTTGGTGCTGAGGATCGAACCCAGGACCTTGCATGTGATAGGTGAGTGCTCTATCACTGAGCCACAACCCCAGCATTTTCTGCGGGTTATTTTAATGAAATGGTCTGACCATAAATAAGTAAATAAACAAATTAATTAATAAATAAATACACCCTCAATTGATGACCCATTACAGTTTTTAAAAAAATTTTAAATGGGACACATAAACCGCATTTAGGAGAGATTCACTCTTTTTAATGTCACCTGATATTATTCTGCTTTTTTCTCATGTGAAAATCTCAGAATGATAAATTAAAATCTTTTAAAAATGCCCTCCAGTTCTTGAAGAAAAACACTATAAATGATGCATACATTTGAAATAAAACATGGGGAAATAATGATTAATAATGCTGAAAGTGGAGTTTTTAGATAAACCAAAATTTCTCAGTTTTCCATGAATCTGGGTGCTTGTTTCATAAATTTTGAAGAAAAAAAATTATTTAAGCAAGAAGAAATAGAATGCCCACCATGTTGTATAAGGATTGATATCAGAAAAAAAAATCATTTTTGTGTGCCATCTTAGAAGTTTACTGATGGTTTTGGGCAGAACATGGAGCATAATGCATTTAGAATAGGCTTTGGAAAAGGCATTCTGACTACCATATGGGTTCACTTTTATTCTTTATGTGACCCATCCTTTTTCCTTCAAATTCAATAAGGAATCACTCCTGGGACAAAGGACTTTGTAGAAGGTGTTCCCACAAGTGGGATTCAAGGTCTTTTACTTTTGAAATAGGCCTAAATGGTGCTCATTAACATCTTTCAGTTAGCCACCAGGTGTCTTTGAGTGAGGCCCATTATCTGCATTACATGGTCATTATTAAACTTATTCTCTGTGAACAGAGAACCCTAGTTTTGGATATGTGAACAGAGAGCTAGAAAACTAGGGGTTTATTCTGAGACCTATGGAGAGATAATCTGAAGTTCTGGATTTCAGGGTTTTGTTCTGGATTTGAGATACTGCTTCTGCTACATTTAAAAATCTCAGGACTCATGAAGAGAATAAGTTAAAAGCAAGCGTCATCAAATGTCTGAGGCCCTAAGAACTTCAAAGTCACCCTGTTTCTAAATAAAAATATTAAAAAATGGTGGGAATGTTAATCAGTGGATGAACACCTCTGGGTTGAATTTCTGGTACCAAAAAGAAAACAACAAACAAACACGCACACACACAAAAAAAATAATAAACAAACAAACAAACAAACAAACCCTCATGAGTAACAAGCCCTAAAATCAGCAGCTTCTCTCATGCTTGAATACAAAAAATGGAGTTGTGATTTTCTCCTGGTAATTATCTCAGTCTTTATTATGCAATCTGGAGACATGCTGGAATCATGGGACATGGAAGCCCACAAAGGGCTTTAGAAAAAAGCTGGAAATATCTTACGATTATGGGACAAAATGCCCAGGTTTTCAACTGCTGATCTAAGCCTCACTAGACTAGTCAGAGGGAGGTGAAGGCTAAGCTTCCACAGAGTGACCTTGTGGTCACAAGACTCTGGAGAGGACCATGAGGAGTCACTAGCCACAACTCCCAGTTTCCACCATTGCCACTCCTGTCAGCTTTAAGCAACCTTCCTACCCAGTATCAAGATAACAAGGCACACTTACCATTTCCTGGCTCTCAGGGTTCTCAGTGTTCTCCCTGTGATTTGTTTTCAGTTTCTGCATAGCACAGACACCTGGGCTTGGATCCAGGACAGAAGCCTGCAAAAAGATTGAAAAAATGGTGGGCTCCAGACACCAAGGGAACAGAAGATTGTGGAAGCCCTCCCCCTCATCACCGGCTGCATGAGGGTTGGACAGTTCTCACCTAAGAGACTGATTGATCAAGGCTTCATGCCCTGCCTCCAACCTGAGCCAAGTGGGCACAGAATCAAAAGCTGAATGACAGGCTGCTCCATTGTCACTGTTAAAAGACTATAGATCAGGGCTGAGATTATAGCTTAGTCAGTAGAGTTCTTGTTTTGCTGATAAAAGGCCATGGATTCAATCCCTTGCACTACACAAACACACTCTCCCACCCCCCCCAAAAAATAAGTAAAGGACTTTGGGGACTAGGGTTATGGATCAGAGGTAAAGCATTTCTCTAGCATGCGTGAGGTACTGGGTTGAACACAAAGCACTGCATTAAAAAGCCACCCAAGAGGGGATGTGGTTCAAGTGGTACAGCACTCCCTGGCATGTGGGCGGCCCAGTTTTGATTCTCAGCACCCCATGTTGTGTCCGCCAAAAACTAAAAGTAAATATTTAAAAAAAAGCCAACAAACAAACTACTAATGACATTTGACAAGAATGAATGAGAAGCAAATCTAGATGAATACTCTGACCTCCAACTCTATATTCATTTGTCAATAAGCAAGAAGGTAAACTTCTCTGTGTCTAATCACTAAAAAAAGGGGATTGTGATCATTTTCTTCAGTGGGAAGTGATTAAAAATCATTATTTTGTGTAAAGTTTTTTAAATGTGAAAAATCTATTTTGGATATGTATAATGATTTTGGACATGTATAAAATGATTGCATAACTAACAATAATTTGTAATTTTATTATATAGTAGTTAATAAGAACCTCAGAGATGCTATAACTATAAAGAACAGTCATTCTTTTCTTTTAATGAAAAAACATAACCATAGTTTGAACTTATAGTTATTATGAAGCTAGTCATAAATAAAATTCTTTCTCCATTCAGTATTACTATTGCAACAATATTTGTTGGTTTATTTTACCACATTATGGTGTTTCTTTTTTTTTCTTTCTTTCTTTTCTCTTTTTTTATTGGTTGTTCAAAAGAATAAAAAGCTCTTGACATATCATATTTCATGCATTAGTCTCAAGTGGGTTATGAACTCCCATTTTTAGCCAAAATACAGATTGCAGAATCACATTGGTTACACATCCACATTTTTACATAATGCCATTAGTAACTATTGTATTCTGCTACCTTTCCTATCCTCTACTACCCCCCTCCCCTCTTCTCTCTCTACCCCATCTACTGTAATTAATTTCTCTCCTTGTTTTTTTTTTTCCCATTCCCCTCACAACCTCTTATATGTAATTTTGTAAAACAATGAGGGTCTCCTTCCATTTGCATGCAATTTTCCTTTTCTCTCCCTTTCCCTCCCACCTCATGTCTCTGTTTAATATTAATCTTTTCCGCCTGCTCTTCCTCCCTGCTCTGTTCTTAGTTGTTCTCATTATATCAAAGAAGACATTTGCATTGGATTTTTAGGGATTGGCTAGCTTCACTTAGCATAATCTGCTCTAATCACATCCATTTCTCTGCAAATTTCATGATTTTGTCATTTTTTAGAGCTGCGTAATACGCCACTGTGTATAAATGCCACATTTTTTTTATCCATTCATCTATTGAAGGGCATCTGGGTTGGTTCCACAGTCCAGGTATTGTGAATTGTGCTGCTATGAACATTGATGTGGCAGTATCCCTGTAGTACACTCTTTTAAGGTCTTCAGGGAATAGTCCAAGAAGGGCAATAGCTGGGTGAAATGGTGATTTGACCCAGATTTTTTCAATCAAAAATTCTGAAGTATAAATTATCTACTATGACTGTTTAGCCTAAAGCAAGATACTCATTGAATACAGTATAAGAAGAAAGCCATAATTTTGTCAGAAAGATAACACTTGTAAATTCAGGTATTATCTATAGTTACTGGCTTGGTTAGGTTTCTAATGTTACTATCTATAGAAACCAATCAATTGAACAAAAGTTTCAGGCAATTAATACCTGAGTAAAATAGTGCTTTTGTTTATGTAGTAACACTAAGTTTATATATCTTTCTTTTCTAACAAGCTGAACATAGCATCAAAACCCCAATCTCTCAATATACAGGAATTTAACCAAGACTTTTTACTGAACAACCAATTTATTCAGTTAAGTGAGTTTAGTGATTGCTGTCTGAGCCAAAATGTTTTTTCTCTGCATGCAAATCTGGGTCAGCTTCATGTAACATAAGGTCAAAGGATTTTAGGAATCCTCAAAGTTCAGCACTGCAGAGAAACAGCATGAATAATTTTCCTTCAAAAATGTTAAAAACTGATGGTACCAATCTACCATTGGATTTATTGAAAATCACAATGTTTTACCCAGGAGACATCTAATTTTCTGCACCACAACTCACTTTATAAGGCTCCAGTGTAAATTCATTGCAGAATGTATTTCTAGGTAAATAAATAATTTGACCCATGTATGGAATTTTTGAATAGATGCCAATTAAACAGGAGAGAAGAGCTGAAAAAATAAATTGTCATTTTAATTTTAAAGTAGTTGATCTTGAGCTATTACCATTGACAGTAATTATAGAGTCGGGCCATTTCTCTATTGAGGGCTCTTAATTTGTGAAAATAGTATCATACTATCAGCACAGTAGAAAACACTTCTTTTGAATTCTCTAAGGCAAAAAAAATGTATTATTTTCTCAAGTTTCTGTGAGTGAATAATTGTTTCAAAAAAAATTTCTACTCTAAAATAGTACTATTATATAGTCTTGCTCAATCCACTGTTTTCTCAATAGACTGAAAACCATTACACATTGTTAGCAGACTTACTTCAAAATTCCTTTGGTGGTATTCCTGAAAAATATGAATACTGAGACCTTTTACTTCCTACAGGGACATCCTCTTCCATCATCTAATAATCCTAATAAAGGGTGAAAAGAAGTTGCTTGTTTTTCAAGTTTTATATACCTATATATGTTTGTATACAATTATATATAAAATTCTTTAAAGTAATTTATATATATATATACATACATACATACATATATATACATACCCACACATTGCCTACATAAAAATTCTTTAAGGATAATATGTTTAA
The DNA here is from genome assembly GCF_048772815.1 of Callospermophilus lateralis. Classification (NCBI taxonomy): domain Eukaryota; kingdom Metazoa; phylum Chordata; class Mammalia; order Rodentia; family Sciuridae; genus Callospermophilus; species Callospermophilus lateralis. The sequence goes on from NW_027511893.1 coordinate 2,160,403, forward strand.
TATACCTGCAGAATTTAACTGCAATGTTGTCTCTTGTACATGAAATCATGTAGCTGGTTTCAGTGGTACATGCAGGACTCTTGGGATGCTGAGACAGGATGATTGTGATTTCAAAGCCAGCCTCAGATATTTATCGAGTCCCTCAGCAACTCAACTCAGTGAGATCCTGTTTCTAAATAAAATACAAAAAAGGGCTGAGTATGTGGATCAGTGGTTAAGCATCACTGGGTCCAATCCTTTTAACCAAAAAATAAATAAATAAATAAATAAATAAGGAATGCATTCCTGCAATCATGTAGGCATGCATAATGCATAAGTACATGGATTCAAGTTTAAACAAAAATAAACATGGTAAAATTTTACTAAACTCCAATGGTTGGTAAAAAAAAAATTAAAGAAACTAAGTGTTAAAATACTTAGATATTTACTGGAATACCATGAACTGTTATCAATTATGTTGTGAACATTGACAACCTGAACATTTAATAAACTATAATGTTATCAGAAAAAAAATATTTTTTAAAGATTACAGTTAACATTATCACTTGCTATATAATAACAGGGAGGCATCATTTAATCTTAATGCCTTCACATTTTAGGATCTAAGTTTTAGATAGAAGAAGACCATCACTAGTCTTTGGCTATGTGGGCCTACAGATACCTAATGTTAAAAAATCTACAGAATTTACAGTTATTGAATGAATTAATTTGGGAGTATTATGACTATGGGTAATTAATTTTTTCTTTTATTTACCTTTTTTATAGACTTCACAGGATGTTCTACTTTTGTAATAAGAATATTCCCTTTCAAAAAAATTTTAATACAATTAAATGTAAGTTAAGACTTGGAATGGATTTAGTTTTTAGTAATCAAAAAAAAAAAAAAACTTCAGGGCTCAGAAGGGAATATAGTACATGCGTTGAAAGTTTGCATTTTAGAGTTATGCTTTTCTGAGTCTGAATTCTATCTCTGCCTCTCCTACTTAACAAGGAACACAGCTCTCTAGACAATGGTGTTGTAAACCTCAAATACAATAGTGCTTGCAAGGTACTTGACACTCATAGTGAGTTTCAAAGGATAGTTGCTTTTATTATTACCATAAAATCTAATTTTAATAAAATGAACAACCTACAAACTATTAGACATTTCACACTTTGTACTCTTTTTGACAATAAAATATTTCTAAACCTTTAATTCATACTTGGACCTGGGCAAATACTCACTCAATTTATATTGTATTTTCCACTTAACATATTATTCTAGGGTAGTGAAAAAGGCAACCAGTTCTCATGTCAACGACAAACATGTCTTCCTGGAAGTCATCTTTGATACTGGAAACTTGAAACTACTCATTCCTTTAAATAAGAAACACAACCCTCCATTTGAAATACAAGTTATATGATACTCACAAACATATGGACAAAAGTGTTAGGGAATAATTGGTTGTGGTTGTTTTTCCTTTTCTGTGAAGGTGAGGATTAAACCCAAGGTCTTACAATTGCTAGGCAAGTGCTCTACAACTGAGATATACTCCCAGTCCCAAATATATGTATTGCATACAATCTCTTTAAAAAATATGTTATGTACGTCATTAGTAACAAAATATGCTTATTACAAGATGAATTTTTTTTTCAGTGTAGAAATTAGAAATTTATTAAAGGACGGCAGAAAAGACTTCTCCCGGAGGAAGAAGGGGACCCAAAAGGTGGGAATCTGTGGAAGGGCTGTTCTTTTCCCTTTTTATAGTTTTGGTGATGGAATATAGGTTGAAGGGGTTAGGACACATGTGGGCCCAATTATCACCTTTTGGGATGGGCTTATCATTTCTCTAGGATGGGCTGTCTCCAAATCTGTTGGAGGCTGATTCCTGAGATCCATTAACATTTCTTTGAGGTGGACTTTGGTCTAGGGCCTTTTCAGGACTTCATTAACATTCCATGAATTGTCCTGCGTTTTCCCTGAGTCATTCCCAGCATGGCCTTCATTTTAGATTTCACTCGATATTAGACCCGATTTACCTAACTACACTGACTACCTAACTTTAAATCTGGCTTCATTCCCCCCTCTAATTTGGGAACTCCTTACTGCTGTAAGCAAGGGGGGCGAAGAAAATCTTTCTGGCTTCTTCATGCTGAAAAGGGACGGTGTGGGGCAAGCAGTTTGGAATCTCCCTTTAAAAATCGGGTCTATGGAGTGGGTCGATGATAGAATTCTGATTGAGAAGTAATAGACTGGAAGGCCATTTGAGTGATGGGTGGTCTATAAAAGAAACAAGAATTCATTACTACTGGAACCAGATTGATGCTGCAATAAATCCCATAGCACAGGAATATGCCAATGAGTATGATGGCAAAGACAAAGACTAACAATGTTTTCCACCAGGAAGTACCAAGAACCAGGAGCTAAGATATTGTTTCCATGACAAAGTTGCTGAGGACATGGCTTCCATCTGAGCATGTAAATCTTTAAGGATATTCGTCACATTGCCAGAATTGTCAGGGGTGTAAACACAACATTTAACTTTTAGGGTTACAGATGTTTTTTTCCTTAAGATACAGTTTAATAACTTAATGTCATGTGAGCTTGCAAAATCCTTTTACTAGTATGACCTCTGTGTCTAATAGAGAAATATTTAATTCTGTTACTTAGGGCTGGATAACCATACAAGCAAACATTAAGCCTACCTGCGTAGGTTAAAAATAAAGGCCTTGAACTAAAAACTACTCTGTCAGTTTCTTTTGATAGTTATCAGGCATTCCTGTCTGAGAATCTCTTTTGAAGCCTCCTGTTTACTTATTTATGGAAGTTACATTTAACTATTATTTTATTTAAAATGCCCAGGAATCGCTGTGTTCTGGCTTTGACTGTCTTTGCTAAGTGTTTAAGATGAAGCAAGTCAAACTGACTTTTGTTTCTATCTATTGTTAACTGTCAGCTGAGTTTCCTTGGGAGTCCTCGGGAACTTGCAGCAGCTTCTCAGATCTGCTAGTGCCATTTGTGCTAGGATGGGTCCAGGCCTTGCTTGACCATGTGGCTTCCCTTGGAAGCATCAGGGATGTCTCAATTTTCTGATGACCCTCTTCTTCACAGCAAATGCACTGATTGGCTTTCTGTCCTCCACTGGTCTCATTAATCTCCTTGATCGGGAGGTTATGTGGCCTAGAGTTGCAAAGCTCTTTGGAAAAGTCCCCTATCCCCTGACTCAGACTGACTCAGAGGGCAAGAGCCAAATTTTTTATTTTAAAACTTAATCTTTTCTTAGTTCAATATTTATTTCCAGATAATCATATGAATAAATAAATCATGTATGCTAATTTTACAATATGCAATGTAAATAAATTGAATCATCCTCCAGAATAATTAAGATAAAATCCCTTTGCATAATAGCAATTTTTACCATCCAAATATCTAAAATAATGGCTTTCTTCATTTTCATACCTCTTAGTTTTCAAGTAAGCTCATGTGTTTTAAAATAATACTTAACCTTACTGATTGAATATAAGTCAAGGAAAAGTAGGATCTTTTAATTTGGCAATAGTAAGAAAACATTTGAAATTTAAAGGAAATTAAGCTTTCAAAAGTATTTCTTCAAAATTTCCCAAAATCAATATTGCATAAGGTAAAATTTTTATCTTTCTGTTTTCCAAAAAAATACTAGTTCATCCTTAGTTACATTATATCCTAAAACAAAATCCTGATTCAATCAAATATATATTTTTATCTTTAAGGGTTCTAAAATCGTAAGATATTTCTTAATGTTCATATAACTGGAAATATAATAATTATGCTTAAACATTTTCACTTTAGATTCTAGATTATAATATCTTGTATTTTCTAAAACTCTCCTAGTATTTGAATTTCTACATTTATCTCAGTTTTCAAATACACATATTAATTAGTAATTCATACTTTAATATGTAGCATGTTATAATGAATTAAATGCTTAAAAATTACAAGACAATGATAGCGAGGGTATTTTAAATGTTCTAAAGATTAGTATCCCCCATTTATATTGCTTTGCTACATAATTTAAAAAATGGAATTGCAGACTCAATATAGCAGAGTGAATCTGTGCTACCTCATCATGCACAGATTTTTCTAGCTTCATAAATGACATTATGATCTTGGATTTGGATTTCACCTTTCTGTGTGCTAAAGAACTACATCTTGGGTTAACTGAATCTATTTCACAAGACTGTTGGAAAAAAAAATTTCAAAGTGGCTTTATAGAAATATACTAGACAAATTTAAGATATAATCTATTAGAACTTAATTTTCTTTATTTCACAATGTTACATTACTGGAACTCATATGCCAAAATGCCCCACGACAATTGATACAAATCCACTGAGAATATTACATTCAGAGAACTGTAATTACTGGTTAGTAATTCAATTTTCCTAAGAGGCAAATACTGGATCACTTGCTCTCCCAGAAAAGAGAAAGGAAAAAAAAAGTTTTAAATGAAACTTGAATATGTAACTTGGACATTTTACAAAGTAGTTCATATTTTTTTAGTTGTAATTTCTTCATGGATATGAACTTGATCTTCAGAGATAATATCCGTTATAAGCTCATCACATTTATTTCTTTCCTAAAACATACAAAAACAGAATCACTTAAATATTTAAATTCTTATTTTTTTTTTACTATTAGAAATATGTCACTACAAAGAAGCACAAATTAAGCTGCATACCCTTATGTACATATTATATCAATATGAAAAAGCATTTATTTTTCTCTTGCAAATTTATTATGTAAAGCCTAAAACAAAACAGCATTAAAATATTTTTTTACAATAACTCAGGACCTTTTCTTAAGTGTATTCTTAAGTTCTTAAAAATTTCTTAAATCATTATTTATCTTTAAAGATTTGTGAATATACTTAGCTATAATTAGAGAAGAATTTAATTTTGCTATATAAAGTTTATGGAAATAATATCATCTAATGAGAAGGCTGAAATATTTTAATCTCTGTCTGACTTTTGTTGTGTGTTTTCTGCATCTGCAATGGTAAATGTAACTCAATAGTTCTTGGTTTATAAGCTAGCCATAAATTTGTAAAATTGGAGAGACCATTAAGTGTATTTCATACAAAAAAATAGTTTTAGATCCCTACATATTCTGAACCCTTTATCATGTAGTTTTTGTACTTTGTACTTTTCAGATATTTTCTATTCCATATGATTGTTCAGTCAAATGTGAAACTTCTTTGAAATTCAAGGTATTACATTATTTCTTCTATATAAAATATTTTCTTTAGAAAATTTTACATACCCTTATCAAGTCTGAAACCAAGGTTGTAATTTTAAAATGGGAATGAATACTTTATGTTGAATTTATTATCCCACAAAAATAAGAATGCATAAATATCATGTTAAAACAATCATGGATAAACCTTCTATAAAGGCAAATCTTAATGTGTCTATTCATTGGGAGCACACTCTCTCTCTTATAAGAAACAATAGAGCAAATGCAGAGATTTTCCTATACAAATGGAGACATGCCTGATTGAACTGTGAGGAATTCTCAGGAGATGTCTTCCTAAAATATCATCTGTCAAGAAACTTTAGCTTTAAAGACTGGAATTGAAAGATCTCAGGCCCACCCGTGAGGAACTCATATTTACATAGATCTGTGCCTGACAGTTGGCTGGGTGTAAGAGCCAGAATTCAAGATAGGCTCAAAGAGGAGCAGATTCATATTTCTGAAATCTCCTCTCTCCTTGACAGAAAAATATTTAACTGTAACTTGATATTGTCTATAATGTCATTTCCATATACCTTTTGAAAAAGATACCACCAGGAAACAACTAAACATTCTATGATACATTTCTCTGTTTTTTTGCAACAAGGTGAATTCACCTTCCCATGGCTTTCTCAAGATCATAAATAAGAAGCACTGCATGAGAATTCACAAAGAAAGCAAAGTAAACTAAGGACAAGATGAATTTCCTGTCTATTTTCTTCATGGTGGTAATTACTTAAAATATAATAATGGAATTTTTTAGTTTCATCTTTAAGTATTGAAATTGATGAAAAGAATTTGACAACACATAAAAATATGTAAGCTAGTATGTGACTAGAGATTGCCATGTAAACTAAATGAAATGATTAAATGTAAAAATGAAAATGTAACAGGACTTATATAGTCTTTGTGTTTTAACAAATTACAATTTTCATTTTGGGTATATGTGGATATTATTGTACGTGTACCTTAAAAACACATTAATTTTCTGAGGGCAGACCATTAATTTGGTCCAATTCACTCTTTGCATGAATTGTAAACTCTCTATTATTCAATCTTCCCTTAGTCTGATAGCTGTGAACTCCCAGGTTATCATGAGTATGGCTAAGATGCACTGTGCAGTGCTCATTCAACAATTTGCTGCTGTGGTGCTTGAGTTCCTGTGGTTCTTGATGCCTGAGGTAGTTTTTATTCTTTTGCCCAGCTTGCATTCTATACTTTCATCAAAGTTTTAGAGATGTATCTCAATGCCATCTAGAAAATATCTATTTTCTTAGTAATGGACCCCAACAACACATTGCAGTAATACGTTAAATTTATAAATCCTTCAAAGCCTATAGTAAGTCTTTCTAAGAAGGACTGGAGATTTGTAAACTCACAGAAATGCAATAATGTAATATTGATTTTTGTTAATGATATGCTCATACTGATTACAAATTTCATAGTGTTATAATTTAATATGACATGTAGTAACAATACAGTTACATAGAAAATGACAAGTAAATCAGTACTATGTATAACTATTTCTAATTTACATGGCAAGTTTGAGGCTAAATTCATTTAAATTTTCATTTGTCTAGCCAATAGATAACCAAATTATTTTTTCAAGCTTTGTGTGTATGTGTGATGTGTGTATGTGTGTGTGAGTGTATATATATATATATATATATATTTCAAAATATTTCTATATGCTTTCACACTCTAAATAATATTACATAATATTATTGTGGTAATATTTGCTTACTAATGAATAATTAACAACACATATGATTTATATCAGAATATATTCTTGAAAATGTTCTGTAAATTATTTTAGCTGGATAATTTAAGTGTATAAGCAAAGCTGAAATTTAAAATTTAAATTCCAGGTAAGATTATGATACAGTAATTAAAAAAAATACTATGTTAACAAAAAATATAAAATGGCCCAGGAATTTTTAATGATTTGTGTGCAGACCTTTGTAGTTAACCTCAGAAACACAAATCTGAGCTAGATGTTTTTAAATAGGAGATGATTATTAACCAACTTAAAAGTCTAATGGAAATTTGTTCTTAATTGTCTATTATTTAAAAGCAGTGCTCTTTATAGTTTGAATCTGGTGCTACCAGAATCATTAGACTAGGAAAAATACTAACAAGCATAAGCTTCTTCTAACCTATAGATATTTTCTGACATGTTGCTCACCATCTCTAGCAGTCAGAGAAATGCAAAGCAAAACCACCCTAAGATTGGCAGCCATTAGGAAGTCAAACAACAACAGGTGCTGGCGAGCATGTGGGGAAAAGGGTACTCTTGTACATTGCTGGTGGGACTGCAAATTGGTGCGGCCAATTTGGAAAGCAGTATGGAGATTCCTGGGAAAGCTGGGAATGGAATCACCATTTGACCCAGCTATTGCCCTTCTAGGACTATTCCCTGAAGACCTTAAAAGAGCGTACTACAGGGATACTGCCACATCGATGTTCATAGCAGCACAATTCACAATAGCTAGACTGTGGAACCAACCCAGATGCCCTTCAATAGATGAATGGATAAAAAAATGTGGCATTTATACACAATGGAGTATTATGCAGCACTAAAAAATGACAAAATCATGAAATTTGCAGGGAAATGGATGGCATTAGAGCAGATTATGCTAAGTGAAGCTAGCCAATCCCAAAAAAACAAATGCCAAATGTCTTCTTTGATATAATGAGAACAAATAAGAACAGAGCAGGGAGGAAGAGAAGGAGGAAAAGATTAACATTAAACAGACACATGAGGTGGGAGGGAAAGGGAGAGAAAAGGGAAATTGCATGCAAATGCAAGGAGACCCTCATTGTTAACAAAATTACACATAAGAGGTTGTGAGGAAAATGGGAAAAAACTTATTCTAACCTATAGATATTTTATGACATGTTGCTCGTATAAACATGGTGGTTACTTATTGCCTGAGGATCAGAAAAAATTGGCAAGCACTTTACATTAACTGTTATTATTATTTGCAAAAAGTCAAATACAAATGTCAATACACACACATATATTCTGTGATAAAATTTCTTTGATCTTACATTTTTTTTAATTTTTTTTATAATGACATTTATTTTAACATCTTCTATAAATCAGGCAACTGTAAGAACCACTTACCCCCTCACACGTATGAAAACACTTGCCTGTTAACTGCTAAATACCTGGCAGTTAGAATGTACCTCATTAATTTAATGAGCTCAAAAATAACCGTTGCAAGAAATAACTGGTGGGGCTGTGGTATTCAGTGATAGGGTTTTAATTCTCATCACCACATTAAAGGAAATAAATAAAAGAAAGGTATTGTGCACATCTATATCTAAAAATATTTTTAAAAAATAACTGATGATTACATTATAACACTACTTTTCAACTTTATTTTGTTCAACAACCTGAGTTAGCATGCCCTTATCAACCTCCTTGCCTATATAAATATAGTGTTTCACAGTTAAACTTTCACTTCTCACATGAAGTTCCCTTTCAGAAAAAAAATCCATCCTATTCCCTGGTTCCTACACTCACTGACTTTTTTTTTTATTCAATAAATCTAAAATTACTGCCAATATAAGTTTTAGAAAGCCACAAGAACCCTGAGAACTGAAATTGTAGCAGTCTTGAACTCATACAGTTAGCATGAAAACCAAAGAAGGCACTGACCTCCTGGTGGACTCCCCAGAAGCACCCAGTTAGGAAAAATGAGCTCTGCTTGACATCACTGACCATCCAGTGTTCCTAGCTAAGTTCTTGAAACCTTCTATTCCATGCCTTTTCCTTCAGTTCTAAAGCAAACATTCAAAACTTGAATAAACTAAAATTTACCTCAGCAAAATGATTCAATAACTTCCATGATATAAAATGTTTTCTTCTTTAACTAAAGTCATCAATATTAGAAAATGGGAGGGAGAGTATAGTGTGCATAACAGAATGAAGACAAATAGAACGAATGTGTTCTCTCTATATTTTATTTGATTTTTTTTTTTAAAAAATGGTTTTATCAATACTCAGATCTGTCCTGAAGATTTGCAAGCTCACTTTGCCACTGAGATAGCCCTAGTCCACAGAGAAGGAAAACTGTCTAATAATTTAAGATGAATGTCATAGATGCAGTATAAATCATACCATCATTTTCATTTTAATTCAGGACAAAAGTAATATTTATTTTCTCTGTGTCCCATAGATGCAATGCTCTTGCAATTATTAAGTTCCTTAGATGATTATATAATTCCTCAGAGTCTTATTTCTACATGGGAAAACTAATTATTGCATAAATGTCAATTATTTGAGAATTAATTTATAAGAGTTGTGCAAGATTGGAGAATATAACAATTGAGATTTTTTAGGTTTTATTTTATTTCTGGTTTATATAATATGATGTTTAAACACTTGTATACATTGTATAATCATAGATTCACGGTAAACAACAAATCCTTCTTAAATATTTATCATTTCTTAAAGGTAGAACCTTCAGAATTCTCCCTTCAATTCTTTATAAATTATTGCTAAGTCACTCTACTTTACAATAAAACTCCAGAAATTATTCCTTCTAAATTTAAAACTATTCCCATTGACAACTTTCCTACCCCTTCTAAATCTTGCCTAACCACTGTTCTACTCTCAACTTTTAGGAGATCAACAGGTTTAGAGTTTATTGTTTTTCACTGAGTCTTTTTACTCAAAGTAATGCTTTTACATTTTATTTGAAATAGAGATAATAGATAATAAATCTTGAGAGCTTCTGAATTAGATCATTTAAATAAACAACTCATTTTAAAAACCTAAAAAATGGGTAACATACAAATAATCTTAGAGCAGATATTACTTTAGATGTGGATACAAATGTGCATGTCCAAGTGTGTACACATGTTCATGTACACAGTAAAAAAAAGAATTGCAGGGGCTGGGGTTGTGGCCAGTGGTAGTATGCTTGCCTAGCACATATGAGGCACATATGTAGTCAAAACAGCATTCAGGCTCCTTCCTGGTTACTTTCAATTGTATTCTATAGAACTTGGAACCAATGGGATAATCTAAAGCTGAAATGTATAATTTAAAAGAAAAATATGGAGAATTCACAGCCTGTTTAGGGAAGGAGTGATAAAAAGCACATTTATGAAAGAAGGGTAGAGTGGAAAAACCACTTTCTAAATGGCATGTGCTCAATAGTAAGACAATTGGGAAAAAGCCTAATTTCTTGAACACTGAGCCACATCTGCAGCCCTATTTTTTTATTTTATTTAAAGACAAGGTCTCACTGAGTTGCTTAGCACTTTTTTCTTTTTTAAAAATATATTCTTTAGTTTTAGGTGGACATAATATCTTTATTTTTTTATGGTGATGAGGATGGAATCCTGTTCCTCACATGTGCTAGGTGAGTGCTCTATTACTTTAGCCACAACCCCAACCCTTAGCTCCTCGCTTTTGCAGAGGCCAATTTTGAACTCACAATACTTCTGCCTCAGCCTCCCAAGCATCTGGGATTTCAGGTGGGCATCACCGTGCCTGGCTTTATCTTATGTTTGAGGTGAGGTCTTGCTTATGTTGACCAGGTTGGCTTCCAACTCCTGGGTTCCAGTGATTCTCATTGTCACAGCATCCTGTACAGCGGGGACAGCGGGGACTACAAGGTCATGCCACCATGACTGGCTTCTTATTTTTTAAACAAAGCTGTTCCGGAGCTGGGTCTGGGGCTCAGTGGTAGAGCTGCTTGCTTAGCTTGCATGAGGCACTGGATTCGATCCTCAGCAGCACATAAAAATAAGTAAAATAAACATTAAAAAAATACAACAACATGATTTAAAATAGACAAACAAGCAAGATTGTTCTGATTTCCTAATTTAACAGATGAAGCCATGGAGGCTGGGGCTGGGTAACTTGCTGTAGCAGATGCTGTGGGTGCTCCACACATGACCCCCACCTATCCTGCTCAAGGCTCTGACGGTGCAGGGGGTATAGAGAGCCGAGCCATGTTATTGGTAAAGGCTGGGACACATACATTGGCAGAGGCTAAGCCACTTTCATAAGTTTCCCCACTTGTCCTGGGGAATCTGTGTCTTGCAGCATGACAGATGAGCCATGTCTTGCAGGCATGGTAGACTGTGTGTGGACAGTCAAGGGGGTGGGACTGGAATGAGGGTGAGCAGGAGAAAATAAGGTCCCTGTGGCCCCCAGTTTTTCCACTGTCATTACTGGGTTTGAGAAGCCTAAGCCATCCTGTGTCACAGAATCAGTGCCCCAGGCCTAGCACCCCACTTGCCATCCCAAGCAATCCTCCCTGGGAAATTTCTTGTGGGGTGTGCCGGATGGGTTTTTTGTTTTGTTTTGTTTTGGTTTGGGGTTTGGTTTGGTTTTTCAAACACAAAGCAACTAAAACAAACACATAGCAATTAAAACCTCCAAGTGAGGGCAGCCACTGTCCTCGGGCAGAGGGTGGAGCAGAGTCGGCCCCTGGGAAGCTTGACCTGTTGTTTCTCATTGGAACACGCTGGTGGCCAGTGGACTTGTCTGTGTTTCGAGTGTCAACAAAAACAAGTTGACTTACAAAGTACTAAAGTCCCAGATGTGGTGTCGCACACCCGCAATCCCAGTGACTTGGAAGGCTGAAACTGGGGGATCGCAAGTTCCAGGCTTGCCTGGACAACTCAGTGAGGCCCTGTCTCAAAAACAGTAGGGGCCACAGTAGGGAGGCTGAGATGGGAGGATTCCAAGTTCAAAACCAGCCTCAGCCTCGGGGAGGTGCTAAGCAGTCAGTGAGTCTCTGTCTCTAAATAAAATACAAAATATTGCTGGGGAGGTGGCTCAGTGGTGGAGTGCCCCTGAGTTCAATCCCCTCCCAAAATAACAGAAGGGGCTGAGGGTGTGGCTATGTGGTCAAGTGCTTCTCAAGCAGGTGTGGCCCTGGGTTCACATCCAGTACCAAAAAAGAAAGAGGGAAGAGAGAGAGAGAAAGGAAGGAAGGAGGCAGAGAGGAAGGGAGGGAAAAAGAAAGTCCTGAAGTGGTGCTGAATGAACGGGTTTGGAATTGTTACCAACACAGACCATAGCGCGGTGCAGTGACAGGAGGAAGATGTCTGTGTCTGTCACACATGTGGTCGAACACGCAATTGCCTATTACCAGGCATCAGAAACTAGAATGGCAGTGGCCTCTGGGAAAGGCAGGAGGGTGGCTGAGGGTTGTTTTTAATTTTGTCCCATAAGCATTCATGAGCAGTCAGTGTTTTTAAAAGTGTGTGTGTGTCCTCATTACAACCCTCTGCCCCATCCCCAGGGTGCCCATATTCCCTTGAGGACAGGGTATTGTGGTGCTCCATCTCGACCCCCTCTCTCCAACCTGTCCCTGCTGGGTGGTGGGGCCCTGGAGAAATTCTTGGCCTTTCTGGACTCCCATTTCCCTGTGGTACAAGGTGAGACTGGACCAGGTTTCCCCCAAGACCCCTCCCATCCCAATATCCCATTTGCTGTGACTTGGTAAACCCAATCCAGGGCCCAAAGCTGGTCTGATGTGCAAAAAACCTCTCCACCCAACCCACCCCACGACCCCGACCTAGGCCGCTGAAGCCTCCCAAGATGTTGGGACAGCACATCCAAACAGCAGCAGTGCTTGGGCAGGTTTCCTCGCCTCCAGGCAGCCTCTGCCCTGCCTCTGCTACCAGCACCCTGACTGTGCCCTAAGACCCAACTGTTCCCTGTGCGGACCTTGAGGGACTCTCCCTTTTAACCCAGGATAGTGCATATGCTTCCCCAAGCCCTTGTTCTGCAGCCCAGGGACACAGCGACACCAGGACAAGGGCCTCTCCCCACAATGGGGTTTCCTGGATGGTGGTCCATTCCTTGGTCCCCTAGGGTCTGGAGCCACCCAAGCCCTAGTCCTCCTCTCATTCATCCCAGCAGCTCTCCCCGGGCAGGAAATCCCTCTTGGGCCTATGTTGTCACCTCTGTCATGTGCACCCTGAATCCTGATGGACAGGAGAGCGCCCTGTTACTAAGACAGCCGCTAAGACCAAGCACATCTCTACACACATCCCACCAAGGAGCCACTTGGGAAGGGTGATCTCAGCAGGCCTGAGAGCCTACCGCCCTCCACTCTGCCCTGGAGAGTCAGGCCCAGGCCCCACCTGGAGGAAGAAAGCAATCTCTTCCTTCCTGGAGGGCTGTGGGGCTCACTGAGAACACACTTTTTTTCCCTGGAGCACAGAGCACTCAGGAAGCAGCCAGTGCAGGAAGGGCAGCCTGCGCCCAAGGACTGGCTAGAGGCTGCCAGGAGTTCCTGGCTGGTTCCAGGCTTCCCCAGCCATTGGGAACCCAGGCCTGGGATGGACGAGGCCTTGGAAACAGTCACAAGCCCAGCCCTCAGCACCTGAGGACATTGGCCAGAGCCTATTACATTAACCTTTACAGATATCTCCTGTAAATGGGAGGATTCAGCCCCTTTCCTGAGAGGAGCTGCAGAAGGGATGAGCTGCAGGGGGAGCCTGGCATAGGAGGTTACACTTGCCCTTTCCATCAAAGGGACACAGACTAGGAGTGGGAATGGACAGGCATTGTCCTTTCTCAGATGGGAGAACCAAGACTCAGACAGGACACGCTGGGTCCTGAGAACTACGAGAACCCCCATTTTTCAGGTTCCTCGTAACAACCACAGCAGTTGTCTGGGCTGCAAAATGTGGCTTGTGGAGCTCGGTGAGCAATTATTACACCTTCAAAGAACCACAAGGGTTTTTTGACTCGATGGGCGTCACGTGCATCTCCCTATCCCATCCTAAGCCAGCGCACAGGACCACTGACCCTTGCTGTGCAAGAACGCAGTCCAGGGCTGCCAGACCTCCTGATAACCTGGAGCCCAGGAGCCCAGCCCGGGTCAGCCCTGGGGGAGGGAAGCCTGGTCCTGAGCACACAGCCAGAGGGGGATTTCCCTGTGTGTGCCGATGGCCTGCAAGGAGGGCTAGTGCAAGAGGAGGCAGGGTCTCCCAGGACACTGGCCTCCCCTTTGCTGCAGGGCACCTCTCTACACCCACCTCCTCCCAAGCCACCTAAGGGACAGAAAAAGTAGTTAGGGCCTCACTGTCTGCAATGACACAAACATGGGCTCTTGGCCACTTGTAGCTGTGTGACCTCTGGCTAGTTACTCAGCCTCTCAAAACTTCACTTTCTTCATCTGTAAAACAGGGGAGGAGAGCCTCTCTTTGTAGGAGAATAATGCTGCTCATCAAATTCCATCATTCCTATCTATAAACACATTATGGTTCCAGAAGCCTTGGCGGATGCCTGTAATCCCAGCACCTCAGGAAACTGAGGCAGGAAGATCACCAGTTTGAGGCCTGCCTCAGCAACTTAGAAGACCTTGTCTCAAACATAAAGGAGGTGGAGGCTGTGAAAAAAATTCAGCAGAGAAGCACCCTGGGTTCAATCCCCACTACCACAAAAGAAATAAAAATAAAAAACGTATTGTCTCTTTTCTGTTGTAATACACCTCAAGGCCCTGGCTATGGGGTTAACACAAGTAGTTACCCAGGAATTTTGAACCCTGGATAAACAGGGAGTCACCTAAGCAAAATCTGATGCCCAGGCCTAATTCAGAAAGGAGAGAAGGGAGACAAGGCAGCCCACCTCTCAGCCTTGCCTTGGCTTAAAGTGGGAAACCACTGATCTAGTCTATTGGCCTCCAGACAGATAGGGAAACTGAAGCACAGAGAGGTGGTGTGACTGGAGCGAAGTCACACAGCAAGCAGGAAGCAGGGCTGGACCAGAAGTTCCATGCTGACTCCTGGGTGCTGCCCCAGCCCATCTAACCCTTAGTGTGTTAGCAACACTCAAGGCCTCCAGGGCCAGACACCAAAGGGGCAAAGAGGACTCGGCTGCACTCCAGAGTTGTGGAAACTGGCAGGACAGTGCCAGCGATCCTTGCTGTGTAAGAACTCAGTCTGGGGCTGCCAGATCTCCTGGTGACTTTGAAGGACAGTTAGAAACCTGAGTTTTTGTGCAAACTTTCCTGAATCTTAAGAATTACGTTCTAGGGCTGGCGTCGTGGCTGAGTGGTAGAGGGCTCACCTAGTATGTGTGAGGCACTGGGTTCGATCCTCAGCACCACATAAATATAAAATAAAGATATTGTGTCCACCTAAAACTAAAAAATAAATATAAAAAAAGAATTGCGTTCTAATTCCAAGCAAATTTTTTAAATATTTATTTTTTAGTGGTAGTTGGACACAATACATTTATTTTATTTATTTATTTATTTATTTATTTATTTATTTATTTATTTATTTATTTATTTTTATGTGGTGCTGAAGATCAATCCCAACGCCTTGTACGTGTTGGCGATCGCTCTACCCCGGAGCCACAGCCTCAGACCCCAAGCAAATTTTAAACCTGAACAACCAACCAACAAAAACCTGGAGCTAGGTGCGCTTCTCTGGTTACCAGTTTGGGACCTCAGTTCAGGATTTCAGGGTAGGACCTGGGGATAATTTTTTGGCACCGAGTCAGGATAACATGAGAGGTTCTTGGAAAGTATCTTTGTCTATCAATCAGTGTCTGGTCCTGGTGGCTCATATTCTGCCGTTACCTATTTGCTCCTGTGAGCCAAAAAGTGCTCTCCCCGGATATTCTTGCCAAAAGGTTTTTAAGAGTTTATTACAAATATCGTTGTCTAGAGAACAGATTTTGGTACTGTCCTGGACCTGGAAGAACAGAAAAAATTAATGGAAAGTGCACTGCATCCCATGAGAGGGAGGAACAAAAAAGGCTGTGCTGTGGCATCTTCAGCCTCCCTCCATTGCTTCAGTGTGTAAAAGGGTAAACTGAGGCCCCTTGTGGAGCAGACCCCCAGGTCACATATCTATCTCAGAGCCCTAAGACCCTTCTTCCCCACTGGGTCAACAGTGACTTCTGACAGAATTACTGGATGCCTCTCCTGACTCCCTTTGCTTCCTGTGGATGCACACACCATGCCCTCTGCTCCTTCATCACTGCATCTCCTGGTTCCTAGGCTGTGCTCACCTAAGGGGTCCCGGGTGGGATGCTGCTTCCCCCGTGCTTCCCCTGTCTTCTCACCATCCACTGTTCTTATGGGTTGGGATCCACTCACTCAGCCTGACTCTGCCTCACCAGCTCTGCCAAACAACTAAACCCCACTATGTCCTCTCCACTTTTTTTCATAGGCTACACCCAGCATCTGGCCTCTTACCTGCACTGTTCTGCAGAACCATGCCCACTCTACCCATTTGATCTTATACATTGTGTCCATGTGGCTCATCTTCCACAGACATATTGAACACTCTGGGATTGCAGGATTTTCTCACTAGCTCTGGAACCTTTGTAGTATTGCTTGTTTGATATAAGAATACCTCAATATTTTGATTAACAATGTTTCTCAAAAGTTAAAAAATAACATTAAAAAAATCTGAGGATGAGGCTCAGTGGTTATGTTCCCCTAGTTTGAAACCCTTGTACAAAAAAAGAAAGAAAGAAAGAAAGTAAAAGAAAAAAAGAAAGAAAAAGGAAAAAGAAAAAGAAAAAAAAGAATAAAGAAAGAAAAATAGGCAAGTAAGAAAAAAATGTGGTTCCTTTTTCTTATGTTATGTGTTACAAATTTAGCATTCATGTTTACCTGTTGTGGAGGCTGTGAAAAGTCAGTCTTTCATACATACTTCCATGCCCACACCTGACATTTTGCTGTAAGGCTATTGCTTTATGTCAAGGTCTATAATTTACCTGCCACCTCACTTAAATTGGAAAGTTTTTTCAAATCCTTGGTTTCTCTGTTGGCAGGGCTCTTCTTCAGTCCTTGGAACCTGACTTTTTCCTTCAGTGCTCATTTAGTTTCAAGTTTTTTCTTTGGAGAAGACACACTTGAAAATTGGGGACAGTAAAGCTTGCTTAAACTCACTTTCCCAATGGCCCATCAGTGCAGGAATGGAGATTGGGACCAGTGTCAGCCTGTTGTGGAATAGTTCTCAGGAGAACCATGGGAGCCCTGAGATTTTTGACTTCAGTGTTGGCGTCAAGAGGAAAGATACTCTCTGTGAACATTCTGCAGCAGATGAGGGACCCTGGAGATGACTCAGGCCTAACTCTGTCCCAATGGCTCAGATTAGGTACTATAGAGGTTCTGTGTTGTACTTTTCTTCCATCCCCAGAGACCTGAAAAACAATTGGTGACAAAGATGGCTGGTTTTCTTGACCTACATTGTTCCTGAACCTGAAGACAATGAACAGTAAGCAGAACAAGGTGGAAAATCAAGGCATCTGTCTTTCCAATACTAGAAAAGTAAACCCATCTAATACTGAAAAATATTTCCTTTTATTTGAAAATCAAAAAGCCCAGTGATTGGTAGTCTGGGCTGCTATGGCTATCCAGCTATTCCATCATGCCCCAGGGCCCTTCCTGTTTTTCATTGTGCCATCCATTTAATACAGCAATCAGGGGAAAAAGAAAAAGGAAAAAAACCAAAGAGCTAGAGTCCCAGCTGCTTCCAATGTTATCTCATTGGCCAGCACAAAATCACAGAGACCCCTACCTGCAAAGAATATTGGGGAATACAGTTGTTTTTCATTTTTACTTTGGGTTTGTTTTTGTATTTGGTTGTGGGGACTGAATCTATGATTGCTTAATCACTCTATAACCATCCCCAACCCTTTTTAAATTTTAGAGACAGATTTTTAGGGCTTTACTAGATTGCTGAAACTGTCCTTAGACCTGTGAGCCTCCTGCCTCAGCCTCTATAGTCACTGGAATTATAGGCATGTGCCATTAGGCCTGCCTGTGTTTTTTTAGGTGCTGGAGTTGGAACACAGAGCAAGGCACATGTGAAATTTGTCTACTACTGAGCTGTAATTTCAGCCATAAACTTGTCATTTTGAATTATTAGCAACCCATTTAAAAAAAATAAGGTCCCAGTGGAATGAATGAGGGATACCTGCCACCTGGACCTTAGCAACCAGTTGTGCTGGTGGGGCTTAGTGCAGGCCCAATGCATACTCACAGGGTGGCATAAAAAGATGGGCATCAAGTGAGGAATGGGTTTGGATGGCCTGTGAAAGGAGAACTGCTGGATAGGTGGCAGACTGAGATACTGTTCTTTCATGTGTTGTGATGGGCATCTCATATGGAGAAGGGGTAGAGGGTGAGTGCATTTGGGTGGTTAAACACTGTGATACATCCCCATATTTTAAAATATTTTTTTCTTAAAATATTTTTTCCACTGGGATGTCAGGCCTGCACCACTGAGCCAACTCTTATACAATTTTTAAAGTTATTTATTCCATTGTAATATTGATCTATTGAAACTTACAATATAAAAACATACTTATAATATATTCACTTATTATAAATAAAGTTATAAGAATTAGAATATGTCATTTTTATAAAAATAGATGTCACAACACTTGTTCCCAGTGACCAAATATGACCCATAAAATGTTAAACACATATGGACATTTGATTTATATATTTTATTCTTTTTTCCATATTTATTATTGTAGACAAGTTCTAAACACTGAATGAGTGAATGCAGAGTTTTATGCCAATTTCCCTAATTACTAATTGAGAATAATATTTTATTTTTCCTAGATGTGGCATTTATTTTCCCACAAATACTGCATGTGGCATTTATGTGTTGAAGCTGAAAAGTTAATCACACAGAAACTGAGAACAGAAACACTTCCCGGATTTATGATAAGAATGAGAAACTGACTGATTGTGTGTAGGGAGTGCAAAAAACAATTAATTCCAGAAAGTAACTCTTAGGTTTTAGAGCACAATAAGGTGATTACATTGTATAATAACTACTTAAATAAATCTAAATAGCCAGAACTTAGAAAGTTTCAAACACAGAATAATAATTTTAATGAGATGAAATTTACCCTGATCTGATAATTACACACTATGTACACATGCCGAGTTATAATAATGGGTCTCATATCCAAGTACAAAGAGTAGATTCCAGGTAAAAATAAAAATAAATAGAAGTAAATTCTTTGATGTTTTAGCCAAATATCTACATTACCTCAGATTTTTAAATGGTATCCTATGTTCATGAATGTTTCACTGTTTTGGTTTCCCTTACTGTCATGTCTTTTAGATCTGCAAGGTCTAAAGAGTCATGGAATGATTTAGACTTATTTACATGGATTTCTCATGACTGTTATTTATTTTCAAAACTTGTTTACACTTTATTTTATTATTTTATTTTTATGTGGTGTTGAGGATTGAACACAGTTCATCACATGTGCTAGGCAAGCATTCTACCACTGAACCACAATCTTAGCCCTGATGACTGGTATTTTTTAATATGTGGCTGTAAAAAAGCTAAAATACATACCTACTATTTCAGGTACTTGACTTAAAATCCAACATCCCTTGTATAAAAAAAATATTGCATCAGATTAACATCAATTTTTTTTTGTATCAATTTTATGCATGGTTTCTTTACTGGAGAAACGCATCGCTTACTTCAAGCAGATGAATATTGGGACTCTTATGAAAGTTTGTCTTGTAGGCTTGGGTCAAATTCTTGTCCTTTAATTTAAAAACCTTACAATGGAATGACTTTGAGTCTATCTGAACTGTGACTTTAATTACACCTTTATTCCAGATGACTAAGGAGAAAACAATAATAATATATTTCTACTGATATTCAATAGCTGGACTTTGGTCACTTAAGATAGTTTTTCGGGTCATGATAATAGAATATATGCAAGGTGGATAGCTACATTGGGGATTCAAAGACAGGCCTTAAATACTGTCAAAGTGCTTTCTACACATATTGCTAGAAAATTTTAATATCATGAAAATAATTTGAATCCACAACTTATGTAGCCATTATGAAAAGAAAAGTTTTAAATCTATTAAATCACATAGATGATAAAGTACATAATTAAAAGGTAATGGCCAGCATTTCTCCTGAGTACTTTTTATTTCAGAAACACATCCATATTTGATCCTTGTTCTTCTTTCATACACAATAGCTCTAGAATATATGTAATAAGACTCCATATATGTAATATAAGATGATCAGATTTAGCACCAACATAACACTTGAACTCAATAAAAGACTACAAATACAAATTAAAAAATCATCTTAGAGCATATGCTTCTCAGTGTCAACTTCGATGATATACTAAAGACATTAAGTCTGATAATAAATGGTCAAAAGATAGATCTAAAAATACATCTATGTGCACACCTACTACATTGAGATTCATTTTTTGAGAAGGTAGCAATTCTTTACTTTTGTACAATCATTCCATTTCAATTCATTGAAAATTGTAGAGTTTTCAATATATTCCTACTGCTTAATCAAGAAGAGAAAGATGAAATCAACTTAACACTCTACCTCAGAAAATCTCAAAAGAAGATAATATCAAGAAATATTTTGAGAATATATGGTAATTCTGAATCTATAAGAAAGGCTATGTACAGTGGGAGCACAGCTACTATTACACAATCCAGACATGATTTGGTAATAATATTCGAATGGCACCTGGAGAATATTAGAGAGATTTTATAATTGAAGTGGGAAAAATGTGTGTTGGGTGAATCCACATATATCCCTAGTAATAGGATAGGCTGAGAATGATAAAGATGACACTATTTGAAATAAGGGCTTCTGCTTCATTTTCTCTTAAGATATATACTATTAATATGGAATTTGAAAATAAAGATCAACAAAATATATTATTTTATTAGTATAAGAAACATTTCCTCTGATGTTCATCTTGAGATCTCAGCTAACACCATAATTTTCTTCTGCAACTTCACGTGCCTTTTCTAGCACAAGATCTAACCCAAGAACTTTACCATTGGTATCTTGGCCGTAACATATCTAGGGATGCTGATAATTATGGGGTTTATACTTACAGATGTTTTTGTCTCAGAATTTTGGAGATGACATCAAATATAAATTAATAATCTACTTTCACAGGTTTGGAGAGGGGGCTTCTCCATTTTTACCATCTGCCTGCTGAGTGTTCTCTATGACATACACCTCAGCCCCAGAAGCTCTTGCTTGGCAACGTTCAACCATATATTGTCACATCAGAGCCTGTGGTTCCTTGTTTCTTGTGGGTATTCTGCATGTATGTGATCTGATGTGACCTTATATTTATTACTGTATGCTGAATAATCATACAGATGCATTACTTTCTAAGGCATTTATTTTAAATATTTGGGATGTTCCAGGAATTCTTTTTATAAGGTTCATGTCCTCAGGTCTTTCTAAAATTCAATAAATAAAAAAAACCTCTAACTAAAAAATAAATGATGTTACCACTATTAAAATGTGAACATTAATGTAAATAAACAATATTTAAATCTCTCAGCCCATAGGTATAAGGACTTAGATTACAAAGATCAATTTTTTGGGAGACACAAACTACCAAAATGCATTGTGTCCTTGGTGATCATTGTACTGGGAAGAAACTATTGGTTTCAGCATTGGACTCTCACCAAGCCATGGATTTATTAAGGGTAGGACACTGATGTTTTCTTCTGTAACCATGACATGGTATCAATCATATGTAAAAAGAAAAAAAATTACAGAAAGAGAAAATGGTTCCCACATAAAAAGAAGGCATTACCAGCATTCTGTAATAGTGCAAAGAATATCCAAAATGTGGCCTCTGTCTACTGGGGCATCTACAGAAAGCATGAACTTGTATACTTTCTGACAGAAAAAAAAAATGTTCTAACCTTCCAAAGAATTGGGCTTTATTACTTGAAATTATAAAAAGTAGCTATTGATAAAGCAATATTTCTTGCAGGACTGAACATTAAATGTACATTTGGAAGAATATAAAATAGATTCCCAGAGCTATTCAATACAAAAATATTGTTAATTCATAAAGCTCAGGAATAGCCCAAATGTCCATCATTTGTTTAGTTCCAACTTTGGTCTATCTACATCATGGAAAGGTAAGATTTTTGCATATGTGGGGTGTTTTCCAGGTTGTTTCATTGAGTAATAAATAAGGGGCAGACAGGATATACAGGAGCACTCCCTTTTCGGTAAGAAAGAAATTTACCTAATAACTTATTATTGTTATTGACTCCTACCAGAACAAGAAACAGTAAGAATATATACTAAAAACAATTAAAACAGATGTTCATGAAGGGCAATGGGAAAAGGTTAGTGGGGATGGAATAGAGTTGAGTCTTTAACATGGGTTTATATTTGAACCACATAAGCAACAACCATGTTGAAAACATAGAATTAAATCAATAACAAATATCAAGCCCAAAAGGTAAGAGTCTGACAACCCAATCATGAACCACACTATTCGGTGACTAATATCTTTTTGTTTTTCTTTTTTTTTTAAAGAGAGAGAGAGAGAGAGAGAGAGAGAGAGAGAGACAGAGAGAGAAAGAGAGAGAACTTTGAAACAAAATATATATATATATATATATATATATATATATATATATATATATATATATATATTGTTTTCAGGGGACACAACATCTTTATTTTATTTTTATGTGGTTCTGAGGATAGAACCCAGTGCCCAGCACTTGCCAGATGAGCATGATACCACTTGAGCCAGATCCCCAGCCCCTAATTAGTTTCCTAAGCTTGCCTGATTTCCAGGATCTTTTTCTCCAATGTGAACAATAGTTTACCTAAATTTTTTACCACATGCTTGTTGCAATGTAATATTTACTGATCAGTAATTAGCCATAAAGGATCCCAGGATTCATATGCAATGTTTAGTGTCAGTGCAGCAAGGGACAACATGGGTTTTATGCTTTCTCCATTAGACTGCAGTTTACAATGGAAGGGGCCACTTCTTATCTTGAGTGAGCAGCCTGGTGAATACACAGATACTACTATTAATATGCACTGAAGAAATCTTTGAAAGTTTATTGCCAGGAACACATAGAGGACTTGACAGTTACTTCCGGGTCCAGATTTCCGAAACTTGGCTATACACACTTGGGGCAAAATGACCAGTCCTACACCCTGTGTGAATATGTATTGTAATATTGTGGTAGTTTATCATAAGCCTAGGCAGAAAAATGTTGGGTCTTGAAGGTTATTCAGTCATGTGGGTAGAGCTATGGAATGGGATTAATGTCCTTTATTAAAAGAGAGCTGCAAAGAAACTTCTCAGTTTATCCTGTGAGGACACACATGGTGCACTTCCTTACTCTCATCAAGCTGCTATAATAATTTATGGTAGACTGGGTGGTTTATAAGCCACAGACACTCATTTTTCACATTGTATAAGATCAAGGCACAAGGCTATTCAATGCTTGTTGAGAAAATTTATAATGGGTAGAGGCTCCTGGCTGTGTCATAATGTGGTGGAAGAAGCCAGCTAGCCTGTATCACGTGTTCATTAGAGCATTAATTCCACTGATGAAGTCTTCAGCCTCAGAAACTCAACACCTCTCCAAAGACTCACCTTCTAATACCATCACCTTATTGGAGAGAAGTTCAACCAAGATACTCAAAGGGACACAAACCTTCATATTACAGCTTTCTATGAAAAAGCAGGATCTCAATAGTCAATAAATCTGTTGGAAAGTTGATCTTAGAAATCTGAGCTTTCAGAAGTCCACAAAAAAAATTTTGTTTTTGCTTGTAATGTATGTAGTTTCTAAAACTCCCTTAGAGCAGTCCAATACGACTAAAGTATATTTCAAATGATGATATTGTCTTCTCAATTGTTCCTCCATTATGAACAGTTCTCTGATTTTTACACAGGTTATCAACTCTCTGGGCATCTCTCTCTCTGTATGTGCCTATGTACATGCACATACAACAGAAAGGAGTTTGGGGCTTTCTGCAAAGCCCAATCCTCATATTCTGCATTTCTACATGTCAAATTTGAAAACCACCCACTTGGCCCCATCCCTGCAAGGCAGGCCCAGTCCTCCTGTGGTGTTACTCTCTGAGCTACCTCTTTATGGTTGGAGTGAAGCCTGCTTCTACCCTGTACTCTGGACTCTGCTCTCTCCTCCTCAGTCCTTGCCTCTACCCTGGTTAGAGCCAGGCCTTCTATTGCACCTGTACCTCCTTTTACTGCTCTATAACCTGATCATTATGTGCCAATGCTTTACCATGATCATTTGTGCATTTCTTGCCCTCTGTTCCCACAGCTACAATGAAGCTGCCATTTGCTAGCTGTGTGACCTAAATCAAATTAACTCGACACAGCTGAGCATCTTTGTTCTGCAACATGAGTGTAAACATGGCTTCTGCTCATGGAGTTCTTATTGCCAGTGAAAAGGGCAGGGATAAAAGTCTCAAAAACAATAGTCCAGTACATGGTCATCAAGGGCTCCTGATGTCATTAAATGTTACCACTACTAGCTGTCAATCTCATTTCAAAACTTGGGAACATGAATCCCTGAAAAGTAAAAAAAATAATAATTATAATTAAGTTCACCTGGCCAGTGGGACCAGTTCTGCTCTGACTCTAGATTCTCTGTCCCAACCAGAGCTCAGGGCCAGGATGAATCCAAAGGTGCCACATGAATAGAGGACTAATGTAAACCTGGTGACGGCAGTTTCATGAATGGACAAAAGGGAAAGAATTGTGGGAAGGAACCATATCCTATATCTGACACCTGGAGAATCAGGAGATTTTACCTTCACATTGATTTCCTTCTCTTGAGAACAAAATTGTACTGAAAACAGACCCCTGAAACAGGTTAGTCATCAATGCAGACAATAAAGGACACCCTGAAAGTTTCCAGGCTGTTTGGTGCATGTACAAGCAGTAAGAGCCACAGATCGGAAGACCTCAAATGGTTCACGTGAGACCTCATTATTCGTGCATCTTCATTCCCTGGCTCACACAATGGCAGGCTGAGCTTGGAAACTCAAGGTTCTGTGTGCTGGCAGGTGACATACCCAAAAAATAGCATCTATACATCTTTTCACAAGTTTCCTCATTCTACTCAGCCATAAACAAGAGAGGAATTATATCATTTGTGGGAGATGGAGGAACCTGGAGCACATCAAATTAAATTAAATAAATCAGATGCAGAAAGTCAATTTTCAAGTGCATTCTCTGATATGTGAAAGGTAAAAAGAAAAATGGAGTGAAAAAAGAAGTGGATCTCGAAAAAATTGGAGAGAGAATAGTTGAGTTTAGATTAATGGAAGAGAGGATAAGAGAGATGATTCAGGCACTGAGAAATGAGACTGATCAATGATGTTATGCCCATACATGTATATGTCACAAATGAATATACTAATAAATTAATATAATGTCCTAATATAAATGACATTTTTGGCACCTGTGACTGAAATTCAACATGCTTCACCAATGAGCAACATTTCCTTCACCACTCCTTTTATGTATTTTTTTTGAAATAGGTTTCTGCTAAGTTGTTCAAGTCTTTGCCAACAGACAAAAAGCTGGGTGCCCACTTTTTGTCTTTGTAAAAATACAAAGGTCTGTTATCCCCCTGGCTTATGGAGCACTCACTAGGCAACAAGTGCCAACTATTTATGACTTCATTTAATTCTCATCACAGTCTTGAGAAGCAAGTGGCATCATCCCCATCTTTAACATAAATAAATAAAAGTTGGGAGAAATTAAAGATCTATTCAAGCTGAGTGAGGTGGCACATGTCTGCAATAGCAGCAGATTAGGATGCTGAGGCAGAAAGATTATGAGTTCAAAGCCAACCCCAGCAAAACTGAGGTGCTAAGCAACTCAGTGAGACACTGTCTGTAAATAAAATACAAAATAGGACTGGGGATGTGACTCAGTGGTTATGAGTCCCTGAGTTTAATCCCAAGTACCAAAGGAAAAGAAATCTATTCAAGTCTTAAAAATATATAAAAGCCAGAATACAAATATATGATATGTACTCAAGTCCTTGGTCCATGAACATTTATTTTATACTAATCATAACATCTAGGAACCTCCCTGAAAGCTTAATAAATCCAATGCTTGAGAGTACTCCCCAGAGATTTTTGTTTCACTGATTGGTGCTAAAGTCCAAGAATCAGGATAATTGACTCTAATGCTCACAATTAGGAATGGAATCACTTTTCTATTAAAAATCAGGGAAATTTCTTTTGATTCTCCATCATAAGCCTCCATTTTATTTTTTTACAGTATATATAACTTTATATATAGTACAGACAAGCCCAAGCTAATATTACATGTTTTTTCCAGAGAAAGGGCAGGTACATCCATTAGTGAGTATGAGGGCTCATCACAGCTTCCTTAGTTTGGCCTTCCAGCATGGGCTCTTACTCAGCTCAATGTTCAATCATCCTGTGATCTTCTCAGCATGTGGCCTTCAGCTTATCTTCTTCTTTTAAAATTTTAGATTAATTTTAATATTTTACACAGACCTTGAATCACAAAAATGCCAGTTTGAAAATGGTGGCATACATAAACAACACTACCCAGAAATCTGTGCTTCATGTGGGAACAAGCTAGGGAAGAGGACACTATCACACATGATAGAGAGAGGACCCTCAGAGCCATAGTGGAACCATTGGAGGATACAGAAATCCCTCACCTCAAAGTTGAGGCATTGTAAATTGTTTAATGGGTCTGAACTAATGGTATCATACAATCAGAACAATAGCAACTGTGATTGGTACATGATTCCAATTGAGATGCCTTTCCAAATATGTCCAGAAAAATGTTTGGAGATTAGCTATCCCAGGAGTGGTGTTATCCACCAAAGAAGAAAGTAAAATTAAGAGACAGCTGACATGTTACACTGGGAAAGCCACAGTTCTGTGTTTTCCAGGGGGATGTTTGTCATCTTTCTATAGACATTAAAATTATAGGCCTGCAGAAAAAGAACTTAAAGATGTCTTTCCTTAAAACATGCAACTCTTGAGGCTATTACCTGCACCACATTCTTCCTGGCATCATCCATCTGGGTAAGTGCCTCTGCATTCTTAGATTCAGAAGTAGTGTGCAGTTGGGTCATGGAAAGGCTGTGGAAGAAGGGAATTTTATCATATTGCTGAGGTTTCTTGTAGATGCAGAAGAGAGACTTCAGCTCCAACAGTTCAACACAGCCCAGAAAACTTTGTTCCGTATGATACATTGAGGATATTTTCTTCTAACAATGTTTGCTTCTTTAATTCATATCCTCCTAAAATGAGTCATTTTTTAAATAGGGAGTGATGATTAATTTTAGTTTCTCATTTGTTCTAAGTTTAATGAGTTCTACTGATACAACTTACATATAGAATGTCATCTAGAGATTTTAAACATTACTTATTTGTATACATATTATAAAAGAAGACATGAGTTGTAACTTGATATTTTATAAACATTTATTTTTTCTACATGTGGATCTGAGGATTGAACCCAGGACCTCACACATGCTAGGCTCACACCACTGAGCCATATCGCCATTTGTAATTTAGCATTTTTATTTATAAACTGGCTTCTGTAATATTAATAAATAAAATAGCACTACTATTGATGTGAATTCTATAATTTGAGTAATTATAAGTTTTTAAACTTTTAGAAGGAAATGAGATTCTATGTTCAAGACTTCATTTCATAGAGGGCAATATCACAATGTCAGAAACTACATATATTTCTTATAAAGTCTTTGGATCCAATTTAACTCAAAGAATTAAAAATTTCCTGACCCTGTACTCTCTCAGGAAATGACAAATGAGAGGATCATAATAAAAGGGTTTGGAAGCACACTGAAAATTTTTGAAAATCAAATGAACATACTAGTAATTTTCTAATCCTGGATTAAAAATACACAGGAACATAATTTCCAAGTTTAGAGGAGGAATATTGGTGTTGATTAGTTCTTTATGTATTAGTTTTATGTGTGTATATATATGTGCCTATATACACACATATGTCTTTTCCAATTTCTATTATAATGGAACTGTCTGACTCTAACGTTTTTTAAAGGAACATTTAGGTCAGTGGAATCTCATCCTACCCTGTCACTGTATTTCAATTTCTGATGTTTTCACAAACTCAGGTTATTTTTTAGTTTTTTTTTACTTGTTTGCTTGGTTCTTTACATGAACAAGTAATTGTGAACCTGTCTCCTTCTCTGGTCACTGAAACACAAAGAACAAGATGACACAGAAAAGCCAAAGTTGTGGGGAAGAAAAGCAAGACTTGAATTTTACATAACTACATCAATCAGAGAGACAGACTGCCCTTTAGGAATCCATGGGTTTCCCAGTAATGAAAGCTTGGCATCTGTGAAGAAGCACTCTCTGGCTTTTTATTTCTTTACTTTAAGATTAAACAGATGTTAACTTTATGAACCATATAAATTTATTGACCATCAACTATGTGAAAAATTTAAGGCTAAACTCTTGGATGAAGAGTTCTTTAAGCCACTGTGCATTTTCTAGCTTTCATGGTAATTGCTCTCTAATTTAGAAACTGTGAATAACAAGAATTTCTAGACAATTCTATAATTAGAAAGAGGCATATAATTTCAAACTACTCATATAAGCATATATTACATTAATACATCTGAATAAATGAAGCATGTGAGATCACAAAACAAAAACATGGGCCTAAAACTCCCCACACAGTTATGAAAAGTGCTGTAATGACAAAGCAAAATAATTGTCTTTTGGCTCCAAAGCATGAGGTTTCAAAGTCCTGTAGCTAATAAATGTCTATACCTTCTTTATTTCAAATTTATTGCTGTGCATGCATTATCACAATTTGTTTGAAGGATCATGTGTTGATCTAGTGTTTCATTTCAAACAACTCTCTTAGAACTACCGAGAATTTTTTTTCTAATATCCATCACTAATAGTATTAGTACCATAGTTATATGTGATTTTTGAGCCTAAAGGAGAAGTTTACTTAAAATTTAAAATTTATGTGTCACTGAAAAGGTAGAACATATACTATATTAAAGCTGACTTTATTGTCTATGAAATAGAAATATCAAAGGAATTATTTCCAGGTATTTGGTCATTTTTGATGTACTGATCTGTGTATAATAAATAAAATTTAATTATATTTGCAGATTTATGGAACTATGCTTCAAATTAAATGTTCCTTGAGAAAGAATATTAGTGTTTTTAGCTTCTATATCTATGTCTAGAAGATTTACATAATATCATTAAAATTATATGTTTCTTGTAGAAATGCTATTCACTGTATTGTATTTGGAGGAGATTAATGGATTTGGTATTTTTGCTTCAAATATGTTTTGTAAAAAAAAACAGAACATGGCTATAAAGCTTTTTTTATATTATATTATCAATTTATGGTGACGTTTTTATTCTCTTTCAAGCACAACTATATATAAAAAATAGTGATTCTTTTTTTTGGTGTCATGTTATCTTCCAAAATTCTTATCCTTTGTGAAACAAAATGATAATTTTGTAGTGCAGAATTATATCCTTATAAAGCCTATTTTATTTCCTCCAATTTTAATCATGGATCTAAATTCATATTAAAATGTATTGAACAGTTTTGACTGTGTATTATAAACCCATAATCTAAGCTAACTATTTTACTTAGAGACCTGGATCTTCAAATATACAATTCTATTTTACCCACAATGAATTAAAGTAACAGTAAAATAGAAGCATAAAATGAGATAAACATTCACAATGAAAAGAAGAGGTGATCTCCAGTGACAAAAGACTTCAAAGAACTTCTGGAAAACAGAAAGTATTGAATCAGATGAAGGATGCATTTGAGTTCTAATTAGGGCTCCAAAGGAGGGAGATTAAGACCATGACTAGGCATCTTGGAAGTCTCTAAGGTAGGGTGCTTCAGATCAGCACAATGGAAATAAAGGGAAGGAAGCTTGTTTGGGTGCACAGAATCTGGGTTTGCAGTCTTATCTCAAAGGAGGCTTCTGCTTACTCCAAGTGAAATTTTGGAGTTGTCTTGCACTCTCATATTGGGTCCTACTTGAGACATAGAGTGTGATTTACTTGAGTCTCAAACAGTCTTGAGTGTAGGAAGCCTTGAATGGTCATAGCCAGAAAAACTCTCTTCTACTGATGAAAATATTTTGAAAAGACCACTTTCAGCAATTGTCTGGGAAATGAATCCTTCTGTCCTTATGGTGCCATAAAGCACAGTTTCCTATAGTGACACCACAAAAATTCGCTTTTCAGTCAAAGTTCTGTACTTAGTTTATGGTACTGGTGAGAGTCTGTTCCTGAAAAAAAAAAAACTTATAAAAAGGAAAACAGGACAATTAATTACAGTTTTGACAGCTGTGTAGACTGAATGTCAAATTAATGTCATCTTGTGTTTTTTTTGCTCTTTTTTTTAAATCCCCTAAATAGACTTCTTTTGGTCTCTACAACTTAGCTGATTGAGTGAAACTCATACATATGCCCAAATCATTTGAGCCTCTTGAACATGATTTTCTCAAGACACAACTACTTCACTGGTCTTTTTACAATTCCTGTATGGAAAGTGAGTACTAAAAACAAGAGAATTGGATCATCTGTTTTCAAATTGAATCATCTGAGTTTTTATCTCCATTGCAACATGGAATCAATGTCCTTCTGATAAGGAGAGTGAATTGACCTAGCTAGGATTGTACTTTCCCCTCTTGTTTTCTGTTTTTTTTTTTTTTTTTTTTTTTTTTTTTAGTACATAGAATTTTGAGTCCTCAGGTGGAGTTTAAATTTTAGTTCGAATCTTGTTAGACATCCTGTTGGAAAAGTGTCCTCTTAAATAATTAGGATTTCTAAAACTGGAGGATGCAGAGGCATGATGTAAGAAAATGTAATTGCCAAGTGGGTTAATGGGAGTGATAGAGAGTGAAGACTCTTCAACTTTGACAGTCTACCTCCTGGATCTATGTAGTATACCTCTTTTATAGCACAAACTGATATAATGTTATGTAATATAAGAAGTATAAGCACCATCATCACCTGTTCCAGAATTCTACCAGTCCAGTACCTTTTTATTTATGTTTTTTTGTAGGTGAAAATACAGTGAATAACATGGTCATAGACCCTTATAATACCTTTGTTTTTGTTAACTGTGGTCTCATTCACTTTTATGCATGGTCCCTTGGCACTTTATTAATGGTGCGTGCTTAGGATTTATTGTCCCTAAAAGCAAAATGTAAAAAAAAAAAAAAAAAAAAAAAAGTTTGGGTTTTTCTGGTTACAATTATTTTTTTTTATTTTATTTTTTTTTTAATTTTTATTGTAGGTTGTTCAAAACATTACATAGTTCTTGATATAACATATTTCACACTTTGATTCAAGTGGGATTTGAGCTCCCATTTTTACCCCATATACACATTGCAGAATCACATCAGTTGCAGAACCATTGATTTACATATTGCCATTCTGGTGTCTGTTGTATTCTGCTGCCTTTCCTATCCTCTACTATCCCCCCTCCCCCCTCCCCTACAAAATTATTTCTTCATTAAAAGAAGTCTACTTGTTAATTTATGATGAGAGAATGATGAAAAGAATGATGTTGTCACAAGAACCTAGAAATAGACCTCTCTTCCTAACTGGCTGGATATTTGTAAGAAGTATTTGATAGATAAAATTCAGTGACTGAAAAACACTATGGTACTCAGTCCTCATTCATCCTGTGCATCATCAGAGGCTGGATAAAAACAACTAGCCAAGTCAAGCTGTCAACTTGGTTGTCTTGTGCAATGTCCATGATATATTTGCTTTGGTACTTGATAGCATGAAATCTCATGATATTTACACTGCATTATCTCTTTCAGAAATCCATCCTGATTACTGTACCCCCAGAATTTTATAGTCTTCAAAAGTTTCTTCTAGACTCTTGAAAAGTCTTAATTTCTTCCTATAAGTTTATGTACCTTCTTAGCTGAGGTAACTTTTTTGACAGTGTAATTAAGGATGAAGTGTGCTGCCAAGTATTCCTCTCTTTAGAAAGAGCTTTTTTCACTTTTCATTTTTCAAGGCTAACCCTGAAAGATTCTGTACAATGATGCTATTTTATTTCCATTTACTTCTAAATGAAGCTAACTCATATTTATTTCTAGTAACATTTTGTTAAAAGATGGCCAATTTCTCCTTCTATATGATTCATAAAGGGACCTTTTCCCAAAGAAGGGAATGAATAGGTGTTGTATCAATTCTTTGCTCTGAAATTTATTGGGGTTTTCTGAGAAAAGTGTAACTTCGTGACTATCTTCTTGATTAGTTATTTGCTTAGTTATTGGTCACACTCTACAAGTGTGACCCTAGGTGAAATGCAAAGGATGATAAAGAGTAAAATAAGTAGAAGCTATACATTTATTATGCTTTTGTAACTGAAGAAAGTTTTGTGAAGTACTTTATGACTTGCATAACTCTACCTTCCATTTAAAGTCAAAAGATAAAATTCATCTTTATTTTTTATGTTTCACAAATAAACTTCTAAAAATAAAATTTACACCTATTTTTCCTAATTCTGTTCATGATTTTTCCATTTTCTTGATTATAAGAAATTTTCATAACTCATACTAACTTGATAATCTGTGTCATTTCCTGGTTTACAAACAATTATTGATTTTTGTCTCTTTTTAGTTATAGTTGGCCTCCAGTGACTAAGAGGAAGACTCCTTCCTGTCTTCTCCTCCCAGCCAGGCTCCAGCCTCTCAGCTTCCCAGATCCTCATGCAATTGGTTGTAAATTCTCCCAGAAGTTGTTTTACTGTCTAATTTTCAGAACTAAAAATAAAAAATAAAATAAAAACTTAAAAAATAGTTAAAATGCAAAATGTGGAAGGAGAAAGCAGCACATATTTTTTTGTAATTATCCTTTTTTAAAATTTGAAAATATTTTTCTTTTTTTAATGTGGGTCAGCCACTGATATTTCATCAAAATATAACAGTTTCTTTGTTGAGTTCACGTAACCAAGGAATAGCCACACCCTCAAAACAAAATAAAACACACACATACAAAAAAAAAGAAAAAAAACAGAATCATCTTTAACCTAACGTTTTATAAAATGTCTCAGATCCTCGTAACTTGTACACAACCTCTGTGTTCAGTTGAATTGTAACTGCTTTTTGTATTTGAAGAGAGTGTGACTACTGAACTTGAAACCTTTCATTCTGAGTGTCTTGGTGGTTTCTGGTGAGATTAAGTAGGTGACAGGGTGAAGAGAAAGTGGGGAGTTCATTTCTATTATAACATGAATTTTCCCCCACAGTCTACTGTCAGCTGCCAGACCTCAAGTTTTTCTTACACTGGTATACTTTAATTATTCACACTTCCCCTTTACCAATTATTTTTAACAGCAGTTTATCAAACTACACTTATTAAGAACAATTTTAAAAATAAAGTTATAGTTCACCTCACCAGTCTACACTTATTGCTTATGGTTTCACTCACCTGCTATGCCTGTTTTTAGTGTCTGAAAAACATAGATATTATTTTCAATATTTTATCCAGTTTCTTACATGTATATACAGGAAAGAAAATCTGGTCTGAAAATATTCCATTTTGATTGAATGCTATATTCAAGAAAATAATATTTAAACATGCTAAATATATCTACAGAATTTCTCAAGTAGCTATGCTTAAACCAAATAGAATATCCTTTAAAGAAAAACTATGGTCAGCTTCAATAAAGCAAGAATAGAACCCAAGTATTTATCATTAATGATGGATTATAGATGATACATACAGAATAACCACAAGATTTAAAGGACAAATTGTATTCAACATGGTATTCTAAACTGAAGCAGACTGTCAATTAATGATAAATAATAATAGAATTTCATTAATGATAAAATTCTAAAAAAGCAAATTTCTGTGCCTCATTTCAAAGAGAGTTACTCAATATAGAAGAAAAATAAAACAAAAGGAGCACAGTTTGTGGACAGAAATAGTGGTTCTAACTACAGAGCTCAAGAAAGTTATGCTGATTTTCAGTAGACCTTGAAAATAGTTTTGTTAGCTTACTTCAGTCCTACCTTTAAAATGATGCTTTAATAGAAATACTAGCAAGTGAGTAATCAAGTGATTGAATACAGCAAAAGTTAGAAAATTCTAGTGATATATTTTTCATACCACACACACATAAAAATGAGTATTGAAAAATACAGGAAAAACAAAGTGATAAAAAAGAAAGCAAAAACCCACTAAACAAATAATGGAAAGTCAAGTTCTGCATATGAAACACAGTAAAATGTGCACTTTTTGTAACATTTGATGGGATAGAAGAAAGTAGTATTGATTGTTCTTGATGGTAAGAACATCCCTCCATGAGCAGCATTCATGTCCTGATATTGGATGTTAGAAAGGCTAATAAATTAGAGAAAGAAAGCTTTCTTACTTCTTGTGTGTGTTTTGTGATGAAATCTATTTTAAAGTCAAATTTGTGAAAATGATTACTGGTTTTTAACCTTCAAAAATTTTCTGTAAAGAAAGAATGCAACACATAATTATTTTTAAAAGGGAATAACTAACTGATGAAGCATGAACACAGGTACTTGTAACTATTGAAAAATAGAGTGGGGTGTGGTGGTGTGTACAGATGCTGATACTCAGAAATAATAAAGTTTCCAATGTAGATTAAGCAAGAAATCACAGAATGCATATCATTCTGATTTCATAAATGATAATCAATTAAACACTAAAGCCTTTTAATATTTGATTCATTAGTCCTGAAAAGAGAGAAGTGGCCCCATAAGCTAAATTGGTTTTTCTTCCTCTCTCATTGCTATTGGAAAAAATAATGGGAACACCTAATACATTGTGAAGGGTCTTCTATGTATATATTTCAAGATTATGGTCAATATCAATCAACTAGTAGTATGTATGGCTAAATTTATTGCCTTTTAGAACTTTACATAGTTGCAGATAGAGTGGAGGATGCTTATTTGGGTCTAAATGTTAGAAACTATTGTTTTATATGGTACTGGGGATTGAAACCAGGGGTGCTTTATCATTCATATATATTCACAATTCTTCAATATTTTATTTTGAGAACTGGTCTGTCTTAGTAACCAAGGGTGGTCTTGAAGTTGTGATCCTTCAAGGCCTCAGCCTCTATGATTTTTCAGATTACAGGTATGTACCACCACATCAGGCCAGGACACTACCTATTAATTTTTACATGCATCTAATAATCAAAACTATTTTAAATATTCCTGCCTTTTCTTTTATTTAAAATATTGAATACTAACTTTCTGACATTGCTGGAGAGCATCTGCCTTTTCCCTCACTCCCACTCTGCTTGAGGCACACACAGAAAGAAACCAGAAAAACTGGTTTCAAAATATAACAGAATCCACTCTACAGCCATTCATATCTAAACAGAACAAAAAACAAACAAACAATTATACTGAAGCCAGAGACAGTGGCATAGGCCTGTCATCACCAACAGCTCTGGAGGCTGAGGCAGGAGGACTGCAAATTGGAGGCCAGCCTCAGAAACTCAGTGAGAGTCTGTCTCTAAATATAATATAAAAAAGGCTGGGGATGGGGCTCAGGAGTTCAATGTCCCTGGGTTCCATTCCTGGTACCAAAAAAAAAAAAAAATGCAGACTTCTTGTGCTCATGCTGGACATACCTGGAAATGGATGATTACAGCAAAGACAAAGATGGAGGCAATGAGATTCCTGAGGTAGAGGTGATTCTGGTGGGAGAAAACCTCTCTAAGGGCTGGGACTTTGTCTGTGTTTGTGACCCAGAGATGGAACAGTGCAAGATGGCAACCTCCAATTCCATGCCTGTTGGCAGAGGAGGACACAAACGTGAAGGGAAGAAAAAAGGGCTGGACTCCGCTGGGTCTTGGGCCTCCTCCTGGCCAAAGCAGAGGCAGGAGAACAGAATCAGCCAGGAGACTCAGCCAGGAGACTCATGGCACCAACAGTCACAGGGTCACGATCTGGATTTTTTGGCACCAAGGATGGAACCCAGGGGCCCTCAGCCACTGAGCCCCACTCCCAGCCTATTTGTATTTCATTCACTGACAGCATCTCACTGAGTTGCTGAGGTCTTGCTGTTGCTGAGGCTGACCTCCAAGTTGATATCCTCCTACCTCAGCATCAGCAACAGGCGGAAAGGGGCCTGGCCTGAGGAAAAGGCACCAGACCAGCCAGGGACACTGCAGCACAGGGCACCAAGGTCTGAGCACTTCAGAAATGGCATGAGACTGACTTTAGAACAAGATCACAGTGGGAAACGCTGTCACCATGGCCCCTGCGGCCCAGGTCGGTTCTTCACTAAACGTGGCATCTGTGGGCAGAGTGGCTAATAGCTGGGGACTCAGATGTCCCAGTCTCTCCCTGGGACTGCATTTTTCAGTCACCCCAGAGTTGGAACCACAGGACTCGTGTCACCTTCTGGATGGCCCCTCAGATGGGCCATTTGTCCTGTAGACCATATGGACAGGATATCTGTGACAGAAACGCTGTCCTAGCTTTTCCTGGCCCCCTGGCATACCCGTGGTGGTCTTCTGACAGCCCCTCTCCCTGCCGCCTCTGGCTGTGTAGGACAATGCTGATGTCCCTTTGGTAAAGAATCTGGAGACATGAAACCTTGAGCATTTTGTAAAGGAGGAATTTCAGCAATCCCAGGAGGAGAGAGTAGGGACTTGTCCTGGCTCCTCTTGCCACCAATGACCTCTCTGAACTCCCCGCATTTGCTCAGCTGAGCCACAAGTTGACCCTCAAACACACCAACTCATCTCTGCCCCAGGGCCTTTGCACCCGCCAGCTTCTCTAAATGGACCTATAACACTCTTCCCCTGTCACCCCATCTTCCTTCTCTGCTCTATTCTGACCCCGGGGCCCTGGGATGACACTGACGCTCACACACCTTACGTTCTATCCCTTTGTATTATTAGCACCCACAGAAGTGCCTAGTGCTTAACAGCACCTTACTGACAAATGTCTGGAATGAAAGGTGGGTGACATCAATGGCAGGGTGTGGGCCTTAGAAGCTTTCTGAATGTTTAACATGGTCATTTCTTGCAAATCACTACCCTCTGATCTCTAGAAAATGGGTTGTTTCATGCACTAGTGTCACAGGGGGCAAGAGCCATGTGACATCTGTACTGTCCACCTCCCTCCCAGCCTGGACTGTCCCCTACCTCAGGGAAGAAGGACCAACTGCACTCTCCACTATAGGGGCCCTTCCACACCCCACTTTCCAGGTCACAAGCTGAGCCGTGGTGGCACTCCTGGTAACAGGAAAGCCTTCCAGCTGAAAGCTACCTGTGCCTGCTCCACCCTCCTCTTGCCCGTTATGGGGTGTCCCCGTGGCTCCACCATTTTGGCTCCTACAGCACCACTCAAAGCCCCCCAGGTAAGATCTCTGCCCCAACCAGGTCCCAGAAGTGGCCAAGGCAGCCACCTCCATGTCTCAGTTGTCTGTGGCCTTCATCTCTCCCTAAGTCCTAAGGCCCTCACTCTGATGTCACACTGTCTGGCTCAGGCTGGATGGCTGTGCCACCGTGCCAGCCATTTTCTCAGCCTGTCTCCCAGGGACAGCAAATCATTCCTTCAAAAACTGTCCCCTCACTCACCATCCTGCTCCAGAGCAAAGTGATCCTCTGGCTGGCTGCCACGACCCAAGCCTTCGCTGACTAGTCCCCTGTGGTCACCACTGCTCCTACTCTTTTTGAAGGCAGCCCCCCACCAAAACCAGGAGGTCTTGGCAGACTCCTTAACTCCTACCCAGATTTCACCACCACATCCACAGCTGGGGCCCAGCTGCTTTGCCTGCAGATCCTCAATTCACCTTTGATTTTCTGAAATTCTAGGAAGAGTCTGGTGTCACCTTTGCCTACTCTTCTGTAAGTGTCGCCGATACTCCTACCTGAGGTCCAGTCTTTCCCATGGGATCTCTCAGGCACCCTGCAGGGACTCATCTGCAGTTTTCTCAATTTGATGTCATGGCACTGAAAGCCAAGGACCAGCTCCACAGTCAATTCCAAGAAAACACAAAAAATGCACACAAATATTTTCCATGAGACTTCCCAGCAAAAAACAGATTCAGGGATCAGAGGCCAAAATAAAAAGAAAAGAAAAAAAAAGTCAGATTCCCTCTTCTAAGAAGTCTCACATGTTCTTCAATTTTTATTTTATTAAGATTTGTAAGCCAGGTGTCATGGTGCATGCCTGTAATCCCAGTGGCTCTGGAGGCTAAGTCAGGAGGATTGCAAATTGGAGGCTAACGTCAGCCAAATTGGGGCTCTAAGCAACTCAGAGAGACCCTGTCTCTGAATAAAATAGAAAAGAGGGTTGGGGACGGGGCTCAGGGGTTAACTGTCCCTGAGTTCAATCCCCAGCGCCTTCCTCCCCAAACTGGCAATACTGTGGGTTGAACCCAGGAACAGTATTCTACCCATGACTGTTTTGAGACAGGGTCACACTTATTTGCTAAGGCTGTCCTTGAACTTGTAATCATCAAACTAACTGCTCCTTGCCTGAACAAGTGGTTTGGTGTAGAAATTTTATGTTTAGAATCTTATTCGCTAAGAACAACTGCTAAAATATGTGCAGATGATTGCCCAAGGATATTTACTTCGATGCTAACTGTGACTGAGAAAGAACTGAAATGTCCACCAGAAGACAATAGACTAAAATCAACACTTCTTTATCTTTTCAGTGCAGATTCCTGCTAAGAAATTTGAGGCAGGATTACTCTGTGGCATGCTAACTGTCCTTGAAATATTCTTATAAGACATGAGAGTTTAGATATCATTTTGATTTTAAGTGTTGTTGTTGTTATTGTTATAATAATAATAATAATAATAATAATAATTATTATTATTATTATTATTATTATTATTATTATTATTATTATTATTTGGTACTATAGATTTAACCCAGGACCACTTAACCCCTGAGCCCTGTCCCCAGCTACTTTTATATTTTATTTAGAGACAGGGCCTCACTAAGTTGCTGAGGCTGGCCTCCAGCTTGTGATCCTCCTGCCTCGGCCTCCTGAGCTGCTGGGATGACAGGCTTGAGCTTCTGCACTCAGCTATAATTTTAAACATTTGCACACTGAAAATTCAGAAGAAATGATTCTGAAACAGTTATTTTCCCCCAGAGGAATACTCTGCATACATGAAAACTTCCAGCAGATGTGCCCAACCGGAGGCAGGGCCCTTACCTTGGTCGGTGTTGATGGTGGTGGGGTTGAAGGCCTTCCCCAGGATGGTTTCACAAATGTTGCTTGAGATGGAGAGGGAAAAGCCAGAGCACATGCCGTGCCCTTTATAATGAAGCTCATCCAAAAGGAAGACGATCAAGCATGCCACAAAGAACTGCAGAATTAAAATAAATTAATTAATAAAAGTGAACTCTGTGTTACTGGCCCCAATGCCCTGTTTCCTTCCATCTTCAATGACAGGGCTCTCTGCTATGAGGGCCAAATAAGAGACCCTTCTCAATCTGCCTCATGGGAATTCAGAAGCCAAAGCCAGGGTCTTTCAATTTTCTATTTTTTTTAATCTATTTTTTAGTTGGAGGTGGACACAACATCTTTTTTTTATTTTTATGGGGTGCTGAGGATCGAGCCCAAGGCCTTGTACATGCCAGGTGAACCTCTGCCACTGAGTTCCAGCCCCAATATTTTTTTTTTGTTTCTTAATTGTTTTTGGGTTTGCAGGTGGACAGCAGACCTTTATTGATTTCAATATTTCTCGTTGTAGATGGGCGCAGTGTCTTTATTTGATTGATTTCTTTTGGGGCAGTGACCAGCCTCCAACCCGGGGACTTACCCTGCTCAGGCCAGTGTTTAGCCTTGAGCCCAGCCCTGAGCCTGGCCTGGCCCCAGGTCTGGCTGAGTACTGCTGAGGAGGAAGAGGGACAACAGGGTCACTCAGGAAGCGTGGTGAGAGTGGGGGTTCACCTGAGTGGTGAT
The DNA here is from genome assembly GCF_048772815.1 of Callospermophilus lateralis. Taxonomy (NCBI): domain Eukaryota; kingdom Metazoa; phylum Chordata; class Mammalia; order Rodentia; family Sciuridae; genus Callospermophilus; species Callospermophilus lateralis. The sequence goes on from NW_027511893.1 coordinate 2,200,424, forward strand.
CAGAAGGCAGATCCCAGAACCCATCTTTGAGGCGGTCCCTGTCCATGCCTGTCATCACATCCATAATTTACTGGCCGACGGCGACAATCATGCCAAACACTAGGGTCCTAAGAAAATCTTGAGCAGAGTGTGGCAGAAATTCAGATGACAAATACTGACACTGCCCACGGAAACCTTGGTGAGGAGTGTCCAACTGTCACACGTCAAAGCGCATGAGAACTCAGAGGCTTTCTAGTGAAAGCACCTTTCATCTTTTTTGTCGCTTTTGGGATTGAACCTAGGGCCTTTCGGACGGTAAGCATGTGCTTTACTAAACTTCAGACCAGTCATCCTAAATCTTTTTTTTTTTTTTTTAAATGATCTTGAATTCTTAATATGGAAAAACAGTTTTAAAAAATTGTCAAGGGTAAGGAGAAAACTTCTGGGGCTGTAGCTCAGTGGTAGAGGCACTGAGTTCCATTTTCAGGTCTGCAAAAAAAATATTAAAAACAAAGAGAGAAAGAGAAAAAAACACCCAATTTGGGCTTTAGAAAAATAATGCAAATTTTTTGTTTGTTTGTTTTGATTTTTGTACTGGGGATTGTACTCAGGGTCACTCAACCACAGAACCTCATCCCCAGCCCTATTTTGGTTTTATTTAGAGACAGCATCTCACTGAGCTGCTTAGGGCCTCGCTGTTGCTGAGGTTGGCTTTGACTCACAATCCTCCAGGATCAACCTCCCAAACTGCTGGAATTAGAGGTGCGCACCACTGCACTATGCCAAGTATATTATAAAATGTCAAAAATAAAAATTAAAAAAAGAAAACCACTTATTAGTGCTTTAGAAGGATAATGCATTAATTTAAGGCATTGAATAATAAATGCATTACATAATATTTAATAATGCATTACTTAATTCATTAATGATTAATGCATTAATACATAAATATATTCTACAATCTTGATTTGTGTCTGAAACTCACAATTTAAGTTGGATGGATTTCTCACTTAATTATTTAACCTACTAACTTAAGATCTCTAAGACATGCTGTATGGAAGATGGCAGAGTAGAAAATTGTAAATATTGTTTTCTAAATAGCACATTCCAGTTAACAGAGGCTAGGCTTGGCTGACTCTGAGGCTGGACCCCATTTTTGGGGCTGCCTATCATTTGATACAGCCAATACTCTTAACCTAGTTTAACAGCATGTAGAAACTGAGACTCCAGAACTATTATCTAAATTTCTTCCACATCAAAAAATCTAATCAACAGCAGAGCTGGACTGAGAGGATCACCTTTTTGCTCATTAAATCCTTTTAAATACAGAAGAAAAATAGCACTTGCTAAATAACTACCATGTGTTAGGCACTGTGAGAGTGATTATTTAATTTAATCCTCTTTTTTTTTTTTTTTATAATGAGGACTGAGCAGACGTGCTTCACCTCTGAGTCTCATCCCCAGCCATTTTTTATTTTATTTAGAAACAGGGTCTCACTGAGGTGCTTAGGGCCTCACTAAGTTGCTGAGGTTGACCTCCAAATAGTGATCCTTCTGCCTCAGCCTCCAAAGCTGCTGTAATTAGAGGCATACTCCACACCATCTGGCTTTGATTGAATTCTTATGACAGCTATGAAGTAGATGTCACCTCCTTCGTGAGGTATGGAAATCATGGCTGGTGAAGGGGTGACCTCCATGCACTGATCCTTCATGTCCATCCTCTGGGGCATTCCTGCCCTCCCCTGCCCTGCCTGGCCTTCCCCCATACCCAGCACCTCCCAGAAGTGCTCTCTCACTAACAGGCCATGGAGCACCTACAGGGTCGGCAGGCAAAGCACACAGGCCAAACTGGGCTGTTTTAATGCCCCCAATTTTAGAGCCAATTCAAATTCTCAATTAGACACCAGAAATGTACCCATGATCTTTCTTAAACTTCTGGGCTCCCGTTGAAGAGGGCTTGGTATTTTGGGGTGTCACCCACTTCAATCATCTTGGTGCAAGCCAAGAGCTGCATGATGAGGCCCAATGTGACCATTGCAGAGATACCGAGCTCCATGAGTGTGCTTAAGGTAATGGGCAGCCACAAAGCCCCTGTAAGCTCAAGAAAACAAGACATTATTTAATAAAATGAACCTACAGAATTGAATGTGACCCCTTTTCCACATTGGATGGGCTTCATGTTGCTGGCAGCAATTATAGCATTACCCCCCAAAACCAAAGATAAGAACACAACTCAGTCCCTCTGTCGAGCCCACCAGACCCCATGTCATTCTGTTTGGAAAGTCACGTACCCCTCAAGAGCCTGCTGCATTCCCATCCCCATGGACAGATCCATTCTGGCTGGACAGAGAGGCCCGTCCTTCATCAGTTCATAAAACTGGAGAACATTCCAATCATTTCCTGAGTCTGCAGATGGGGCTGGCACATTTGGATCTAGTTGGGAATCAACCTTCCCTTTCCATCATGTTCATATGAGCTCTGATTCTGAGTGACTGGAACCTCTTTGGAACCCCATTTTTAAACTGTGTTCATCAAATGCACCATCAACATACACAAGAAAATCATTTCTAGACCCACAGGTGACTGGTTAGATTTGACCCTCCACTGTCACTCGTGGTTTTGATCCATATATTTCACCTGTAGATATGAAAAAGATGCAGCTGAGAAACCAATAGAGAGTTCTAGAGAGTGTTCTATGTGGACTCACCATCTCATTTCAGGGATTTCAAACACTCTAGTTTTTTTAAGTTTTCAGAAATTCTCAAGCAGAGACTTATCTTGCTCTTCCAGGTTTTGTATTGCATTCAAACCCAACTCTAAAGAAGATGGTGTTTCCCAGGCTGAATGCACCGTTGATCAGGCTATTTGACGTGGCACATGCAGACTTTCCAGGCCACAGAGCTGCCCATTCTCTGAGCTCCACAGGAAGGCTGTAGTTCAACTAAATGGTGCTGGTCCAGCAGAAAAGAGGCACAGTGAGTCTAAGCCTCCCTCTGTTGGAGGCCAGAATCCCTCACATCCAGTAGAAAGGGTCCACAGAATCTGAGGCCATAATACCAAACAAAGGATCTGGAAACAAGTAGAAACCAAAGGAGTGGCACATGGTTCCCCCCTCTCCCCCTTGCCCCAACAACAGCACAGGAGACCGGATTGACCTGACAGCAGACTAAGAAGATGAAAAGGGGGATGGCTCGCCACAGCACCTTTGCCTTCAACTGGATCTGCAGAAGAGGTAGAATCAGAGGACATAAAGTTTCCCAGTAAGTCATTAAAAATAGAGTCCAACAGACACTTTCTCTGATCACCAAGAATGGCCAAGGTGGGCTGGGGGCACAGCTCCATGGGGAAGCACTTGCCGAGCATGCATGATGTTCTGGGTTTAGTCTCCAACAGACAACTTCCACCAAAAAAGCAAAGAAGCCAAACCATGCACCAAGCAGAGTCCTGCAAGGTGAGTCTCATGCTTTCTGTGCACAAAGCCAATGCGAAGATGTCCGTAGGTATCACGTCTGGGAATGCTCATATTATACAGCATCATGATCTTCCCACTGCTTAAGTGAGTTCAATGGCAAAGCTGTACTCTTAACCATTGACATGAACAGTTTAGATGCTCAAGGAAGGGCAAGAGGAATGCAAGTTCAAAGACAGCCTCAGCAAAAGTAAGGCAGTGAGCCATTCTATGGGACCCTGTCTCTCAATAAAAAACAAACTAGGTCTGGAGACATCTCTCAGTGAGCGGTTGCTTCTGAGCTCAATCCTTGGGATAAGTAAGTAAGTATGTAAGTAAGTAAGTACATAAGTAAATATATTCTTTCTGTTGTTGATATTTTTAAAATAATATTTAATCTTTATTTTATTCACCTCTTCTCTGATGTTTAGTATTTTTTCTTCTACTAGCTTTGGGTCAGGCATGTTCTTGATTTTCTACCTCCTTGAAGAGGAAGTCTTGGTTGTTTTCTTTTTTGATGTAGGTATGTACTGATCCAATCATCTTAAAATTGCCTCTGCTCTATGATATAGGGTTTTTTTGTTTTGCGTTTCTATCATCATTTTTCTCAAGAATCTTTAAAAATTTCCATTCTATTTGTCATTGACTCTGCTATTTGAGAGCTTTTTGTTATAATTACAGACATGCAGGATGTTTCTGAAGTTCCGCCTGTTGTAGGTTTCCAGTTTTATTACATTGTGTTCAGAAAAAAAGTTATTTCAAATGATTTTTAGCTTTTAAAATTTGTTAAGGTTTGTTTTATGACTTAATCTGTTGTCTATTCTGGAGAATGTTGTTGGTACTGTTGTGAAGAATTTGTCTTCTTTTGGTTTTTGTTGGAAAGTTCAGTTAAGCCTATCTGCTCTGCAGTGTACTTTAAATTTTGTGTAAAGCAAGAAGAGACAGAAGCAAGGTATTGTGTATATTGTATTTCTGATGAGAGGTTCAAGTCTGTGAGATTTTCCAGAGTACTTACGGTTTTGTTTATGTGACTTCTGGTAACAAATAGGTTTTATTTTGTGTGTGTGTGTGTGTGTGTGTATGTGTGTGTGTGTGTGTGTGCGCGCGTGTGTGTGTGTAGGGGGGTTGTATGTTGTATTTATGTGTGCATGCGTACTCAGTGTTTGGTTATATCATGTGCATGAGTTCAGGAAGTGTAGAGTATATAGGAATGTATAAGCCTGCATTTGAAAAGTATACATTATAATTGCATGTCCGTCAGTACCTGGGTGATAACAGGCAGGTGTATTTGTGGGTATGTATATATTTTTTTAGAAAGGAAGTGGTGGTGTGTGTATTCGGGGAAAGCAGGTATTAAGGTGATTTATGCATCTGTGTTTTTGTTGGAATGGCAGTGAGTTGTGGGTCATGCACCTGTTTCTAAATGTGAGGTGTTTTAATGATATCTGTGGTGAAAGGGGTTTTAATGAGTGTGCATCTTTCCATGTATGTGCCTCAGCAAGAGGTGTTCACGTTTCTGTGGCTGGGTGGCATATGTGCATAAAAATCTCTTTGAACTTCCCCAAGATTGAGTGGAACCAGAAATACCCTGATTACAAAAATGTAACATTCTTAACCCTAAATGACACAGGTACAACCACCCACATACACACATAACCATTCAAGCTAATTAGAGTCATATAGCTATAAGAATAGGGCATTGTAATCCACTGGTATATTAACCTATGTAAGATGGTTGGGCTTTTTATACAAAAAATCCTGAAGTAGTCCTGAAGAATATTTGTATTGAAACAGGTGAGAAATATTGGTTGAGGCCCACTGCTATTTTGTGTTTCACTAATATTAATGCAGAGACCATTAGGAGCAGCAAACTAGCTGAGCTGAATAAAGATAGCCAATTTCAAAGAAAATCATATTTTATATAATACAGGACCTTTTAGATCACATCAGGTTAACTCTTTTGGAAAGCACATGTGTAAGCCATGCAGTTCACAAGACATGACATGGATCATCCACATTCCGCATGGCTTGTGAGACCTCTGTTTGGCAGCAGAAGACCCTCAACACTGGCTCCCACAAAAGAGATTCCTGCAGTCCAATATTGGGATTAGAAAATTGTAGTAAACTATGGTGAAAGCAATTTTGAAGACAGATGCCTTCTCTTTGTTTCCAGAAAAAAGAGTAATGAAAATATAAGTTAAAAAGTCCTTTCCCATGAAATCCTATTTGTTTTGCTTTGTGAGCATACCCTATAGAAGAAAATAGAATTCTGACTGTGAGAGGAAATCTGGACCTCCAGTGATTGTTATAGAAGAATAGGAAATGTTGACACCAAGGGTATGCTATTAAATACTTAGCATAGGACTGCCTACTTCTTTGAGAGAAGGCTCTGTGGTAAATAGAAAATGCTGGTAAAATCTTTTCTTTTGGTTTCATGAAGCCTAGAGTTTCATTTGATGTTTGAGATCCACTGTGCTTTGAAATATAATCTTCTTAGCATCCCTGTCATAGGTTTTTATGAAAGGTGATTTAGCGTACTGTGGTGGGCTAACATCCATTTCTTCTTTTTATGGGAAACATTTTTTACTAAAAAAAATAAAAATGGTCAATACTCTTTAATAGGGAATTTTATTCATCATTGAGTGGAGGCTTTCTTAAAATGCTTTTATTCAAACACATCTTTTTTTTAGAGAGAGAGACAGAGAGAGAGAGAGACAGAGAGAGATTTTTAATATTTTTTTTTAGTTTTTGGTGGATACATCTTTATTTGTACATGGTGCTGAGGATCGAACTCAGGGCCGTGCACATGCCAGGTGAGCACACTACTGCTTGAGACATATCCCCAGCCCCCTCAAACACACCTTTTATTTAAAATATAAAAATGACTGGCTTTACAAAGCCAGTTATGTAAAAAAAAATTCAGACACTTTAAAATAAACATATCACTCACATTATATTTTCTACAAAAATATTTTATTTGCCATTAAATTTAGAAAAATATAAAAGAATCAAATTATTTCACATACATATAAAAGTTAACCTTAGATAAAACATATATAAATTTATACATAGTGTTCTATAGTGCACATAAACATACATATTCTAAAATATATATTAGATTTCATCGACTTGGAGAAAAATTTCAGGAAGTATCTAGTATTGATATTGTTTAATAAACTTTCATGAATAAGTAATTACAAAATCGTGTCTAAACTTGTGAGAAATAGTTTCATATGTTATCTTTATCTCAAGAAAGTAAGTTTTCAGAGATTTATCAGAGGATACATAATCTGTCATTCCTCACTGTCTTATCATGCATTCACTAGTTTTCTTATTTTTAGCATGGATTCTCTAGTGCATTAAGACTTCTTTCTTCATTTGTATATTTAGTTTTCCACTTCTACCTATTTTGTTTTACTTTCATAATCACTCTTTGTATTCTGTCTTTCTGTATCTCAAAGAATAGATTTAAATGAGACAATATATTATTTTTTAATAAATGAATATATTTTAGTTGCTTAAAAAGTATTTGCTTTTTTTTCATAATATGTTACAGTTATTCTTGAGTATTACAAACTCCACAATGGAATATATACAACATTTCAACATATATAAACATGCTTTTTTATTTTTGTATTTAAATATTTGATTTCCTCTGAATTTGCTCACAATCTTTTATGACATAATTTTTAGATTTTAATCTAATTTATTATAAAAGACAGTAGAATGCATTGTAATTCATATTATCCAAATAGAGGTCAATTTTTCATATCTCTTGTACACAACAGAGTCACACCATTCATGTCTTCATACATGTACTTAGGATAATGACATCCATCTCATTCCATCACTTTCCTATCCCCATGCTCCCTTTCTTCCCCTTCCTCCACGCTGCCTTATCTATAGTTTTTTCTGTTCCTCCAATGCTTCTCCATCTTTTCCATTACGTATCAGAAATTTTATGTCACAGAAAACATTCAGCATTTGGTTTGGGGGGATTAGCTTACTTCACTTAGCATAATATTCTTCAGCTCCATTCATTTACTTGCATATGCCATGATTTCATTCTCTTAAATGATGAGCATTATCCCATTTTGTATAAAAAGGACATTTTCTTCATGAATTCATATTCTGAAGGGCATCACAGCATACTAAAAGAATGCAGCTACAACAATGTTTATACTACCACAATTTAAAAAATGATTTTAACTATCAGATTATAAATGCTTTTTCTAAAAATCTGATATAAAGGTATAAAAACTCTACATGGTTTCTATTGAACATTGTGGATGTTGAAGGTGTTGAATATTTTCTTATATATTTATCATCAAAAATACTATTATTTCTACTAATAGAATGTTTCTAAAATGAAAATATTGAATGGAGAAGCCAATAAAGTAATAGCCTTGCCTCATAATGTATTAGGTTTAAGAATTTGTAAATATTATAGTATTTTTTAGGTGTAAAACCTTAACTAGATTTTATTTGAATCTTAGCTTTTCGCACTTAGTAACTTTATAAACTATGATATATCACTTAACTCGGGGATTCTCAGTTTGCTTATCTGTCAATCATTAATAATTGCTCTCAGATTTTCTGGGAAATTTGAACATGCCCAACATTGTTTTCTTTTTTTCTTTTTTAAAAATATTTATTTATTTATTTATTTTTTAAAGAGAGAGAGAGAATTTTAATTTTAATTTTTTTTATTTTTTTTATTTATTTTTTTTTTTTAGTTTTTGGTGGACACAACATCTTTCTTTGTATGTGGTGCTGAGAATCAAACCCAGGCCACACACACTCCAGGCAAGTGCACTACCTCTTGAGCCACATCCCCAGCCCTGTTTTTTTTTTTACTTATATGTTATGAAAGAAATTTTCAGAGTTCTTTAAAGTAAAGTAGCCCTGAAAAAAAGCAAGCGCTCTTTACAATGTAGACATGCAGTGGTCATAACTTTTGAGATCAGAACTACATGAAACTTGGTTTTGTATACTCCATCATTTCAAGTTTTGTAAACAAGGGATAAGACAATGTTTCTATACCATGAAGAAGACCTCATAGCAGTACAGGTACACACTGCAGTCACTTATCCCCATGAAGTCCCAATATCACATCCACTTATCACATCCAGCACATTTGCAAAAAACATCTCATTACATCAAAACTGGTATATGAAATGTAACCTCACTAAAAGTCTCACAAGTACAAAAAAATTTGGACACCATACATGGGAGGGAGGAAGCCAGGATCAGATCAAACAGAAACTGCTTGCATTAAGACCTGTAGCCACCTTGGTGATGTAGCGGAACACAAAGAAATATCAAAGCATGAGTATTGGGGTTTATAGATAAGTGTGCAAAAAGCTTATTTTTTCTAAGGCAAGGAAGCAATGTAAACCATAATTGTAACTACACACTTATAAATCACAATTTTAAACAAAAGGACAGAAAAACAGGCAGAAGAATCAAATTAAAGAACAGGATAGAGTTTTTAACTCATAACAGAAGACTTGACAATCCTTACCAAAGGGGTGATGATGTCCAGAAATTTTCCTTTATGAAGGTCATTTGTGGAAGGAGTGAGTTTTTCGTTTCTGAAGAAAATTTTGGCAGAAAGTATAGAATAAGAGAAGGAATAGCAAAAGCACAAAAGTCACAGAAGGAAGCTAGAGTCTAGTAAGATGTTCAGTTTAAGGGTTGGGGATATAACTCAGTTGGTAGAGTGCTGGCCTCACATTCACAGGGCCCTGGGTTTAATCCCCAGTACCAAAAAGAAGTTCAGTTACAAATTTTTATTGTGTTTATCATGATGTCATTTAGAACTATTATTAGTATTATTATTTAAATCAGGAATTGAACCCACAGGTGCTAAACTACTGAGCCAAACCCCAGCTCTTTCTTTTCTTTTTTCTTTCTTTCTTTTTTTTTTTTGACTTAATCTTGCAGAATTTCTGAGACTGGCTTTGAGCTTGCAATTCTCATGTCTTAGTCTCTAGAGCCAACCAAGATTACAGGCATTCACCACCATGCCCAACTTGGAATTTTTTAAACTTATTTTATTTTTATATATCAGGACTTCATCTGACAATGATTGTATTTTCTTTTGCTAATGTTTTGAATACAATCTGTACCTTATACCACAAATAACCTAAAAACTCACTCTTTATGTAAATATGATATTGTCTTAGCGTGAGTGGAATGACTCTACAGTTCTTTAAGTGACTCCCTAAGTATCATCAAGCATAATGTCAAATCTTTGATATTGTTCCATAAGAAATTTGTAAAAGTATGTGGCACATTAAATGTATATTCTAATAAAATTAAAAAGCCTTGAAAAATATGTCCCAGATACTTGTGCTTTAATCCATTATGAGTAATGTTTTAGACTGTATAGTTGAAAAAATAAATGTTGTTTAGTTCCCCACATCTCAGTCATTTATTTAATCAATGTTTATTTCCCACTGTAAAAGGTCTAAAGTGAACAAAATCTAATGGTCAGGCAGGTATACTGTGTGGCTTACATCTGAGATAGTTTTCAGAACTCTGGGGTTCCTGCATTTCATGGGTTTTATGAATCATTTTTCCTCTACAATTTGTTAGTATCACAAGAGTACGTGTTTCCATAAAAAATATCCACCTTAGTCTCCCAGACTTTAAAAATCTTCACTTTGTGATGGTGTGCTGTGGGAGAGGCATTAGCTTTCAGAATCAGTTTCAGCCTTCAGCACACTTGTTTGTGCTACTTGCCATCTTGAAGTATTTTTTCAAGCAAAAAGTATGCTTAGAGAGTTATTTTGCGTATGGATATAAACTTGAATTTTAACTTGCCTCTTGGCTGATTCATGTCTCTTAACCTGTGATGAATTTCTATTAATAATTTTACATGAATAATAAATGTAAAGGCATATTTAATAGGATAAAATTATAAGTAAAAATAGAATGAGCCATTTTGCCTTCATTAGGATTGCCAAATGAGAAAGAAATTTAATGTATTTTAAATATTTGTAATTTAACATTATTATACTTAAAATATTATAGCAATACCTTTAAAATGTTTCTTTATCTTAAAATATATGATTGAAACTTAATAACTTAAAGATTATTTTTTCAAACCTGAACTCAATGAATCACATCTCACCAGGTGCAAAACTCAAAAATGAAGGCAGAGAATTTGTATATTAAGAACAAGATTAATTTTTTTTTAAAAAATAGATGGCTATTATAAAATCTGAAAGATAATGTTGAAAAGATCCTTCAGAATGAAAACAGAAGATTAGACAAGGAGATTATTTTTTCCTAACATAATTCTAAAATTAGAGAAATGAGATATGGAAAAGGGGAGACAGAACATGAAAAAATAAAATTCCCTACTGCTGAGTGAGAATGTGAATCTTCAAAGAGTTTTAAGTCTTTCCACAAAGTAAAAAGTGATCATGAATAAAGGTGCCAAACCCACAGTTGTCCCTGTGTTACCACCAGTCTCCCTGTCTAAAGACACAGGAGAAGTTGTTTCATGTTTTTTGAGATAAGGTTTAAAACTAAACATACAAGCCAGTCAACCTTTCTTTAAACTATGAGCTAAACATAAAGACCATGGTGTCAACACAGACTTTATATCCTGTGATATTACTGTGTCTGTGTTTTAAACAATTTCATCTGTTGCTTTATGAATTTTTAAAAATGACTGAATTCTGTAATGGAGTCCTTTTTAAATTACCTGATAAATGTTGAATAAGAAAAAGTTATCTACCATATCTAGAAAGGCATTAAAATTAATTAATTTATAGAACTAGAAGTAAAAGTGTCCCAGAAATGAATGTAAATTTGCTAGTTTACATTTAACTTCTGGATTCTTACCATGTATCCATTAAATTATAAGATTCGAAGAAAAATATTTTAAGACAGTTTGTACTAGTTATTTGTCTTGGCTAAGGGAAGTCAGACCTCTTAAGACCAACTCCTTTCCTCTTTGATATACCCCTAAATGCTGTGTGGTCCTGCACTGTCTTTGGCCTTGTTTTTCAGTTCCTACTGTTCTGTAGCACTTTTTGTTCTGACATTATTTAAACAGTGCTCTCATTCTGGGTGGTTCTACACATTCTGTATTATCAGCAACAAGCACAGGGTAATCATTAATTATTGAAGAAATACGAAGGCAAATTACTTCTAAAAAATAGATAAAGAGAGCTAATTATTTTCTTTAACTTTTTTAAGACCTAAATATAATTACTCAAAAACTTGTTCTTCATTTTTTTTGATGTCACACTGGAAAGACATAAGAGAGACACATAGACAGACACAGGGGATGTATAAAATTTTCTGAGGTTAAACTTTGTTGTGCACACCCATTTCTCATGTATTTGCTTAAAATTCTGACTTCTCATCTCTAATATATTTATCTCTAATATATCATTAAGATTTGGTAAATTAGAATGCTTATTAGTTTTGACTTTACATCAAAATTGATTGATATTTTCTTGCCAAGAATTTATTTATTTCATGATCCTCAGATTTTTTAGGCTTACTTAATATTCTTATCATCTTTCTCTTATGCTTGCATTACTCAGAGACAGAATTGCTGTATTCTTTCATATGTATTTCTTAAAAGCAAAAACTTCAGAGTATTTGTTTGGGTATCAAAGGTATTTTAAATTAATCTCATGGTAAAACAACTCTAAATACTCCTTTCTATGTTTTACATTTTCAAATTGAGGTTTTCTTCAGAGCATATTTTACTGAATATTTGTGTTTCACAATAACAGACTCAGAAATTTCAGTCACTTAAAGCCATTTATTTACTGATATATGTACAATTTGGATTTTTAATTTTGTGCAGCTACAATCATATTTGATAATAATATTTTTGATGCTTTCATGAACAAAAGTATATTACAAAAATAGATGTATTTCACTATACCTTAATAAAAATGGACATATATATGTATCATTATTTAAATGTTTATTTTCACCTCTGGGTATATTTTACCAATATTATTATAAAATAAATCATATAACATTTATTAATTTATGTTTATTTGTTTGTACCATATTTATTTATTATGTTATTGTTGTATACATATTGCTGGTTAATACATTCTGTTTTTTTAAAGAGAGAGAGAGAGAGAACATTTTAATATTTATTTTTTAGTTTTCGGCGGACACAACATCTTTGTTTGTATGTTGTGCTGAGGATCGAACCTGGGCTGCATGCATGCCAGGCAAATGCGCTACTGCTTGAGCCACATCCCCAGCCCCAGGTTAATACATTTTTAAAAAGGAAATGCTATTTAATAACCATAGCAATGGTATATTAAAGAGCTTTTTAAACTACTCTTTTAATACATATTTTCTTTTATCTTTCTAAAACCTTCTAGAATGTGTAAATTTATAAATATACACATTGAGAAACAAGAGATCCTATGGCAATAAGTAATATATCAAAGTGTCAAAACCTGATAAATTCAGTGCTAGAATTAACAGTTTTCCTGAATTTCAGGTCAACGATGTCTCTAATGTAGACAGTAAGCAAAACATTAAAATAACTAAATAACTGCAATTGAAATGATTCAGCAAACTATTTGGCATGGCCATATATGTCATCAATTTTAATCAAATATATATTAGATTTATTTATAATATATAGGTTAATCTATTCCTTTATGATCACTATCTCTTCTTTGAGAAATGACCTCTAGTAAACAGCCTCATTTGGCCTCAGGATGTGTGTACAGTAAGAAAAAAAGTCTCAAGAGTTCTATTATATTCATAATATATTCACATATTCCCAAGGCCTTTCACATACTGGTCAGTCACACACAGCAAGCAATTTGAAAGTTCATGAAGTTTTGTAATATAACATTGTTATCCTTCCAAGCCATTTCTAAGAATTCTGTGTGACTTATTGAAAACATCAAGGAAAATGAATATGTCTTTTTAAACCCAGAACTTGAAATGACACTGGACTCAAGAGATCAAGTTTATGAAGACAGGAGTTATGTGTTATGGCTTCTGTTTATCTGCAGAAGAGCTGTCAAGGTGAAAGGGGTTGTGTGAGAATGGCCTTAGTCCTGAGCCTAAGCAACTCCTCTAATGCCAGATTCATGGGACCCCAATAGACCTCCAGGAGCTGAATCTGATGCAGTCACACAAGAGTGTTTATTGTAAGCTCAAGCCTGGACTCACAACCATTTCAGATACAGTGGTCCCAAAGAGTGAGTCTTGACCCTTAATTCATTGAGGATTAATAGATTTTGTGGGATATTGTATGCATCACAACATCACACAGTCAATCATTTCACATCACAGAAAAGTCAAACAACAACTCTTAACATTGATTAGCACATTCATTGGCAGAAACAAGTTGTGTAAGGGTGATTGGTTAGTTCAAGTTGTGGATACATTTGAACCGATTGGTTTAGGCCATGAGAGGTTGCAAGAGTGTATATGATAAACTTGCCTAATCATGTTACCAATCAACAAAACTACTGGGAAGGTCACCTGGTGTTTCAGGTATTTTCTGTGTCTCATAATTTTTGTGGTAGCTAGGGGGTTGCTGTGGGTCCTAACCTAGTGTAACTGAGTCAGGATCACTTGGCATGGAGGATCTCTCCAGTTATTTACAGACAAACAACTCAGCAGGGTTGGTATATGCCTAGGAGCACTCTGAGTTTTTCCATGGACAAGGGTAATTCCCCCCTTTGGACAGGCTTTGCTCTGAGGTGGCTGGTTTCTCAAAAATGGAGTCACATCAGTTTCTCACTCCATTTAAATAACTCCATTTTGAAACCTGAGGTCATTAATAGAGGTCACTTTTTACCAGGTACACCCACAGAGCCCTCTAATATGGCCTCAGAAAAATTACTTGCCCTCACCCTGATAAGCTTAATAAAGCCTCTGGCAGGCTTTCCTCTCCTCATAAGGGTGAAAGGTGATAATATCAGGATGGAGACCACCAGACCAGATATTTCTGACCTCAGGGTAAATGAGAAATCTGGTGGCACCTGATAATTACAAGGTGTGGTAAAAAATAAAAAATAAAAACAAAATTTAGTATAAAAAAATAGAGCTAAAAACAGGGATTTAGCCAGCCTAAACGAGTATGTACTCCAGCCAAAGAGCCTGATGAGGACCTACACTGACATCCCATCTCTTGCCATCATTTTCCTATTCTCTGTGTGATCCTCACTGCTCTCAAACTCTACCGCCTTGTCTGGACCTTTGTGAGAGCTGCAACTTCTCCCTGTGACCCTCTCCTCAACTGGTCGTCCACTCCCCACCAGAAAAAGCCTGTTTTGGTTTAGGACTTGATCACTGCTGTCTGAGTGAGTGTGAATCTGCAGGACATAAAGCCTAAGGCTTGAGAGTTTTGAACTTAGCATTCAGAGGAAATGTCTGTCACTAGCCTGTCATGATTAAATCTGTTTTGCAATGTTCAGAATTAATCTAATATTGTTTTCTGGGAATTAATTAATCTAGAATTGCTTGGTGTTATTTGATTATCTCCACTGCAGGGCCTATCATTAAGGATTGTTGTTTTCTTCATTAGGAACCTATAGAGTAAAGTTGTATTAAGAATTTAAGTGAATAAAGAATTGAAAGGGGCAGAAATGCATGGACATTCTTTATTTCTCCCCTTGACTGCAATGTCACAAATTTGCTCCCTGGCAAAATGTTGTTATTATTTTTAAAGTATTAAATTATGGAATTCTTATCACTAAAGATTATTATTATCTTCAATTCTAAATGTTGACTTTACTTTTGGCATTATCTCTGTCCTTTGACTGTTATTGTTACGGCTATTTACTGGTAATGAGGCCTTGCTTTCCCAATGCTGAAGTATAACGCCAGAGAAGCACATCAAGGCAAGTTTAGAGTGGAAAGTTGAAGCCTTATTAAAGGACAACAGAAAAGACTTCTCCCTGAAGGAAGAGGGGACCCAATGAAGTGGTACTCCTTTCTCCACAGAAAAGTCCACTTCACCATGGCTGATTTGGGGACTGTTAGCCAAAGAGTCTCTGCAAAAGAGTTCAATGTAGATAAACTTTCTATTTTTGTGTTGCCCTGTTTACTTGGCCACTGGCCAAGGTGCTGGACAGATCCTTACTATTTTCACAAATATATCCAATATAGTACTTTGAAGAAATTGCAAACAAGGCCTCTGGCCTTGAGCTAGGCTTCACAGAGATGTCTACATTTTTAAGATAAGTTACAAATTGGCTCCATGGTAACAGCTGGCAGAGGGAGGAAGAAAGGGAAGAAGAAGTTCTCCTCTTCTCAAGTATTGTCATTGAAGGGTTAACTTGCCCAGAACAGTGTAAGAAAAAGCTGCTTTTATGTGAACTTATGCAGGCTGTAAACTTCTGAGCCCCTCTACTTACATGCTGGGTATAAAACTCTGAAACTCCCTGAACTTGGAGGGATTGATTGATAACAACAAAAGCTGTGCTTTCTGAACTTGGATGCAGCCAAATGAAACTGTTTCTTTCTATCTTCAGTGCCTTTCTTCATTTGTCCCTACAACAAACTGGGACACAGCACTGGAGGGAGTACTGTCACATGTGATGAATCAGGTTTTGCAAGAGAAAACACCAACTGGGCTGCTATCCCGTACATCTTTCCCACTTAGAGTAGCAATCTGACTCTGAATATCACCCCCAAACCTCTCCCCAGAACAAGAGGCCTTTACATATAAGGTCTACTGACTGTCCATTGTCAGTCACATGTTATTTGGAAGCCAATGACAGATCCACATGGCTCCACCACAGATGTTTTATCAGACACCTGCACTCCACTGCTCCAAGGCCAGTTCCCAGCAGGCTCCAACTCAATTGCATCTCTGTTCTACACCATTTTCATGAATTCCAGTCAATAAAGAAACTATCTGGTTCAGTCATGATGAGCAACAGGAGATCGGATGGATCTCCAGTTCAGAAATTCCTGGTCATGAGAATTTCAAATATTTCACTGTATTGGTCTAGACATCATTCAAGGATGAAGTAGGTGGCACTGTGGGTCTCAATTCTTTCAGGAACCATTAGGTGTGAGAAAACTCCATTCAAAGAATAATATATATGAGAGAAAGAGAGAGAGAGAGAGAGAGAGAGAGAGAGAGAGAGAGAGAGAGAGAAATATATATATTAAATACATGTAAAAGGAGCAATAGATATGCAAATTCAAATTCTTAATGGAACATATATCATTCAAAGATCACAAAAATATTTATTTGACTTTACATAGGGTTATGTATAAACTTGTTCAAATATGGAGCTCACCATTGGTTGAACTTTCAGTTCCCCTGGGGTTTGGTGGGAGTGATCTGTTCATGGAATTTGTATTTGCCAAAGTCAGAATACTCACATGGATGTACCTGTGATAGCATGAAGGGCAATCTATATGTATATAACAATACATGTTCTGACCCAACCTGCAGAGAAAGGGAATCCATAAGTTATATATTTGTTAAATTTGACGATCCATGGAGAAGTATAAGAATAAAAATGTGACTAGTGATATAACACATACCCTTGATAAAGCAAAAGGAAAATCAAAATACACAATTTCTCCTATGAACTTTCTGCATTTCTCTATTTTAGGTTTGCTTTTATGCATATGTTAGGATTAGTACTCAGAGTCTAGTAGGGTATGGGTTAGGGTCAGAGATTCAATACTTCAAAGGGAAAAAATTAAAATCAATCCAATGTGTATATGAACATGTGCTACACAAGATCACCTCCCACTGTCATCCAGAACAATGCCTTGACATTACCATCACCCCAAGTTATACACAATTAGAGGGAGAAGAAGAAGAATATCTGTGAATACATACTGGAATGGAAAATGCTCAGCAGTTCACAACCTTGTAGGTGGCAGAGGAGATTACAGTGACTGAGCCTTTAATCTCTCCTACTCTTTGTTGCGCCCTTCCAAAACCTGATCTCAGGTAGTATTTTACTGAGTCTCTGGAAACAAAGAATTGAGAAACAGAATGCATTAGTGGAAAGCTTTCCAGCACTCATCCTGGTGAATATATGAATAGACTGCTGCTTGCTTTGCAGATGGGCAAGACCTACTATGTTCCTAAGTTCCTGTATTTTTCGTGAATTTTTCGCCACTCTCCAGAAGGGGCTTGTGATTTTGTGTCCAAGATATGTACCAGCTCCAAGCTCTGTGAAATGGCCATTTCCTGGATTGTTGAAAGGAAGGTCAAGCATCTTAGAAAACTCAGAAATCAGTGTGACCGGTAAGGGTCTCAGTGGAGAAACCCTGCTTGGCTAGATAGCAACTCAAGTAGCATCATCAGGAGCTGTCAGTGCCATAGTGTACATCTTGTGCAGAAGTCTGTCCCCCGGCTGTGTTCTTACCTATTGTTCAATTCCCCTGCATGTCAGGAAGGTCTTTGCCTCAGGCCACACCTTTGTGAAGCCTCATGAAAACAGTTTCAAAATGGAAATTAAGGGACCTCACCTGTGGCTTTTTGGTAAAGTGCTTTGTGAAGGGATGTGTCTGAATCAACCTCTTGGCACTGTGTGAGGCTGTGGCTTAGATTCTTAGCACCCCATGAAACTAAATAAAGATCCCATATGTCCATCCAAAAATAAAATTACAGAAAAGAACAGTAATTTTGGATTAAGTCTTTCACCTATTTCTGGTAAGGCTCCTGACCTCCATTTAGTTCGAAAAGGGATTTATTGGTCAAATGAGGTGTTCCAAGCCCTGAAGTAGCTAGCATATAAGTGGTTGTGTTTTCTGCCTTGGACTTTGAATAGCTGGGATAACAGGTATACACCATATCATTACACATAAAGAATCAACCCCCAGCAGTCAGTAGGCTTCTAATTTGAGAAGTAGGGCAGTATTAAACAAATTCTTCTACTTAATCTCATCTAAAATTAGTCAAGTTCCCAATGAAGCTACAGAAACAAAATTTCTATCAACATTCTCTATTGATAGAAATTTTTATTTGCCAAAGTCAGTTGTAGTCATATCCTATGGAGTGATAGTCATATCCTATCACTAACTTTAGCATCCCAGATCTGGTCTCTTTATTTGTCAAAGCTAGCTCCCCAGTTCCTTCTCTGCCTCAAGGCGTCCCATTCCCATGGGTGAGCCCACTGCCCCTTGTCTAAGGCAGTGTACTCTCACTTCAGTAACTCCTCATGCTCTGTCTACTGAGTGTCTCCTTCAATTACCTGTTCACAAAAAGAACCTTGAACTACAAACCTTGTCATTGCATTCATCTTGCAAGAAAATCTTTCATGATTAGAAGTTGAAAACAACTAGAAATAGAAGAAAGAAAAACAGCTGGATGATATAGTGTATACCTGTGATCCCAGCTATTCAAAGTCCAAGTCAGAAAACACATAAGTTCTAAACCACCCTGAACCCCTTGACCAGATTCTGTCTCAACATTTTTAAAAGGGTCAGGATTTAATTCTGTTGTTGGGAGTATGCATGTCTAGCATATGTGAGACCATGAAAGCAATTCTTGATACTGAAAAAACTAAAAAATGCAAACAACAACAAAATAAAGATCACACATGAGAAATTATCTTCTAATACATTAACTAATCAAAAAAACAAAATATTTTCTTCCCACAAAATATTTTCTTTCCACTAATGCATTCTGTTTCTCAATTCTTCGTTTCCAGAGACTCAGTAAAATACTACCTGATGGAAATGGAAAGAAAACAATTTTACATGCTTTCACTTGTTCTTTTTAACATATTAGAAATCCTGGTCAGATCAATCTGCAAGAAGTACAGGCAGAGGGCATGCCAAATGGAAAGGTAGAAGTATAAAAACCTCTGTTTATCAGTGAGATAAAGTTATATCTGGAGAATCTCAAGATTCCAAGAAAATAATCACCACAATGAATAAATTCAGCAAAGGTGCCAATACAAAAACCTCACACACACAAACTGTGTTTATATACACTAATAATAAGTATTTATATATATGGAAAGAAAATCAAGAAAACAATTTCATCTGACAAGTAAAATAAAATGTAATACTACACCCAATGTATTACTACCCAATCAAGTAGATCAAACGTGAAGACATTAAAAAAAGCAATGAAACTTAGAATAACAACAAAAATTGAAAGATATTAAATGATCATGGGCAGGAACACTTAAACTTGTTAACATATCAACACTATCCAAAGAAATCTACAGTTTCTGTTCCATCCCTAAAAAAATTCCTAACTTCTTTTTTTCATGAATACCATTTTTATTTCATGTTTTTATTTACTCATTCGTTTTACATGAGAGTAGAGAATATTTTGATGTAGTCATAAAAACATGAAATGGATCTTATTCTAATTAGGATCCCAGGCTTTTTGTACGTGATGCAGAAATTATTCATTGCAAAAATTTAAAATTCCATCCTAAAATGATAGGGAATGTGAAAACAACCAACTTCAGGAACATTTTGAACAAGAACAAAATTGGTAGTCTAACCTGTCATAATTTCAAAACTCCATGCTATAAATTTACCAGTCATACAAATACATAATATAGAAATGTTGATTAATAAAACAGGGTAAGAAATTCAGAAATGAAAGAAAATAAGTTCTCAAGTGATTTCTGTCAATAGCATTCCATGGAAATTGACAGTATTTTCCACAAATACTGTTGAGAAGACTGAAATGATAGCAACACATGAAACAAGGAAGTTGGGCCCTGATCTGACACCATAGACTTAAATTAACTCAACATAAATAGGGGACCTAAATGTAAGATCTGAAATATAAAACTCATAACACACAATAGAAAAAGCCCATGATAAGGGATTTTGACAGAGACTTTTTGAACAGCACATCAAAAGCACAGGCACCAAGAAGAAGAAACAAACTGAACTACATCAACCCGAAAACTTTGATTCATCCATGGACACATTCATTAGTGAAAAGATGACTCACTAAATGCAAGAAAGCATTTGAAAATTATATTTGTGATTAGAATTTAAGATCTCTGATATAAAGAGCCCTTATACCTCAATAAGAAGAAAACAGCAAATCAATATTAAAATGGGAAAAGGACTTGCACAGATATTTCTCCAAAGAAGATATGCAAATGGCTTAGAAGCACATGGGAAGATGTTCAATATCAATACTAAGTGGAGAAATCAAAATCAAAATCAAAATCAAAATGAGATCCAGCTTCAAACACATGATGAAACAGAAAGAAACAGAAAACAGAAAAATCCCTGATAGGCTCCCATTCTCCAGTTCAGGAACAAAGAGGCACATCCACCCACCACCACAACTAAAACAGAAAACACCAGTGCTGCTGAGAATGTGATGGAGTCAGAACCTTAGTGGGTTAGAATGCAAAGTAGTGCAGGCTCTATGGGAAACTGATTGGTGGTTCCCCATATTATCAAAAGGATCATTCAAATGACCCTTCAATTCTACTTCTTTTGAAGAGATATTTATATGCTTGTAATTACTACAGGGTTATTTATTATACTCAAGGGTACATTGAGGAAGAATCTTTTTTATTTTTAGCTGTGCATTATAGTTATACAAAAGCATGGAATATAGTTTGTTCCAAGTCAGTCTCGAGAACTTGCCCTTTCCCTCCCTTCCTCCCTGACCCAGTTTCCTTTCTTCTTCTATACTGGTCTTCCATCCATGTATTTATAATTTTCTTAACTCGTGCTTTACAGATATACATAAAGATAAAACTCACTGTGGTCTCTTCATATATGTATATAGGATAGTATGGTCAATTTCATTCTACAATTTTGCCTTTTTCCTATCCCAAGGAAGAATTTTTTTTTTTTACATGTAGCACATGATGAAGTATTATTTGGTCTAAAAAACAAAGAAAATCCTGACCGATAGTAGAGTAGGGATGGAC
This sequence comes from Callospermophilus lateralis, assembly GCF_048772815.1. Classification (NCBI taxonomy): domain Eukaryota; kingdom Metazoa; phylum Chordata; class Mammalia; order Rodentia; family Sciuridae; genus Callospermophilus; species Callospermophilus lateralis. Next base: position 2,221,712 of record NW_027511893.1, read on the forward strand.
CTTGAGAATACATACTGTATGATCCTACTTATATGAAGTACAGTACACAGAATAATTAAAATAATACAGAAAGGAGAATGGTGACTTCTTAGAGCATGAGGGAAATTGATGATTACTGTCTAACAAATGAGCTTCAATTTTGCAAGATGAGAAAAGTTTTGTGGCTGCATGCTGGTTTCCAAAAATGGAAAAAATAAGTGTAATGAACACCACTGATGTGCCTTCCCAAATAGCTGACATGGCAAAACTTTGCTGTGAATATTTGAAAATGTATATAAAATTAAACTCATTTGGCTTATTTCCACACACAAAAAAAACCAAGTAAATTCTCCACTAGTAGAAACTTATTAAAAGGAAGTTCTCTATGAGTAGAAATGTGAAAGGATCATTCAGGTTGAAAGGATGAATCACTCACTTGGTCATGCAAAGAAAAAAAGAGTACAATGAGGGTAGCTCCACAGGAAAATTTAAAATAAGTATCATTGTACAATCAGTTCTTAACTCCTCTCCTAATCTGACTGAGGTGCAGTGGTGTAATAATTATAGAGCTTGTAATGTTGCCAGAGATGCACACCATGAGGCCATTCATGTGCACATATGGGCCTAGGACACCACCAAGCTGGGAGGGCCAGTGGAGACTTTTGCTTAGGGTCTCTGTCTTTGTCTTGGCAGAGGGAAAAATGCAAGGGAGGATGCAACATGTGGACAAACAAACAACTCTCTCAACAATTGTCCTTGGATCTGTGAAACTCATGGAAGTTTTCTTCCAGAGTCAGTCCCTTTGAATCACAATGGCAATACCTTACATCTTGGAGGAAAATGTCCCCCCACCACTCCTGAGGGACCATCCCTGATCATTTCCCATCCACCAGCCCAGGATCCAAGAGACACATCCACCCACCACCACAACTAATGTAGACAGATGTCAGATAAGAATGAGAATGCAGAAATCACTGTTGGAGCTCCAGATCAACAGGAACAAGCATCAGTGCTCTTGGGAAAGGCTTGCCATAACCAATGTGTTTCTGCCATCCCTTACGGCCACAAATGCACCCATGCCACCCAGCCACAGAGATCTGTGAACACCTCTTGCTGAGGCGCATACATGTAAAAATGCACACTCATTAAAACCCCTTCCACCACAGATATGATTAAAACACCTCACATTTAGAAACAGGTGCATGACCCACAACTCACTGCTATCCCAACAAAAACACAGATGCATAAATCACCTTTATCCCTGCTTTCCCCGAATACACACACCACCACTTCCTTTCTAAAAAAATATACTCATACTCACAAATACACATGCCTGTTATCACCCAGGTACTGACAGACATGTAATTATAATGCATACTTTTCCAAATGCAGGCTTATACATTCCTATATACTCTACACTTCCTGAAAGCATGCACATGATATAACCAAACACATGCACACAGAAATACAACATACAACCCCCCTACACACACACACACACACACACACACACACACACACACACTAAACCCTATTTGTTACCAGAAGTCACATAAACAAAACCCTAAGTACTCTGGAAATTCTCACAGACATGATCCTCTCATCAGAAATACAATATACACAAAAATCTCTTTGAACTTCCCCAAGATTGAGTGGAATCAGAAATACCCTGATTACAAAAATGTAACATTCTTAACCCTAAATGACACATGTACAACCACCCACATACACACATAAACATGAGTCCATATTCCCAGAATCACTTGATACACAAACACCAACTCTGAAAAACACAAAGTTTCCCAACCCTCTCCAAATGTACACAACAATGATGTCACCTTCAATCTACTCATTGTCATTTCCCAAATACATACATAACACATGTGTTGCCTTAATACACATATTTTACCCTGCACTCTAATGTCACACCCTTCCCTAAACAAAAAATAAAATAAAATTAAAAAATCAATATTTTGTGAATATCAAAAAGTATTCACCAAAATACTCCATTCAAACACTCTTCTTAATAATTATTCACAAGTCCCACCATGTCATAATAACCCATATACACTGTCAGTACCCAATACTCCTAACTTGTATTCCCATATAAATATAACTTCTATATTATCTCAGTGGAAACACACACTACCCATCTACTGTTTGAGAATGAATACTCAGCCATCATACTTCCTAAATACATTCATAGTCCTAGATTATACAAGTCTGGGAACACACGTGTCCATCTGAATCTACAAATCCACAGTACTCACAAAGACCCAAAGTACATGCAGCCAGTCTCTCACTATTAAAGGGCACAGAACTCACTATTAATGTACAAAACTGCTCATTCTTTCTGATATACTCAGTTAACAGCACACAACACTGTGGAGCTCTGAAAATCCTCAATAGCATAAACATCCTATTTTCAGATGCCTGACTGTAAACCCAGAGTTCCTCATGCCCAAATTAAAACAAATGCACAGCAAAACCCAAACAATTCCAATCAAAAACCTTACTTACAAACTCTCACAGATATTCCAGTCGCCTCCAAGAAACACTTAAAATAGACATGAAGTAGGACTGAAGAGGCTGGATACCACAGGAATTTTCAGAAAGCAGGTTTATTGGCTGGTGCCAACCAGTCCAGAGTGTGGCTCATGCCTGAAACATTCTAGGGACAGATAATTTCAAAATATTTTGAATTTATGTCCCATGGGGGAAAAGGGCTTGAAGATTCACTTGACAAGTGTTTTTCATTCCATTCTCTAGGCCAGACAGAGGTTTCACACGTATTTACCAAAAACAAAACAAAACAAAACAAAAATCTGGCATTTACAAGAAAGAGGAAGCTACCAACCACAGTAATCTTTGCATACTTGCTGCTGATCTGACAAGAGAAGAAGCTTAATTATGGCAAGGGTCTTTTGGTTGAGAGTATCTGGTGTGCTTCAGATACACATATCTTCAGACCACACATCAATCAGTATCACCCAAAAAGCAATCACACAAACACTCCCTCAGTAACTGAACGGAGCAAACAAATTACTTATTAACAGGACAACAATTTGTATTCTCAAAAGAAAACATTTACAATCACCTCTATGTTGCAGACATGCACATACACAGAATGCCTCAGAATATGAAGTTCAACAACAAATCTCAGATTACAGACACTGCTAACTCCTCCTACATACTCATAAAAGACACCCCTCCATTCCCAAGAATAACATGATCATCTCAAAGCCCTAAACAAGAAAATACGCAGCAGTCCACTTGGGACATTATCAACAGAATCTATACACATCTATGTGCCACATATACATAATTCCAAACACCCCAACATACCCCATGATTCCATTCTCTCCAAATCTCTGAACACCAAAGATTATGTCCCAAAATTCTGACCTAGACATCATGAACATACACATACATTCTAAAATCTGAAAATGCACAGATCCAACACATAATAGTAAGACAACATCCTAACTCCTCTCAAATGCATTCACAATAGTCCACAATGCAAACAACACCTACAGATGCACCACTGAAACCCTAAACACATGTCCTGCTGGAAAGGTACTCAGCCAACAATGACCAAAGAAATCACTCAGAAAATATTTACACACGACAACCAAACAGTCCCACACAGGAGAAATTATTGTGTCTTGCTTCATATGCTTTCCATACCTATACACATGAAACACATGAAAGCTCAAAGTCCTGGTGCTAGAGGGACAAGTTCTTGTGTTCTTTCTCTCTCTCTGTCTCTCTCTCTGTCTCTCTCTCTCTGTCTCTCTCTCTCTCTCTCTCTCTCTCTCTCTCTCTCTCTCTGTCACACACACACACACACACACACACACACACACAAACAAACACACACACACATACAGAACATTACATAAATAATCTGAACACTGAAACACCCAGTTCAAGGATTTATCTTGTGGGCCCTGCACACAGAGGTAGAGGGGTGAAGATGCAGATTCAGGCACATACCTTGCTGTTGAAAATGTAAGAAAATATAAAAGTGCAAAGGAGAGAGCACATTCCCTCCTATAAAGCAGAAAGGTACTTGCCAGCCACTCAATAACTCCTCAATATAGAGAAAACTCTTCAAATAATAAGAGAGTACTCTCAGATAATGCTTCTGGAGATGAAGGTACTCTGAGACATTTAAGGGGTTTCTAAAAGAGAGAATCACCCCAAATAGATTCTTTTGAGTATCCACCATCAGCCCAGATGAATGTCTTCTAGCTGGAAAGCCAGACCACTGTGAAATATGTTTTCCAATGACAGGGCTGGGCTTGTTCACCTGGGCTACCCCAAAGCCACATCAGCTCCAATTTCTGAATGGGGTCTGCAGTGTTCTCACACAAGAGACCTATGGCATCATTACATGCCCAAATTATAACCTGAAGATATTACTGGCATGTTTGTTTGTCAAAAAATTAGTGAGTAAATTGTCAGCCTTTCTGTGTTACATTCAGACAGAAGAGGTGTATCTGGTTAGAGGAAGGTATGGGGCCTCTTATATTTTGGACAGCAGCTGTCCTAATCACTTTCCAAACCTGTGATAATATACCTGAGATCACCACATTCAAAGGAGCAGAGATTTATTTTGGCTTATGGTTTCAGAGATTAGAGTCCATGGTCACTTGGCCCTCTTACCGCTGGACCTATAGCAAAGCAGAACATCTGGCCTAGAGTGTATGGAATAGGAAAACTGACCACCTCATGGCTGCTACGAGGCAGAGAGAGACAGAGACAGAAGTGCATTAGGGTCCCAGTACCCCATCAGTGGCACATCCTCAATGAGGTAATTTTCATCAAATGGGCACCAATTTCCACAAGCTTCCAATACCTCCCAATAATGACTTCAGCTTGGAACCATATGTTTAAGAGGTGAGCTTTTGAGAAACACCAAATGTTAATGCCAGAATATCTATCCCTTGTCCCCAAAAGTTCATGTCTGTCTCACAGCAATAAATAATTAAAAATAAATAAATAAACAAGCATTTGGACTCCAAGAGTCCACAAATATCAACAGTGCATTCTCAATAGTTTTTGCCCAAAGTCTCTTCTGAGACTCGAGGGAACACAGTGACACTGAACCCTGAATTGAACGTGTTTTTTTTTTCTGCCATTCTCTTCTTTTTAATTCATGAGTATAGCTTTCTTTTCTCCCCACACCCTCAACCCTATCTTAATGACTAACCATAGAGTCAGTTAAAAGCACGAAACTCAGTTAAAAGGGCCCTTGCACTGGGCACTTCACCTTACTATGTCACAGGAAATGTCCAAATTAAAAGGTATTGGCAGAAGTGAACAGAAGACATTGACTAGGAGGGAAACCAGACACACACACCTTCAGAATTGCAAGCATATAAAAAATCACATTATCTTAGATTCACAGGTCTGGGATGTGTCAGGGTCCACTGGACCCTGATATAACCCACAGAATCCCAACTTCTCTAAATAACAGTTTTTTAAGAGAGAGAGAGAGAGAGAGAGAGAGAGAGAGAGAGAGAGAGAGAGAGAGAATTTTCTAATATTTATTTATTAGTGTTGGGCAGACACAACATCTTTATTTTTATGTGGTGCTGACGATCAAACCTAGCACTGCACACATGCCAGGCGAGTGTGCTACCACTTGAGCCACATCACCAGCTCCTTAGTGACATCTATTTTTTGTTGTCTATCAATATTTATTGATTTATATATGGTTCTAAGAATTGACCCCTGTGCCTCACACATGCCAGGCAAGCTCTCTACCACTGAGCAATGACTCCAGACCCCTCTGAAAGACAGTCTATCAACACTAGTAACCTGTGCTCGTGTCCACCTGCCCAAGACTGCGAGAACAATTCCACATTACACACTGTATACACTTTCACTCAGCAGTACTAAGCAAGATGAAACCAGGAGCTAGCCATTCATCTCTGAAATGCTGAATTGTTGCCAATAAAGCCTTTTCCTCTCCCACCTCTCTGCCTCTTCAGTTACTGACTTTCATGAGTGGAAGCAAAGCAGCAGAATCAAACCTTTTGTAGCTGCATTGGCTGCAATCCTCATTAATAATAAAAAAAAGTTAACACATTTCAAAGATACATCTACGCAGGGGAAACACAACTAACCCCAAAGGGAAGAAGAAGACAGCAGTAAGGAGAAGACTGAAAAAGCACAGCAGGGCACACGTTAAGTATAGTGCTCCATTAAGTCTAGTGCTCCAGGTGTGAAACTAGGGCACCTGATGGTGTAATATGGGTGCCCTAGAACTTGAGCATCCTTACCCCTTCAGCTTGGTCTGATGTGGGACCACTCCCTAGAGCTTCTGTGCTCACTGACTTTCACTTACCTGAGCAGGTGTTCATAGGCCTGCCACTGCTAATCTCCACCACAACACTGGCTCCACTCTTATAGTTTGATAAATCACTGTTTCTGGGGTTACTGGGTTGCACTCTGAATGTGATATGCACATCCTGGTCACCAGCGTTTCCTCTGAAGCATGAATGCAAACCTTCACAACCCCTCAACTCTTCACTCTGTAAGCCTGATAACCAGCATCACATGGACAATAACAAGGTCAGCTGAGAATGAAGACAGTAGCCAGACCCACCTAGACCATGGCCTCTGTGAGCCCATATGATGTTAGTTACACAGCAAAATGAATCTGGACATAGGATTCTGAGGCTGCCTTTTGCACGCAGGGCACCCTGATAATCTCTCCACAAGTCATTGAGCCTGCTAAGGGTGGTGTCCTTCCCATTCCTGAGACGTCGAAAGGTGGCTTCTGTGTAATGGAACTAATCTCTTTACCAACCACACCATCTTTGGCCCCAACATTACAAAGTTTTCATTTCTGGAAAACCTGCAAGTATTTTAAATCTTTCTACCCTGGCTTTTGCTCCTGATCCCCATGGTATATCAGGCTGAAAGCAGAAAAATATACCCAGGCCATATCTCAAATGCTGTACTGCCTTTAATATTCCCTGCTGGATAAATTAGTCTGTGTTTTAGTTGCCTTTTACATCACTGTGACCAAAAAAATCTAACAACAACAATTAGAGCAGGACAAGTTTATGTAGCTCATAGTTTCAGGTCTCACTCCACTGACCACCAACTGCATAGCTCTGGGGCCAAGGTGAGGCAGAACATACTGGGGGAAGTGTAGGGAGTGGGAAAGCAGCTCAGCATATGCCAATGAAGAAGCAGAGAGAGAACTCTGCTCACCAGGGACAAACTATGAACCCTGGATCCGTTTCCTCCACTTGATCCTCCTCTTTGTCCTCAGCCTGGGTGGGCTTATCTATCTGCCTGTGGTTGACTGGGAAGGCGAGAATAGGCCGATGGTGTGGCTTAACCTTTGTATTAGACCGCCTTGGGCCAGCTTGGGTTGACTCTGTGCCTAAGGCTAATGAGTGGAGCTCAGAGTCAAGGGATCTTAATTCTTTTAAAAGTTGGATCTGTTCCCATCTATGTTGGAGAGACTTGTGCAAGGGAGCCAGGTTAGGCAAGGGAAGTGGAGAAAAAATATCTGATGGGGCAGTTGGCCCCTGATGGGCCAGAGCACAAAAGGCAGGAGGGATATAGGAGGGAGGTGGATGGGTAAGTCCTATAGGCTGTGGCAGGGTCCTGAGAGGTGGCGGGTCTTCTGAATGGTAGCGAGCTGCTTCCTTCTCCAAGGTAGCCTCTTCCCCAGGTGTCAATGTGTCTCTGGGATTTAAAACTGGATAAAGGCGGTTGGTAGCTGTTGGAGCCTTATTCATTAGGGTGGGATTTTGAGTGCATCCAGGAAGGTTCCCAGGGTCCTGGGGAGACTGAGAAGGATCTATGTCTATACTAACTGAAGGGCATGCCCAGGGGAGAGGAGAGGAATGAGAGGTCTTTTGCATAGCCTCTTCCCCAATCCTGTCAAGTTTTAAGGTACCATTGTCAAAGGGTGAACTTTTAAGAATTTCATTAAGTTCCAGTAAGAAAAGGTGGGAACAGGCACCTTTTCTTGGTCAAAGGATTCATAATAATCTTTTAAACAGTCTCCTACTCTAAGCCATCTTTTACCATCAATGGTCCCTTCAAGGGGAAACCACGGACACAATTCTCCTATGTGTGAAAAGAATAATTTTAAGTCCTTTTTCTTAACACGTGCCACTCGTGTCTAGAGGGCCTCCTTGAGGCCTGACAAAAACAAATCATGTGACGAAACTGCTTGTCCCATGGTGGGTCACTCACTGTGCGTCGTCCCCACTCTCCTCCTGGATCTGTTTCTGGGTCTTGTTTGCCAAGGCGATCGCGAGCTCCGCTTGGCCAAGTCTCCCCCGAGGACGGCGTTCCTTCTCAGTCAAAGGCTCGAGCCCCAATCTTTGGGCGCCAAATGTTCTGACCAGCAGGACACATCAACGTGGGCGGTGAACCTAGGTGGGGAGGAATGAAGGGACAAGAGACAGGAAGGATGACAGCAAGACAGGAGTTCTGATCAAGCTGCAAACTTTTATTTTTCACACAGGGGTATTTATATGCTGGGGATGGGGAAGCTCTCTAAAGAGCAATTGCTAGATGTGGGTGGTAAAACTGACAGCTGCAAGATGTCTGCTGATCCTGATAACCACAGGATGTTCCAGGGGGATAGGTAGCTGCAGGATGTGTCCCAGGCAGGATGTCTCCCAGGGCACTGTTTCTTGTAAATGTCAGGCTATTCTTTGAAGGAGAATTTCCTTCTAGCCCCGGACACTGTACCTCTCACAAAAAAGAAAATGAATTAACAGACAAGAGTTCACACTGATCCTTCCTAAATTCCCCACCCCACTCCATCCACACATCCAAAAATGGCCTTAATAGTCATTGCAGCCACGTTGATGCAGCACCTCCTATGTGCTAGGGACTACTCTGCTAAAAAAAAAAAAAAAAAAAAAAACAGAAGACACACCAGTGTCTCCATTTAAGAAAAAAACTGAGGCAAAGAGAGATTTATTAACTTACCAATGATCACACAGCTCAAAAGAGGCCCATAGGGGTTTTAAACCCGGGCCATTTGGTTTTACTCCAGGCCCCTCAGACCAAAGATGCAGTAAGTGGGAGGAGAACATCAGACATATGATCCACCTATGGCAGGAGGAGACTAGGGTGAGTGGAGCGTTCTGTGACACAGACAGTGTCCCCTCTCGGGGGATGCCTCACCTTGTCCTGAGAGGCCCACTCAGCCTGGGGGAGAAGAGAGCCCCCTGCCAGCCTTTTGGTTTAAGAGAATGTTCACTTACCTGAGGTGCAATGTCTCCACTGCTCTGAGGAGGTGGGGCCACGTCCTGTCAGAGATCCTTAAAGGTGACCTCATTTTAAGGAAACAAGCCTGTGGCCAATTGTCCGAGATTGATTAAGTCAGGGGCCAGCACAGGCAGCCAGCAGAGGGGACACCATTGAAGATATGAGCCGGAGCACGGTCCAGGGGCCTGGGGCACGGCCTGGGCACGGCCCAGTGGCTCCCAGCTGACATCCTCCCTGCCCGGGAGATCCTGGAAACTGCCTTCATGGTGATTTTCAGGTGCATGCGTGGGAGGTCCTGCTTGCTCCAGCCTCAGGGTAGGACAGGGAAGATTTCAGGCCTCATCAGATTATGGGAATGAGCAGGATGGTGGCCAGCAGGGGAAGACATCAAGGGCCTCCATCTCACAGCAGTTTATGCATTGTTTGTTGAGCCCCTAGGATGCATCATATGGATGTAGATGGAAAGTGGATTTTTAGCATGTGTAAAGGACCTGAGGCAGCAGTGGGCTTGGTACATTTGAGGCTGTGTGGGGAGTTGAGGATGGCCTGAGCCAGGATGTGCCTGGGGATAGCTGCACCAGATGAGGCAGTTTGGGAACTGATTGACTTCTTTCCCTTGTGCTCCACCTTTCCAACAAGCAAGGCACAGAGATGAAGATCTTTCACATGACAGATGAAGAGTCTGAAGGTCAGAGTGGTAAAGGCATTTTCAGGTCCCGAAGGTAACACATGGCGGAGTTGGAATTCTCACCCAGATCTGCCTCTAGAGCAGTTTATGTGTCCCTTCTAGCATGACTTTCTGACAAGTCCAGACGCACCCAAACTCAACCTCCTGTATCTGGTTTGGAGAGTCTCAGGTACATGAGTCATATAAGGCCCTGATAAGTCCTTCTGCAAAGGAAGTTTCTAATATTTCTTTAACCCAGCACTTGCAACGTTCATTTGAACATAAGATCCTTATAAATGTGACTAGAATGAAGACATTTCAGAAGTGACCTTGGGAGACACTGGTCTTGGTAACCCACAGAAGTCTCAATTGGTCTTCCTGATCTTGGGGAAGAGAATTCTGGGTATATTTTGGAGACTCAGTAAGATGGTGAAGGGATGGAGAGAGATTCAAAGGACTAATGGGGGTATTTCAGAGCGGGAAGGGATCCCTAGGAGGACCCTAAGTGGGACTCTGGAGAGATTTCCTCCCTCGCTTCAGAGAACAGTACCAGGGCCCATGAGGGTAGGATACTAGTTGGAGACTGTACCTGAGGTGGGCCATCTTTGTCGGGAGTGAGCTCCCCACCACCAGCAGTGTGCAATTAGAAACTGTTGCATTACACTGCTGAAGGTCACTTCCTCTAGGATTCTGGGCTTCGGGGTAAAGAAAGCTACCCCACCTGGGCCATGCTCAGTTCCCCCCTTCTCTCCAGAGTGGGCACAAAGAAGCCAGGCATGGCACATTCATGACATTAGGAAAATCCTTATAAATAAAATAGTTACTATGAAAGCTGATGAGCTCTCCACAGTCCATCTCCTCTCAACAGGAATAATGCCAAGCCCATGACTCCAGTGTTACCTCCTGCCATCGACTAGAGGAAACCCTCATTTTAAGAAGTATAACAAGAAAAGTGAGTGACAGTCTATTGACATTTTAAAAAGTGTGTGAGCAGTGGGGGCATGACTGGCTGGAGACACCCAGAGACAGGAGGAGAGAGGAGCCACACCAGTCCCTTCCATCTCCGCTCACCTCTGTCGCCCAATTGCTGAAGCTCGGTGTTTTCTTCACCAAGAAGGAGGTCGAGGTGGGAAGGGGTGGGTGCGGGCCAGGGCCTTGAGCCTGCTTTGCCCCAACTCCTAGGTCAGGGTCCCCCCTGGAGAAGCTCTGGTGGCTCTGGCGGACTGTCCTGGAAGGGAAGGCAGGGAATCTGGCCAATGGAGACCAGGGATCAGGTCCCCTCAGCTTTCCATCCAGGCTGCGGCTCAGGGACACACACGGACCTGCCTCGTGGCGGCACCACTGCCACCTGCCCCCACCAACACCTGCACCTCTGGAGTGAGCGCAGCCCGGGGTGGGGTGCAGAGGCATGGGACGGATGTCCACTGAGACCGTTCTAGGGAGGTCATGGGGCCACCTCTACGCCCTTTCCAAGGTGAGGGGCGAAGGTGATCGGCCTGGGGACTCGCTGGGCACCGACAGGGACAATGCCCTGGGGATTCGTGGGCTCCAGGACTAAAGCCAGCCTCGGGCCTCCACTGTGTCGGTCTGTCACACTGCGCTCCTAGTGCAGCACATATACACACATGCATGCGTGTGGGCCAGCGCACGCTCACTAGCGTGGATGTCACACCCTTGCACCAGCATCACTGCCCAAGCAGAAGGGACTGGCAGGGTCGGTCCACCTGCACATGCGCAGACCATGCGCACCCACCCCATGATGCATGCACCGATCCCCCCACGCCCGTTCTGTCTTACTCATGAGCCCACTTACGTGCACACAGGGGGACAGACCCTCGTTCTGTCCTGCGTCCCACACTCCCAGCAGGTGCCCGTCCAGCACAGGCCAAACACACGGGGCGTAGCGCACCCAGTCACGGTGGCCTCCCCACCTCCCAGCACCCAACCTCGTGGTGCCCCACTCCCTGATCAGTGTTTGAACAGCTGTCCTGTGTCTCCTGAGTGCTGGGGGAGCAGGCCACGGATGGCCTCAAGGGAGAATGTCACCCTCTCCAGCCCCTCCTGCCCCCAGCCCGCCTTTGTCAACCAGGACAGCGCTCAGGGGGACCCTGCTGTGCTGCCCTCCTAGCTGGCTTCCCCGCCAGGGCCCTGGGCAATGAATGAGCCTCGGGCATCCCTCCTGACCCCATTGTCCTTGCCCACGCCTTATCAGTGGGCACGGGTAGAGAGGACAGGGGCTGCCACTCGGGGAGGCCTGTTCTAGAAGCATCTACCCATCCCTCCCCTTCCTCTCCACCCGCCCAGCCCCTCACATCCGCTGGTGGCCCCACCACTCAGCCATTGTCCAGGCTGTTCCCCGCCCCCAACTCGCCCCTTAGCAAGGACCCCTAACCTCCCTCTCCAGGAAGCCCTCTGGGTTCCCTTCCCTCTTGGCCTCGAGGCGCCTGCACCTCACCCCTCCCACACCAAGATGTCCATTTCTTGCTCCCTGTACATGACCATGGGATGGGGAAGCGTGGAGTTGTGGGGAAGGTGGACAGCTGGGTTCCCATCATCCTGGCACCCCCAGAAGTGAGGGGGGAGCCCTGGCCAAGGGCAAGACCTCTGCAGTAGGAGGGTGGACGGGAGGGAGAAACCCAGGGAGTGCGGTGCCTCTATTCTCGGGCCTCCAGGAGTGAATCAGGTCCCTGGCCTTTATTCAAGAGTAAAGGATGCCACCACACACATGAGGAAGTTAGTAAATTCCCTCCCCTATCACTCCCCACCCAGAAGTCTGCCAACTTCTAGATGGTAATGGTGTGTGGGATAGTGAAATCAGCATATCCATCAACACACTCCCTGCTCATCATGTACAGGGAAGGGCCAGTGGCTCCAGTTCCACATCAACAGCCTCTGGAGGCTCCCTGGGCACCGGCTCCCAAATACCCAGAGGGAGGGACATCCCCCCAGTCCCCTCCTAGCCGCCACCAGGCAGCCCCCAGGAGCTCTGAGGGACCATCATGAAGGGGACTCCTTACTACACAGACTGCCTTTGATTTGGGGGACAGTGAGTGGGACCTGTTGGTTGAACTTGGTGTGACAAGGGTGGGCATCCTGGGTCCACCCCCATAGCCGGAGGCCTGCTTAGGAGCCTCCCCAGTGTTCCTCCCACTTGTCAAGTGAGCATGTCCAGACATGGGGAAGTAGGATGTGCTCCTAAAAGCATGTCTGAGGAGGTGAGGCTAAAGTGCAGGGCCCTCTGCTCATAGGAAGGGACAGACAGCACATGGCTTAAGAACTGGGGATTAGACTCAGGGGCACTCAATCATTGAGCCACATTCCTAGCTCTTCTTATATTTTATTTAGAGATAGGGTCTGGCTAAGTTGCTTAGCATCTTGCTAAGTTGCTGAGGCTGGCTTTGAACGTGCAATCGTACTGCCTTAGCCTCCAAAGCTGCTGGGATTATAGGCCTGAAGGACATAGCCTTTTTGTTGGGAAAACCTGGGTTCTATTCCCTGCCCTGCCACTTGCTACCTTGGAGATCCTGGACATGTGGCTTGGCTTTTCTGAGTCTCACTCTACCTATCTGCAAAATGGGGGTGATATCTGTAGCCCCTCTTTCAAGACTCTGTAAAGATTCACATGGATTTTATGTGGTGACTATATCCCACATAGCAAGCACTGGACTAATGCATGCCTTTTCATAAAAGTATTTCAGATTCAAAAACACACATTCCTGGTAATCCCAGTGAATCAGGAGGCTGAGGTAGGAGGAACAAAAGCTTCAGGTGAGCTTGGGCAACTTAGTGAGATCCTCAAAATAAAAAATAAAAATAAAAAAGTAAAAAGGGCCAGGGTTATAAGGCTCAGTGATAAAGACACCTGTGGGTTTGATCCCCAATTCCACAAAATAAAAAAAATGATTTCATGAAATGTCAGGCATATTGCAGAGATGCAGTAAATATTCTTTAGATTGATGCTTGGCTTTCAGCAAGAGTCAAGTTGCAGCTGCCTTTAGTCTGAGTATTTTGTAGGTGCTCCGTGGTAGCCTAAGGTTTACCATGTTTCCTGGGCCCTGGCAGCCTGGACACCCTTTGCCTCTTCACTGGAGGGTCACCAGGGGTTTTTGAAATGACCCTGTGGATGGGGTAAAGGGAGCAGGTTCTGTCCAGGGTGAGGTCCCTGGGAAGCTTTTAGCACGGGTGTGTTAATGCAGGCTGGGAGGTCAGGAGCCCCATGCCAGCCAATGAGACCTGAAAGCTTAGTCCCAGCCTGGAAGAAGGCTAAGGGCAATGTGCCAACATGAGGCTGACCTGAGCTTAGTTCAGATGTTGCCATTTACTGGCTGCGTGGCTACAGGCTTCTCTCTGGTCTGTGAAATCGGGCTCATGTTGTCTTCTGTGCTCATCAACCAGGTTGGGGTTGAGGGTGCAATGATATAGAAAGAATGTATAGATACAATGGAGTGTGTGACACAAGTGTCCTGGGAAATCAAATGAGAACTTCGAACATCATTTACAGAAGGCAGCAGAGTAAAGAGGAAACCTTGAACAGGGGCTCAAATCTTGGTTCTGTAACTTTGGGGCTGTGTGACCTTAGGTAAGTTACAGAAGTTACAGAACATCTCTGAATCCTCATGAATTCCTCATGTGAATGCGTACTCTATTATCATGAAGGCATAATACTCTTTCCCACGCTATTGCCCACCTGGGACTCGCTGTGCTCCAGGAGAAAACTTCTCTGGCCAGAGCCTGCCACCACAGAACATGGTCTGTCCTTCTCTGACCCCAATCCACAATGTCACTTGAAGCAGATGGAATGAGAGGGGCAAGCTAGGGACGAGCTGTGGAAGCTTGGTTGGATGCCAGGGAGCAGTGACAGTAAAGTGAGGTCCTGCCTGCCCTCCTGGTGGTCGTGCTCTGGCAGAGGGGTGCATGTTGGAACATACGCTAGAAAGAGCAAACAGGCACGGGAGGGGATAGGTGTGGCAGGAGGCTGTTCTGGTTTGGATGTGAGGGGTCCCCAAAAAACTTAGCTGTGAGACAATGCAAGAGGGTTCGAAGGACAAGTGATGGGGTTGTAAGAGTCTTAACCCCTCAGTGAATTAATCCCCTGATAGTGATTGACTGAGTGGTGACTGAAGTGGTGGGGTGTGGCTGGGGAGGAGGGTCATGGGCCAATTATTTGGGATATATATTTGTATTTGGCAAGTGGAGCCTCCCTCTGCTTCCTGATAATCATGTGAGCCCCTTCCCTCTACCACACTCTTCCGCCATGAGGTTCAGCTCACCTCAAACCTTGAGGAATGGAGCCTGCTGTCTGTGCATTGAGACCTCTAAAACCCTGAGCCCCCAATGCAACTTTTTCCTCTCTATAATTCTTCTGGTTGGGTCCTTCCATAGTGCAGCAAAAAAGCTGACTAAAACAGAGACTATTTTCAATCAGGTGGCAAGGAAATCTTCCCATTTGGTGGCACAGGATACAGAGGAACAGACTGACCCAAGGTCAGCCAGCAAGGTTCTGAAATATTCCAGAGGTCTGGCCCTCCTCTCTGCTCCACGCTGTGTCCAGGGTCCACTCACACTTTCTCCATGGCCTTGTCCTACTCGTGCCCACACCTCTGAAGGGACAGCCCAGCTGGCTAGCCCTTTCTTCTCTCAGGCAGCCGAAGCTGCTGGGAGGATCTGAACTCCAGCCAGCCATGGCGCTCTCGGGTCCGTCCCTGCCCAGTCGTGGGGAGGAGGCTCAGGACCCTCTCCTCAGGGGGGGCATGTTGGGGGCCAGGAACTTACAAAGGCAAATAATGTCTGGGTAAACATTGGCTGCTGATAGCTCCAGCTGTGGGTGCCAATGATGTCCCTTTGGTCCAGATGTTGGCCTCACCCACCTCCCTCCTGTGGCAGTACATTTGAGGAGAACCTTGTAGGCCAGCGGAGAGCAACACAGAATGCGGGGTGGGGAGGGGGCTGGCAGGGCCACCCAGCACAATCCATGCACAGCTAGCCAGCATAGTCCTCCACCTCCAGGGTTGTCCGGACAGCAGGGGTCACTCCTGGGCTGAGAGTGTACCAGGGAAGATGGGGCCACAGCCTCCCCTGTCCAATGTCCCAGATTTCCTGGCTGGGAATGAAAACTGAATCCAGAGGTGGAACCAATGCCAGGACCCTATGCTCTCCCAGGATAGAGTGAGCTTCTTGTCCCTGGAGGTTTGTCAGCAGGGTCTGCACCTTCAGAGCTGGCGAGAAGCAGGCTACTCAGGGCATTGGAGAGGGTTGGGACTAGAGCCTTCTCTTGGATTCTTTTTTTTTTTTTTTTGCTAAGCATAAATTTCTCTTTAATTAACTATATTTCCTAATAAAGTAGTATGTGTAAAGAAAGTTATTTTCTTCCAAGTAAAAATACCTCATATTTTTTAGTATATTTAAATAATATATAGGCACACACTAAAAATGTTTTTATTTTATGTACAAATGGGCAGATGTTATAGTCATAAATTCTATATTCCATAACAATTAAGAACCTGTTTTTAAAAAGAAAGAAAACTCCGCAACAAATTTTAAGACACTAGGATTTCTTTGCTTCTACATCAGGGGAGGGGGGAGGGAGCTTGCTCTACCAGGAATCACAAATTAGAACTGAGTATTCTCTAAAGCAGAAATAATATAGTGCCATTTCAAATAAAGATTAGTCAGCTCTCCTCACAAACACTCACAACTACCTGCCAACAACAGGTAAACCAGGTCAAAACAGCTTAGCATAACTAGGCTTCATGGTATTTGGCCATTATGCTCCTTTAGGCTAATAAATCAAAACAGAAAATACTAAAATAAATGATTTTGAGATTGCCATACATTTTGAGATTGTTGTATCCTCCCTTCTATAACATAATAAAGGGAACATTTTACTGCAAAGAAAATTTGATTTTACCTATCACTGGCCATAAATTTTTGTAATTACTTATTAAATAAGTGCTGCCTATTGCCATTATCCAAAAGGCATGACCATTCTGTCCACAATCCACTTGTGCATTTATAAAGAGAATTTTCATGATTTACATAAGCATGTCTATCAATGAAGACATTACAATGAGGTGCAATCTAACATCCATAATCTGATGCTTTGCAGATAGCAATGTAGAACAGTATTTGTAATCACCTTTCACTTCAGTGACCTTATATAAAAATTAATTATTTAGAATTAAATTCTAAGTCTCCAAAGGAGATTTTCAAATGTACACATAAAAATGATTATAGAGTAAGATTTTTAAGAAACATCCTCCATGTCCACATCCTGTTGTAACTGCTGTACCATTTTTTCTTCCAGCTGCTTTCCTTTGCCTGCAAGAGGGGCTCTGATAAGATGGATGTTTTGCTTGACTTCTTTAATGTCCTGAACTTTCTGTAGCTCTTTATTTTTCTTCAATCTGTTCACTATAAATTTAGCTTGGCGTTTCTGTTTGATCTCTTCAACTCTCTTCATTGCATCAATAGTTTTATTCCATAGTTCTTGCTGGTATTGGACAGGTTCATTTCTACGTTTTTCAAATTCAAATGAGTTATCCACTGTAAGCTCTTTGCCAGCTGCTTTCCAGAATGCTTTAGTCCACCTGACCTTGCGAGGATTACGCTTCTTTTTAAAGTTCTTATGACATTTGGATTTACAGAATCTGAATACCTTGCAATCATTGCGGACGAACATCATGCCGTGGCCGGGGTAGATGGGCCCTGAACAGAAATAACACTTCTCCATACGCATGTTGAGGCCGCGTGGGTCCCCACTGACCTTCTCTTGGATTCTTGTCAATTGCCCCACCCCTGATCCTGAAGCCAACAGGGTGCCCAGTCCACCCTCCCCTCCAGCACCAGGAGAGTCTAGAACTTGCTTCTTCAAATCTCCCTTCCCTGAGTGGGTCAATGTCTTGATGGGACCCTCCCCCGCCCCAGGTCCACACCGACACTTCTCCTAATGCATCCTGGCTGGCCGGCTGGGAGCCACAGACGACATGTCACATGAGGGGACATAAGGGGGCTCTCACATTTCCCACGCCTGGGCTCCTGGGCCCCCAGCATTCATGATGGCTGATTTCAACATGAAAGGGCCCCTTGAGAAGGAGAGCCCCCCTCCCTTTTCCCCTCGCCTCTGCTAAGCCCCACTCTACAGCTAAACACTGTCTGAGCCTCCCTCCCTCTGGAGCACCCTCTCACTCACCTGCCAAACCTTCCCCAGACTGCTGCAGCCTCACCTCGCAGCCTCTGCCAGCCAGGATGAGAATCCCAACGTGGGGTGGGGGGCTCAGGGCTCCATACTGCAGAGGAGAAAGGGGGGTCAGTCTGTCCTAAAGGTATAAGCCATTTGGCCAACCATAGGCCAGAATGACTGAATAAATCTCCGTGGGTGCTTTAATGCTCTGAGGACAGGAGGTCTCCCAATCTCAAATCCAAAGACAGGCAGAGCAGTGAAATTTCCCATGAGGCCTTCCAGGCATCTGCCCTAAATTTTCGAAGTGGCATTTTTTTAAACCTTTTATTTTGACCTAATTTTAGATTTACAGAAAAGTTGCCAAAAATAGAACAGATAGCTTCAGTACACCCCTCACCTAGCCTTCCCTAATATTCACATCTTACATAACCCTAGTAAATGATCAAGCCTGAGAACTTATCCTTAGTTTAGTACAATCACCTGAACTTCACATCTTATTGGATGCTGGGTACAGTGGTGCATGTCTGTATTCCCAGCAGCTCAGGAGGCTGAGACAGGAGGATAGGGAATTCGAGGCCTGCCTCAGCAAATTAACAAGGCCCTAAGCAATTTAATGAGACCCAGTCTCAAAATTTAAAAAAAAATGAAAATAAAAAAGGGCTGTGGATGTAGCTCAATGGTAAAGCAGTCCTGAGTTAGATCCCCAGTACCTAAAACAAAACAAAACAACTCTTATTGGAATTTCCCGTTTTTCTACTAAGATCTTTTCCTGCTTCCATCACCCCATTCTGGACACCACACTGCATTTAGTTGTTATTTTTCTTTTGTGTCCCTGATCAATTGGTTGCCGCAGTACTGCTGCAGCAAAATAACCAGGGGGTGACGAACAACTTGTGTAGATTGATACAGCAGGAGTGGGAGCCATTTATTGTAGGACAGGAGGGGTATATATACATTCCACACAGATTATCTTAATTAACATATACTAGATACAGCAGTCAACGGATCACAGTTAATGGCTTGCTGGTACCATCTCACAAACCACTCCCTCTGGCAAAATGCCAGGCGCCATCCTGACTTGTTTACAGACCTTAACATTGGTGACATTCCCTCAGTCTATACTCATCTTTCATGATCTTGACAGCACTGAGGAATAAGTGTTTTGTAGAACTGTGGGTTTCCTTGTGTTTTCTCAAGATCAGAGGGAGGCTCTGCAGTTTTGGCAATACCACAGAAATGGTGGTGGTTCCTTCTCAGCTCACCATATCAAGAGGCTCATGTCTCCAACATGTTTGATTACTGGTGGTGATGACCTTGATCACTTAGTTAAGTTGATGTCTAAAGGGTCTATCCACTATAAAGTTACTATATTTTTCTTTTGAATTAATACATATCTTGGGGAAAATACTTTGATATATATGTGCAACTATTCATAACTTTATAATTTAATTTACACATATATCTTTTTTAATTTCTTTGTTTAGTTGTAGATAATTGTTATACCTTTATTTATTTTATGTGGTGCTGAGGATTGCACACAGTGCCTTACACATGCAAGGAAAGTGCTTATCACTGAGTCACCACTCCAGTCTGACACAAGTATATCTTTATCATACAATATAGTAATTTGACACATATATTGATAATAATGGTGTAATTATCATTTTGCCTCCTCAAATACTTATCATTTCTCATTTTGTTTATCACATTTATTTTCTTCTAGTAATTTTGAATCATATCATATATTGTTGTATATATAGAATAGAACACAAGAACTAGTTAATCCTACCAGTGTTTGTGCCCATTTCAAAATTTGCCTACATCTAAAGATTCCAAATATTCGGCACGTTTTTTTAAATATTCATAAAATGTCAAATTATTTAAACATAATGAAAATGATGCCTGTAATCCCATAAGCTTGGGAGGCTGAGGCAGGAGGATCATAATTCAAATCCAGCCTCAGCCACTCAGAAATGTCCTAAGAAAATTAGGAAGATTCTGTCTCAAAATAAAAAAGATAAAAGGGCTATTGATGTGGCTCAGTGATTAAGTGTCCCTGGGTTTCATTACAGGTGCAAAGAAAATAAATAAGTAGAATAAATAAAATAAGTAAACTGCTTATCCACAGAAAAACTTGGAAGAATCAAAACACTCTTTTAAACAAAAACGTAGACATCAAAGTGTATATCACGAGAGACTGGGATTTTGCCTCAGAGGTAGAGTGAGCAACTAGCACATGTGAGGCACTGGGTTAAAACCTCAGTGTCACATATAAATTAAATAAAGATATTGTGTCCACCTACATCTAGAAAATAAACATTTAGAAAATAAATACTTTTAAAAGTGTATATCATTATTTTTTTCAGTTAAAATGTTTCATTAGTGATTAAATAAATACTTTGATCAAAATCAAACCAAAGTTGCATATGGTCAATGCAGTTGAAAATTGTACTAGATTTTTTTTTTCATTAGTGAATATGACTCTCATGGTGAGGGTGTTGAATCCTGCAGAAGAGCAACAGTTACTGGTTTGGTTTGGTCTCAAATAAATTATGGGATGATCCCCTGGTTTATGTTGTAGCTAGTGCATCCATGGTTACTTTGCAAAATTCTGTGGTGAATAGATGCCTTGGAGGACCTAAAATTCTCTGTGGAGAGTGAATTTAGGCTAAAATATTACAAGCTTAGTGAGTTTAAACTGAATTTATTTTCTCCCAATAATCTGAGGCAACAACTCAGTTGTTACAACCTCCATAGAAGATGTTGGTAGGCCTACCTAATATCAATTTATTGGTATTTTTTTCTCACTCAGCATAGCTCCATCAGTTGACTTGTAGGTATGATGTGAAAAGCAGCATGAAGAAAAGTAAAACCTTCTTCATAGATTAAAAGAAAAAAAAAGGGACTCATGGACAAGCTGAATCCTGCTTAAAATAGTATGAAGGAACTGTCATTCGTAGAAAATGGCAGGATACAGAAAGTTCTTTTCATTATCTCCACCCTAATAAATGCTTAAAAAAAAGAAAAGATCACCCAGTCATTTCTAATGGAAGAATAACCTTCTCTGGAACAAAGACTAAGTGAGTAAATATCCAAATATCGATGATGTGGTGATGGAAATGCAAACATACTGACATTCATTAGAGGTCAGGAGAGTTACATTACAAGGATTTTTTTTGATTCTTCAAAAAAAGACAAATGCTGTGTACTGATGTTTATGTGGGCTCTTTCTCGTCCAGCAAGGGGTTTCACGGAAAATTGTAGAAGAGACTGTGTCTGTGAAGTCACTAATAAAGACCTCTGGACATCAAGCAGGAAACAGGTCCCATTTTATTGTGAAGTTACCATGTATATATACTCAGGCAGTAGCTTAGCAGATTACAGGCAGCCACCAATGCAATTTCTGCAGTGACCAATCAAGGAGTGAGCAATGGAGCAAGAGCAGGGAATTCAACACATAGCCTCATGCGCAGGGCTGTGCCAAAGGGGTAAGTATTTTGCTCTTCACAAGACCTAGCATGGGATAGTGTGTTGCCACCCAGGCACTCTTAATGTATGCCATGAAGGCAGTGTTCCATGAACTTGACTCTAAGACATCATTGTGGCCTCGCCTCTCTAAGATTTTTTGAGGTTCAAAGTTTTGCCATACTTCTGGTCTCTTTCAGATGAGATCATTGTGGTCAGGTGATATAGGGGTGCATCCACCTCATTACAGGAGTTTTGCTACCTTTACATGGGGACACAGCACCAAGTCTGCTTATAAATAATTGATGCTTGAAGTCTCCTTGGACTTGCATTGTTTAACAGAGATCATTAAGTTATCACTTTCTGGCAGTAAAATCTCATCTATCAGCAATAAGATAAATATGGTGTACTAAAGATTAAACACTTTCATTCAAAATTAAATTTAATCAAACTATGTTAAAGATAGCATTTTGTAATTATTAGTTTTATTAGATGTATTATTTGGTAATTTATGGTATATATTCCCCCATTGTGACAGAACAGCTAGTTCAATGACCTTTTGGGCCTTCTTTGCCTCAAGAGAATCCAAGTTATGTGCAGCTCTGACTTGAGAGCATGTCAGCAGGAGGAAATCTCCTGTCTGTTCTTGAGTTCTGTGAAGGGTCTTTGCCACAGCTTCAGTAGAATTTTATGTTATAATCGAGCAAAAAAGTGCTCACATTCTGTACTGTTCCCAAGTGGGTTGTTCTTTACTTCCTCAAAAAATATTTCTGAAAATATTCTTTTAAAAAACTGTTTATCATTGAGGGGTTTATTGGCAGAAGCCATATGGAGATGTGATAATTTTTAAAAATTCAAGGTCTTTTTTAGAGAAAAATCCCCACATAAATGTAGAGGGCTTTATGTTATTGTTATTGTTGTTGTTGGTGGTGGTTTGTGTCTTATTTCAGCAGCATCCCCAGCTTATAACTAAGTGGGCTTGAGTCATGTTCTACTAGGACCTGTTATGAAAACACCCCTATGTCCCAGATGTTGGAGTCTGCTGGAGCAGTGTTTTTCTAACTGTGGTACCAATGCCAGCAGCTTCATACTCATAGGATGGCTATGAATTCCCATGCACAAGAATTATCTGGAGTGGCCGGGGTAGTGGTTTCTTGATTGGCTAGTTTCCTCGTTAGCCTAGAAGGTAAGAGGGATTCTGAAAAATGACACCATAAGAGTCAAAGGCCTTTATCAGAATGGGAGGGGGCCTTCCAGGGAGGTGCTTGAAATCCTGTGATTGGAAGAGGCCAGGTAAAACCTGGTGGATGCTCTAAAACAGAATTCATTAATGTAGCACCTGATAGCTGTATCCACACCACTCTATTTTATTTATTTCTTTATTTATTCTTTTTTAACAAAAAATTTATATTGGAACACAGTTAGCAAGGTATTTGTTGAAAGGTACTAGATTTGAACTCTCAATAGGTCATATTATCCATAATATTTGCTCCTGGTGATTTATAGAACATCATCATTCAATAATTTTCACGATTATGGAAATGTTCTGTGTCGATCGTGCCTAATTCAGTAGCTTCAAGCACATGATATTTTGGCATATAGATCCTGTGACAAAAAAGCTGAGTTTGTCAATTTGATGGATTACATGGACAATGGCCACAAGATTGGGGAGCACCATTCTAGGACACCAAGGCAGAAAGTGGAAGCATTTCCTCTAAAAACTGGAATAAGACAGGGATGCCCATTTCCACAACTTCTATTTAACATAATTCTTGAAACACTGGCCAGACCAATTAGACAAATAAAATTAATTAAAGTCTTATGGATAAGTAAGGAAGAACTCAAATTAGCACTATTTGATGACAATATAATTCTATACCTAAAAGACTCGACACATTCCACCAGAAAAGTGCTAGAACTAGTAAATGAAGTCAGTAAAGTACCAGGATACAAAATCAACACCCATAAATCAAAGGCATTTTTGAATATCAATAAAAAATCTTCTGCAAAGAAAATGAGAAAAACTACTAACTTTGAATAGTATAAAAATTATAAAATCCTTGGGAATCAACATAACAATAGCTGAAAGAACTCTACAATGAAATCTACAGAACCCTATGGAAAAAAGATCAAAGATGACATGAGAATATGGAAAGATCTATTTTTTCTTGAATAGGCAGAGTTAATATTGTCAAAATGACCACACTACCAAAAGCACTATACAGATTTAATGTAATTTCAATCAAAATCCCAATGACATTCCTCAGAGAAATAGAAAAAGCAGTCATGAAATTTATCTGACAAAATAAGAGACCCAGGATAGCTAAAGCAATTTTTAGCAAGAAGAGTGAATTAGGTGGCATCTCTATACTAGACCTTAAACTATGCTACAGATCAATAATAACAAAAAACAGTATGGTATTGGCAACAAGATAGACTTGTAGACTAATGGTATAGAATAGATAACACAGAGACCAATGCCCATAATTAGAGCTCTCTTATATTTGACAAAAAGCATAAAAAAAAATGTACATTGGAGAAAACGATATCCTCTTCAAAAAATAATGATGGGAAAATTGGAAATTTATATACAATAAAATAAAATTAAACCCCTATCTCTCACCATGCAAAATACTCAACCCAAATTGAATCAAGGACCTAAATATTGAACCAGAGACATTGTGTATATTAACAGAAAAATAGGCCCAAATCTATCTGGTTAGTGCCTGACTTTCTTAATAAGACTTCAGAGCACTATGATTTATATTAAGCAACAATAAATACTATGGATCTAAATTAAAAATGTTCTTTTCATTAAAAGAAACAATTGGTTAAGTAAATAGGGAGCCTACTAATGGGGAACAAATTCTTACCACATGCACATCAGATATAGAACTAAGTTATAGAATATATAAAGAACTCAAAAATCTGCAAACCAAAACAACAATAACCCAATCAACATATGAGCCAAATAACTGAACAGACAATTCTCAAAAGATGATATGCAATCAATTGACACACATATAAAAAATTGCTCAACATGTCTAGCAATTTGATAAATGCAAATCAAAACTACTCTGATTTCATCTTACTCCAGTCATTTAAGAAAAAAAACAACAATAATTGTTGGTGAGGGTGTGGTAAAAGGCACACTCATACAATGCTGGTGGGACTTCAAATTGGTGCAGCCAATCTGGAAAGCAGTGTGGAGATTCCTTGAAAAAACTGGAATGGAACCATTTGACAGAGCAATCCCACTCCTTGTTCTTACACAAAAGACTTAAAAACAGCATACTACAGGGACACTGTCACATCAATATTTATAGCAGCACATTTCACAATAGCTAAACTGTGTAGCCATAATAGATGCCCTTCAGTAGATAAATGGAAAAAGATGTAGTATATGTACACAATGGAATATTACTCGCCATTAAAGGGAAAAAAAATTATGACTTTTGCAGAAAAAATTGATGGAGCTGAAGAATATAATGCTAAGTAAAATTTACAAATCACCCTAAAACAAACATCAAATGATTTCTCAGTAAGGATGCTAATTCATAGCATTATGTGTTAGGGAACAGAATGGAAAGATTACATTAACTTCAGATAAGGAAAAGGATAAAAGGGGAGAGAAGGGAAGGAAGGGGGCATGGAGGTAAAAAGGACAGTGGAATGTAATTGTTATCATTACCCTAAGAACATGTATGAAGCGACACAAGATATAAATCTACTTTGTGTACAACCAGAGATATGAAAAATTGTGTTCAATACATGTAATAAATGAAGGAAGTTGAGTTGATATTCTACTTTTGCTAAAATTTAGAAGATGCAGAACATGAAGTGGATAATGATAGGTGCTTAGTCCATGTTGACTGGGTGACAGATGAGGTAATGGGTTTGTTTTGCTTAAGAGTTCAGCTTATTGCAATAAGAATGTATGCATGCTGAGAGGCTGGCACAGTATCATTCTGAGAATATGTGTTTTGCTAGTTTGAAAAAAAGGGGAAAAAGAGGTTATATAGAGCATAAGGCAAGCATAAATACATGTAACATGAATTGTAATGCATTATGTTATCATATTTAAAAAATAATTTAAAAAATGAATACATAAAAAAATAATAACATAGATATTAGGTCATTAAGTGGTGTCATAAATTAAGCAATCCCCAACATCTTATTAATACATAAAGGTATACTGAAAAATTTAATAATTCATTTAAAAAAAAATTAAAACACTACCTTCAAAGATAATAACATTTGACAGAAGTAGATTTTGGTGGTTGACCTTTTGTTTTGCATTGATAATATGACTGACTTTGAACATTCAAGTGTTGTATAGTGATAGCACTGAGCCTTTACAGGTACTTTCTGTTTGTTAAGAAGTTATTGATAGTGAGTGGGGGATAGGTAGAAACTATGGTGTTTGCAGTGAACTGGTCTTGATGGATGGCACCCCTACTATCTCAGGGCAGACTGTAATTAAAGAATGATGGAAGATTCATAAAGGGAGGTGTGATTAGTGTAGGAATATGCACTGGCATTTATACCATAGAAGGTGTAGTATTGGTTTGCAGGTGGAGTCAAGAGAGAGCCAGTTAACTAAGGGCAATATGGAAAAGTACAGGTACCGAGGCTAGCAATTTTTAGGTGGCTTGGTCTTCTACAGAAAAACCTCCCCAGTTGTAACTTTGTGGATTAGTCTCTGTGTCCTCTATTCTGTACCATTGGTCCACCCGCCTGTTTTGGTACAAGTACGATGCTGTTTTTGTTACTATTGCTCTGTAGTATAGTTTGAAAGGTGGTATCGCTATACCACCTGATTCACACTTCCTGCTTAGAGTTTCTTTTGCTATTCTGGGTCTTTTATTTTTCCATATGAATTTCATGATTGCTTTATCTATTTCTAGAAAAAATGCCGTTGGGATTTTGATTGGCATTGCATTGAACATATAGAGAACTTTGGGTAATATCGCCATTTTGATGATGTTAGTTCTGCCTATCCATGAAGAGGGTATATTTTTCCACCTTCTAAGATCTTCTTCTATTTCTCTCTTTAGGGTTTTGTAGTTTTCATTGTATAAATCTTTCACCTCAATAAACTTAAAGATGAGGACCGTATGATCATCTAGATGTGGGTTCATTTTTGTGTCTTGTATTTTTTTGTTATTGTTCCACATGTGTCCTTTGGTACCAACACAATGCTGTTTTTGTTACGATTGATCCATAGTATAGTTTAAATTCTGGTATTGTGTTGCCTTCTGCTTCATTCTTCTTGCTGAGGATTGTTTTGTCTATTCTAGGCCTCTTATTTTTACAAATGAAATTTGTGGTTTGTTTTTCTAGTTATATGAAGACTATCATTCATTGGTAGAGATATAATGCTAATCAAAAGTACTCTAAGATTCTCACTCCCATCAGAATGGCAGCCATCAAGATTACAAACAACACTAAGAGTTGTCCAGGATGTAGGGGAAAAGGCACACTCACACATTGCTTGTGGGACTGTAATTTGGTGTAGCCAATCTAGAAGTCAGTATGGAGAGTTCATGGAAACTTACAACATAACCACCATTTGACCATGATATCCCACTCCTTGGCTTAGATGTAAAGGACTGAAAAACAGCTTACTACAGGAACACAGACACATCAATGTTTATTGCAGCACAATTTATAATAGCTAAATTGTGGAACAAAACCAGATGCCCTTCAGTAGATGAATACACAGTGAAACTTTTATATATATGCACAATGGAATATTACTCAGAACTAAAAGAGAATAAAATAATAGCATTTACAAGTAAATGGTTGGAGTAGGAGAATATAATTCTAAGTGAAGTAAGCCAATCGAAAAATATCAAAGGCCAAATGCTTTATTTGACATGAGGATGCTAATTCATAATGATGATAGCAGGGCATGGGAGAAATGGAAGAACTTTAGATAGGGCAAAGGGAAAGGAGGGGAATGGAGAGGGCATGGGGGTACAAATGATGGTGGAATGAGTTAGACATCATTACCCTAAGTACATATATGAAGACACGAATGGTGTAAAAATACTTTTTGTACAACCAGAGACTTGAAAAATAGTGCTCTCTACATCTAATATGAAATGAATTGCATTCTGCCATCACATATAACAAATTAAAATAAATAAATATTTTAATAGAAAAGTGAATAAGTAAACAAGGGGAGGACATCCACCTTGTTTTCATGAAATTATGAAATAAAGGCCGCAAGAGCCATAAGAGTGGAATTTGGCGAGCATGCCAGTGGCTTTCTCCACAAGGAGGTGGTCCGATTCATTAATAATGAAGCTCTCCTGAACAGTGGTGGCCCCGAGTTCTACATGGACTTTCGCTCTTGTCCCTGGAACAAGGTAGAGGAGTGGATTCGCACTGTGGTGGTGGACTTTCAGGTGCCTCGAGACCTCAAGAGGAAATGCACCTGAAGTGCCCTTGCCCTGGGCATGCGAGTGGTGGCAAGGCAGCGGGAGCAGCAGGGGCATCGTGCCTGTCTGCTGCAGGACCAACTGGAGGAGGGTGAGGCGGCTTGCTGGGCTTTGGCCTCTGAGCTGCAGTGGCTGTGTGAGGACAGTGATGATGCTACTACTCAGCTGCACTTCACTTAGATTGTCTTTCAACAGGCAATGGATGAGTGTGAAGTGCTACG
This sequence comes from Callospermophilus lateralis, assembly GCF_048772815.1. Taxonomy (NCBI): domain Eukaryota; kingdom Metazoa; phylum Chordata; class Mammalia; order Rodentia; family Sciuridae; genus Callospermophilus; species Callospermophilus lateralis. The sequence continues at coordinate 2,249,927 of NW_027511893.1, forward strand.
TGAGAGGCTACCTCAGGCTGAGAGATCAGCCTTCGCAGATCCATTGCCCCCAAAGGTTGTACCTGTTATGGGAGCCCAACAGCATGGTGCTGTGGCATGATCCCTGGAAGGAGAGGATCAGGCAGAGGTGGTAGCACCTGGAACACAGGGCATACCACATTTGGAGGCCCAGATGCCAGCCCCAGCTCCTTTGCTTTATATGCCAGGACACCCAGGTCCTTAGCTCCAGGCACTGCAACCCCATGTGAAAATGTCTGTGCCCCATTCAGTGCCAATGCCAGTTGGATTCCAATACAAAACATCTCTACAAGCCCCTGTAGTAAAGAAATCAGAATCAGCAGGAACAACAGCCACAGCAGTGACAGCAATTGCACCCCAGGTGCCTCCTCTTGTCAGCTATCCACCTGGCTTGTGGGCTCCAGTGGGGTGCCAGGAGGAAATGGCTCTTCAATGTGTCCAGAGTTACCTGTGTGTCCAGAGTTCCCAAAGTTGCCTTGTCCTGAGTTGCCTGAGTTGCTGGGGCCAGGATGAATATCCTGAGAACCTTCCATGCAGGTGCAAGCTGGGAGATAGAAAAAGCCCCAAGCAAAAAGAAGGTCCTGAAGGTCCACATGGAATGACTTCCCTGAGGGAAAGCATAAGCCAAAGCCAAAAAGAGGGTCAGGAGAGACCCAAAGGGAAATACCCCATGTGGCAGAGCATTAGCCTTTGCCTGGTGTTTTTAATTAAAAAACAATGTCATTGGGATTTTAATAGGAATTGCATTAAATCTTTGTAAACGTTTTGGTAGGATGGACATTTTTGGCTATATTAATTCTGCCTATCCAAGAGCATGAGAAATCTTTCCATCTTCTAAGATCTTTTTCAATTTTCTTTCTTAATGTTCTATAGTTTTCATTGTAGAGGTCTTGCACCTCTTTTTTTAGATTAATTCCCAAGTGTTCTATTTATTTGAGGCTAGAGTCAATGGGGAGGTTTTCCTACTTTCTCTTTGCTGTGGATTCATCGCTTATATATAGAAATGCATTTGATTCATGGGTATTGATTTTATATCCTAATTTGCTGAATGTATTTATTGGTTCTAGAAGCTTTCTGGAGGAATATTTTGGATCTTCTAAATATAGAACTATGTCTTCAGCAAGGGGTGATAATTTGAGTTCTTATTCTATGCAAATCACTTTAATTTCATTCATCTGTCTGATTACTCTGACTAGAGTTTCAAAGAGGGAATCCCTGTCTTGTTTCTGTCCTTAGAGGGAATGCTTTCTCCTTTTCTCATTTAGTAATAATGTTGGCCTTGGGTTTAGCATAGGTAGCTTTCACAATGTGAAGACTTTGCATACATTGTTTGTATAGACCTCACCATGTGCATGTTGAACCATGAGTGTTTGTGGTATGAGATGACAGGTTAGGATGAGAAGCAAAAGAATGGATTCCACAGCAGCAGTCATGGAAGAGGAAGATTAATTCAAATGATTGGATTAAATCCTACTAAATAGAAAATAGTTTTGTTTTCAAATTTAAAATAAGGGGGATATGATCTTAAAATTTCTCCTTCCTGAAAATTTCCTCAACTCTTAAAAGATAATACTTTGTATACATTTTCATTCTGAATCAAAAAGACATTTTAATTTTCTCTATCTACAAATGTTTGGAGGTTCAGAAAGATTGAGACATGTGTTGGTTTAGAATTACAAACCAGAAATGGAATCTTCTTTGATTCTCAAAACTATAGCTATGCATCCCTTTCATCCCATGATTTTTTGATCAATGAAATAATTTTGGGAGTAAATCCTTTTTTTCTAATTTAACTTATTTTTATTAACAACAAATATTAATATATAGTTCTAGGTTTCAGTTTTTGAAGCAATACACAAACTATTCAACAACACACTTGGACATGAAAATACACTTTCTAAGAGTAGCAGCTCAGAATGTGGCATGTGCTCACAATGAAAGTTCCATGTTGACCAGTCACCATGGTAATGTGGAATGCACATCTTACCTTCCATTTCCACTCAGTTGTGTGGTGAGTGAGTTGGTGTAAGTTAAAGTTGGAGAAGAGTAGAGAGGTTTTGAGTTCCTGGTTGGCCATGGGAAATCTTAACTGCTGTGGGAAAGGTATGTTGTCAGTGATATTTTTAAGTGTGTTTCTTCAAAGGGCAGTTAATGTTTGCTGAATATATTTTCCTCTTGATTTTTTCATCTTCAACACTGAATCTTCTCTCCTGAGATTTAAATATTTGGTGATATTGTTTTATCACTCAATTCATATATTTGCTTGTTCTATTGACCTGGTTACTGAAAATGTTTTTCTAAATTTAGATAAATGAACCATTCCTAATGCCAATAACGTGTGTGCCTTTAAAGTGAATTACAGGAGCAGGACACCCACCTTGCTTTCATGAGATGAAAAAATAAAGTGAGACATAGTATATGGATGCTAAGTAAGGCGATATATATACCATGAAAGGGCAATTAGAAACCAAACCCATCTCAATGTATATGAATATTTAGAAATAATGTTAGAGAAGTCTAAATCAAGACTTTTGTAAAAGAAAAGAGGACTGAAATTTCAGAAAACGTTTCCAATTGGTTGATAACTACCGGATCCCAGGTGTTTGGGGGCTACTGGGAAGAAGGCAAAAAGGACAGTGCCTTGAGGTCAGTGGAGTGGATGTCTGATAATGGAGGAAATGAGGGCCTCAGTGGATTTAGGGAGGATTTATTCGTTGAGGTTCACAGGTTATAGTTAGTGGTGGTTCCATCTAGGCAGGTAAGTCTCTGGCCCCTGGCCATGCAGGGTCTAGGGAGAGGCTTGGAAATCCAGGAGCAGGAATATGCCTGATCAGAGCTGGTGCATATGGAGAAATGATATTTCAACCAGGCCTTGTCTGACTGCTCAGATAATGGCTCAGAATATTAGACTGCAGACATGGGGCAGGCCAGCTTCTGACAATGAAACATCAAACCATCAGCCCAGAGTATCTGTTTCCCTGATTAATCCCCACTAACAGGCCATCCAGGAGGGAGAAGCTCAAGGAAACTTCATTCTTGGCACAGCCATCAAGTGGCAGTTGGTTTAGAATGTCCCAAGTTCTGAAACAGTTGTTGAGCCCCAGAGAACTCTGATGATTTAGATGGTCAACTGCTCGTCAGGAAGGATCACTTGGAGACAGCTGGAAGTGAGAAGACCCTGGGGGAGGATGGCTCCAAGTGTGGACTCTACCCTTTGTGAAGGTCGGGCGAGCGTCGGAGGAAGAGACCACCAAGAGACTGTCTCATGCAACAGCAAAGGGTTTATTGGGGGGTCCATAATGCTGGGGCTCAGAGCTCACTTGAATAGAGCAGAGAGCCCCGGAAACAGCTTAAGCAGAGCTTATATACATTCCTTGGAGAGGGCATTGACTTCACATACAGCATAGCCAATCATTGCATGGATTCTGGGAGGGGGGTTGTTTTTGTAGAGCAACCAGATGATCACGGGAGATTTCAACATACATTTAGTGGGCATTTCCGGGAGTTGTTTTCAACTTCTACATGAGTTTCAGGTTCCAGGAAAACAGAACTCAATTCTTACATTCTTAACCTTTTCACCTTGACCTTCAGATAGGCTTCATTTACATGAAATGATCATTTTTAAGTCAGTAATTGCAATGAAGAGACAGGAGCCCGGGGTTATAACTTGAACATTTCTCATGGTGTCTGCTACTGAAACCTCATGCCAAAGAGGCCTGAAAGAAGGAGTATTCAAAAAGCACTGAGAAGAGTTCTGGTTTCCTGGTTCTAAGATATCCACTAGAGGACTCAGTGCTCAGGGATTTCTGGTCCCAGGTAAATAGCTACATTCCTGTCCCATTTCCACCGCTCATCATTCTTGTGAATCTGGGCAAAACACATAAAATCTCCAAATTACAAATACCTAAACTCTAAATTGTGGTGGACAGACTCTGCTTCACCCATCCCTTTAGGCTGATATGGAGTCATAGGAGGTCACAGATATTCTCCATGAGCTTTACAAATATCCATCTGTAAAGAATGAGGAATAGAGTTTCTTTACCCATTGCTCTGGAGGATGACCTCTGTTTGACACCTCTCTGTTCAAACACTGTCAACGATTGAACTTATTTTTCCACACATTTAATGAAGTGTACTATTTAATGTCAGGACACATTAGCACCCATATGAAGCACCAGTCCGCTTAAGAATGCATGGATGTGATCATTGTCAGCCTTATACCATTACGTGGATCAGATGCCACACTTTTTGCAACAATTGAGAAGGGGTTTATTTAACTGAACAGGTATTTAATTTTTGAGGTAGGATTTGAATGAAAGCCACATAACCACAGCCTCTGCTTATGGTCACTGTTTTCTCTGATTTCTATGATTCCGCCTCAGTAATTCTTTTTGACCACACAATATTGTGTTGGGTTGTAGACCTCACACATTGCATTGTTATCCTAAAGATCAATCTGACTCAGGTGCTTTGCTGCCCCAATGGTGAAAAATAAACTCAGTAGTGTGAAATCTAATAACATTCACATCCCTCCTTCAAAATTTATTAAACATCGATTTTGTTATTTTTAAAAATTTTTATTAGTTATTCATGGACCTTTATTTATTTATTTATATAAATGTGGTGCTGGGAATCAAACCCCATGCCTCAGACATGCAAGGCTAGCATTCTCCAAATGAGCCACATCTCAAGACCCAGATTTTACTGTTTTTAACTCTGTTAACAGACTGCAAAAATACATCAGAACTTTTTTTCTAATATTCAATTGTAGCATTGTCTCCCCTGCTCTGCTAACTAATTCTCTACTCTCACCTTCTATGATCAATTTTTCAGTTTCCACGAAAGAGTGATTTTATGCAGCATTTATCTTTGTGTCCCAGACCTATTTCTGATAAGATAATTATCACCTCTTGTTGTTGAAAATGACAGAAAAAAAAAACCATACAAGAAATATTTAAGTTTCTGGGCATGCTATTAGTGTATAAATACATACTTGAATTCAAAGCTCAAGTTATACCCCCAGATATTTACAATGATCAGTTATCAATTAAAACTGGTTGAACTGTTATTTGAATTACTATTGATGACCCTATGTTTTCTTGCCAGCACATTGTCAACAGCTAACTCTGTTTTATCACATTTCCCAGGCTGTTGCCTCTGGCCTTGGTCCAGAGGTGACCTCTGGCCACCAAACAGTGCTGTTCCAAATGAGAATTCCAACGAAGGTACTGTGGAAATCCTGTCATTGTGTCCATTCTGCAATAAGGATTCTAGTTGATTCAGATTTCCAATTCTTCTTTTATTTAACATGTACAAATTTACGTGCTTTGAGTCATTCAGCAGTGCTATAGCTCTAGAAGTAAAGATCCAGTTACCTTTTAATTCTGTGCACTTGATTATTTCAACTGCTGGTGGACATCTGGGTTGATCATACAATGTATTTATGGTGAATGCTAGAAACATTGAAGTGATTGTATCACTATAGTATGCTGACTTATAGTTTTATAGAATAAGCAGGGAGGAATGTAATAGCTGAGTCCTATGAGTTCCACTCTTGGGCTTGTCAGGAATCTGCACATTGCTTTCTAGAGTTGTCATAATAATTTACAAACCCACCAACATTGTGTCAGTGTACCTTCTTTCTCTCATCCTTCCTGGTATTTCTATGCTTATCCAGTTTCCACAGCACCATTTGTTTAAACCATAATGTCCTCTTTAACATGTATATTGGTGCTGTTGTCCAGTATCAGGTGAATGTAAGTATCAGGTAGGTTTTCTCTGTGTGGTATATTCAATTCAAGAATCTTCATATCTATTTTCAGTTCAATAAGATACTGTTTTTGCTACTCATCTCTGTAGTAAAATATAAAATTGGTCATTGTGCTGGCTTTCACCTTACTTTTTCTTGCTCAGAATTGCTTTGCAAAATAATAATAATAATAATAATAATAATAATAATAATAATAATAGTATTTATAAATATTATTATTTAATAAATATAATAATTAATATAATATTATATTATAATAATTATTATTATTACTATTATTATCATCATCATCATCTCAAATGAATTTCAGCGTTAGTTTTTCAATACTGTAAGGAATATCATTTGTAGTTTGAAGGGGATTGTATAGAATTCATTGAACCTGGATATTGTTGATATTATGGCCACTTTGACAATATTAATTCTGCCTATCAAAGAACACAGAACTATTTTGCCCCTTCTGAGGTCTTCTTCCATTTCTTTTTCAGTGTTCTATAGTTTTTGTTGTAGAGATCTTACATCCTATTTGGTAGATTTATCCTCAGGGGCTTTTTTACATTATTATAAAAGAAATTATTTTCTTGAATTCTAAATCAGTGCCATCAATGTTGGAGTATAGTGACAATATTGATTTATTTGTGTTGATCTTTTATCCTGCTACATTGCTACATTTATTACTTCTAGAATTCTTCTGGTGAAAATTTTTGGGCCTTCTAAATATAGAATCATGTCACCAGGTAATGTGGACAATTTGAATTTTTCTTATGGTATCCTATTAATTTCCTACATTTGCCTGATTGTTCTGACATTTTTTAAGAAAAATATATTGAATAAAATTGGCAAAAGTAGACATTCTTTTCTTGTTCTTGATATTTGAAGAAGACAGTTTATTTTTATCTCTGTTCAGTGTGATGTTGTCTTTGAATTTCTCATATATAGCTTTTATAATATTGAAACTAAGTTCCTTTTTTTCCAGGTTTCTCCTTTATTTTGGAAATGAATTGTTTCTCCTTTTTTATCAAGAGCTTTTCTACATCTATTGCGGTGATTTTCTGAATCTTGTCCTTAATTCCAACTATGGATGTGCTAGTCAGCTTCTCCCCACACACTCTGCTGCCTGTGGAGCGACCTTTACATGCTTCCTGGGCTTATGGTCTGGGCATCTATTCCCAGCAGCCCATTTTTACACCTGCTCCTTCAAATTCTCAATCCCTTTCAGCTGGTCCTGGGAGGCACCAGACTCAAGGAGGAAAGGACCAGAGCTTTCCTGCACATCTCTGACTTGAGTTCCCCTGGGGAGAATTCTCTCCATGCCTTTTGCTCTAGCTCAGCCAGGCAAAACCTAGGTGCTGTGGCAGGTGCCTTTCAGGTCCATGTGTGCCTAGCTGCTCAGATCTCCCAGCTCCTGGCTCCTGCAGTGGCAGCATCAGCTTGGCTGTGTCAAGGTGGCTCCTGCCTTGCTCTCTGGGGACAGCATGAATCACAGATCTTTCTTCATTTACAGTGTGCAGTGCAAAGAAGCCTCTTTTCAGCCAAGAAAACGTTGCCTCTCTGATCTCAGGATTTTCACACTGAATCTTTCTATTTTGTTTCTGTCCATTTCCTTTTTGGTGATCTAGCAGTGCCACTAATCCTGCTGCTGCTACTGCTGCTTCTGCCACCATCAGCTTGGATCTAATGTACTTTCTTTTTTGTCTTTGTTTAATGTAGCCAAGTTTCTGATTCTCTAAGACTCCCTGAGTGTCCACTATTGAGTTTTCGTGAAACCCCTCTTTTGCACACCTGAGAGGAAGGACTATTCACACTGTTTGCATTACAGGTTGTGGAGCTGCAAGAAATAAAGGTTCTCTCTATCTTAAATTTGCTTCTGTCTTGTATTATTTCTTTTGCTTGAGTTTTTGACTTTATATTCCTCTATAATTTTTTCCATTCACTCTTAAGTTTGGGTGACTTCCTTTAGTTCCCCTCTCACTGAGAAGCAGTCTTCTTGCCTTCTAAGTCTGGCACTGAAGAACTGTCGTGGGTGCATCCTTCCTCCATTTGCCAACTTCTCTTCTCCTGACAGCAAATTTGCACAATTTCTCAACATGCCAAGGAACGTTTTGGGCCAAAATATATTTTATCTTGATGAATACCTCATGTTAACTTGAAAACAAATTTTATTCTCTCACTGTCGTATGAAGTATTTGTACAAATGCCAAATAGATCTATGTGATTGATAATGGTTTTGGTAAATTCCTAGGGTTGCCATAACTAAGTACCAGCTTTCTTGGGTTGAAGTAATGTAAGTGTACTATCTTAGAGCTCTATTTCCTAGGAATCCCACATTGACCTGTTAGCAGAAACATGTTACTTCTGAAAACTTTAAGGAAGGATTTTTCCTGCCCATTCTTAACTGTTACTGGTTTGGTGGCCATCCTTGATCTGCTTGGTTTTCAACTGCAGCACTTTCCTCTCTGCTTGCATCATCACATGGCATTAGTCTCTCATGAATGTGCCCCATCTTCATGAGAACAGATGCCCTATTTGGAGAATGGGTCCACCCTGTTCAAAGAGTATACTTTTAATTGCTAAGATCACAATGACTCTCATTTAAAACCCAGTAAAATTTGGAGGTACGGTTTAAGTTCTAACTTAACCATGTTTAGAATTTAAACATGTATTTGTGTGGAAGTAATTTGACCCATAACAGAAATGATTGATTCAAAAGTATACTTTTTCTTTACTTCCTGATGGATCTGTCAAGTGTTATAAAGAAATGCTGAAACCTTCTAGTGTAACAGTAGAATATTTAATTTCTCATTGTAGTTCCTTCCATTTTTTGTCTATTTTGAATTTTTGTTTCCTGATCTGCTCCTTCTCTTGCCATTCAGAAACAATCATGTTCCAGCACTACTTGAGCCTGTGTGTGTTAAACAACCGTCTCCATACACTCTAGACCCATGTCCACAGTTAAGAAGCCCCTGGAGTGTTTCTTCAGCAAACCAATATACTGACAGTTACTCTATATTTCCCTAGATTGCTATCAAGTTTTAATAGAGGTGGTACCCATTGTGGCAGAAGACCAAAAAAATTACATTGCTAAGGTAATGTGACCCTTCTTTGTCTTAGATATAAGTGTTGTTTTCTTCCTTTTAATTCAAATTCCTTCATGAAAATATGACAGTGTTCATTATAGGTGACTCACAGGTGATGGAATTACAACTGCACATCTATTCCCTGTGAGAATGATTCAAGATGACATTCACATATGAGAACAACCATTGTCAAATAATTGTAGTGAGGATTTTCTTCAGTGGCTCTTCTGCTTGATAGAAAAAGAATTTTTTGCATGTCATCAAATTGTACCTGAGAAATCCCTCATGCAAAGCTCATGTATTTTCACAAGTGCCTTCTCTGCCTTACTTTGTGATCTTTGCCCCAACTGCTGTTTCCCATCTAGTTATCTAATGTCATCACAGACAACTGTAGACTTGTGCAAATGATCTCCTGCTCACGCTGTCTTCCTTTCTGTAACTACAGGTAGCCTCTGCAACAAATGAGCTAAGTAAGTATTCTCAACTCCCTAACGTGCTGAGCAAAACCTCTGTACTTAGATAGGTCACACATTCCTTCCTGTTTCTATGTAAAAAGTTATCCTGGATTTAGATTTTGTTTGGAAATGAGGATAGGCATATGGTGACAAAGTGATAATCCAGTGAAGAATTGTGGCCCACTATCATGATCCTGAAATAGCTGTCTTTTGTGTGGTGTGCATTTATGTGAATGAGCATGGGGTGGTATCTCTGAGCATGTCCATGTGTAATAATTGTGTATGTGTTTGTGAGGCTATGGGAGCTTCTTCAGAAATTCTCTTCTAACATGCCCAGAACAAGCATCCATTTTCTAAAAATAAAAACCCACACTAATGCATGATTTGCTTGATATAATTTTTTCCCACTTCATGACACCCAAATGTAGTTTTGGTTAGTAGGCCCTCTCTGTAGACAGAGATGTTGCTGAGCCAAAAGATCCAGGTTATTCACTCTGTAAGTGAAAGAAGCATTAAGAGTTCAGGAAATTTTCCTGATGGTGATGCTTTGGGTTAGGGAACTGTGTACATCACGTAGTGATATAACACAATCCAGGTTATTACAATATATTAGTAACAACTAATCTCCTACAGAGATGTGAAATATTTTGCATATTTTAAAGTGGCCTCAGTGGTCATCTCTAGAGAAAAACATACTCCTAAAGGTACAAAATACAAAAAAAATATATCACACCTGGTTCCAATCTACTGGAAACACAAAGCTGTGCTTCCCATTCATTCTTGTTCTTTTTTATTGGTTAATCAAAATATTACAAAGCTCTTGACATATCCTATTTCATACATTAGATTCAAGTGGGTTATGAACTCCCATTTTAACCCCAAATACAGATTGCAGAATCACATCAGTTACACATCCATATTTTTACATTATGCCATATTAGTAACTGTTGTATTCTGCTACCTTTCCTATCCTCTACTATCCTCCCTCCCCTCCCCTCTCATCTTCTCTCTCTACCCCATCTGTTGTAATTTAATTCTTTCTCTGGATTTTTTTCCCTTCCCCCTAAAATTATCTTTTATTTTATTGTTGGTTGTTCAAAACATTACATAGTTCTTGATATATCATATTCCACACTTTGATTCAAGTGGGATAGTAAGGATAGGAAAGGCAGCAGAATACAACAGACACCAGAATGACAATATATAAATCAACAGAAGTGTAACTGATGTGATTCTGCAATCTGTGTACGGGGTAAAAATGGGAGTTCATAATTTAAATTATCTTATATGTAATTTTGTATATCAATGAAGATCTCTTTCCATTTCCATGCAATTTCCCTTTTCTCTCCCTTTCCCTCCCACCTCATGTCTCTGTATAAAGTTGATCTTTTCCTCCTGCTCTTCCTGCCTGCTCTGTTCATAGTTGTTCTCATTATAACAAAGAAGACATTTGGCCTTTGATTTTTTAGGGATTGGCTAGCTTCGCTTAGCATAATCTGCTCTAATGCCATCCATTTCCAGGCCAATTCCATGAATTTGTCATTTTTAGTGCTGCATAATACTCCATTGTGTATAAATCTCACTTTTTTTAATCCATTCATCTATTGAAGGGCATCTGGGTTGGTTCCACAGTCTAGCTATTGTGAATTGTGCTGCTATGAGCATCGTTGTGGCAGTATCCCTGTAGTATGCTCTTTTAAGGTCCTCAGGGAACAGTCCGAGAAGGGCAATAGCTGGGTCAAATGGTGTTCCATTCCCAGCTTTCTCAGGAATCTCCATACTGCTTTCCAAATTTGCCGCACCAATTTGCAGTCCTACGAGCAATGTACAAGAGTACCCTTTTCCCCACAACCTCTCCAGCACTTGTTGTTGTTTGCATTCAGAGTGGCTGCTCATCTTACTGGAGTGAGATGGTATCTTAGGGTGGTTTTGATTTGCATTTCTCTGAATGTTAGAGATGGTGAGCATTTTTTCATGTACATGTTGATTGATTGTATGTCCTCCTCTGAGAAGTGTCTGTTCAGGTCTTTGACCCATTTGTTGATTGGGTTATTTGTTATCTTATTGTTTAATTTTTTGAGTTCTTTGTATACTCTGGGTATTAGGGCTCTATCTGAAGTCTGAGGAGTAAAAATTTGTTACCAGGATGTAGGCTCCCTATTTACTTCTCTTATTGTTTCTCTTGCTGAGAAAAAACTTTTTAGTTTAAATAAGTCCCATTTGTTGATCCTAGTTATTAACTCTGTGCTATGGGTGTCCTATTAAGGAATTTGGAGCCCGATTCCACAATATGTAGATTGTAACCAACTTTTTCACTTTAAGGCACGGAGTCTCTGATTTGATATCAAGGTCTTTGATCCATTTTGAGTTAACTTTTATGCATGGCGAGAGAAAGGGATTCAGTTTCATTTTTTTGCATATGGATTTCCTGTTTTCCCAGCACCATTTGTTGAAGATGCTATCCCTCCTCCATTGCATGCTTTTATTCCCTTTATTAAATATAAGATAGTTGTAATTTTGTGGATTCGTCTCTGTGTCCTCTAATCTGTACCATTGGTCCACCTGCCTGTTATGGTACCAGTAAAATGCTGGTTTTGTTAATATTGCTCTGCAGTGCAGTTTGAAATCTGGTATCACTATACCTCCTGATTCACACTTCCTGCTTAGAATTGCTTTTGCTATTCTGGGTCTTTTATTTTTCCATATGAATTTCATGATTGCTTTATCTATTTCTACAAGAAATGCTGTTGGGATTTTGATTGGCATTGCATTAAACGTATAGAGAACTTTTAGTAGTATCGCCATTTTGATGATGTTAGATCTTCCTATCCATGAACAGGGTATGTTTTTCCATTTTTTAATGTCTTCTTCCATTTCTCTCTTTAGGTTTCTGTAGTATTCATTGTATAAATCTTTCACCTCTTTTGTTAGATTGATTCCCAAGTATTTTATTTTTATTGAGGATATTGTGAATGCAGTGGTTGTCCTCATTTCCATTGCAGAAGATTTGTCACTGATATACAGGAATGCCTTTGATTTATGAGTGTTCATTTTATATCCTGCCAAATTGCTAAATTCACTTATTAGCTCTAGTCGTTTCTTTGTACAACCTTATTGGTCTGTTAGATATCTTATTATATCATCTGAATATGTGATAATTTAAGTTCTTCTTTTCCTATTTTTTAGCCATTAATTTCTTTTGTCTGTCTAATTGCTCTGGCTAGTATTTCGAGGACTAAATTGAAGAGAAGTGGTGAGGGAGGGCATCCCTGTCTTGTTCCAGATTTTAGTGGGAATGCCTTCAGTTTTTCTCCATTCAGAATGATGCTAGACTGAGGCTTAGCATATATAGCTTTTACAATGTTGAGGTAAGTTCCTGTTATCCCTAGTTTTTCTAGTGTTTTGAATATAAACGGATGCTGAACTTTGTCGAATGCTTTTTCTGCATCTATTGAGATGATCATGTGGTTCTTATGGTTAAATTTATTTATGTGGTGAATAACATTTATTGATATCTGTATATTGAACCAGCCTTGCGTCCCGGGGAGGAATCCTACTTGATCATGGTGCACAATTTTTTTGATATGCTTTTGTATTCGATTCACAAGATTTTTTTTTGAGGATTTTTGCATCTGAGTTTATTAGAGATATTGGCTTTGTAGTTTTCTTTTTTTTGAAGTGTCTTTGTATTGTTTCAGGATCAGTGATGTTGGCCTCATAGAATGAATTTGGAAGAGCTCCTTCTTTTTGTATTTCTTGAAATAACTTGAATAGAATTGGTATTAATTCTTCTTTGAAGGTTTTGTAAAACTCTGCTGTATATCCATGTCGTCCAGGGCTTTTCGTGGTTGGTAGTCTTTTGATGGCTTCTTCAATTTCCTCTTTTGTTATTGGTCTGTTTAAATTGTGTGTATCTTCCTGACAATCTGGGCAAATCATATGACTAAGAAATTTACCAATATCTTTGCTATCTTCTATTTTATTGGAATATAAGTTTTTAAAATAATTTCTAATTATCTTCTGTATTTTTGTAGTGTCCATTGTGATATTGCCTTTTTCATCCCGTATGTTAGTAATTTGAGCTCTCTCTGTTCTTCTCTTCCTTAGCTTGGCTAAGGGTCTGTCGATCTTATTTATTTTTTCAAAGAACCAACTTTTTGTTTTATCAATTTTTTAATGTTTTTTTTTGTTTCAATTTTATTGATTTCTGCTCTAATTTTAATTATTTCTTGCCTTCTACTACATTTGCTGTTGTTTTCCTCTTCCTTTTCTAGGGCTTTGAGATGAAGTGTGAGCTCATTTATTTGTTGGTTTTTTCATTTTTTGAGGAATTACCTCCAGGAAATTAATTTCCCTTCTTTAAGCTGCTTTCATTGTGTCCCATAGATTCCAATATATTGTGTCTGTATTTCCATTCATCTCCAAGAATTTTTTGATTTACTCCTTTATGTCTTTTATAACCCATTGATCATTCAGTAACATATTGTTCATTTTTCATAAGATGTATGATTTTTCCATCCTTCTTTTATCATTGATATCCAGTTTCATTCCACTGCAATCAGATAAGTTGCATGGTATTATCTCCACACCTTTATATTTACTAATAGTTGTCCTATGGCATAATATATGGTCTATCTTTGAGAAGGATCCATGTGCTGTTGAGAAGAATGTGTATCCACTTCGTGATGGTTGATATATTCTATATATGTCGGTTAAGTCTAGGTTATTGATTGTGTTATTGAGTTCTATAGTTTCTTTATTCAGCTTTTGTCTGGAGGATCTGTCCAATGGAGAGAGCGGTGTGTTGAAGTCACCCATAATTATTGTGTTGTGGTCTATTTGTCTCTTGAACTTGAGGAGAGTTTGTTTTATGAATGTTTCAGCACCATTGTTTGGTGCATATATATTGATAATTGTTATGTCATGTTGGTGGATGGTACCTTTTAATAGTATGTAGTGTCCTTCTTTATCCCTTTTGATTAACTTAGGTTTGAAGTTCATTTCATTTGATATGACTATGGCCACTCCTGCTTGCTTCGGCGAACCATGTGAGTGGTATGATTCATCCCAACCTTTCACCTTCAGTCTGTGTATGTCTTTTCCTATCAGATGAGTCTCCTGAAGGCAGCATACTGTTGGATTTGTTTTTTTAATCCAGGTTATTAGCCTATGTCTCTTAATTGGGGAATTAAGCCATTAACGTTTAAGGTTACTATTGAAATATGGTTAGTACTACCGGTTATGCTTGTTTATTTATTTATTTTAATATGGATAGTTTTTCCTTTTTGGTTATTTTTTTTCCTTCCCTTTCCTGAGTTACCTCCCACTGTTAGTTTGGGGTGCTGTTTTTCAATCCCTCTTCTTGTAGTGTTTTGCTCAAGATGCCATGCAGTGCTGGTTTTCTGGATGTGAATTCTTTTAACATTTATTTATCATGAAATGTTTTAATTTCATTGTCAAATCTGAAGCTTAATATTGCTGGATACAGTATTCTTGGTTGAAATCCAATATTTTTCATCGTTGGAAATACGTTGTTCCAGGATCTTCTCGCTTTCAACGTCTATGATGAAAAATCAGCCGTTAACCTAATTGGTTTACCTCTGAATGAAATCTTCCTCCTTTCTCTAGTAGCTTTTAATATTTTTTTTTGTTCTGTATGTTGGATATCTTCATAATTATGTGACTTGGAGTTGGTCTATTATGGTTTTGAATGTTTGGGGTCCTGTAGGCTTCCAGGACTTGGCAATCCATTCCACCTTTCATATTTGGGAAGTTTTCTAAGATTATTTCATTCAATAAATTGTTCATTTTTTTGGTTTGATGCTCTATGCCTTCTTCTATTCCAATGACTCTCAGGGTTGGTTTTTTTATGACATCCCATGTCTCTTGAATAGATTTCTCGTGCCTTCTAAGCATCCTTTCTGTGTTGACAATATTCTTTTCAAGTTGATAAACTTTGTCTTCCTTATCTGATGTTCAGGCTTCTACTTGATCTAGTCTATTTGTAATATTCTCGTTTGTTATACTCTGGTTTCTCTTCAGATCATATAAATCTTTTGCCTTTTAATATTTTCGTTTGAGTTTTTAATTTGGTTTATGGTTTCCTGCTTTTCTAAAATTACTGTTTGTTTTATTTTCTAAATCTCTATTTCGTGATAGAGCTCGTTCTTTGACATTTGAATTTGCTTACTTAATTCGTTTTCAAAAATACGTTCATTGTTTGAACTTGCTGTCTAAAGTCTTCTCTAAGATTCCATTCCATCTGAGTTAGGTATGCCTTAACTTCTTTCTCTGTCCATTTTTCTGGTGCCTCTAGGTTCTCCTTTGTATTTAAGTTGCCCTGCATTTTTTGTGCTCCTTTTTCCTTTTGTTTTTTTTTTTCATGGTGCTCAAGTTACTTCCCAACTCTGTTTGACTGCTGTGTTTCTGTTTTCTCTGTTAAATTTGTTTTGGTTTTAATATTTCCACTATCTCTCCTTTGTGTTAGGAGACAATGTTTCGAGATGTTGGATTTAATTGTGATATAAGGTAAATTCATTGGTTTCATTAAAGGCCTTCAGATTTTGATGGCATATAGAGAACTAAGGTTTGGACTTAAGATTTTATGTAAAGATCGGTTGATTTGATTGTATGGAGGTTAGGATACGTTAGCTTCCTTGGGGGGTTACTCAAATACAGTCGGATATTAACAAGAGAATAGACAGGAGTACTTGGTGGTAGTTAAGGGCTTGGGTGGACTATACACCTATTCGTAGTATTCATCTATTTGCATTTAGTAAGTTATATGTAGTCTGGTTGTTCATGCTGTTTTATTGTAGCAATCTGTCATAACCTGGCGATGGTGACGTCAGTTTTACAAGATGTTGGCCGCTGGCTTCATTGGTGGACTTTAAGTTTTGTGGGATAGAACTGGACCAATTCCTTCCTTCATCTCAAACCCCGAACTCATCCCAGAGCTCAGAGAGGGCACAGCCAGCAGGACTCCACAGAATCCGTAGTGCCGTTTCTCTCTGCTTGCTGGTCGCTTCTCGGCGGCACCTCGCCATCTGTAGCCACGGGGCGGGCCGCAGGGCGGGCGGCGGATCAGTTAGCCTGGATCTCTGGTCGCACCGTTGGCTCGCATTTGAGACTCAGTAACCGGTCCTCGGTGATGGAAATCCTTCCTCTAGGTTTCGGTGCACCCTAATTTAGCTGGAAATTCCGAACAAGATAGCTTTTTGTTGTTCTAACCTGTATTCACCTGTGCAGTGATGTGTTACACGGGGTGTGATGCACTCTATTTGCGGCCATCACTCATTCTTGTTCTTATATTTGCTGTATATTTTTACTGAGGTCCATATCAAGAAATGCTCTGAACTATTCATAAGCCTTAAATCAGTATACTAATCATTATTCTGCATCCTCCTAGTTCACCCAAATGACATGGTGGGGTTCATTCCTGGAGAAAGCATGGATCAAGAGGCCCCATCAGAAGCCATGGTAAGGTTGCTTATCTTCCTCTGAAATTCAAGTGTTGCTCTTTAGTATCTCTTTCTCTTGTAATATGATATGGTTTCCTGGAGATGACATACACAATTTCCTGAGTGTGCAGATTCTCATTAGGGTGTCTGTTGCCAAATGAGACCTCACTGAAGGCAATATAACAAGAAACAGTATAAACTACACACCGTATAATAACAAGCTTTGTGCCTGGATATGATTTTCCATCCTGGTCATCAAATTCCTTAATTATCACCTAATATAGACCTGTGACACAAATACCCTAGAAAAGCTTGTGTCATTTGGTGAGAGTACATTTGCTATCTCTTCCCTTGATTTGCACACATTCTCATTGAATATTTGAATGTCACCAATAAACAAAAGACTTGTGCACACAGGTCAAATCATGGCTTGATGTTCATAGTGACTCCTTTTCTGTATTCACAGGATGATTCAAAAGGATCCATAATTGGTATGTATCCTGGGCTCACTCTCTTCCTTTTGAAAATGTAGATGATGCATAGGGTCAGAGAGTCTTCCTTCCTTTTGAGTGCAGAGTCTCAGTGATTCCACTACTTCCTTGAGAATGAGAAGTGAGGGGTTTGTTGTCTAAATTGATTTAAAAATATCTATGGTCATTCTGCATATTTCCTTTAAGCACCTATGTGAGTTGAGCAACGTGGTTAGGTCAATGAAAGTTTTATACATGTGTCTCTGTGTGCATTCATGCAACATGATTCTGAGTGTGACTTTTTGTTCGTTTTTGCACATTTGTTTGCTTCTTTAGATATATACATGCCAAGATGCCAATGTCCACATGTTTAAACAAAAAAAGCCATCTCCATTAGATCATGATTTTGTATATGTGTAAATAGATCAAACTGTAAACTTTCCTGCGTGCAGATCATTCCACACCAATACCTTTATTAACATGCAAAACATATCCCATCAAAACCCAGAAAATTTTCACGACACTCTATAAAGAAAAAGCTCCACTTCATTCCTGTCACTGCACCAGTAGCAACTTCATTTAATAGCAAACCTCACCTGTCAGTAGGTCCTATATTTAATCAGTGCATGTGATTATTCACAACACTTCACTCATGAAAAATTTTCACGTTCATATACATTTTTTGTGAGAGGTGTCAGAATTAATCTTCCAATCCCCATTCTAGGCAAAAGTTTCTGGACAGGGCCAATCCTTAACAGTGCCCCTCAGGTTCACCAATGCACTATGCTCACTCATGGTGGGCATCTGTGTCAGAGGAGATGCACAGGCTAGATATTACTGTAACTAAGGAAGGTCTTACTTTGCATGTTCCAACTGGCAATGAAAGCTACATTTTTGTGTGTTTTTGTAGACACTACTTTGTAGAAACATGTTTTAACTGGATGGGTTTTCATGGGGCCAGATCAGCACAATTTCAATTCATCCAGTTACAGAGCAAAAGTTGGGCTGTAGTGAAGATCCAGCTCAGCACAGCAGTGGTGTCTGATTCCTAGTTTTGGTCTGTGCTGCCTCTTTTGTGGCCTGCAGGATATCACATTGACAATATATATGATAGGTCTTTCTACTGTCAGTCTCATATGCTGTTTGGGTCCCTCTATTCATACATACATGGATAATGACACTCACTGGTCACTGTGAGGGTAGAAGAACTGTGGTCATCATTCCTTCTCATCCCTGAACTCCTCCCTGGGCAGAGTCTCTTCATCTTAGTCCATGACATCATTTGGTAAATACAACAATGTGCTAAGATCTCACTTGTTCAGCATGTGGGGCTCTACAGTGAACCAGGTATCCACCTGGGATCTGACCAGGACCAGTCAGAATCAGTTGGGACGTTAAGAAGATAGCATTGTGTCCATGCTTTTCACACACATTTCTCATGATCTCTATGTGGGAAGTGCTTGACTTTGAGAGGAGCCATCAGGATCGTTTTTTTTTTTTTATTGGTTGTTCAAAATATTACAAAGCTCTTGACATATCCTATTTCATACATTAGATTCAAGTTGGTTATGAACTCCCAATTTTACCCCAAATACAGACTGGAGAATCACATCAGTTACACATCCACATTTTTACATAATGCCCTATTAGTAACTGTTGTATTCTGCAACCTTTCTTATCCTCTACTATCCCCCCTCCACTCTCCTCCCATCTTCGCTCTCTACCCCATCTACTATAATTCATTTCTCTCCTTGTTTATTTTTCCATTACCCTCACAACCTCTTATATGTAATTTTGAACAACAAGGAGGGTCTTCCTCCATTACCATGCAATTTCTCTTTTCTCTCCCTTTCCCTCCCACTCATGTATATGTTTAATATTCATCTTTACTTCCTGCTCTTCCTCCCTGCTGTATTTCTAGTTGCTCTCATTATTTCAAAGAAGACATTTAGTATTGGTTTTTAAGGAATTGGGTAGCTTCACTAAGCCTAATCTGCTCTAGTGCCATCCATTTCCCTGCGAATTCCATGATTTTGTCATTTTTTTGTGCTGTGTAATACTCCATGTGCTGTGTAATACTCCACATTTTTTTGTCCATTCATCTATTGAAGGGCATCTGGGTTGGTTCTACAGTCTAGCAATTCTGAATTGTGCTGCTATGAACATCGATGTTGTAGTATCCCTGTAGTACGCTCTTTTAAGGTCTTCAGGGAATAGACCAAGAAGGGCAATAGCTGGGTCAAATGGTGGTTCCATTCCCGGCTTTCCCAGGAATCTCCACACTGCTTTCCAAATTGGCCGCACCAGATTGCAATGCCACCAGCAATTTTCAAGAGTACCCTTTTCCCCACATCCTCTCCAGCACTTGTTGTTGTTTGACTTCAGAATGGCTGCCAATCTTACAGGAGTGTGATGATATCTTAGGGTGGTTTTGATCTGAATTTCTCTGAATGTTAGAGATGATGAGCAATTTTTCATGTACTTGTTGATTGATTGTATGTCCTCCTCTGAGAAGTGTCTGTTCAGGTCTTTGGCCCATTTGTTGATTGGGTTATTGTTTTCTTATTGTTTAATTTTTTGAGTTCTTTGTATACTCTGTATATTAGGGCTCAATCTGAAGTGTGAGGAGTAAAAAGTTGTTCCCATGATGTAGGCTCACTATTTACCACTCTTATTGTGTCTTTTGCTGAGAAAAAACTTTTCATTTTAAGTAAGTCCAATTTGTTGATTCTTGTTAATAACTTTTGTGCTATGGGTGTCCTATTAAGGAATTTGGAGCCCGACCCCACAATATGTAGATGGGAGCCAATTTTTTTTCTATCAGACGCAGAGTCTCTGATTTGATATCTAGCTTCTTGATCCACTTTGAGTTAATTTTTGTGCATGGCGAGAGGAGGGTATTCAATTTCATTTTGTTGCATATGTATTTCCAGTTTTCCCAGCACCATTTGTTGAAGATGCTATCCTTCCTCCATTGCATGCTTTTTTCCCCTTTATCAAATATAAGATAGTTATAATTTTGTGGATTTGTCTCTGTGTCCTGTAATCTGGCTATTGGTCCACCCGCCTGATTTGGAACCAGTACCATGCTGTTTTTATTACTATTGCTCTGTAGTACACTTTGAAATCTTGTATCACTATACCTCCTGATTCGCACTTCCTGCTTAGAATTGCTTTTGCTATTCTGGGTCTTTTGTTTTTCCATATGAATTTCATGATTACTTTATCTATTTCTACAAGAAATACGATTGGGAGTTAGATTGGCATTGTTTTTAACCTATAGAGAACTTTGGGTAATATCGCCATTTTGATGATGTTAGTTCTTCCTTTCCATGAACAGGGTATATTTTTCCACCTTCTAAGGTCTTCTTCTATTTCTCTCTTTAGGGTTCTGTAGTTTTCATCGTATAAATCTTTCACCTCTTTTGTTAGGTTGATTCTCAAGTATTTTATTTTATTTTATTTTTTTTTGAAAAAATTGTGAATGGGGTGGTTGTCCTCATTTCCATTTCAGAAGATTTGTCACTGATATAAAGGAATGCCTTTTATTTGCGTGTTGATTTTATATTCTGCCATTTTGCTCAATTCACTTATTAGCTCTAGTAGCTTCTTTGTACAACCATTTTGGTCTGTTAGATATGTTATCATGTCATCCGTATATGGTGATAATTTAAGTTCTTCTTTTCCTATTTTTGTGCCATTAATTTCTTTTGTCTGTCTAATTTCTCTGGTTAGTATTTTGAGGACAAAATTGAATAGAAGTGTAGAAAGAGGGCATCCCTGTCATGTTCCAAATTTTAGAGGGAATGCCTTCAGTTTTCCTCCATTCAGAATGATGCTAGCCTGAGGCTTAGCATATACAGCTTTTACAATGTTGATATAACTTCCTGTTATCCCCAGTTTTTCTAGTGTTTTGAACATAAAGGGATGCTGAACTTTGTTGAATGCTTTTTCTGCATCTATAGATATGATCATGTGGTTCTTATGGTTAAATCTATTGATGTGGTGAATAACATTTATTGATTTCTATATATTGAACCAGCCTTGCATCCCGGGGATCAATTCTACTTGATTATGGTGCACAATTTTTTTGATATGCTTTTGTATTTGATTCGCCAGAAATTTATTGAGCATTTTTGCATCTAAGTTTATTAGAGATATTGATCTGTAAATTTCTTTCTTTGATGCGTCTTTGTCTGGTTTTGGGATCAGGGTGATGTTGGCCTCATCAAATGAATTTGGAAGAGCTCCTTCTTTTTCTATTTTTAAAATAACTTGAAAAATATTGGTATTATTTCTTTTTTGAAGGTTTTGTAAAACTCTGCTGTATAACCATCTGGTCCAGGGCTTTTCTTGGTTGGTAGTCCTGTGATGGCTTCTTCAATTTCCTCCTTTGTTATTGGTCTATTTATAATGTGTGTATCTTCCTGACTCAATCTGGGAAAATCATATAACTTAAGAAATTTATCAGTAACTTCGCTATCTTCTATTTTATTGGAATATAGGGTTTCAAAATAATTTCTAATTATCTTCAGTATTGCTGTAGTGTCTGTTGTGATATTGCCTTTTTCATCTCATATGTTAGTAATTTGAGCTCGCTCTCTTCTTCTCTTCATTAGCATGGCTAAGGGTCTGTCAATCATATTTATTTTTTCAAAGAACCAACTTTTTGTTTTATCAATTTTTAATGGGTTTTTTTTTTGTTTGTTTCAATTTGGTTGACTTCCGCTCCAATTTTAATTATTTCTTGCCTTGTACAATATTTGCTGTTGTTTTGCTCTTCCTTTTCTATGGCTTTGAGATGAAGTGTGAGGTCATTTATTTGTTAGTTTTTTCATTTTTTGAGGAATGACCTCCAGGAAATGAATTTCCCTTTTAAAACTGCTTTCATTGTGTCCCACCGATTTCACTATGTTGTGTCTGTATTTCCATTCATCTCCAAGAATTTTTTGATTTTCTTCTTTATGTCTTTTGTAACCCATTTATCATTCAGTAACATATTATTCATTTTCCATGAGATGTATGATTTTTCCTTTCTTCTTTTATCATTGATATCCAGTTTCATTCCACTGTAATCAGATAAGATGCTTGGTATTATCTCCGCACCTTTATATTTTCTAAATGTTGTCCTATGGCATAATATATGGTCTATCTTTGAGAAGGATTCATGTGCTGCTGAGAAGAACGTGTAACCTCTTGATGATGGTTGATATATTCTATATATTTCGGTTAAGTCTAGGTTATTGAATGGGTCATTGAGATCTATAGTTTCTATTCAGCTTTTGTCTGGAGGATCTGTCCAATGGAAAGAGCCATGTGTTGAAATCACCCATAATTATTTGGTTGTGGTCTATTTGACTATTGAACTTGAGTAAAGTTTGTTTTATGAATGTTACAGCACCATTGTTTGATGAATACATATTGATAATTGTTATGTCTTGTATGTGGATGGTTCCTTTTAATAGTATGTAGTGTCCTTCTTTACCCCTTTTGATTAACTTAAGTTTGAAGTTGATTTTATTCGATTTGACTATGGCCACTCCTGCTTGCTTCGGGGCACCATGTGAGTGGTATGATTTTTCCCAACCTTTTCACCTATGTCTTTTCCTATCAGATGAGTCTCCTGAAGGCAGCATATTGTTGGTTTTTTTTTTTTTTTTCATCCAGGTTATTAGCCTATGTCTCTTAATTGGGGAATTTAAGCCATTAACGTTTAAGTTTACTATTGACATATGCTTAGTTCTAACCTTATGCTTGTTTATTTATTTATTTTAATATGGCTAGTTTTTCCTTTTTGTTTATTTTTTCCCTTCCCTTTACTGAGTTACCTCCCACTGTTAGTTTGGGGTGCTGTTTTTTAATTCCTCTTCTTTTAGTGTTTTGCTAAGGATGCCATGCTGTACTGGTTTTATGGCTGTGAATTCTTTTAAGTTTTTTTTTATCATAAAATATTTTAGTTTCATTGTCAAGTCTGAAGCTAAATTTTGCTGGATACAGTATTCTTGGTTGGAATCCATTATTTTTTAGCAGTTGAAATACGTTGCTCCAGGATCTTCTCGCTTTCAACGTCTGTGATGAAATATCAGCCATTAACCTAATTTGTTTACCCCTGAATGTAGTATGCCTCCTTTCTCTCGTAGCTTTTAATATTCTCTCCTTCTTCTGTATGTTGAATATCTTCATAATAATGTGTCTTGGAGTTTGTCTATTACGGTTTTGAAGGTTTGGTGTCCTGTAGGCTTCCAGGATTTGGCAATCCATTCCATCCTTCATATCTGGAAAATTTTCTAGGATTATTTCATTCAATAGATTGTTCATTCCTTTGGTTTGAACCTCTATTCCTTCTTCTATCCCAATGACTCTCACGTTTGGTTTTTTTATGACATCCCATTTCTCTTGGATAGATTGCTCGTGTCTTTTAAGCATCATTTCTGTGTTGACTATATTCTTTTCAAGTTGATAAACTTTGTCTTCATTATCTGATGTTCTGGCTTCTGCTTGATCTAGTCAATTTGTAATATTCTCGTTTGAATTTTTAATTTGCTTTATCGTTTCCTGCATTTCTAGGATTACTGTTTGTTTTTTTTTTTTTTTTTGAAATCTCTATTTCGTGATAGAGCTCGTTCTTTGACATTTGAATTTGCTTATTTAATTCATTTTCAAAATATACTTTCATTGTTTGAACATGCTGTATAAACTCTTCTCTGATATTCCATTCCATCTTAATTAGGTATGCCTTGACTTCTTTCTCCATCCAATTTTCTGGTGCCTCTAGCTTGTCTTTTGTATTTAAGTTGTCCTGCATTGTTTGTACTCTTTTTTTTCCCTTGTTTTTTTATGGTGCTCAAGTTACTTTCCAACTCTCTTTGCCTGCTATGTTTTTGTTTTCTCCTTTAAATTTGTTTTGGTTTTTATAGTTCCACTATCTCTCCTTTGTGTTAGGAGATGAATTTTAGAGATTTGGATTCAATTGTGTTTTAAGGTAAATTCATTGGTTTTATTAAATCCTTCAGATTTTGATGGCATATAGAGAACTGAGGTTTGGACTTAGGATTTTATGTTAAGGTTGGGTGATTTGCTTGTATGGAGGTTAGTATATGTTAGCTTCTTTGGGGTGTTACGCAAAAGCACGTGGATATAAACAAAAGAATAGACAGGAGTACTTGGGGGTAGTTAAGGGCTTAGGTGGAGTATAAACCTGTTCGTAGAATTCATCTATTTGCATTTGATAAGTTATATGTAGTCTGGTTGTTCATGCTGTTTTATTGTTGCAATCTGTCGGAACCTGGCGATGGTGAAGTCAGCTGATCAAGATGGTGTCCGCTGGCTTCCTTGGTGGATTTTCCATTGTTGGGGTTAGAACTGGACTGCACAGCCGGGAGGACTCCACAGAATCCATAGCGCCGTTTCTCTCTGGCTCCTGGTTGCTTCTCGGCAGCACCCACTGTCTGTAGCCGTGGGTGGGCCGCAGGGCGGGCGGCGAATCAGTCAGCCTGGATCTCTGGTCGCACTGTTGGCTCACGTTTGAGACTCAGTAACCGGTCCTCGATGATGGAAATCCTTCCCCTAAGTTTTGGTGCACCGCAATTTTGCTAGAAATTTCTAACAAGATAGCTTTTTGTCGTTCTAACCCTGTATTCATCTGTGCAGTGATGCGGTACACTGGGTGTGATACACTCTATTCGCAGACATCTCTCATTCTTGTTCTTATCTTTGCTGTATTTTCACTGATGTCCATATCAAGAAATGCCCTGAACTATTCATAAGCCTTAAATTAGTATACTAATCATTATTCTGCATCCTCCTAGTTCACCCAAATGACATGGTCGAGTTCATTCCTGGAGAAAGCATGAGTCGAGAGACCCCATCAAAAGCCATGGTAAGGTTGCTTATCTTCCTCTGAAATTCAGTGTTGCTCTTTAGTTTTTCTTTCTCTTGTAATATGATATGGTTTCCTGGAGATGACATACACAATTTCCTGACTGTGCAGATTCTCATTGGGGTGTCTGTTGCCAAATGAGACCTCACTGAAAGCAACATTAACAAGAAACAGTATAAACTACACACTGTATGATAACAAGCTTTGTGCCTGGCTATGGTTTTCCTTCCTGGCCATCGAATTTCTTAATTATCACCTAATATAGACCTGTGACACAAATCCCCTAGAAAAGCTTGTGTCATTTGGTGAGAGAACATTTGCTATCTGTTCCCTTGATTTGCCCACATTCTCATTGGATATTCGCATGTCACCAAGTAAACAAAAGACTTGTGCACACAGGTCAGAGCATGGCTTGATCTTCATAGTGACTCCTTTTCTGTATTCACAGGAAGATTCAAGAGGATCCATAATTGGTATGTATCTTGGCCTCACTCTCTTTCTGTTTCAAAATATAGATGACGCCAAGGGTCAGAGAGTCTTCCTTCCTTTTGAGTGCAGAGACTCAGTGATTAAACTACCTCCTTGAGAATGAGAAGTGAGGGGTTTGTGGTCTAAATTGATTAAAATAAATCTATGGCCATTCTGCATATTTCCTTGAAGCCCCTTTGTGAGTTGATCAACGTGGTTAGGTCAATGAAAGTTTTATACATGTATCTCTGTGTGCATTTTGCAACATGATTCTGAGTGTGACTTTGTGTTCGTTTTTGCATATTTGTCTGTTTCTCTAGATATAACATGCCAAGATGCCAATGTCCACATGTTTAAACAAAAAAGCCATCTCCATTAGATCATGATTTTGTATATGTGTAAATAGATCAAACTGTAAACTTTCCATGTGTGCAGTTCATTTCACACCAATACCTCAATTAACATGCAAAACAAAGCCCATCAAAACCCAGAAAATTTTCACGACACTCTATAAAGAAAAAGCTGCACTTCATTCCTGTCACTGCAACAGTAGCAACTTCATTTAATAGCAAACCTCACGTGTCAGTAGGTCCTAGATTTAATCAGTGCATGTAATTGTTCAGAACACTTCCCTCATGAAAAATTTTCACGTTCATATACATTTTTTTGTGCGAGGTGTCAGAATTCATCTTCCAATCCCCATTCTAGGCACAAGTTTCTGGACAGGGCCAATCCTTAACAGGGACTCTCAGGTCCACCAATGCACTATGCTCACTTATGGTGGACATCTGAGACAGAGGAGATTCAAAGACCAGAGATTACTTTAGCTAAGGAAGGGCTTACTTTGCATGTGCCAACTGACACTGAAAAATACCTTATAGGGTCTTTTTGTAGACACGACTTTGTTGAAACATGTTTTAACTGGATGGATTTTCATGGGGCCTGATCAGCACAATTGCAGCTCATCTAGTTACAGAGCAAAAGGTGGGCTCTATTGAAAGTCCAGCTCAGCACAGCAGTGGTGTCTGATCCCTTGTTTGGGTCTGTGCTGCCCCCTGTGTGGCCTGCAGAATATCACAATGACAGTATATATGAAACGTCTTCATACTGTCAGTCTCAAGTACTGTCTAGGTCCTTCTATTCATACATACATGGATACTGACACTGACTGGTCACTGTGAGGGTAGAACCACTGTGGTCATCATTCCTTCTTATCCTAGAACTCCTCCCTGTGCAGACTGTCTTAATCTTAGTCCACGACATCATTTGATAAATGCAACTCTGTGCTAAAATCCCACTTGTTCAGCATGTGGGGCTCTACAATGAACCAGGTATCCACCAGAGATCTGACCAGGACCAGCCAGAATCAGTAGGGAAGTTAAGATAGCATTGTGTCCAAGCTTTTCACACACATTTCTTATGAGCTCTAGTTGGGATGTGCTTGAATTTGAGGGGAGCCATCTGAATCTTAATGTTGACTTTGTTTATGTCGATTCCTCAGGCCCTCAGAGAGTTCCTGGCACTTTTCACTTTTGCATGACACCGCAGTCTACTTATAAATGAGGAGTATGAGTAGTGAGAACATGCTAGCAAACTGACTCCACAGTCTAATTATAAATGAGGAGTATGAGGAGTGATAACATTCTAGCAAACTGACTCCACAGTCTACTTATAAATGAGGAGTATGAGGAGTGAGAACATGCTAGCAAACTGCTGTCCACAGAAACCTGGGGGAAGGAAATTCTTGTCTGCTTCATCTTTGAACTCCTGGTCTTGGCCATCCAAAATAACAGTATTTTTAATTTAATTTTAATTTTTATACAAAACTTTCAAAGTGGCCAGTAGACCCATGTGGATAAAGCAGAGGACATTCCCATTCTCTTCTGGACCACTGCTCTGATGATGGCACAGTGTATGTTCTGTGAGTTTATATTCCTGAAACTGTTGGCATCACAGTTTGCATGTCAGCTTGGTCTGTTTCAATTAGAAAGGGATAATGTCCCAATGGAAGAAAGTAGTTAAAATTTGACTTTTTGCAGCTCCACTCTCTCATTAGAAGGTATGCAATTGTTTGCAGCATCCTGTTTGAGGCCTCTGACTCCCCAGAACCCAGAGAGGGTCTGAGAACCCAGAACAGAGATGTAGATGATCCTGACTATTAATATTAGTATCACTATATTTTTCTTTCCAATAACGAAACCCAGAAACTGAATAAATTATATAGGTGGGTGTGTTTAGCTTACATTTCTGCAGGTACAAGAGCATGGCACTAGCAAACACTTTTCTTTAGTGAATACCCTCTTAGCTGCATTGCGTGATTGCTGGTGTCTGCAGGGATGCAGGTGCAGTAGAGAAACATCACATGGCAAGACACAAAGCCAGCAGGGATCAGTTAATTCATTTGCTCTTCTTATATAAAAGGATCTAACAAGGGTTTGAGAAATCTGTATTCTTACTTCTGACTCTCATATCATCAAATGTCCTCACCACCTCCAAGCAGACCCTTCCTCACACAGATTTCACAAATCTCATTGTGGCCATACTGAGCACCAAGCCTCAATCACACAATCCAGTGTGGGATAAAAAACATCCAACCCTAGCAACCATCATAAGCTTAGTTGTGTAGAAGAAAGAATGAGTCAATCTTAAGTAACTCAGTTGATGATGTCTGTGTCTCTAAATGTTGGACATGGAGCAAAGATTATGATTCAAGCTGTGATGAGGGAGAGCCTGCAGGTAGGAACAGCATTTGGGGTATGACAAAATGGGAAAGGTTTCATTGTAAGATTTGAGTTTACCTACTCATGTGGGAAATAAGGAATGGGAATAAAATTGAGAAAACAGAAATATGTATTATTTTCATAAAAAGAAGGGTTAGTAGACCTTCTGACATCCTGTTTATAAGAAGACAACTTTTGCTTTGAAAGGTAAACACAATCTTCCATGTTAAGTCCCATTCTGTCCTAAATTTGCCTCTAATAAACATCAAGTAGCCTGGCTTTCATTATTGATTATTTTTTGGCACTGTGCATGAAAGAAATAAGATCTGCACTTTAGGTTTGACCCACAAGGGAAAGAATCTAGTGGGACATACTTTCTTTGAAGCACGTTGCAAACCTGTAATTGAAGCTCTAACTAGTGATAAGTAGTGAGTAAGAAGTCACAATTCCCCTCTGAATTTTATCTTTTTAGAGCAGCACTTTCTCTTCTGTGTTTTGTCTATTTCTGGTCGAAAATGAACTCCCAAAAGTGGGCAACTTAAAGAAAATTGTTTCTGTGCACCCTGGACAGGCCACTGTGTTCTCCTGTAAAAGAGTGGGGTGAAGTTCCAAGAGAAGGTACAATTTGGTAAAAATCAGTGCAGGAAGCTCTCTGAGGAATGGCACTACAGAGGGTAGGGCTGGAGGAGCCAGGGTCCTTGCTCCACCCTGTGTCATCACAGATGCTGCTCTTCAGGATTCCAGATGTATGCTACTCAGCCTTTACACCCAGATGTCCTAGAGAACTCTTCCCATTGCCTCATGTTCACTCTCTAGGAAAGCAGCATCAGAAGGTTCTGAAGGTGAATATCCATGAGAATTTCCTTCTGAGGACATTCATAGACACTCTTCCCACAGACAACACCCTCAGCTTAGGGCAGCATACCAGTCTCAGTGCTCCCTGCCCAGACCCCAGGAAAGATCAGGGTCCAAGTTCATCTTGCATTTCCTGAGGACAATTGTGGTCCTGGCCACTCTCTGTGGCCAGCAACTCATCCCAAGTGACCTTTTTACCTTGTTCTGTTTTATAGACCCCTTGGACACCAGGGAGAGCAGAGACTTTGGCCCTGGAACACAGGAGAGATGATACCTGCAGTGCACAGCAGCTGAAATTAACCTGTAAGACTCGGAGCAGGAATTTGTTTTTCATTTTCAATGACATAACTGTCTATATCATATGGAATTTGCAAACTTATATGTTCTTTGTTTAATAATTTTAATATTAGTATTTCATGTCAAATTTTTCTATTAAATTATATTTAATGGTAACAGTTGCTTTTAAAATTCATTCTGTATAATAAAACACACTTGGGAAGAGAGGTGGGGGGGAAAGTGAGGGAGAAGTGGAATTTCACGGAAGATGGAAGGAGACCCTCATCGTTATACAGAATACATGTATGATGATGTGAGGGGAAAAAAAGAAGTGTGTCACATTAGATTGGGTAGAGAGAACTGATGGGAGGGGAAGGGAGGGTAAGGAGGGAAAGGAAGGTCAGCTGAATAAAACAGACATTAGTATAGCTGTATGCATATTCATGACCAATGTGATTCTGCAACCTGTACACTCAGAGAAATGAGAAATTATACCTCATCTTATTCAAAAATATGATATGTCAATATCATTGTAGTGTCATGTTTAACTAATTAAAACAAATTTTAACAACACTTACACTAAAAGAGGAATATGTTCCTGAGGCAGATCTTGATGAATTACAAAGATTTTACCTGGTAACTTCTATCACCATTACTCCTCTCCTCCCATATCCCTCAGTTTGCTTTTTTGGTTGTTTTTTAGATTGGTATTATAACATTCACAAAATTATTGATGTGGGTGAATGGATGCAATAAAGAATCAAATAATTAAATTACAAGCTAAATTAAATCCCAACTAAATTTCATAAGTGTTTAATTAATTTATCCATTAATTAGATAACTGAATCTCAAGTCAAAACACCCAATATAAGAAAGGGCTGGGAAACAATTGGCAATTATCATTTATGAAAAATTGTGGTTTTACATTTTATATCCTTTTTTCAAATAAGAACAATATTTTTTGTAATGTATCACATACATATAAAACAAGTTGGAAAACATACATTACAAACTTGTAACAATGGCTTTAAATACATTAACTGACATGTTTCTCATTGGAAATAGGTTGCTTGCTGTATATATATATAGTGCATGAAAACTACTGATATAATAAAGTCTAGACAAAATATAATTGTCTGCTCTATGGTAACATATGAGCATCACTTTAATCTAACCATGCTAAAAGTTACATAATACTGTAAAAAAATGTATATATATATATATATATATATATATATATATATATATATATATATATATGAAAAAAGAATGATAATACTGAGAACCAAGGCATTCAGATTTCAAAATTCATGCTTCTTTTCAGGTGATCCGATATTTTGCCAACTAAGTTTTCAAAATTTGTTCTAAGCCAACATTACTCATATATGTTACACATCTATTATTTCATAAATTTACTTTCCTCATGAAAGACATTTGATAAACATCCAAAATATTTAGGTTATTTATATTTGAATTGGAGCTGAAAGAAATACTGGTATCAAATAAATATATTTGAAATGGAGCTCAAAGCAATACTGGTATGGTTTTTCACTGTGACCTCAAGTATTTAAGTATTACAAGTTATTCAACCAACACAACAATGTTAAAATCATAATAGCACAGCATGTATTGTAAATAAATCAAAACAACAGAATGTGTAACACAAAGACAGAGCAGTGGCACATTAAAGGAGAACTAGCTAAATACAAATAATTGACTACTGCAGAGCATAGAATTAAAACAGTTCAAGTGAGACAAGGTGATGGAGAGGTCACCATGAAGGTGAAAACTGATGATTCTGCTGTCCACTGTTGTCCAGAATGGAAATTAAAAAATCATATTTTTAAAAACTTTGATAGGTATACAATTATCTCCAGAATTAAAAAAATAAAGATTTCCAATGCATCTGCCTTCTCTGAATAGAATAAAGCTCTAAGTTTGTCTGTCAACTGGTGTTTTGGTCACACATAATTTTTACCTCTGAATTTTTTGGGTTGACATTGATGACTGTAACAACCAAAATTAGTCCATGATTACATGTTGTTAAAAACTTTTTAAAAACTTACTACTCAGATATTAGAACAGTTATCAATTTTTTTACAATATCAAATTTGTCAAATTTTCATTGAGGTCATGTGGAACACATCATTTAATTCAAAGCCACAACTCATTTGTCCCCGTGATATCTTCTTCACACACACACACACACACACACACACACACACACACACACACACACACACACAAACACATTTCTTCATCAGCAGTCTTGTATAGTAAAAGTGTCTAGTTTTTGTTCATTTTTTAATGTAATACACTTCTATCTACAATTTCATTACATGCATACAGCAAACAGGAAATTATGGGTTTTACATCCTTCATGATAATTTTATATACAGGGAGATTTAAAACAGTACTTCAACAGTTTGCCTAGTAATGTGACACAGAATGATTGTATCTTGTTCTCAAATTTTAATAAGGAGGTATTAAATACAGGTTCAATAATTTAAAATCAAGTATCCATCTTTTAAAATATAGTGTTTCAGCATTGTGTTTGCATTACTTTTAAAACTTTTTAAGTTTCTCTCTCATGGCACAATCTTCTAATACTTCGTATATGAGAGAAAACTTTTTAAAAAATTGCAACTTCTGCTCCTGGAAGGACTCTGTAGTGACTGAATGGCATATGAATTTTTATTGATTTTATATATTTACGTATACAACAGTGGAATGTATTCCAATTCTTATTACACATATAGAGCACAATTTTTCATACCTTTGTATATTAAGTATGTTCACACTAATTCATGCCTTAACACAAATACTTTCTGGGGTTTTTTTGCATTACAATTCTTATCCCACATATATACCACATTTTTTTCACCTCTCAGGTTGCATATTAAGTATGTTGACCCCCAATTCAAGTCTTCATACATGTACTTTGAATAATGATGTCCATCACATTCCACCATCGTTTCTAATCCCCTGTTCCTCCATTTACCTCCCACTCCTCTTTCCTATGTAGAATTCATCTAATCATCCCATGCTCCACCTCCCTACCCCACTATGAGTCAGCCTCCTTGTATCAGATAAAACGTTTGGCATTTTTTTTTTTTTGTGGATTGGCTAATTTCACTTAGCATTATCTTCTCCAACGCCATTCATTTACCTGCAAATGCCATGATTTTATTCTCTCTTATTGCTGAATAAAATTCTATTGTGTATATGTGCCACATTTTTAAATCCTTTCATCCACTGAAGAGCATCTAGGTTGGCTCCACTGTTTAGCTATTGTGAATTGTGCTGCTATAAACATTGATGTGGCTGTGTCCCTGTTGTATGCTGTTTTTAATTCCTTTGGGTATAGTCCAAGGAGAAGGGATACCTGAGTCAAATGGTGGTTCCATTCAGAGATTTCCAAATAATCTCCATACTGCTTTCCATATTGGCTGCACCAATTTGCACTCCAACCAGGCATGTACGAGTGTAGATTTTTCTCCACATCCTCGCCAACATTTTTGTTGTTTGTCTTCATAATAGCTGTCATTCTGACTGGAGTGAGATAATAACTTAGATTTGTTATTTTAGAGAGAGGGAGAAAGAGAGAGAGAGAGAGAGAGAATGAGTATATATATATATATATATATATATATATATATATATATATATATATATATTTTAGTTTTCAGTGGACACAAAATCTTTTTTTGTTTGTGGTGCTGAGGATCGAATCCAGGCCACACACTTGCCAGGCGAGCGTGCTACCGCTTGAGCCACATCCCCAGCCCAAACTTAAAGTAGTTTTGATTTGCATTTCTCTAATTGCTATAGATGATGAGCATTTTTAAAATATATTTGTTAATTGATTGTATATCCTCTTCTGAGAAGTGTTTTTTCAATTCCTTGGCCCATGTGTTGATTGGGTTTTTTGAGGTATTTTTTTTTGTTGTTGTTTTGTTTTTTGTACTTAGGTTTTTGAGTTCTTTATATATCCTAGAGATTAGTGCTCCATCTGATGTGTGAGGGGTATAAATTTGGTCCCAGGATGTAAGCTCTCTGTTCACCTCACAGATTGTTTCTTTTGCTTCAAGAAACTTTTTTATTTGATTCTATCCTATATATTGATTCTTGCTTTTAATTTTTGTGCTATAGGAGTCTTATTAAGGAAATTGGGCCTAATCCCACATGATGAAGATTAGGGCCTACCTTTTTATTCTATTAGGCACAGAGCTTCAGGTTTCATTCCTAGGTGCTTGATCCATTTTGAGTTTAGTCTTGTGCAGGTAAAAGATAAGGGTTTAATTTCATATTTTTGCATATGGGTTTCCAGTTTTCCTAGTACCATTTTTGAAGATGCTCTCTTTTCTCCAGTGCATGTTTTTGGCACCTTTTTTAATATAAGATAATTGTAATTTGGGGGGTTACTCTCTGTGTCCTCTATTCTCTATCATTGGTCTACAAGTCTGATTTGGTGTGAATAGCATGCTGTTTTTGATACTATTGCTCTGTAGTATAGTTTAAGGTCTGGTATAGTGATGCCACCTGCTTCACTTATCCTGCTAAGGATTACTTTAGCTATTCTGAGTCTCTTATTTTTCCATATGAATTTCATGATTGCTTTTTTTATTCTATGAGGAATGTCATTGGAATTTTGGTGAAAAATGCATTAAACATGTATAGTGCTTTGGGTAGTATAGTCATTTTGATAATATTAATTCTGCCTAACCAAGAACAAGGTAGATCTTTCCATCTTCTAAGGTCTTCTTTGATTTCTCTCTTTAGGCTTCTGTAGTTTTTATTATACAGATCTTTCACCTCTTTTGTTAAGTTGATTCCCAATTATCTTATTTTTTAGGTTATTGTGAATGGGGTAGTTTTCCTCATTTCCTTCTCAGAGGATTTGTCACTGATAATCAGAAATGCCTTTGATTTATGGGTTTTGATTTTATATACTGCTATTTGATGAATTCAATTATTAGTTATAGAAATTTTCTGGTGGAGTTTTGGGGGTCTTCAAGGTATAGAATCATATTGTCAGCAAATAGTGCTAATTTAAGTTCTTTTTTTTCTATGTGTATTCCTTTAATTTCTTTCATCTGTCTAATTGCTCTGGCCAATGTTTCAAGACTATGTTGAATAGAAATGGTGAGAGAGGGCATTCCTGTCTTGTTCCAGATTTTAGAGGGAATGCATTCAATTTTTGTCTGTTTAGAATGATGTTGGCCTGAGGTTTAGCATAGATAGCCTTTAAAACGTTGAGATATGTTCCTGTTATCCCTAGTTTTTCTAGTGTTTTGAACTTAACTGGATGTTGCATTTAGTCAAATGCTTTTTCTGTGTCTATTGCGGTGATCATATGATTTTTACCTTTAAGTCTTTTTGCTGGGAGCCACAGCCAATTAATATGATGCATGGCATTTTTGATTGAAAGGTGATGCCAGCTAGCCGTTGAGATGATATGATTATGTTAAAAATTACATTGATATGGATACCGGACTCCTGCTATTTACCTCGGCCTGCTGCGGGACTCCTGGAGAGTTCCCATTGGTTGGGAACGTGCAGTAGGAGGGAATTCCGGGGGAGGAGCTTGCGCTGGGGTTCCGGGAAGGGACCGGTGGAACGCCGCGTGGGTGGATCGGGAATCTTCCCGGGCACGAACGTGGTATTGGCGGTTATTTCAAATAAAGTTTGTTCCTGTTTGAGTGGGTCATGACTTTGTGCCCAGCCAGACTGCGGCAACTGGTGGCCCTGTACGGGGAGCGCCTGAAGCTTGGAGGTGAGTAAAATTGCTCGCCCCTGAGGGAAGGCGACATAATGGGTGACCATTTCAAAAAACAATGTTTTCTTCTTTTGATTTATTTGGTTTTTGTTTCAAGCTGCCTATCCCTAGAATTTTCTCAGGCAAACTGGGAAAAATGGTTGGCTCAAGGCTTGAAGTTGTTTGGCGCTGAGAAAAAGAAAATTGATACAACTATTCTTTTCTCCGTTTTTGTTTCATTCTGTTTCGGTTTTGTTTTATGCTACCTTATTGGGTTGCGTTACCTTTATAGTAGATTAGAAACTACAAAAAACAAACCGAAAAACTGTTAAGTAAACTTTTAGAGGTCCAAACTGTGGTAGAAAACATGTCAGGTCAAGCAAAAGAGAAGGTCTCTCCAGCTAGTCAGACAGAGGAAAATTTGAAAAAAGAAAGCTTAGAGGAAAAACGACCATCAAGTGGGGAGTTACAACAGGAGGCTGCTGCTAACTCCGTTCTATCACCAGAGGGCGTAATTCAACCAACAGCTCCACCTACAGCTGAGCGGCCCTCAACTCCTGTAGTTGATGCACAAAATCCTGAGGCAGGATCCCAAAGATTAGCATGCCCTGTACTTGAGCAGGCAGGAGGGCAATGAATTCACCGTGCTTTAGATTTCAAAACAGTAAAGCAATTAAAGGAGGCTGTAACAACCTATGGCCCGCAAGCACCCTTCACCATAAGTATGCTCGAATCTATTCCCAACTTAGACATGACACCAGCAGATTGGGCTAACATGTGTCGATCTGTGCTAAATGGAGGACAATATCTGTTATGGAAGGTTGCCAATGAGGAATTCTGCACGGAGACAGCTAGGCGAAATGCAACAGCCGGTTACGCTCAAAGAAATCTGGAGATGTTGTTAGGAAAGGGACCTTATGAGGGTCAATGACAACAAATTGCATATGATCCTGGTGTATACGCACAAATTGCTGCAGATGTGGTTAGGGCATGGAAAACTTTACAGGGACATGGAGATTTACAAGGACAGTTATCTAAGGTAATACAAGGAACTAACGAACCTTACGCTGAATTTGTAGATAGGCTTATTCAGACAGCTTCTAGAATATTTGGAGATGTAGAACAGGCAATGCCATTTATAAAACAACTGGCTTATGACCAAGCAACTCGTTGCTGCAGAGAGGTCATTAGACCATGGAAACATGAAGATTTAAACACATATATTAAATTATGTAGAGACATTAATGAACAAGGACAAGTCTTAGCAGCAGTACAACAGGCTATAGATGCCAGGCCAAAAACATGCTACAATTGTGATCAAACAGGACATTTTAAAAGGAATTGCCCCATAGGAGGAGCGTTTAACAAAGCTAGGTATCAAAGGAATAGAATACCAGGTATTTGCCCACGATGCCGTAGAGGGAGACATTTGGCTAATGAATGCCGTTCTCAAACCACCATAGAGGGCACTCCGTTATCAAAAAACGGACAAGGACCAAGTGTTTACCCACGATATCGTGGAGAAAGACATCAGGCTCCATTGCCAAAAAACGGACTGGAGGGCCCAATGCTCCGGGGCCCAAAACCACAAATATACGGGACAATGGAGGAGCCCAGCAGCACCATCAAGGTAGTGCCCAGGACACATTATCCATTAAATCCCTCATCAGACAAACTAGTGGGAGCGCAGGGTTGGACATCTGCGCCTCTGCAAGAGCACTACTAACTCCAAAGATGGAAATTCAAATAATTCCCACAGGAGTAAAAGGACCTCTTCCCCAAGGAACGGTAGGCTTATTATTGGGACGCAGTTCTTCTACACTAAAAGGACTTATGATAAGTCCCGTGGTAATTGATCCCGATTATGAAGGTAAAATAAAAATTATAGCTAGTTCTCCAAGAGGTATATCAGTAATTTCACCAGGGAATAGAATAGCACAGTTACTAATAGTACCCAGCCTACATGATAAATTTTCCAGTCGTACTGTAGAAAGAGGTACCAGGGGATTGGGCTCCACAGGTGTAGATTGGGCTATGCTGTCTTTAAATTTAGATACTCGCCCCATGCTAAAACTAAATATTCAAGGACACGACTTTAATGGGCTACTGGACACAGGTGCAGACCTTAGCATCATATCTAGTCAGGAATGGCCAAAACATTGGCCATTACAACAAGCCACTCAAACGCTTCGAGGCCTAGGAGTGGCTACTAATCCCCATAGAAGTGCAATGGTATTAGATTGGAAGGATCCTGAAGGATGTGAGGGAACTATACAGCCATATGTATTGGATCATCTTCCTATAAATTTATGGGGACCAAATGTTCTAGATCAATTAGGTTTGATGTTAACAAATAACATCAATCCTAATGCGCCCACTACTAGGGCTAGACAAGGTTTTAGAAAAGAAAAAAGATTAGGAAAACAAGGACAAGGTATAGCAGCACCAATTCAAATAGAACAAGGAACAGAGAGACATGGGTTGGATTTTCAGAAAGGGCCACTGAGACAATAAAAATTACTTGAAAATCAGAAAGACCAGTGTGGGTTCCTCAGTGGCCCCTGACTAAAGAAAAGATACAAGTATCCCATGATCTGGTCAAACAACAATTAGCGAAAGGACATATACAACCTTCCATATCTCCCCATAATACTCCCATTTTTGTCATTAAAAAAAATCTGGTAAATGGAGATTATTACAAGATTTAAGAGCCATTAATAATGAGATGGATTTTATGGGACCTGCTCAATCAGGGATTCCCCAATTGTCTGCTTTACCAAAAACCTGGTATGTTTTAGCTATACATATTAAAGATTGTTTTTTTTCAATTCCAATTCATCCTGAGGATAGTCCACATTTTGCATTTACTATCCCTGCACTAAATCATGAAGGTCCTGATCAGAGATATGAATGGAAAGTACTCCCTCAGGGGATGGCTAATAGTCCAACTATGTGTCAAATTTATGTTAACAAAGCAATCCAACCACTTAGAAATCAAAATCCTGAACTACAAATATTTCACTATATGGATGATATGTTATTGGCACATAAAGATAAAAACACACTGCTAGAATGTTATGCCACACTTACAAATTTATTAAAAGGTTATAATCTAGAGATAGCAATAGATAAAGTACAATTAAATCTTCCAATTAATTATCTAGGAGTTCTGTTATCCTCAACCATGGTCCGTCCACCAAAAATTCAAATACGAGTAGATCAACTCAAATCACTTAATGACTTTCAAAAGTTATTGGGAGACATAAATTGGATAAGGCCTTATCTAGGCATACCAACAGGAGAGCTAGGACCTTTATTTGATATCCTAAAAGGTCCATCAGATCCAAATTCACCCCGCATGTTAACGCCTGAAGCAAGAAAGGCATTAAAAATCATTGAAACATATATGGAAAATATGCACTTGGATAGAATTGATATAAGTTTGCCTTTATTATTTATTTTACTACCAACAAAAAATATTCCTACAGGAGTATTTTGGCAAGAAGGTCCATTATTGTGGATACATTTATCTTATTCTCCTAATACTATTCTTTCTAGATATCCTGAAGCTGTAGGACAATTAATACTCAAAGGAATAAAAGCAGCAAAGGGAGTGTTTGGGATTTCTCCCAATAAAATTATTACTCCATATACTATGGATCAAATTGATGAGTTAGCTAATGAGTTAAATACTTGGGCATTAATCATGTGTAAATCTAATGTTTCATTTGATAATCACTTGCCATCTAATCCTTTGTTGTCTTTTTGGTCTAAGCATCCTGTAGTTTTTCCAAAAATGACAAGAAAGACCCCTATCATGAATGCTCCAAATATATTCACTGATGGGTCAAATAATGGTACAGCAGCAGTAGTTACCCCTGATCAAACTTTTACATTTTTAGTACCCAAACAATCAGCTCAAAAGGTAGAGCTTAATGCAGTATTACAAGCTTTTATGATGTTTAAAGATTCTGTATTTAATTTATTTTCTGATAGTCAGTATGTAGTTAATGCTATAGTATCCCTTGAAGATGCTGGTAGGATTTCCCCTTCTTCTACTGTTTTCTCTTTGTTTTCCACTATACAAAGTCTAAACTGGGACAGAAAAGATCCATTCTTTATAGGACATATCAGGGCACATACAGGATTGCCTGGAGCCCTTAGTTTGGGCAATGAATTAGCAGATAACTCTACACATGACATACATATTTTCTCCACAATAGAAGAAGCTATAAATTTTCATAAAAGGTTCCATGTCAATGCTAATACTTTACAAAAGCGTTTTAAAATAACTAAAGAACAAGCCAGACATATAATAAAACAATGTCAAAATTGTGTGACATTTTTACCACAAGTTAATCTTGGAGTCAATCCTAGAGGACTGATACCTAACCATATTTGGCAGATGGACACCACACACTTGCCAGAATTTGGAAAATTAAAATATTTGCATGTTACAGTTGATACTTCTTCCGGATTTTTGATGGGCTCCCTTCATGCTGGAGAAAAAACTAAAGATGTTATAGCTGATTGCTTACAAAATTTTGCCACTGTGGGCATTCCAAAACAGTTAAAAACAGATAATGGTCCTGGTTATGCTTCTACCTCTTTTAAACAATTCTGCTCATCATTTGGCATTACTCACATAACAGGAATTCCATACAATCCACAGGGACAAGGCATAGTTGAAAGAGCTTATCAAACTATTAAAATGTACTTATTAAAACAAAAGGAGGGAATTGGAAAGGGGTATATATCCCCCAAAGATAAACTTAAAATAACCCTTTTTACTCTAAACTTTTTAAATTTGGATTCATCAAGGCTTAGTGCTGCGGAAAGACATTTGAATCCAAAAAATGTACATAAGCCTAAAATACTTTGGAAAGATATTCTAACAGGACAATGGAAAGGTCCTGATCCAGTGATTGTCTGGAGTCGGGGCTCTGTTTGTGTTTTTCCACAGGGAGAACAGCAGCCGATTTGGATTCCAGAGAGGTTAACTAAAACAGTTTCTACAAACCAAAAAGAAGATGATTTGACTGAAATCCATAACAGCTGACATCCAGAACTCCAGCTTGGCTATTCTTACATCTGCGATAGTGATTAACCAGGATGCTTTTTTCAATATCTATTTTATTATTGCTTTTTCCCACATCATAAAGTTCTATTTTATTTTTGAGCTCATACAGACCTAGGTTAATGTTTTTCTGATCAGTTTTATTTTTTGACTGTGGAGTTTTTAACATTGCAATGGAGATTTCACCTAGGTGAAGCTACAAGGCCTTTACTATTGTCTTATGTGTTGTATGTTATATGTGCACACTTCTGTTTGTGTTGTATGTCTATATGTGCGTATGTCCATAGATCATATATGAGGAGTGCTCATGAAAAAATGGATCCAAGTATTTTTTATTATTCACGTAATTTTAGTGGTTTAATTTAAATTGGGTAAACAGCTGTTAAAGATTATTTTAATATGTGTACAAATAAGCAGGTTAACAGATCTGTTTTGTTTATTTTCATCTTTCCTTTTCATTATATTTAATAATTCTGTTCAAGAATTCCTATTTTTCATCCCAGTGCCAGTGAAGACAAAGATGAAACCAAACTACAACTTCTTCGATAATTATCACAACAAACTGTATAAACTGATACATCAATGAATAATAACTCAACAAGTAATGCTCAATTAATGAGTCGATTTATCTTGGGAGGAAATGGACATATTGATAGATTCCTCCACTTTGAACTGCTTACAGAACTTGCCTGGACTATGTATCACTTGTATGCACTGTGATCTATCTGTTGATGCATCAAATTATGGTAATGCTGGCGTATCTTTGCTGATGTGTCACCAGTGATGCAATTTTCCCTAGGAGTCGTCAATTGATTTGGTGTCGTGGCATTTCTGTATCCTCCTCCCTTCTACTAGTGATGGTCTAACTTTGGGGGCCAACAGAGGTGAGGCAAAGAACCTCACCCGCTCACTGGCACCAAGGCCAAATCTGGGGGCCAACAGAGGTGAGGCAAAGAACCTCACCCCCCCACTGGTGCATAGGCCTATCCACAAGTATGGCTATATGCTGGACCGGTAGTCAGTGACGGGTATGATCCAATTGCAGTGGTATCAACCTAAGACAGGAGGCTGACGCCTAAAGGTCAGTTTTCCAATGACGGGAAATAACCATATGTTGAATTGGACAAACCTAACAGGCACGGTCCCTAGCCACATTACTTGTTGCTTAATTAAACAGAACCGGGGAGATGCTGGGAGCCACAGCCAATTAATATGATGCATGGCATTTTTGATTGAAAGGTGATGCCAGCTAGCCATTGAGATGATATGATTATGTTAAAAATTACATTCATATGGATACCGGACTCCTGCTGTTTACCTCGGCCTGCTGCGGGACTCCTGGAGAGTTCCCATTGGTTGGGAAAGTGCAATAGGAGGGAATTCCGGGGGAGGAGCTTGCGCTGGAGTTCCGGGAAGGGACCGGCAGAACGCCGCGTGGGTGGATCCGGAATCTTCCCGGGCACGAACGTGGTATTGGCGGTTATTTCAAATAAAGTTTGTTCCTGTTTGAGTGGCTCGTGATCTTGTGCCCAGCCAGACTGCGGCATCTATTGATGTGGTGAGTTATATTTTTTGATTTCTGTATGTTGAACCAAACTTGCATCCCTGGGATGAATTCCACATGATCATGGTCCACAAATTTTTTGATATGTTTTTGCATTAGATTTGCCAGAATTTTATTGAGAAATCTGCATCTATGTTCATTAGACATATTGGTCTAAAGGTTTTTTTTTTGAAGTGTCTTTGCCTGGTTTGGGGATCAGGGTGATATTGGCGTCATAAAATGAGTTTGGAATGACTGCCTATTTTACTATATCCTGAAATACATTGAAGAGTGTTGGTATTAGTTCTTCTTTAAAGGACTTGTAGAACTCACCTGTGTAAACATCCGGTTCTGGGCTTTTCGTGGTTGGTAAGTCTCTGATGGCATCTTTTATTTTCTCACTTGATATTGGTCTGTTTAAATTGTTTATATCTTCCTGACTCAATCTGGGCAGATCATATGACTTAAGAAATCTGTTAATGCCTTCAATGACTTCGATTTTATTGGAGTTTAAGATTTCAAAATAATTTCTAATATTCCTCTGTATTTCTGTAGTGTCAGTTGTGATATTACCCTTTTCATAACTTATGCTGGTAATTTGAGCTCTCTCTTCTCTTCATTAGCGTGGCTAAGGGTCTATCAATTTTATTTATTTTTCAAAGAACCAACTTTTTATTTTGTCAATTTTTCAATTGTTCCTTTAATTTTTATTTTATTGATTCCAGCTCTAATTTTAATTATTTCTTGTCTTCTTTTGCTTTTGCTACTGATTTGTTCTTCTTTTCCTAGGGCTTTGAGATGTAGGGTGAGGTCATATATTTTTTGACTTTTTTTAAGAAATAAAGTCCATGCAATAAATTTTCCTTTTAGTATTGCTTTCATAGTGTTTCAGAGATTTTGATATGTTGTGTCTATCTTCTCATTTACTTCTAAGAACTTTTTAATCTCCTCTTTGATTTCTTCTGGAAGTAGCATATTGTTTAGGCTCCAAGTGATGGAGAAAATTTTGTTTTTTATTTTGCTGTTGATTTCCAATTTCATACCTTTATGATCCAATAAAATGCATGCTAGTATCTCTAATATTTTGTGTTTGCTAAGAGTTGCTTTGTGGCACATTTTATGGTCTATTTTAGAGAAGGATCCATGTGCTGCTAGAGGAAAGTGTATGCACTTGGGGCAGGTTGAAATATTCTGTATATGTCAGATAAGTCTAAGTTATTGATTGTGTGATTGAGTTCTATAGTTTCTTTATTCAACTTATGTTTGGAAGATCTATCCAGGGATGAGAGAAGTCTGTTAAAGACAACCAAGATTATTGTGTTGTGGTCAATTTGACTCTTGAACTTGAAAAGAGTTTGTTTGATGATTATAGCTGCACCAAGTTTTGGGGCATATATATTTATGATTGCTATGGAATATTTTTGTAGGATTCCTTGAGCAGTATGTAATGTCAATCTTTATCCGCTTTGATTAACTTTGACTTGAAGTCTACTTTATTTGATATGAGTATTGAAACCCCTGCTTCCTTACACAGTCCATGTGAGTGGTATGGTTTTTCCAAACCTATTACTTTCAGTTTGTATATATATGTCTTTTCATATCAGATGAGTTACCTTTAGGCAGCATATTGTTGGGTCTTTTATTTTATCAAATCTGCAACCCATAACTTTTTTTTTGTTGTTGTTGTTGTTGAGTATAAGCCATTAACATTTAGGGTTACTATTGAGATATGGTTTGTATTTCCAGCCATATTTGCTTATTTTTGTTATTTAACTTGACTTGGTTTTCCTCTTTGATTAGTTTTTTTCCTTTACTGCATACCTCCCTCTGTTGATTTTCATTGCTGTTTTTCTTTTCCTGTTCATGAAATATTTTGCCAAGGATGTTTTGTAGCACCAGTTGTCTAGTTATAAATACTTTCAACTTTTGTTTATCAATGAAGGCTTCTATTTCATTTTCAAAT
This sequence comes from Callospermophilus lateralis, assembly GCF_048772815.1. NCBI lineage: Eukaryota > Metazoa > Chordata > Mammalia > Rodentia > Sciuridae > Callospermophilus > Callospermophilus lateralis. The sequence continues at coordinate 2,293,713 of NW_027511893.1, forward strand.
CTAAAGCTTAATTTTGCTGGATACAAGATTCTTGATTGGCACCAATTATCTTACAGAGCTTGATATATGTTATTCCAGGATCTTCTAGCTTTCATGGTCTGGGTTAAAAAATCTGCAATTATCCCAATTGGTTTTCCCCTATATGTAATCTTATTCCTTTTTCTTCCTGTCTTTTAAAATTCTCTCCTTATTCTGTATGTTGGGATTTTCATTATACTGTGCCTTTATATGGATCTGTTGTGATTTTGTACATTTGGCATCCTGTAGGCTTCTTGAATTTGGATTTCCAATTTATTCCTCGTGTTTGGAAAGATTTCTGGTATTATTTCATTGAATAGATCGTATATTCTTGTGATTTGGTCCTCTATGCCTTCTTCTATCCCAATGGCTCTTAAATTTTAGCTCTTAAATAACTCTGAAATTTTTAAAAAATCATTTTTTGGACTTTTGTTCTTTGCATTATTTTAAAAACATCTTCTTAAGTTTTTCTCTCATGGCATAATCTTCGTATACTTCAGATATGAGAGGAAATGTATTTTTAAAAATGCACCTTCTGCCCTTGGAGGGCACTGTAGTGACTGAACAGTACATGAAATTGAATATTTTCAAATCACTTCACCAATGTCTTGCCTGACCGAGTTCATGAATGTTGCATCAGCACACAGTTAATTCAGAGAGAATGTGCCTTTGCTATGAGAAGAAAAGTTTCCTAGAAATCTTTCACTGTTACTCCCTCTGTCACTGTGTAGTCAAGGGCCATATGTCTCCCATGGAGGCCTTCTTACCAGTCTCTTGGGGTAGACATTGAAAGATCATCAGTGCTTGTAATTATTTGGTCCCTAATACCTTACTATTATTCAGTACAGGTTCTAGAACCACTTTCATCTACACAGGGGTGGAGTTGGTGGACAAAAAGCTGAGCTGGAAGACAATGTTTTCTTTTATTTTGTTTGTCTAGATGGTAAGACAAATGAACAAACAAGTCCCTCATCTTGCTGCACTGAGCACAGGAAAGCAAAGGCAATGATCACTTAAGTGATCAGCAGGCAGGCTGGTGAGGTCATTTTTGGGCAAAGAGTTCAGAGATAGAAGTTCATAGGTTAGTTGACAGTGTCAGCTCCACATTCAGTCACAATTCTTTGGAAAGGATGGATACACATATTGTGCCTTCAAACTTTAGTAGACAGTGCACCTCATACACCATTGGGTTCAAAGGGTACTCAAGGACTGAAGTGTCTGATGCCAATGTGTAAGGTATTTGTAGGGTGTGTAGATCAACCCAGCCTCTGGCCCTGGAGGGACAATCACAGCAGTAGTGTGAGGTTCCTTTTGGCATGACAGAGGTCTGTATTTGTCTGATCAAAGGCATTATGGTAGGGTCACCTAGAGAAGAGTACACAGGGTCACTGGTATGTGCAGCCCCTCTTTACTGAGGGTAATTCTGGCTATTAGGGATTTGGTGCCAAATGAGGTACTTTGCTCAAGACAGAGCTAACGCTCAGTGTACTCCCGCATTTCCTGCTGACTGAAGGTAGATATTTTCTAGATTGTCCAATGTATCTTAATCCGTCTACTGATTTGTGACTTTAAAAAGAGAAACTTATAACATGAGTAGTTTTTATTAAGTGTGTATATAGGTAGAAGAATGATACATAATTTTAACATTTTGCTTTATTTTTAATATCATTTTCCCCCTTAACATTTGCATTTTTTGTGTGTGTTGCTAAGGTTGTAACCCAGTACCGTGAACACTATGCACACATGCTTTACCATTGAATTGTACCACCAGTCCAAAATTTTAACTTTAGATTGATCAGTTTTATGCCTTCATGTCCAATGTTATTTTCCCATGGTTGAATTTAGGTAGTCCTTTCTGTTGCTCTTAACAATACTAAAAATGGACACAAATATGGATTCTTTGAAGATTGCTTTGGTAAAGTAATTGGTTATTCAAATCCACAGTCTTATCAAGTTAACAAATAAATAAATAAACCCTCAATTGAAGACCCATTACAGTTTTAAAAAATCTTTATTTGGGACACATAAACCTTACTTAGGAGATATTCATTCTTTTCAATATCATCTAATTTTATTTTGCTTTCTTCTCATGTGAAAATCTCAGAATGATAAATTAAAATCTTTTAAAAAATTCCCTCCAGTTCTTGAAGAAAACATTATGAACCATGCATACATCTGAAATAAAACATGAGAAAATAATGATTGATAATGCTGAAAATGGAGTTTTGAGATGAACCAAAGTTTCTCAGTTTGCTGATTGCATCTGTGTGCTTGTCTCATAAATTTTGAAGACAAAAATCTGTTTAAGGAAGAAGAAATAGAACTCCCATCATTTGCTATGAGGGATGATACCAGAAAAAAAAACTCATTTTAGTGTGCCAACTTAGAAGTTTCCTCATGGTTTTGGGCAGAACATGGAGCAAAATGCATTTAGAATAGTCTTCGGAAAAGGCATCCTGACTACCATATGGTTTCACTTTCATCCTTTTAGTGACCCATCCTTTTTTCTTCAAAAAGGAATTTGTTGAAGGTGTTCCCACAAGTGCGTTTCAAGGTCTTTTACATTTGAAATAGGCCTTGATGGTGCCAATTAATATATCTTCCAGTTAGACTCCAGGTGTTTTTGAGTGAGGCCCATTATCCTGATTACATGGTCATTATAATATCTATTATATTTTATACTTATTCACTGTGAACAGAGTATCCTAGATTTGGATATGTGAACAGAGATTTAAAAAACTAGGGGTGTATTCTGAGTCCTATGGAGAGCTCAGCTGAAGTTCTGCATTTCAGAATTTTGTTCTGGATTTGAGATACTGCTTCCACTACATTTAAAAATCTCAGGACTCATGAAGAGAATGAGTTAAAAGCCAGCATCATCAAATTAATGAGACCCTAAGAAACTCAAAGGGACCCTGTCTCTAAATAAAAATATAAAAAATGGGTGGGGATGGGAATCAGTGGATGAATGCCTCTGAGTTGAATTTCTGGTACCAAAAGAAATCAACACACACACACACACACACACACAAACACACACAAAAACACACACTCACTTACACACACAAAAATAAATTAAATAAATAAACAAACAAACCCTCGTGTGTAACAAGCCCTAAATCAGCAGCCTCTCTCATTCAGGAGTACAACAAATGGATTTGGGGTTCTCTCCTGATAATTATTCCAGTCTTCTCCACACAATCTGGGACATGCTGGACTCATGGCACATGGATGCTCACATAGGGCTTCAGAAAGTAGCTGAAAACACCATACAATGATGGAACAAAATGCCAAGGTTTTCAACTGCCAATCTAAGCCTCACTAGACTAGTCAGAGGGAGGTGAAGGCTAAGCTTCCACAGAGTGATTCTGTGGTCACAAGACTCTGGAGAGGACCATGAGGAGTCACTAGCCACAACTCCCAGTTTCCACCATTGCCACTCCTGTCAGCTTTAAGCCACCTTCCTACCCAGTCTCAAGGTAGCAAGGCACACTTACCATTTCCTGGCTTTCAGGGTCCTCTTCATTCTCCCTGTGGTTTGTTTTCAGATTCTGCATAGAACAGACACCTGGGCTCCAGATCCAGGACAGAAGAAGCCTACAAAAAGATTGAAAAAATGGCGAGCTCCAGACACCAAGGGAACAGAAGATTGTGGAAGCCCTTCCCGTCATCACCGGCTGCCTGAGGATTGGACAGTTCTCACGTAACAGACTGATTGGTCAAGGCTTCAGGCACTGCCTCCAACCTGAGCCAAGTGGGCACAAAATCAAAGTCTGAATGACAGGCTGCTCCATTGTCATTGTTAACCAACTAGAGATCAGGGCTGAGAATATAGCTTAGTCAGTAGAGTGCTTGTTTTGCTGATATAAGGCCATGGATTCAATCCCTTGTACTACACGCATAATCTCCCCCCCAAAAAAAATTGAGTAAAGGACTTTGGAAACTAGGGTTATGGATCAGTGGTAGAGAACTTCCCTAGCATGTGTGAGGTACTGGGTTGAACACCCAGCACCGCATTAAAAAGACAACCTAGAGGGGATGTGGCTCAAGCGGTAGTGCACTCGCCTGGCATGTGGGCAGCCCAGGTTGGAACCTCAGCACCACATACAAACAAAGATGTTATGTTCGCCCAAAACTAAAAATATTTTTAAAAAGCCAACAAACTACTAATGGTACTGTGTCCATCTACAACAAAAAATATCAAGAAAATAAAAAGACTGTGTATTGGACTTGTGCACCCTCACTACATAACTCATAAACACATTTTAGAAATAATATGTACATATATGTCTTCAGACAGTGTTTAAAATTCTCCTGTGATTTTTTTTCAAGTAACTTATATTACAGGTATGCTTCACAACCCTGAAATCCTCCCCAACTCAATTCTTCTTCTTCTTCTTCTTCTTCTTCTTCTTCTTCTTCTTCTTCTTCTTCTTCTTCTTCTTCTTCTTATTATTATTATTATTATTATTAGAGGCCTGTTAATTGCATTAAATGCCTCTGTATGGGGTTATTTTAAGGCAAAATTTTCTTCCAATAATAGGACCTAGCCCAGAGAGAAATGTATTGACACTTATAACTGTTTATAAGGTTAAAGCAATTTGTGAATAAATATGTATATCTTTTTTTATGAAAATGATATCACAATTATTTTAATATTTTTTAAATCTTTCTATTCTTTGTCTAATAAAAACACAGTTTGAGCTTTTGAACTCATTAGCAATGTCCTTATATTCCTTGCTCCAAAAAAGTGACTTACAAGTATAATTCAAATTATTGAGACTCATAAAGTTTTGATCCTTTATTTGAACTAGTGAAGTCTAAAGATTTTCTTTTTATTTTCACCTTTAAATGAAGCCCACTTTTTATAGCTTTCTTGTTGTATAACTGACCTTTAATATTCTTCAAATTTTACCCCCATTCTGATCACTTTGGACTATTCATGTTTTGATGGAGGGGATCTCAAAGTGGTCATGCACAAGGTAGGAAATGGATATAGTAAGATATAAGACTGGTGATTCGTGAGTATGTAGATTTTGCAATACAAAATAAGTATTGGTGGATGATATGGGGTAGGGAGAAAAAGAGCAATGAAAAAAAGAAGAAAATCTTTAACAGTAGAGGGGTTCACAGATTCCAAGTCTACAATGACAGTGTGAATATAGAGGGTAGTGTTCTTGGAAGCAGCAATAAAATTTGAGAGAAAGAAAAAGGTAATTTTTTGCACAGTTCCCAAGTGAGAGAGCCAGGTGAATGGTTCTTTGTTCAACTCTTCCCACCTAGGAGTGGAATTTATAGTTCATAGGGTATGTCTCAGTAAGTAGTAAAACACCATTTCTATGTACCTGTACACTTTTTCATGGCTACAAGCTGACTTTGACAATTTCAATCACATTACATGTGATTAATTCATTCATTACATTATTTATTTGTTTTTTTATTAATTCACTTATTCTTTAGTTGTCATTGTTTTTACATTACTCGTGATTACATAATTGCATAAATATTCTGAATGTTGAAGTTTTGTTAAACATTGTTTTATGTTTTTATTCATACATTTAATTTTCATTGAAATGTTTTTTCTTTGCCAAGCCTGATTTATATTACACGTCAATCTTCATTTATGAAGAGTAGATAAAATCACATTATTCCAAATAACTCAAGGATTTATCATCTTGGCAGAACCCTAATCACCCACTAAAATTGATGCAGTCTTTGTCAACTAAAAACTGTGTAAAAAGTCCTCTATTTTCTTATATACAGGTTAATAAAGAATTCATCTCTCACTTTTATTTTTTGGAGAGTAGAATAACTTCCAAAGCAGTAGTTAATAACCTAGGTGAGATTTCCAACTAGCTCTTTATTACTTTTAAATTATTTACATCTTTGACACTAAGAGTGTCACTGATTACGTTTTTTTTAAATTTTTGCAAGATCTCTCTCTCTCTCTCTCTCTCTCTCTCTCTCTCTCTCTCTCTCTCTTTGTCTCTCTCATATGACAAAGTGAAATCAGATATGCTTTTTCACAAAGAAACACTCTCAGCCTTTAATAAATTATTCTATAAAGAAAAAGGGTTTTGCTGTTTTTCTTAGATCCCCACTAAGTTGCTGAGGCTGGCTGACTTTAATCTAATGTTATAGAAGTTTGATATATATATAGTGAATATAGAGGGTAGTGTTCATTTGACTCTTTCTCTTGGGGTTCATGCCAGAGTTACCTTCTTCTTTTATTTCTACCTTATTTCTGCCTCCAAAGAAACTACCCTTTACCCTCATACTACCATAGATCCACCATTAGACTTTTTAAATCTGAACTCTTGAGCTGGTCATTCTTTCCCTCTTTCCTTCAGAGCACTTTTTTTCTCTACCCGTACCTGTTCCACCAATACTTTTTCATGAATACTCCCTACTACATACTAAATATCCACCAATTTCACATCCTGTCCCATCCCCGTTTTGATTTTCCATGGATCACTTTCAGATCCCCTCCACCCAGATATCAATAGTCTAGAGTAAGATCAGGCCAGGGTGTTATATATGCAGGTTTTTCAAGTCATTTACATAACAATAAGCCTATTATTTGGGATGTATTCTGTCTTAGGTTAAAAAAGAAAATCTACAGACTGCACTGTTAAACTGAATTGTTTAAAATTCATTAATCTCAATAATTGAAAAAAGAAATTCTATAAAAAGGAGAATAAAGAAAAGAACATAATACATAAAAGTGACAAATTTGAAGACACACCAAGTGTATATATCAAAGAGTGTCATATATTGGTGCTTTCAAAAGACAAATTAATTTGAAATAAATGTAGTTAATGTGAGATGTAGTAATCATTTATTAATTATATATAATGGTAGCATATATGTATATGTACAAAATGCATCTCATATAATTATGAGTATACATTGCAAAAAATGAACTCTACAGTATTTTTTTTTTAATTTTGCTGAAAACACTATAAATAGCTATATCTAGGTTTATGTATTACCAAATGTTCAGGATACATTTTGTACTTTCTAAAGTTTACAACTGACCAACAGACCCTTTTTTTTTTTTCAATTTTTAAAAGGAGTAGTATTTATTTTCAGGTAGAACATATGCCATCATTTATCTTTAAATTTTAAATACTTTTAAAATTATATATGACAACAGAATGCATTACACTTTTTATTACACATATATAGCAAATGTTTTTATTTCTCTGTTTTTTTTACAAAATATATTTACATGAATTCACTTCCTTGTACATGTACTTTATATAACAAAATACATCATATTCCACCATCATTTCTAACCCTATGATCCCTCCCCTCACCTCCCAACCCCCCCCAAAGATCATTTTAATACATACTGATGTATGCTATAAAGTTATAGAAAAGAGTATATAACTTATAATAATATGAAGAGATAAAGTTTTGTAACTAATATAGAATAATAATAAAAATAATAATAATAATGAACTTCCCATTTAGACATTAATAAATTATACATTTGGCACTACTGACATCTTTTCCAAAAAAAATTGACATCTTTTCCAAAAAAGGGGGGGTTTATTTGTGGGGAAAATGGTATTCTATGCTTTCTTAATATCAAGAATATATTATTTTCAGAAGTAATATATATTTCAATATAATAGTAAAATAGAACCAGGTATCATGGCACATACGTCTAATCCCATTGGATTGTGAGGATAAGGCAAAATAATCCTGAGTATAAGGCAAGCCTCAGAAACTTAGCAAGGCCCCAAGCAACTATGTGTGACTCAGTCTCTGTGTGCCCCTAATTTAAATTTCCAGTAAGAAACAACAACAACAAAAAGAATACAAAGTATTGATGAGGACACAAAACAAATTCTCATGAACTAAAGATGGAGTAAAAATTGCTGTTATTTCATCATGAAAACTATACACACACACACACACACACACACACACACACACACATATATATGAAATTCTCCTCACCAAACTGCTTAGACCTGTGGAAATTATAGTATGTGTGTACCATTACAGTGTACAAGTATGTGATAGCAAAAGACTAGACCTCTACTTGTTAATGCAGTGGAAATCTGTGGCCTAGGAGGAAAGAGGAGGTGATTCAGAAAAATAAAAAAAAAAATACAGTTTGAGAAAAAATGGTTTCTGGAGCCCAGAAATATTTTTGGTTTAATTGGAGTACAAAATACCACATAAGTATTATATTGAAGTTACATCTGTTAAATACATCACGTGTATAATGGATTTCAAGGAAAATACGTGGAACTTATCACAAACTAAATAAAAAATTACAAAAGCCCATAAAATAGCATGTGCATAAATAAAACTAATCATTACAAAGACAACTATTTTAACTCAATTTAATATATAATGTTTTACTATCAAAATTTTAGCATGTTTCTCTCTAAATACAAGAAGAGAGCTGGACCTGTTGGTGCACAGTTGTAATCCCAGTACCTTGGTAGGCTAAGACAGGTGTATTGTGAGCTCAAAGCCAGCATCAGCAAAAGTGAGGCCCTAAGCAACTCAGTGAGACACCGTCTCTAAATGTCATACAAAATAGGCTTGGGGATATGGAAAAATTCCCCTGAGTTTAATTCCAAGTACCAAATTAAAGAAAAGAAGGGACCAAAAAAAAAAAATAAATTTATCGTAGAAACAAAAAATATATGTAAAATACCCCAAAACCTTTTTAAAAAACCAAATAATATAGTTATTGTACTGAGACATTCTTAATGTATATTATGAAACTATATTGCAATAATACAGACCAATAAATCATAATATTAATCAAATCTGAAACCATATGTAGATCAATAGTATTGTTAAGAGCAATAGAAAGGTGTACGTAAAACTAACCATATGAAAACTAACATTAAACATTAATGAATGAATCTATCCAACCTAAAGTTAGAAATGGGACATAGTGGCAAAGTTCACTGTTAGAGTGTGTGTGCAGAATGTGCAAGATAGTCAGTTCCAATCTTAGCAACACTATAAAAAGCAAATATTAAGAGGGAATGATGTTGAAAATAAAGCAGAATATTAAATGAGACACTCTCCCTCCATCTATAGATACATTTAAGGAAAAAAACTACTGTGAGTGTCTCTTTGGCAAAATAATGAGTGAGTAGAGAGATTTAGATACACTAGATATTAGTCCAGTCTTAAGAAATGTACCACATTTGGGACAAAATCCCCAAATACCATCATCAGCTCTAGTGACCAGAAATGTGAGAGAGGGGCTGAGAATGTAGCTCAGTTTTCAGAGGGCTTGCCTTGAATGCACAAGGCCCTGGGTTTAATCTCTAGCAACCCCCCTACCAAAAAAAAAAAAAAAAAAAAAAGAAAAGAAAAAGAAAGAAGGAAATATGAAAGAAATGATACAAAAAAATGGTGATATCTAGGAGCCATAAACACCTTCACAAGTGTTTCATCAGCTGTGACCAAGACACAAAAATACCCAAATATCAAAGCTGTCAATTTATCTCAAAACAACATCTGCCAGCATATTTTCCCAATTACTGTTGCTGACAGATGAAGTTCACTCTAGCTTTAATTCTAGGTGAAATAAGGAGGAATCCAGTAAACTACTCTTAGCTTGAGTGAGATTTTAGCACTTCCTGAATCCTGCCCCAACACTGATACATTAGTAATAAGGCCAGAACTACCAATTCCTCCTAGAAAAAGTTTTTGGGTTTTTTTGGTGGGTGTGTGTATGTGTGTATTGAATGTTTCAAATTTAACATATTTTGTTTATGTTACTATGTCCCTGCTACACTAGTAATAATGCCAGAACTAACAATTGTTCCTAGAAAGTTTTTTTTTGTGTGTTTCGATGTCTGTGTCTGTGGATGTGTGTACTGAATGTCTCAACTTTAACATATTTTATTTATGTTACTATGTCCTGAAGTACCAATCTCCAGAACAAAAGATGACTGAGCTTATGTAAATCTCTGTAGATTTCAAACAAATGATTTTACATACTTTTCCCAGCGCTTTTATGAAATATGATACCAAATAGTAGTTCAGAAAGGAGGTTAAAAAACAATGATTCCTGTTTATTCCAATAAATCTTTACATAATAGTTCTAAATTGGCTACTTCATATAAACTTTCCACAGGGATAAAATGCATCAGTCAAAGAGATTTTCTGTAGCCTGGGCAGTGTTGTTGAAAAGGTTATTGTAATAATCTGAAGGAGCTAGGTGTGGTGGCAAATATACTGGAGGCTAGACAGGCGAGTCAGAAGGATTGTGATTTGAAAGACAGCCTTAACAACATAGCAAGACTATAAGCAACTTAGTGAGATATTAGTGATATATCACCTGTCTCAAAAAGAAAAAGAAGAACTGGGGACATAACTCAGTGGAAAGCACCCCCCAAGCACCAAAGCACACCAAACCAAACAAATATCTGAAAGACAGTAGGGACTCCAGAGTATATGTGTGTATGTATAGATAAAAATTTTGGTTAAAATATAAAGTTAATAAAGATAGTTTTGAATAAACTAACATGGTTCTTTTTTTAAAGAAAGAGAGAGAGAGAGAGAGAGAGAGAGAGAGGGAATTTTAATATTTATTTATTCATTTTAATTTTCAGAAGACACAACATCTTTGTTTGTATTTGGTGCTGGAGATCGAACCCAGCACCACACGCATGCCAGGCAAGCACACTACAGCTTGAGCCACATTCCCAGGTCCTACCATGGTTCTTAAGAGCTCAAAATAAAAATGCCATATAATCCACTAATAATAATTTTTTTGAAGCAGGGTATTATTGTGAATATATGTACTCTCAGTAGCTCGGGAGGATGAAACAGGAGGAACTTAAATGCAATACCAGCCTCAGAAACTTGGCAATAGCTTAAGTGACTCAGTGATATCCTGTATTATTTTAAAAATAGGGATGTAATGATAGACCCAACCTGATCTTTTCTTAAAATTGGGAGCCATCTGGCCACAAATCCATGAGAAGATAATTTAGGCTTTTCTATAAAATACTGCAAATTCTGAATCTGCTTGGAATGCCTGCCTGTGCCTTGAACCCAACCATGCCTGGCTCTCAGACAAGAGAGCAGCCCTCTCTAAAACTTTAATGACACCTCATATGTATTGGCCTTCCCTGGCCAGACAATGACCCTCTCAGAGGCTCAAATGGTCCTAATAAATTTTTATGTTGTGTCCAGCAATAAATGTAAACTACCATTAGTGTGATGCTTGTCAGAGTTCTGTTATCTGTAACCCCCCTTTGTGTAACTTTCTGACCTATAAAGCTGGGCTGCAGAAAAGCTGGGGTTTCTGTCTTGTTCCCACGGTTTTGTGAGGGAGAGGCAGCCAAGCCAGTCAAAATAATAAGCTTGCTTTAATTTGATTTTAATTGGAGTCAGTAGTGTTTTCTTGTGTCCTGGTCTAACATTTTGGAGGCCCCAGCGAAATGACCCTGCCAGACCAGATCACAAGACCAGACTGCTGGAAATTCTGAAGCCAGCATTCGCTCCAGGGCTCTGGGCTGGAGAGCCACTCTAGGGGGTGCACACCTTGAGATGTTCCAAGGCCTTGGAGTGAGCCTCAGTCTCTGGAGCACTGCAGTGAACTGCCGCACTAAAAATATTAGCAAGCACCTGGTGGAGGAGGCCTCCATAGGTAAATGGTGCCATTATAACATCTATTATCTAGTTAAGGGAGATCTCTTCTGAAGACTGAGAGGTGGCCTGAAAAGGCTCACATATACTCCTCTCCGGGACAGTAATGAGAAATTGTTCTGTCCTCTATTCTGTTCTGTAGGGAATTCCTCTGGAAGGATAGAGAGGTGCCGACAGGCATGCACACGCTCCTACCCTGGAGCTTTAGCAAGACGATGCATTGCTCCTCTGTTTTTCTCTTTTGGCACCGGGTTTGTTTTCTTGTGTTTTGTTCTGTGTTCTATATGTTTTTTGTTTGTTTGTTTTTGTGCCTTTTGTTGTGTGATTTCTGTGGTAAAAACTTAAGGATATTGGATGTGAAAATGGGTAATAAAGCAAGTAAGTCTGAAACCCCTTTGGACTGTGTTTTAAGGAACTGTGATGAACTTTATCCCCCTTTGTTAAGCAGGATGAGAGAACCCCTAGCTGGCTGCTGGAGCACACCCACTGCAGAGGGCAATGCCTGCTGGGGATCTAAGAACTGAGTATCTCCTAGGTTAACAAGTGAACCTCCTTTAAAACCCCTTGTCCCTCCAAATCAAGAGAGTCACAACCTTTGTGCAGAGTCCCTGTGTTTCTTCTTTGTTAGAAAAGCAATAAACCTCCCTTTTTCTTTTTCTCAAAACCCTGTTCTCATTATTAAATTGCCATTAATTGGCTTCAAGGTCAGGAACCAAACTTTCAGTTACAAATTTTGATACCACACCCCACTGGAAATTTTTCAGAGCTGAATACTGAAGTATTAGGAGATGGAGCATGCCTGGGGTGGAATGGAACCAGAGGAGCTAATCCTGTAAGTAAAAGGAGGGACTGAGGGACTCCCAGCAGCTGCTGAAGCCCTGTTTCTTTGGGGAATTTCCTCCTTTTTTTCTTGCACTGTAAGGATTATGCCACCTCTCTTCTTAAAAAAATAAAAAAGGAAAAGGGGACACTAAATGCAGTAAAGTCGCCATGGAGACCCTTGATTTTACATTTCTGGTTGCCCCTCTGTGAAAACATCTGGTCCCCTTGTGGGGGCATCTATAGTGCCACTAGTGAAGGAGATTTTTTTCTTATCTGCTCTGTTTTAAAGGTTTCTGTTTGTCAGCCACAGTCTGTAGCTCCTTTCTGTCTGTCTGACCTGTGTCTTTGTTTCTGGCCCTTTAAGACATGTGCAATAGTGTATTGATATCATAAATTGTTTCTTGGGAATGATCTTTGCTGAATGTGTGTCTAAAAGATGATGTTTAATTGTAACAATCTGGTATCTGAATGGGTTTTTGAAGCATTGCACAATCTTGCAGTTAAAAGTTGGGATTAGGCAATTGTTTAGTTTATGATTTCAGATAATTTATGCCAGAGAACTTAAATACTTAGAATGGAAAACTAAATAACTCTACTTCCAAGTTGGCAAGTTACTTCCAATCATTCAGTTTTTTTCACCAATTTTTAATTGAATAGCCTGGGAAAATGTCACTGTGTACCAGTGCATTAATTTGGAAAAGGAGAGTAAATCATAGTATGGAATCTGTTGACAAAACGAGATGTAAAGATATAAAATTTTGTGAATTGTATCTTAAACTTGTATCATTATTTTCAACATCGGAACCTAAAATTATGACTTATGGTTAAAATGCCTTAGGCCTGAGGTGTCTGCTCAGAATAGCAGTTTTTCCTTCCAGACCTCAGCCAGGACTTACGTTGAAATGCAAATGAAAGAAGCCTGCAAGCTCAGTATGAGACTGATCTGAGGCCTTAACAAAAAAGGTAAATTGTATGGTATTTACTAAATACTGGCCAGTCATTTTTTCTAGGATTCTTTTTTTTTCTTCTTAGATTCTGTATTTTTTTGAGCTCATGATTTTGATCCTACAGACATAGGTTAATGTTTTTCTGATCAGTTCTATCTTTGACCAACTGTGGAGTTTTTGAAACCATTCAATGGAGATTTCATCTGTGAAAAGCTACAAGGCCTTTACTATTGTTATGTCTGCACACTTGTGTTATGTGTTGTATGTCTATATATATACATATGTCTGTATATCATATATATGATATACAAATTAACATATCTATGAAGCGCTCACAAAAACAAAGTTTAAAAAGTGGATCCAAAGATTTAAATCATGTGATTTAAATGGTTCAATTCAAATTGAATAAACAGATAAAATAAATGTCTTTAAATTTAAGCTTACATGTTTTTCTAGGTGTTCAAAAAACTCATAAAATATTAATGTCTATAAAATGTCTAATATGCCTTGGTTCTAGGATTTTTCCTTCAACAACAACAAAAAAATGGCTAGCACTGTTCAACTCACTTCTCTAATATTATGGTAAAATAAGTAAAGTAAATTTCATATGGGTTTACTCATTTATAAGTACTTTTTTTACATATCTGATTAATTTACTATAGTCTGTATGAGTTTGTTTTTACAATCAGTCATGTGTTAAAGAGACAAAAATTTCTTAAAACATAAGTTTACCCATTACATTGTGTTTATTAAGTTTTTTTATTTTCTAAAGCAAGCAACCATAAAAATTAAACAACTGGTTAAATAAAAACTGTTATTTTAGAGCATTGTACTGTCATTTTTTAAAAGCTAAACTTGGTTAATATAAAAACATCAATGTAATTGTGATGCTATTAATGTGCTCATATCTTCCAGGTATACAAGTCTGTAAGGGAGAAACTTTAAAAGAGCATATATCAAGCTAGTGTTCTGAAGTTGTATGGTAAAAAATAATATATTGGGGATTTATTTACTTGTTATCAACAAGATATGTAAAGTTTTATGTTACTTTTTACATTGGGGAACAATTTACATGTATTTTTAAGTTAATGAGAGCCTAAACTATGTAAAGGTTAAAAACTTTTTTAACCTTTCTTTAAGCCTTTCTTTAATACATGTTTTAAATGTGATATCATATAGTGTTAGCTAATGTTCATGTGACCTCAAACAATTTATGTAAACTTTGTAAAGTGATATTTAAAAAGCAAATATCAGCTTTAGAACTGGAACACTTACGATTTATAAAGAGCTGGGCCTTACCTGAGTTAAGGTTCTGTGTTCCATCTTACTATATGTGAGAATGACTACAAAAGCAGTAGGCCAGATTTTAGTTCCTTTAAAGTTATGTTCGAAAGTTTTTTTTTTATCTGTCAAGACTACTAGGGTCTCAAACAGGGGATATAATGTATACCTCAGCCAAAATTCAGGGTAGCTATTAAATGAACTAAATATTTTCACTCTTGTTAAATTATTTTGTAATTTCCTTATAAGTGATCTAAAAATTCCCTGTTAGTATTTTACAGAACTTTTGCATTAAGAACACAACATGGATTAATTTAAGATAATAAGCCATCACCTAAAAGACAGATAGGATAATACAGATCCCATTTAATAAAAAAGATAAATAATTGTAAAGTTATACACATTAAAGCCTAGTACTCTTAATATAAGGGTGTTAAGATTTATTTGTTGGATGTTTAAGATGAAGTTTTAAAATGTTGAAGCCTTGTGAGGGAATTTCTGTACAGTGACATGCTCCAGTTGCTGCAACATTTATTCAGTACTCATGGTCTTTTTTTCTCTCATCGAAGCACCCATCCCCAGATGACTTTACAACCTGTTCTTCCCCAACCAGACTTCAAACCAAACTGACTTCTAAAAGGAAACTCATGTCCCTCATGGTATGTCTCCTCACATCACGCCCTCTCAGCTCAGAAGAAGCCAAGACAAGTGATGCCCCTTTCTTACAACAATGGAGCCAAAAATAAATAGACTGTCAATATAAGTAATTAATTAAGTCAGATCAAAACAGGGAGACCAGTTTTGGGTGAGTTCAAAAAATGTTGGAGACTGTTACCTGAGGAATTAAACTTCTCTCAGTGCTCTTCCCCTACCTAATCAAATATTTGAAGGAATACATAAAAAGGGGGAGGAGTGATAGACCCAACCTGATTTTTTCTTAAAATTGGGAGCCATCTCGCCACAAAGCCATGAAAAGATAATTTCAGCTTTACAATAAATTACTGCAAATTCTGAACCTGCTTGGAATGCCTGCCTGTGCCTTGAACTCACCCATGCCTGGCTCTCTGACCAGATTGCAGCCCTCTCTGAAACTTTATTGATGCCTCACAAATCCTGGCCTTCCCTTGCCAGATAACGACCTCCTCTGAGGCTCTAATGACCTTCCTAAATTCTGATGTTGGGGTCAGGAATAATGTAAACTACCATTAGTGTTATGCTCCTCAGAGTTTTGTTATCTGTAACCTCTCTTTTTGTAACTTTCTGGGCTATAATGCTGGGATGCAGGAAAGCTTCGGGTCTGTCTTGTTCCTGCAGTTTTGGGTGGGAGAGGCAGCCCGGCTGGTTGAAATAATAAGCTTGATTTAATTTGATTTTAATTGGAGTCAGTGGTCTTTTCTTGTGTCCTGGTCTAACACCCCCAGACACTGAAAACAATTATGATGAGTTCCTGGCCACAAATTTCAGTTCCTGACATTGCCAGTCTCAGTGGCTTCAAACAGCCTCCCTACCCAGTCTCAAAATAAGAAAACACAATTGCCATTTCCTGGCTTTCAGTATGCTTAGTGTCCCTGCTGTAGTTTTTTCAGCTCCTGTGTAGCACAGAAGCCTGGAGCTCCAGATCTACAACAGAAAACATAGAAATGGATTAAAAGAATGGCAGGCTCCAGAAACCCAAGGACAGGAGAATGTGAAAGCCCACCCATCATCACTGGCTCTGTGTTGATTGGAATGTTCTCACCTAAGAGAGAGATTGGAAAGGGCTTCAGGCACTTCCTCCAAACTGAGGCTAGTAGGTTTACTGTCTGAGTGACAGTAAATTGCATTCAGACCAGAAACAAAGTCACAAAAACTGGTTCTTGGTTGCTTTTTTTGTTGATAATGGACTGGGGATCAACCATGTGCTGTGGTGCATGACTGTAATCCCAGCAGCTTGACAGGCTGAGGAAGGAGGATTGTGAATTCAAAGCTAGCCTAAGCAATAATAAAACATTAAGAAACTCAGTGAGACACTGTCTCTAAATATAATACAAATAGGGCTGGGGATGTGGCTCAGTGGTCATGTGCCCCTGAGTTCAATTCCCAGTAGGAAAAAAAAAACAATGGGGATCAGATCAAGAGGTAGTCACTACAGAGCCCCATGACAACAGATGAATGCATTCATGGATGGATAGACACAGAGATAGAGTGTTGGGACAGGGTCTCATATTCTCCTGTGATGGCTTTATTTTTTTAATTTGCTGTGAATTGCACTAAGTGCTCAGGAGCAAATTATTTCATGGCAGAGATTCCTCCAAATACATGGATCCAGCACTGAGAGAAGTACATTTGTCATGTATATAAGGATAAATCAATTCATGAATACATATGTGTATATTTTATAAAAAAATATTACAATTACTTTAAATTTTCTTTAATATTCATGTTCTCTGGTCTTATGAGAAAACAGCTTGAGATTTCAACTCATTATTAATTCCCTGAGGCAGTAATATCCCCACTCCTTTATACATTAGGAGACACAGAAAAATGCTAAAGTTTCTAGTATTAACATTAATAAATAAAAAGAGGTGGAGTGGGCCAGGTCTCTAGATCTGTCAGTATCCCAGACCCTAGAGTATAAGTAACTAAATAATAATTATGATTTGAGACTAATCATAGGATTTTGTCTTTTTTTTTTCTTTTGGTATGGGGTACTATGAGAATATTAGCACAAATCACAGGCATTAATGTCTCTCTCTGTGTGTATATTTATCTATATATATAATTTTCATAACTTAATACATCCCATCAACAGAGTCAACTTTAGATTTAAATGAAAAAAAAAAGTAAATCACTATTGCCAAGGTCAAGCCGCAGTACGGATCAAGGGATCCTGAGGGACGAGTGGTGTCTGGTGCTGAAGGATAAGTAGCGTCCATGAAAGAAAAGGAGACAGGATGATGGTTTCAAGATATGAGCAGCCTTCAGAAGGATCTGCTGCCCTAGAGGGCCTTTATTATTTTTTTGTTTGTTTGTTTTACAGGTTTTTTTACCTTTTGGTAGTTAATGGATAGCATCAACACTTCTTTGGTTTACATAACTTTCAAGAGTTACAATCTTGTCAAACATATGTTAATTATCAAAGATATTAAGCACATTATATAAAATTTTTCCTGTAACTTTGCCAATCATGATTAGTCTTTTACATTTTCACCTCAGTCTCTAGGGGCTCGAATACAAAACTTGACTACCTGTCTCTTGACCTATTATTATCTTTTAACTTTAAATCATACCTATAATTATTCCATTGACCTTTAAATTTAAAATATACTTAAAATTATTGGTAAGCTTTCTTACTCCTAAAGTTCCAATAAATAACACTAAAACAGTGAAAGCCTATTTTTTAGAAGCCTACTACTCTGAACTGTCTCAAAAATATATCTATATTAATTTTACATTATTTTGTTTTTAATTTCCAACTAATTTCCTTTGTTCATATGACCTATTTAACCACTTTCTTAAAAGAGTTTCTTTGATCATTGTACAAAGTATACCAATCCTCATGTCTTTGTGATCTTTAATTAAAAGGCAGGCTCTGCAGCTCAAACCATTTGTCATTTTTATTAACTATTTTTTCCTATTTTCTTTTTTTTAAATTTATTTTTCTAGTTTTCAGTGGACACAACATCTTTATTTGTATGTGGTGCTGTGAATCGAACCCAGGCCGCACGCATGCCAGGTGAGCGCGCTACCACTTGAACCACATCTCCAGCCCTTGTTTCCTATTTTCATCATGAATTCCTGTGTAAAGTAAGAGAGTATGTTAGTTGGAGGAATATATGTCACAAAAGTGTGACTTTAGGATTGGGGGCTTAGAGTAAATTGTTAATTTTTTCTCAGGAAACTTGATTTGAAATCTTTTCCCCATAAACTTCTTGAGAAATAAAACTATTTTGTGTCCTCAGAGATATTGAAACACATCTCAGGGCATGTCTTAATTGTACCCTTAGTCTCATTCTGGGAGTTATCCTGCAATCTCAACTAACACATTCTTTTATTATTGATTGATGTATACCCTTTTATTTATATCATGAGTATCATAAACAAAGCACTTAACATTCCTTATGGTTCCAGATTCCATATGGTTCTGCTCTGCCCCAGCATCCTGCAGTGTGACTGTTTCAGTGGGTTCAGGAACACTTCACCATACACACTATCTATAAGTCACCATATGACTTCATATGACTTCTGTGAACCTTGTGATTGAATCTTGGCACCCAGTCTATAGTATTGGAATAGTTATGTATCACTGGATATTAAGTCATTGTATAACTTATCGGCACATTTGAACCCTGAGCCAAATCCCCATCCCTATTTTATATTTTATTTAAAGAAAGAGTCTCACTAAGTTTCTTAGCACCTGATGTTCACTGAAGCTGGAATTGAACTCATGATCCTCCTGCTTCAGCCTGACAAAATACTGGGATTGATTTCAGTGTGCACCACTGCACTCGGTTCTGTTCACATATTTAATGCCAGCATTCCCTCTCTGCATTGTCAACTATTTTATTTTTTCTATTCAACATTCCAAATGAATGCAGTATTTTTAATTTTTTTGAAAAGAACTTCATTGCAGTTTAAAGATTTTGCTTTCTCTTTGTGAGCATTTTACATGAGAGAAAAGAAGACAAGTAACTTGAAAATTTAAAAAATAAAAACAATGTCTGTTTCCTCCCTCTGTCTTCCCAGGCACATTCACCTTATCAAAACGTCTGATTTAAAATTTTTCTTTTATTACGTTCCTGTGTGATGCATCCTCATTCTAACCTTCCATATTGTGTTAAATGGGGGTTTCATAACTGCCTGATAAAATTGTGAAGAGATATCATATCTAAAGTCTGTTGCAGTTTCTAGTGAATATCCTTCTTTTTTTTTTTCTTCCAGAGAGCAGTATAAAGTACGAAGTTAAGGCACTTAAGGAAGTCTCTGAGAGCCCTTCAGATGTCAATGATCTTTTAGTTATACAGGGCTGGGACCCTCTGGGAAACTGAGGTACTTTGAAGACCATGCCCCTTAAAATGCAGTTTTTTTTTTCCAATTAAGACATAAAGTTCTCAAACTTATCGATCAGAGTAGCAACCAATTAGTTTATTAGAAGTGAAGTGAAAGAGGAAAAAGATGACACTCTGAAGAGAGAGAATTTTCTGTCTGAAAAGAGAACATGTCTTTCTTGCAGGCTCTCTTGCATTCCAGTTTTCTTGGAGATCTAAACAGAGATTCCAAAGGGTCCTTTCCAGGTACAGTTCTTGATTTTGTACTGAATATTAGAATAACATAAAACTCTCAAGTATTCACTGCCATGACAACTTTAGGTTAATTAGATTCATGCTCACCATTTCTAAATTAACTCATAAGCAAAATTGTTGCAGATTTTTTGGTTATTAAGAATTACCCTTGTTTCTCTGATTTTCAGAATCTGGTCTTTAGCACGTTCACAAAATTCTCCTGTTTAGAGTAACATAGGTTGCTCTTATAAACATTATTTTGAAACTGCATTTCTCCTGCAGATAACAGTTTGTTAAGGAATGTGACATATCCTGTCCAGCTAAGCCAGAAAGGATGCAAGTAAATTGCTTCATAGAAAATAAAGAATGGGGTCAGTATGTTGGTCCTATTCATTTCTTTCTTTATTTGTTTGTTTGATTATGGTATTGTGTGTTGAATCCAGAGCTAGCCTACCACTGAGCTACATCGCCAGCCCTATATTTATATTTTATTTAGAGACAAGGTCTCACTGATTTTGTTAGTGTCTCTTGGAGAAGTTACTAAGACTCGCTCTAAGTTCATAATTTTCCTGCCTCACCCTCCCAAACTACTAAAAATACAGGCATGTGGCACCATTACCAACCTAACATTTATCTAAAAAAAGTACTTCAGTTTTTTTTACCAGGTTCTGTAAATAATGCTATAATGAAAATAGACATGCAGTGGTTCTATGATGTAATAACTCCAGTATTTTTTTTAGATTCATACCCAGAATAACATCTAGTGGAACATAAGCCTTTTTTATTTTAACTTTCTGAAGAACCTTAATACCATTTTCAAAAATAGCTTTATTCAATTGATATTCTCACCAATATTTTTTTCAACTGAGTCTTTTTATATGATGCTTGCATGCTCTGGAGTACCTATTATCTTTCAGATTTTTATATTTTAGTTCTTAATATTTTATTTACGTTTTGTTAGTCATAGATAGACAAATTACTTTTATTTTATTTATTCATTTTTATGTGGTACTGATTCTTAAATATAGTGCCACTGATGTGCTGTGCAAGCACTCTGCAACTAAGCCAGAACTCTATCCTCAGTCTTTGAGATTTTAAGCATAGGCATTCTGACAACACTGCACAAAGTGCAGGATATTTTTTTATTTTACTGATACTTTAAATTACTGATGCAAGTGTGTTATATTCCAGGATTTCAAGTAGCCAGAGGAAGAGTGTCCTGTAAATATTTTCTGTGATGAAATGAAACAAGAATCTGCGATTTGTAAACTTTGTTAACACTACTGCTGAAAATTTTTGTCTTTGGAAGTGTTACAAACAATGCAGATCCAATGGCTTGAAATACATCAAGATTTGCCCATGCTCGTCTCTATTGCTTTTAGCAATTGAAAGTTTAAGATACACTCCCTTGAACAGAAGTTGCTAATGTTAGACATTCAGTGCATGGAGAAACTTATTCTGAAAACCTACTGTTAGGCCTGGAATTATTAGTGGTGTAAACAAGGGTAGGTCAGGTCTCAGAAAGTGCTCAAATCTTACTGAGTCTTTCAGGAGATTGATTAATTTTCCCCATTTGTACCCTTTATTGATTCAAGAGTGAAGTAATTCTTCCAACAAGAGAAGTTAGTAAAACCACTGGTAAATCTCTTTTTGGGAAAAACTGACACCTTTGAGATGTAATTTTTCTGCCCTGACTTCAGGTTGTGAAACAAATCAAAAGACTTACTTGGTCATAGAAGAAAACCACTTTGTAATTTTCACATTTACATTTCACTCCTTCTTTAACCAGTGGATAATTTTAGATAAAAATTACAGAAAATTTTAAAGTCAGTTTATATATTATCTCAATCTCCCCTTATTTAAGGTGCCTTCAAACTTGTAGGAATATTTCTCAAATATGTGGCACTTCAGTAAACAACTCAAATGCCCACGTGTACCCTAGCTTTTTCTACTCATTTGATTGTAGATATTCTTTCACTTGTCCAATGTATGTAAATCTCATAACTCATTTATGAATTTGTCAAAGTAACACACATAACATGAGTAAATGTGTATTAATATATTAGTAAAGAAAGGGTGGGTTAAAAGCCTTCTATTTTGCTCTATTTCTGTTATAGTCCAGCTGTGACGTGTTCCCCAAAAGCTCATATGTGAAACAATGCAGGAAGGTTTGGAGGAGAAATGATTGAGTCATAGCTTTAAAGTCCTCAGTGAATTAATCCCTGAATGAATTAACTATGTGGTAACTGAATTGATAGTGTGTGGCTGAAAAAAGTGAGAATTGGGGATAGAGCTTTGGAATCTAAATTTGTATATTCTCCCAAAAATGAATCTGTCTCTTTACTGTTATCACTATGTCAGTTGATTCCCTCTACCACACCCTTTTGCCATAATGTTCTGCCTCACCTTGAGCCCTGAGAAATGGAGCAGTATTCTATAGGCTAATACTTTTGAAACCCTAAGCCTGTAAATAAACTTTTATTCCCCTACAATTTCTCTGGTCAATTTGTTAGTCACATTGTTGAAAAAGGCAGCTAAAACAACTTCTAACTTGATCTCTCCTTAATATCTGCTCTTTGTGATGATTTTGAACCCAGTACCTTACATATTCTGCAAACAAACGCTCAGGAAAATGTGACCCATCTAACTTTAGATTGTATTGTATTATCCATTTGCTTCTAGCCTTATTTTTGATGCGGATAGGCTTAGACCATTTTATTTATCTCAAAAATACAAGAAATTACATGCATATGGATTCATCTTTGTGTTTGGTTCATACTATGACTCCTTGGATTTCAGTATTGTATTATACATTCATTATATACATCAGTTTCTCTTAATGATACTAATAGTTCATTTGATTCTCTGAAGCATAGGTTTTGGAGGTATTTCATAAATACTTTTCATTCCATGTAATTTTTTTTTCAGTCTCTTTCTTTTAATAGAGAAGCATGCTGAAATTTCTTTGTTAATGTTTTTTTCTTAGTTGTAATCATAATAACTTTATTTTATCTATTTACTTTTAGGTGATGCTGATGATTGAACCCAGTGCCTCACATGTTCTAGGTAAGCACTCTACCATAACCCCAGTCCTACATGCTAAAATATTGATGAAAATGTTATTGATTTCATTCAAGGAAAATTGTTTTCTTTGTAGTGATGTATAGTATCTAAACATGTGTGTAATTGGTTTTTTTAATGTCCTAATTCAAGTTTTATTTACCAGTAAATTCTACATATTTCCCTTTAAAATGTATATGCAATGTATGAAGTAGTATCAAAATGTTACCTTTATATAATACTGATGTGGTGTTTTTTACTGTTTGTTAGGCTGAATGTAGTGTGGCAAAAAATGTGTCTTGACAGTAGAAACCACTTTACTCACACTTTATTATTTTTACGTTTCTTATGTGCACATTATATTTTATTTCACCTTACAGATTTCAACTGTATGGACCATGCACCTCTTATTTTATATATTATTATGGTTTTTAAGAGCAGTCATATGTATAAGTTAATGTTACCGTTGGGGAAGTGTCATGTCCTTCAATAGGCACACATTTTTTTACAAAAAGATAGCCACTTATAATTAATCTGTAGTTCATGAGAACTTTTCCCTCCACATCTTCATGAATACTGTTTAATTTTATGTATTTGGTTATATTTTATTTTTTATGAGTACTGAACCCTTAGATATCACCTGTATAAAGAGAATATTCAAGTTATTTGACTGTTCTTCTCATGATGTCCTTGTCTTTTTCTTCCTGAATGTATTTATTCATGCATCAGGCAATTTATCTTACCTGTTACTTTGTACCATTTAATGGTATAACTTCATTTATTGATTATTTTAATGCCCAATTTATTAATTTGTTTAACATTTTGTTTTGTGCAACTTTGAACAGAAATAAGTTTCCCATTGCTGTGTGCTTCTTATGACTGAAATCAAGGGTGCCTTTCCATTCAAAACTAGACTCTAGTCTTAATATTATATGAGACAGAGTCTCAATAAGTTGTTAATCATCTCTGTGAAATTTCTTTTTTTATTATTATTATTGTTGTTATTATTTATATGAGGCAGTGGAATGCATTATAATTTTTATTACACATGTAGGGCACATGCTTTATGTCTCTTGCTGTATACAAAATATATTCACATCAATTTGTGTCTTCATTAATGTACTTTAGAGAATGGTTTTCATCAGATTCCACCATAATTGCAAACCCTCTGCCACCTCTCTTCTCCCCTACCCTGCTACCCTATCTAAAGTTTGTCTATCCGTCTCATGTCCCTCCCTACACCACTATGAATCAGTCTCTTTGTATTAAAGAAAACATTCAGCATTTGTTTTTGGGGGATTGGTTTTGTCATAACTTCTTAAGCAGTTGATACTATGAGCAATACCAACACATTCACAATAAAACTTACTTTTTCTTATAGTAACTATTGAATGTTTTATAATTACATATTGATTATCTTTGAAAGACTTATTGTGTTGCACTAAGCAAGATTAAAATCACTTTGTGTGTGTTTGTGTGTGTGTGTGTGTGTGTGTGTGTGTGACACAGACACCCCATAGATATGAAACTTTATTTAGAAAGGATGGCAATTTTCTACTCATCAGCACTGGAAACTTTCATTTTTCATTGTCTAATTGTAAAGATTTTTTTTTAAGATTCTGTTTTAGGGATAGGATTATGGCTCAATAGTAGGGTGCTCACTTAGTACATGAGAGGCATTGGGTTTGATTCTCAGCACCACATTAAAATAAAATAATAATAATAAAAAATTATATTGTGTCCACTAACAACTAAAAAAAATTTAAAATTCTCTTTTTGGTACACTGATCTCTCTAAGTTTATAACATACAATAATGTGTTGCATAGTGATCTTTTAGTCAGTGATGGAATTTATATACAACAACAGCTACAATATATAGCCTAAGATTGTAGTAGTATAGAATCTAAATGTCAGTATACAGTATGATATTTGCAACAATGGCAAAGCCATTTTGAGTGCATTTCTTAGAGTGTATGCCTGTCTTTTAATGAGGCATTTTTATACACATACTATACATTACAAGAACTGATATAATTTTTGTATGACTGTTATATCTCAGATTTACCAAAGCATGCATGAAATTTTATTTGTCTATCAAAGATCAAGAATTTGACACCACTGACACATTAATGACCATTACTGGAGATTAGTTTATTTTGAATATTATATTATTGTTGTTGTTGTTGTTATTATTATTATATGGTATTGAATTCAAGGGCACTGAACTTCTGAGCAACATTCCCTGCCTTCATTTGCATTTTATTTAGATATAGGCTTTCAGTGAGTTGCTTAGCGCCTCCCTTTTGCTGAGGCTGAGTTTCAAATTATGATCCTTCTGCCTCTCCTATCTTGTTAGTTTCACAAGATTCTTACCTGCTTTTTTCTTTGACATCACATGCCTGCTATCCTCTCATGCTGTTCATTGCTGAACTCAGCAGTTTTAGATATTCTCCTTTTCACATTTTGACACCATTGTTGGCAGATCCAAGATCTTTAATTAGATAGTCCTTAATACACAGTTTCTCATTTTGACTCCTTGGTGTTCATGCTCATGAAGAACTTGAAAAGTGTTCAACAGATATCTATGAATGGTATAAAATGTGAAGAAAAAAATCTATAAAAAAAGTTAAAACATATTGACATTTATCTTTGGATAAATAATAAATTGTGAATTAAGGTAGCACCAGCACTATCTTATGGAGAAAAGTAAGCATATTCCAAGAAAGATAAGAAAAAAATAATGAGAGAAACAATAGAATAAAAATACATTTTTACTTTGAGAAATTGATTTTTGAGAACTTTCCAGCTAAATCTGGCACATAATTTTATAGGGGTAAGAGACACCCATGAAATTGATGACTCACAAGTATCTAAACAAACTCATGGTAAGGAAACCTTTGACAGTAATACCTATAAAGCATGAGAATGAATCAAAGAAGGGTGATGAATACTCCTCTGTAAAAGTGCTTATAAAACATAATTTTTCATTGAATCCTAATGTAAAAGATTATTTGTGTGCATAGTGACTAGATAGTACTTTTTTCAGATGTACAAAAAGGGTAAGATGCTGATTAAAGTCACATCTTCTAGCTAGAATCATATGGAAGAGAACATAATTAATTTATAGAAAGAATGCTGTTTTATTTTTGGTCCTATTATTTATTTGTATTTGAACTTAATCTTCCACTAATGTGATATGCAACTCAAAATAATACAGTTATTTCTCTGAGTCCCTCATTTCTTGACTACAGAATGACAAAATTTAGATTTTGCCATTTCTTATATTCTTTATACCAGAAATCAGAGGGCTAAAGGTTACTTTAACTATACTTGGAGTTGGGGTTTTGGCTCAGAGAAAGAGCACTCACCTAGCATGTATGAGGAATGCAGTTTAATGTTCAGCTCCATACAAAAATAAATAAATAAATAAATAAATGTATATTGTCCACCTACAACTAAATAATAAATGTTAAAAATTACTGACTGATCTTTACTCAGACAATAATATTTTAACTTTACGTCTTTTATAAACAGTTCCATGAAGGGGCTGGGGTTGTGGCTTAGAGGAATATCACTCACGTAGCTTATGTGAGGAAATGAGTTTGATTTTCTGCACTACATATAAATAAATAAAATTCTCTATAAAAAAACTCCATGACACAAATCAAAAGAAAATGAGACTATTTATATATTAACAAATATTTAATAACACTGACTTCTCAGGAGAGTTTTGGTTTACACTTAGACCAGCACAAAAAAATTCCAGAGTTCTGTCAGAATTATGATTCTTTGTCTTACAAAAGTAGAGGATATATTTCAATCAGTGTATATACTTTTTGTTAGCTTAAAAAATAACTTTTTACTATGTAATTAGATACTATTCTTAAGAGTCATGAATTTTTGGTGGTTGTGCCAGGATTAAAATATAAATAATAAATTCTACATTGGAAAAAAATTTTAAGGTAGTATTTGTTTTAAAAAATTGGTAAACTGGGTAGTCATGGTGGTGCATGACTGAAATCTCAGTGGCTTTGGAGCTAAAACAGGAGGATCACAAGTTCAAAGCAAGCATCAGCAATGGCAAGACACTGTGCAACTCATTGAAACTGTCATAAATGGAATACAAAATAGCGCTCAGAATGTGACTCTGAGTTTAATCTCTATGACCCACCCCCCAAAAAATTGCTAAAATCCCAAGAGCATGCCTGTCATACCACCAGCTTGACAGGCAAAGGGAAGAGGAGAATTAAAAAAAAAAAACAGGCTTAGAAACATAGCAAAACCCCACGCAACTTTGTGATAACCCTTTCTGAAAATTAAAATAAATAAATAAATAAAATTTTGGGGATGTGACCCGGTGGTAAAGTGTCCCTGTGTTCAATCCATAAATTCTTCAAATGGTAAACTAACTATCATGCAAATGAAAACAACAAAATATATTTATATTTTTAAAAATTATTTAGATAGTACATACATTCCATTTTCAGATGCCACACACAAGCAACCAGATATCTAAAAACAGGTTTTATATTAAAGTTATGAAACTTGCAAATGTCTCTCAAAACTAGATCAAGACTTCTCAGCAGACTAGACTCTTTCTATTGTGCTGCTTGTGCTATTACTTGGATGTTTCTTAACTAAACGTTTCCTAGATAAATAAAACTGGAAAAAAAATTTAAAACTAACAGGGATATCCTCCATGCAAGCCTCATAGATATGCACACATATATGTCTTGATATTATATACCTCTTTTTGCCACTTCATAAATTATAACATTTTAGTGACAAATTGAATGGAAGAAACACTTTATAATCATATGTCATGGGTGAGCTGTATTTGGTCCTGTAAGGAACAAGATTTATCTGTTAAAAAATTAGGGTTACTACTCTCTGAACAGAAGGATAAGAACTGTCATGAAATTCAGACATTTCAATGATTCACTGAAGACAATTTATTTATTTATTTATTTTAGGTACCAAGTTTTTTCATTTCTAACCAATAATCTGGACATGTCTCAACTTTTTTAAATCTCTTTTTGTTAGACTTTTAATCATGTAATGACATGAGACAGCGATTATGTCACAAAGAATGATAAATATATCATGGCAATCCCCATTTCAAAACCGTACAATGATATCACCATTCAGATATCTGTGACTTGTGAATTTTTACTGTAGAAATTATAATTGTTTTACTGTAGGGGACTGAGCATTCAAAACTAATAGTCACATTTTAAACAAATCCATAAAATTAAAAATAATTATTAAATTTTATTAGGAATTTTGATTTGATATGCTCTAATACTATTATTAGAGCATAGTGATTAATTTTATTGATAGTTGAATAATAATAATTAATTTTATTGTTTTAAAATTTTAATGCATTTACCAAGTTAAAATACATTATTTCATTCACATTTTAGCATATTAAGTATGAGCAACTATGGTTGCAAGAGTTTTTTGTTTGTTTGTTTGTTAGTTAGTTTTTGTGTTGTTGCTGTTGTTTTTCAGAAAAGCCTTTAAATGAAAAAAAAATAACTGAATTGGCAATTTCAGGTGGATTTCCCAATTTTTCACAGCAGAATTAATTAAAGCACTGGGTGATGGTCACTGCACCCAGTCATCATTTTCAATATAGACCTAGAACATTATCAGGAGAGCATGTCAAGATTTACAACATCAAACAAGGGTTAGATATAAACATAGATATTAGGCCAGGGTAAAGAGCTCATGAATTACATCTTGGAGCATTTCAAGTACAACATCTGAACATATACTTTAAAATTTAAATGAATACATAAATTAAGACTGAAATATTTCACAAAAATTTTATAACTGAAATATTAGATCATTATTTCATGCAGAGCAACTTGTAAATTACAGAGCAGACATCAATTGTAAATGATCCAAATGCTAATGAAAGTTAAATGATAAACCTTGTTCTAAAAGATAAGCATTGCAAATCTAAAAATAAAAAATTCTCAGAAATTTGAATTATTATGAGAGGTATGAGAGGTGACATGATGCTGCATGTGGAAAATTCTACAACAGACCTATGTGACGTGGTCACAGTCAAAACACAGGTGCATTAAATTATTTTATGAAATTACCTTCACACCATGTAAAAACTATCAGAAAATTATAAATTTTTGAAAATTACAATGCCATCCACAAGATATTTCTGTCTCTCTGACTCTTAAAATAAAGTTATTATATCTAAATCTCTTTGAATATTCTCGTTTGAAGCATTTGGACAAAAAATATTGAATTCTAACAAGTGAGGACTTAATGACACTAATGAAACACTCAGAACATGGGTAAGTATCAAAATAATTACACTAAATGAAATACGTTAGACACCAAAAACGGTATTAAGTAGTTTGATTTATCTAAGTTCTTGATGATATGAATTTAATGTACAAAAACAGCAGAAGAAGAAATATTCCTGAGAATGTGGAAATTGATCCATAGGGTATACTTATATCAAAACATACCCATACGTAGGATAAATGTGTGTGCATAATTTTAAGTGTACCTAAATGAAGCTATTAGAACATTTTAGCTATTAAAGCAAACTTTCACTTCGTTGACAACTACTCATTACAAATGTAAGAGTTACCCTTTAACATTTTCTTATGTTGCAAAGCAATCCACATTAGATTTAACTAAAAAAAAAGACAAAAACTCTGTTAAAATAAATTGGACACTCCAAACCTTGTGTTTATGAGAAACCAATGGCCACACTGAGCTTCTCAGTTATGGACCTGTGCTCTCTGCAGAGCTACAAACACCATCTTCACCATTACTTCAAAACCTTAGAATGTTTTCTCTTGAAAGCAGTTGTGGTGAGCAGTAAACTGGTAGCATGTCATACTGGTTTTTCTAATTTATTTATTCATATCCTTATTATTTTTGACAGAAAGCCTATTTAGCGTCCTCTATGTCTTGAGATTTGTAGGCCTTGGTTTTATTTGGAGGGGATGAGGGTATAGAGATAATATAATGCTCTTTGGATTTGACAGGAGGAAGAATGAAAAGAGTCTCTACACCCTGTGTTTTCAGGGATGTGCTATAGGAGAACCATCAAATTTCTGTTTGCCATTGTGAAGTTGAGTTGATTTCCCACTTTGTTATAATTTAGAAGATGCAGAAAATAAAGGGGATAATGAGAGGTGCTTGTGTCCATGTTGACTAGGTGGCAGATGAGGTAATGGGTAGAGTTTGCTATAGAGTTCAGCTTATTGAAATAAGTATATGTGGGTGCTGAGAGACTGGCTTAGTATCACTCTGAGAATATGTGCTTTGCTAGTTTGCAGAAATGGAAAAAAAAGAAGCTATATATAGCACAAGGCAAGTATATGTGTTAGGTTTCTCAGAGCAGGAAACAAACCAGACCTCTGTGTAGGGAACTAGGCAAAGGGAATTGGCCTATGTTCCTGTGTGGAGGGGAGGTTTTTCTGTAGAAGACCAAGCCACCTAATAATTGCTAGCCTCGGTACCTGTACTTTTCCATATTGCCCTTAGTTAACTGGCTCTCTCTTGACTCCACCTGCAAACCAATACTACACCTTCTATGGTATAAATGCCAGTGCATATTCCTACACTAATCACACCTCCCTTTATGAATCTTCCATTATTCTTTAATTACAGTCTGCCCTGAGATAGTAGGGGTGCCATCCATCAAGGCCAGTTCACTGCAAACACCATAGTTTCTACCTATCCCCCACTCACTTCAATAACTTTTTAACAAACAGAAAGTACCTGTAAAGGCTCAGTGCTATCACTATACAACACTTGAATGTTCAAAGTCAGTCATATTATCAATGCAAAACAAAAGGTCAACCACCAAAATCTACTTCTGTCAAATGTTATTATCTTTGAAGGTAGTGTTTTAATTTTCTTTTAAAATGAATTATTAAATTTTTCAGTATACCTTTATGTATGAATAAGATGTTGGCGATTGCTTAATTTATGACACCACTTAATGACCTAATTTTTATGTTATTATTTTTTATGTATTCATTAATTAAATTATTTTGTTAAATATGATAACATAATGCATTACAATTCATGTTACATGTATTTATGCTTGCCTTATGCTCTATATAACTTCTTTTTCCCCTTTTTTTCAAACTAGCAAAACACATATTCTCAGAATGATACTGTGCCAGCCTCTCAGCATGCATACATTCTTATTGCAATAAGCTGAACTCTAAAGCAAAACAAACCCATTACCTCATCTGTCACCCAGTCAACATGGACTAAGCACCTATCATTATCCACTTCATTTTCTGCATCTTCTAAATTTTAGCAAAAGTAGAATATCAACTCAACTTCCTTCATTTATTACATGTATTGAACACAATTTTTTATATCTCTGGTTGTACACAAAGTAGATTTATATCTTGTGTGGCTTCATACATGTACTTAGGGTAATGATAATAATTACATTCCACTGTCCTTTTTACCTCCATGCCCCCTTCCTTCCCTTCTCTCCCCTTTTATCCTTTTCCTTATCTGAAGTTAATGTAATCTTTCCATTCTGTTCCCTAACACATAATGCTATGAATTAGCATCCTTACTGAGAAATCATTTGGTGTTTGTTTTAGGGTGATTTGTAAATTTTACTTAGCATTATATTCTTCAGCTCCATCAATTTTTTCTGCAAAAGTCATGATTTTTTTCCCCTTTAATGGCGAGTAATATTCCATTGTGTACATATACTACATTTTTTCCATTTATCTACTGAAGGGCATCTATTATGGCTACACAGTTTAGCTATTTGAAATGTGCTGCTATAAATATTGATGTGACAGTGTGTCTGTAGTATGCTGTATTTAAGTCTTTTGTGTAAGAACAAGGAGTGGGATTGCTCTGTCAAATGGTTCCATTCCAGTTTTTTCAAGGAGTCTCCATACTGCTTTCCAGATTGGCTGCACCAATTTGAAGTCCCACCAGCATTGTATGAGTGTGCCTTTTACCACACCCTCACCAACAATTATTGTTTTTTTTCTTAAATGACTGGAGTAAGATGAAATCAGAGTAGTTTTGATTTGCATTTATCAAATTGCTAGACATGTTGAGCAATTGTTTATATGTGTGTCAATTGATTGCATATCATCTTTTGAGAATTGTCTGTTCAGTTATTTGGCTCATATATTGATTGGGTTATTGTTGTTTTGGTTTGCAGATTTTTGAGTTCTTTATATATTCTATAACTTAGTTCTATATCTGATGTGCATGTGGTAATAATTTGTTCCCCATTAGTAGGCTCCCTATTTACTTAACCAATTGTTTCTTTTGATGAAAAAAAACTTTTTTAATATAGATCCATTTTATTTATTGTTGCTTAATATAAATCATAGTGCTCTGAAGTCTTATTAAGAAAGTCAGGCACTAACCAGATAGATTTGGGCCTATTTTTCTGTTAATATACACAATGTCTCTGGTTCAATATTTAGGTCCTTGATTCAATTTGGGTTGAGTATTTTGCATGGTGAGAGATAGGGGTTTAATTTTATTTTATTGTAAATAAATTTCCAAATTTTCCATCATTATTTTTTGAAGAGGATATCGTTTTCTCCAATGTACATTTTTTTATGCTTTTTGTCAAATATAAGAGAGCTCTAATTATGGGCATTGGTCTCTATGTTATCTATTCTATACCATTAGTCTACAAGTCTATCTTGTTGCCAATACCATACTGTTTTTTGTTATTATTGATCTGTAGCATAGTTTAAGGTCTAGTATAGAGATGTCACCTAATTCACTCTTCTTGCTAAAAATTGCTTTAGCTATCCTGGGTCTCTTATTTTGTCAGATAAATTTCATGACTGCTTTTTCTACTTCTCTGAGGAATGTCATTGGGATTTTGATTGAAATTACATTAAATCTGTATAGTGCTTTTGGTAGTGTGGTCATTTTGACAATATTAACTCTGCCTATTCAAGAAAAAAAATAAATCTTTCCATATTCTCATGTAATCTTTGATCTTTTTTCCATAGGGTTCTGTAGATTTCATTGTAGAGATCTTTCAGCTATTGTTATGTTGATTCCCAAGGATTTTATAATTTTTATACTATTCAAAGTTAGTAGTTTTTCTCATTTCCTTTGCAGAAGATTTTTTATTGATATTCAAAAATGCCTTTGATTTTTGGGTTTTGATTTTGTATCCTGCTACTTTACTGACTTCATTTACTAGTTCTAGCAGTTTTCTGATGGAATGTGTCGAGTCTTTTAGGTATAGAATTATATTGTCAGCAAATAGTGCTAATTTGAGTTCTTCCTTACTTATCCATATGCCTTTAATTAATTTTATTTGTCTAATTGGTCTGGCCAGTGTTTCAAGAATTATGTTAAATAGAAGTGGTGGAAATGGGCATCCCTGTCTTTTTCCAGTTTTTTTAGGAAATGCTTCCATTTTCTGCCTTGGTGTCCTAGAATGGTGCTCCCCAATCTTGTGGCCATTGTCCATGTAATCCATCAAATTGAAAAACTCAGCTTTTTTGTAACAGGATCTATATGCCAAAATATCATGTGCTTGAAGCTACTGAATTAGGCAGGATAGACACCGAACATTTCCATAATCGTGAAAATTATTGAATGATGTTGTTCTATAAATCCCCAGGAGCAAATATTATGGATAATATGACCTATTGAGAGTTCAAATCTAGTACCTTTCAACAAATACCATGTAAATGTAGCAAAACTCCTGTAATGAGGTGGATGCACCCCTGCATCACCTGACCACAATGATCTCATCTGAAAGAGATCAGAAGTATGGCACAACCTTGAACCTCAAAAAATCTTACAGAGGCGAGGCCACAATGATGTCTTATAGTCAAGTTCATGGAATGTTGAGTTCATGGCATACATTAAGAGTGCCTGAGTGGCAACACACTACCCCATGCTAGGTTGTGTGAAGAGCAAAATACTTACCTCTTAGGCACAGCCCTGGGCATGAGGCTGTGTGTTGAATTCCCTGCTCTTGCTCCATTGCTCACTCCTTGATTGGTCACTGTAGAAATTGCATTGGTGGCTGCCTGTAATCTGCTAAGCTACTGCCTGAGTATATATACATGGTAACTTCACAATAAAATGGGACCTGTTTCCTGCTTGATGTCCAGAGGTCTTGATTAGTGACTTCACAGACACAGTCTCTTCTACAATTTTCCATGAAACCCCTTCCTGGACGAGAAAGAGCACACATAAACATCAGTACATAGCATTTGTCTTTTTTTGAAGGATCAAAAAAAAAAATCCTTGTAATGTGACTCTCCTGACCTCTAATGAATGTCAGTATGTTTGCATTTCCATCACCACATCTTCAATATTTGGATATTTACTCACTTAGTCTTTGTACCAGAGAAGGTTATTCTTCCATTAGAAATGACTGGGTGATCTTTTCTTTTTTTTAAGCATTTATTAAGGTGGAGATAATGAAAAGAACTTTCTGTATCCTGCCATTTTCTACAAATGACAGTTCCTTCATACTATTTTAAGCAGGATTTAGTTTGTCCATGAGTCCCCTTTTTTTTTCTTTTAATCTATGCAGCAGGTTTTACTTTTCTTCATGCTGCTTTTCACATCATACCTACAAGTCAACTGATGGAGCTATGCTGAGTGAGAAAAAAATACCAATAAATTGATATTAGATAGGCCTACCTACATCTTCTATGAAGGTTGTAACAACTGAGTTGTTGCCTCAGATTATTGGGAGAAAATAAATTCAGTTTAAACTCACTAAGCTTCTAATATTTTAGCCTAAATTCACTCTCCACAGAGAATTTTAGGTCCTCCAAGGCATCTATTCACCACAGGATTCTGCAAAGTAACCATGGATCCACTAGCTACAACATAAATCAGGGAATCATCCCATAATTTATTTGAGACCAAACCAAACCAGTAACTGTTCCTCTTCTGCAGGATTCAACACCCTCACCATGAAAGTCATATTCACTAATGAAAAAAAATGTAGTACAATTTTCAACTGCATTGACCATATGCAACTTTGGTTTGATTTTGATCAAAGTATTAATTTAATCACTAATGAAACATTTTAACTGAAAAAAAATCATGATATACACTTTCAAAAGTATTTATTTTCTAAATGTTTATTTTCTAGATGTAGGTGGACACAGTATCTTTATTTAATTTATATGTGACACTGAGGTTTTAACCCAGTGCCTCACATGTGCTAGTTGATCACTCTACCTCTGAAGCAAAATCCCAGTCTCTCATGATATACACTTTGATGTCTACGTTTTTGTTTAAAAGAGTGTTTTGATTCTTCCAAGTTTTTCTGTGGATAAGCAGTTTACTTATTTTATTTATTCTATTTATTTATTTTCTTTGCACCTGTAATGAAACCCAGGGGCACTTAATCACTGAGCCACATCCCTAGCCCTTTTTTCTTTTTTATTTTGAGACAGAATCTTCCTAATTTTCTTAGAACATTTCTGAGTGGCTGAAGCTGGATTTGAATTATGATCCTCCTGCCTCAGCCTCCCAAGCTTCTGGGATTACAGGCATCATTTTCATTATGTTTAAATAATTTGACATTTTATGAATATTTAAAAAAACGTGCCGAACATTTGGAATCTTTAGTTGTAGGCAAATTTTGAAATGGGCACAAACACTGGTAGGATTAACTAGTTCTTGTGTTCTATTCCATAAATACAACAATATATGATATGATTCAAAATTACTAGAAGAAAGTAAATGTGATAAACAAAATGAGAAATGATAAGTATTTTAGGAGGCAAAATGATAATTACACCATTATTGTTAATATATGTGTCAAATTACTATATTGTATGATAAAGATATACTTGTGTCAGACTGGAGTGGTGGTTCAGTGATAATCACTTTCCTTGCATGTGTAAGGCACTGTGTGCAATCCTCAACATGACATAAAATAAATAAAGGTATAACAATTATCTACAACTAACAAAGAAATTAAAAAAGATATATGTGTAAATTAAATTATAAAGTTATGAATAGTTGCACATATATATCGAAGTATTTTCCCCAAGATATGTATTAATTCAAAAGAAAAATATAGTAACTTTATAGTGGATAGACCCTTTAGACATCAACTTAACTAAGTGATCAAGGTCATCACCACCAGTAATCAAACATGTTGAAGACATGAGCCTCTTGATATGGTGAGCTGAGAAGGAGCCAGCACCATTTCTGTGGTAATGCCAAAACTGCAGAGCCTCCCTCTGATCTTGAGAAAACACAAGATAACCCACAGTTCTACAAAACACTTGTTCCTCAGTGCTGTCAAGATCATGAAAGATGAGTATAGACTGAGGGAATGTCACCAATGTTAAGGTCTGTAAACAAGTCAGGATGGTGCCTGGCATTTTGCCAGAGGGAGTGGTTTGTGAGGTGGTGCCAGCAAGCCATTAACTGTCATTCCTTGACTGCTGTATCTAGTTTATGTTAATTAAGATAAGCTGTGTGGAATGTGTATATACCCGTCCTGTCCTACAATTAATGGCTCCGACTCCTGCTGTATCAATCTACACAAGTTGTTCCTCACCCCCTGGTTATTTTGCTGCAGCCGGACTGCGGCAACCAATTGATCAGGGACACAAAAGAGAAATAACAACTAAATGCAGTGTGGTGTCCAGAATGGGGTGATGGAAGCAGGAAAGGTTCTTGGTAGAAAAAAGGGAAATTCCAATAAGGGCTGGTTTTTTTTTTTTTTTTTTTTTTATGTACTGGGGATCTAACTCAGGACTGCTTTACCATTGAGCTACATCCCCAGCCCTTTTTTATTTTCATTTTTTTTTATTTTGAGACTGGGTCTCATTAAATTGCTTAGGGCCTTGTTAATTTGCTGAGGCAGGCCTCGAATTCCCTATCCTCCTGTCTCAGCCTCCTGAGCTGCTGGGATTACAGACATGCACCACTGTACCCAGCATCCAATAAGATGTGAAGTTCAGGTGATTGTACTGAACTAAGGATAAGTTCTCAGGTTTGATCATTTACTAGGGTTATGTAAGATGTGAATATTAGGGAAGGCTAGGTGAGGGGTGTACTGAAGCTATCTGTTCTATTTTTGGCAACTTTTCTGTAAATCTAAAATTAGGTCAAAATAAAAGTTTTAAAAAGTTGCCACATTGAAAATTTAGGGCAGATGCCTGGAAGGCCTCATGGGAAATTTCACTGCTCTGCCTGTCTTTGGATTTGAGATTGGGAGACCTCCTGTTCTCAGAGCATTAAAGCACCCACGAAGATTTATTCAGTCATTCTGGCCTATGGTTGGCCAAATGGCTTATTCATTTAGGACAGACTGACCCCCCTTTCTCCTCTGCAGTATGGAGCCCTGAGCCCCCCACCCCACCTTGGGATTCTCATCCTGACTGGCAGTGGCTGCGAGGTGAGGCTGCAGCAGTCTGGGGAAGGCTTGGCAGGTGAATGAGAGGGTGCTCCAGAGGGAGGGAGGCTCAGACAGTGTTTAGCTGCAGAGTGGGGCTTAGCAGAGGCGAGGGGGAAAGGGAGGGGGGCTCTCCTTCTCAAGGGGCCCTTTCATGTTGAAATCAGCCATCATGAATGCTGGGGGCCCAGGAGCCTAGCCGTGGAAAATGTGAGAGGCCCATTATGTCCCCTCATGTGACATGTCCTCTGTGGCTCCCAGCGGGCCAGCCAGGATGCATTAGGAGAAGTGTCGATGTGCACCTGGGGCGTGGGAGTGTCCCATCAAGACATTGACCCACTCAGGGAAGAGAGATTTGAAGAAGCAAGTTCTAGACTCTCCTGATGCTGGAGGGGAGGGTGGACTGGGCACCCTGTGGGCTTCAGGATCAGGGGTGGGGCAATTGGCAAGAATCCAAGAGAAGGCTCTTGTCCCAACCCTCTCCAATGCCCCGAGTAGCCTGCTTCTCGCCAGCTCTGAAGGTGCAGACCCTGCCAACATACCTCCAGGGACAAGGAGGTCACTCTATCCTGGGAGAGCATCGGGTCCTGGCATTGGTTCCACCTCTGGATTCAGTTTTCATTCCCAGCCAGGAAATCTGGGACATTGGACAGGGGAGGCTGTGGCCCCATCTTCCCTGGTACACTCTCAGCCCAGGAGTGACCCCTGCTGTCTGGACAACCCTGGAGGCAGAGGACTATGCTGGCTAGCTCTGCATGGATTGTGCTGGGTGGCCCTGCCAGCCCCCTCCCCACCCCGCATTCTGTGTTGCTCTCCGCTGGCCTACAAGGTTCTCTTCAAATGTACTGCCACAGGAGGGAGGTGGGTGAGGCCAACATCTGGACCAAGGGGACATCATTGGCCCCCACAGCTGGAGCTATCAGCAGCCAATGTTTACCCAGACATTATTTGCCTTTGTAAGTTCCTGGCCCCCAACATGCCCCCCCCCTGAGGAGAGGGTCCTGAGCCTCCTCCCCACGACTGGGCAGGGATGGACCAGAGAGCGCAGTGGCTGGCTAGAGTTCAGATCCTCCCAGCAGCTTCAGCTGCCTGAGAGAAGAAAGCGCTAGCCAGCTGGGCTGTCCCTGCAGAGGTGTGGACACGAGTAGGACAAGGCCATGGAGAAAGTGTGAGTGGACCCTGGACACAGCATGGTGCAGAGAGGAGGGCCAGACCTCTGGAATATTTCAGAACCTTGCTGGCTGACCTTGGGCCAGTCTGTTCCTCTGTATCCTGTGCCACCAAATGGGAAGATTTCCTTGCCACCTGATTGAAAATAGTCTCTGTCAGCTTTTTTGCTGCACTATGGAAGGACCCAACCAGAACAATTGTAGAGAGGGAAAAGTTGCCTTGGGGGCTCAGGGTTTTAGAGGTCTCAATGCACAGACAGCAGGCTCCATTCCTCAAAGTTTGAGGTGAGCTGAACCTCATGGCGGAAGAGTGTGGTAGAGGAAGGGGCTCACATGATGATCAGGAAGTAGAGGGAGGCTCCACTTGCCAAATACAAATATATATCCCAAATAATTGGCCCATGACCCTCCTCCCCAGCCGCACCCCACCACTTCAGTCACCACTCAGTCAATCACTATCAGGGGATTAATTCACTGAGGGGTTAAGACTCTTACAACCCCATCACTTGTCCTTCAAAACCTCTTGCATTGTCTCACAGCTAAGTCATTTGGGGACCCCTCACATCCAAACCAGAACAGCCTCCTGCCACACCTATCCCCTCCCGTGCCTTATTGCTCTTTATAGCGTATGTTCCAACACGCACCCCTCTGCCGGAGCACGACCACCAGGAGGGCAGGCAGGACCTCACTTTACTGTCACTGCTCCCTGGCATCCAACCAAGCTTCCACAGCTCTTCCCTAGCTTGCCCCTCTCATTCCATCTGCTTCAAGTGACATTGTGGATTGGGGTCAGAGAAGGACAGACCATGTTCTGTGGTGGCAGGCTCTGGCCAGAGAGGTTTTCTCCTGGAGCACAGCGAGTCCCAGGTGGGCAATATCGTGGGAAAGAGTATTATGCCTTCATGATAATAGAGTACGCATTCACATGAGGAACCAGATTCAGAGATGTTCCATGACTTACCTAAGGTCACACAGCCCCAATGTTACAGAACCAAGATTTGAGCCCCGGTTCAAGGTTTCCTCTTTACTCTGCTGCCTTCTGTAAAAGATGTTCGAAGTTCTCATTTGATTTCCCAGGACACTTGTTTTCCACACTCCATTGTATCTATACATTCTTTCTATATCATTGCATCCTCAACCCCAACCTGGTTGATGAGCACAGAAGACAACATGAGCCAGATTTCACAGACCAGAGAGGAGCCTGTAGCCACGCAGCCAGTAAATGGCATCATCTAAACTAAGCTCAGGTCAGTCTCATGTTGGCACATTGCCCTTAACCTTCTTCCAGGCTGGGACTAAGCTTTCAGGTCTCATTGGCTGGCACGGGGCTCCTGACCTCCCAGCCTGCATTAACACACCCGTGCTAAAAGCTTCCCAGGGACCTCACCCTGGACAGAACCTGCTCCCTTTACCCCATCCACAGGGTCATTTCAAAAACCCCTGTTGGCCCTCCAGTGAAGAGGCAAAGGGTGTCCAGTCTGCCAGGGCCCAGGAAACAAGGTAAACCTTAGGCTACGATGGAGCACCTACAAAATACTCAGACTAAAGGCAGCTGCAACTTGACTCTTGCTGAAAGCCAAGCATCAATCTAAAGAATATTTACTGCATCTCTGCAATATGCCTGATATTTCATGAAATCATTTTTTTTTATTTTGTGGAATTGGGGATCAAACCCACAGGTGTCTTTATCACTGAGCCTTATAACCCTGGCCCTTTTTACTTTTTTATCTTCATTTTTTATTTTGAGGATCTCACTAAGTTGCCCAAGCTCACCTGAAGCTTTTGATCCTCCTACCACAGCCTCCTGATTCACTGGGATTGCCAGGAATGTGTTTTTTTGAATCTGAAATACTTTTATGAAAAGGCATGAATTACTCCAGTGCTTGCTATGCGGGATATAGTCACCACATAAAATCCATGTGAATCTTTACAGAGTCTTGAAAGAGGGGCTACAGATATCACCCCCATTTTGCAGATAGGTAGAGTGAGACTCAGAAAAGCCAAGCCACATGTCCAGGATCTCCAAGGTAGCAAGTGGCAGGGCAGGGAATAGAACCCAGGTTTTCCCAACAAAAAGGCTATGTCCTTCAGGCCTATAATCCCAGCAGCTTTGAAGGCTAAGGCAGCACAATTGCACGTTCAAAGCCAGCCTCAGCAACTTAGCAAGATGCTAAGCAAATTAGCAAGACCCTATCTCTAAATAAAATATAAGAAGAGCTAGGAATGTGGCTCAATTATTGAGTGCCCCTGAGTTTAATCCCCAGTTCTTAAGCCATGTGCTGTCTGTCCCTTCCTATGAGCAGAGGGCCCTGCACTTTAGCCTCACTTCCTCAGACATGCTTTTAGGAGCACATTCTACTTCCCCATGTCTGGACATGCTCACTTGACAAGTGGGAGGAACACTGGGGAGGCTCCTAAGCAGGCCTCCGGCTATGGGGGTGGACCCAGGATGCCCACCATTGTCACACCAAGTTCAACCAACAGGTCCCACTCACTGTGCCCCAAAGCAAAGGCAGTCTGTGTAGTAAGGAGTCCCCTTCATGATGGTCCCTCAGAGCTCCCGGGGGCTGCCTGGTGGTGCCTAGGAGGGGACTGGGGGGATGTCCCTCCCTCTGGGTATTTGGGAGCTGGTGCCCAGGGAGCCTCCAGAGGATGATGATGTGGAACTGGAGCCACTGGCCCTTCCCTGTACATGATGAGCAGGGAGTGTGTTGATGGATATGCTGATTTCACTATCCCACACACCATTACCATCTAGAAGTTGGCAGCCTTATGGGTGGGGAGGGGAGGGGAGGGAATTCACTAACTTCCTCATGTGTGTGGTGGCATCCTTTACTCTTCAATAAAGGCCAGGGACCTGATTCATTCCTGGAGGCCCGAGAATAGAGGCACCGCACTCCCTGGGTCTCTCCCTCCTATCCACCCTCCTCCTGCAGTGGTCTTGCCCTTGGCCAGGGCTCCCCCCCACTTCTGGCGGTGCCAGAATGATGGGA
Organism: Callospermophilus lateralis; assembly: GCF_048772815.1. Taxonomy (NCBI): domain Eukaryota; kingdom Metazoa; phylum Chordata; class Mammalia; order Rodentia; family Sciuridae; genus Callospermophilus; species Callospermophilus lateralis. The sequence continues at coordinate 2,335,297 of NW_027511893.1, forward strand.
ACCCAGCTGTCCACCTTCCCCACAACTCCATGCTTCCCCATCCCATGGTCATGTACAGAGAGCAAGAAATGGACATCTTGGTGTTGGAGGGGTGAGGTGCAGGCGCCTCAAGGCCAAGAGGGAAGGGAACCCAGAGGGCTTCCTGGAGAGGGAGGTTAGGGGTCCTTGCTAAGGGGCGAGTTGGGGGCGGGGAACAGCCTGAACAATGGCTGAGAGGTGGGGCCACCAGCGGATGTGAGGGGCTGGGCGGGTGGAGAGGAAGGGGAGGGATGGGTGGATGCTTCTAGAACAGGCCTCCCTGAGTGGCAGCCCCTGTCCTCTCTACCCACGCCCACTGATAAGGCCTGGGCATGGACAATGGGGTCAGGAGGGATGCCTGAGGCTCATTCATTGCCCAGGGCCCTGGCGGGGAAGCCAGCTAGGAGGGCAGCACAGCAGGGTCCCCCCGAGCGCTGTCCTGGTTGACAAAGGCGGGCTGGGGGCAGGAGGGGCTGGAGAGGGTGACATTCTCCCTCGAGGCCGTCTGTGGCCTGCTCCCCCAGCACTCAGGAGACACAGGACAGCTGTACAAACACTGAACAGGGAGTGGGGCACCACGAGGTTGGGTGCTGGGAGGTAGGGAGGCCACCGTGCCTGGGTGCGCTACGCCCCGTGTGTTTGGCCTGTGCTGGACGGGCACCTGCTGGGAATGTGGGATGCAGGGCAGAACGAGGGTCTGTCCCCCTGTGTGTACGTAAGTGTGCTCATGAGTAAGACAGATCGGGCGTGGGGGGTCGGTGCATGCATCATGGGGTGGGTGCGCATGGTCTGCGCATGTGCAGGTGGACCGACTTTGCCAGTCCCTTCTGCTCGGGCAGTGATGCTGGTGCAGGGGTGTGACGTCCACGCTAGTGAGCGTGCGCTGGCCCACACGCATGGATGTGTGTATGCGTGCTGCACTAGGAGCGCAGTGTGACAGGCTAACACGGTGGAGGCCCGAGGCTGGCTTTAGTCCTGGAGCCCACGAATCCCCAGGGCATTGTCCCTGTCGGTGCCCAGCGAGTCCCCAGGCCCATCACCTTCGCCCCTCACCTTGGAGAGGGCGTAGTGGTGGCCCCATATCCTCTCTAGAATGGTTTCCGTGGACATCCATCCCATGCCTCTGCAACCCACCCCGGGGTGCGCTCACTCCAGAGGTGCAGGTGTCTGTGGGGGCAGGTGGCAGTGGTGCCGGCAAGAGGCAGGTCCGTGTGTGTCCCTGAGCCACAGTCTGGCTGGAAAGCTGAGGGGACCTGGTCCCTGGTCTCCATTGGCCAGATTCCCTGTCTGCCCTTCCAGGACAGTCCCCCAGAGCCACCAGAGCCCCGCCAGGGGGGACCCTGACCTAGGAGTTGGGGCACCCCAGGCTCATGGCCCTGGCCCGCACCCACCCCTTCCCACCTCGACCTCCTTCTTGGTGAAGAAAACACCGAGCTTCAGCCCTTGGGCGACAGAGGTGCCTGAGCCCTCCAGGTTGAGTGGAGATGGAAGGGACTGGTGTGGCTCCTCTCTCCTCCTGTCTCTGGGTCTCTCCAGCCAGTCAAGCCCCCACAGCTCACACACTTTTTAAAATGTCAATAGACTGTCACTCACTTTTCTTGTTATACTTCTTAAAATGAGGGTTTCCTCTAATCGATGGCGGGAGGTGACACTGGAGTCACGGGCTTGGCATTATTCCTGTTGAGAGGAGATGGACTGTGGAGAACTCATCAGCTTTCATATTAACTATTTTATTTATAAGGATTTTCCTAATGTCATGAATGTGCCAGGCCTGGCTTCTTTGTGCCCACTCTGGAGAGAAGGGAAACTGAGCATGGCCCAGGTGGGGTGGCTTTCTTTACCCCGAATCCCAGAATCCTAGAGGAAGTGACCTTCAGCAGTGTAATGCAACAGTTTCTAATTGCACACTGCTGGTGGTGGGGAGCTCACTCCCGACCAAGATGGCCCACCTCAGGTACAGTCTCAAACTCCTATCCTACCCTCACGGGCCCTGGTACTGTTCTCTGAAGCGAGGGAGGAAATCTCTCCAGAGTCCCACTTAGGGTCCTCCTAGGAATCCCTTCCCACTCTAAAATACCCCCATTAGTCCTTTGAATCTCTCTCCATCCCTTCACCATCTTAGTGAGTCTCCAAAATATACCCAGAATTCTCTTCCCCAAGATCAGGAAGACCAATTGAGACTTCTGTGGGTTACCAAGACCAGTGTCTCCCAAGGTCACTTCTGAAATGTCTTCATTCTAGTCACATTTATAAGGATCTTATGTTCAAATGAACGTTGCAAGTGCTGGGTTAAAGAAATATTAGAAACTTCCTTTGCAGAAGGACTTATCAGGGACTTATATGACTCATGTACCTGAGACTCCAAACCAGATACAGGAGGTTGAGTTCGGGTGCATCTGGACTTGTCAGAAAGTCATGCTAGAAGGGACACACTTAAACTGCTCTAGAGGCAGATCTGCGTGAGAATTCCAACTCCGCCATGTGTTACCTTCGGGACCTGAAAATGTCTTTACCACTCTGACCTTCAGACTCTTCATCTGTCATGTGAATGATCTTCATCTCTGTGCCTTGCTTGTTCGACAGGTGGAGCACAAGGGAAAGAAGTCAATCAGTTCCCAAACTGCCTCATCTGGTGCAACTATCCCCAGGCACATCCTGGCTCAGGCCATCCTCAACTCCCCACACAGCCTCAAATGTACCAAGCCCACTGCTGCCTCAGGTCCTTTACACATGCTAAAAATCCACTTTCCAGCTACATCTATATGATGCATGGTAGGGGCTCAACAAACAATGCATAAACTGCTGTGAGATGGAGGCCCTTGATGTCTTCCCCTGCTGGTCACCATTCTGCTCATGTCCATAATCTGATGAGGCCTGAAATCTTTCCTGTCCTACCCTGAGGCTGGAGCAAGCAGGGACTCCCACGCATGCACCTAAAAATCACCATGAAGGCAGTTTCCAGTATCTCCCGGGCAGGGAGGATGTCAGCTGGGAGCCACTGGGCCATGCCCAGGCCGTGCCCCAGGCCCCTGGACCCTGCTCTGGCTCATCTCTTCAATGGTGTCCCCTCTGCTGGCTGCCTGTGCTGGCCCCTGACTTAATCAATCTCGGACAATTGGCAACAGGCTTGTTTCCTTAAAATGAGGTCACCTCTGAGGATCTCTGGAAGGACGTGGCCCTACCTCCTCAGAGCAGTGGAGACATTGCAGCTCAGGTAAGTGAACATTCTCTTAAACCAAAAGGCTGGCAGGGGGCTCTCTTCTCCCCCAGGCTGAGTAGGCCTCTCAGGACCAGGGGAGGCATCACCCAAGAGGGGACACTGTCTGTGTCACAGAAGGCTCCACTCACCCAAATCTCCTCCTGCCATAGGTGGATCATATGTCTGATGTTCTCCTCCCACTTACTGCATCTTTGGTCTGAGGGGTCTGGAGTAAAACCAAATGGCCCGGGTTTAAAACCCCTATGGGCCTTTTTTGAGCTGTGTGATCATTGGTAAGTTAATAAATCTCTCTTTGCCTCAGTTTCTTTCTTAAATGGAGACACTGGTGTGTCTTCTGGTTTTTTTTTTTATGCAGAGCAGTCCCTAGCACATAGGAGGTGCTGCATCAACGTGGCTGCAATGACTATTAAGGCCATTTTTGGATGTTGTGGGTGGAGTGGGGTGGGGAATTCAGGAAGGATCATTGTGAACTCTTCTCTGTTAATGCATTTTCTTTTTTGTGGGAGGTACGGTGTCAGGGGCTAGAAGGAAATTCTCCTTCAAAGAATAGCCTGACATTTACAAGACACGAGTGGCACGTGTTAAGAAAAAGGACTTAAAATTATTCTTTTCATACATAGGAGAATTGTGACCGTGGTTTGCCCTTGAAGGGACCATTGATGGTAAAAGATGGCTTAGAGTAGGAGACTGTTTAAAAGATTATTATGAATCCTTTGGCTAAGAAAAAGTGCCTGTTCCCACCTTTTCTTACTGGAACTTAATGAAATTCTTAAAAGTTCACCCTTTTTCAATGGTACCCTAAAACTTGTCAGAATTGGGGAAGAGGCTATGCAAAAGACCTCTCATCTCTCTCGTCCCCCCTCGGCATGCCCTTCAGTTAGTATAGACATAGATCCTCCTCAGTTCTCCAGGACCCTGGGAACCTTCCTGGACGCATTCAAAATCCCACCCTAATGAATAAGGCTCCAACAGCTACCAACCGCCTTTATCCAGTTTTAAATCCCAGAGACACATTGACACCTGGGGAAGAGGCTACCTTGGAGAAGGAAGCAGCTCGCTACCATTCAGAAGACCCGCCACCTCTCAGGACCCTGCCACAGCCTATAGGACTTACCCATCCACCTCCCTCCTATATCCCTCCTGCCTTTTGTGCTCTGGCCCTTCAGGGGCCAACTGCCCCATCAGATATTTTTTCTCCACTTACCTTGCCTAACCTGGCTCCCTTGCGCAAGTCTCTCCAACATAGACGGGAACAGATCCAACTTTTAAAAGAATTAAGATGCCTTGACTCTGAGCTCTGCTCATTAGCCTTAGGCACAGAGTCAACCCAAGCTGGCCCAAGGCGGTCTAATACAAAGGTTAAGCCACACCATGGGCCTGTTCTCGCCTTCCCAGTCAACCACAGGCAGATAAATAAGCCCGCCCAGGCTGAGGACAAAGAGGAGGATCAAGTAGAGGAAACAGATCCAGGGTTCATAGTTTGTCCCTAGTGAGCAGAGTTCTCTCTCTGCTTCTTCATTGGCATATGCTGAGCTGCTTTCCCACTCCCTACACCTCCCCCACTATGTTCTGCCTCACCTTGGCCCCAGAGCTATGCAGTTGGTGGTCAGTGGAGTGAGACCTGAAACTATGAGCTACATTAACTTTTCCTGCTCTAATTGTTGTTGTTAGATTTTTTTGGTCACAGTGATGTAAAAGGCAACTAAAACACAGACTAATTTATCCAGCAGGGAATATTAAAGGCAGTACAGCATTTGAGATATGGCCTGGGTATATTTATCTGCTTTCAGCCTGATATACCATGGAGATCAGGAGCAAAAGCCAGGGTAGAAAGATTTAAAATACTTGCAGGTTTTCCAGAAAAGAAAACTTTGTAATGTTGGGGCCAAAGATGGTGTGGTTGGCAAAAAGATTAGTTCCATTACACAGAAGCCACCTTTCGGCATCTCAGGAATGGCAAGGACACCACCCTTAGCAGGCTCAATGACTTGTGGAGAGATTATCAGGGTGCCCTGCGTGCAAAAGGCAGCCTCAGAATCCTATGTCCAGATTCATTTTGCTGTGTAACTGACATCATATGGGCTCACAGAGGCCATGGTCTAGGTGGGTCTGGCTACTGTCTTCATTCTCAGCTGACCTTGTTATTGTCCATGTGATGCTGGTTATCAGGCTTACAGAGTGAAGAGTTGAGGGGTTGTGAAGGTTTGCATTCATACTTCAGAGGAAACGCTGGTGACCAGGATGTGCATATCACATTCAGAGTGCAACACAGTAACCCCAGAAACAGTGATTTATCAAACTATAAGAGTGGAGCCAGTGTTGTGGTGGAGATTAGTAGTGGCAGGCCTATGAACACCTGCTCAGGTAAGTGAAAGTCAGTGAGCACAGAAGCTCTAGGGAGTGGTCCCACATCAGACCAAGCTGGAGGGGTAAGGAAGCTCAAGCTCTAGGGCACCCATATTACACCATCAGGTGCCCTAGTTTCACACCTGGAGCACTAGACTTAATGGAGCACTAGACTTAACGTGTGCCCTGCTGTGCTTTTTCAGTCTTCTCCTTACTGCTGTCCTCTTCTTCCCTTTGGGGTTAGTTGTGTTTCCCCTGCGTAGATGTATCTTTGAAATGTGTTAACTTTTTTTTGATTATTAATGAGGATTGCAGCCAATGCAGCTACAAAAGGTTTGATTCTGCTGCTTTGCTTCCACTCATGAAAGTCAGTAACTGAAGAGGCAGAGAGGTGGGAGAGGAAAAGGCTTCATTGGCAACAATTCAGCATTTCAGAGATGAATGGCTAGCTCCTGGTTTCATCTTGCTTAGTACTGCTGAGTGAAAGTGTATACAGTGTGTAATGTGGAATTGTTCTCGCAGTCTTGCGCAGGTGGACACAAGCACAGTTTACTAGTGTTGACAGACTGTCCTTCAGAGGGGTCTGGAGTCATTGCTCAGTGGTAGAGAGCTTGCCTGGCATGTGTGAGGCACAGGGGTCAATTCTTAGAACCATATATAAATCAATAAATATTGATAGACAACTAAAAATAGATGTCACTAAGGAGCTGGGGATGTGGCTCAAGTGGTAGCGCACTCGCCTGGCATGTGTGCAGTGCTAGGTTTGATCCTCAGCACCACATAAAAATAAAGATGTTGTGTCTGCCCAACACTAATAAATAAATATTAGAAAATTATCTCTCTCTCTTTCTCTCTCTCTCTCTCTGTCTCTGTCTCTCTCTCTCTCTCTCTCTCTCTCTCTCTCTCTCTCTCTCTCTCTCTCTCTGTCAAAAAACTGTTATTTAAAGAAGTTGGGATTCTGTGGGTTATATCTGGGTCCAGTGGACCCTAACACATCCCAGACCTGTGAATCTAAGATAATGTGATTTTTTATATGCTTGCAATTCTGAAGGTGTGTGTGTCTGGTTTCCCTCCTAGTCAGTGTCTTCTGTTCACTTCTGCCACTACCTTTTAATTTCTACATTTCCTGTGACATAGTAAGGTGGAGTGCCCAGTGCAAGGGCCCTTTTAACTGACTTTCGTGCTTTTAACTGACTCTAAGGTTAGTCATTAAGATAGGGTTGAGGGTGTGGGGAGAAAAGAAAGCTATACTCATGAATTAAAAAGAAGAGAATGGCAGAAAAAAAAAACTTTCAAATCAGGGTTCAGCGTCACTGTGTTCCCTTGAGTCTCAGAAGAGACTTTGGGAAAAAACTATTGAGAATGCACTGTTGATATTTGTGGACTCTTGGAGTCCAAATGCTTGTTTATTTATTTATTTTTAATTATTTATTGCTGTGAGACAGACATGAGCTTTTGGGGACAATGGATAGATGTTCTGGCCCTAACATTTGTTGTTCCTCAAAGGCTAACCTCTTAAACATATGGTTCCCAGCTGAAGTCATTATTGGGAGGTGTTGGAAGCTTGTGGAAATTGGGGCCCATTTGATGAAAATTACCTCATTGAGGATGTGTCACTGATGGGGTACTGGGACCCTAATGCACTTCTGTCTCTGTCTCTCTCTGCCTCCTAGCAGCCATGAGGTGGTCAGTTTTCCTATGCCATACACTCTTGGCCAGATGTTCTGCTTTGCTACAGGTCCAGAGGTAAGAGGGCAAAGTGACCATGAACTCTAATCTCTGAAACCATGATCCAAAATAAATCTCTGCACCTTTGAATGTGGTGATCTCAGGTATATTATCACAGGTTTGGAAAGTGATAAGGACAGCTGCTGTCCAAAATATAAGAGTCCCCAGACCTTCCTCTAACCAGATTCACCTCTTCTGTCTGAATGTAACACAGGAAAGATGACAATTTACTCACTAATTTTTTGACCAGCAAACATGCCAGTAATATCTTCAGGTTAGAATTTGGGCATGTAATGATGCCAAAGGTCTCCTGTGTGAGAACACTGCAGACCCCATTCAGAAATTGGAGCTGATGTGGCTTAGGAGGGTGCCCAGGTGAACAAGCCCAGCCCTGGCATTGGAACACACATTGCACAATGGTCTGGCTTTCCAGCTAGAAGACATCCATCTGAGCTGATGGTAGATACTCAAAAGAATCTATTTGGGGTGATTCTCTATTTTAGAAACCCCTTAAATGTCCCAGAGTACCTTCATCTCCAGAAGCATTATCTGTGAGTACTCTCTTATTATTTGAAGAGTTTTCTCTATATTGAGGAGTTATTGAGTGGCTGGCAAGTACCTTTCAGTTTTATAGGAGGGAAAGTGCTCTCTCCTTTGCACTTTTATATTTTCTTACATTTTTCAACAGCAAGGTATGTGCCTGAAATCTGCATCTTCACCCCTCTACCTCTGTGTGGAGGGCCCACAAGATAAACCCTTGAACTGGGTGTTTCGGTGTTCAGATTATGTATGTAATGTTCTGTATGTGTGTGTGTGTGTTTGTTTGTGTGTGTGTGTGTGTGCGTGTGTGTGTGTGTGTGTGACACAGAGAGAGAAAGAGAGAGAGAGAGACAGAGAGAGAGAGAGACAGAGAGAGAGAGAGAGAACACAAGAACTTGTCCCTCTAGCACCAGGACTTTGGGCTTTCATGTGTTTCATGTGTATAGGTATGGAAAGCATATGAAACAAGACACAATAATTTCTCCTGTGTGGGAGTGTTTGGTTGTCGTGTGTAAATATTTTCTGAGTGATTTCTTTGGTCATTGTTGGCTGAGTACCTTTCTGGCAGGACATGTGTTTAGGGTTTTAGTGGTGCATCTGTAGGTGTTGTTTGCATTGTGGACTATTGTGAATGCGTTTGAGAGGAGTTAGGATGTTTTCTTACTATTATGTGTTGGATCTGTGCATTTTCAGATTTTAGAATGTATGCGTATGTTCATGATGTCTAGGTCAGAATTTAGGGACATAATCTTTGGTGTTCAGAGATTTGGAGAGAATGGAATCATGGGGTATGTTGGGGTGTTTGGAATTATGTATATGTGGCACATAGATGTGTATAGATTCTGTTGATAATGTCTCAAGTGGACTGCTGTGAATTTTCTTGTTTAGGGCTTTGAGATGATCATGTTATTCTTAGGAATGGAGGGGTGTCTTTCATGAGTATTTAGGAGGAGTTAGCAGTGTCTGTACATCTGAGATTTGTTGTTGAACTTCATATTCTGAGGCATTCTGTGTATGTGCATGTTTGCAACATAGAGGTGATTGTAAATGTTTTCTTTTGAGAATGCAAATTGTTGTCATGTTAATAAGTAATTTGTTTGCTCCATTCAGTTACTGAGGGAGTGTTTGTGTGATTGCTTTTTGGGTGATACTGATTGATGTGTGGTCTGAAGATATGTGTATCTTAAGCACACCAGATACTCTCAACCAAAAGACCCTTACCATAATTAAGCTTCTTCTCTTGTCAAAACAGCAGCAAGTATGCAAAGATTACTGTGGTTGTTAGCTTCCTCTTTCTTGTAAATGTCAGATTTTTTTTTTTTTGGTAAATACGTGTGAAACCTCTGTCTGGCCTAGAGAATGGAATGAAAAACACTTGTCAAGTGAATCTTCAAGCCCTTTTCCCCCATGGGACATAAATTCAAAATATTTTGAAATTATCTGTCCCTAGAATGTTTCAGGCATGAGCCACACTCTGGACTGGTTTGCAACAGCCAATAAACCTGCTTTCTGAAAATTCCTGTGGTATCCAGACTCTTCAGTCCTACTTCATGTCTATTTTAAGTGTTTCATGGAGGCGACTGGAATATGTGTGAGAGTTTGTAAGTAAGGTTTTTGATTGGAATTGTTTGGATTTTGCTGTGCATTTGTTTTAATTTGGGCATGAGGAACTCTGGGTTTACACTCAGGCATCTGGAAGATAGGAAGTTTATGATATTGAGGATTTTCAGAGCTCCACAGTGTTGTGTGCTGTTAACTGAGTATATCAGAAAGAATGAGCAGTTTTGTACATTAATAGTGAGTTCTGTGCCCTTTAATAGTGAGAGACTGGCTGCATTTACTTTGGGTCTTTGGGAGTACTGTGGATTTGTAGATTCAGATGGACATGTGTGTTCCCGGACTTGTATAATCTAGGACTGTGAATGTATTTAGGAAGTGTGATGGCTGAGTATTCATTCTCAAACAGTAGATGGGTAGTGTGTGTTTCCACTGAGATAATATAGAAGTTATATTTATATGGGAATACAAGTTAGGAGGATTGGGTACTGACAGTGTAGATGGGTTATTATGACATGGTGGGACTTGTGAATAGATATTAAGAAGAGTGTTTGAATGAAGTATTTTGGTGAATACTTTTTGATATTCACAAAACATTGATTTTTTAATTTAATTTTATTTTTTATTTAGGGAAGGGTGTGACATTAGAGTGAAGGGTAAAATATGTGTATTAAGGTCACACATGTGTTATGTATGTATTTGGGAAATGACAATGAGTAGATTGTAGGTGACATCATTGTTGTGTACATTTGGAGAGGGTTGGGAAACTTTATGTGTTTTTCAGAGTTGGTGTTTGCGTATCAAGTGATTCTGGGAATATCGACTCATGTTTATGTGTGTATGTGGGTGGTTGTACCTGTGTCATTTAGGGTTAAGAATGTTACATTTTTGTAATCAGGGTATTTCTGGTTCCACTCAATCTTGGGGAAGTTCAAAGAGATTTTTGTGTATATTGTATTTCTGATGAGAGGATCAAGTCTGTGAGATTTTCCAGAGTACTTAGGGTTTTGTTAATGTGACTTCTGGTAAAAAGTAGGGTTTAGTGTGTGTGTGTGTGTGTGTGTGTGTGTGTGTGTGTAGGGGGGTTGTATATTGTATTTCTGTGTGCATGAATACTCAGTGTTTGGTTATATCATGTGCATGCCTTCAGGAAGTGTAGAGTATATAGGAATGTATAAGCCTGCATTTGAAAAGTATACATTATAATTGCATGTCCGTCAGTACCTACTATCGGTCAAGATTTTCTTTGTTTTTAGACCAAATAATACTTCATAATGTGCTACATGTAAAAAAAAATTCTTCCTTGGGATAGGAAAAGGGCAAAATTGTAGAATGAAATTGACCATACTATCCTATATACATATATGAAGAGACCACAGTGAGTTTTATCTTTATGTATATCTGTAAAGCACGAGTTAAGAAAATTATAAATACATGGATGAAAGACCAGTATAGAAGAAGAAAGGAAACTGGGTCAGGGTGGAAGGGAGGGAAAGGGCAAGTTCTCGAGACTGGCTTGGAACAAACTATATTCCATGCTTTTGTATAACTATAATGCACAGCTAAAAATAAAAAGATTCTTCCTCAATGTACCCTTGAGTATAATAAATAACTCTGTAGTAATTACAAGCATATAAATATCTCTTCAAAAGAAGTAGAATTGAAGGGTCATTTGAATGATCCTTTTGATAATTTGGGGAACCACCAATCAGTTTCCCATAGAGCCTGCACTACTTTGCATTCTAACCCACTAGGGTTCTGGCTCCATCACACTCTCAGCAGCACTGGTGTTTTCTGTTTTAGTTGTGGTGGTGGGTGGATGTGCCTCTTTGTTCCTGGACTGGAGAATGGGAGCCGATCAGGGATTTTTCTGTTTTCTGTTTCTTTCTGTTTCATCATGTGTTTGAAGCTGAATCTCATTGTGATTTTGATTTTGATTTTGATTCCTCCACTTAGTATTGATATTGAACATCTTCCCATGTGCTTCTCAGCCATTTGCATATCTTCTTTGGAGAAATATCTGTGCAGGTCCTTTTCCCATTTTAATATTGATTTGCTGTTTTCTTCTTATTGAGGTATAAGGGCTCTTTATATCAGAGATCTTAAATTCTAATCACAAATATAATTTTCAAATGCTTTCTTGCATTTAGTGAGTCATCTTTTCACTAATGAATGTGTCCATTGATGAATCAAAGTTTTCGGGTTGATGTAGTTCAGTTTGTTTCTTCCTTTTGGTGCCTGTGCTTTTGATGTGCTGTTCAAAAAGTCTCTGTCAAAATCCCTTGTCATGGGCTTTTTCTATTGTGTGTTATGAGTTTTATATTTCAGATCTTACATTTAGGTCCCCTATTTATGTTGAGTTAATTTAAGTCTATGGGGTCAGATCAGGGCCCAACTTCCTTGTTTCATGTGTTGCTATCATTTCAGTCTTCTCAACAGTATTTGTGGAAAATACTGTCAATTTCCGTGGAATGCTATTGACAGAAATCACTTGAGAACTTATTTTTTTTTTATTTCTGAATTTCTTACCCTGTTTTATTAATCAACATTTCTATATTTTGTATTTGTATGACTGGTAAATTTATAGCATGGAGTTTTGAAATTATGGCAGGTTAGACCACCAATTTTGTTCTTGTTCAAAATGTTCCTGAAGTTGGTTGTTTTCACATTCCCTATCATTTTAGGATGGAATTTTAAATTTTTGCAATGAATAATTTCTGCATCATGTACAACAAGACTGGGATCTTAATTAGAATAAGATCCATTCCATGTTTTTATGAATAAATCAAAATATTCTCTACTCTCATGTAAAACGAATATGTGTAAATAAAAGCATGAAATAAAAATGGTATTCATGAAAAAACGAAGTTAGGAATTTTTTTAGGGATGGAACAGAAACTGTAGATTTCTTTGGATAGTGTTGATATGTTAACAAGTTTAAGTGGTCCTGCCCATGATCATTTGATACCTTTCACTTTTTGTTGTTATTCTAAGTTTCATTGCTTGTTTTAAAGTCTTCACATTTGATCTACTTGATTGGGTAGTAATACATTGGGTGTAGTATTAAATTTTATTTTACTTGTCAGATGAAATTGTTTTCTTGATTTTCTTTCCATATAAATAAATGTTTATTATTAGTGTATAGAAACACAGTTTGTGTGTGTGGGGTTTTTGTATTGGCACCTTTGCTGACTTTACTCATTGTGGTGATTATTTTCTTGGAATCTTGAGATTCTCCAGATATAACTTTATCTCACTGATAAACAGAGGTTTTTATACTTCTAACTTTCCATTTGGCATGCCCTCTGCCTGTACTTCTTGCAAATTGATCTGACCAGGATTTCTAATATGTTAAAAAGAACAAGTGAAAGCATGTAAAATTGTCTTCTTTCCATTTTGGGAAGAAAATATTTTGTTTTTTTTTTTTGATTAGTTAATGTATTAGAAGGTAATTTCTCATGTGTGATCTGTATTTTGTTGTTGATTGCATTTTTCATTTTTTTCAGTATCAAGAATTGCATTCTTGGTCTCACATATTCTAGACATGCATACTCCCAACAACAGAATTAAATCCTGACCCTTTTAAAAATGTTGAGATAGAATCTGGTCAAGGGGTTCAGGGTGGTTTAGAACTTATGTGTTTTCTGCCTTGGACTTTGAATAGCTGGGATCACAGGTATACACTATATCATCCAGCTGTTTTTCTTTCTTCTATTTCTAGTTGTTTTCAACTTCTAATCATGAAAGATTTTCTTGCAAGATGGATGCAATGACAAGGTTTGTAGTTCAAGGTTCTTTTTGTGAACAGATAATTGAAGGAGACACTCACTAGACAGAGCATGAGGAGTTACTGAAGTGAGAGTACACTGCCTTAGATAAGGGGCAGTGGGCTCACCCATGGGAATGGGATGCCTTGAGGCAGAGAAGGAACTGGGGAGCTGGCTTTGACAAATAAAGAGACCAGATCTGGGATGCTAAAGTTAGTGATAGGATATGACTATCACTCCATAGGATATGACTACAACTGAGTTTGGAAAATAAAAATTTCTATCAATAGAGAATGTTGATAGAAATTTTGTTTCTGTAGCTCCATTGGGAACTTGACTAATTTTAGATGAGTTTAAGTAGAAGAATTTGTTTAATACTGCCCTACTTCTCAAATTAGAAGCCTACTGACTGCTGGGGGTAGATTCTTTATGTGTAATGATATGGTGTATACCTGTTATCCCAGCTATTCAAAGTCCAAGTCAGAAAACACAACCACTTATATGCTAGCTACTTCAGGGCTTGGAACACCTCATTTGACCAATAAATCCTTTTTCAAACTAAATGGAGGTCAGGAGCCTTACCAGAAATAGGTGAAAGACTTAATCCAAAATTACTGTTCTTTTCTGTAATTTTAGTTTTGGATGGACATATAGGATCTTTATTTAGTTTTATGGGGTTCTGAGAATCTAAGCCACAGCCTCATCCAGTGCCAAGAGGTTGATTCAGACACATCCCTTCACAAAGCACTTTATCAAAAAGCCACAGGTGAGGCCCCTTAATTTCCATTTTGAAACTGTTTTCTTGAGGCTTCACAAAGGTGTGGCCTGAGGCAAAGACCTTCCTGACTTGCAGGGGAATTGAACAATAGGTAAGAACACAGCTGGGGGACAGACTTCTGCACAAGATGTACACTATGGCACTGACAGCTCCTGATGATGCTACTTGAGTTGCTATCTAGCCAAGCAGGGTTTCTCCACTGAGACCCTTACCGGTCACACTGATTTCTGAGTTTTCTAAGATGCTTGACATTCCTTTCAACAATTCAGGAAATGGCCATTTCACAGAGCTTGGAGCTGGTACATATCTTGGACACAAAACCACAAGCCCCTTCTGGAGAGTGGCCAAAATTCAGGAAAAATACAGGAACTTAGGAACATAGTAGGTCTTTCCCATCTGCAAAGCAAGCAGCAGTCTATTCATATATTCACCAGGATGAGTGCTGGAAAGCTTTCCACTAATGCATTCTGTTTCTCAATTCTTTGATTCCAGAGACTCAGTAAAATACTACCTGAGATCAGGTTTTGGAAGGGCACAACCAAGAGTAGGAGAGATTAAAGGCTCAGTCACTGTAATCTCCTCTGCCACCTACAAGGTTGTGAACTGCTGAGCATTTTCCATTCCAGTATGTATTCACAGATATTCTTCTTCTTCTCCCTCTAATTGTGTATAACTTGGGGTGATGGTAATGTCAAGGCATTGTTCTGGATGACAGTGGGAGGTGATCTTGTGTAGCACATGTTCATATACACATTGGATTGATTTTAATATTTTCCCTTTGAAGTATTGAATCTCTGACCCTAACCCATACCCAACTAGACTCTGAGTACTAATCCTAACATATGCATAAAAGCAAACCTAAAATAGAGAAATGCAGAAAGTTCATAGGAGGAATTGTGTATTTTGATTTTCCTTTTGCTTTATCAAGGGTATGTGTTATATCACTAGTCACATTTTCATTCTAATACTTCTCCATGTATCGTCAAATTTAACAAATATATAACTTATGGATTCCCTTTCTCTGTAGGCTGGGTCAGAACATGTATTGTTATATACATATAGATTGCCCTTCCTGCTATCACAGGTACATTCATGTGAGTATTCTGACTTTGGCAAATACAAATTCCATGAACAGATCACTCCCTCCAAACCCCAGGGGAACTGAAAGTTCAACCAATGGTTAGCTCCATATTTGAACAAGTTTATCCATAACCCTATGTAAAGTCAAATAAATATTTTTGTGATCTTTGAATGATATATATTCCATTAAGAATTTGAATTTGCATATCTATTGCTCCTTTTACATGTCTTTAATATCTCTCTCTCTCTCTCTCTCTCTCTCTCTCTCTCTCTCTCTCTCTTTCTCTCATATATATTATTCTTTGAATGGAGTTTTCTCACACCTAATGGTTCCTGAAAGAATTGACACCCACAGTGCCACCTACTTCATCCTTGAATGATGTCTAGACCAATACAGTGAAATATTTGAAATTCTCATGACCAGGAATTTCTGACCTGGAGATGCATCCGATCTCCTGTTGCTCATCATGACTGAACCAGATAGTTTCTTTATTGACTGGAATTCATGAAAATGTTGTAGAACAGAGATGCAATTGAGTTGGAGCCTCCTGGGAACTGGCCTTGGAGCAGTGGAGTGCAGGTGTCTGATAAAACATCTGTCGTGGAGCCATGTGGATCTGTCATTGGCTTCCAAATAACATGTGACTGACAATGGACAGTCAGTAGACCCTTATATGTAAAGGCCTCTTGTTGTGGGGAGAGGTTTGGGGGTGATAATCAGAGTCAGATTGCTACTCTAAGTGGGAAAGATGTATGGGATAGCAGCCCAGTTGGTGTTTTCTGTTGCAAAACCTGACTCATCACATGTGACAGTAGTCCTTCCAGTGCTGTGTCCCAGTTTGTTGTAGGGACAAATGAAGCAAGGCACTGAAGATAGAAAGAAACAGTTTCATTTGGCTGCATCCAGGTTCAGAAAGCACAGCTTTTGCTGTTATCAATCAATCCCTCCAAGTTCAGGGAGTTTCAGAGTTTTATACCCAGCATGTAAGTAGAGGGGCTCAGAAGTTTACAGTCTGCAGAAGTTCACATAAAAGCAGCTTTTTCTTTCACTGTCAGGGCAAGTTAACACTTCAAGCACAACACTTGAGAAGAGGAGAACTTCTTCTTCCCTTTCTTCCTCCCTCTGCCAGCTGTTACCATGGAGCCAATTTGTAACTTATCTTAAAAATGTAGACATCTCTGTGAAGCCCAGCTCAAGGTCAGAGGCCTTGTTTGCAATTTCTTCAAAGTACTATACTGGATATATTTGTGAAAATAGTAAGGGGGTGTCCAGCACCTTGGCCAGTGGCCAAGTAAACAGGGCAACACAAAAATAGAAAGTTTATCTACATTAAACTCTTTTGAAGAGACTCTTTGGCTGACAGTTCCCAAATCAGCCATGGTGAAGTGGACTTTTCTGTGGAGAAAGGTTGTACCACTTCATTGGGTCCCCCTCTTCCTCCAGGGAGAAGTCTTTTCTGCTGTCCTTTAATAAAGCTTCAACTTTCCACTCTAAACTTGCCTTGATGTGCTTCTCTGGTGTTATACTTCAGCATTGGGAAAGCAAGGCCTCATTACCAGTAAATAGCTGTAACAATAACAGTCAAAGGACAGAGATAATGCCAAAAGTAAGGTCAACATTTAGAATTGAAGATAATAATAATCTTTAGTGATAAGAATTCCTTAATTTAATACTTTAAAAATGATAACAACATTTTGCCAGGGAGCAAATTTGTGACATTGCAGTCAAGGGGAGAAATAAAGAATGTCCATGCATTTCTGCCCCTTTCAATTCTTTATTCACTCAAATTCTTAATACAACTTTACTCTAGAAGTTCCTAATGAAGAAAACAACAATCCTTAATGATAGGCCCTGCAGTGGAGATAATCAAATAACACCAAGCAATTCTAGATTAATTAATTCCCAGAAAACAATATTAGATTAATTCTGAACATTGCAAAACATATTTAATCATGACAGGCTAGTGACAGACATTTCCTCTGAATGCTAAGTTCAAAACTCTCAAGCCTTAGGCTTTATGTCATGCAGATTCACACTCACTCAGACAGCAGTGATCAGGTCCTAAACCAAAACAGGCTTTTTCTGGTGGAGAGTGGACGACCAGTTGAGGAGAGGGTCACAGGGAGAAGTTGCACCTCTCACAAAGGTCCAGACAAGGCGGTAGAGTTTGAGAGGAGTGAGGATCACACAGAGAATAGGAAAGTGATGGCAAGTGATGGGATGTCAGTGTAGGTCCTCATCAGGCTCTCCAGCTGGAGTACATACTCGTTTAGGCTGGCTAAATCCCTGTTTTTAGCTCTATTTTTAATACTAAATTTTGTTTTTATTTTTTATTTTTTACCACACCTTGTAATTATCAGGTGCCACCAGATTTCTTATTTACCCTGAGGTCAGAAATACATGGTCTGGTGGTCTCCATCCTGATATTCTAACCTTTCACTCTTATCAGGAGAAGAAAGCCTGCCAGAGGCTTTATTCAGCTTATCAGGGTGAGGGCAAGTAATTTGTCTGAGGCCATATTAGAGGACTCTGTGTGTGTGCCTGGCGAAAAGTGACCTCTATTAATGACCTCAGGTTTCAAAATGGAGTTTTTTAAATGGAGTGAGAAACTGATGTGACTCCATTTTTGAGAAACCAGCCACTTCAGAGCAAAGCCTGTCCAAAGGGGGGAGTTACCCTTGTCCATGGAAAAACTCAGAGTGCTCCTAGGCATATACCAACCCTGCTGAGTTGTTTGTCTGTAAATAACTGGAGATATCTTCCATGCCAAGTGATCCTGACTCAGTTACACTAGGTTAGGACCCACAGCAACCCCCTAGCTACCACAAAAATTATGAGACACAGAAAATACCTGAAAAACCAGGTGACCTTCCCAGTAGTTTTGTTGATTGGTAACATGATTAGGCAAGTTTATCATATACACTCTTGCAAACTCTCATGGCCTAAACCAATAGGTTCAAAATTATCCACAACTTGAACTAACCAATCACCCTTACACAACTTGTTTCTGCCAATGAATGTGCTAATCAATGTTAAGAGTTGTTGTTTGACTTTTCTGTGATGTGAAATGATTGGCTGTGTGATGTTGTGATGCATACAACATCCCACAAAATCTATTAATCCTCAATGAATTAAGGGTCAAGACTCACTCTTTGGGACCACTATACCTGAAATATTTGTGAGTCCAGGCTTGAGATTACAATAAACACTCTTGTGTGACTGCATCAGATTCAGCTCCTGGAGGTCTATTGGGGTCTCATGAATCTGGCATTACAGGAGTTGCTTAGGCTCAGGCCTAAGGCCATTCTCACACAACCTCTTTCACCTTGACAGCTCTTCTGCAGATAAACAGAAGCCATAACACATAACTTCTGTCTTCATAAACTTGATCTCTTGAGTCCAGTGTCATTTCAAGTTCTGGGTTTAAAAAGACATATTCATTTTCCTTGATGTTTTCAATAAATCACACAGAGTTCTTAGAAATGGCTTGGAAGGATAACAATGTTATATTGCAAAACTTCATGAACTTTCAAATTGCTTGCTTTGTGTGACTGACCAGAATGTGAAAGGCCTTGGGAATATGTGAATATATTATGAATATAATAGAACTCTTGAGACTTTTTTTCTTACTGTACACACATCCTGAGGCCAAATGAGGCTGTTTACTAGAGGTCATTTCTCAAAGAAGAGATAGTGATCATAAATGAATAAATTAACCTATATATTATAAATAAATCTAATATATATTTGATTAAAATTGAGGCTATATATGGTCATTGCCAAATAGTTTGCTGAATCATTTCAATTACAGTTATTTAGTTATTTTAATGTTTTGCTTACTATCTGCATTAGATATCGTTGACCTGCATTTCAGGAAAACTGTTAATTCTAGCACTGAATTTATCAGGTTTTGATTCTTTGATATATTACTTATTGCCATAGGATCTCTTGTTCCTTAATGTGTATATTTATAAATTTACACATTTTAGAAGGTTTTAGAAAGATAAAAGAAAATATGTATTAAAAGAGTAGTTTAAAAAGCTCTTTAATATTCCATTACTATGGTTATTACATAGCATTTTCTTTTTATGAATGTATTAACCTGGGGCTGGGGATGTGGCTCAAGCAGTAGCACACTTGCCTGGCATACATGCAGCCCAGGTTCGATCCTCAGCACCATATACAAACAAAGATGTGTGTCTACTGAAAAGTAAAAAATAAATATTAAAATTCTCTCTCTCAATCTTTAAAAAAAATTATGTGTTAACCAGTAATATATATACAACAATAACATAATAAATAAATATGGTACAAACAAATAAACATAAATTAATAAATGTTATATGATTTATTTTATAATAATATTGGTAAAATATACCCTGAGGTGAAAATAAACATTTAAATAATGACACATATACATGTCCATTTTTATTAAGGTATAGTGAAATACATCTATTTTTGTAATATACTTTTGTTCATGAAAGCATCATAACTATTATTATCAAATATGATTGTAGCTGCACAAAATTAAAAATTGAAGTTGAAATGAGAGTTAGTAGACTATCATGTAGGTGGTTTTGGAACACAATGATACTATTATCTACTTCTGCAGATAAAGTGATTTAAGTTCAAAAAAATATATATAATCCGCATTTATGAAACACAATATGAAACTCAGACATTACTACAAAAATACATATTTTGTAATTTTTAAATATTATGATCTAAAATATACATATTTTTCAGATGAGAAAATTATGGTAATTAAAAAATGGAATCCTCAAATTTTAATTGTACAACCACTAATCAGAGATTTACTAAAGTGTAAAATCTTATTTGTAATTTCTCTGATGGAGCTGGCTCTTCTGAATATGTAGTGAGAACTCTAACAATGGTATAAGAGAAATTTTGAAATTTAACAAGGTAGACAGACCACTTAATGGAAATATTTAACAGTGAATTTAAGTTCAAACATTTTATGGTACTTATGCATGTTATTAATATAAAAAATAGCAAAAGAAATCCTGTTTGGATTTTCCTTTTTATAATTTTAACAATTTATAACATACAAAATAATATATACATATGCATAAAAACTTTGTTTGATGTATATATTGTATGATGTTTATAATAGAACATACATATAGCTTTTCAAACAAATATAATTTGTTTTTTTTTATTTTATTGGTTCTTTCTAATTCTACCTGATTGTAAAATCAATTTTTGTGACATTATGCAAGCATAGGATATATCTTATCCTAAATAAAATCCTGTTCTTGTTGGTGGCTATCATGGTAGGATTTATATATATATCTTTAATATTTTCATCCCCTTCCCTTTTATTTGTTTATTCATTGTTTACCATTGTGAAATCTACTGATTTTTTTTCTTACCCTTTTCCGCTTTATGAGCTTTAGATTTCACATATCAGCAAAAACTTTCAACCTTTGGTTTTAAAGAAATGGTTTGTTTTACTTAGCAATAAAATCTCCAGATTCATCCATTTACTGACAAATGTCATAAAGTCATTCTTCTTTATGACTGACTCATAGTTTATTGTGTACATAGCATAAAGCAACAATTTTTTATCCTGTCATCACTGAATGGACCCATTTATCATGGAATGGTTGGCTTTATAGCTTAGCTATTGTGAATTGTGCTGCTATAAATATTAATGTGACAGTTTCAATGTAGTATGCTGATTTTATGTTCTTTGGGTATATACTGTACAGTCAAAAAATGGGCAAAATTGTGGTTCCATTTATTTAACAATATCCATACAGGTTATTATGTTTCACTTAGACCTCCTTACAGCTAAAAAAATGAAAGTCATCTAAACCTGAGGTTGAAATAAAACATACAAAAAAATATTAAGCCATAAAATGACTAGAATTTATTATCAAATCATCCATCCCAATAAAAAGTAAATTTTATAAACTAAAAGTAAGAAAATCTTTAAAAAATGAGCAAAATTAGAAGCTATTAAAGATGAACATAGCAGAGAGAGAGTTAGCAATATCCATGTTGGTGCTTTTAAAAAGCAAATGAGCCAGGTCTAGTGATAGATAATTTTAGTTCCAGTGACTGAGGAGGATAAAAAAAGATCATAAGTTCTAAGACAATATTATATATATATATATATATATATATATATAGTATTGAGCAACTTAGTGAGCACTTAGCAACTCAGCAAGACTCTGTCTCTAAATAAAATATAATAAAAGGACTGAGGATGTGGCTTCATGGTTAAGCACTTCTGAGTTCAATCTTCAGTACAAATAAATAAAAAGCAGATACAATTTAAAAAGCACTAGCAAATTTGAAAATTCAACAAATAAAAATTATATCAATTATACAGTTTATAATTGCAAAAATATGCCTATATAATAATTTCTCACTTGATGGAAATACACTCTGGAAAATTTCTCCTAAGAATCTTCTGCAATTTTCCAATTCTCTGAGTGTAATGACAAGAATCTAGATGGTATAGACTAGTACATGGCTAAGATATTTGCTATATCCACTGTTGTAGATAAAGTCTCCTCCTGACCAAACTACCATGATGCCACATGATTGATGTTATGAAATTAAATCAATCAGAGTAAACCTCATAATAAAATAAATGGTGGAACTACAGAAAACCAGAACAACAAAACTCTTTATAAGTCTCTTGTTATTTAGGCAGTGATACATAATGAAGATTACAGTGCAGGGAAGAGAAAAAAATGGTATTCATTTCAAATAACCATGCTCGCATATTGGGAAAAACAGTGTGATAATAAAGTGCTATTTTATGCCTTCACTCATTAAATATTACAACATATTTTGACTTTAAATTCTGAATATAAGTTATTAATAAATAGTACTGAAATATATAAGAAAGTACAAAGCTCAGAAGTTTTCATACAAAAGATACGGTGCTTATGGTGGTGCACACCTGAAATATCTTCTGTTCTGGAGTCTAAGAAATGAAGTTGAAAATTTAAGGCCAACCGAAGAAATTGAGCAAACCTCATCTGAAAATAAAATTTAAAACAGAATTGAGAATATGCTCAGAAATACGACACTTTGGTTGATCCCTAATATCACAAAAGAAAAACAAGTTTTTGTTTTCAAAATTATACAATATAATATGTGTAAATTTATGAATTACAAAATATTAATAAAAAATCTATTAATCAAATTATTACAATAAATGTACAAAAGTGACAAGGTAAAAAAAATCTAATTTCCTCATATAATCAAGAAACAAAATATAAAACAGACTGCAAAAGAAAAGCAGAATAAATTCTTGAAGAGACACTTTTAAAAGGATATATCTAAGTGTTCAATAACCATGAAAACTCAAAATCTTTAGAAATATGGTAACATTGAATAAAATCACATCATATAGATGAATTAAATAGTATTGATGAATATGTGGAATGAATGCATTCACAAAAGTGGGAAATAATAATTTAAGCTTTTATTATCCATTTGTACAAACTGTTTTGTAATCAAATGTATATGATGTACCCACACAAGAAACAGAGACTAAAATTAAAACAACTGTACATATGAGAATACAGCCATATTCCTCCAGTGTTGAAACCAATGGGCATGGTTACAGAGAAAGAAATAATTTTTAAATTTTATAAATAGTAAATTCAAAGAACTAGAATTATTGTTGATGTATTATATTCAGTTTGACAAAACTACAAAATACCATGTATGTTTTATGCCAATGTCACATGAATATTGCATTTCAGATGCAAGTATATTTAGAAAATGAATATGCAATATTTGAGAAAATAAAAATATAGAAAAGCATATAAAACACTCAAATATTTAACATATTTACAAAGGATAAATCTATTGTAAAAATGACCATTTTCCCAACTTAACCTATAATAATAACTTGTCAAAATTTTACCATGCTTTAGTTTTTGTTAAAGAAGAAATCAAAGAAAATCTTCTAAGATTTTCCTGGAAATTTAAATGTATACAAAATTAGCCAAGAACTCTCTCACATATAAGAGCAAATGTACTAGTGATTATTACCTGACATTAATACATGTTATAATATTGCAACAGTGTAGTAATTTTAAGATAAAGAAATCACAATACGGAAAACTACATAGGGAAATTCATATGTAGGCAAATATCTTTTTATTGTTAAGTATAATAAGTATATAAATCAAAACATATCAATAAAATATTTAATATAAGTGAAAAAATGGTATTCATTTCAACCTCAATCCAACCTCAATGTAGATGTTAGAACCATAGGCACAGATCACAAGTAGGGACTTGTGTGCAGAATGTGACACTGGAATTATACACAAGCATCCACCAAACCATAGATATAAAGAGATAATTTTAAAAATAAAATAAAAATAAAAGCAGAATATAAGCCTCCCTCTGTTTATGAATACACCAAATAAATATTTACTCCTGTTTTGAGGCCTTCTTAAAACTGTAAAGGAATTAGGGGCACACACATTGGAAAAAAGAAAAAAAATATATATCGACCAAGAGATAAGTAGAATGTACTTGAAGATTTTCCTGATTTGAGCAATATGCAAAATTACTGGAACAAAATGCCCAAATCCAGTGTTAATATAAATAAAGAAAGATTGATTTGGTTTTGAAATATATTATTTAACTCTAAATTGCCTGTAGTTTAAATGCTAATTTATCTGTACACAGAGAGGAAGAAATAAGATATACATGAGTATCAACTCCAGAGGGAAAAATAAGTGGTTTTCTATGGTCATGCAAGATCCACGGGCTTTATTCCATTAGACTAGAGTGAAAAATATGTTAAATCTTAAGGAAACCCCTTAATCCCTTAGAGGGATTTGCCAGCATTCTCTAAAAATGCAAAGAGCTGTTGTTGACAGTTCAACTTTTATCTAGACAGTACCAAAAAATTAACAGGGAAATACAGACCACCACTGAAGACCGAAGTGTCAGTTTAGCACTTCCTCAGCTCTCTCACCCAGCTCACTTTACTAATAACACCAGAACTAACCAATTCTTTCTGTAAGTAGTTTTTCCCGATATTAACTTTTTCCATTCAATACACTATATCTGAAACCTCAGAGCATTGAAAGCTCTGGTAACTGTGCAGGTGCAAATCTCCCTAGATCAAAAAGGAGTGGTTTCACATTGGTGTGCAAACATTCTAATGGGCTAAAATCTCAAATATTATGGAAAAAATATGGTTACAATCACAGATACCTCTTTATTTCTAATATAGGTGTATATCTTTTTTTTTCCAGTGAGCATAAGGCACCCTGGAATCTAAAAAGCTTACATCAGAATTTTAGTGCACAGGCCAACTATAAGATCTTCTGCATTAGCACATCTGTTAGAATGGCAACTCTCAAAAAGTGGAATAGTACATAGTACTCCAAGTGTATTGATATGGTAGAAAGAAACACTGTGCTAGACAATAAAATTAGTGGACATTAAAAAACAATGGAAGTTGAGAGTTCTCTCAGTTACTTCCTTGAGAAACTATACTATCTACATTTATACTGCTTTTGAATAAAATAAGCCCCTAATACTGGTCTGGACTTATGAGAGGCATTAGATTTGACAGGTGTGGGATCCTCATATTACATACGTTCTGAAACACAGTTCCAGGAAAATACCAGAGTAGGGAATGAGAATGCTCTCATATACATTTCACAAAAGAAAATCTGAGCATAAAGACACTCTGATAGGTTGACTGCCCTTGGAGACATAAAGAAAGAATAGAAACACATGATTTTTCCAAGATCAAAGGATTCTTCTTTACTTTTCAATCATGTAAAATGCTCATAAACAACAACAACAAAATTTTTGCTTTTGATTTTTATCCATGGTACTGGGGATTTGAAACAGGAGCATGTTAATTCTGGGCAACATACCCAGCCATGTTTTAAAATTTTGAGACAGGTTTTTCTAATTGTCTAATTGGTCTACCTAAGTTCCTGATGCTTACCATGAAATTGCAATCTTTCTTACTTAGACACTTGACTCTCTGGAATTAATATGCATGTATCATTGCACCCAGAGGAAAAAAAAAAGATTATTTTAAAAGTCTCATTCAGTTTTTGGTATAACAATTGAAAATACCATGTTCATTTGAAATATAATATGGGTAAAGTAACTGATAATACTGCAAAAATGTAACTGATAATACTGGGAAGGGGGAAGTTGTCATTGAACAGTAAGCTAAAATTTTATATATAAATACAACTCACAATACTGGCACACAAATTTAAAATCACACTCAGCAACTGTCTGGAGATAAAAAAAAAAAGTACCAGGTATGTAGCTAAATGGTACAGTACCTCTGGCTTAATCCACAATACCACAATCTCCAAAAAGAAGGAGAATGAATTCAGGAGTAAAGAAAAACTGAGATACCTATAGAGTATCTCATCCCTCTCCTGGAGGAAAAAATACATGGAGTTGTGATTGTGATTATGTCCTGACTCCAGAATCCATAACACAATCTGAGAAGATTCAGAAATATTGCCACAAATGTTCTCAAATAGAATTTAAAGTAGGGGATGAAGATATTCTATAGAATACTATAGGACTTGCAGGGTCTACTGTTAATATATGGTCCAGTTGACTGGCCAGTGGAGATTCATGGCTGACCTTTCTCAGAAGAAGACACAGGACTGGAGAAACCAAAGATTACACCAGGGATTCTAGCCAACAATTGCCAGTTCCCACCATAGTAAGTGCAGCCAGTTTCAACCAGACTCACCATCCAGGCTCAGGATTTCACTGCACACTCATCATTTACTGTATTTTTAGGAACCAAGTGTCCTTTCTATAAATCACACAGTACCTATACAGGAGCAAAAATCAGGTTCACTGAACATAAGTGAGAGAGCCTAGAAATGGATACTCACCCTGGCAGGCTTCACACCAGATGGTCAAAACTTGCTTCTCTTTACTGAATATGTGTAGATTGGACAATGCTTATATAAGGGCTCCTGATTGGACACAACTTATGTCATCATATGCTCAATCTGAGCCTAGTGAGTTTTTTGAGTGACAGGAGATAACATCAAATCTAAAAATAAATGATGTCACAATTGTAGGGTTTTGTCTGTACATTTATTTATTTTTTTTCTTTTGAGGCTGCAGCTAATTTAAGGCTAGGTATCCTTGGAGAAGTAAAATCCAGCCAACCCAGAAAAGCATTTGCATTTAAACTTGCATATGAGGCCTTTTGAATTTGTAGATTATATATGTAAATATATTATTTATGGAGGAAAATAATACAGTGAAAATCCCGTAAAATTTCAGTTAACTTCTGTTGTATGGAAACAGATTGAGCATTAAAATTATATGGGGTGGAAAGTTAATTATTTTTTTAGAATTCATATAAAAAATAGTAAAAATTGAATTTTATAGTATAACCCATAATTTCCACTATGTGAAAATCACCATTATGTATTTAAAATATTCCTAATAAAGTAGATGTATTTTTGGAACAGCACCCTCAAATTGGTGACACCAATCTTGAAAAGAATAAGGAGATTCCTTAGAAAACGTGGAAAGGAACCAAAATTGATCCAGCTATCCCAATCCTCAGTTTAGACCAACAAGAGCTAAAAATAGCATAATACAGTGGCATATCCACATCAATGTTCATAGCAAAATAATTCACAATAGGTAAACTATAGAACCAATCTATATGCTCTTCAAGAGATGAATGGATAAAGAAAACATGGTCTATATACACAGTGAAATATTACTGAGCATAAAGAGAATAAAATTATGGAATTGGGAAGTAAATGGATAGAGTTGGAGAATATCATGTTAAAGAAAGTAAACCAATCCACTAAACCAAAGACCTAATGTTTACTCTGCTAAGTGGATGCTGATCCACAATGAGTGAAGTGGGAGGTAGCATGGAAGAAATGAAGAAACTTTGAATAAGACAAAGGGGAGGGAGGTGTTGGTAAATGGTATAGAGGTAAGTAAGATGGTGGAATGAGATGGAAATATTTTGTACACAGAGTTACATGGGTTTTGTAATTATACTTTCTGTATAAGAGAAATAAAATTTTGTGCTCCACTTGTGTACTATGAAGTGAATTGCATTCTGCTTTAATAGCAAATTATAACAAATTCATAAATTAATTGATTTTTAAAAATTCAGGAAAGAGACTTGCTTTCTCCTAGATCTATACATAAACATATATATATATATTCTATGTATAACATGCACATATTTAATATATATAATTTATAAACATTTTTTTCATATTATTTCAATTTTTTAAATAAATAATAACAGAAGCATTACAATTCTTATTCCATGTATAGAGCACAATTTTTCATATCCCTGGATGTATATAAAGTATGGTAATACCAATTTGTGTCTTCATACATGTACTTTTGATGATGAACTCTATTACATTCCACCATCCTTGCTAATCCTTTGCCCCCTTTTTTTTTCTTCCCACCTTTCCTCATAGAAATAAAAAAAGCAACCATGAAATTTATCTGGAAAAATAAGAGACCAAGAATAGCTAAAGTAATCCTTAGCAGGAAGAGTGAAGCAGGTGGCATCACTATACCAGACCTTAAACTAGACTACAGAGCAATGGTAACCAAACAGCATGGCATTGGCAATAAAAAAAAAAAGACTGGTAGACGAATGGTACAGAATAGAGGACACAGAGACTAACCTACAAAATTACAATTATAATATATTAGACAAAGGTGCCAAAAACATGCACTGGAGAAAAGATAGCCTCTTCAACAAACCATTATCTCTCACCATGCAGAAAACTCAACTCAAAGTGTATCAAGAACCTCAGAATTAAACCAGACTCTACATCTAACAGAATAAAATGCAGGCTCTAATCTTCATCATGTGGGATTAGGCCCCAAATTGATTAATAAGACACCTATAGCATAAGAATTAAAACAAATAATTAATAAATGGGATGGAATCAAACTAAAAAGTTTATTCTCAGCAAAAACAACAATTTGTGAGGTGAAGAGAGAGCCTACATCCTAGAATGATTTTTTTACCCATCACACATCAGATAGAGCACTAATCTCTAGGGTACACAAAGAACTCAAAAAGCTAAGCAAATAATGATAATAATAATAATAATAATAATAATAATAATAATAATAATAACAACAACCCAATCATGAAATGGGCCAAGAATCTGAACAGAGAATTCTTAGAAGAGAATATACAATCAATCAACATTTTTTCAATATATCTGATTGGTTATGGTGCCCCCTTCAAAAGGCCAAGCATAGTTCTGGTTCAGTTTCTAAGGAAGGGGAATACAAGAAAGAAGTATTCTCAACTCTCCTTTATAAATTATTAAATACAATTTTCTATGTCATTTTCTAAACATAGCTAAACATGGAAAATATTGGCTTGAAGCAGAGAACTTTTTTATTAGAAACACAGTGTAAAAGAAAGACAAAAAACATAATTATTTGCACCACATTGAACCATAAAAGAAATGGAACCTGGAGTTCAGAAAAGAAAGATTCAAACTTTTATACTTGGGAATGTGGATGACATGGATGCCTAAAGTGAAAAGATTAATACAAGCTTTTGAAAGAAAATTCATGTGAGTGGCAGATAATGGTTAACCAACTAGAATCTGCACAGTGTCTCCCAGGGCTTTCTCAGCTGTGCACTACAGAACACACAGGTATTCATAGCGTCCATGAAGAGCATTATTCATCTGTACCCTCTAAAATTATTCACATAGTATATGAAAAAACATGTGTATGTGGATACTAAATGGCAATTCAGCAGACAAGAGAAAACTACCCAGAGACAGAATTGTAGAAATTTCTTCAAAGATCATCAATTTATATTTAGCTCCTGACACAGGGATGTCAGTCTGGGGAAATATTATTTTCTCTCCATTTTGAAGAGAGTGCATTGAGAATACATTTCAGGGGCAACACAAATACTTTTTTTTTCTGTCATTTTAAGAAAATCTTCAGAAACAGAGCTCAGAAGACAGATTTCTTAGAAGGGTAAATGCCTGGAGATTACAAAATGGAAAAAAAAAAAAAAAAACACATCAGTGGCCCTGAGTGACTCAGTAAGGAAATAAATCTAAAAGGCTTATTAGAAACTGAAAAGGAAAAAAGTAAGTATTTCTAAAAATAAATATGTTCATTAGTTGCTATCTCCACAACATGTCATTAAGTAAACAACAAATTATGTATAAATTTTTATAGGAGTGGCCAAATTTTATTCCATATGATTTTATATTAAACTCCAAAATCCAGATAATAGAGTTCATGATTCACTGCCAAAAATATTACAGAAAAAATTTTAATGAGTGGATGTTTAGTAAATATGTCATTTAACAATTTTATTACCATATAATTTTAAAGAAATTTAATCACTTTCATGCAGCCATAGTGTAGAGAAATTTCTTATTTATTTTTCCTGTAGTAATTAACAAAGATAAGCCCTGGAATCCACTTTAAATAACCTACCTTTACAATCATACAAAAAAATCTATAATAAAAGATGAGGAAAGAAAAATGTCAATTTAAAAAAATAATTTAAAACTTTTTCTTTTTCTTGAAATCAATCGCTAGCTGCATTTTTAGATTCTTTTCTCATCTTTTAAGCCAAAAAGATATAAATGACAGAAGTTTGAACTACAAATTTATACATGAGATATGTTTATTAAGTATAAAATTCAAAAACTTTAGAAACTTAAGAAATACAAAAAAAACCATCATGGGAAAAATTAAGTAATATTGATAAACATTTAAAACAAATCAATAATCATTAACTCAAAAGGAGTTTAAATAAGTATCTATTTGTGGAAACTATTTTGCTATTGAATATACATGATACTCCCCATCACAGAGACTTACTGAAATTAGAGCATATGTGATCATAATAACATATAAGTACTCAATGGTACTCACCCAAACACTTGAAGCCCAAGGACACGGCTCAATACAATATAGATCATGGAAGAGATAAATAATAATCTGTAGGAAAATTGGTAACTAGAGCCAGTTACATTCCATAATATATCCAGTTTACAAAAGAGCATAAAACACTATGCATAAATTTTACATAGGTGCCTTATGCAAGTGGTATTTCATATGTGTACATTTTTAGAAACTAAATATGTAAAAATTATTAGAAAATTAAAGTCACAAAAAGCACATAAAAGACTGAATTATACATCCCATGTACAGAGGATAAAACTCATCATTATAAAGATGATAATTTTCTTTCAAATTAAACAATATATCTCACCAAATTTCTATGTACAAATATGAACATATCACATGAAGTCTACTTTTATGTGTATTCTATAAAGCAATAATTTTTTAAAAAATGACAAATAAATATAAGATAGAAGAAAATAGGAGAATAGGCAAAAGGGAACTACTGGATACCTAAGGGGGGCAAATTATATTCCATGTTTTATGGTTATGTCAAAATAAACCTGACTATTAAATTCAGCAATAATGCAATAAGCATAAATTTTAAAAATTCATCTACAAAGTTATATGTAACTTTAGTCAAAAACCTTTTCAATTATAAGAGCAAAAAACGAACTTATCATGACCTACTATTCATAGATATTCTGAAATTATAATATTACAATAATCATTAAAGAATCACAATATAAATAAGATCCCCATATGAACACATATATATGTAAAAACAGTATGCTTTATTGCAATAGAAAATTCTAGATAAATCAAACCATAACAAAAATAATCTCAGCAACTTAGCTAGGGCCTTTCTCAAAATAAATTTAAACCTGTTAGGGCTGTTTATGGGTGAAGAGTCCTTGCTTCCCAAATGCTGAAGTATAACACCAGAGAACTGTGCCAAGGCAGGTTTAGAGCGAAAAGTAGAAGCTTTTTTAAAGGACAGTAGAAAAGACTTCTCCCAAGAAGAAAAAGGGGGGCCAAAGAGGTAGAATCCATGAAAGGTATTTTTTTTTTAAACTAAGGTCTTTTAGCTTTTTTATAGCTAAGGTCTTCCTTCAGCTATCCCTCATTTCTATCACATTCCTGACCTTTGTTCTGTTATCTTGCAGTGTTGGAATGTAGGTGGGAAGACCCAAAGTGTGGAGTACAGGTGGGCTGAAGGAGTAATATGGTCAGGAAGGGCTTTTGGATTAGCATCCTCATGTTTGCTGTGAGCTGCTTCATTAAAATTTCCTTGCGATGGGCTCAGGGCCTTGGGGACATTTTCAATTCCCCTTATTCTTGACTCCATCCTCAATATGGTGTTCATTCTTGATCTTACTGGCTATTAGACCCAATTTACCTAAATACACTAACTACCTATCTGTAAATCTGGCTCCACTTCCAAGGATATGGCTAAGTAGTAAAGTATCCCTGAGTTCACCTAACTTTTACAAAATAATAATAATGAAGAAAGTAAAAATAAAAGAATGTCAAAATGAAAATTAGCTAGCCCAAAAGGAAATTATGTACCATAATGACAAAATGACAGCCCCTCTCCTGCAGGAAAATTGCCCTTGGAGATTTGATTTTGATAATTATTTCACCTGTCAATCTCCAGCATCTGGTAAGACACTGGGCTGCAGGAACACACCTGCCACATAGTATTTTATGCAGATTCTGAGGATGCCCTCTGAGCTTAAGGAAGGCAGCAAAGAGTCTCTGCCAGTGACATGTTCCCCATCTGGTTGGCCAGTAGGACTTAGGACATAGTGGCCCAGTGGAGGACTTAAGCCTGCACACTCCAGAGACTGCCCAAGGTCCCAATCTGCTAGCTCCTCTTTTCAACACAACCAGTCCTGTGGTTCCAATAGTCTTCCTCCCCCAGCCTCCCTTGCTAGGCCAATGAACACTCACCATTTCATGGTTCTCAGAAGTAGGGCTACTTGGGATCCTCAGTTCCTGCATAGCAGAACAACCTGTGACTCTAAAGTATGAGACTACATATGGCAAAAATGGAGGACTCAGGAGATAAGAAGCGAAAGCCCACCCTCCTACTCCCTTATGACACACAGGATTGGACAGTTCCCACAAAATTCTCTTGATTGGAAGGGACTTCAGATCATGAACATTGGATCTGAGAGAAGTGAGCCCTTTTTTGAGTGACAGGGAATATTATCCAATCCAGGCAAGAATAAGGGCTAGAATCTCAGGTCATTGAGTGCTGTTTTTTTTTTTTTTTTTTAATCTGAGAAATGTACCCCAGTGTCTCAGGCTGCTGTTATTTTTAAGACAAGGTTGTTTTCCCATAAGTGGAAACTAATTTAAATTTAAACTTACATATAAAGTTATTTCAGTTTATGAATTACATATGCTTGTATATTATTCAGGAATTAATATAAAATGATGACAATAATTATAAAATTTTATTGATTGATTGATTGATCTCTGTTCTTTTTAGGTGACAGATTGAAGTTTGAACTGGGAAGAAACCCCCTAAAGTAAAAATGCCCAATAAAAATAAGACATAAGGGGCTGGGATTGTGGCTCAGCAGTAGAGTGCTCACCTCCCATGTGCAAGACCCTGGGTTCAATACTCAGTACCACATAAAAATAAATAAGTGAAATAAAGGTATTGTGTCCAGCTACAGCTAAAAAAAATACATAAAAAACCCATAAGGTATAAGGTGAGAAACCAGCCTCTACCTCAGTGCAAACACTGTTGAAGGAAGGGGGCTTGACGCTTGTCCTTGGAAAGACACACAGAGCACTCCTAGGCTTATACCCAACCTGCTGAGTTGTTTATCTACAAATAACAGAGGACATCTGCTGGGCCTGGTGTCTGTGACTCAGTCAGGCTAGGTGGGGATCCATAGCAACCCCTTAGCAGCCACCAATCAGCATGAAGCAGGGAAAATTCCTGGGATTCCAAATGACCCTTACAGTAGTTTATGGTGGTTGATAACATTTTGGGAAACCATACAATTCAGCATACACTCCCCTTGTGGCCTAAGCCAGTCTGTTCAAATGAATACCCATCTTGTACTAATTAATCACGCTTACCCAACTTGTTCCCACCAGTGAATGTGCTAATCATGTTTTACAGTAGTTTATGATTTTCCCAAGGTGTGTGATGATTTGCTAAGAGATGCTATGATGTATGTGGGGTTCCTGCCCTCCAAAAGAGTTATAAAACTGCTAACCCTGGGCTCAGGGCCTCTAAGCCACCAGTTGCTGTATGTGTGGAGGATTGAGCTAGTTTGCAATAAACATCTCTTTGGTGCTTACATCGATCTTGGTCTCTGGTGGTCTTTTGGGGGTCCCATATTTGAGCATAACAGTCTCTCCTGGAACCCATGGTAAAAGAAGACACCATTCCAGTTCTCTAGGACTGTAGTTTTATAGCACAAAAGGTTGCAAAATGGGGGTGTCTTGAGAACTTACACGAATAACAGGATTTTCATAAGCATAATACAAATGCAGGTAGTAGTTTAATGGTCTAAATGGTTCAGCACCTAGGGATTAAATTTAGATAACAACATCAGAATTTATGATGCACCACTAAAGTTTCAGAGTGAGTTGTTATTTGGTCAGGGAAAGCCAGAATTTATGAGTCATCACTAAAGTTTCAGCGAGGGTTGTTATCTCATCAGGGAAAACCAGACATGGATGAGTTCAAGGCACTGGAAGGCATTTCAAGCAAGGTTACAAATCAAGGTAATTTATAATGAAGAAGAAATTAACTTTTCATGCCTTTGTGATGAGATGGCTTCCAGTCTTAAATGAAAATTAGGCTGGATTTTTCACTTGCTATAGCCATAGCTTTTAAAGTATATGTTTCATACTTTAATAGAATGAGCATTAAATTATTAATATTGATTACTACTAATTTTTAAAAGACAGAATAAAATAGGGAATTAGATATTTGTTATTAAATGCATCAAAATTTTGATGAATATATTGATAATATGAACATGGAAAATTTTGACAATGATAAGAAGACATTTAATATAAGGGCTTCAATATTATAAGTCCTCATGTTCAATGGGTCATCTTTCAATGATTTTTTCATTTTTTAGGTCATTTTGAATTACACTTCTTCAAATGTTTGTGAAGTTTATAAATTTAAGATTTTGTATTCTGTAAAGTAGAAAAATGGCAGATTTGAGCTTCTGTCAGGATTTTAAACTTCTAAGCCATGTGGGGCATCTTAGCACTTATTTTTCATATTTGCACACAGTCCAATTCTATAGAGGAATGAGTTGGAGACATAGTATACTGTCCTGAGAAAAGAGAAACATAGTCTACTATCCTGAGAAAAGAGAAATTGCCATAGGCTATTTCTAAAGCTTTCAACTTTTCTAACTTTTCAGAATTTCTGGTGATTTAAAAAAAATTATTTATTTTAACAAATGAATAGTTTGAAATTAATTATCTATCTTTCCTGCATTATTTTTCACTTTCATTGATTTTTTTAAAAGAAGTAACAGTACAGAATTCCAAAAGTCCTCCATGTATATTTAAAGTTATGATTCCAATGATCAAGATAGAAAGCAGGAGCAAAACATCATCTAGTTTGGTGGTTCTGTCTCAAACTAGAGAGTTACTTATTTCTGCCATTATTCACTAGGTTCCTGAGGTTCCAGAAATCACCAACCAACACAGAGAAATGTCTTTTTAGTTTGTTTCTCACAACCAATTCAAGCTAACGTACACTAGTAGCACTATAGTTTCAGATCAAAGTGTGTTTCTAAATAATAAAATATGCACATATAAACATATAAATAAATATAAAATAAAATATAATATTAAATAGATTTTTTTTCCTCGATAATCATTTTGTAAATATTTCCCTTTAGACACAGTTCTGGAAACAAAGTGTCATAAATAAGACATAAATCCTACATTGCTACAAGAGTAATTAAGGCACATACTAAGAGCTTGGTATAAAACATAGAGACAAAAATAACTAGAGAACACCATAGAGAATTATACCTAAGTGCTAAGCAGCAAATTCATAGTCTTTAAGTACATGAAGAGACAAGTTATCATAGCAAATTTTATAACTCAGTTGCTGCTAATATACAGAGATAGAGATATTTATTAAGAGATGGTTTTATGCAGATTTTTGGTTTAAAAAGGGAAAGATCAAATAATGTAGGTGATTCAAACATGAGCAATAATATTTTTCTGCATTCAGTACCTTTTTTGAAGATATATGAATTATAATTAGTTCCAACCAGTAAAATGCAGAAATAGTGTAAAGATAATTCACTGTGAGTAAAACTACTTAAAAAGAGAACCAAAACTTCCATTCTTATCCAAATGTTTATTCCTGACAAAAAGACAGCTTCTTTGAACCATTTCTGTAGATATGATTTTTTGTAATAAATATTTTGGTGACTTTTTTTGCATATTACTTAATATATTCATGCTTCACATTTTCTCTTTTGTACTATTTTACTACCTATATCCTGAAAGAAATAAAATTTCTACCTCCTAAACTCTCTTGATATTTGAGAGATCTTTTATATCATTTCTATAATGAATACTGTGCTTTCAGTAAGGAATGACTATTCTTATGCACCTGGCTCATTTACAGAAGTTTTGTTGTGTTCTTTGGTTTTATTTACAGTAAAGTTAAAAAAAAAGGTTAATCTTAAACCAAAACACAAAGTAAATACCACCAACTCCAATTTTAAATCAAATTAAATCAAGATTGTATTGTGTAGACAATAGCTGGCCAGGACTGTCTCTTACAAGACCCCATGCTAGAGATCATCCCCCTGATTTTCAGGAAAATATTTTTACAGCACAAAAAGTTACAAAGGAGGTGGGTGCTAAGGTACTTACAGCTAACAAGATTTTGAAAATCATAATATAAAGGCAGATAGCAGGTTAAGGATCTACATGGCTAACATTTCAAGGGAGGGAATAAATTCAGCTCCAGACTTAGAATTTATGAGCTGCCACTGAGATTTAGAGAGAATTGTTATTGGGTCAGTGGGAGCCAGAATTTATGAGGCACCAGTAAAGTTTTAGAGAGGGTTGCTATCTGGTAAGGGATAGCCAGGCATAGGTGAATTCAAAACACAGGTAGAAATTGCAAGCACGTTTAAAACATCAAAATATTGTCAGGCCAAAGAGAAATTTTAGTTTTCTTATAGAAAACAGAAATAAACTTTTTACCTCTAAAAGCTCTAAGAGAAGATTTTATTTTTTGTATTTTCTCACATCTAATGGCTTTTGACATTCCTTTGTTTGTGAGCATAAATGCTTCTCTTCTGTGTTCACGGGGCTTCCAAACCAAACAATCTAGGTAAGCCCTTCTCATAGGGAAGATGTTGCTAACATAGCAAGTAACTACCTTTTAACCCACAAGGTTTGACAACCATATTATAGGATATGAAAGACCCTCCAATATGCTTGTTCTTCCAACCATTGTTGGCAAAGACTTACAAAAGTCAATTCATTGCACAGAATGAGTGAGGTGGATCTCTGCTCTGCAGTCCAGAACAGGAGGTAAAAGATCCCCCAAAGGAAGTTTAGACAGGGCTTTACATGACATAGCTGACAAAATCCTAAAAACAAGAGAAAACATAAATTCAGAGAGAAACATACTCACATAATCTCATTTGACAGAATCAAATTCATTAGAGGAACAGATGACCGAGGCAAATCTAAAGGGATTTAACTATATTTTCTTTTTCTAAATTGCTATTAATGTCTCCCACAATTATAGAGTTCTGGATCTCCTCAGTTATTACTTTATCATTACCTTCAACCTACAATGCATGAGGCATACTGAATTTACCCTACTCATGTACTTATCACTTATTTTTTTTAATAGAAATGCATATGAATATGAATATTTTTTTTTCCACATTTCTAAGATTCTACCCTGAAAATTTCTGTGACATCACTTTCCTGAAATGCATTTTTATTATTTCATGTCAGTTCATCTAAGTATTCCATATCATGTGTTGGAAAAGATGAGACCACCCTAAGGCCCTTCTTATTTGACTATTTATGAACTATAATTAAAGGTCAACCTCAGTACCTCCACAGAACTTATGTCTCATTCACCTTTCTCATTCATAGTGCTTTATTTTTAAGTAGGTAGCAGAAATTTTATTTTGAAGAAGAGTAGTGATTTAAAGCCATTCAGTGTACTTTAGAGGATCCCAAAAACCTATGTTTGTGGTTCTTAAAAAACCTTACCACTGAAAGACCTGGATTATACTCCAGGTTGGACACTTATACTATGCTTCCAATGGAAATGGTTTCTTGGTTATGAATATTGTCTTTCCCTTTCTTCTATAGTCTTGGAAATGTATAGATTGTGTGAAGTTTTAGAATCACTATTTTCAACACACTTAGCATGGACCCATTTGATAATAGAAGAAATCTATATTCTGAAAAAAAAAGGCCCATCACCAAGGCCTAAAGAAGTGATAAAATAGTCTCTGGAAAGAAATAACAGTCATCCATTAGATTATTTTTAAAAAATACTAAGAATAAGTTTAGTTAGTAATGCATTACTGTACTAGGAAAAGTGATATAAATGCAATTTCAATTTTTAAAGTTGTTTCTGATTACTACAAAGAGAGTATAAAAAGCTGGTTACATGGGCTGGAGTTGTGTCTCAGTGGTAGACTACTTTGCTAGCATGTGCAAAAGCACTGAGTTTGATTCTCAGCAATACATATAAATATTATTTGTTTTATTTTTAAATACATGACAGCAGAATGCATCGTAATTCTTATTACACATATAGAACAATTTTTCATACCTCTGTTTGTATATAAAGTATGTTCACATCAATTCCTGTCTTCATATTTGTACTTTATTTTTTTAAAGAGAGAGAGAGAGAGAGAGAGAGAGAGAGAGAGAGAGAGAGAGAGACAGAGAATTTTAATATTTTTATTTTTTAGTGCTCGGCGGACACAACACCTTTGTTTGTATGTGGTGCTGAGGATCAAACCCCGGCCGCACGCATGCCAGGTGAGCGCACTACCACTTAAGCCACATCCCCAGCCCCATACATGTACTTTAGATAATAATGTCTATCACATTCCACAATCCTTGCTAATCTTTACTCAACACTCCTACACTGGCTACTTCACATAAACTGCCTCAGGGATTTAATGCAGTAATCAAAAAATTTTCTGCAGCCTATGCAGTTCTGTTGTAATGGCTATTATAAAAAACTAAAATTGTCATGCATGGTGGCATATGCCTGAAATTCTAGAAGCTATGGAAAATGAAACAGGTGAATTGTTAGTTCAAAGACAGCCTCATTAACATAACAAGGCTACAATCAACTTAATGAGAGCCTGTCTCAAAATATAACATAAAACAGAATGTGGATGTATCTCAGTGATATGCAACTTTGGGTTCAATATTCAGCACCAAACCATACAAAACCAAGCAAATATCTCATAATTAAGAGGGATTCCACAGTACACAAATATGTAAAAATGTTGGTGACATTTTTAAATACATTTAATAAATATATTTTAAATAAATTTAATAAATATCTTTTCTAAAAGGGTTAAGATTCTTTAAAAGCCCTAAACAAAAATGCACATAATCCACTAGTAATAACTTGGGGTAGAAGTGCAAGGTCGTACATGCCTGTACTCCCAGTGGCTTAGGAGAATAAGAGGTAGAAAACTAGGGGTTTATTCTCAAGTTAAAGACCAGCCTCAAGAACTTGGCAACGTCCTAAGAAACCCAGTGAAACCCTCTCTCAAAAATCAATCAATAAATAAAAGTGTTGGAGATTGGGTATGTAGCACACTGGTAAAATTCCCTGGGGTTATTCTCCATTATTTAAATAAATAAAAAAATATAAATAATAATTCTTGGTAAAAAAAAAATGCCATACAATCTGCTAATAATAACTCTGGGTATATATGTAAAAAATTTGGAATCCTTTTGCTAAATATATTGCCACACATCTATTTTTATTGTAACTTTATTCACAGTATCTAATAAAAAGAAACAAATGAAGTACCTTTTAGATAGAAAGTATATCATAAAATGCCTTCCAGTTGCAACGCATCCAATTAGTCCATCCCTTCAGAAGCTACATACTTAAAATTCAAACTGGTCCCTAGAATGCAAGACTCAGATAGTGGTGTTTTCTAAATACTCCAAAAAATTTGGAATCTCTGAGATCCTTGTTTCAGATATTCTAAAACTCAGAACTAGGTCATATGGGAAGTCAGAATGAGAACACAACACACAGTAAATTCTTTAATGGGGAATCTTAACTCAGACACTGTCATAACCAAAAGCAGTGTTGGAGATAAAAAATAGAATCTGTTTCACTATTATGTATTCAAATCAAATATATATTAGAAAAAATTTAAGGCTACTGGTTAAAATCTACCTATAACAGGTATTAAAAATGTAGCAGGGGCTGGGTGTGTGGGTGCAAGACTGTAATCCCAGTTGCTGAAGAGGCTGAGGAAGAGTTATCAAAAGTTCAAAACCAGCCTTAGCAGAATCGAGGTGCTAAAAAACTCAGTGAGATCCTCTCACAAAATAAAGTAAAAAACAAAACAAAACAAAAATCCTGGGGATTTGTCTTAGTAGTGAAGTGTTCGTGAGTTCAATCTCCAATATCCCCAATAAAAAATGTTCCAGGGGGCTAGGGCTGGAGCTCAGTGGAGCTCTTGTCTGACACATCTGAGACACTGGAATCAATTCTCAGCTCCAGATATAAGTAAATAAAACATAAGGTCTATCAACACCTTTATATATATAGTACCAAGATACTGACATGGACTTTGATCTAATTTGCCTGTACTTTAGCCCTTAAGATTGAAGTTGGCAAGGCATAATGGTGCATGCCTGTAATATCAGCTGTTTACAAGACTGAGAAATAAAATTAATGAATTCAAAACCAGTCTCATCAATGGTGAGGCACTAAGCAAATCAGTGCAACCCTGTCTCTAAGTAAAATACAAAATAGGTGTAGGAATGTGGCTCAGTGGTAGAGTGCTCCTCACTTCAATCCCTGGTCTCTCCCCCCCAAAAAATGGGACTGAGTAAATAATTCAGCTTGCAGAGTTCTTGCCTTCTAAGAATGAGGCCCTGGGGTCAATCCTCACTACAGAGAGAGAGAGAGAGAGAGAGAGAGAGAGAGAGAGAGAGAGAAAGAGAGAGAGAGATGGAGAGAGGGAGAGAGAGATTGAACTTGCATGTAATTTAAATTCAAGTTAGTCCCACTTCTATTTTTTCCTGCCACACCAGAATAAAAGCGTTTCTTTAAATGTTTGGAATGTTTCTGTGGGTTATTTATTTATTTATTAATTTATTTATTATTTACTTATTTTTATTTGGTGCTGAGGATCGAAGCCAGGACCTTGCATGTGATATGTGAGTGCTCTATCACTGAGCCACAACCCCAGCCCCTTCTGTGTGTTATTTTAATGAAATGGTCTGACCATAAATAAGTAAATAAACAAGTTAATTAATAAATAAATGCACCCTCAATTGATGACCCATTACAGTTTTTAAAAAAATTTTAAATGGGACATATAAACCGCATTTAGGAGAGATTCACTCTTTTTAATGTCACCTGATATTATTCTGCTTTTTTCTCATGTGAAAATCTCAGAATGATAAATTAAAATCTTTTAAAAGTGCCCTCCAGTTCTTGAAGAAAAACATTATAAATGATGCATACATTTGAAATAAAACATGGGGAAATAATGATTAATAATGCTGAAAGTGGAATTTTTAGATAAACCAAAATTTCTCAGTTTTCCATGAATCTGGGTGCTTGTTTCATAAATTTTGAAGAAAAAAGATTATTTAAGCAAGAAGAAATAGAATGCCCACCATGTTGTATGAGGATTGATATCAGAAAAAAAAATCATTTTTGTGTGCCATCTTAGAAGTTTACTGATGGTTTTGGGCAGAACATGCAGCATAATGCATTTAAAATAGGCTTTGGAAAAGGCATCCTGACTACCATATGGGTTCACTTTTATTCTTTCTGTGACCCATCCTTTTTCCTTCAAATTCAATAAGGAATCACTCCTGGGACAAAGGACTTTGTAGAAGGTGTTCCCACAAGTGGGATTCAAGGTCTTTTACTTTTGAAATAGGCCTTAATGGTGCTCATTAACATCTTTCAGTTAGCCACCAGGTGTCTTTGAGTGAGGCCCATTATCTGCATTACATGGTCATTATTAAACTTATTCTCTGTGAACAGAGAACCCTAGTTTTGGATATGTGAACAGAGAGCTAGAAAACTAGGGGCTTATTCTGAGACCTATGGAGAGATAAGCTGATGTTCTGGATTTCAGGTTTTTGTTCTGGATTTGAGATACTGCTTCTGCTACATTTAAAAATCTCAGGACTCATGAAGAGAATGAGTTAAAAGCCAGCATCATCAAATGTGTGAGGCCCTAAGAACTTCAAAGTGACCCTGTTTCTAAATAAAAATATTAAAAAAGGATGGGAATGTGAATCAGTGGATGAACACCTCTGGGTTGAATTTCTGGTACCAAAAAGAAAACAACAAACAAACACGCACACACAAAAAAAATAATAAACAAACAAATAAACAAACCCTCATGAGTAACAAGCCCTATAATCAGCAGCCTCTCTCATGCTTGAATACAACAAATGAAGTTGTGGTTCTCTCCTGGTAATTATCTCAGTCTTCATTATGCATTCTGGAGACATGCTGGAATCATGGGACATGGAAGCCCACAAAGGGCTTTAGAAAAAAGCTGGAAACACCTTACAATTATGCAACAAAATGCCCAGGTTTTCAACTGCTGATCTAAGCCTCACTAGACTAGTCAGAGGGAGGTGAACGCTAAGTTACCACAGAGAGACCCTCTGGCCACAAGACTCTGGAGAGGACCATGAGGACTCCCTAGCCATGACTACCAGTTTCCACCATTGCCACTTCTGTCAGCTTTAAGCCACCTTCCTACCCAGTCTCAAGATAACAAGGCACACTTACCATTTCCTGGCTCTCAGGGTTCTCAGTGTTCTCCCTGTGATTTGTTTTCAGTTTCTGCATAGCACAGACACCTGGGCTTGGATCCAGGACAGAAGCCTACAAAAAGATTGAAAAAATGGTGGGCTCCAACACCAAGGGAACAGAAGATTGTGGACGCCCTCCCCCTCATCACTGGCTGCATGAGGGTTGGACAGTTCTCACCTAAGAGACTGATTGGTCAAGGCTTCATGCCCTGCCTTCAACCTGAGCCAAGTGGGCGCAGAATCAAAGGCTGAATGACAGGCTGCTCCATTGTCACTGTTAAAAGACTATAGATCAGGGCTGAGGATGTAGCTTAGTAAGTAGACTGCTTGTTTTGCTGATTAAGGCCATGGATTCAATCCCTTGCACTACGCACACACACTCTCCTCCCCCCCAAAAAATAAGTAAAGGACTTTGGGGACTAGGGTTATGGATAAGAGGTAAAGCACTTCTCTAGCATGCGTGAGGTACTGGGTTGAACACCCAGCACTGCATTAAAAAGCCACCCAAGAGAGGATGTGGCTCAAATGGTACAGCACTCCC
The DNA here is from genome assembly GCF_048772815.1 of Callospermophilus lateralis. Classification (NCBI taxonomy): domain Eukaryota; kingdom Metazoa; phylum Chordata; class Mammalia; order Rodentia; family Sciuridae; genus Callospermophilus; species Callospermophilus lateralis. The sequence goes on from NW_027511893.1 coordinate 2,377,825, forward strand.
TGGCATGCGGGCGGCCCAGTTTTGATCCTCAGCACCCCATGTTGTGTCTGCCAAAAACTAAAAGTAAATATTTTTAAAAAAGCCAACAAACAAACTACTAATGACATTTGCCAAGAATGAATGAGAACCAAATCTAGATGAATACTCTGACCTCTGTCTCTATATTCATGTGTCAATAAGCAAGAAGGTAAACTTCTGTGTCTAATCACTAAAATAAGGGGATAGTGATTGTTTTCTTCAGTGGGAAGTGATTAAAAATCATTATTATGTATAAAGTACTTTAAATGTGAAAAATCTATTTTGGACATGTATAATGATTTTGGACATGTATAAAAATATTGTATAACTAACAATAATTTGTAATTTTATTATATAGTAGTAAATAAGAACCACAGAGATGCTATACCTATAAAGAACAGTCATTCTTTTCCTTTAATGAAAAAAAACATCACCATAGTTTGAACTTATAGTTATTATGAAGCTAGTCATACTTAAAATTCTTTCTCCATTCAGTATTACTATTTCAACAATGTTTGTTAGTTTATTTTCACAACATTATGGTGTTTCTTTTTTTTCTTTCTTTTCTTTCTCTTTATTATTGGTTGTTCAAAACAATAAAAAGTTCTTGACATATCATATTTCATACATTAGATTCAAGTGCGTTATGAACTCCCATTTTTAGCCCAAATACAGATTGCAGAATCACATCGGTTACACATCCACATTTTTACATAATGCCATTAGTAACTGTTGTATTCTGCTACCTTTGCTATCCTCTACTATCCCCACTCCCCTCTTCTCTCTCTACCCCAGCTACTGTAATTCATTTCTCTCCTTGTTTTTTTCCAATTCCCCTCACAACCTCTTATATGTAATTTTGTAAAACAATGAGGGTCTCCTTCCATTTGCATGCAATTTCCCTTTTCTCTCCCTTTCCCTCCCACCTCATGTCTCTGTTTAATATTAATCTTTTCCTCCTGCTCTTCCTCCCTGCTCTGTTCTTAGTAGCTCTCATTATATCAAAGAACACATTTGCATTTGATTTTTAGGGATTGGCTAGCTTCACTTAGCATAATCTTCCATAATGCCATCCATTTCCCTGCAAATTCCATGATTTTGTCACTTTTTAGTGCTGAGTAATACTCCACTGTGTATAAATGCCACATTTTTTACCCATTCATCTATTGAAGGGAATCTGGGTTGGTTCCACAGTCCAGGTATTGTGAATTGTGCTGCTATGAACATTGATGTGACAGTATCCCTGTAGTATGCTATTTTAAGTTCTTCAGGGAATAGTCCACGAAGGGCAATAGCTGGGTGAAATGGTGATTTGACCCAGATTTTTTCAATCAAAAATTCTAAAGTATAAATCATCTACTATGACTGTTTAGCCTAAAGCAAGATACTCATTGAATACAGTATAAGAAGAAAGCCATAATATTGTCAGAAAGACAACACTTGTAAATTCAGGTACTATCTATAGTTACTGGCTTGGTTAGGTATCTAATTGTTACTATCTATAGAAACCAAACAATTGAACAAAAGTTTCAGGCAATTAATACCTGAGTAAAATAGTGCTTTTGTTGATGTAGTAATACTAAGTTTATATATCTTTCTTTTCTAACAAGCTGAACATAGCATCAAAACCCCAATCTCTCAATATACAGGAATTTAACCAAGACTTTTTACTGAACAACAAATTTATTCAGTTAAGTGAGTTTAGTGATTGCTGTCTGAGCCAAAATGTTTTTTCTCTGCATGCAAATCTGGGGCAGCTTCATGTAACATAAGGTCAAATGATTATAGGAATCCTCAAAGTTCAGCACTGCAGAGAAACAGCATGAATAATTTTCTTTCAAAAATGTTAAAAACTGATGTTACCAATCTACAATTGCATTTATTGAAAATCACAATGTTTTACCCAAGAGACATCTAATTTTCTGCACCACAACTCTCTTTAAAAGGCTCCAGTGTAAATTCATTGCAGAATGTATTTCTAGGTAAATAAATAATTTGACCCATGTATGGAATTTTTGAATAGATGCCAATTAAACAGGAGAGAAGAGCTGAAAAAATAAATTGTCATTTTAATTTTAAAGTAGTTGATCTTGAGCTATTACCATTGACAGTAGTTAGAGAGTCGGGCCATTTCTCTATTGAGGGCTCTTAATTTGTGAAAATAGTATCATACTATCAGCACAGTAGAAAACACCTCTTTTGAATTCTCTAAGGCAAAAAATGTATCATTTTCTCAAGTTTCTTTGAGTGAATAATTGTCTCAAAAAAATTTCTACTCTAAAATAGTGCTATTATATAGTCTATCTCAATCCACTGTTTTCTCAATAGACTGAAAACCATTACACATTGTTAGCAGTCTTACTTCAAAATTCCTTTGGTGGTATTCTTGAAAAATATGAATACTGAGACCTTTTACTTCCTACAGGGAAATCCTCTTCCATCATCTTATAATCCTAATAAAGAGTGGAAAGAAGTATCTTGTTTTTCAAGTTTTTATACCTATATATGTTTGTATACAATTATATATAAAATTCTTTAAAGTAATTTATATATATATATATATATATATATATATATATATATATATATATATATATATATATACCCACACATTGCCTACATAAAAATTACTTTAAGGATAATATGTTTAATATACCTGGAGAATTTAACTGCAATGTGGTCTCTTGTACATGAATTCATGTAGCTGGTTTCAGTGGTACACGCCAGAGTCTTGGGATGCTGAGGCAGGATGATTGTGAGTTCAAAGCCAGCCTCAGCAATTTAGCGAGTCCCTCAGCAACTCAACTCAGTGATATCCTGTTTCTAAATAAAATACAAAAAAAGGGCAGAGTATGTGGATCAGTGGTTCAGCATCACTGGGTCCAATCCTTGGTACCAAAATAAATAAATAAATAAATAAATAAATAAATAAGGAATGCATTCCTGCAATCATGTAGGCATGCATAATGAATAAGTACATGGATTCAAGTTTAAACAAAAATAAACATGGTAAAATTTTACTAAACTCCAATAGTTGGTAAAAAAAAAATTAAAGAAACTAAGTGTTAAAATACTTACATATTTACTGGAATACCATGAACTATTATCAATTATGTTGTAAACATTGACAACATGAACATTTAATAAACTATAATGTTATCAGAAAAAAATATTTTTTAAACATTACACTTAACATTATCACTTGCTATATAATAACAGGGAGGCATCATTTAATCTTAATGTCTTCACATTTTAGGGTCTAAGTTTTAGATAGAAGAAGACCATCACTAGTCTTTGGCTATGTGGGCCTACAGATACCTAATGTTAAAAAATCTACAGATTTTACAGTTATTAAATGAATTAATTTGGGAGTATTATGACTATGGGTAATTAATTTTTTCTTTTATTTACCTTTTTTTATAGACTTCACAAGATGTTCTACTTTTGTAATAAGAATATTCCCTTTCAAAAAAAATTTTAATACAATTAAAAGTAAATTAAGACTTGGAATAGATTTAGTTTTTAGTAATCAAAAAAAAAAAAACTTTGGGGCTCAGAAGGGAATATAGTACATGGGTTGAAAGTTTGCATTTTAGAGTTATGCTTTTCTGAGTCTGAATTCTATCTCTGCCTCTCCTACTTAACAAGGAACACAGCTCTCTAGACAATGGTGTTGTAAACCTCAAATACAATAGTGCTTGCAAGGTACTTGGCACTCATAGTTAGTTTCAAAGGATAGTTGCTTTTATTATTACCTCAAAATCTAATTTTAATAAAATGAACAACCTACAAACTATTAGACATTTCACACTTTGTACTCTTTTTGACAATAAAATATTTCTAAACCTTTAACTCATACTTGGACCTGGGAAAATACTCACTCAATTTATATTGTATTTTCCACTTAACATATTATTCTAGGGTAGTGAAAAAGGCAACCAGTTCTCATGGCAATGACAAACATGTCTACCTGGAAGTCATCTTTGATACTGGAAACTTGAAACTACTCATTCCTTTAAATAAGAAACACAACCCTTCATTTGAAATACAAGTTATACTATACTCACAAACATATGGACAAAAGTGTTAGGGAATAATTGGTTGTGGTTGTTTTTCCTTTTCTGTGAAGGTGAGGATTAAACCCAAGGCCTTACAATTGCTATGCAAGTGCTCTACCACTGAGGTATACTCCCAGTCCCAAATATATGTATTGCATACAATCTCTTTAAAAAATCTGTTATGTACGTCATTAGTAACAAAATATGCTTATTACAAGATGAATTTTTTTTTCAGAGTAGAAATTAGAAATTTATAAAAGGACAGCAGAAAAGACTTCTCCCAGAGAAAGAAGGGGACCCAAAAGGTGGGAATCCGTGGAAGGGCTGTTCTTTCCACTTTTTATAGTTTTGGTGATGGAATACAGGTTGAAGGGGTTAGGACACAGGTGGGCCCAATTATCACATTTTGAGATGGGCTTATCATTTCTCTAGGATGGGCTATCTCCGAATCTGTTGGGGGCTGTTTCCTGAGCTCCATTAACATTTCTTTGAGGTGGACTTTGGCCTAGGGCCTTTTCAGTACTTCATTAACATTCCATAAATTGTCCTGCGTTTTCCCTGAGTCATTCCCAGCATGGCCTTCATTTTAGATTTCACTGGATATTAGACCCGATTTACCTAACTACACTGACTACCTAATTTTAAATCTGGCTTCATTCCCCCCTCTAATTTGGGAACTCCTTACTGCTGTAAGCAAGGGGGGCGAAGAAAATCTTTCTGGCCTCTTCAGGCTGAAAAGGGACGGTGTGGGGCAAGCAGTTTGGAATCTCTCTTTAAAAATTGGGTCTATCGAGTGGGTCCATGATAGAAGACTGATTGAGAAGTAATAGACTGGAAGGCCATTTGAGTGATGGGTGGTCTACAAGAGAAACAAGAATTCATTAGTACTGGAACCAGATTGATGCAGCAATAAATCCCATAGCACAGGAATATGCCAATGCGTATGATGGCAAAGACAAAGACTAACAATGTTTTCCACCAGGAAGTACCAAGAACCAGGAGCTAAGATATTGTTTCCATGACAAAGTTGCTGAGGACATGGCTTCTATCTGAGCATGTAAATCTTCAAGGATATTCGTCACATTGCCAGAATTGTCAGGGGTGTAAACACAACATTTAACTTTAAGGGTTACAGATGTCCTTTACCTTAAGATACAGTTTAATATCTTAATGTCATCTGAGCTTGCGAAATCCTTTTACTAGTATGACCTCTGTGTCTAATAGAGAAATATTTAATTCTGTTTCTTAGGGCTAGATAACCATACTAGCAAACATTAAGCCTACCTGCATAGGTTAGAAATAAAGGCCTTGAACTAAAAACTACTCTGGCAGTTTCTTCTGATAGATATCAGGCATTCCTGTCTGAGAATCTCTTTTGAAGCTTCCTGTTTACTTATTTATAGAAGTAACAGTTAACTATTATTTTATTTAAAATGCCCAGGTATAGCTGTGTTTTGGCTTTGACTGTCTTTGCTAAGTGCTTAAGATGAAGCAAGTCAAACTGAGTTTTGTTTCTATCTATTGTTAACAGTCAGCTGAGTTTCCTTGAGAATCTTCAGGAACTTGCAGCAGCTTCTCAGATCTGCTAGTGCCATTTGTGCTAGGATGGGTCCAGGCCTTGCTTGACCATGTGGCTTCCCTCGGAAGCATCAGGGATGTCTCCATTTTCTGATGACCCTCCTCTTCACAGCAAATGCACTGATTGGCTTTCTGTCCTCCACTGGTCTCATTAATCTCCCTGATTGGGAGGTTATGTGGCCTAGAGTTGCAAATCTCTCTGGAAAAGTCCCCTATCCCCTGACTCAGACTGACTCAGAGGGCAAGAGCCAAATTTTTAATTTTAAAACTTAATCTTTTCTTAGTTCAATATTTATTTCCAGATAATCATATGAATAAATAAATCATGTATGCTAATTTTACGATATGCAATGTAAATAAATTGAATCATCTTCCAGAATAATTAAGATAAAATCCCTTTGCATTATAGCAATTTTTACCATCCAAATATCTAAAATAATGGCTTTCTTCATTTTCATACCTCTTAGTTTTTAAGTAAGCTCATGTGTTTTAAAATAATACTTAACCTTACTGATTGAATATAAGTCAATGAAAAGTAAAATCTTTTAATTTGGCAACAGTAAGAAAACTTTTGAAATTTAAAGGAAATTAAGCTTTTTAAAGTATTTCTTCAAAATTTCCCAAAATCAATTTTACATAAGGTAAAATTGTTTATCTTTCTGATTTCCAAAAAATACTAGTTCATCCTTAGTTACATTATACCCTAAAACAAAATCCTGACTCAATCAAATATATTTTTTTATCTTTAAGGGTTCTAAAATGGTAAGATATTTCTTACTGTTCATATAACTGGAAATATAATAATTATGCTTAAACATTTTCACTTTAGATTCTAGATTATAATATCTTGTATTTTCAAAAACTCTCCTAGTAATTGAATTTCTACATTTATCTCAGTTTTTAAATACACATATTAATTAGTAATTCATACTTTAATATGTAGCATGTTATAATGAATTAAATGCTTAAAAATTACAAGACAATGATAGCGAGGGTATTTTAAATGTTCTAAAAATAAGTATCTCCCATTTATATTGCTTTGCTACCTAATTTAAAAAATGGAATTGCAGACTCAATATAGCAGAGTGAATCTGTGCTACCTCATCATGCACAGATTTTTCTAGCTTCATAAATGACATTATGATCTTGGATTTGGATTTCACTTTTCTGCGAGCTAAAGAACTACATCTTGGGTTAACTGAATCTATTTCACAAGACTGTTGGAAAAAAAAATTTCAAAGTGGCTTTATAGAAATATACTAGACAAATTTAAGATACAATCTATTAGAACTTAATTTTCCTTATTTCAAAATGTTACATTACTGGAACTCATATGCCAAAATGCCCCAAGACAATTGATACAAATCCACTGAGAATATTACATTCAGAGAACTGTAATTACTGGTTAGTAATTCAATTTTCCTAAGAGGCAAATACTGGATCACTTGCTCTCCCAGGAAAAAAGAAAGGAAAAAAAAGTTTTAAATGAAACTTGAATATCTAACTTGGACATTTTACAAAGTAGTTCATATTTTTTGGTTGTAATTTCTTCATGGATATGAACTTGATCTTAAGAGATAATATCCCTTATAAGCTCATCACATTTATTTCTTTCCTAAGACATACAAAAACAGAATCACTTAAATATTTAAATTCTTAATTTTTTTACTGTTAGAAATATGTCACTACAAAGAAGCACATATTAAGCTGCATACCCTTATGTACATATTATATCAATATGAAAAAGCATTTATTTTTCTTTTGCAAATGTATTATGTAAAGCCTAAAACAAAACAGCATTAAATATTTTTTTACAATAACTCAGGACCTTTTCTTAAGTGTATTCTTAAGTTCTTAAAAATTTCTTAAATCATTATTTATCTTTAAAGATTTGTGAATATACTTAGCTATAATTAGAGAAGAATTTAATTTTGCTATATAAAGTTTATGGAAATAATATCATCTCATGGGAAGGCTGGAATATCTTAATCTCTGTCTGATTTTTGTTGTGTGTTTTCTGCATCTGCAAAGGTAAATATAACTCAATAGTTCTTGTTTTATAAGCTAGCCATAAATTTGTAAAATTGGAGAGACCATTAAGTGTATTTCATACAAAAAAAATAGTTTTAGATCCCTACATATTCTGGACCCTTTATCATGTAGTTTTTGTACTTTGGACTTTTCAGATATTGTCTATTCCATATGATTGTTCAGTCAAGTGTGAAACTTCTTTGAAATTCAAGGTATTACATGATTTCTTCTATATAAAATATTTTCTTTAGAAAATTTTACATACCCTTATCAAGTCTGAAACCAAGATTGTAATTTTAAAATGGGAATGAATACTTTATGTTGAATTTATTATCCCACAAAAATAATAATGCATAAATATCATGTTTAAACAATCATGGATAAACCTTCTCTGAAGGCAAATCTTAATGTGTCTACTCATTGGGAGCACAGTCTCTCTCTTGTAAGAAACAATAGAGCAAATGCAGAGATTTTCCTATACAAATCGAGACATGCCTGATTGAACTGTGAGGAAGTCTCAGGAGATGTCTTCCTAAAATATCATCTGTCAAGTAACTTTAGTTTTAAAGACTGGAATTGGAAGATCTCAGACCCACCCGTGAGGAATTCATGTTTACATACATCTGTGCCTGACAGTTGGCTGGGTGTAAGAGCCAGAATTCAAGATAGGCCCAAAGAGGAGCAGATTCATATTTCTGAAATCTCCTCTCTCCTTGACAGAAAAATATTTAACTGTAACTTGATATTGTCTATAATGTCATTTCCATATACCTTTTGAAAAAGATACCACCAGAAAACAACTAAACATTCTATAATACATTTCTCTGTTTTTTTGCAACAAGGTGAATTCACCTTCCCATGGCTTTCTCAAGATCATAAATAAGAAGCACTGCATGAGAATACACAAAGAAAGCAAAGTAAACTAAGGACAAGATGAATTTCCTGTCTATTTTCTTCATGGTGGTAATTTCTTAAAATATAATAATGGAATTGTTTAGTTTCATCTTTAAGTATTGAAATTGATGAAAAGAATTTGACAACACATAAAAATATGTAAGCTAGTATGTGACTAGAGATTGCCATGTAAACTAAATGAAATGATTAAATGTAAAAATGAAAATGTAACAGGACTTATATAGTCTTTGTGTTTTAACAAATTACAATTTTCATTTTGGGTATATGTGGATATTACTGTACGTGTACCTTAAAAACACATTAATTTTCTGAGGGCAGACCATTAATTGGGTCCAATTCACTCTTAACATGAATTGTAAACTCTCTATTATTCAATCTTCCCTCAGTCTGATAGCTGTGAAATCCCAGGTTATCATGAGTATGGCTAAGATGCACTGTGCAGTGCTCATTCAACAATTTGCTGCTGTGGTGCTTGAGTTCCTGTGGTTCTTGATGCCTGAGGTAGTTTTTATTCTTTTGCCCAGCTTACATTCCATACTTTCTTCAAAGTTTTAGAGAAGTATTTCAATGCCATCTAGAAACTATCTTTTTTCTTAGTAATGGACCCCAACAACACATTGCAGTAATACGTTAAATTTATAAATCCTTCAAAGCTTTTAGTAAGACTTTCTAAGAAGGACTGGAGATTTGTAAACTCACAGAAATGCAATAATGTATTATTGATTTTTGTTAATGATATGCTCATACTGATTACAAATTTCATAGTGTTATAATTGAATATGACATGTAGTAACAATACAGTTACATAGAAAATGACAAGTAAATCAGTACTATGTATAACTATTTCTAATATACATGGCAAGTTTGAGGCTACATTTATTTGAAATTGCATTTGTCTATCCAATAGATAACCAAATTGTTTTTTCAAGCTTTGTGTGTATGTGTGTATGTGTGATGTGTGAATGTGTGATTTGTGTATGTGTGTGTGTGTGTGTGTGTGTGTGTGTATATATATATATATATATATTTAAAAATATTTCTATATACTCTCACACTCTAAATAATATTACATAATATTATTGTGGTAATATTTGCTTACAAATGAATTATTAACAACACATATGATTTATATCAGAATATATTCTTGAAAATGTTCTGTAAAATATTTTAGCTGGATAATTTAAGTGTATAAGCAAAGCTGAAATTTAAAATTTAAATTCCAGGTAAGATTATGATACAGTAATTAAAAAAAAAATACTATGTTAACAAAAAGTATAAAATGGCCCAGGAATTTTTAATGATTTGTGTGCAGACCTTTGTAGTTAACCTCAGAAACACTAATCTGAGCTAGATGTTTTTAAATAGCAGATGATTATTAACCAACTTAAAAGTCTAATGGAAATTTGTTCATAATTGTCTATTATTTAAAAGCAGTGCTGTTCATAGTTTGAATCTGGTGCTACCAGAATCATTACACTAGGAAAAATACTAACAAGCATAAGCTTCTTCTAACCTATAGATATTTTCTGACATGTTGCTCACCATCTCTAGCAGTCAGAGAAATGCAAAGCAAAACCACCCTAAGATTGGCAGCCATTAGGAAGTCAAACAACAACAGCTGCTGGCGAGGATGTGGGGAAAAGGGTACTCTTGTACATTGCTGGTGGGACTGCAAATTGGTGCGGCCAATTTAGAAAGAAGTATGGAGATTCCTGGGAAAGCTGGGAATGGAATCACCATTTGACCCAGGTATTGCCCTTCTCGGACTATACCCTGAAGACCTTAAAAGAGCGTACTACAGGGATACTGCCACATCGATGTTCATAGCAGCACAATTCACAATAGCTAGACTGTGGAACCAACCCAGATGCCCTTCAATAGATGAATGGATAAAAAAAATGTGGCATTTATGCACAATGGAGTATTATGCAGCACTAAAAAATGACAAAATCATGGAATTTGCAGGGAAATGGATGGCATTAGAGCAGATTATGCTAAGTGAAACTAGCCAATCCCTAAAAAACAAATGCCAAATGTCTTCTTTGATATAATGAGAACAACTAAGAACAGAGCAGGGAGGAAGAGCAGGAGAAAAAGATTAACATTAAACAGAGACATGAGGTCGGAGGGAAAGGGAGAGAAAAGGGAAATTGCATGCAAATGCAAGGAGACCCTCATTGTTATACAAAATTACATATAAGAGGTTGTGAGGAAAATGGGAAAAAAACTTATTCTAACCTATAGATATTTTATGACATGTTGCTAGTATAAACATGGTGGTTACTTATTGCATGAGGATCAGAAAAAATTTGCAAGCACTTTACATTAACTGTTATTATTATTTGCAAAAAGTTAAATACAAATGTCAATACACACACATATATTCTGTGATAAAATTTCTTTGATCTTACATTTATTTTTATTTTCTTTATAATGACATTTATTTTAACAAGTTCTATAAATCAGGCAACAGTAAGAACCACTTACCCCCTCGCACGTATGAAAACACTTGCCTGTTAACTGATAAATACCTGGCGCTTAGAATGTACCTCATTCATTTAATGAGCTCAAAAATAACCTTTGCAAGAAATAACTGGTGGGGCTATGGTATTCAGTGATAGGGTTTTAATCCTCAGCACCACATTAAAAGAAATAAATAAAAGAAAGGTATTGTGCACATCTGTAACTAAAAATATTTTTAAGAAATAACTGATGATTACATTATAACACTACTTTTCAACTTTATTTTGTTCAACAACCTGAGTTAGCATGCCCTTATCAACCTTCCTGCCTATATCAATATAGTGTTTCACAGAAAAACTTTCTTTCTCACATGAAGTTCCCTTTCAGAAGGAAAATGCAACCTATTCCCTGGTTCCTACACTCATTGACTTTTTTTTCTTCACGAAATCTAAAATTACTGCCAATATAAGTTTTAGAAAGCCACATGAACCCTGAAAACTGAAATTGTAGCAGTCTTTAACTCAGACAGTTAGCATGAAAACCAAAGAAGGCACTGACCTTCTGGTGGACTCCCCAGAAGCACCCAGTTAGGAAAAATGAGCTCTGCTTTACATCACTGACCATCCAGTGTTCCTAGCTAAGTTCTTGAAACCTTCTATTCAATGCCAATAAAACTCCAGAAATTATTCCTTCTAACTATAAAACTATTCCCATTGACAACTTCCCTACCCCTTCTAAATCTTGCCTAACCACTGTTCTACTCTCAACTTTTAGGCGAACAACAGGTTTAGAGTTTATTGTTTTTCACTGAGTCTTTTTACTGAAAGTAATGCTTTTACATTTTATTTGAAATAGAGATAATAGATAATAAATCTTGAGAGCTTCTGAATTAGATCACTTAAATAAACAACTCATTTTAAAAACCTAAAAAATGGGTAACAAACAAATAATCTTAGAGAACATATTACTTTAGATGTGGATACATATGTGCATGTCCAAGTGTGTACACATGTTCATGCACACAATAAAAAAAAGAATTGCAGGGGCTGGGGTTGTTACCAGTGGTAGTATGCTTGCCTAGCACATATGAGGCACTGGGTTCAGACCTCAGCACTACATAAAAATACATAAAACAAAGGCATTTTGTCCAACTACAACTAAAAAATATTTAAAATAAATACATGAATAAATACATAAATAAATAAAGAGAATTGCAATTCAATAAAAAGAAGAGGATTTTTTCAATGAACAAATTTGCTTCATTTGAAAATCAAATTGGATCTTGATAACATACCATAATTAATCCCAGATGGATTCAACATTTTTGGGGGGTCACCCCACCAGCTGTGATTACAGGTGTGTGTCACTGCATCCGGAAAACTCAAAACTTAGAAGACAAAATTAGAATGAAAGAAGTGAAATCAAAGAAAAAGATGTGGATAACTAACATTGGAATAACTAATTTTGCAGTTGAAAAGAAGGTTGTAAGACTAAAATTAGAGGAGAAATTCACAAGTTTATTATATTTTGCAATATAAATAATAAAACATTAGAATCACTGAACAGACTCATATGGAATAAAAGAAATAAAATAATATATAATATCATATATATATATGAAATTATCTATAACTTTTCCATATATACAACCTATAAATAAATAAATATTTTATATAAATTTATATTTGCATGTGTATGTATATATATATATATATATATATATATATATATATATATATATATATATATATATCTTACTATTTTAAATTTATATATGTATGTGTATATATATATATAACTTACTAATTTGCTTAGGGCATTACTAAGTCTCTAAGCCTGGCTTTGAACTTGTGATTATTCTGCTTCACCCTCCTGAGCCACTGAGTAAAACAAGTTAAACTGATATAAGAATTTTCACTTCCTAAACTTTCTGAAGAAAAATTTGCGAAAATTTTGGAGTATGTGTGTACTTTTATTAATCTGTATACTTTGATCTAGTAATTCCAATTTCAATCATTCTTGATATTCAGTTTAAATATTTATATAAAAATGTGTTCTATAATATAACTTGTATGAATTATAAATAATAATCTATTGGTTAATATCTTACACATTATTGCTATGATAATATACCGCAAAATAGTTTCAAAATATTTTTGAAGATTATTGATCTGGAGGGACATTTGATTACAAATGCTCAAGTTAAAAAAATATAAAATATGTTCATTGGGTGTTTGGTCATATATAGACACATAAGTATATAAGTTTAAATTTACACTATTTTAGTATTTAAAAAGGAGTCTTCATAAACACACCTTACATACAGATGTATGATAAAACACTAAATTACAAGCCATGTTAAACTTAAAATACAGGTGAATTTATTATCATATTTATGGTTTTTGTTTTTCAAAATGCTAATTGAAGGATATTTAAAAACTTCTCCACTTTTAAATAAAAGTATTGTTGGAAGACTGTATGACAGAGGTTGTCTAAGTAATTCTTTCATGATGAATTAAATATACGTTGGAGGCTATGTATGAAAATGGGTTGTCTCTCTGAACTCATGAAGGAATTTAATTACAAAAATCTTATGTCAATGATATTAAAGAAGGTAGAAACTAATTGGACTATGGTGTTTAGTGGTAGGGCCCTTGAAAAATGTTTAGGTTTGATTACTTCATTAGGATGGAGCCCCTTTGATGGAGTTCTGGTGGTTTTTTAAGGAGAAAGAACTAAGATATAGATTTGAGAGATACACAACATGGCCCCTGCCATGTTGTGATGCATCCAAGAGGGACACCTCTCAGAGCCTTAAACCTGTAAAGATCTGAAATATCTGAAAGATGGGATAAATGGCCATGACCAGAATGCTGATAGAAATACAGACAGTAAGGACCATGCTGATGAGAACTCAGATGCAAATGAAGATATTCTACTGGAAACTGGAATCAACAATTGTCACACCTCTGCTGTGAATGTGGCTGAACTGTGTCCATGCTCTGAAGCTTATGGAGGGCCAAATTTAGAAGTGATGGACTATAATATCTAATGGAGAAAATATGTAGTCAAAACAACATTCAGTCTCCTTCCTGGTTACTTTAAATTGTATTCTATAGAACTTGGAACCAATGGGATAATCTAAAGCTGAAATGTATAATTTTAAAGAAAAATATGGAGAATTCACAGCCTGTTTAGGGAAGGAGTGAGAAAAAGCACATTTGTGACAGAAGGGTAGAGTGGAAAAACCACTTTCTAAATGGCATGTGCTCATTAGTAAGACAATTGGGAAAAAGCCTAATTTCTTGACCACTGAGACACATCTGCAGCCCTATTTTGTATTTTATTTAAAGACAACGTCTCACTGAGTTGCTTAGCACCTTTCTTGTAAAAAAAATATATATTCTTTAGTTTTAGGTGGACATAATATCTTTATTTTTTTATGGTGATGAGGATGGAATCCTGTTCCTCACATGTGCTAGGTGAGTGCTCTGTTACTTGAGCCACAACCCCCACTCTTAGCTCCTCGTTTTTGCAGAGGCCAATTTTGAACTCACAATACTTCTGCCTCAGCCTCCCAAGCAGCTGGGATTTCAGGTGGGCATCACCGTGCCTGGCTTTATCTTATGTTTGAGGCGAGGTCTTGCTTATGTTGACCAGGTTGGCTTCCAACTCCTGGGCTCCAGTGATTCTCATTGTCACAGCATCCTGTACAGCGGGGACAGCGGGGACTACAAGGTCATGCCACCATGACTGGCTTCTTATTTTTTAAACAAGGCTGTTCCGGAGCTGGGTCTGCGGCTCAGTGGTAGAGCTGCTTGCTTAGCTTGCATGAGGCACTGGGTTCGATCCTCAGCAGCACATAAAAATAAGTAAAATAAACATTAAAAAAATACAACAACATGATTTAAAATAGACAAACAAGCAAGATTGTTCTGATGTCCCAATTTAACAGATGAAGCCGTCGAGGCTGGGGCTGGGTAACTTGCTGTAGCAGACGCTGTGGGTGCTCCACCCATGACCCCCACCTATCCTGCTCAAGGCTCTGACGGTGCAGGGGGGATAGAGAGCCGAGCCATGTTATTGGTAGAGGCTGGGACACATCCACTGGCAGAGGCTAAGCCACTTTCCTAAGTTTCCCCACTTGTCCTGGGGAGTCTGTGTCTTGCAGCATGACAGATGAGCCATGTCTTGCAGGCATGGTGGACTGTGTGTGGACAGTCAAGGGGGTGGGACTGGAATGAGGGTGAGCAGGAGAAAATAAGGTCCCTGTGGCCTCCAGTTTTCCCACTGTCATTACTGGGTTTGAGAAGCCTAAGCCATCCTGTGTTACAGAATCAGAGCCCCAAGCCTAGCACCCCAATTGCCATCCCAAGCAATCCTCCCTGGGAAATCTCCAGTGGGGTGTGCCGGCTGGGTTTTTCTGTTTTGTTTTGTTTTGGTTTGGGGTTTGGTTTTTTTTTTTCAAACAAAAAGCAACTAAAACAAACACATAGCAATTAAAACCTCCAAGTGAGGGCAGCCACTGTCCTTGGGCAGAGGGTGGAGCACAGTCGGCCCCTGGGAAGCTTGACCTGTTGTTCCTCATTGGAACACGCTGGTGGACAGTGGACTTGTCTGTGTTTCGAGTGTCAACAAAAACAAGTTGACTTACAAAGTACTAAAGTCCCAGATGTGGTGTCACACACCCGCAATCCCAGTGACTTGGAAGGCTGAAAATGGGGGATCGCAAGTTCCAGGCTGGCCTGGACAACTTAGTGAGGCCCTGTCTCAAAAACAGTAGGGGCCACACACGTGTGGGAGGCTGAGATGGGAGGATTCCAAGTTCAAAACCAGCCTCAGCCTCGGAGAGGTGCTAAGCAGTCAGTGAGTCTCTGTCTCTAAATAAAATACAAAATAGGGCTGGGGAGGTGGCTCAGTGGTGTAGTGCCCCTGAGTTCAATCCCCTCCCAAAATAACAGAAGTGGCTGAAGGTGTGGCTATGTGGTCAAGTGCTTCTCAAGTAGGTGTGGCCCTGGGTTCACATCCAGTACCAAAACAGAAAGAGGGAAGAGAGAGAGAGAGAAAGGAAGGAAGGAGGCAGAGAGGAAGGGAAGGAAAGAGAAAGTCCTGAAGTGGTGCTGAATGAACGGGTTTGAAATTGTTACCAACACAGACCACAGCGCGGTGCAGTGACAGGAGGAAGATGTCTGTGTCTGTCACACATGTGGTCGAACACGCAATTGACTATTACCAGGCATCAGAAACTAGAATGGCGGTTTCCTCTGGGAAATGCAGGAGGGTGGCTGAGGGTTGTTTTTAATTTTATCCCGTAAGCACTCATGAGCAGTCAGTGTTTTTAAAAGTGTGTGTGTGTCCTCATTACAACCTCTGCCCCATCCCCACGGTGCCCATATTCCCTTGGGGACAGGGTATTGTGGTGCTCCACCTCGACCCCCACTCTCCAACCTGTCCCTGCTGGGTGGTGGGGCCTTGGAGAAACTCTTGGCCTCTCTGGACTCCCATTTCCCTGTGGTACAAGGTGAGACTGGACCAGGTTTCCCCCAAGACCCCTCCCATCCCAATGTCCCATGTGCTGTGACTTGGTAAACCCAATCCAGGGCCCAAAGCTGGTCTGATGTGCAAAAAACCTCTCAACCCAGCCCACCCCACGACCCCGACTTAGGCCACTGAAGCCTCCCAAGATGTTGGGACACCACACCCAAACAGCAGCAGTGCTTGGGCAGGTGTCCCCGCCTCCAGGCAGCCTCTGCCCCGCCTCTGCTGCCAGCACCCTGACTGTGCCCTAAGACCCAACTATTCCCTGTGCGGACCTTGAGGGACTCTCCCTTTTAACGCAGGATAGTGCATATGCTTCCCCAAGCCCTTGTTCTGCAGCCCAGGGACACAGCGACACCAAGACAAGGGCCTCTCCCCACGATGGGGTTCCCTGGAGGGTGGTCCATTCCTTGGTCCCCTAGGGTCTGGAGCCAACCAAGCCCTAGTCCTTCTCCCATTCATCCCAGCAGCTCTCCCCGGCCAGGAAATCCCTCTTGGGCCTATGTTGTCACCTCTGTCATGTGCACCCTGAACCCTAATGGACAGGAGAGCGCCCTGTTACTAAGACAGCCGCTAAGACCAAGCACATCTCCACACAAATCCCACCCAGGAGCCACCTGGGAAGGGTGATCTCAGCAGGCCCGAGAGCCTACAGCCCTCCACTCCGCCCTGAAGAGTCAGGCCCAGGCCCCACCTAGAGGAAGAAAGCAATCTCTTCCTTCCTGGAGGGCTGTGGGGCTCACTGAGAACCCACTTTTTTTCCCTGGAGCCCAGAGCACTCAGGAAGCAGCGAGCACAGGAAGGGAAGCCTGCGCCCAAGGACTGGCTAGAGGCTGCCAGGAGTTCCTGGCTGGTTCCAGGCTCCCCCAGCCATTGGGAACCCAGGCCTGGGATGGACGGGGCCTTGGAAAAAGTCACAAGCTGTCCTCAGCAGTTGAGGACATTGGCCAGAGCCTATAACATTAACCTTTACAGATATCACCATAAATGGGAGGATTCAGCCCCTTTCCTGAGAGGAGCTGCAGAAGGGATGAGCTGCATGGGGAGCCTGGCAGAGGAGGTTACACTTGCCCTTTCCATCAAAGGGACACAGGCTGGGAGTGGGAATGGACAGGGGTTCTCCTTTCTCACATGGGAGAACCAAGACTCAGACAGAACACGCTGGGTCCTGAGAACTACAAGAACCACCATTCTTCAGGATTCTCGTAAAAACCATAGCAGTTGTCTGGGCTGCAAAATGTGGCTTGTGGAGCTCGGTGAGCAATTGTTACACCTGCAAAGAACCACAAGGGTCTTTTGACTCGATGGGCCTCGTGTGCATCTCCCTATCCCATCCAAGGGCAGCGCAGAGCACCACCGACCCTTGCTGTGCAAGAACTCAGTCCAGGGCTGCCAGATCTTTTGATCACCTGGAGCCTGGGAGCCCAGCCCGGGTCAGCCCTGGGGGAGGTAAGCCTGGTCCTGAGCACAGAGCCTGAGGAGGACTCCCCTGTGTGTGCCGATGGCCTTCAACGAGGGCTAGTGCAAGAGGTGGCAGGGTCTCCCAGGGCACTGGCCTCCCCTTTGCTGCAGGACACCTCTCTACACCCACCTCCTCCCAAGCCACCTAAGGGACAGAAAAAGTAGTTAGGGCCTCATTGTCTGCAATGACACAAACATGGGCTCTTGGCCACTTGTAGCTGTGTGACCATTGGCTAGTTACTCAGCCTCTCAAAACTTCACTTTCTGCATCTGTAAAACAGGGGAGGAGAGCCTCTCTTTGTAGGAGAATAATGCTGCTCATCAAATTCCATCATTCCTATCTATAAACACATTATGGTTCCAGAAGCCTTGGCGCATGCCTGTAATCCCAGCAGCTCAGGAAACTGAGGCAGGAAGATCACCAGTTTGAGGCCAGCCTCAGCAACTTAGAAGACCTTGTCTCAAAAATAAAGGAGGTGGAGGCTGTGGATAGAATTCAGCAGTAAAGCACCCTGGGTTCAATCCCCACTACCACAAAAGAAATCAAAATAAAAAAGGTATTGTCCCTTTTCTGTTGTAATACACCTCAAGGCCCTGGCTATGGGGTTAACACAAGTAGTTACCTGGGAGTTTTCCAACCCTGGATAAACAGGGAGTCACCTAAGCAAAATCTGATGCCCAGGCCTAATTCACAAAGGAGAGAAGGGAGACAAGGCAGCCCACCTCTCAGCCTTGCCTTGGCTTAAAGTGGGAAACCACTGATCTAGTCTATTGGCCTCCAGACGGATATGGAAACTGAAGCACAGAGAGGTGGTGTGACTGGAGCAAAGTCACACAGCAAGCAGGAAGCAGGGCTGGACCAGAAGTTCCATGCTGACTCCTGCCTGCTGCCCCAGCTCATCTAACCCTTAGTTTGTTAGCAAAACTCAAGGCCTCCAGGGCCAGACACAAAAGGGGCAAAGAGGACTCGACTGCACTCTGGAGGTGTGGAAACTGGCAGGACAGTGCCAGCGATCCTTGCTGTGTAAGAACTCAGTCTGGGGCTGCCAGATCTCCTGTTGACTTTGAAGGACAGTTAGAAACCTGAGTTTTTGTGCAAACTTTCCTGAATCTTAAGAATTACGTTCTAGGGCTGGCGTTGGGGCTGAGTGGTAGAGGGCTCACCTAGTATGTGTGAGGCACTGGGTTAGATCCTCAGCACCACATAAATATAAAATAAAGATATTGTGTCCACCTGAAACTAAAAAATAAATATAAAAAAAGAATTGCATTCTAATTCCAAGCAAATTTTTTAATATTTATTTTTTAGTGGTAGTTGGACACAATACCTTTATCTTATTTATTTATGTATTTATTTATTTATTTATTTATTTTTAATGTGGTGCTGAAGATCAATCCCAGGGCCTTGTACGTGCTAAGCGATCGCTCTACCGCGGAGCCACTGCCCCAGACCCCAAGCAATTTTTAAACCTGAACAACCAACCAACAAAAACCTGGAGCTAGGTACGCTTCTCTGGTTACCAGTTTGGGACCTCAGTTCAGGATTTCATGGTAGAACCTGGGGATAATTTTTTGGCACCGAGTCAGGATAACATGAGAGGTTCTTGGAAAGTATCTTTCTCTATAAGTCAGTGTCTGGTCCTGGTGGCTCATATTCTGCCGTTACCTATTTGCTCCTGTGAGCCAAACAGTGCTCTCCCCGGATATTCTTGCCAAAAGGTTTTGAAGAGTTTATTACAAATATTGTTGTCTAGAGAACAGATTTAGGTACTGTCCTGGACCTGGAAGAACAGAAAAAATTAATGGAAAGTGCACTGCATCCCATGAGAGGGAGGAACAAAAAAGGCTGTGCTGTGGCATATTCAGCCTCCCTCCATTGCTTCAGTGTGTAAGAGGGTAAACTGAGCCCCCTTGTGGAGCAGACCCTGAGGTCACATATCTATCTCAGAGCCCTAAGACCCTTCTTCCCCACTGGGTCAACAGTGACTTCTGACAGAATTACTGGATGCCTCTCCTGACTCCCTTTGCTTCCTGTGGATGCACCCACCATGCCCTCTGCTCCTTCATCACTGCATCTCCTGGTTCATAGGCTGTGCTCACCTAAAGGGTCCCGGGTGGGATGCTGCTTCTAACGTGCTTCCCCTGTCTTCTCACCATCCACTGTTCTTATGGTTGGGATCCACTCACTCAGCCTGACTCTGCCTCACCAACTCTGCCAAACAACTAAGCCCCACTATGTCCTCTCCACTTTTTTTCATAGGCTCCACCCAGCATCTGGCCTCTTACCTGCACTGTTCTGCAGAGCCATGCCCACTCCACCCATTTGATCTTCTACATTGTGTCCATGTGGCTCATCTTCCACAGACATATTTAACACTCTGGGATTGCAGGATTTTCTCTCTAGCTCTGGAACCTTTGTAGTATGGCTTGTTTGATATAAGAATACCTCAATATTGTGATTAACAATGTTTCTCAAAAGTTAAAAAATAACATTAAAAAAATCTGAGGATGAGGCTCAGTAGTTATGTTCCCCTAGTTTGAAACCCTTGTACAAAAAAAAAGAAAGAAAGAAAGAAAGAAAAAGGAAAAAAGAAAAAAAAGAAAAAGAAAGAAAAAGAAAAAAGAATGAAGAAAGAAAAATAGGCAAGTAAGAAAAAAATGTGGTTCCTTTTTCTTATGTTATGTGTTACAAATTTAGCATTCATGTTTACCTGTTGTGGAGGCTGTGAAAAGTCAGTCTTTCATACATACTTCCATGCCCACACGTGACCTTTTGCTGTAAGGCTATTGCTTTATGTCAAGGTCTATAATTTACCTGCCACCTCACTTAAATTGGAATTTTTTTTCAAATCCTAGGTTTCTCTGGTAGCAGGGTTCTTCTTCAGTCCTTGGAACCTGACTTCTTCCTTCAGTGCTCATTTAGTTTCAAGGTTTTTTTTTGTTTTTTGTTTTTTGTTTTTTTTTTGGAGAAGACACACTTGAAAATTGGGGACAGTAAAGCTTGCTTACTCACTTTGCCAATGGCCCATCAGTGCAGAAATGGAGATTGGGACCAGTGTCAGCCTGTTGTGGAATAGTTCTCAGGAGAACCATGGGAGCCCTGAGATTTTGGACTTGAGTGTTGGCATCAAGAGAAAAGATACTCACTCTCTGTGAACATTCTGCAGCAGATGAGGGACCCTGGAGATGACTCAGGCCTAACTCTGTCCCAATGGCTCAGATTAGGTACTATAGAAGTTCTGTGTTGTACTTTCCTTCCATCCCCAGAGACCTGAAAAACAATTGGTGACAAAGATGGCTGGTTTTCTTGACCTACATTGTTCCTGAACCTGAAGACAATGAACAGAAAGCAGAACAAGGAGGAAAATCAATGCATCTGTCTTTCCAATACTAGAAAGGTAAACCCATCAAATACTGAAAAATATTTCCTTTTACTTGAAAATCAAGAAGCCCAGTGATTGGTAGTCTGGGCTGCTATGGATATCCAGCTATTCCATCATGCCCCAAGGCCCTTCCTGTTTTTCATTGTGCCATCCTTTTAATACAGCAATCAGGGGAAAAAGAAAAAGGGAAAAAAAAAACAAAGAGCAAGAGTCCCAGTTGCTTCCAATGTTATCTCATTGGCCAGCACAAAATCACAGAGACCCCTACCTGCAAAGGATATTGGGGAATGCAGTTGTTTTTCACTTTTACTTTGGGTTTGTTTTTGTATTTGGTTGTGGGGACTGAATCTATGATTGCTTAATCACTGAATAACCATCCCCAACCCTTTTTAAATTTTAGAGACAGATTTTTAGGGCTTTACTAGATTGCTGAAACTGTCCTTATACTTGTGAGCCTCCTGCCTCAGCCTCTATAGTCACTGGGATTATAGGCATGTGCCGTTAGGCCTGCCTGTGTTTTTTTAGGTGCTGGAGTTGGAACACAGAGACAGGCACATGTGAAATTTGTTTACTACTGAGCTGTAATTTCAGCCATAAACTTGTCATTTTGAATTATTAGCAACACATTTTAAAAAAATATAAGGTCCCAGTGGGATGAATGAGGGATACCTGCCACCTGGACCTTAGCAACCAGTTGTGCTGGTGTTCCTTAGTGCAGGCCCAATGCATAC